>NW_024870731.1:20843750-22300000 GCF_019054845.1 Dipodomys spectabilis | reverse complement strand
TTGACTTAACAATGAGATAGTAATCATGGCAAGTTTCTGAGGGTGGTTGCATACAGCCCAGATTTTGACAGACAAACAAGAAAGCATTGTGAGAAAGGGTGAATTCAGGGACATGAGGAATAAGGATCATATGTTGTAAAGGACTTTGAAGAATTGTAAATAGACCAGGTAGATATATGGAAAACACAAGTGACCCTATGGGTTTTCTGGCCAGAGGCATTCCAGTCTAATAATACTCCATGAGACTGGAGAAAATTATATTCTTAGTGTTGACTGACTTTAAAAACAAAAGCAAATAAAAAAATTCAAATACTGGTAGTATCTCTGCAGTGGATCTTGCTTATTGTTTGTGTTTACTGTGTTGTCCTACTGGAAGAAACCTTTTTAGGAAATGTATTACACCCTCTTCAGTCAAAGTAAGAGTGGCTGACAGCTTCCAATTGTGATGTTTTCCAGGCTTCCTTTTGTCAAATGGGCAGCAGGCTGGGCTGCTTGGTACATTTCAGATTACTGATTGTACACTGTCAAATGTGTTAACATGGAGGTTAAATGAGTCTTTATTTGCTGTTCTCTTGTGCGTTTTTAAGGTATTTAAGAGTATTTAAGGTATTTAAGAGTATTTAAGGTATTTAAGAGTATTTAAGGATATGCAAATATATGTATATATATGTATGTATATACATATATTTGGGTATAAATATATATATATAAGCAATTTATTGACTGGGAAGGACCTTGGCAATTATCTATCTGTGTGTGTGTGTCACACTTTGTTCTAGCAGATAAAAAGATGTGTTAGGGCCTTTTGAAGGGAAGTACTGAGATATAAACTCAGGGCTTTCTGCTTATTAAACAGTAACTCTACCAATTGAGCCATACCCCCAGGTCAAGGAAAGTCCTTTGAAGCTATTGAATGAGCAGAATCTAGAATAATCTTATTTGATGGAAATGTATACATTCAAGATGGTGTATCTTCCCTTTATGGCTATTCCTCCCCTTTTAAAGTGACCAATTAGAATTTGAGTGATTTTGGGTGTGTTTTAGGATCTTTTTCCCATTCCTCATCATGAAGAAATTGCACATTGTTAAGTATTATTCCTAACACTGTTGGGTACCTGCACAGCCCAGGCCAAAAATTTATACTTAGAAAGGCATCTATATGAAAATAAAAGTATAATATATCTATGATAACCTGGTTAAGTTATCCTGCAATGAACAATATTACACTATCATTATTAAAATAGCACTTTAAGGTGAGTTAAGCCCTGCCAGTGTTTTTTCAGTCAGTGTTTTGTCACTAATACATTTGTGTTTCTCCAAAGGCAGCAGACTTTGAAGGTGACAGGTACACAATGGGAAGGAATGTAGCTCAGCTTGAATCTTTGAGATTAAGGAGTGATATCTCTACCTCATAGCCTTATAGGTCAATGGGGAGAATCTTAGAAATCAATTCTTGTAGCAGCCAGGAACATCTGAAAGGAAATCAAAACTTATTATGCCAACACAGTTTATACCAGCTAAGAATGTCATATGAATTCGAAAGTCTGAAGCCAGGCAAAAGTATATGTAACAAAATCTCTTGCTAGAAATGTAGCTAAATTAACTATCATATTCTTTCCATGTGAATTAACAATAATGTGTTTAATATCAGAATAATAACTATATATGTATGTATAGGCATACATATATTGTTTATAATTAAAAATAAACACACAGAAGCATGTATTGCATTAATACATGAGAATATTCTAGTATGTAAGAATCTTTATTATGTAGTTACACTTAATGCAAAAGAATTCCATACATATTAAGTTCATTTACTACTACATCTATGTACAATTTTCCAGCATATAGATACACATGCTTTTAAAATTTTGGGTGCTGTGTGTACAGCCTTAACCATGAAGGTTCACAAAGGATTCAGTTACTGTGTGATATTTAGAATTTTACTTTTATGCATGGCATATTTGCCAGAGCATGTCTGTGTTCCAGTGTGTAGAAGATGCTGACAACTAATACATTTTTTAAAGGATTGATTCCATATGTAAAGGTGATTTAAAAATTGCCAAGCATTCTGAAGAAAATAAAGGAAAAATGTTGAGTAAGAAAGATGCAGAGAGGTAGTAGGAGAGCATGAAGGGTGGTTGCCTTCAAGTTGCATGTCAGAGGAGACCTTTACTGGAGTGTGAGGTGGAGTGGGGTCATCTGGAGGAAAAGGATACAACTGTGGAATTTCCAAGGTAGGGCCCCTCCAGACTAAAACTAAAGGAAGAGCGTAAGCAAAGTTGCTGAGGTGGCAAAGATGTTGGCATGATGAAGGCCCAGGGACAGCTGGGTGGCTGGTCAGTGGCTCCCCGCAGAGCTGGAATGGGATGAGGTCACAAAGGGTTAACTTGGCCAAGGCAAGTGCTTACTATTTGACTCTAAATGTAATCAGGATCCACTGGGATTTTTTTTGTGTGTGTGTGATAATGCCATACGGAGGGGTTACAATTACATGGGCAAGGTAACCAAGCATTTTTGCCTCCTCCTTTGTTTCCCCTTCCCATCCCTTCCCATTTTCCCTCCTCCCCCTAGCCCCCCTCCCCCTAACCCCCTCCCCCTCCCCCAGCCAAAGTTGTAAAGTTCATTTTTTGACCTAACATCTTGTACAGATGATTTTTTTTTTTGCTTTGTATGTCCCTCCCACACTGGGGTTTTTTAAAAAAGGTTTTGTTATGAAAGTTTTAAACATACACAAAATAGAAAAGTATACTAATTCCTGATGATGCTTTATTCAGCTTCAATAATTTCCAACCCATGGTCAGTCTTATTTTATTCATGCCCTCACCCTGTCTGCCTGTGTTTTCTGAAGCAGTTATGGTGTCATTTTATTTGTGCAGGTTGCACTGTATACGTCTAAAACATTTCAACTCTTAAAAAAAGAAATCTAGCCATTGTATCTCCCTCACATCTAAAACCCAGCAATACTCCTCTAGTGTCATCAGCTATCCGGTCTCATGTGGAATTGTAAGTGGCATTACACCTAATTAATCATTTGAAAAAGAGCACGGGGCATCTTCTGTTTGTAGCTCAGCTTGCAGAGAGGCAGGTATGGAAGCTGGGAGATGGCTTTGACATTACTGTAGCCTGAGCAAGGTACTGGTGATGGAGATGGAGATCAGTGGGCAGCTTTGGGATGTGCTAGAGACAGACACCACTTCTTTATCCTGACCTGTTCTTGGCTTAAGTCACAGTGGAACTAAGATGGAAGAGACTTGAATGGGAAAAATTGTGAAAGGAAAAAATTAAGAATTCCACTTTGGGGGCTGGGAAGGTGGCTCAGTGGTAGAGCGCTTGCCTTGCATGCCTGAGGCCCTGGGTTCGATTCCTCAGCACCACATAAGCAAAAAGAAAAAAGCTGGAAGTAGCGCTGTGGCTCAAGTGGTAGAGTGCTAGTCTTGAGCTGAAGAGCTGAGGGACAGCCCCCAGGCCCCAAGTTCAGGCCCCACGACTGGCCCACCCCCTCAAAAAAAAAAAAAGAATTCCACTTTGGCTTTAATTTCACTTTTGAAAAAAAATGTTTCTAGTTAGAAGACCAGAAACTGTTCTTTAGTCAGTTTTAAACCAGAAGAAAAGACAGAGGATAGAATGTGGTTGTTTGTTTGTTTTTTTGTCAGTAGTGGGGCTTGAACTCTGGGCCTGGGCTCTGTCCCTCAGCTCCTCAGCTCAAGGTGAGTGCTCTACCACTTGAGCCACAGCACCACTTCCGGTTTTCTGAGTGGTTTATTGGAGCTAAGAGTCTCACAGACTTTCCTGCCCTGGCTGGCTTTGAACCACGATCCTCAGATCTTAACCCCCTGAGTAGCTAGGATTACAGGCTGTGGTTGCTTTTATGGATAGTTATCTTCAATCTGCCATCCTGCTCCAGAATATGTTGAGGCAGGGGGGGAGTGGGGAAGAGTATGATATTGGAACTAAGAGATCTTGTTCTTAAAATGGATACTGTGATCCACCCAAGAGAAGCCTTTCTCTGATGTTGCTTTGAAGTATAAGGGAGTTTGAAAAGACTGATCATCTAAAATCATCTCCACCACCCTTCTATGAATATAACCTGAACTTGTGAACTTGTAATATGACTCACATTTTAAGAATGATAAAAGACAGGAAGCAAATATGGCCTGTGGCTGGCTTTCAAAAATAATCAAGGAGCCTTTGAAATAGTTGACCATACATTATTAGTGTGCAAAGGTAAAAAGTATTATCATTTTTATTATCTGCTCTGGAAAAAGTATGATCACTTTTTATTATTATCTCCTTCCTTCCTTCCTTTCTTCCTTCCTTCCTTCCTTCCTTCCTTCCTTCCTTCCTTCCTTCCTTCCTTCCTTCCTTCCTTCCTTCCCATTGTCTCTCCTCTAAGAAGACTCAAGCCTTTCTTTTAAGGCCTTCCAGTTGATTAAACCAGGCCCATGCAGTAATCTCTCTCTAATTTTAAAGTCAACTGATTAGAGACTTGAATTACATCTGTAAATTTCTTTCACATCAACACCTAGATTAATGTTTAATTGAGTAAGTGGAAACTATATATATGCTAGTCAATTTGACAAGTGCTCAATAAGGTTAGTTGTTCTGAAAGGTAGGCATCTTTAAATAGCTGTTTGTAGCAACAAAGAGGAGCTGTCAAAACTAAATGGTATCTTGTTCAGGAATGGAAGCTAGAAGAGAGTACCACACAGAGCTGAGGATATAGCTTAGTGGCTGAGCATTTGCTCTGAATCATTATCCCTCTCCTCCTCCAAAAGTTCTAGAATTTTCTCATGGTATTAGAAGAATGGATTTTGATTACCTTGATGGGGTGGTCACTGAAGGCTGTATGGGGTAGATTCTGAGCTGAAAGTAACATTTTTGATCTGAGTTTTGGTTCCATGAAATGATTGAGATTATATGAGCTCATGGATTTATGTTTATGTTAAATTTGTTAATACAACTGCATGATAGAAATCAACTTTATGCATAGTGTGTGCGTATTCTCTGTGTGTATGTATATGTTTGAACCTGCAGAGTCTATATCCTGAGCCATAGATTCACGTTATTTTTAATCTTCTCTTGGTAGTTATAATTACATTCTAAAAAAATATCCCCTTCAGAATGCATAATTCAAAGGTCAGGTAACCATTGCCACTGCCATCTAGCTCCAGAAGAAACCTAAAGCTATTAAGGAATTGCTTCCATTGTCTTATCCCCCAAAGCCTAACAATCACTGATCTCCTTTCTGTCTTTATGGAGTTCTCTTTTCTGATGTCTCACATAAATGCAGTCGTGCACAAGTTACTTAATAATTAGTTGATAAAATGGCTCTCTTTTTCCTAATTAAAAAAAAGTCAAGAAGAGGGAGAAAGAAATGGAGAATAACCTTGAAACAAAGGAGCTCTTTGTCAATGCAGCATTCGGCAGACTGTAGGAGCTAGGAGCTACAGGCCATGTCAGTCCCTTTCATTCTAATGAGTACTTAAAACTTACATTATTTAAGGACCTCTAAGACAATGTTGGACAGTTATCCACAGTTTACCTAATTGATGGTAAATATGGGCAAATGTTAAATTAGCATAAGTCATGGTTTAGTTCAGCCATATTGTTTCTATCTGTGTTCTGTAGCTCACTAACAAAGGCACATTTAAAAAACCAAACAAACAAAAAAACCAAAGCAGATATCACATGATTAGAAGACATATTTCACCTTTCAAGGGAAATGCAAATAATGAAAACATACTGTACCTGAATTAAGCTGTCTACATGGCCTGAGTAAGGAAACTTTCATTTTCTCACTGCCTCTTACTTGGGTAATGAAAATATTTCCAAGGCTGGGAGCATGGTCTTGTGGGGAATACCCGCTTCACTCATAGGCAAAGTCAAGGTATTAGAGTTCTGAAATATATGCCAAAAATCCAATAACATATGAAGCAACCAAAGATGTTCATTTTATTAAGAGTCTCTGTAAATGTCATTTTCTAGAGCCAATGTAGTTCTGTGAAACCAGTGGGTAGTGTTTGGGGATTCCTTTGAATCACCAGTGGTCACAGCTCATTGCCCCAACCCATCATTCTAATATCTATTATGTTATGTGGTTTAGGAAAAAAAAAGAGAGAGAAAGCTTATTTTAGCCTTATTCCTTTACATGAATGGGGAGAATTTTGATTTGCTATGTACCTCTGAGCTCTTGTAGATTTTCTCATCATCCTAACTGCTAGTTTATTGAGATTAAGTGCTTTCTTATATCGATGCATGGAAAGGACTTCTGATTTGCTTTAAATTAAATTTGATTCAATTACCACGTTAGATAGATGGATGTTCTTGCCAGAGGACAAGAAAGAAGCACATATTTAGATAGAAGAGTAGCTTGGTGATGGAGAAGAAGTGGGAAATCAGTGTCCAACGAGGGGAACTTGCTCTGAAACCAGTTCTTCCCTGCATAGGAACTGTAGGATGAATATTTGATTCTCTGGCTTTTCTCTAGACACATTTACAAGCTCTAAGAAGTCCTCTTCCTGACTCTACCTCCCTCCTCTGATTCTCTTCAGTGCTGACAACCAACTGTTGTTTTTCCACTGGACTTTTTTCCAATCTGGATGGTTGGGCTACTAATAAGCATGTCAGTAGATGAGGAGAATAATTTGAAACTGATTAGAGACCAAGTCTATGTGAGTATTTCCTCCAGTCAATTCTTTTGTTTGCCCACTGCCTCTCTGTAGAACAGCCTCACCCATGATCCAACATTGTTTTATAGAGAGATCCTGGTTTCCTGGGTCCATGCAGCACCCTAGAGGGTCCACAGAAGTGTGAGGATGACATTTTCCTTTCCTACTCAGAACTTTATCTTTCTCTAGTCCTAAGGATATGTTGTTCTAAGTATAGAAGTGGGCACGATGTTTCACACCTGGAATCTCTCAGCACTCAGGAGACAGAGAAAGAAAGACTGTGAGTTTACAGTGTCATAACAACACCAGATGTGTCAAAAAACCAAGGTCTTCAAGGAAGTGGAAACATGTTTTGAGGGGTGGGCACAGGGGAGGGCATAGGAATGGAAGGAGGAAGGGTGAGCAAATGTAGTCATTATATTCAGTGTACATTAAGCAAAAAATAAATTGTGTAACTTGAGGATAGGGATGGGAAGAAGAAAATGGTGGAGAACAAAGGAAGGGATGACATTGACCAAAAAGCATTGTACTCATGACATAACTTTTGGAATTGTAATCCCTTAATTATTATTGACTACTTAATAATAAATACAAAAAACAAGGTCTGGTAGATAGCTCAATGGTAGAGTACTTGCCTAGAATAAGTGAGGTCCCTGGATTTGATCCCTAACACCTACCAAATAAAAGATGAGGGAGAGAATGTAAGAGTAAATTGTATATCAGCTCTGAACTGTCCTTAAGTCATCTGTCCCTTCCCTCTGTCTTCCCATGGTGCCCAGTTAACAACTTAACTTTGATGATTCTCAAATCACTGTCAGAGAACAAATTTTGCACTAAGTCCTTATTAACAATTTCTGTACTGTTTCCTGGAACAAGCTTCTGAAGGTCAGTACAACCTTCACAACTTGGTTTTAAGATTTTTACCTCCTGCCTAATCGTACTGTATACTTCCATATAGCTGCCCTTATCTTCTGTCTGAGAAGTCCTCCATCTTGCAGATAGTCATTCATGGAGAATGGCTTCTAGTCCTTTAGCCCTGTTTCTGAATTTTCTCCATCCTCATTTTCCCACAGCTTTCCAAATTTTTGTTCTACTTGCAATTGCTCCACTGGGCTGTAAGTTCCTTGGGAGTTGCTTTGTATCTTTGTACCTTTATCGTGTAAGAATAAGTTTTTGACAATTGTTTTTTAAAGAATGAACTAGGGTAGATATTTGGAGAATATCCAGTTCAATTGGTCAGTGTTTACTTAATGAAGACACTGAAATGGTGTCCCACCAGGTCCTTAGGTAATGCCAAGAGAAGGGGAGACTCTGGCAGAACAGGGTACAGTGTATGAGTTGGTAAAGTCAGGATGCCATTACTGTTGGAAAGTGAGCATACACAACATGTGGTATAAAATCTATGAATGGAGATGTTGTGCCATTAATTCTGTATTAATATAAAATCTAGAAATCATGATGAAAGATTCAAAGAAGAATACATCAACCTGTCATAAGGGAGTTGATGGTAAGGGTGGCCTGTGATATATTGTTCCAAAAGGGTACTTCAGAGAATATTAATAAATATATTGGAATAGAACTAATAAACTAGGACTCTATGGTTATACTGATGACAGTCTGCATGCAAGGATTATGTGGGGACAGTTTCAACTCCACAGAGGGTGTTGTGGATCTTCAGAACAATCGCTCTACCATCAGGAGTCTTTGCAGCCTCTATGAACCTGCTTCCTCTTATGTCAAATCTCCACAAGGAGATTTGTTTTTGAAGAAGTAAATTTGTTTTGTAAAAAAAAATTCTTTGCATAATATCTGACAGGAAGACAATAAAAGTTTAAGTTTGCTGCTATTAGTAAGCAAATATATATATATATATATGTATATATATATATATATATTTCACTATATATAATAAGAGAAAGTACTTACACATTTTGTTTAAAAAAATGACTACACCCAAATTGTTTTGCCTGCCCCACAGGCATTTAGAACAAAGGGAAGAGGAGATAGATGCACAGCTATGTACAGAGCTGTAAGTTCATTTTACTTTGAGAATGAGAAGGGACTTGGGGCCAGACCCAAAACAGTCCTAGGTACTCTTGACTGTTATGCTAAATGCTAACTAATAGGACAAAACATTCAAGGCTGTTCTTGATTATGCAATACAAATTATATGGCCTATTGTGGAGAATTATCCATGATGCTAAGAAAGATGTTAGGGCCTGGACTTGGGTAGAGGTACTAGAAGAGTCCCAGAACAGCCTGTAATTATGAAAATAAAAGTCTAGATGTATGAAATACAGTGATTAGATTCAGAATGGAAAGGACAGCTCCACTTGTTTTTAGCAGTCTCTCAAGGAGCTTAGGGATATGGCAGTAAAGTCACCTGTGTGCATGCAGGATTCATATTAATAAACAAAATAAGTAAATAAAAGCTCTGACATGAGTCCCTTTGGGGAGAAGGAGAGTTTTATTGTGAAACAAAGCATGTGTTGATTATGCTTTTCTGAGAAAACTGCTGTGATGCAGTTAGTTGGGCACCAGTGCCAGACAGTGACCTGAATTTGAACACTGCTCAGGCTTGTTGCAACCTCTGACCTTGAACAAATGTCTTGAGCTCTTGATAATCTGTGCCTCCTGTGTAATAGAGATAATGAAAGATAATGCCTCTCTGCTCGGGGTGTTATCCTCAGTGAAGTGCTCACACAGGGCCTCACTAGGCTCAGGCAGAATGAGTTCCTGTTTAAGGAAGCATCAATAGTCCTCAAAACCCTCTATAGTGACATATTACCTCAGGGAGCTTGGGCCCTGCAACCTAATCTCCAGTGTCTCCTTGGAAATGCACTGCTTCCAGGTATTGGAAGCGATAGCTTTAAACAAAGAAGGTGTATTTAAATATATGTCTGTGTATAGGCATGTCCTTATGTTTGAATCACCTCAGATTAATTGTAATGTGATTTGGGACAAGAAAATAACATCCCTAGGGAAAAGAAGCTCATTTTACAAATATTATTTAGTGTGCAGCTACCATTAAAAAAAAAAAAGAGGGATGGGAAAAATACCAAGTAAAATATTGGTGTGTGTGATACCTACAGGCAGGCCAGATGGTATGGGGGAGGGGTTAGGAGTATACAGTAGTTTAAGGAACATGCCGGGGAAGGTAAAGGGAAGCTCTCTAAAGAGAGAATGGCACTGTGTTTCCAGGAAAGATGCTGATTATTCCTCCTTTTATATGAAATTTTAACCAGCTAAATCCTATATATTCATAGGTCGAGTATCTTCTTCACAGAACTGCTAGGCTAGAAGGTTCATTTTTTCATGCCACAAACACCCTCACACATGTACATATTCAGACACACATATATGTTTATATAAATACACACACACACACACACACACACACACACACACACACACACACACACACGTGTGTGTGTTCTGTTGAGAACTGCCTACCAGAATCTGTTCTTAGTGTTGGGAAGAGAGTAACAGGCAACACAGACCAATTATCTCACCTCATCAAGTGAGATGTAATTCTTCTTTTGTGTGTATGTGTTTATACCCACACTTAAGTGATGGAAACACAATTCTTAAAATAATTTTGCTTATCAAGTTCACCACGCATAGGAAAATGAGGTCAGCTGTGGGTGCGATGATCTCTGATGTGAGATTTGAATGGAGGTCTGTAGAAGGAGAAGGAACTGGTTATTAAAAGGTCTGGGTGAGGATATTCCAGGCTGAGGGTGCATCACATATCACTGGTTTGGGTAACAGAGAGTTGACATTGTTTAGGTCTCATAATAAGGATGGCCCAAAAATCAGTTGGGGAGATAGAGGTCACAAAGGACCTTGTGGCCCATGACAAGTAGCTTTCATTTATTCCTATTGAAAGTGTGTGTATTAAAACATTGGAATCTTTTGAGTTGGAGTGAGCTGACCTGATATATTCGTAGATGACTAAAGCAGCTACATGAAGAATGTGTCTTCTTTGGAGAATTATCTATTCAAGTCTTTTACTTAGTTTGTAATTAGATCAGGTAGCTTTCTTTCTTTTGCTGTGGAGTTGAGTTCCTTATATATTCTGCATATTTACCTCTTATGAGATGCATAGTTTGTAGATATTTTCACCATTCTGTAGGTTCTCTTTGCACTCTGTCAATGAAAGAATGAATAAAGAAAATATAGTGTGTATATATGATTATATATTCAATGGAATACTATGAAACCATAAAAAGAATGAAATTCTATTGTTTGTGGCAAAATGAATGAACCTAGACATTTTGTTGAGTGAAATCAGCCAAGCAAAGAAAGACAAATACCATGTGACCCCACTGATGTGAAATATAAAGTCACTGATCTCAGAGAGTACAATGATGTTTTACTAATGGCAGGGGAAGATAAAGTGGCAATTGGAGCCGTGACTCTTCATGAAGAACAAAGTTGCAGATAAGTAGGGGAATGAGTTCTGGTATTCTGTTGCACAGCTGCTAACTGTGGTTACCAAGATTATATTGAATATTTCAAAATAGGTAGGAGGGAGGATTTTAAAAGCTTTCTCACAAGGAAATGATCAATATAAAAGGTGAAAGATAGGTAATATACCCTAATTTTGTTGTTATACATGTATGTGAACATTATATTTTACTCCATAAATATACATATTATAACAGATGTCAATTAGAAAAAATAAAAAAAATATAGAACACATCTCTACATAGTTTTAGGTGGTATCTTTCTCTCCATTTAACATTTGGGAGCAGCTGAATACACAGTTACATGAGTCCTAAGAGCCATGGGGGAACATTAAGAATTATAAGGAAACTAGCTAAATGCTTTAGGCCTCACAGATCCATAATATACCAAATGTGTTATTGTTAATTCATGTGGCTAGCCCACCCTTTCGATGGCAGCTGGGAGCCATTAGGACACATGCTGTGAATATATATTAAAACAATCACACAAGTTGCTCTGGAAGTATTGGGTAATTGGATGTTACTCTGGATTCAGAAAGGCTTAGACATAGTTACATGGAAATTATGTGTACTGTGCCTTTTTTTTTCTTTTAGAACTACTGTAAAGAACGTGCAAGTTCTAAATGTATAATCAGTGCTTCTCCACTAAGTGTTTTGGACTGGAAAACAAGATTTTTGAAGCCACCAGCCTTGAATTTGAGCAAATCCTATTTATCTTTTTGGCCATTCTGTCAACAACACATTTGTGACTCAAGTTGTATTTAAAGGTAGTGAGAAATGTTAAATAAATAGTATATCCTTGGCCAAGGAATTTTTGTATTATCATAATAATTATGTATTTGAATTTGTCTTATAAGTCCTACTTTTTGCTGTTACTAGGGACTGCATTTAGAGCCTGCCATGTCCAGTGCTGAGAGGTGAACAGGTACTCAGAAAGGGGATAGTTTTGTATGAGAAAGGAAAGAAGGAAGGAAGCAAGGAAGCAAGGAAGGATGGAAGGAAGGAGAGAGGAAGGAAGGAAGGAAGGAAGGAAAAGAAAGAAAGAAAGGAAAAGAAAGAAAGGAAAAGAAAGAAAGGAAAAGAAAGAAAGAAAGAAAGAAAGAAAGAAAGAAAGAAAGAAAGAAAGAAAGAAAGAAAGAAAGAAAGAAAGGAGAAAGAAAGACAGAGAAAGACAGATAGTGTCAGGAAACAAAATAGGGAACCTCTGGGCACTCCATTTTAGAGGATGAAAGCCCCTAGTTCATCTCCCAAGCAGTTTTTATTATCCAGTTGTGTAGTAGGAAAGGCAGTAAACTTTATACATAGCTAGTGATGAATAAATAAGGTTCCTTTCTAACACAAAAGAGGCATCATTCTTGTAGAAAAATAACCCCTGAGCTAAATAAGCTCTTAAGCTAACATCTTTGAGAAAATTAGTTATCTTCTTACCTTGGTTTGGGAGAAGGGCCAGGGGCCAGGACCACAGCTCTATGCATGTCCCTGCACTCTCCCTAAGAGACCCTGACCACTTAGGCATCCTAGCCAAAGGTGCCTTCAGCCTTGCTTAGGGAGATCAGGGGTCCCCAACAAGAGCCGAATGCTCACTGGGCAAGCACTCTACTACTGGATTCCATCTCTCAGAAACTATTCACAGAATTAGAGATGGAAAAACTTTGAGGAATGATTAGGCTTTGGAAATGCACAAAGAGTAACGGTAGAAACCATTCAGGCCAAGGCATTTTGCTCAGTTTTTATCAGCCCTGATGTTTATTTGATATATTTATCCCACTCCAGCTTTTATGTTACGTTTGTAAATCACACAGACCTAATTAGGACCCAAGACCTCCATTTTGTGATAGAGATCTACTTGTTCATTGTTTTAATGGAATCTGTTATTGGCAGTTAGACCTCAAGTTCATGTCCACCACCTATCTTAACATGTCATTCTTTGCCACTTTCTTACTGAAATAAGCTTTTGTAGGCAAAGGATTAATGCATAGGATTTTCCTTGGCCCCAATCATGGAAAATGAAAGTATGAGTACATAAATGCAATTATTACAAGGTAAATGAACTATTATAATTTAGTTAAGACAACTATAGATTTGGTGGGAACTGAGGTTTATACAATTTTATTTTTTACCTCTAATATCAGAGTTTGAACTCAAGGCCTTGATCTAGCTTGGTTGTTACCTCTACCACTTGAGCCATGCCCCCAACCCAACATTTTGCCAGTTATTTTGGAAATAGAGTCTTTGAACTTCTCTGCCTGGGCTGGTTTTGAACTTTGATCCTCTGGATCTCAGCTTTCTGAATATTTAATATTGGAGGAGTGAGTGAACTTACAAGTTTTATTTCCTTCTCTCTATCTCTGTCTTGCTCTCCCCTTTCTTCCCTCTCTACCTCTCTCTCTCCTTCCCTCCCTCTCTCCTATAATCCCAACTGTTGGGATTATAGGTATATGTCATGAGGCCTAGATTGCTCATGTAGTTTTTGTCCTTGTATAGTTGTAATTTTGTACAATTTAATTTTAAGTAAAGGTCATGGGGCTTTAAAGTTAGTAACCTTAGCTTCAGGATGGAGGTGAGAAGAAATGGGGTGGAAGAGCAAGCTCTTAGAAGAAGCAGTTTGTGTGTGTGTGTGTGTGTGTGTGTGTGTGTGTGTGTGTGTGTGTGTGTGTGTTGCCTCATATTCTTGCTTTGCTTTTTCCACTGAAGGTTGGTGCTCTACCACTTGAGCCATGGCTTTACTCCAGGCTTCTTGCTTGTTAAATGAAGATAAGAATCTTTTGAACTTTTCTTCGTGGGCTAGCTTTGAACCACAATAGTCAGATCTCAGCCTCCTAAGCAGCTAGGTTTATAGGCATGAGTCACCTGGCACCCAGTTTTCCTTCCATTGACAGTTCAACAAAATAATAATACATTCTATCAAATGATCTCAGAACCCTCTATCTGCTCAAGTATATGTTATAAAGTATTGCTTTCCCTAAATTATTACCATCTTCAAGGTTCTATACTGAATAAAGGGTTTACATCTGAATCAGGAGGGTGTCAGGTCAAATAACACATTGTAAGTCAAGAACTCCTTTTTGTTGCACATAAATATACTGACCTTGAATAGGATTTTCTTTCAATTACTGGATACTCTAAACTCTGGATATTTATAGTACCTCTTAAGCAAACAGATGAAATAAGTATTGAACAAAGAAGGAGGCCATAACAGAAACAAAGATGCCATAGGACTGGTTTTCCCCTGGGCCAACGGCCAGGGAGCATCAGTATTTGATATTGGATGTTCTTGACACACAATTGAGGGCACAAACCCAACATTCCCAGAGAAGTCATCCAGCAACAAAAACCTAGCATAACCTAGCATATTACCTAGGCAATGGGTGATATTAATACCTTAAATCAGCTCTAGTGAAAATTAGAGCTCCAGGTCCAGGTATGTTTCATGAGAGTCTTCAATGAAGCTGCGGAAGCGTTTGGAGATCAGAAAGCAGGAGAGTTAGAAAGACAACTAGTTGATCTATACATAGGTGGTATGGTGTTAAAGTTCAAAATCTGGATTCAAATCCCACTTCCATTGCTTTCTTAGTATGGAGATCTGGAATATGATATATAGTATACATATATGTATAGAATATATCTATATATAGTATACATGTTACATAGTAACTGAACTTATTTGATGAATTAACAATTAGTTTAAATTAAAGGAAACTCTTTGAACCATATAATATATGTGTTTGTTTTCAGTAATAATTAATAGCAATAACCTTTGGAGATAATCCATAATCTTGTTATCATGAAATTGTTTTAGTCTTTTAAGAAGTTTGCTCTCATATCAAAAGGTTTCTTTATAAATTATGATTTTTCAATGATCTTTTCCTGATGTATTTGAGGGTATAAATATATGTTATTACAGGTGCCATTTGTTTAAATGCTTAGGAGACAAGTGTTCATTTAAAGATGTAAATTATATTTGTCATAGAAACTTGAACTTTCTTATCAACTCTGTTAAAATTAATATGTTCATTGTGACCTAACCAATCCTGTTACCATTTGCTTAGCAAAACATAAATTGCATTTAAGTAAAACTTTAAATTGATACTTCTATAATGCTTAAAGTATAATACTAGCCTTCTTCTTTAAAAGGCCATAGTATAATTTCTCCTTTCTTTCTCTTTTGGCTGGGGCCTGGGTGCTGTCCCTGAGATCATTTTGCTCAAGGCTAGTGCTCTAGTACTTTGAGCCACAGCTCCACTTGTATTTTTCTAGTAGTTAATTGGAGATAAGAGTCTCATGGGTACTTTTCTGTCTGGGCTAGCTTCCTCAGATCTCAGCTACCTGAGTAGTGAGGATTACAGGCATGAGTTACTGGAGCCTGGCCTTTTTTTTTCTTTTGAGGTATTGGGATTTGTGCTTGCTTGGATTGCTTTCTAGGCTGGTACTTTACCACTTGGATCACATGCCTCCAATCCTGCTTTTCATTAGAAAGTTTGAAGATGGAAGCTCAGGGTTCTTAAATTTCTTTGGTCTCAAAATCCTTTTATAATTCTAAAAATTATTGAAGACCCAAAGAATTTTTGCTTATGTTACTAAATCTGTTGGTGTTTACCATAGTAGACATTAAAACTAATAAATTAAAAACTATTAATCCACCTAATATAATAATAAGCTCATTATACATTCATGTAACACTTTACATTTTAAAACCTGCATTTTTCTGAAACCTAAAATGGAGGAAAATGGCATTGATATACAGTTTTGCAAATCTCTTTAATGTCCAACTTAATATGTTAATTAAATTCAGTTGTAAAAACTGTCACAAAGAAAAATGACAAGACCCCAGGAGAGATAGAGAAGGATACCTAGCATATTCTAGTTGATTGAGTAGTAATTCCCTGAGGAAGTGACACATAGTAAATCAAGATGTGAGGCAGGAGGAAGAGGGAAGCAGGCCAAGAGAACAGCACATATAATAAGACCTTACAGGTAGGAGAAGATGGATGCATTTGGATAATGAAAGGGGGACCAGTTTGGTCTGAACATGTTGAATATGAGGGAGATAGGCTCATGATAAGTCCGGAAGGGGAAGCTGGGGCCAGGATTGTGCAAGACTTGGAGGTGCAGGTGGATAAGTGTGAGTTTTATTCTAAGTAGAAGAAAGGCCATTCATTGGATTTAGAAAAGGAGCGGTGGAGATGACATGATCCATTTTGTACACTTAAAACATACTATTTGACTGCTTATGTAGAATAGATTGAAGTGGTAGGCTGAAGAGATATAGGAAAAATTACCTAAGTGAAGATAGGTAGTTAGGAAGAAGAAGAACATGGAGCTGGTGATTGATTGTGTATGGACCATCAACTCTTCTCATCAACTCATCCATTTTTTTCTTGTAGCATATATGTTGTGGTTCTTAAGACTAGTAATGAACCATCAAATTAGGCCATGAAGCAGAAAGTTTGTGTTTGAACTCTAGGGGCTTGTATTCATCACCATTACTGTGGTAGAAATTTAAGAAGCATGTCATAGTTTGTACTTGCAGATTCATAACATGGGGCATGAACTCAGGGCCTTGTACTCTGATAAGACTTTCTCATTCAGATTCTACTACTTGGACCACACACCTTCACTTCCAGCTTTTTGCTTGTTAGTTATTGGAGATAAGAGTCGGGAGGGTTTGTCTGTCTTGGCTGGCTTTGAACCATGATCTTCCTATCTCAGCCTCATGAGTAGCCAGGATTACAGATATGAGCAATTGGTACCAGGCCAGAATCATAACATTTTTTTATATTTATTTCCATCTCACAAAGATCATAGAATTGCCTGTTTATAACAAATTATTCAGAGTTCTAACTCTTAGAAACAGCCATTACTTGAAATAGTATTTGTTTAGTAGGCAAAAGTATTATACTCTACCTCCTATTGCTTGTTTTTATTTTCAGAGCTGGGTAGGCTAAAATGGAAGCTGTCCATCACAACAGTACCCATCCTGAGTATCCAGATGTCAGAGAGTTTCTGCCAGGAAAGGAAGACAGCTGTTTGGAATAGAAAGGAGTAGAGGGTACTGCAAACATGTGAAGAGTTTTATCAGGGGATGAGATGACAGTTGGTAGCAGGAAAGGGTGAGCAGACACTGGAACATGTCCGGAAAAATCAATTTTGCTTGTGGCTTAGGTGATAGCCTAAGACATTCAAAAATGGAATCCTACACTTGTTTGGATTAATCTAGTCAATCAGCCTTGTTTAAGTGCAGGCTGCAGGATGAGTAGATTGTAAACATACTCTGATCCATCAGTGTGTTTCAGCCCAGAGTTTGAAGACAAACAGAATAATGAATAGTTTCATAGATGGTTTGTAACAGGTTTTGCCTATGATTCACATTCATATGGGACACTGATTCTCTTTCTCCCATTGAGAGCGTAGACACTGTCACTATTAAACAGAACTTCAAACATGTCATAAAACGAAATGTGCCTTGAGGGACTTAGCTTTTTATTGAATTGGTATTTTAGATATAACTCTAACCATTATCTCCAATAAAAGCAAATAAACAGATTAGATTTGTAGAACTGCATGCAGCTGTCCTGGTGAAATTCTTTGGGAGTGTCTTCTCAGGTTATGGTAACAAACCTTCTTCAAGCTATCCACATTTCCATATAAATTATTATTTTTTACATACATTAACATCTATATAACATGCCATTTTGTGGACATCTGACTGATATCTCTGACATTGTAAAACTAAAATGTTTTATTATTGCCTTTTTGGCTAACAGAGACACGTGTAACATGTTATTTGTTCATTTTACTCTCATTACATATGCCTTGTACTTGTAGAGCATGTTTATTTGTCATGCTAATTGATGAGGCCTTGAAAAAATTTGCTTCATTGAGGAAAATAAAGCCAATATTACTCTAGTAATTATTCTTTTTCATTATAAAATCTGTAAGTGTTTTCTTAAAGATTATTGGAAAGTCTATTTTACCATGAAGGCATAGCCTATGCATTGTATGTTTCACATACAATGCATTGTGCAGAGTAAGTTATAAATATTATTTATTTCTGATCCTATAGGCTGTTAATCAAGATTATTGCTAGAACTGCTCATTTGAACTAAATAGTTTATTGAAGGGACTTACTAAGCAGATTCATTGACACTTCAGTAAGTGGGTATATATATATATATATATATATGTATGTATGTATATATTTATTAGACAGTGTCTCTTTATGTGGCTTAGGCAGGCCTCAAATTTACTATATCCAGAGTGGCCTTGAATTTGGAATCCCATTGCTTAAGCCTCCCAAGTGCTGCAATTACAGGCATTTACTGCCTTACCTGGCACTACATATTTCTTCTCTTGTTTGACATTGGTGTTGATTTTAGAAGCTTTGAGAGGTCAGAAATGCTCTTCAGAAGCCTAAAATTCTCTAACACAGCTTAAATATGTATATATAGTCTAAGAACTCAAGCCCAGAATATTACTCTTAAAAAATATTTTCTGGGCCAAATAAACTTAAGAAAGGATACCTTCTGAAATAAAGGAAGTGTTGGATTGGGAATTAGAGTCTAAAACTCAGAAACTGTTCATCTTCATTAAAGTGAGGGGATTGGGTGGAACATGATCCCATTTGAAACAAAATCCTACGTGAAACTCCCAAGAATGAGAGGTGACACAAGCTGAGACCTGTTTGTAGGGAGAGTAGGACCAGCAATTTTATTTACATATGTCTTCCTGAGCCATCGCTACCCTTGACATTTGTCTTCACAACCCCTGTGTTTCACACACAACAACTGCAGGATTTTTTAGACTCTTAGAACCATCGACTGCTTCTAAAACCTAACTCTTAGGAAGACTGTTGAATGCTTTCAGTTCATACATTCAATCTATGGAATGCTAGTAGATGTGTTTTCTAATGATGGCAGTTTTAAGTTAACATGTCCTTTTCTCTTTTTGCTTTCATATTCTGGGTAGCTTTTCTCTGCTGTTTTAGTCCATCACAATCGTCTAATGGCGTCTCTCAGTGAGTGGGAATAATTCTTTGATGATGTTTACAGCATTCCAAGTTCCTGTCTCAGCAATTGGGAGGCTGAAGCAGAGAATCACGACTTCCAGGCTATCCTGAGCTACAAAGCATAGAGATCTTTTCTCAAAAAGCGAAACAAATAACAGTAAAACTTCTGTTTCCTATCTGTTTAATTAGGAGATGTGTGTTTAGGAGGTTTTACAGTAGAGAGAAGGCAAAACAACTTTTGATGACCCTGCCCTTAGAGAGGTAATGGCCTTCTTGGAAGTTTAGTGGAACTGTTTAATGGCACAAACCACCTTATGTGGTGAGCATAGTGGTTTATCTACCTTAGTGTGGAGCTTGTGGGTAGACACTGATTTTGGGGACTCACTGATTATACTGGGTGCTGATCCATTTTCTAAGGACAATAAGAGCCCTTCCATGACGAGAGGCTTTGACCCAGCTGTACATTTGGGGTTTCAGAGCCAGCTTGTGGAAGATACCATAACCAGTGTTACCCAAACCAAAGATAATCAGAGACAAACCAAATGTGGGTAGAATAAAGAAGAGGAAGAAAGAAGGAAAAGGAGAAGGAGAGAGATAGGAGAAGATGTGTGGGAGGGACAGGGAGGAGGATGAGAGGCAAAGAAAAGATGAATGGGAGGGGGAGGGAAAGAGAGGGAGAGAGACCAGGCAAGAAAGTGTGTATTGCTTGATAATAGGTTTGAAGCCTAATGCTTTGTCATATCTACATATATAAGGTTGAGGTGAGTTTGAGATACATTTTGAGGGGGGGTATTGAAGATTAAACTCAGGGCCTCACATGCTAAAAAAGCACTCTGCCATTCTTGTTTGTATTTTAGCTGTGAGATATGTTCTCAGTAATTTTACCTTGTCTGGCTTCAACTTTGGGATCCCTCTGCCTCCACTTCCAGAGTAGCTGGATCTCCAGGCCTGGATCTCCAGGCCAAGCTTGATTTGCATTTATGTTGAATGTCCTGGGGCTTGAACTTGGGGCCTGGGTACTATACCTGAGTTGTTTTGCTTGAGGATAGCTAGGGCCTTACCATTTGAGCCACAGCTCCACTTCCAGCTTTTTGGGGTTGGTTAATTAGAGATAAGAGCCTCACAGACTTACTTTCCTTGGTAGGCTTTGAACTGTAACCCTCACATCTCAGCCTCCTGAGTAGCCAGGGTTACAGATAGGAGCCACTGGTGCCCAGCGATTTACATTCTTGTAGGCAACCAAGGAGCCTTAGATAACACAAGAAATCAATGAATAACATAAAGCTATCATAAGGTTCTTAAGTACTTTTTATTTTCAAGTAGAATGAAAGCTCTCAAAGTATTAAGCATGCATTCACAGATGGCTAAAGGATTCTGGGTGAAGGGGAGGCTGCTTTGGCATCCTCTAGGAACTTCTGATTTCCTGGTCTTTTTGGAAACCCCTTTGAGCTTAGGGTTGCTCCACCATGTTTGTGGTGTTTTGTTTTTTTTTTTTTTTCTGGCAGGCTTCTCTGTGTTCTCAAATCTTCCATTTTCTCCTGGTTTCTCTTAGACGGTCCTTTTTAGTACCCTCCCCATGTTTTATTTTCTTTCATATGTTACCGACCATATGTAATTTTTTTATTGTGAAAATATCATACAGAGGGGTTACAATCACATGAGCAAGATAATGAGTACATTTCTAATCAAGCATTGTTGCCTCCTCCTTTGTTTCCCCTTCCCATCCCTTCCCATCTCTCCCCCCCTACCCCACTCTCCTCCCCCCCCCTTTCCCAACCAAAGTTGTAAAGTTCGTTTTTCAACATAACGTCTTGTACAGCTCATTGTTGCAATGGGTCCACCTATAATTTTTAAAACTAATTTTATTATTTTTAAGTGGTACTGAGGAATCAAACCCAAACCTAGGGCCTCCTGCATACTAGATAGGCACTCTACCTCTAAGCCAATTCTCAATCCATTGTGTGTGTGTGTGTGTGTGTGTGTGTGTGTGTGTGTGTGTGTATTTAATGCAATTACTTTATACATGGATTCTTTCCATCTTCTTACTAATTCATTATAATTTTTCTTTTACCCTTTACCCACACTTACTTGGCTCTCATTATGGCACAAACTTCCATATCTCATGTTATGTCAAAGATGAATATTTTCTTGAGAAAATATACATTATCTTACTAGTAGAAGTATCTTCTGAACCTCTGTCTTGAGGATCTTTTCTTTTTGATACTTAAAGAAGGTTACTGAAATGGTCACAGGATACATCTTTTATATACAAGTCGGTGTCCTAACTTCTCTCTTAAGTCACCTTTGCTCCATCTTACCAATAGAGACCATATGGGCTACAAGACAGTTTGTCTCTTTTTTGAAGACAAGAATATGGCTCAGGCTGGGAAGGTGGCTCAGTGGTAGAGCGCTTGCCTTGCATGCCTGAGGCCCTGGGTTCGATTCCCCAGCACCACATAAGCAAAAAGAAAAAAAGCCGGAAGTGGCGCTGTGGCTCCAAGTTGTAGAGGGCTAACCTTGAGCTGAAGAGCTGAGGGACAGCACCCAGGCCCAGAGTTCAGGCCCCACAACCGGACCCAAAAAAAAAAAAAAAGAATATTGCTCAGGACAGGCCCTCACTGGTTTTAATATACACTCTACCAGTTAAACATAACTTATATTTAAATTATTTTCTATTGGAAGTACCAAAATCCAAGTTGATGACTGAAAGCTGGAAATAACAACATACATTTGAGAACTGTTTTCTGCCTAATGACTGCACAGAGTGAGCATCTGAGGAAGGGGGAGGGGGGGAGTGAGGGCAGATGGGGTGGGCAGCAGACTGACATAATCTGTGTACTCTGAGAGGAGGCAGTTTGCCTGTGCAGTATTTGCTGTGGTGGGAAATGTAATGGATGGGTGAGGCTATGCATCTCAGTAAGTACATATGCATATTTACATGTGCACATGTGAAAAATGAACCTCAAGAGGATTCCATGAAAATAACATTATAGGCAAAAACCTGAGAAAGAATGTAAGGCAACTTGTAGATTTATCTTTAGGAGAGCCTTTTTCTCTAATTAGATTGCTTTAACCTCATGAATTTTACATTTTTATTTTCTTTTATTTTTCCACATGAAAAAGAAAAGAGAAAAGAAAGAATGAAAAAGAAAGCTCGCTCTTTTCTTTATCTTCAGCAACACTGAGATTTGAACTCAGGACCTTGTACTTACAATGCAAATGTTCTACTACTTGAGCCACAAGTCCAACTCTTTCACCTTCACTTTTCCATTTTTTTGGATAGAATCTTACATTGTTTTTTGTTTGTTTGTTTTACCTGAAACCAGTCTCAGACTGATTCTCTTACATATACTTCTCATACAGTTGGGAATGCGGGTATGTACTACCACCCCTGCCGTATTGGTTGAGATGAAGCCTAGCTATTTTTGTGTCTAAGGGCGGGGGCTGGTATCTAACTGCAATTCTCCCAATCTTCACTTCTCAAATAACTGGAATTGTAGGTGTGAACCACCTTACCCAACCCGAAAGCTCAGTTGTTAATGACATCATCATAATTGCATTGATTTATCTACAATACTTGCACATGAGTCTCAGAGCCTCAACATCAATCCTACTATAAATAACATAATTACATTGTTTGAAGTTTCCCCCCCCCTCCAAATCACTGTGTTTTAAAATAAAATCACCGAGAAGAGCTCCTCTGTGAGTACTTAGGACACTGACTGGATGTAAAATTAGGTTCATTTGTTTTTCTCTTACTTTCAATTTACAGATTTTTTAAAAGATTTAAATTTGTACTATATAGTCATGTGCCACATAAAAATGTCAACCAGAGACTCGCGTATGATGGTGGTCTCAGAGATTCTAATGAGCTGGGAATCCCTGTCACCTGGTGCGTGCACAGCTGTTGCAGCGCTGCGCTTGCATGCTGGGTACTGCTGCTGTGAACAGGACAGATGCACCTCTGGTCACAGATGTGCACTGTGGCTCTGATTATGCATAAATGCATGACACTTGATGATCCATGACTAGGTGCCTGCTGCTATGTGAACTCATGACACTATGCTTGTGTCATTCTTTAAAGATGTATTCCTTCTTTAAAAAAAAAAAAATCCTGCATCAGCTGGGCACCAGTGGCTCACGCCTATAATCCTAGCTACTCAGGAGGCTGAGATCAGAGGATCATGGTTCAAAGCCAGCCTGGGCAGAAAAGTCCATGAGACTCTGATCTCCAATAAACCACTAGAAAACTGGAAGTGGCTCTGTGGCTCAAGAAGTAGAGCGCTCGCCTTGAGCTGAAGAGTGCAGGGACAGCACCCAGGCCCAGAGTTCAAGCCCCACCACCACCAACAACAACAACAAATTCCTGCATCATAAAATAACCTAGCATGTGATGTCAGCAACAGCCTGGCACATCTTATTTTGAGTGTGTGTGTTGAGGGTATTACAAGGCAATGCCTAGGTTGGGGTTTGTGTCAGTGAACTGGGTAATGCTGCCATGATCTTGACGTTGTCTAATGAAACTGACCCCCACTGTTACAAATGATGAATCTGTGTAATGATGTAGAATTGTGATCTCAAAGTCAATTATAAACAGATATTCAAAGAGGTCTATGCTTTAGTCTCTTTCTCTTTACTTCTACATCTCTAAAATACATTTGTCTCTTAATTTTATTCTTTTTTTTTCCTTTTTGGTGCTGTTAGAGGGGCTTGCATTCAGGGCCTGGTTGCTGTGTCTTAGGTTTTTCACTCAAGGCTGGCACTTCCCACTTGAGCCACATCTTCATTTTTCGCTTTATTTTTTTTTTAAGTGGTAAATTGGAGATAAGGTTGTTGTTGTTTTTAATGTACTATGTCATTTTTTTGTTTCTTTTGTATGTTCTTCCCCCTATGGCATATCCCCTGTTGTCACTGTTCTTGATTTTGGTGCCCTACATCTTGTATATCCATTCGTCTAATTTGGGGAGGGGAAGGGGAATAACAAAATGCTGAAACAAGGACATGGGATGACCCATTGCAACAATGAGCCTCACATGACACTATGTTGGAAATGAACTCTACAGCTTCTGGTGGGGGGTGGGGAGGTGGGGGAGGGAAGGGATAGTAGGAAAAAAACAAAGGAGGGGGTAACAATGTTCAACAAGAAATATACTCATTACCTTACTCATGTAATTGTAAGCCCTCTGTACAGCATCTTGACAATAAAAATGTTAAAAGAGTCTCACAGACTTTCCTGCCTGGGCTGGCTTTGAACCTTGATCCTCAGTTCTCAGTCTCCCAACTAGGTAGGATTACAGGTGTAAGCCATTGGTACCTGGCTTGTTTTCCTCTTTAAAACAGCTACAAGGTACATATTAAATTTGATATACGCATATGTGTTGATAAAGGTAAGTTATATATACCCCACATTTTAATCAACTTTCTTCTTTGCCTTAGCAACATACCCTAGAGCCCATTCCCTTGCAATCTCTAAAGGATTCCTCCCCTCCCTACCTCCCTCCCCTCTCCCCCTCCCACCACACATACCACTTTTCAGCGTTTCATATTACTCCATCATAAGGAGATTTTTTTTGTTGCTTAATTCTGTTCATAACTATTTATATACATTTTGATTAATTTCATTCATTAGTCATAAAGAATGCTACAGTGTGTTGCTTTGTGTATAGGGTTATTTTTTTTTTGTCTTTGCCCATGTTCTTTGATAGATTCTCAGAGGTGAAATTGTGTGTCAAAAGATAATGCCTGTTTCATTTGCCTAGGTGTTGACCAACATACTATATTGTCAAACAAATTTGTGAGACTTGACAAATTTTCCTGACAGAAAGTTAAGGAATAATTTGTTAATGTAATTTAAATTTGCATTCTCTCATGAACAGCAAAGTCACTATATTTTCATATGATTGAGGTCAATGTGCAGTTATTTTTCTGTGCCTGATAAGTTCATATTTCTAATTCATTATCTGCATGATTGTGATTTTCCCCCCTAATTTTTGAGGCCCTTTATATATTGGGAACTTTGGTTTCCAGCATAACTTACAAATAGGACTTTGAAGTTAGCTTTTGGATTCTTCACCGTACACGTTTTATGTTAACACAGGCATGCATTTCACTTTATTGATCTAATTTTTAAATCATTCTTAGGAAGGATTTTCTGCATTTCTAGTTATTGAGAAATTTCCTATGTTTTCTTGTACTCTGTAATTTGATTCCATAAGTCTTTTATCTGCTTAGAATTTTCCTTGTTTTCAAGTCTATGGGATATATCTGATTTTATCTTTCTTCAGCTACAACCCTTTTTTTTCTAACACTGCCTATTAAAATTCTATTTTTCCCCTATATTTCTGTGCTCAATTCACTAATTTCTCAATTGTGTTTCTCTTATACTTTCTAAAAAGTAAAAAAGAATAAAGATTACAAAAAATTGGATCAAGAGCTTCCTCTAACAGATTTCCATCACCTTTCTCATTGGTTAAAACTAGACCACACTTCTTTCTCAAATCAGTCTTTGGCAAAGAATGAAATTCTACTACTGGTTTAGTGAAACCCTATACAGTCCTTTGGGGTGGGCAGATTGCCTGAACTTACTTGAAAGAAGTAATACAAATGAGGTAGAGGGAGGAAGATGTCTGGATGGATATCAGTTAATGAATATTACAATTGTCTTCCTTTTTGGACTATAGGTTCTCAAGGTCATAGGGTTCTGTTATATCTTCATGTGTGATATAGTGCCTAGACTTACTACTGGAGCATACATTCTTCCTGAAGAGCACTAATCTGGGAAAGTGCTATTAACTATAGTTTTATAATACAATGCTTAAAAAGATAAGTTCGCAGGGCCTGAATAAGTTGAATAAATACTTTGGTATTTATTTTAAGTCCTGTTTTGAAATTTAGATGGGGAGGTGCATGTTTAGTCTGCGAATGTCAATAAAATTGATATACATTCTTCCTATGGTGAGGTAGATGGGAAGCACTAGGTTGTAAATTTCCTTAAAGGCAAAATTAGTGTGTTCTCTGTCACCTCAATGCCACCTATCTCCGTACCTGAAACATTGTGAATGTTCTCTGAATATTTATCGAATGCATGAATGATATCTCCATTTTACAGCCAGCCATGGAAACTTAGAGCTAAATGGCTCTTTAATGCTATTCAACTGAAAAAAATATGTCTAAAACTTTTGCCCACACAGAAATCTATTGCCTTCCCTAGTGATTATATTCTTTTATATTCTCAGAACTATACTTTTATAGTCTGCAAACACAGAATCATACTATTAATAAAGCAAGCTTTTGTAGAAAATAATCACCAATGCTTTGAAAAGGGCCTATTTCTTAAGAGAGATTGAAAATACATATATTATACATAAAAGAGTAAGTTTGTTCCTAAAACATGACTAATACAAAAAGGAACTAAACATATTTAAAATGTATACATCATTTGGGCCCATGTCTTGTCTTTCTGTAGGCTTTCTAAGTTCTTAACCATCCTGGAAAACTTGGACTTTTATGCAATGCTTAAGTGTCAACATGTAATTTCCGAAGATGACTTTACAATTTGGGGAGGTGGTTTTAGATGCACTTAGGGTTGGCGAAAGATAGAGAAAAATTGTCAAGTTCTGAAAGCCTGTATCTCTTAATCAGCTCCTTCAAGAAAAAATATGATTAAAATGTTTCATACAGTTAAGGTGTTGCCTGTGGCACTTTGAATTTCCTCAGCTTAACACATCATCAGTATGACACATCACGCTTGGCTTTGTCAGCAATTCTCATATATAGATTAAGTGTAAACACATTTAAAATGACAGTTTTAAATGTATCCCAGTACTAGAGAAATCACTTGTAATGTGGCAGAGATAAAATATTTCTAATAAAAATGTTACTGTCAAGAACTCCCTGGGTCTGGCTGGCTACTCTAGTTTTGTGGACACCTACACACTTTGTCTTTGTTTGCTCTTCCTGGCACTGGCTTCTCCCTGAGTAGGACATTTATTCTAGTAGCATAGAGCAGTCTAAAATGCACATAGAAAACTTCAACTGTATCTGGAAAAGGAATTCAACTTCTCTAGTAACTAAACATTATTCCTACCATACTGTTTTATAACCAGTGTCTTGCAGTTTCCTAATTTTTTCTTTACCTATTTTTATGTGTTTTCATGATGATATCCCAAATTCTTTATGGTAAGCCCTTGTTTTTTAGAAACATGTATATTGATGACTTCCTGATTCTTCTTATTTTACTTTTTCTAAGTATTGTATTATTATCAATATAATAATGTTTTAATTAATTTTTATTGTGAAAATACTGTACAAAGGGGTTACAGTTATATGAGCAAGGTAATGAGTACATTTCTTATTTTTTACTTATTCTGGGTATTTATTGTTATGAACACACACACACACACACACCTGCATACATACCCACTAACTTATATAATATGTTTGAAATAACACTTATCTGTGTGAGAAAACTTTAGCTTTCCTAGGTAGGTTCTAGTATTATCTCCCCATCTCAATAACCTACTTGCAGCATGCTAATTGTGTGTGTGTGTGTGTGTGTGTGTGTGTGTGTCTGTGCATTCATGAAGACAATCTTTTAAAGTGGATCTAGTGAGAGCTTCCTTTACTGAAGAATTTCAGCGAAAATACATGTGAAATTAAGCTAGAATAGTAGTGGTTGCAACTGAAGTGAGCTATAAATTGAATTACCAAAAGTATATAATAAGAATTGTTGTATGTATGTGTCAGTGTGTGTTTGTGTGTGTGTGTGTGTGTATATGTGTGTGTGCTTCAGGAACTTGAATTCAGTCCCCGAGCTTTGTTTTACTCAATGTTAGTGCTCCACCACTTGAGCCATAGCTCCACCTCCAGCTTTTTTATAGTTTACTGGTGGGATGAGCCTCACAGAAATTTCTGCTAGGTCTGGTTTTGAACTACAATTCTCAGATCTCAGCCTCCTTAGTAGTTAGAATTACAGGCGTGAGTCACGAGGCTCTAATGCTAATATTTTTAAACAGTACTTCCTTGTCTTATTTTATACACAGGTACACAAACACACAGGTACACACACACACACACACACACAGCACCTTATTGAAACTTACGACTATCCACTTAGTGTTATTTTTCTGAAACAGTAATTTCACAGCAGAACTTGCTGTTCTCTCTGTATTAGATCCAAGCCAATTTTTAAAAAAGATTATCTTTTGGGCAATAAATTATAGCCTGCTGGGATATACACTCTCTACCCAGTTTTGCCAGACAGCCAATTAGAAACTCTGGTATTTGAAGGACTCCTTCACCTCTGCAGATTAGATACCTGGAACAGCTTCTTTGAACCTTTGAAGGATGGTCATTATATTATGTGCCTTGAATCTTAGGAGCAGGAAGTGAGAGTATTGTGCCTTCTTTTAGAGGGAGATGTACTGGGGCTTGAACCCAGGGCCTACGTGCTGATCTTAGCATCTTCTCTCAACGCTATCATTCTACCACTTGAACCACAGTGGCTCTTCTGGATTGTTGCTGGTTAATTGGAAATAAATGGCTCATGGACTTTCTTGCCCAGACTGGCTTGGAACCATGACGCTCAGAACTCGGCCTCTGTAGTAGCTAGGCTGACAGGTGTGAGCCACCAATGTCCAGCATTTAATCTGTTTTTGAAAGAGATTACCCTTATGTTCTGGAGGAAATATTAGTGATGTATTTGTTTTTGTTAAAAGCTATTAACTTTATTTGGGGGGAGGAAATGTATTCAGAGGCAGTGAAGCCTCTTTTCTGGTTGCATTTTGCATCTTGAGTTTAAATTTGAGTTTCTTTACAATTTGGGGACCATCATTTTGTCAGCTTTACAGGAGTAGCAAAGAACGTACAGGGAGGTTTCACACACCCTTAATATGCCCTTGCTAATGTTAGTGTGTTTTGTAACACCAATAACTATAGTATGTTATCAAAAGTGAGAATGACACTGATACAAACCACAGGGATTTTTAGAATGCCATAGGTTTTGTAGACATCCGTGTGGGTGTAGTTCTATTGGATTCATTGTTATAATTCCACAAAAGAAACAGATGATGGTGTGAATGCTGTTCTGTGTATAACCCTTAAAAATGATCTATAGGGCTGGGTATGATGGTACACTCCTGTAATTCCAGCTACTGAAAAAAAATCCCAGCTATGCTCAGTTGGGGACCAGTCCATGCAAAAGTAAGGTTGCTGTATCTGATAAAAAGCCAAAGGACTAGGGGAATAGCAATAGCGTGCTTGTCCAGCACACATGAGGCCATGAGTTCTATCTCCAGTACTGCCTTCTCTCCCCTGCAGAATAAAATATCTCCACCAACTCCTCCATGTGGGGATGCTTTCAGATGAAAATCCAAACTGGGCACTTTTACATTGAGCTAGCAGGAACCTTATTTACTCTTACTTAAAAGTAAATTAATAGATAATGAGTGTTTGTCGGAAGATATGTTCTCCTGACTACAGTGACACCTGCTGAGATCGCTAGGTTTGTAGTTTTATAGCTGCCTTTTCCAGAATTAATTACATATCTGCAATCAGGCAACCATAGCTACTCTTTACAAGTAAAGTCTTGTATGCAACTGTGAGAGAGTCAATTAGTGCTGACTGGCATGTGGTCAGACGCTGTGGCAAAGAATGCTTGCTTGGGTAGCTGCACCTCCCTTCTCTTCAGGAATGATTTTTTTGAAGTCTCTAGTGCTTGAAAGGAGGTGTGTGTGGTTTTTGTTTTGTGTGCTGCTGTTTTGGGGTTTTTTTGGTTTTTTTTTGAGTGATGGGAATTTTGCTGGCCCCTGATGGAAATGTAGCTTTAAAATACTTTAATATTAGGAGCATTTATGTCTCAGGGTATGAGAGACAGAGATCTGTTTCCAATAGCTCATGGGCCCAACTTCTTCTTCTTGTTGTTTTCAAATATATTTTTATTTTCTTTTAAGTAGTTTTACAAAGGAGTTGCCCTTCAACAGAGCAGTTTAGGAATACAGTGTCTCTAGATCAATGTCGCCCTTTTCAATATTCTCACCCCACCCCACCTCTTCCCTCACTTTTCTTAATTTTTAAGTTATATGTTGAAACTTTTGCCATTGAACAAAACAATTTATGTATACAGTGCATCTTGAACTGGATCATCCCTTCAATATCTCCCCCACCCCCCACTTTGACCCCCCACCCCTTCATTTCCCCTGCTCATACTTCTAACCCTCTCCAATTGCCCTCCCAGCTTGCAAATACCCATTTCCTGGTACATATTTTGTTGGACTTTGACTTAGTCTTTGTAAAGAATTATATTATCTGAGCTCTTCATAGAGTCTATGGAGACTGCAGCATCCAAACGCAGAGAATTAGCTGGAATAGAAATTATTTTTATCTGTAAGCAAATGCAGTCCAGAAAATGGACATGATAGGCTTAAAGGCACAAAAGAAAAATAGTGGCGAAGTCTTAACTAAGAGTCATTTTTGTTTTGTTTTGTTTTTCTAAAAATATGCTCTTCCCACTATAGTACTGTAGTACATCACTCATTTAATGGATGTAATCAATGGATTAAAAAGCTATAACATTCTATATTACTTTAAATTTTCTCTTTTTCCTTGATTGTCCTGTGGGCACATAGAAAATCAATCCTGGAACATGCACCAGACTCGGAAGAGAGAATTTAATGGCTCTAATGCTTATATTAGGTTAACATAGCAAAACTCAAAGAATTCTAGAGCATTCTTGTATAGTTCTTCCCTGAAGGTGCATGGGAAGTTTAATTAATTGTGATCTGGTGATGATTTTTGTTAAAAGTTTCAGTACTCTTTAAAAAGTCAGTACACTCGGAAGAACTCAGCCATTCATTATCATCAACTGCTTTAAAATATTTTTATGGCATTTTAAAAACATACACAAATATATACTTATATATATATATATGTATATATATATATATATATATAAAGATGTGTGTTAATATATGCATTATATATCCTCACATAGAACATGACTTTCAGTACTGCTATAGAGGATCACATCTAATATAAATATATATGTGCCAGGTGTTGGTGGCTCAACGTCTCTAATCCTAGGTATTCGTGATACTAAGAACTAAGGACTGTGGTTCAAAGCCAGCTTGGGACAGAAGAGCCCTTGAGACTCCATGACTAATTCACCAGCAAAATACTGGACTGGAGGTGTGGCTTAAGTTGTACTGTACCAACTGTGAGTGAAAAATTGCTGAGGAAGATTGCAAAGCCCTGAGTTCAAACTCTGACACACACACACACACACACACACATGCGTGCACGCAGGCATGTGTGCACATGTGCACAGACACGCGCAATGTCAGTAAGTATATATAAATGACTGTTTCCTTCCAGATGACCCTTCAATTTGGGGGGAAGGAAAGGCTAGATTGTTATCAGTACTTACTTGCTGGTGGTCTGTTCAGTGTAGCATCTTTTTCTATGTGTGTGGTGGAAGAGAGAGTCACAGGAATGAAGATACACTCTTAAGTGTCTGGCTTTCCTTGACCAGCTCCCAAGTCTATTGCATTTGTGTCTGTTTAATGCAGGTATAATGACACACCAGGCTTTATCCACGGCTAACAGCAGTGTGATTCCTCCAGTGACTCCTTCAGAAAATAATATCTTACCCTGAATATACTGAAAAGGAGTAAATATGTTAGGCTTGTACATTCCCTGTTACCACAAGAGAAATATTTTAATGATCTTGTGTTCCACCCTGTTTACGTTTATACTTTTAAATTTTATTCTCTGCAGTAATACTGTTGCAGATTATTAATAAGCTTTCATTCCTTGTGAGAACTTTGTTATCTTTACACCCATGCAAATACACTTTTCAGTAGTTCTCTTGAATTATTCTATTCAAGTATGTAGAATTTGCCAAAAATATTGAAACAAGAAGTTGAGACTTGGCTAGTCAGAAAGTAGTACCAGAGTTGAATTTCCTCTCTTGTGCTTTGTTGAGAACCAAACATTGAGGGTGGTATTTTGCAGGTGTAACTTGGACAAACAACAACGAAGACCAAGTCTCAGTCCTAATGAACATGCAGAGCTGGTTATGTGTTCGGTCTCCCTGGAATACCAGTAAAAGAAAATTAAATCAGCTCACGACAGCTATCTTGCATATCTCACCTGGGAAGTATGCATGCAGTAGGACAGGCACTGCTTAACATTAATCAGCCTCCTGAAGTCATTACATTCATGAGGAAATGTAATTCACATGTGATTACTTTTTAATTTACTCTGTAATCACATTCCAAGTGAACGGGCCAAGCTTAAAATGAAATTTAAAAGTCAAATACTGCTTTGTATTAGGAATTCACAATTTTTATATGCACTTAGGTTAATAAAGATTTTACAATAACCATTTGTGACTGAGCATATGATAATTTTTTTTTGATGAAAGTTAGTAGCATACCTTAGAAAGGATGTATTTGATTACTCTCCAAGTACTGAACTGGACCCAAAGAGTCTCAGAACTCTGCTTGTCTGTACTGCATTCATGCCTCCTCTAAGCTTTATTTGAAAGGGGAAAAAATAATATCGAAACAACCCTCAATCCCAGTTCAGAAGTTGCAAGGAACTAATGTATTTTTAATTCCTGCTGCGCCTGTGAGGCGTATTCATTTGTTTTATCTGTCATTGGAAAGTGTAGACAGAACTTCATAATAACTCACTCAGGCTGATCAATGGGGAATGCCAGGGCTGCCGCACTAAGAGTCTTCCTCCAACAAGGTGGCCTTTGAAGTTTATGGAGTTACTAAGCAGCCGTGTCAGTTTCACAGGAGCACTGCAAGTAAAGGTTCAAATGTCTAAGACCAGCTAGTTGCGGGTAGCAGAGGGTAGCTTTGTTTGCTTTATCAGTTAGAACTAAGGCCAATGTAGAGAAATGTACAAAGGATTTATAGATTTTCAGTCAATGCAAAGGGGAGTTTTTATCATTTGGCTTTCATGGCCTTGGATTGAACGACCTCAAAAGTGCTAAGATCTTCCCAGAAAGTATGAAAGGACTGAATTTTATTTCCAGTGGCTATTGTATAGTAGAGTTGCCAAACATCAGTTATCAGCTGTAAAGTTTCAAAATATTTGTGATGTCTTTATGCCAACTTCAGAGATACTTACTCACTTTGTGTTGACCTAAGCAATAATATATGGCCTGGTCTGAGAAACACAGCAATTTAATGTCTTCTGATGGATACACTGAAGAAAGAAGAAAACAAATCAGGTTAAAATTCATTACTTATTTAATTCAATATATCTTCATGATTACCAGTCCAATATATAATCACTATGAAACATTTTACTGAGATAACTTATTTTTTTATACTAACCTTTAAAATCTTAGACAGGGGGCTGGGAAGGTGGCTTATTGGTAGAGCACTTGCCTTGCATGTCTGAGGCCCTGGGTTCGATTCCTCAGTACCACATAAGCAAAAAGAAAAAAGCCAGAAGTGGCGCTGTGGTTCAAGTGGTAGAGTGCTAGTCTTGAGCTGAAGAGCTGAGGGACAGCGCCCAGGCCCAGAGTTCAGGCCCCATGACTGGACCTCCCCCCCACAAAAAAATCTTAGACACATTTATTCTTATAGAGTATCTCAACTTGGGATAGTGTCATCTCAAGTCCTCAAGAGTCATGTGAGGCCTGTGGCCACTGTACTGGTCAAGGTAAATCCATGCTACATGTTTATGAACTTATGACTTTGATATGCTATTGATAAATTGTTCTAAGTGGAAAATGCACTATATACAGGAAACTCTGACAGAATAAGCAGGGTATTTGTTGGAGGTGGGTAGTTATATACATGAAAGGTATTACTCATGTTCTTGGTGCTCTACAGGGCTACATGACTCTACCTGTGGCCTTTAGCACACCATGTGTGAGTAAATAATAAATACAATGCATACATGTGAATAACACACATAAGTATCATATATTGACATTATATATTCACAATATTTGCACAAACAGGATGTATACGAGAAAGGAAATAACGTCTCCCAGAGCCCACATAGAGCAGCCTGTGTCTTTTTAGTTAACACTTAGGGCCAGTGGGTGATACCTAATTCATTTTGATGGGTAGAATAATGGCTTTTTAAGAAGTCTGCACCCTAATTCCCTAGAACCTGTGTATGTTTCCTTATAAAATAACTTCTCAGATATAATTAAGGATCTTGAGATAGGAAGATGAACCTGGTTATTCAAGTAGAGCCTATATTTGCACAAGGATCCTCATAAGTGAGAGAGGGAAGCATCATAAGTCATCAGAGAAGGTGACATGTGGATGGAAGCAGGGATCTAGGGATGCGATATGAGAAGACGTGACCTGCTGTTGCTGGCTACGTAAATGGAGCATAGGGACATGGGCTAAGGAATATGTGTGACCTCTGGAAGCTAGATAAGGCAGAGGAATGAATTCTCATGCACAGCTTCCAGGAATATCCTGTCATCTTGATTTTAGTCCAGTGAGAATGCTTCAGAGTTTTACTCTCCAAAATTGTATGACAGATTTACATTGAACTGAAGCCACTGAGACTGTGGTAATTTGTTATTGTACCAAGAGGACACTAATAATCCCATCCTGAGTAATCGAATGATTAAAATCTCCACCAATTTGCACTTGTTTAGACCGGGACAAAAAGTTATTATTTGGCACCAACGTCAAGCACTTCTTCCCCTCAGAGAATTTTCTGAACAAAATGGATGAAGATTTCCCCCCTCTTCCTTTCTTCTCCCAAATTCTGACATATTATTGAGTGGATATTTATTTCAGGACATACTAGGTCAAAAGAAGACAGTCAAGCTTGCTTTGAACAATAATATTGTATTATCAAAGCACTTTACAATTCTATCCTATTTGTGAGTGTAAGTTACAGGTATGTGGGCTAATGATTATCTGAAAGCGTTTTTCTGTTCTGATCCATAAACCAAGTGCTCTCTGAATTACAAGGAGGCAGTAAGTGAGAAGTGGAGGAGGAACCGGAAGCCAGGGCAATGAAGTTTTCCCAATGAAGGTTTTGTTGCAATGAATGGATGAGGAAGTATGAATTCATTTTTCTTTTCGTCTTTATACAGAGTTAAGTAATGCTTGCAACATAAATTCAGCAGGCTTTTCCTGAGCTGTAACTCAGAAATTTTCCTCTGCAAACAGTGTATTTACAAATATGTTTATTAACCTACACAGCAATATCACAATAACTAGTAAAGATTAAAAAGGTGTACTCCTAGTATGCTCTTTTGCAATATTTTAAGAGACATACATACTGCCCTGGCAAGGAACCTCTAAACTGTTTCAACAAAACACCCAGAAATTTAAAGACTTTTAAAAAAGGAAAAGAAATAAATATCACCAAAAGATTTTAGTTTAAATGTAAAACAAACTCACTGATTAAGTAACTATATAGATCTAATAAAAATGACCAGCCCCAGAGGCCCAACATTTAAAAATGCTAAAAGTTAAGGCATAAATTTGTGTAATACTGACTCTTTATCTCCATTCTCTCCTTTCCCTCTTCAATGTATGCTTTTTCTAATCTTTTTCTAATCTAATTGTCACACATATATGTTAGACCAGGATTTTGCCTTCCTCCATTCCTTGATCAGCCCCTATATATGAATGAAAGAATGAACCAGTGAATGCCTACAAGTTTCTATCCTACATTTGTGAAGTGCATTGTCAAGGTCATGGTTACAGGGTGTGGGATGTTTCTTCTTCACTACCTTGCTCATCCAGTATGTTTGAAGTTTGTCCATTAGATTTCTGAAATTATCTGAGGACCACTTGGAAAGTGGCTTTTGACAACACTTTAGCCAACTAAATAGCATTAATGTTTTATTTCCTTTGGTTTCCTTTCAGAAATTTGCTATTACGCTGCAGAACATCACTAGGAAATTGATGTGGAATTCAGTTTCCTCCTTCTGCCTTGGGAAACCTGTGCCTGCAGCCTTTTTGGCCTGGGCCTTAAAAGTAATAGCCTTTTGAAGCCAACTGTGCGGTCCAGTGTGGGGCAGGTCTATGCTCTGCAGTAGCATCCTTCCATTGATCAGTGACTGTACTTGGCCTGTGAGTAGGGTTAGAAGTATACTGTAGTAGATCTTGTAAAGCTTTTGATGTATTCTAAGTGAAGTATATTCTTTTGATTATATGCTTGTAGTTGAAGATTTTAATCTTGAGAGAATCTCATCTTCCTATTAAATGCAATCAGGTATTTACAGTCCTCCCCTTTTAAACAAAATGTCATTCACTTAGTTTTGCGGTCATCCTACCCCCGGTGTCATTGAACATGAAAGGTTTAAAATTCACAGGAACATTCTTTCAGTGACAAGTACAGATGATGGGCCAGCCACTTCAGGATATAAATTTTAAGCTTGTATTGTTTAAAATTACAGAGTTCAAGTAATGGTTTTTCAAATTGCATTTAGGGGAAGTCAAAATCAGGAATGACTCACCCAGCTTGTACTTTGCATTGTTCCTTCTACTTGCACAGATGATGGCAGAATCATTAAAAAGTTCAGAGTTAAAAACCCAAAGAGTATGAGAGAGAAATAGAGATGAAAATAGCGATCCCACTTGAAACACACACACACACTGCTGGGCCAGGAAGTGCCTTTTCAATAGCATGTATGCAAATCACATTAGGATACCTGACCTGCTCTTCAGGTAGATTTCTGTCTTTGCCAAGTCCTTCCAAATGGGTCTGAAGACACTCAGGGCTTAGGTTTGCCAGACTAGGTGAGGAGATACCAAAAACTGCAACATCCCGGAGGGATTTTTGGCATCCAAAATCATGGCATAAAGTTCCTAAGAACCAAAACGTCTTATATTACAAATATCTGTTTTCAGATTGTGCAAGGTCATTAGTCCTTCTTTCCAGAATGCTCTTTTCTTTTCACATTTAGATGGAGCCAGTTGGTACAAGCTGTATCTTAAAAATTCCTTTGGCTACTCCTTTCAGTCCTCTTTTTATTCCCAAACCATTCATCATCTTGGAAGACCATTTTCCTAAGAGATCTCAAATGAACGCAATTCATAGAAAACCTACCTAGCGTAATTAAGGTGAAGACCTCCTAATGAAAATTCTAGTATTTTAATATGAGAAGGGCAGAATGCCCAAGCTCCTAGACCACCCTTGCCATCTTCCTGAAGGTTCTGTCAGATCCTTGGGCTACCTGAGGAAATCCAAGAACAGAAATTAAAGCCAAGATCTATGAAGGGTGGGAATGCTATCAGAATCACAGGCAGCTGTGGTTGATAGTCATCTTTTTTTTTTGTACATGTTTTCTGCTTTCTTTTTTCTGCATGTAACTGGTATTCCCAACCTTTTCCTGAATGAGTCAGGAAAGCAGAAAGTGGCTTAATCATTTCATTCTTCTCATAGGCTCCCATTGTCTCTGCTTTTCTATTTCTGAATAGCCTATAGACAACACGATTCTATTCAGCCATATCGATTATTTATGGGTCAGCTACCCACCCACAGACGAAAGGCAGAATCACAGCGTAGAAATATCTCTGCACTCATTTGGAAAGTGGGCATGTGTGATTTCTGCTGGCCTTCTAGAAAGGCATCCACCACTCTCTGCTGGTTTACCTACCTGCATAGCTGAGTCCCAAATATAAAAGACTGCTCGCTTTCGGGCTTTTAGCTTAGCAGGATGTAATTTACTACATATCTTTGAAAGCTCCTCCAAGTCTTGTTCCTTTGCTATGTACCCTCATTTATAGTAGGTTCTTGGCTTTAGATATTTCTGTCTTCTTAGTTTAGATGATTATAAACTCAGGTTTTCGTATAATTGTGTACTTTAGCCTTTCCTTTTGGTTTCTTTCACTGTAAGGATTTAAAAAAAAATCTGTATTATTAGGCATTTGATGTTGGTGTGTGTGTGCTGGATTTAGGTCTGAATACTCTGGGGCTGGACACTGTCCCTCAGCTTTGTGCTCAAGATCAGTGCTTTACCATGTCAGCCACAGCTCCACTTCCGGCTTTTTCCTGGTTAATTGGAGGTAAAAGTCTCACAGATTTTCCTGCTTGGACTAGCTTTAAACTGAGATTCACAGATCTCAGCTTCCTGAGTAGCTAGAATTACAGGTGTGAGCTACTGGCATGTGGCTTAAGAAATATTTAGTTGTTTTTAATATTTTATATTTGAAGAAAAACATTCTAAACTTTTACATAGTTGAACTTTCTTGAATTTATTGGGGAAAATGTGTAAGGTAAGGTCAAATTCTTTCTTTCCAATGTCTTCATGTTCCAAATACCACTGATTACGTTCCTGTGGATTGGAAATGTTATTTTTATTATGCACTTATTTACTAGGTGCTTGGATTTATTTCATGTGGGAGCATATGCATATATAATATGCTTCAGTTACAATATTTTAATATGTATTCATATGAGAGCAATAAAAATGGCCCTTATATTCCTATTATGTTTACCTCAACTCAGTAGCCTTGAAATACTTCCCCTCACTCTTCTAGTCAGAAAAGTTTCAAGAGGTACAATAGCTACACACTGCCCCTTCCTAAAAACAAGGCCAATCCATAGATGGCTATTCAGGTAGAAAATTTAGATGTTTATGTTTCAAATGTATCTTTTCTTCTGAAACTTGTAACAGAACAAGCTATTGAACATGCTTATCAAGGTTTAAGTTCTGCTCCTAGCTATTTTATCTTCTGCTTGCTGATGCTGCCACTGCAACTCTACAGTGTAGAGCTAGTTCATCTCTGGTTGACTAGGAAATAACTCCTTTTTTCCTTAGACGATCCCAGCTCTTTTAAGCTGACAAAAACTTTAAGAACACCTTCCTAGAACCAAAATGGACCCTCAGTGAGATTTTCTGAGCTTCCAAAGATCTCCCAACCACCACAAAAAGACAAAACTTCAAAATGTCCCTTGGTATTTTTTTTGTAACTGTCTTCACTGCTCTTCTAGAGTTACATGTAGTACATCAACTTTGTTATTTCCCCTTCCTTTTTCCTTTTAGTTTTTTCTTTCTTTCTTTCTTTCTTTCTACTGAGTCCTACTCTCTGGCCATTAGCCATTTCAATGTGTCACTTCTCAGCAAACGATCTCACCCATCTCAGAAAAGCAGCTCTGACTGTTCTGAAGGAAACAAAAATAGCAAAGCAAGAAGAGAATATGGGACATTATTTTGGTTCTGTGATGTCATTAGTCAGTCAGAAGCCACATTTCCATGTGTTGTTTGCAGGTCTGCTTAGGATGGTGATATTTTAACTGGTTGGTTTTTATAGGCTAGTTTAGAATCAATAGCTCTTCTCAAAATAGTTTTTTCCCCCACTGAAGAGTAGCTGACTTAAAAGAAACATGTTTTAAAACCAAGTGGGAGCACTCATTAGCTGGCCTAAATGGAGGTGAGATGGAATCCTCAGGGAAGCACAGGTCCTTGGGTTCTCTTTGTCTTTGAAGCTTGGAGAGGTAGCTGCTCACTGTGTGCATGGCTTCCACCTCTAATTAGTAGTTTTGCTGAACAAGTGTTGGATGATCAAGAATTTATCAGCCTACTCCCAAGAATGCAGACTATTTCAGAGCTTAACTTTCATCATAACAACGTTTTTTTTTTTAGTCCTTAGCACAGTAGTTATTCTTTTGAAATGGAAAATTGTGGGTAAATGTCAGAGAGCTGTAAAACTATTCATGTCACTTTTCAAACATTCAAATTCAATTAAACCCAATTTAACCCAAAAAATCGAGTCAGTTCAGTAATGGCTGCATAAAGAGGTAAAATGTCCAGGAGTTTACAAGCCTTTGTCTTGCAAGAAATATGGAGAATGCAGGGGTGCAGAGGAGTTATTCTTCCCTAGTTCTTTGTCACCTACTTGAAAGAAGGAAGGAGCAGCGAAGGGAAGAGCAAAGTTGTGACATTTAGCAAGATTGCCCTAAAGTATGAATCTAAAAGCATGAGTGATTGATTGTGTGACGATTTCAGTAAATGATACTCAAATTAAAACATTAAGCAAGTTACTTTAAGCAAAATTACATTGCCACGTGTAATTTATTCACTGAAAAGGATTTAAAAAAAATAAGATGAATAATCCAATACCCCAGAGATACAGTTAGGTAATACAGATTTTTCTTTTCTTTTCCCCCTTTCTCCCCCCACCCCAACTCTGCTGCCCACCTTCTAAATTGAACACCTGTCCGATTTTTATTTTCTTTCATTTCCTTGACTTGTCAGAGGAAAAAGGTCAGAAGTGATCACCAGTTCTTACTTTTTAGCAGACAGAAGCCTGTAATTGAGAGTAATTCCTGGGCAGTTTTGTAGGCAGAGGCGGTTTCAGATTGGCTTTCAAAAGCTAGGTGAGAAGAGAAATACTCATATTCTGTAAGTGAATCAACTTTATTCACTGGGCTGCAGATGATTTCTGATTTTTACCAAAATGCAGCAAGCTATAGCACTTACATTATTGTCCTTTTGAATGAATAGATGCGTAATCTATTTTTAACAGTTCCTGAGGTAGCCTACGGCTAAAAATATCACTGTGTGCAAGATATCCCAGAAATAACTCCTTTTGGGTGATATATTTTTTAAAGCAAAACATGGATGATTATTATTTCTCTGTCTGGGAAATTTCTATCCCTGTTTAAGGTAACCCGAGAAGAAAATCATGTGTATTTGTCTTTAACAGAGTTCAGTGGAGTGTTTTTCATCATAATGCAGTATGGATTGTACTATAACTTAAAGGTTTAAGGAAGTTATGGAATTGAATTCTCTGTTTTAAAAACTTTCTGTCAAAACATGAAGGGTAAAATGAAAGCATCCCTTACTCATCAACTGTGTAAAATATGTATCTGTACCTAAAGCTTGTGTTGTTCATTAGAGTTGTTTGCGGCAAGGTGAACACTAAAAGGAATTGTTTAGAAGATAACATTGAAATCAATTTAGACTTTTAAAATATACAACAATGAATTGAAAAAAATAACTGAAAATCACAATATGTGATAGAAACATGTCAACATCAAAAGTAGGATGTATTCATATTCCCAATTAAAAAGTGAGCTGTAAGAAGCAGAAGCTAGATGATAAGGGTAGAAATATCTAAATAAGAAGGTACTGCATCCCATTTGGCTTTAATGTAGTAATGATTTTTTTTTTAAGCCCAAGTCTTATAGATCACAGAAGCCTGTTAGAGCCTGACATTCACTGAGGTGTGCTTTGTGAAAGTCATAAAATAGTGATACCATAGGTGTAAATGGCCCAAGTCATAGATTCTGTAGCATTCCATGCATCATTTGGAAAATGTATGGGATTAATTCTACGGGTCACTTGGAGCCACCCTCCTTTTTGGTATTATCACTTAATAAGCATTTGTCCTTATTTAAAAAAAGCATTAAAGATCCTTAAAAAAATCATTCAGCCATAATAGATAACCATTCCTAAATAAACAATGGAGTTGTGATTAAATAAAAACAACCACCACCAAAAAACATGATCTGAACTGCAAAACAGAAGAGTGATTACCAGCTATGATCAGCAAGCCTGAATTATATCATACTTTGAGGAGAGTGATGCAAATGAATGAATTAAATTAGGAGCACCATTCTCTTCTTAAATCACCATTTTTGACTGTCAGAACCTGGACCAGAGTGCATAATTCTTAATAGAGTGTGATTTGTATTGAAATAGGACAATAAATCTGTTTATTGGAATTTAGTTGCTGCTTGTTTTTCAGTCGCTCTGGCTCTGTGCATGAGCAGGGTGAATGATTCAGCAGGCTGGTGATTCAGCAGAATGCCATTTCTGTAAGTGATCACACGTTCTATAGATTGAAGACTGATTACCACTCAGATGAGATAGAATCTGCTCCATTCCCTCTGTTACGAAACAGTGTTTCATAGAAAAGCCATAAAAGCTTCTGGGCATCCAGCAGTGGAATAATCTAGAAGTCTGTCTACCCTACCATGGCCTAATTAAAAAAAAAACGCTCATGAACTTTCGTCCTAGGAGGACAACCTCTTTTTTGAACTTCACCCTCATGTACTTTAATTGCGTACTGTCTGTGGTAATTTCATCTATTTCCCCTCTCTCTGATTTCATGAAGCCAATTTAATGGCAGGCTTATGATGTGTTGATTCCAATGTGACATTAGGGGGTTTTTACATTTTATAGGCTGACTCCAGTGAGAGGCTTTTGTTTTATGCTCCCTGGCTGTCATGAATAAACAGGCAGGAAGAATAATTACAAATGAATCCTAGTCTATACTATTTGATCTCCCACGGGCCCCTCTGAAAGATGAAAAGCTTGTTTTGACCTTGTCTTGGTTCACATGTTTTCAGCAGGCTCAACTCAAGATCTTTTTATCAGTTTTTGTATTTCAGTTTTTATATCACATTGCAATCTTGGTGTCTCATGCCTCCTAATTTGAGGGAGGATGAAACGTAGACAAGACATGAAGAGATGATCATATGTGTTAAAAAAAATCAAATAACCCATGGATAAAATTCGGGACATGGCAATTTCTACCTTTTAGGTAGTCTTTTTGTGTTAATTTCTTTTGCTCTTCTCAGCATGCTTAATCTTAAGCCTCTCTTCTTGCTACCAGGGCTAATGAGACTCACCCCTACTAGCCAAGGAACAATCAATGATTATAAACCATTTAGGAGACACAATGTTCTGGAATAGCTTGGATCATCATCACTAATGCTTTTGATCTGACTTTTACACACAATGGCAGTGACATTAACCTGCCTTTATCAGGTTGCTTTGGCTTAAAGTTGAGCGTTCTTATTTTCTTGAGTTTACCAGGACATTATTAAAAAAGCAAAACCCAATAGACATACCTATATGAATTTAGTCTATCAGCCTTTGGGCACAAAGGCAGTAGAGAAAGGCCAGTATTTCCAACAAATAGTGATTTAAAAAAAAATTAAATCAAAACTGGGCACCAGTGTCTCATGCCTGTAATCCTAGCTTCTCAGGAGCCTGAGATCTAAGGTTCATGGTTCAAAGCCAGCCTGGGCAGGAAAGTTTGTGAGACTCTTATCTCCAATAAACCACCAGAAAATGGAAATTGGCACAGTGGCTCAAGTAGTAGAGCTCTAGCCTTTAGCTGAAGAGTTGAGGGAGAGCATTCAGGTCCACAGTTCAAGCCCAATGACCGACAAAAAAAAAAATTAATTAATTAATTCACCCAGTGCAAAAATATGATTCCAGACATAAACTTTGCCTATGTCACAAAAATTAATTCAGATGGATAATATACCAAAACATGAGGTACAAAATGATTAAAAACTAGAGGAAAATATGTAAAGGAAGAAAAAAATATGTAATCCCAGATTTGGTATTAAGTCTGTAAGTACAATATAAAAAGCAACATTGATGGAAGAAAACAGGCTAGGATAAACTTTTTAAAATAAAAAAATATACTCTGCAAAAGACATTATTAAAAGAATGAAAGGATAACACAAAGACCTAGAGAATCCAGAAGGACAATGAGCAAAAATATTTGGTTAGATACCTCACTAAAGGAGAGATTCAGAGGAAAAAACATATACTGTATGAGAACTTGTTCAGTATCATCTTCCACATGACACTGCAAATTAAAACAATAAGGCCCACCATGTACCTTTGCACTGGCCAAAACCTTCAGAAAGGAAAAAAGAGAAAGTACCATTGTCAGGATGTTTTCGTACATTGTTCATGAAAAATGTAAGCCACTTTAGAAAACAATTTTGCCATTCCTTACCAAGTTTGACATCGTTTTGCCATATGGTACAGCAATCATGTTCATAGGTATTTACCACTATGATGAAAACTTACATTCTTATAAAAACCTACACAGGTTCATTATAACCATAAACGTTGGAGTGTAGTTTAGGCAAGGGAATTGAAGACTTAACTTTCGAATGGAGGAACCTGACAAACACCTCTTCATCCATAAGACCAAGACTAACACCAACAGTGATATGATGTTAATTATGTGGAATATTGGTACCTTTGGTATGTCAGGAAAATGACATTTTATCTTTGTGATGTTCTTCTGGCCAAACCATAAACATAATCATAATAAGGCCTTTAGACAAACCTTAGTTGAGAGACTTCTATGATAGACTCTCTTCAAAATTGTCAAGTTCAGAAGAAACAAGAAAAGTCTGATTAACTATTATAGCTAAGGAAAGCCGCAAGAGACTTAAGTCAGTGTTAATATGGCATCCTGGATAGGTTTCTAGAAAACAAAAGTTAAATACTAAGGGAATCAGAATAAAATGGAGGCTTTGGTTAATGTATCAATGGAAATGCAATAACTGTGAAAGCTGTACTATGAACAAAATAGTTTTGGATTATAACCCTTAAAGAAAAGTGAGTCTGGGCACTGATGGCTCACACCTATAATCCTAGCTACTCAGAAGGCTGAGATCTGAGGATCACAGTTGAAAGCCAGCCCAGGCAGGAAAGACTATGAGACTCTCCAATTAACCACCAGAAAACTGAAAGTGGCACTGTGGCTCAAAATGGTAGAGTGCTAGCCTTGAACAAAAGAGCTCAGGGACAGGGCCCAGGCCCTGAGTTCAAACCCCATGACAGAAGGAAAAATTGAGAACTTTTTACCATCTTCACAGTTTTCCTACAGTTTTAAAACTAATATATATCTCCTATATATTATGTTATATGTAATATTTTAGGGAAACAGTTGACTAATATCAACATGTGGATTCTAGGAAGAAAGCTTTATATGTTTATTGAACCTAATAAAAGTGGAGAAAATTGTATATGATTTTGAGAATGTGTTTTGGAGGAAGAAGTACTAGCATTACCAAATTAGATACTGTCTACTCATGAAAGCACTGCATGGGATATAAAGCATCTGAGACTTCAGTATGATCATTGGTATAGCTCTAAGAGATCTGAGAACAACTGGATCTGATCTGTATAGCTCCTGAGTTTGATTTTATTGAGAGATGGTATCAGTCAAACTTGTTAGGTAGATTTGGCATTGACCCCCCCAAAGGTCCTCTCACCTCCCCAATTTTTCTCTAAATGTTTTTTCTTTCTACTTGGCTGTGTTATGGTGATACTTTCTTATGAGAAGGTACAGGAGAGAAATTACCCCATCATATATAAAATTTATTTTTTGGCGTTGTGGGGCTTGAACTCTGGGCCTGGGCGTTGTCCCTCAGCTCTTCATCTCAAGGCTAGAGCTCTACCACTTGAGCCACAGTGCTACTTCTGGTTTTCTCGTGGTTTATTGGAGATAAGAGTCTCACAGACTTTCCTGCCCAGGCTGGCTTTGAACCATGAACCTCAGATCTCAGGCTCCTGCGTAGCTAGGATTACAGGCATGAACCACCAGCACCCTGCTTACCCCATCATATTTTTCCCAAATAGGGTAGAAATGTATGGAAAGCTCTCTTTTTACAGGAGAGAAACTGAATTATTTTCTTTGACTTTTAATTTTGCAATGCACAGTGGAATCTTCGGCTTGTGCTACGCTGTGAGATCAGCTGGTGCAGCCTTGTGAGCTTGGACCGGCCCAGTTTAGCACCACCATCTTTCTTTTGCTGAGGATTTTGTGCTGCCATCTTTGTTCAAACTCCCTTATTTCAGATTTCTTCTTTCTCAGAAGCAGGTATAGGAGGCCACTCAGTGTAGGTGTCAAGTTGCATGTAGGGAAGTAATACAATGAGAGGTAGACAGAAGCTCTGTGTCAAGGGTAAAGAACACTCTCAGTTCTTTCCAGAATGAAATATGGAATAAATTAAGAAATCTCAATTAGAATATGAGTGTCAAGATGGAGTTATGGGAAAATGCAGGCTATCGAGAGTGAAGGCAATACAATTCAGTATATAAATGCTAAAGAACTGTATTGGAATTCCATCTTGCCTGTTTAAGACCAAATGTCAACTGTGTTAGTAGAAGTCTGAGTTTTACTTTTTATTATTACCAAGAGATTTTGTACTTTTTTAACCTTTCATTACTAATCTGATCATTACTAATTACTGATCTTCTGTAATACATGGCAGTAGTAACAACCAACATATAGTAAAATCGAGTGCCAGTGGCTCAAACCTATAATCCTAGCTACTCAGGAGGCTTAGATCTGAGGATTATGGTTTGAAGCCTGCCTGAGCAGACAAAAAAAAAAAAATGGGGGATGTGGCTCAAGCAGTAGAGGGCTAGATTTGAGCTAGGCCCTAAGTTGAAAACCAAAAGAAGATTTTCTTATCAGATGGAGTCTGTTAGGCACATGTCCTTGTGAAATTCTTTATCCTTCTTAACTTAGCATCCCTATCTTCAAAATGAGGATAATAGTCTATAATTTAGGTCCTTGAAGATGAATAATGATATTCATAGAGTGTATTACTTTGTGATTCTCTCATAATTGATGAGTTAACAGCGTCTAGGTAGCAGGTTTTACTTACAGTAATAATAGCAAGCCCAGTTTTCTTTCTAAACTCCGTTTTAAAATAGGATATAGTCAAGATTATCAAATAAAAGTGAATAGGTTGTTTAAGCAGTGTTTAGGATATTTTAACTTTATTATTTTTAAATTTGGTTTGAATATTTTAAATTTCATTAATGTCATATATGTCAAATAAATATCAAAGTAGTTGATTCTCTGTATCTAATTGTACAATCCAGTGATTTAGAAAGAGTATAGAAATCCTGTTTGGTTCTTCCAAGAGGAGATATGAATTCCAGAATTAGATTTGGCATTTATTTAGGTTTTGAAAAATAAATGCCCATTAATTTTGTGAAGAAGCATCATCGTCAAATCAGCAATAAAGACCTTCCTACATTTTTACAACACATGCCATGCTTTAAAAACAGAATTTTAAACTAAGATCTACATCATTCTGAATGCCGAGACAAAGAAGAAGGAAAAATCATAAAAAAATGAAGCTATTATAAACAGTACTTCACAATCTTTCTTGCAGGCTAGAAAAATATTCTTTGGCAGCTCTAACCTCTACTTGATTCTGTCTTAGTGAAAATTCCTTCCGCCCTCTTTTCATATCTTTCAAGGCCTGAGTCTGGGATGAGGGTAAAATATGTAACAGCAGGTGGTCCTTAATTCTGACAAACCCAAACCATCCTGTCATGTTTTAATGATTCTGTTGCAGGTGTGAAAAGTTTTTCCCTCTCTCCTTTTTATAACATTAGCATAAGCACCAGTTGAGTTATTTTGGTTGCAACAGCCTGGTAGATTTTTTTTTCCATTTAAACTTGATTCATTTTTCCCCTTGATTTTCCTAGTTAGGGATCACTTCAGTGTTGTGTTGCAATTTTTATTTTTGGGTTAGTGTCCTTTTGGTCAGATCTTCATGTATGTCATGTGTTAAAGAACATTATCGACTACCTTTCCCAAAGGCTGCTTTTCCCAATCCATGTGCTTGGATTTGTGGGGGTTTTACTGACCATCCCTGACAGAGACTGCACCAAAGGTTAGGATCTCTTTCTTCAGAATGTTTAGAATTATGGCTAAAAATTCCACCTCATATCTACTGCATATTATGTTTGGATAGAGAGGTGCTGGAGAGTATATCAAAGCTAAATCCTGTCCTGTGGCATGAGCAAGAGAAACTGATTTGAAGCAATCAAGGTGTCAGAAAGAGTAATATATCAGACAAAGGTCTACTATCCCAGTATATACAAGGGGCTCAAGAAACTAACCCTTCCCAAACATAATAAACCAAATCACTAAATGGGAAAAGAAGCTAAGGACTTCTAAAGACTTCTCAGAAGGAGAGGTAAGAATGGCAAAGAAACATGAGGAAATGTTCATCATCCCAGGCCATAAAGGAAATTCAAATCAAAACAACTCTGAGATTCCATCTCACCCCAGATAGATTGGTCAACATTGTGAATTCAAACAACAACAAATGTACCAAATGTTGGCAGCAGGGAGGTAGGGACAAAGGAACCCTACTACACTGTTGGTGGGAATGTGAACTAGTATAACCACTCTGGACAGCAGTCTTGAGGTTCCTCAAAAAACTAAGCATAGACCTTCCCTGCAACCCAGCCGTACTACTCTACAGTGTCTACCCTGAACACCATGAGCCAGGCTATGTTAAGGACACCTGCACATCCATGTTCATTGCTGCAGTATTCACAATAGCCAAGCAATGGAAACAGCCCAGATGCCCCACAATAGATGAATAGAGAAAAAAATGTGGTACCTATACATATAGAAATTGGAAAGTATAAAATAATGTCATTTGCAGAGAAATGGATGGAATGAGAACAAATCAGGTTAAATAAGGTAAGCCAGGCTCAGAGAGACAAACAGCATTTTCTCTCTGATTATGTGGAATTTAGATCTAAAATACACTAGGATATGATAAATTATACAGGATTCCAGAAACTCATATGCTGAGACCAAAAGAAGATACTCTTAAGTGAGAAACACAAAGGTATAACAATTACATGCCTCTTCATATTTACATAAAATTACTATATATATAAACAAACTTTAAGATATGGAAACAAAAGTCCTTTGTTCTTTATTAAATTTTTAATTTTTTTAATTTTTTGATGATTCTGTCTTCTTTTTCATGCGTGATGTATTCAAGTGTCTATCTTTAGGAACGTTGGGGGGACGGTTCATAACTTAAAGGGAAAAGGTGGAAAAATGCAGCAGCAGAACTCATTGAACACTGATAAAAGCAAACTATTCAACTCATGGGTGGAGATGGGAGGGAAGAACTGGGAGAGAGCCAGGGAATAGAAGACGTTGTATGAAAGGAAATGTACTCATTACCTGACTCGTAATTGTAATCCCTCTGTACGTCACCTTTATAATAACAATGAAGTAAATTAATTTTAATTAAAGAGGTGAGGAAGAAGGTGAAAGATGGTCAGGCTGACCCCCAAGTTCTAGACACTTCTATGTATGGGACAGCATCCGGTCTGCGTTTTTGATGTTGTTTTTTGTTTATTTTACTTAAATTGGCACACATTCTGTTTCCGAGTGTGTGTAACCTACTGACCTACTATGTGCAACCTGATGCCTGAGGTTATATAGATTAGAAGTTTCATTTCTGTATTGGTATACATCTTGTAGGTAGATTGGCTGGATGAGATCAGGGATTGATATCAGGGCCTTATATTTCCTAGAAGGTATTCTATGCCTCCTACCCCTTTCTACATTAGTTCTTTTGACATTAGATCTTGCTTTATGCTCAGGCCAGTCTGTACTTCACAAGTCACTGAGGATGAGATCCACTGTGTCCAGCCATTGTATTTCCCCTGTAGCTGGGTGACTGGACATGCAGCACCTCGCTCAATCATTGGTTGAAGTAGGGTCTCATATGTCTGAGCTGGCCAATCCCTTCTGCCTCCCAAGTATCTAGAATTTCAGGCTTGAACCACCATGCCAGGTTTTGATTTACATGAAGTCTTGTGAAGATCTGAAAATCTTATCCTTTTTTACTCATGAAGCCTGGGTCACATACAGCATGTTGCTTTTCCATTGTATGTCATGGTGTAATGTAAAGCAGATGGTTGAAATCAGAAGCATTAATGTTGTGATATCACACAGGACAAATATTTTGAAATGGCTCATTTTTACAACGTTGTAAATAATATGGAAAGACAATTTCTGTATGACACAGGAAATAGCCACAGGCCTTTAAAATCCCTACCTTGCCATTTCTGAATTACGTGGCACTCAGTGGGTTTTGTAACAATCCAATGATACTGAACTGAAAATTGTGATGGTTTGCTGTGGTGGCAATGAGTTCTAGCTTTTGTTCTTTTCTTTTTCTAACCATGGAAGGTTCATTCTGAAAAACCTTTGGTCACATTTACTGTATATTTATTGTTGAGACAGGATTTCTGGCTTATAGCCAGAGTCTGCTTTGATTTTAGTCTCCTGATATCTAGGATTACAGAGATGTGCCACCATACCCAGCATCTTGTCACTTGTATTACTTTTGAAGATGCACTTCTTTAAAAAAAATCACTATTCCTGAAGTTTGTGACCTTTGTCTCATGATAGGAGTTGAGAATAGAGGTTTTATAAATGGAACAAAGAAAAACTGATCTCGAGACCACTATGTTGGAGAAATGCAAGGAACAAAATTTAGGTTTGTTGCTGCAGAACTTCTGAGAATGGGAAAGAAAAAGAGATTTAATAGCCAGCATTGCATATTTTATTCAGACTATGAAGGCTTTTCTTCAAGGTACATTTCCAAAACTAATGAGTAAAAGGTTACTTAAAATACAGAGCCGATGAACTAAATTCTTCATTATAAATTCTTCTTTTCCTTTAATAGCCATTATTTTTAAAATTACATTTATTTAATTTTCTTTTAAACTTTTTTATCCTTTTCTTCTGTCCTTTATTGAGGATGGCACCTAGGATTTGTACATGCTAGGAAAGTACTTTACCACTTGAAAGATTGCCCTGGTTCTTTATCCTTTCTTTTCTTTTCTTTTTGAGATGGTGTACCTAACTTTACCCAGGTTAGCCTCCATCTTGCAATCCTCCTGCCTCTGCCTCCTGAGTAGCTGGGATTACAAGCTTGAACCACCATGTCTGTCTGAAAGCTAACAGGAAAGTTCAGTCTCCTGTCTGAAACAGGAAGTTCAGTCCCCTGTCTGAAAGTAATTAGTGAGACATCCCCTCTGAGTGCCTTTAAATACTATACTTCCAGAGCCACGTGCAGTGGTGCACATCTGGAATGTCATCACTTGGAGGCTCAGTTTGAAGCCAATATGGCCACACGGTGCAAGGACATCTATCTGAAAGGACAACATCAACACCAACAAAATACAAGCCCAAACTATATTCCTATATTCCGTGTTTTATACAATAGCTAATTAGAACAATTCATATTAAATGTCATTCTGACCTAATAAGGCTACAGGTTGCCTGTAGCTCCAATGCTAGGTCTCTATTTCCAACTTGAGGATTGTGAGCCTCCATTATAACATTAACTTTCTCTTGCAAGAGGGGTCCTGTGTTATACACCAGCCACGGTGCAATATTTAAAGGACAGAACCTCTTCCCACATTCACTGCTTGCATCCAGCATTACCTTTGCCAAAATGTAATTGTAAGAAAGCGAAGGAAAATGACAGTCCTTTATGGGAGCTGTTACTTAAAAAAAAAAATCTAAGTGGAGAAAAAAAGTCCTTTTCTGAGCAGGAGAGAGATGAGTGTGTCGCTTGGTTTGGCATAATTACATCTGACATTGTGGAAGGCACAGTACTAGTAATATGTTAGGAAGTTATTCGAAGAGCACTCATCTCAAAGGGCAAAACCATAGTGCTAAAGCCAGCACTTTCAATAAACACCTTCCTCCATGTTGGGTCACAGCTAGGTGTGTCCGCCTCCAGTCCCCAGTGATCCTCTTCTGTTTTGACCTCATGCTAAGCAAAGGCATTGTATTTAGAAGCATATCTTTTCCTTTGGTGGTTGGGTATTTTTTTTTTTAATTTGAAACCTTAATGTTATGGAGAAAATAAGTGATCACTTAATTCTTCTCAATACCTGGCTTTCGTTTTACCATAACTAGTTTTGTAAGTATGGCCCCAACTTTTCCTCCTCTTTCTCCTCCTTCCTCCTTCCTTCTTCCTCCTTTCTCCTTCCTCTTCCTCCTCTTCTTTTAAGTGAGTAACTTACAGATTTCAAGTGTTAAGATATTCTGTCCTCCCTCCCTCTCTCCCTCCCTTCCTTCTTCCTTTCCCTCCCTCCATTGGTCCCTTTTCCCTTCCTCCCCTCCTCCCTCCCTTCTTCTTTTCCCGTCATCCCTCTTTCCTCCCTTTCCTTGGCCCGTTGTATCATTTCCCTGACCCCTTTCCCCTTCTTTGTTATTAATCTTGATAGCAGTTACTTGTTTTCATGTGAAGCATTTGTGGTTCTGAGACGCATGTCTGTAATTTGTGATTTATACAGATGTTCGCACAGGGCCCCTTGAACTGCTCAGGCATGCTCCCTCCTCTGATGCTTTACCATTTTTCTCCCTGGGAACAGTTTATCTCCTTATGAGCATTTTGTTTGCTCCCACAATTTAAGCTTTTTTTTTTTTTTCGTTCCCTTTTGTATTTCTGGTCTTTCTTGTTGAACTTCCTACTTCTCTCCTTGCTTTGCCCCTCTTCAGAGTCTCTCCATGACCTCTTTTCCCCTGTGAGAGGAAGCAGGGAAGACATGATGTGGCTGAGAGGGGGTCTTACTTCACATGAAGGATGTTATAGCTTGATATCCAGAAGCCATGGCTGAGCTTCCCTGACGCTGCTCCTTTCTGTGAGAGAGCTGTACTTGTGCCGAATCTTTCTGACAGCTTTTGCGAATACACATTGTTGTAAGATGGAAGCCTGTTGAGTCTTTACCATGAACATCTATGTGTGTCCTTAAAGGACTTCTATCCTTTCTCCATGCTTATTCCCTCTTCACTTTGACCACCCAAATGATAATCTTTTTATTATGACCATTCTAAGACATGTGTTTATATATCCAGAGCCTCAGACTTTGAGGAATTAGGACTTCACGTTTAAGAACTGCAGGTAATTTGTACTAGAGAGTATATCCACCTTCTCTAATTCCTAGTCTTTAGCTAGCCTACAAGTAGAATATGTTTTGTCTGGGTTATACCTTATCTAGAGCTGTTCTGTCAAATATACCAGCTATTAGTTAATTGAACTTAACCTAAATAAAATACAAAAATTCTTTTTTCAGTTATATCAGCCCTCCTTCTAATACTCAGCAGGCTTGCTTAGCTAATGACTGCTGTGTTGAACAGGACATTTCTGCTATCACAGAAGGTTTACTTAGAATTTGCTGCTATTGATTAAGTCCTGATTTCTCTGGATTGAACCAGAGAGTTAACATTTGTGGAATCCATTGGCTTCTGCTACCATTAACTATGCTGTGAAGAGCTTCAATCCTAACATGCTTTGATTTTTGAACTTGGTAGAGGATTTGGTGGCCATGCCCCAATTTTTAAAAGGCATAGAAATGTTGGAATGACCCTCTTGCTCCAATGAAAAAAATCAAGCATTTCTCCTCTTTCATAAAATAAATTTTTAAAAAATAGACTGAGGATGTTGTCCCGTGTAGGCCTCTTCTGCATTGTAGTTTTGCTAATTCTGCTCTGTAAGCCCCTCAAAAGGGCCTTTACATTGAATAAAAATAACTTATGTTTCTTTTTTGCAGGATTTTACCTTTTTATTTTTCCTTATACTTCTTATCTTCCCTCTTCTAAGGCATTACTAGGAAGAGCCAGCCTGTGTAATTATGCCATTATATCAGACCCTGAGTACCTTGTAACACAAATTGAGAAGTGGATGATAATTTCCAGGCTGATAACCAGGGGCTTACCCTACTCAAAACTCTGTACTCTTCTTCTTAAGCACTCAGACAACATTAGTTTGATATTTACTATAGTAATATAGCAATAGGTATAGCTTAGCCTTGCACAATTTGAAGTGGCTATCCAGTGCACTGTGCCCTGATTATATTTAGATTCTGAAGCTTCATTTAAATAAATAGCGAGCTCAGTGGGCAAAAGACAGGTTTTATTTAACATGCAGCATTAACACTGTTGGGCTCCATGGATAGGTTGACATACTGTCATTGTTACAGAAGATAAAATTTGAAGGAGCATTTGCAGAGCAGCTACCAATGGATGTTAGAACAATAGCTCAGGATTTTATGGTGGTTTATTTAATCATTATCCACCCCCATCCTATCATTCAGACAGTCAACTCATATTTCTTGAAATTTACTATGCCAAGCTCCATGTTAGCTACTGGCTGATTAGAAGGCAAGAAGAATTTTCAGGGAGAACCATTTGTTCAATGCAAAATGTAACCTAGGAACCAATAGTAAAGAGTCTTTTCCTTGAGAAACTATTTGTTTTCCATTAGCTTAAAGAGAGTATTTTCTAAACAAAATTATATCCATTAGCTATTGCTCTGCATTCAAAATTAGGAAAGAAAAACACAATAGTAAAGTTAAACTAAAAGGTGCACATGCTTTTATTTTTGTGTTTTAGTGCTGGGATTGAACTGAGGGCCTCGTGTATGCTAAACAAGTGCTGTCTTATTGAGCTCTATCCCCAGCCTTAATTCTTTTATGATAATTTAAAAAATGAAGAATCTTTAGAACTTGGGAAGTAGGTCAGTGGTATTATACTTACTGAGCTTGAGTGAGGCCCTGGATTCAATCCACAGGGCTGGAAAAGAACAAAATAAGGAGAGATTTACATTTAGTCTTACCAGCTTGCTCAATGTATGTTGAAGATACTAAGTTGGGTATTTTCTTTGGAACCAGGTCTTTCATACTCGCCAAGAAGCTGAGTGTTTTGTTTGTTTTTTGGATTGGCTGGTCCTGGGGCTTGAACTCAGGGCCTGGGTGCTGGTCCTGAGATGTTTTGTTGAAGGCTAGTACCATTTGAGCCACAGCTCCACTTCTAGTTTTTTGGTGGTTAATTGGAGATAAGAGTCTTACAGACATTACTGCTGGGGATGGCTTCATACTGTGATCCTCAGATCTCAGACTTCTGAGTATCTAGGATTATAGATGTAACCACTGGCACTCAGCTTGACTCCTTGTTTTTGCTGGTCTAATGAACTACTTGTGTAGAGGGATTTGGAATTGCATGTCTTGGTCTGGGCAAGTTGCTCAGTATCTTGGCACTAGTATTCTTGTTTAGGGGAGACAAATGGACCACTATTTATCATCATTATTTATTTTTATTGTAACATGTTATATAGACTATTCGTAAACATCTGCAAAAATGAAATACTCTATGGAAGTAATAATTTGGGGTCAGATACAGAGGAGAATGTTCACTTTTGTCCATTATTTGATCTTGCTGTGATTTTGATGGAAAAAAAGATGTTTTGATTATCTTTCATTTTTAAAAGCTTGTGAATTTGAGAGAGAATTCTTGAGTCAACAAATATGCATTGTCCACAAATTTTTCTATTCATTGAACAGTTACTCAAAATCTTTTCATATAAACTCTTGTTCTAAGTGGAGGGATTACACTATTTGGAAAGAGTTTGTACTCATGAAGGTCACTCTACATATACGCCTTGAGTGGAGTGGATTATTTTATAGGTGACAAAAATTATGTATCAAAGTCACTTTAGCAAGGTAGAAAAGTTATTGGCTCAAATAATATGGATTCCTAGCTTCAGTCATGATTTCATTTAGAGACTTACGTTGCTAGTAAAGCTGGTCATATCTCACCTCTGCTTTCTTCACTGATAACATTACTTTCTGGAAATTTTGCCTTGAATGATGATAAGGATGGTAGCCAGTCCATCCGCTTACTGATCATCCTGACTACCATCACCATCTTACTAACCCACTTTCAAGAAAGATACTCATTTTGAGTAGTTTCAACAAAAATCTGTAGATCAACTCTCATATGAAGCTTAGTCTCACGTTTGATTCTGGAAGCTCCCTGCTCAAACCTTATGAACTCTGAGTAGATGAAAGGAAATAGGAAGAATGAATGCTGGATAATGAAACTCAGTAGATCTCCATTTCTTGTAACATTGTAAATTCTGAGTGCTCATGTGCTTCTTTTTTCTCCTTCCACTGAAGCAACTAGTAAACTATGCTGCAGGTTATTCTGGCTCCTACTTCTCTTCTACATCCTCCCTCCTCGGCATTGTTTTTCCTGTGTTGCATTTTTTCAGTTAAATGTTGCTTGACCATAAGATCCGAGTTCTTCAATTAGAGATTTCTGCTGAATGTTCCAAGCAGATGGGGTTCTCTTCCTCAGAGGACATTAGTCTCGAGAAGATGTGTAGGAATTTCGCAATAACTGATTTTTCTTTTTATTGAGTCAGAATAGTACTTCTCTGAAATGTGCAGTGGTTACTTTCCCAATTTTTTTTTATTGTAGCACGTGGATAAACTGATACTTTTGAAGGAACTTAATTTAATTTTCCTCAGATTTTTGTGGAGTTATAAAGATTATTTCACTTTGACTTGTACTCACTTTAAAGCAACATTTCCCATAATCCCAGCTACTTAGGAGATAGGATCACAATTTGAGGCCAGACTAGGCAAAAAGTGAGTGAAACCTCATCTCAAAGAACAAGCTAGATATGGTCATACAGACCTGTAAAATAAATAGGGCTGAAAGTGTGGCTCAAGTGATACAGTGCTTGTGTTGCAAGAGTGAGACCCTAGTGGTTTTTAATTGATTATTATATGTTGCTTCTCTATGCACTGTAACGAAGAATACCATAAAGTCTTGAGTATTTATTTTTGCCCTATTTGTGGGGCTCAGAATAACCACACTTATTTTCAAGAGTAGCAGGATACAACAAAGCTTTGAGATCTTCAAATACTTTTGCTCAATGGAGTTCCTCTTTGAATATAGAAAGTAGGAAGGAAGCAATTTTGGACTGACTTATCTGTGATTTTGTAATTCTGATTATATTGTGATTTGGGGCAATCTTTCCATTAGCTGAGGAAGACAGATGCTGACTCAATGTGGCTTTTTTTGTTTTTAAATCTGGCTGAGGATAAACTATTGACAATGAAGGTCATCCATATCATCTCACTCATGTTCCAAGAATCTTCTAAATGTATTTTAGGTGTTATTTACTGGGCTTGAAGCTGAACAGCCAATACACATACCCATATGTCAAGTTTGTGCTTAAGGTTTGATGTCTGCTGGGGTTTGCAGTTCTTCCACTCAACAGCTTTAAATAGCATTCACCAGAGGAAAGGAGAAAAGGAGGAATCTGCAGATGCTTGATTGCTGTGGCAGAAAGAGTATCAATCGTTACAGAAATAACCTTCAACCTTTTAGCTCCACTGTGTGGTGCCATCGACAAGTCACGGAATAGATGCTGTCCACCAGCATGAAAAAGCTGACATTGATGGAATGTAGCTAATGTTCCTGGTCTCACCCTTCAGAATCAGGCTCTTCCTCTTCATGTCATCTTCCTTTGAGAGTGAAGCCAATAATCACAACTGGTGTGAATTACCAGGCTTTTATTTCTCTCCTTTTTTTTATTTTTTGTCAGTCATGGGGCTTGAACTCTGGGCCTGGACGCTATCCCTCAGCTCTTCAGCTCAAGACTTGGGCACTGTCCCTGTGCTCTTCAGGTCAAGGCGAGCACTCTACCACTTGAGCCACAGTGCCACTTCTGGTTTTCTGGTGGTTTATTGGAGATAAGAGTCTCATGGACGTTCCTGCCTGGGCTGGCTTTGAACCATGATCCTCAGATCTCAGCCTCCTGGGTAGCTAGGATTATAAGCATGAACCACTAATGCCCGGCTTTCCTTCTTGATGCCCTCATCTGCCTTCATCCTGTGCTGGTATAGCCAGGAAAACAGTGGACACTTGCTTCTTTTTCAAGATCTTTTAGACAGAGAATTCTTCAAGTCCTAGGGAGATAGTCTCAAGCGTGGTCCTTCACCTTGAAGCTGGCAAGCACAGATCATTAGCTTGATGGTTGGTATTGGCAGGGATCCATTAATGAGAATTTTGCACAATCAGAGTGCTCATAGAAACTGTTAATAGACAATGTACTTGAAAACGAAGGGTAAAATCTGTTCCACCTGTTAGATTAATTACATTGGCCCAACAGTGATAGAGGAGGGATGGAAGACACCTCTTGGGAGGGAAGAGTATGTTAGTATCATTCATTCTTCCAACCAGGTTTTTTTTTTAAAAATGATTGTCAAGTCCCCACCTGAATTGTGACTAGAAAATCTTTTTTGTAGTTTCTGTGACCATCATCCCCAAAATGAGAAATAAATGGAGTGGTATGGGGCATATGATCAACTCAAGAAACGTGACAACAGGTTTCAATTTCTGTAAAGATCAATAGTGACAGCAACATTCTGAGCTATTCTCCATCTTTGTGGCAGGATATGTGATAGGAAAAAGAATGGGGTTTTCCAGGAAAGCTCATAAAAATCATACAGTTCCCGTGTAAGTGTCAAACCATTGCTACCCACTAACTTCCTTCACAATTACTACAATGTATACTTTGCTCAATCGATGCCTACTTGTTAGATTCCTCTTAGATTACTCACAGAATTTCATCTCTTGTTGATAAGAGTCTGAACAGCAAAATGCAAATACTAATGTTTGCTTAGAAAATGTCTACTAGAATTCTAACAGATGTGATGCACGCAGTACACAGCCCTTTTTATAAAAAAAAGTTCAACAGTATGTGGTGAGCATAGTACTGACTGACAGTGAGAGAAGAGACATGTAGGATTTATAGTGAGGGTGATATTTGAGTGTGCATGGCGCTTGATTTCCTGACATAGTAAGAATAACACAAAACGTGTTAAAGGAGAAGACAATGAGGGGGTAGAGTTCTTTTGCAAAGTAGAAGAAGGCATCTTTTGAACAGAAACCTGATTAAGTCTCCTCCACCTGGGTGACTGGGTCACCAGGAAAGTCCCCAGGCGCAGGAACTAAATCAGGCACAACATGAAGCATATGGCATATTTGGAGAGCAGCAAATGGTCGCGAAGGGACATTCTTAGAGAGGCTAGACTTTTGGTTACAGTGACAAGATTAACCTCCCTTCTTGTGGGAGGTAGGCACAATAAAATTTCTGGAGTTGCTTTTCCCTTTTCTTCCTGTTCTCTACTTCCTCATCCCCCAGTCCCAACTGTTCATTCCAGTTGGCAATATACCCACCTCAAGTGGAAATCTAGTTCAGCACACAGAGGAAAAAAATAATCTTTTGGGCCTTTAAGAAGAAACCCAAGTCACAAAAAATATTTTATCTGTCCCTCTTTGTGGCAATTTAAAGGTATTCTGTGAAGGCCACAGATCCAGATTGTAGAAGTCCTTGCTTGGATTTAGCTATGCTGAGAGCCTAAAGGCTCATGCCAGACTTTCCTCACCTCTTCACTGGGGATGATAATACCATCTTACTCTCATAGTGAGTATGACAATTAGATAAGATAGTCCATGAGTCATGCTTAGCAGTACACTGCTTAACATGTAAGGATTTAACATCTAGTACATATATTCACATCAAAGACAAATATTTATTCCTGAAAGCTTGAAATAGCAACTAAAGCTGACTACCCTTTCCAATTACAAGTTGGAATATATATATATATATATATATATATATATATATATATATATAATATGCTACATAGTATATATGGAATATATAGAGTATGTATATAGAATATATAGTTTATATAGTATATATAGAATACAAATAGAATATATGTAGCATAGAGTATATAGAGAATAGAGAGAATATATAGTATATATAGAATATAGATACAGAATATAGATACTATAGTATAGTATCTTCATACTATACTATATATTACTGTGTATAGTATATACATATTCCAACTTGTAATTGGAATATTTGGTCCATAATTGTAAAATTCTGTGGTCTCAGAATTTTCAAAGCAAATACTCTTCAACAGTTCTCTTTCTCTGCCTGAAGATTTTATCATGATGATCTCATGCTAGGCATTCCTAGGTCATCTTTTTTAACCAGCCTACGTGAAGGCAAAACTAATTCCTGAAAAGAGCCATTAGGCTCTTTTTTTTTTTTTTTTTTTTTTGGGGGGTCCGGTCATGGGGCTTGAACTCTGGGCCTGGGCACTGTCCCTCAGCTCTTCAGCTCAAGGCTAGCACTCTACCACTCAAGCCACAGCGCCACTTCCGGCTTTTTTCTTTTTGCTTATGTGGTGCTGAGGAATCGAACCCAGGGCCTCTGGCTTGTAAGGCAAGCACTCTACCACTGAGCCACCTTCCCAGCCCAAAGCCAATATCTTTTTATGGATATAGAAAGTTGCCCTAGATATCAAGTGAAGGAAAGGACCTATCTTCATAACACTATGATCTTATGTTTTACCCATAAGTGTACACACACACACACACCCCTGAAATTGTTCACTGAGGATACCTGTCTGTGTACTGGAACTTGTATATTTTTGTATTGTTTGTTACTACAAAAATGCATTTTATAGTTTAGAACTGTACATAATCTTGTTTACTTTTTTTGTGAGCACTAAATGTGTATAGGGGGAGTGACTTTCTTTAAGGGGAAGAGAGAAAAGCCAAGAGTGCTTTTTCCTTTTCCTTATTTATAAAATGTAGATAGTAGTGTAACCTTGTGCAATGTCCTTAGTCTTTGTTTTGTAGACTAGACAGTCTACCAAGCCTATTGTAAAGTGTTATGGACTCTCATGTTATTGTGAATGAGGCTATCTTATCACAAGTTAGACGTTAACTCTCTTAAGGCAATGAGCTGTAGTAGTATTTACAACATCTCCCAGCGTAGACACTAGTTTACCCATTGTTTCCAGTTTCCAAGTGAGTTCAACACTTTTAAACCTAAGGAAACACTTCTACTAGTGGATGCCAGGACCTGGGATCAACAGAGGGAAGAATCAAAGAGGAACTCGTTCATTCCACAAACTGAGCATCTACTCTGCAGGTGGCAGGCCTCAACACAGGTACTGAGCATCTGCAGTTTCTGTAGTATCCCGTCACCCCCCCCTTTCCCTCCCCCCCCCACCTCCCCCAGTGACACAGAGCTCACAGCCTGCTGTTCCTGTTTGTCATCCTCCTCCTCACTTCTTCTGCAATCCCATCTGGCTTCCTGGACTCATTTAGGTTATCTGCCTGGCATACAAAATTTTTCTGGGTTTTGGATCTCTACTCTAAACTTGCTTAGAATTTAAACTTAGTCTGAATAAAACTTGTTGTTTTTTGATTCATTCGTTTGTTTTTTTGGTGACCCTTTTCAGTATTTCACACTAATTTTTTTGTGGAAATTTTGTTCTGTTTTGTTTGCATCTGGGTTATCAGGAAAACTGGATGTCGACAGGCAAACATGACCAAGTACCAGGAAGCATGGAAGGTCAGGCGGGTACACATATAGAGAAAGCTTGGCTATGATAAAATTCTGCTGGAAGTGTATGATACTCATTGCTTTACATCAGACTGTCCAGACAAGGGGCCAGGGTCGGGTAGGGTTAGGTGGGAAGAATAGGAACAAAGTATTGGCAAACACTGGTGTAGGCAGTGAGTCAAGAACTCTGAACACACCTGTAGGCCAAATAATTAACTTGACAGCTTTATAGGATTGCTCTCCTCCTCTCTCACCTTTTTTTTTTTTTTGACCAATTACTTTCAATAATGATGGCAAGTCGGCTTCTACCCCTGACTGCGTTAGAGATTAGAATGTCAAAAGGGCCTTTGTAATGTCTTCTGTGTCTTAATAAACCTGTCAGCTGAGGTTATATTATTTCCTAATTTCCATCAGGGAAACATGGGGTGGCGCAGCTGGGCAATGATGCCAGGTCATACTGTGTATTTTCATACTGGTGTGATGTGCCACATCCCAGCAATGCCAAGGCTGTGTGGCGGGACTTGCCAGAGAACAGGCTCTCGTTTTAATTAAGGCCCAGCTAATGGTTTTTATTTTATTTTTTTGGTGGAATGTCATCCTTTTGGGCTCGTAGGGAGACTATTAATAACCTCTCCCCTCCCTCCTGGGCAGGAAATTCTGCTAATGTTCTGCTGGTTTGGTTAGTACCCATCTTGGCCACTGATGAACCCCCTCAGAGCCTAATGATAATGGCATTATTTGTGTGCAAAAATGGTTCAGCAAATCTTCCCTTGGCTATAGGCTTGAGTTTATGATCTCCCCGTAGGACCCGTTTTTTTTTTTATGTAGAAGTCATAAACAATACATGTTTTCCTTGAAATTGTGCTTTAAGTCAGACACTGCCCTTGATACTGTTCCTGCCTTTAAGAAACTCACTGTCAAATAGTGCCTATTCTATTTGATTCTATCTCAATAAAATCTTTCCTATGACAAGAGGACTTTATAAACTTCACAGCTTTTGCAGAATAGGAGATGGCTGTATTTTCAGCATGGTCCACAAATTAAAAAAAAAAATTCTAACAGTCCTAAATAGTTATGCCATTCTCTTGGCTTAGGATAAAGTGACTTTTGCCAGAATTGGACTGCATACAATGGGACATGCTTCCCAGATGACAATATACACTGTAAGCTGAGCATTATCATCTACATTGGGAAGCTGATGACTAACCAGGTCAAGTGACATATCCAGACTCACCTGGGTCATGAGACATAGAGCAGAGATCCAGAATAGTCTAGTCGTCACACAGATAAGCACCCTGGAACCAGTGCTCTGTAGATGAGTGTGATACCCCAGGGCTAGGCCAGGGGATCTCAACTAGGAGTGACTTTGTCCTCCAGAGACACAGTTTGGTTATTAAAACTGAGGGAAGAGTGCTGTTAGCACTTAGTGAACACTGTTGGGCTATATATAAAATGCAGAGTAGAGACCTAAGAATTATCTGACCCCAGGGACCTCTAGTGCTTTGCTTGGAAACCTGTGCTCTGTAGCATGGGAAGCTGAGGTCCTGAGGGGAGTTCAGGAGTTGTCTTGGTGGTTCAAGATGCAAAGAAAGGTCTCTAGGGTCTTGGAGGAGTGGAATGAGACTACTGGGGCCATTTATGGGAAGAAAGAGAGGAAGTGAACTGTACATGGAGTATGTGGGCTGCCCAGGATCGCATGCTCCGCTCTGGGTTTCAAAGGGTTGTCACAAGCAGTGAGATTGGAAGGGAGCTCATGAGCTCAGGGGTCGGACCTGCCTACCTTTTCAGTTGATGTAGCATGGTCCTAACAGAGGAGAGTGCTCCTTTTGAAGCTAGATGCCACTAGGCTTGGGTACCTAATCTGTTCTTATGAATTTTCTTGAGCTGCCCTGTCCGCAGTATCCAGGAGGATGAAAGAAACAAGGCATTTACTCTGTGTATGTGTGAGTGTGTGCATATGTGTGTTTTTTTCTTTTTATTTATTTTATTTTATTTTATTTTATTTTATTTATTTATTTTATTTTTTTAAATTTTTATTTATTTTTTATTGTGAAACTACTGTACAGAGGGGTTACAATTACATGGGCAAGATAAAGAGTACATTTCTTATCAAGCATTGTAGCCTCCTCCTTTGTTTCCCCTTCCCATCCCTTCCCATCCTCCCCCTGCCCCCCCACCCAATCCTCCCCGCCCGCCTCCCACCAAAGTTGTAAAGTTGTTGCAACAGGTCCACCTGTATCCTTATTTAAACGACTTGTTTTTCCCCTTCCCCTCCACAAATTATACCAACATCAAATACAGTGAAAGCAGGGGTTATACTGTGGGGGAGGGAGATACAAAGCAACAAAGAAATGATCTTATAAAGGCGTTAGATACAATCACCTGAAAGAAAAAAAAATTTGAATACATATCTTAGGGTTCATTTCCATAACATCACCTTATCTGACCTTTTCTGCTTGACTCAGACATATACTAGATATTGCTAGATATTGCAAATAAGGGAAACCATGGGACCTATGTTTCTTTGGGCCTGGCTTACTTCACTTAATATAATTTTTTCCAAGTTTTTCCATTTCCTAACAAATGGGGCAATGTCATTCTTTCTGATGGAGGCATAGAATTCCATTGTGTATACATACCACATTTCTCGATCCATTCATCTACTGAGGGGCATCTGGGTTGGTTCCATATCTTAGCTATAGTAAATAAACTGTTTCTTTTTTTTTCTTTGTGGGGGGTGGGGGGGTCCGGTCGTGGGGCCTGAACTCTGGGCCTGGGTGCTGTCTCTCAGCTCTTCAGCTCAAGGCTAGCGTTCTAGCACTTGAGCCACAGCACCACTTCCGGTTTGTTTGTTTTTTTTTTTGCTTATGTGGTGCTGAGGAATCAAACCCACGGCCTCATGCATGCGAGGCAAGCGCTCTACCACTGAGCCACCTTCCCAGCCCCTGCACATGTGTGTTTGTATTGGCTGGTGAGTGCCATGCATGCGCTTGTTTGTACATGCATATACCAGTCCTGGGGCTTGAACTCAGGGTTTGAACACTGTCCTTGAGATTTTTTGCTCAAGACTAGTTGCTCTGCCCATTTGAGCTACAGCTCCACTTTCAACTTTTTGGTGGTTAATCATAGATAAGGGTATCATAGGCTTTCCTGCTCACGCTGACTTAGAACTGTGATCCTCAGATCTCAGCCTCCTGAATAGCTAGGATTGCAGGTGTGAGCCACAGACTCCAACTTATTTTTTTTTAGACTCCAACTTTATACAGTGCCTTGTTGCAGAATGTACTCTCCTGTCTTTAGACTAAGCGAGGCTAAAGAGATCTCATCCAAATGCCGAAAGAATTACATGAGAAACTGGGACTCAGTTTTCTTTCATTTTACTTTTTGAGTTCTCATTTCTTCCACGAACACCAGTGTTCCTTGCCTTCCCCTGTGAGAGTCCTACTCTGACAGAAGTGATTGTCTGGGGTCATAGTTAAGATAGTTACTTTGGTCAAAAATTCCAAATATAATACAGATCTCTTAATAAGGAAACAATATGGGGGAAGATGGGCTTGTGAGATGTGTTTTTATAAGTGTATGGAGAGCCAGATATGGTGACTCATACCTGTAGTCATAGCTACTTGAGAGGTGGAGATCAGAAATATCACATTTTAAGGCCAGTCTGGGCAAACATATAGTGAGACTCCCTCTTAACAAATAACTGAGTATGGCTGTTAAGTGCTTATAACTCCAGAGACAAAAGGGGTGGGAGATACAGTCATAGTATTCAGAGCGTATCATATGAAACTAGGAAGATCGAGGCAATAGATGGGGTTGGGAGGGTTTGGTGATAGATTGATCAAGAGTCATAGCACTTATAATTTGACATGTTGAATGGTAAACCCTTTGTACAACTACTTAAAGATAATAAAAAATATAATTTAAAAATAAATAAAACTGAACAGCCAAAATAAGACAAAAGGGTTAGGGGAATAGCTAAAACAGTAGAGCACGTGAATAGCAAGAGTAAAGTCCTGAGTCCAGTCTCCAGTTCTTTGAAGGGTGGGGGCCGGAAAAATATGTGGAGAGTACTACAGTATGGTGGCTAACAGAGCTGGCTTTTGAACCAACATTGTGTCCTAATCTTGGCTTCTCCTCTTTTTGTGGTTTCTTTTCTAGGCAGTTTTCCCATCTAGGAAGTGGGTAAAAATGAAAATTGTCTCTTAGGGTTAGTGTTGGAATAAAAGGAAAAGAATATGTGAGCACATAGTAGTGCTATCAGAACAGAGTAGACTTGGTTCCCACTGCAGGGAACCTGAGGCAGGACTGCACGCTGTTAAATAAGTGAGTGACCAAATGAATCAATCAGTAAACAAGGAAATGAAAATTTATAACTGGCCACTATGTCAGGTATAAATTCTATGTCTTAAGGAAATGAGACAGATGATTTCAGAAAATGCATAATTATTTGGGAGGCATTTGAGGAAAAAAAAGATATTTAAAATGGTTTTTCTTCTATCAGAAACCTAAAATTCATGTTTGTAAGGAAGCTCTCATTAAAAGAAGTGAGATAAGAATGGCCTTTAAGTCATTCTGTGTATTCTTGTTAAGGGCCAATCTGTAGACATTTCACAAGGCTAACCATACTTCCTTATCATCCCTCCCAAAGGCTTTTCTCTTGCTAATCTGCCCACAGTTTGGGTTTTGTTGTTGGAAGTCCTTTCAAACATCACCCTTACATTTGTCATGCGGTTACCATCAGCAAGACAAGACCCCTTTATTCCATTTAAGTAGAAAAACACCATGTACTGGTGCCAACTGAAAGGGAGAATTTATCCACCTGCAGTAGGGCAGCAAGCTCCTTCACAGGAAGCAGGCGCCATCAGGCCTGGTATGCTTTGATTTTTCCCAGGTGCCCCCTTTGTGTGCATCTCCATATGCTGATTGTGACTTTGGGTGCTGTCTTCATTTAGTAGAAATAGGGCACACAGCTGCTTGCTCGTTTCTGCTGTTTCTGTTGGTTCTGTGCTGTTTTTGCATCACATGTCGGTCGGTCCCTCCTGAGTTGCCTACCTGACAACGCTGTCTGTGCACAGGTACCTCCTGTTGCTGGCGACCATCCTTTCCCTTTGCTATCCTTCCCAGAGGAGTGATGCCCTGGGACATGGGTTCTTTCCTGATGACTTTGCCATGCTAGCTCTCATGAAGCACAGCTTTGCTCAGGCCTTGCCATGTCAGTCACAACTCCGACCCTACCCTCATCACAGCTGTGGAAATAAAACCTTTATTCGGGACTGGCCGTGGCTGAGTGAGGCAGGCAGACATTGGAGCATTTTGCCTTTACAAGCTCTGTGATGAATGTGGAGGTGTTTGTTGTGTCAACTGCCACAGCCTTTCCAGCCATAAGGACAACACAGTTGACAGTGCACTGCTCTACCACCTTTTAATGGCCTGATAATTGAAAATGATGGGCAGATAAAAATAGAAGAGCCCAACATAGCCACCAATGAACTTGTCCTCTACTGACCATCACACACCCCGGGAGAACTCGGCTCGAGCTCGTTAGCCAGGCTCATATTTTCACTGCCCACGATCTCATGCTTCCTTTGCAAAAAGAGTATTATAAAATAAATCCATTGTTTCAGAATATGGAGCAGGGAATTGTCCCGTTCTGCCTTGTTTGAAATAGAGATACAAAATTTTGATGAAAAATATCAGTATCCTATAGCTTATTCAGGAGGAATCTGGATTTGTATTTTAATCACTCTAGCTCGTGCTCTTCCTCCGGCTCTTGCTTTTATTCTCTCTCTCATACACACACAAACATGCACACACACACACACACACACACACACACATTCTCTGACTCCCATTCAGCTCTGTTTTACAAGTAACAATGTGTTATTGGTTTGGAATTGATTTGGGTGTCATATGTTGTCATTTGATAAAAAACAGTTTAGCTAAGCTGCTTGACATTACAACAGCTGGTAATGTCACTTTTGTTAATGTCTTTAACCACATTTTTAACACAACAGCAGATGCTCATCACAAAAGCCATTTTCTCTCTCTTTCCGATGGTTTCAAATCAAGGGCTCTGGCTTGAGCAGAAGCCCAGCAAGCAGATCACTTGGAGAGTGGGTCACTTGACCCCAGAAGAATATTTTGAGCATCCTTGATTTCTCCGGCACTTTGGGAAACAAAAAGACAGTTGTAAAAACAAACAGTGCAAAACAGCTTTAGTTTCTTCTTTCTCTTTTATTTCTTTCTTGTATTTTTTTTTTGGTGAAGAGAATGTTCAGAAACTGTGGCCTATGTGGCTCCCAGGGAGTACATTTAGTCCCAGCCTGAGCCCATACCCAGCCAGTGTGGCAGCAAATGACCAGTAGTGACAGTGGTGAAGCAGAATGTCACTGTCTCCAGTCACTGAATGATGTTGAAATGACGTCTTAATATCTAATTTCAGGTGGAGAAAAATCATGCCTTTTTTCCCTCCTCCTCCTCCTCCTCTTAACCAGAGCATTTTCCACTTAGGCAAACCTATAGCTGCATGCACGGAATGGCGATTTGCTTTCTGCAGTGTTTGACAGTCTTAAAACACAGACTGTAAAGATTTCCACACACATGCTTTCCAATGTCTCAGACATCTTATTTTTAGGTCTCGCCCCTATGTGCATGATTCTTGACTGTTTTGTTTCTAAATGTTGGAAGTAATAGGGAAATCATGATGTCTGACTGCTCATTTGTTTGTTCGTGCATTTAACACGTGTTTAGGGAGCCGGGGTTAGAGTAAGAAATCCAGTGACGCCTCGTCTCCTCTGGGCTCTACCCTGTAATGTGGAGCATGACCCATGGCCTTTCTAGTGTGCTCTGTTTTAACATGGAAAGACCTGCCACCTAGGTTTTCAGATGAATAGAATGAGTTAAGCTTTGAAAAGATTAACAGGCTTGTAGTAGTAAAGCTGGCTGGATAGAAAGCAGTGTAATAATTACTTTGGCTCTGGTTACTGCATTACCAAACTAAAGATATATTGCTAACACTGTGTTGTGTTTTGTTTTGAACATTTTCTAGTGTATTCGCCCTTATCCTTTCTGTAATGGTTAATTTTAACTGTCAACTTAATTGGATTGCCTATGGCCTAGGGGATTAATAAAGCACACCTCTAGGTGTAGCTGTGAGAGTTTCCAGAGATGATTAGATCTTGAGGTTTCTGACCTAATGAATAGATTAATCCAGTGATGGATTCATAATATGCTGGCATTGTTGGGAGGTATGAATGGTAGGAGGTGGTGTGGATCACAGCGCACATATCCTTAATCTTGACCTGAATCTTTCCTGTCACTCTGTCTCCTTCCTATCCACAGAGAAGTGAACCACCCCTTCTCCATATACTAGCACTGCTATAATGTTCTGCAACACCAGAAACATGGCGTCCAGTGGCTAAGCATTGAACTTTCTAAAGCTGGAAGCCAAAATAAATCTTTACTCCCTGAAGTTTTTTTTTTTTTGTCAGCTATTTTATGACAGTATTGAGCAAAGTAAGTCATATGCCTTCTATCCACTCATAGTTTAGTCTCAGCACATTTGAATTGTGAGAGTATTTGAAACTTATTCTTTTCATGCATTGAGAACATGAACAGAACTAAATGTACTGTGCCTGCAGGATTAAGATTTCAAAAGTGGGGTAATAGGCTTGGTGGTACACATCTGCAATCCCAGAACTCAGCTAAGGCTAGATCTCCAGTTCAAGGATGGTCTGGGCTACCTAGCAACACCCTGTAATAAAACAAAACAACTCCCTAAAATCTCAAGAGAAGCAAAAAATATTTTCAGAGTAGACAATAATTAGGGAAATAACAATAATGAGAGAGAAAGGTCTGTGAACATATTGATCTAAAAACCAGGATTAGTGCTTCGAATATTAAAAGAACTTGGAGTAGAGAAAGTTGGGCTCGTGATTCATTATAACCAGAAAAGACTTGTATTGGGTAACCTGGGGAGGAACAATGGGAGTGAGATTCATTTATTTATTTATTTATTTTTATTGTGAGAATACCATACAGAGGGGTTACAATTACATGGGCAAGATAACGAGTACATTTCTTATGTAGCATTGTTGCCTCCTCTTTGCTTCCCTTTCCCATCCCTTCCCATACTCTCCCCACTCCCCACCCAATCCCCGCCCCCACCAAAGTTATAAAGTTCGTTTTTTGACATAATGACTTGTACATCTCATTGTTGCAAGAGTGAGATTCATTCGATTGTGGGTGCTCTCACAAAGCAGACAATTTGAATGGAAAGAGCCAAGAATAAGACATCTATGACTAGATTTCTCAATGAATCTCTCTAGGAAGGACATTATAGAACAAGCTAAAGCTTGTTGGAAGAGCAGTTACTTTCATTCATCATAGGAGGACAATATATAGTGTTTTATGGATTTTCTGGTATTGTCCTGTTCATTTGTGTCTAAATGCTATTATGCAGTGGTCTTATTTTGTATTACTTTATCATGGTCTCAGATGATGTTTCCCTGGTTGTTGGTGTCTTGTGAGATCTTTTCTATCTAGCAAGAGAACAGAACTCCCAGGCCAGTCATGATTGGCTGGCTCCTAATTTTGAGCCATCTTTACAAATGTCAGGCTCAACTTTCACATGTTGACATTTTCTTTATCTCCCCATTTCTTGCTTGCTTCTTTTTGTTCTCTCTTTCCCCTTTATTCTTCCCTCTGTCCTTATTTCTTTTTTCTCACCCTTGCCTGGTATTGACTCAAAGATGAGTTTAATCTGATCCACTTTGGCCACAGAGCTATAATATGGGAAAGCTTGTTCATGCTTCTGTGAAAAGAATGTTAGTCATTTTCAGAAATTGAACAAGGAAGCACAGCTACCAAAAGTTATCGGCTCACCATTTGGGCAACTAGCCCGAGGGCAAAGCTTTTATTATTAGATCTATAAGGAGCATCTATTAGATCCACATTTGAAATAATGATTAATATCTACATACTTCTGTTTATTGCATATTACTTTGAGTGTATTTATTTTATTTTTTGTATTCTTCATTCATTCATTATATTATTGACTATTATTATACTTATGTATTAAATTGATTATATCTTCTGAGAACTATACAGATTTGCATATGCATTATATATCTTACTTCAGACCCAGGTTCTACAATTTGGGACTACTTATGCCACTGGAAATCACCGTAGTTCCCAGTTCTATACTTCTGTTTTATGAACCAGGAACCTATGGGATCCTATAGCTGAAAACATCCTGAATGAAGCACAAATGCATTTCCATCTGTAAAATACACACATGTTTGAAAGGTTATGTGTAATAAAAATTGTGTATTTTTAAGAAATGGACATTTAATTCCTCCCCCTCTTCCTTTTGCTTTCTCATCCAATATTCTTATCTAGGTTTATTGCTGTCTGTGTTTAGCTAGCCCATACCAAAATGCTCTGGCTGCTGATCATAAGAGCTATTACCATTCTTTCCTCAGAATATCATAACGTGTTCAAACTTGAAGAGACCTTAGAGGTCATCTAATCAAAACCTTAATTTTAAAGATGAGTAGACCAAGAAACACAACTTCACAGAGTTCAAGCAGCTACTGGAAGAAAAAAATGGACTTTTCCCATGCTTCAATGAATTAACCCAACTCCTACACCCCTTCTAGCTCTTACAGCCCTTTCCAGCTCCTCCTTCCCCTGCCAGGACCTGCTCCCCTGCTAGAAAAAACTGCTGTCCTCTTTCCTGCCAACTTTCCTGGCCACTTTACAACCTGTACCCCAGTCCTATACCCAACTCATTCCAGTTATTCATTATTGCCATGTGCACTGAAACTTTTATTATGCAATGCACATTTCATAATACTTATTTCCAAATAAGAGATATCTATTTAGACACATGTGTACATTTTAATCACAAGTGCCATATCTAACTGAGATTACAATCCAGTGAACTCGCTGCAAACTCCAAGTCAATTACACTTACCTACCAGATGTCAGAGTTTAGCAGCACAGAATGCTGTGTAGATAGAAGATACGTTGGTGGCTGAGAACTGAGGTTCAATGTTGCTGCTCAGCATTGAGGAAGAGTGTAATAATATATACTACTGGCCCAAGTAAAGACCAAAATTCAAAAGTCAGTATAATTGCTATTGAATGTTCATGGCTTTCACATCATCATGAAGTCCAGACATTCTAAGTAGAACAACTCTTAAGTCCAGGATGGCCTAAATTATATGAGAAAAGTATTGTCTTGCTGACATAGTGACATGTTATGACCCAATATCATCTTTGATGCCAAGGGCACAGAGTCTGAAACAATATGTTAGAACACAGAAGAAGAAGAGTGAGCTATAAAAACAGAATTTCTAACTATTGTGCTCTATATTATGTAATTTTTAAGGATGTAAGGCTAGTAGGATGTCTAAGGTTTTAAACAAGTCCATCTTAAAGACAATTTCTGAATTGTAAATACTGAATTGATAGCTCTCTTCTTTTTTTATTTAGTTATTTTTATGTTTTGTAACTTTATTGTCAAGGTGATGTACAGATTACAGTTACATAAGTAAGGTAGTGAGTGCATTTCTTGTAGATCTCTTCTTCACAGTGCTGTATTTAAGCTAGAAAGCAGTTCCAATCTTGTGAGGGTTACTAAGCAACAATTAAAATGATTTTTTTAAACTACTATTTACCTAAGAGAGAACAGTGTGACTCTTGCATGTTATTTCTCTTGCCAGTGAGTAACACTGGGACGTGAGTAAAGGAGAACAAGAGGTTTAGATGGAGTGAAGGTTGGAGGGCGGTGGGGTGAAGGTTGGAATGGGCTGGTGGCAGTATTTGATATATTTAAGACATTTCATTTCTGGGATTCTCTAGAAATCACAAATGGAAAACTAAAGAAAGAATTCAAAATGATGCTCTTTATTATAATAGACAAATCTCGGCAAAGACCCAGGAGACATTTCTGAATTTAGGATCTACACCTGGGTCTACCACTGTTGTGAGCAGTGGCACTCACAGCCATCTCTCTGCTTGCATGTGGAGATAGTAGTAATTGAAAACCCCAGCTAGGACTACACAGGTAAGGGAGTACAGATGTGTTCTTTGCAAAGGCAAATCATGGTGCCCTTGTCACTATTGGGAAAGGTTGTTGGGTAGTTACAATAGTTACAGTCTAGATAGCTTCTTTTCAAGTCATCCTTCAGTGAATGGACTAGAGAGGAACAAGAGAATGGATGGGAAATATTCCTGCTTCTTCCATGTCTAGCTCAGAGCATGTAGCTGGCATCCACCTGCAACTGGAGTGATTCAAAACCCAAAGTATAGGAAAATACACAGATGAGAACTAAAAAGATTTATGATATATTTGCTGTTTTATTTGTACTCTTAACCAAACATGGTTCAAAGAATAAGAAAATGCCACCCACTTCATTTTTTTTCTTACTCTTTAATTATTTGACTCACTTCTGGGATTCTTTGTAACTATTAGAGATAATTCAGTGTAATGTTTCTGCCTTTCTCTCTGCCACTGAATAGTTTAAATGTAAATTGGCTTTTTTCAAGAAACGAATGTTTCATATATAGGCATGGGTAAACTGTTATAGAGATTATTTAGTCTAAGAAAATGATTAATTATGCCTTTTAATGATAGTTCCATTATCATATGAAATAGTCATGTCATTGGACCCATTTCAGTAATGAAGGTTTAGCACCACTAAGAGCATATTTGCATTAATGAGGCATCACTGGTTATTAATTGAAATCTAATAACAGTTCAGAATATTGTAAGTTCACATTAATTGGTAACAGAATTGTAGATTTATTGGCAATATACCTCTTGTCATCTACAGTAACGATTCCTTGATGAGACATAAAAAGACCATTTTTGCCCTGACTGGAATTTCTGGCTCTTATGTGTTGATTTTATTTTAAACTAGCTAACCTTTCTTGCCTGATTACTTAAGCTGAACTTTTTGGTATGCATGATACTATTCCCATAAGACCTGCTTGAGTTCTGACCCATTTATCAGCTACCTACTGAGGACAAAAGTATGAATTGAAGCAAGTGTGGATTATGGAAGGCATTCTGGCTAAGGGTAGGTCTCTTTGTCACTGACACACTTTCCCAGGCAAGCCTTGCTTTGCCATTCTACTATTCATAGAGATTTCATTATGCTCTGTCAGCACACCTTCTTATTTTCTTCCTAGCATTTATAATCATTATAATTGTTTGTTTACTCTGAAGCACAACAGGCTTTTCTCTGTTACTCATTGTGTGTCTGACACCCAGTATGGTGTGGATGTGTAGTAAATACTTACTCAGTGAATGATTGAATCCTGGTTTGGACTAGAAGAACTTGGGAGGAGGAGAGGAGGGTGAAATCTTGCACTCATTCTGAAGGACATGATGGCAAAATGCCAAACCTAAAGTTTTCTCCAGCATCTTTCTGTGTCATTGAGTTTCTAGACCAGAAACCTAACCATAGGGTACCATTAGACTCAATTTGTCAGTGCTGTTTCTGAGACTGTGAAGAACAAAAAAATAGAGATAGTCCCTGGGTATTGTGTCCCTTGACAATTGAGTGAGAGCAAAGTTTGCTAACATTTCTTAATTAAGGGTTTTGTTGAAACCAACATTCAAGATAAACCTCAACAGAGAATTTCCATGTAATAATTGACACTTCTATTAAAGATAATAGAAATGAAACATGTAGCCTCTGTTGGGTGTAGCATTGAGGTTATAATAATGTAATGCTAAGACTAGAGTTCATTGATAAGGATAGGTATAGCCGAATAGCACAGGAAACCAGAACAGTTGCTTCTTTCTCTTTCTCCTCCTCCTTTGCCTCCTCCTATTTCTCTTTATCCTCTTTTTCCTTCTCCTCTCCTCTTTCTTCTTCTGTAGTTCTTCCTTACTTCCTCTTCCTTTTTGTAAAGATAAAGAAAATGAGTAATGGCATGAGGTAAATCCTAAGGTAGGTGCTAAGTATCACTGTTTTTCATTGTTTCCTGAAGAGAAAAACCAAGACAACCAATGGGAAGCAAATCTTATCAGAAGAACAAGAAAACACACTCAAACTCAGAGATGAGAATGGAAACATCACCATAGGAAAAAACAAGATTCAGAACATTATACGGGAATACTTCTAAAACCTTTATGCTAATAATTTTTAGAATCTGGAAGAAATTCATGAATTTCTAGCAAAGATTGACATTCTTAAACCAAACCAACATGATTTAAACCATTGTAACAGACCTATATCAAGAACTGAAATTGAAACAGCAATAAGAGACCTCCCACCCAAGAAAAGCCCAGGACTGGCTGGATTTACAGCTGAATTGTACAAGGCTTTAAAAGCAGAACTCACACCAGTACTCCTCCAAATAGCCAATGAAATTGAAAATGAAAGTTCACTATCAAACTCTTTCTGTGAAGCCATCATAACCCTCATCCCAAAACCAGGCAGGGACTCATCAAAGAATGAGAGAACTATTATAGACCCATTTCTTTGATGATCATTTATGCAAAACTTCTCAACAGGATTCATTTCAGGGATGCAAAGCTGGTTCAATATACACAAAGCAATTAATATAATTCATCACATCAACAAGAGCAAGGATAAGAACCACATGATTATCTCAAGAGATGCAGAAAAAGCATTTGGTAAGATCCAACACTTCTTTATGGCAAAAGCTATGGAAAAACTAGGAATCCATGGAACATTCCTCAATATAATAAAACTGTTTATGACGAAACTACAGCCAGCATTATACTTAATGGTGAAAAGCTAAAGCCATTTCCTCTAAATTTAGGAACAAGAAACTCTCTCTACGTCTCTTCAATTTAGTATTCGAATGCCTAGCTACAGCAATAAGACAAGATGCAAACATAAAGGGGATCCAAATAGGGGAAGTTAAAGTAAAATTCTCCCTCTTTGCAGATGACATGATCTTGTATTTAAAGAATACCATGGACTCCACTCCCAAGTTACTCAAGCTGATCTGAAACTTTGGCAAAGTAGCAGGGTATAAAATTAACCCTAAAAAAATCAATGGTTTTTCTGTATGCCAATAATGAGAAGAGCAAGGCTGAAATCAGGAAAGTAACTCCATTAGTAATAGTCCCACAAAAAAAAAAAAAAAATACCTAGGAATTAATTAAAATAAAGAAGTGAAGGACCTTTATGATGCAAACTTTAAAAGCCTGAAAAGGGAAATTAATGGAGAACTAAGAAAGTGGAAAAACTTCCGTGCTCCTGGATTGGGAAGATTAACATTGTGAAAATGGCAATAATGCCAAAGGCTATCTACAAATTCAATGCAATACCCATCAATATCCCAACCTTGTCCTTCAATGAAATAGAAGAAGTAACCCAAAATTTCATATGGAACAATAAAAGACCACGAATAGCAAAAACAATCTTGAGCAGAAAGAACAGTGCTCTAGGAATATCAATACCAAATTTCAAACTCTACTACAAAGCCATAGTAATCAAAACAGCTTGGTACTGGCACAAGAACAGACCTGAGGACCAATGGAATAGAATTGAAAACCCAGAAATGAACCCACAGACCTATAGCCGTCTAATCTTCGATAAGGGAGCTAAAAATATAGAATGGAAGAAAGACAGCCTCTTCACTAAATGGTGCTGGAAAAATTGGTTAAACACCTGTAGAAAACTAAAGCTAGATCCTTATACATAACTCTGCACCAGAATCAACTCCAAATGGATCAAAGACCTCGAAGCTAAAGCAAACACTCTACAGGAAGAAATAGGAGAAACTCTAGGGCACGTTGGCATAGGCCAAAATTTTCTTACAAATCCAAGAAAGGTTGGACAAATGGGATTGCATGAAATTACAGAGCTTCTGCATGGCAAAGGACATAGCTAGCAAGATCAACAAAAAGCACACGGATTGGGAGAAGATCTTCACTAGCCGTACAATGGACAAGGGTCTCATATCTAAAATATACATAGAACTCAAAAAATTAAATCCCTCAACAACAAATCCTCAAAGAAACAACTGTCCAATAAGTAAGTGGGCTAAAGATTTACAGAGAAACTTCTCTGAAGAGGAAATAAAATGGCCAATAGACACATGAAGAAATGCTCAACTTCTTTAGCCATAAAAAAAAATGCAAATCAAAGCAACATTGAGATACCTCCTCACCCCAGTTAGAATGGCTATAATCAAGAAATCTAATAACAATAGATGCTGGAGGGGACATGGTCAAAAGAAAACCCTACTGCTTTGTTCGTGGGAATGTAAACTTGTTAAACTACTTTGGAAAATAGTATGGAGCTCTCCTATAACCCAGCAATTCCACTTTTGGGCATTTACCCAAATGATCACAAACAAGGCCATACTAAAACTACCAGCACAACTATGTTTATTGCAGCATTATTTACCAGAGCTAAGATATGGAACCAACCCAGATGCCCCTCAGTAGATGAATGGATCAAGCAAACAGGGTGTATATATATATATATATACTGGAATTCTATGCCTCCATCAGAAAGAATGACATTGCCCCATTTGTTAGGAAATGGAAAGACTTGGGAAAAAAATATATTAAGTGAAATAAGCCAGGCCCAGAGAAATATAGGTCCCATAGTTTCCTTATTTGCAATAACTAGTATATGTCTAGGACAAGCAGAAAAGGTCAAAAGCTATGTACATATGACCAGATAAGATGATGCTAAATGAAATGAACCCCAAGATAGGGACACAAGAGGTTTTATCTTTCTTGCTGTTGTTTTTAATGTACTTATAATATACTATGTGATCTTTATTTGTTTCTTTTGTGTATTCTTCCCCCATGGTATAACCCCTGTTTACACTGTATTTGATTCTGGTGCCCTGCATCTTGTATATACATTTTTCTAATTTGGGGAGGGGAAGGGAAATAACAAAATGCTGAAATAAGAATACAGGTTGACCCATTGTAACAATGAGATGTACAAGTAAGTATGTTGAAAATGAACCTTACAACTTCGGGGGCAGGGAAGGAGGAGTTGGGGAGGTGGGGAAGGAAGAGGTGGTAGAGGAAAAACAAAGGAGTGGGTAACAATACTCAATCGGAAAGGTACTCATTATCTTACTCATGTAACTGTAACCCCTCTGAACAGTATCTTGACAATAAAAAATACATATTTAATAAAAAACGAAAACCAATGGTAGAATTTTACAGAGGACATTACAGAGGTCAGCTCTTCGTTCACCAGATGCTACACCCATTAGCTCTTTTTTTTTTTTTTTTTTGCCAGTCATGGGGCCTGAACTCTGGGTCTGGGCTCTGTCCCTCAGCTCTTCAGCTCAAGGCTAGAGCTCTACCACTGGAGCCACAGCGCCACTTCTGGCTTTTTCTGTTTATGTGGTGCTGAGGAATCGAACCCAGGGCCTCATGCTTGCAAGGCATGCACTCTACCGCTGAGCTACCTTCCGAGCCCCCCATTAGCTCTTTATTACTCAGTTTTTCTTTGGAGCCTTGAAAAATACATTCTTTTTTTGTAATCAAAAAGTTTATTTCAAATAAATAAGTGGGCGAAAGACTTAAAGAGAAACTTCTCTGAAGAAGAAAGAAGGATGGCCAATAGACACATGAAGAAATGTTCAACATCCCTAGCCATAAAAGAAATGCAAATCAAAACAACATTGAGATATCACCTCACCCCAGTTAGAACGGCAAAAATCAAGAACTCTAACAACAACAGATGCTGGAGGGGATGTGGACAGAAAGGAACCTTACTTCATTGTTGGTGGGAATGTAAACTTGGTCAACCACTTTGGAAAGCAGTATGGAGGTTCCTCAAAGTACTTCACATAGAACTCCCCTATGACCCAGCAATCCCACTTTTGGGCATTTACCCAAATGTTTACAAACAAGACCACACTAAAGCTACCAGCACAACAATGCTTATTGCAGCATTATTTACCATAGCTAAGATATGGAACCAACCCAGATGCCCCTCAGTAGATGAATGGATCAAGAAAATGTGGTATATATACACAATGGAATTCTATGCCTCCATCAGAAAGAATGACATTGCCCCATTTGTTAGGAAATGGAAAAACTTGGAAAAAATTATATTAAGTGAAGTAAGCCAGGCCCAAAGAAACATAGGTCCCATGGTTTCCCTTATTTGCAATATCTAGTATATGTATGAGTCAAGCGGAAAAGGTCAGATAATGTGATGTCAGGAAAATGAACCCTTAGATATGTATTTTAATGTTTTTTTTCTTTCATGCATGTGTTTCTAACGCATTTATAAGATTATCTCTTTGTTGCTTTGTATGTCCCTCCCCCACAGTATAACCCCTGCTTTCACTATATTTGATGTCAGTATAACTTGTGGAGGAGATGGGGAAAAACCAGTTGTTTAAGGATACAGGTGGACCTGTTGCAACAATGAGAAGTACAAGTTGACATGTCCAAAACGAGCTTTACAACGTTGGTGGGGGGGGGGGGCGCGAGGAAGGGGGGGAAGGAGAAGGATTGGGATTGGGGGGGGGGGGGAGGCTGGGAAGGGATGTGAAGGGTAAACCAAAGGAGGAGGCTGCAATGCTTGGTAAGGAATGTACGCATTATCCTGCCCATGTAATTGTAACCCCTCTGTACAGTATGTTCACAAATAAAATAAAATTAAATTAAAAAAAAAAGTTTATTTCAGTAATTACTGAAATTTTATTTTAAACAACTTAGCGAGCTCCCAACTAAAGCAGTAAGATGTAGTATTTTATGTTAATCCTATAGGAATGATTTTTTGTTGTTGTTAAGTTATAATGCTTTAGATGAGCAAAGGTCATAGTGCTGAACATTTTCACCTCCTGGTGATTAACTACAGGAAGCTCCTGTAGTATTGATTATAGAGGAACGGATATATAAAATGCCATTTGGAACAGAGTCCAAGCAGAAAAGAACTGCCGTTTTGTGGGCTTTCTGAAACTTTTCCTTTGTCATACTGGGGTTTGGAGCATTACTTTGAAACCTCTTGATTCTCTCCTGGATTGGACTCATGCCAGTTGTTCATTCATTTATATGTGTTTGAAAGTTGCCCTTGCTGGAAAATCCCATGTGTCTTCTGGTTTGTTCACTCTCTTATGTGGCTGCAACTTGCTCTATCACCTGGAAAAAGAGTTCAATTTGCTGCTGCTTTGTGGTTAAGGCATCACAGCAATGCTCTCCTCCTAAAGAGGGGTTTCAGAGCCAGGTACAATGGTGTACCCCTGTAATCCCAGCACTTGAGAATCATTTGGAGGCAGGAAGAGATGAACTTCAAGACTATCCTGGGCTGCATAGTGAGTGCTGTCTTTAAAAGAAAAAAAAAGAATGATTTTAGGTAAATATATAGGAATTTGTTTAAAGAAACCAGAGAATTTTGTGTACACATCTGTGTGTGTGAGCATGCGCATGCATGTGCACGCACACTCAAGTTCATATGTGTTTCCAACAAGGAGATACATTCTTGCTTGAACGCATATTCGAAATTACCTGACAGATATGTTTACCACTCAGCGATCATGAAACATTTGCTCAATAGAATCAAGTGCAAGTTCCTTCTTATCCTTGTCATTACATTTTACATCATGTTATGGCCACGCCCTAGTAGTCATTTACTCATTCACCCCAAATTTGTAGAACAGCTCTTAGGCTGGGATATGTCCTTACTACTGATTCAGCCCCACATAAGAGTAAACAAAACAAACAAACAAAATTATCCCTGAGCTTGTGCAGATTACATTCCAATAGAGAGAACAAACAATCCACAAGGCTAAAAGGAAACAGCAGAGTTGTAAGTGGTATGAAGGGAATTAAACAATGTCGTAGCGGGCAGTAGAAAGAGATGTTATGATTGATTATGAGGTCCAGGAAAGACTTGATGAAGATGTGATATCCAAATGGAGTGAGTGCCAAGTCCTACAACTGCCAGCCTCTCTTGAAGAGCTCTGACTTCACTGATGTCATCGCACCCCTTCAGCATTCCAAGAGCTTCCTTAGGGAAGTCAGTGAGGTTCACTAGAACTATGTGAGGGGGATCAGAATGGAGGCTGGATGAAGTTGGCAATGGGAAGACTTAGGAGGCGCTTAAGTTTGGTGCCATAATCTGATTTTTTTCCAAAGAAGATTCATTATTTAGTCTGTGAAGAATAGGTTACATGAGAAACAGTTTGGAAAGAAATGAAGGTTTGAGAGAATTTTAAAAGGAGATAATGATGGCTTACATTGGATAATAATGAGGTGATTAAGATGTAAACAATATCTTAGTATATTCCTAAGATACTGGAATGTGTTATACAGGAATTGAATTTAGTAAAGTCATATCACATGACTATATAATCTATGCACTGACTTTAATTTGGGGTTAAGATTTTTAAATCTGACTAAATGAGTAGGAGATGGACATAATTGCAAAAGTGTAGCAACTGATTTCAGTCTTTTGCATCAAAAAGATGTATGCATTATTTGGATACATTATCTTTCCGCCCAACTTTATAATTGACAAAACTACCATGTTGCCACCTTAAGCCTGTTGCCACTTACTGGAAGTCATTAACTCCATCTCATAGTAAATTTCACTTCATTCTTTTTATTTTTATTTTTCTCCTGTTAAAGAACTGACTACTCAACCTTACCATGGAATGACAAAAGCCGAGTGAAATTCAGAGGGAGCTATTCCTGGGTTTGGCCAGCCACATCCTAGCTAAGCATGGAAAATGACTTGAATATATTTTCTCACCAGTGAGAATTTATATTGCCATATCCCTCACATTCCACAAATGTCAAACTTTGTCCAGCCTAGCCAGTAGAGGTAGTGTGGCCAAAGAAACTCCAAAAAAGGAATGTCTATCTTATGATAACTTTTGTAGACATCTGAGTGTCACTCTGATTACAAAGGATTAAGCCACATCACTATTCTGTAAAACACCCCCTGTGGCAAAGAAAGTGTAATATCCCTGTTGGCTTAACCTGGGGCGCATTCTCTGTCATTAAGAATGAAGTTCCAGTTCAGTGCTGTACTACTAAGGCTTGATTCATTGTTCCCATAATCTTATCCAACTTTCACAAAAGACAAGCCACCTTTCAGCAAGTCTAAAAGTTTTAACTTTATCACTTAAATAAAACACATCCATTCACTCATTTAAAAAAATGAAGTTCTAGTTGGACTATACAGATTGAGAGTAAAGAACAGATAAGTCCCCAGTTGGTTCAGGAGAAAGGAGAAAAGAACTACAGAGCAACAGATGTTCACAGCCTGGCAATAGCTTCTTTAGGATACTGGATCCTCTGTGAATCTTCCTACAGATACCATTCATTAGGTCTATGCTGTTGGTTTTAATGGCAGATGAGTTTTGACCCAAGTACCACATCCTCCTCCTTTTCATTTATTTTGTCATTATGAAGGACAAGGGAATAAGACTCTAGGATGAAATTTACATGATGACTTGCTAGAAGAATTTCATTTTTGTTTTCAATTGAGCCCATCAATGGTGGACCTTTACAGATCATATCCAAGAATTTGTTCCATTGTATTCAATTTCCAGTGGTATATTATGATTCACCTATAGGATTCTCTTGTGAAGTTCAATAAGATAATGGTATGCCTATTTTCAAAGCTATTCTTTTAAAGCCTATGGCACAGATGCCAGAAAACTAATGGAAGAAAATGCTGATGGAAAGAAAATGGAGGGAGAAAGACTAGACTATCCATCTTCACTGTCTCAGAGCAGTGGTTTCATACTTTTACCATCCATTAGGAAAGTTGTTGGAAGGAATTCATATTAGTGTCCAAATGAGAAATCTTCCATGTAGCATGTCAACAATTACAAGCAAAATAGTACCAAGTGGAGAGAACCTCCTCTTGATAAAAGACTGAATGTTCATAGGAATACTGTAAGACATTCAAGGTCAAAGAGCAGCAGCTAATGAATACAGCATGGAAGTAAAGATGGCAGAGTGAAAATTAGGGTCATGTTTGCGCTAACTTTATTAAGGCTAAATTTATGGTTTAAGTTAGAAATGCTGCCTTTACTGAAATACCTAGTGCCAAAGAATAAATAAATACCTTTTTTTTTTCCTCTGGACAAGCAATGAAAACTTAAGATTCAAAAAGAATCATAAGGCTTTAATTTTACAAAAGGTAATCTTTAACTCAGTTGCTTGGAGGAACATTGAGCAGCATTTGGTCTTTAGCTACATGATGTGGTATAACATAGATGAAATTCAGCTGCCACGTCTGATTGCTTCATCTATATAAGCTTCATCAAGGTATTTCCCAACTAATAATTATGGTTTTAAATCAAAGATGCTACTAAGGTATAGGTATTATTAGTACAATATCCAGAGATAGAATTCTACCAGAAAGGTAAAATATAATTCATAAGAATAAAAAATGCCATATAGCTGAGTGCATAGTCTTGTGCCTATAATCTTAGCTACTTTGGAGGCTGAGATCAGGAGGATTGTGTTTCAAGGCCAGAACCCTGCTTTGTATGCCACATGTGGCCCCTGCCTGTCATCCCAGATACCAGGGTAAGTGTAAATAGGAGGATTACGGTCTAGGCCAGCAAAGACAGAAGGAGAGATCCTGTCTCCAAAATAAGCAAACAGCAACAATAAGTAAACAAAGTATAAAAAGTACAGTTTTATCATTGAACCCAGAAAGAAAACTCTCTTCAGTATCAAAAATACTTAAAGACATTGAGAGTCAATCAGAACTTCTAGCTCTGATTTTCCAGTGTCCAAACTAGCCTGGCTGGGGATTCAAGTACTATGACAATGTGCCTTTAAAAATGCACTAATGAATTGGGTGCCCGTGGCTCATGCCTGTAATCCTAGCTATTCAAGGAAGCTGAGATCTAAGGATCATGCTTCAAAGCCAGCCTAGGCAGGAAAGTCTGTGAGACTTTTATCTCAAATAAACTACTAAGAAAATGCCTGAAATGGCGCTGTGGCTCACATGACAGAGCACTAGCCTTGAGCACAAATAGGCTCAGAGACTGAGCACAGGTCCTGAATTCAAGCCCCAGAACCAGCAGAAACATAAATAAATAAAAGCACAAACAGGCCTGGGTTTGTTTGTTTGTTTTTGTTTTTTTTTTTTTGGTCCTGTCATGGGGCCTGAACTCTGGGCCTGGGAGCTGTCCCTCAGCTCTTCAGCTCAAGGATAGCGATCTACCACTTGAGCCACAGTGCAACTTCTGGCTTTTTTCTTTTTGCTTATGTGGTGCTGAGGAATCGAACCCAGGGCCTCATGCATGCAAGGCAAGCGCTCTACCTCTGAGCCACCTTCCCAGCCCCTATGGCCTGGGTTTGTTTAACTGAGCATTTGAAACTATTCCATCCTTTCAAGGTGCACACTAAGGTAGAACAGCCATGTTTTTGCAGCTGATGTAGTTTGGTGTTAAAGTTCTTTTGTTCTGCAGGAAACAAATGCCTGTCTACTTTGATATTTCCATGTTCTTTTCTTTTGCTATTAAGTAAAGATATATATATATATATATATATATATATATATCTAAGATTTTTTTTTAAGTTTGTGAATTTCAGTCTGTGGACAAGCCATGGAAGAACAGAACTTGACTAGGACAAAGCCACAGAATTCTGCTTGATCCTTCCTCATCTTAGACTGGATTTTCACTTCTGTGTTATGATACTAACTTACTGTAGCAAGAAGACAAAGGTGCATCGTAGTTTGTATTTTGTTCCTCTAGTGCCTCACAGTTTGAGACCAGGCTGTATGGGTTTCCTTCAAAACCCATAGCTACTGAGCTCTCTTCTCTTGAATAGTCAATAAGACACATAGTTGAAATTAACAGTTCTTTTAATAAATCTTCAACTGAGTTGTATACTTAGCTTGCAGGTGAGATCATTTCTGTACAGCCGAGGAGTTCAGAACATCCTTTGGCTTTCAGACTTGAAAGTGGTTTAGAAAAGCTTTGTTTGTATTGTAGGAGGCGTGTTTCTTCTGGGTGGACTCATTAGTCCCTTTTGTGAGTACTATTTTACTTTTTCGAATAGCTTTTGCTAAACAGCTTCTTTTTTTTTTTTGCTGGTGGAAAATCTAATTTAGTTGCAAGCAGTTTTGCCAGTTCCGCTCCTTTATTTTTCTTCCTCAGTGAAAGGAAAATAAAAGATGGCATGTCAAAATGGAGATGTGCGATGTACGACATTAGCACTTCTATTAATAAATGTATGCGGCAATTATTTATCTTCACTATTTGTATTTATTCATGACTGAAGACAGCTTCTTTATGTTGCAGGAACATATTTTCCTTCCAAACACATTTAATGTTCTTTGATCTTAAATGTCCCAACTTTCCATTGAAAGTGGACACAGAGTAGCAAGTGCCAGGTGTTTGTTACCCCACAGTGGAGGAAACTTTACTGTAGATTTAATCAGAGACCTACGAAAATTTATATAAGTTTTCCAAGTTCACCTGCACAGTGCATTTTAATTACAGAAAGTAAACTTTACTCATTCTGGACAAACCTTCCTTCATCTAAATGCCATTATTGGCTGTTTAAAAAAAATCTGGGGGGGTGGGGCTGGGAAGGTGGCTCAGTGGTAGAGCATTTGCCTTGCATGCCTGAGGCCCTGGGTTCGATTCCCTAGCACCACATAAGCAAAAAGAAAAAAGCCGGAAGTGGAGCTATGACTCAAGTGGTAGAGTGCTAGCCTTGAGCTGAAGAGCTGAGGGACAGCGCCCAGGCCCAGAGTTCAGGCCCCATGATCGAACCCCCCCCCAAAAAATATGGGGGCTGGGAAGGTGGCTCAGTGGTAGAGTGCTTGCCTTGCATGCATGAGGCCCTTTGTTCAATTCCTCAGCACCACATAAGCAGAAAAAAAAGCCGGAAGTGGCACTGTGGCTCAAGTGCTGAAGAGCTGAGGGACAGCGCCCACGCCCAGAGTTCAGACCCCACAACCGGACCCCCTCCCCCCCAAAAAAAGAATAAAAAAAATCTGTAGTCAGTCATGTGAAATTTCTAAAACATTTGATTGCCAATAAGGACAACTTCACTGTTTTTTGTGGAGCCTTCAAAGTACAGAGGTAGAACCATTAAAGTTGCTTGGTAAATTGATGGTTATTGTCTAGGATTCACAATCCTGGAGACAAAACTGGGTAGCCAAGTTTTGAGACGGTACGTGGATATGTTTTTCTGTGTATTGATTTGTTCATTGCTTTATTTTTATTTTGAGACAAGGTCTCACTTCATTGCTCAGGCTGGCCTCAAGTGGTCCTACTGCCTACGCTGCCCAAGTGCTTGTCTTATAGGTATGCACTACTATGTCTGGCCTGTTTGTTTGTTTTGCTCATATTTCTAATAAAATATATTGGGATGAAGTTGGTTAAAGTTTCTCATTACAACAAGTAAGTGAATCAAGCTGGTATAAAAAGCAGGACCATCTTTTTTTTGTTTTTTTGTTTTGGTCAGTCATGGGACTTGAACTCTGGGCCTGGGCGTTGTCCCTGTGCTCTTCAGCTCAAAGCGAGCTCTCTACCACTTGAGCCACAGCGCCACTTCCAGGACCATCTTTTTTTAACCACTTAATATGTGTGAATCCTAAATTCATTCATTTGCTGATGAATATCCTAGATTCAAATGCCAACCTCTTATAGAACTGCATAATTTTTAGAGATTTTCTGTCTTTAAACAGTCCCATGGGGCTGTGTTTAGTTATATGAGTTAAACTGGAGACTAGTGGCATTGGAAATGCTTATGTACTATGCACAATGGGTTTATATTTAATTTCTAATGATTTAATGCTGGTTATCATTGCCTTGTATGCCATTATATAAAATCATTGCAATGATGTGCAAACCCAAGTGCTATAACTTGTTCACGATTTACATATAGCGTGGATATGGAATCTGTCATCGGTCTGAGGTAGCAATAGTAAGAAACAAAGCTAAGGAGGAATTACACAAAGAACCCAATGCCTTCACAATGATGAATCGGTGTGTTATTTTCAGCAGAAAATAATTCAGAGGATAAAAGGAAATTGTAGGTGTCCATCTAACAGTGGGAACTTATGGGTAGGAATTCTGATGGGCCAGAGTTAGTTAACGGGAAAGGCTGGGGATTGAAAGACCCTTAAATAAATCTAAAATAGTATCACTGAAATTGATGTTCTTTTTCTAAAACAGGGAAGAGGTGCTTTAGTACATCGCTCTCCCTTCCATTTAGCAAGTGCGTTCTATTTGGCATATTTTTCCCCAGACCTGTAAAAATGATTTAAGAAAGAATTAAAATGTGAATCCGCTAAGCAAATGTTTTTTCTAAGATGTATCTAGACCAAATAATAACCAAGAGTACCTACTAGAATTTTGTTGGTTAGCTCTGGTAAACAAAAAGTGGTTGTGTGCGGGGCGCAGGTGGCTCACGCCTGTAATCCTAGCTACTCAGGACGATGAGATCTGAGGATCGCAGTTCAAAGCCAGCCCAGCAGAAAAGTCCATGAGACTCTTATCTCCAATTAATCACCAGAAAACTGGAAATGGCGCTGTGGCTTAAGTGGTGGAGCACTCGACTTTAGCTGAAGAGCTGAGGGACAGCACCTAGGCCCAGAGTTCAAGCCCCACAACTGACCAAAAAAAAAAGTGGTTGTGTTACCACAGGAAGGTCTCCTACTTCCCCAAACTTCAGAACACAAGACTGTAAAAGCAAGAGTGACAATGGGCTACAGAAGAGATGCCCTACCTCTTAGAATTGATGTTTGAACTGACAAATGCATTAGCATTGTTATTTGCACATCCATATGGAATGAGTTTTATTGTTATCATTACTAGTTGACCTTCCACAGCATGATCATGAGAACCATTCGCCATGGTTTAATACAATCTCTACCACTCCTACTTATGTACACTAAATCAAGATTTTCACAGTAAAAAACAACATCAACTGAAGATATATCATTTGAAGCATATCATTTGTCTTCTGAAGAAAGTACAACCTTGAGGGCTGGATTGTAGCTCAGTGGCAAAATCCTTGCCTAGCAAGTTCAGCATTCTGGGTTCAATCCCCTTTACCTAAAAAGAAAAGAAATGAAAAAAAAAAAGTAAAGAAAGGAGGGGCAAATCACAAATTAGAATACTTCTTACTTTTTTTTCATTTAAAAAATCTTATACTGGTTTTTCTTTGTCCTGCCTCCTTATTTTTCCATTCATTCATTTATTTTGTGCTGGCCCTAGGGCCTGAAATTTGAGCCTGAGGGTTTTTTTTCTCTGTTTGTTTGTTTCAATAAATACTGCTTTATATGTTCAGAGGAGTTATACTGTTGTATTTCTCCCCTGACAGTATCCTCCTTTAGTCTGACTGATTGTTTTATACATCTTCATACATATGGCAGGTTTCCTGCTGGCCACAAAAATGACTAATAATGACTTTAGAAGTTATTGGTCTAAATGTCCAAGGTACAACAAAGCTATTTCATTCATCTTTATCCAGTGAATTTTCTTTATGCTCTATGGCCTGAATTTGGAGACTGTGTCAAGGTACTTTCTATTGGTATGATAGACAACAAACAGAAATTTAGTTATTTTTTTACTTACATCAATTATTAGTGGTTTCTAAAACGATGAGAAGGTTAAGAAGCTATGAGATCATGCCTTGATATTCTCGGTGCCAAATTTGTCTTGGTGAATCTTCTGGGTTTGATCTAGGCTAGTCTCAGCTGGATGGGTCTAACTAATTCTGTTTTATATCTTCTATCTTCCTTCAACTAGGCATCCCAGTTCACCAGGTCACTTACTTCTGATGGCTGTGGTAAACAAGCAGCCAGATAAGCAGGAGTACTAGATATCTTTTCAGGCCAACAGTGGGAAATGAGTTAGGACACTTAAGTTGTGTCCACCTATGTATCAAGGCTAAGGAAAAGGTCAGATCCAAGGACATGGCCTAGTGAAGGTATGGATCCAAAGAAAGGTGAAGAATTGACACCAACAGTGCTCTCTACCATGGTTATTAATTACATGCTCTACTAGAGGTTATACACTGTTGGCAATGGTGCTACATATTCTTTGTTTCTTATAAAATTACTATACTCTTTCTAGGCACCTAGCACATTTTATTCTCATGGGTACTAAAAATCATGCTATAGGTCCAGTTTTCTTTCTTGGTGTTGAAATGCCAGAAATCCAAATACTAATTAGTGTTTTATTATAGGTAGCAGCCATATCTCTGCAATTCTTTAGCTTATTCCTAGCTCTTTTAACTTTTGTTTACTTATTCATTTAAACCACTTTTCTTAAGTAGGGCTTTTTTTTCTTTTGTATATCTTTTAAATCATCTCCCATCATTTCTGATGCAAAAGGAAATATATAAATAAAAATTCAATGATTACTGTTGGTCCTTTTCCTGGTGAGTGGCAAGTAGTACAAAAATAGCTAACATTTATTGAAGATTTCTTTCTTCTTGGGCCATAAGCAGAGTGAACTTTTGAATAGTAGTCCATTCAGTTTTCACAAGAATCCTATGATGTAGATGCCAACATTATGTTATCCCTGAAGAAATCAACGCAGTTGACGAAATTCATTCAAGCACCTGGTATTATACTGTATTTGAACTGGTGAAGATTGACTTTAGATGTCACATTTCATTCTGTGTGTGTGTGTGTGTGTGTGTGTGTGTGTGTGTGTGTGTGTGTGTGTGTGTGTGCATGAATGCATGACAGTACTGAGACTTGAACTCAGGACCTTACATTTTATCTGGCTTTTTTGCTCAAGGCTGGTACTGTGACACTTTAGTCATACCTTCCCTTTCAGCTGATTAATTGGACACAAGAGTTTTGGGTATTTGTCCTTGCCAGTAGGTTTTGAACTAAGATTCTTAGGTTGGCTTTAAACTTGTATCCTCAGACCTCATCCTCCTTTTCTTGGGGGAGGGGTGGAGAGAGGATGAGGGAACTACTCCTGAGGCTTGAACCCAGGGCTTGGGCACTGAGGAAGAAAAATCAGTTCAGGCTCAGTGAATTGATCCACAACTCCACTTCCAGTTTTTTGGTGGTTAATTGGCGATAAGAATCTCATGGGATTTTCCTCTCCAGGCTGTCTGCAAAATGACCCTTAGATCTCAGCCTCCTGAGTATCTAGAGTTACAAGTATGAGCCACTTGTACAACACCATCCATTCTTTTTTCTTTACTTTTTGTTAATCATAGGGCTTGAACTCTGGGCCTGGGCCCTGTCTTTGAGCTCTTCAGCTCAAGGATGGTGCTCTACCACTTTGAGCCACAGCACTACTTCCAGTTTTCTGGTGGTTAACTGGATATAAGAGTCTCATAGACGGGCTGGGAAGGTGGCTCAGTGGTAGAGCACTTGCCTTGCATGCATGAGGCCCTGGGTTCGATTCCTCAGCACCACATAAGCAGAAAAAAAATGCTAGAAGTGGCGCTGTGGCTCAAGTGGTAGAGCACTAGCCTTGAGCTGAAGAGCTGAGGGACAGCGCCGAGGCCCAGAGTTCAGGCCCCACGACCAGACCAAAATAGTCTCATAGACTTTCCTGCTGGGTTGGCTTTGAACTGTGATCCTCAGATCTCAGCCTCCTGAGTAGCTAGGATTCCTGGCTTGAGACACCAGTGCCAGACTGCACACTCCATTCTTAAACACTAAGTTATGCTGTTTGTAGTTGATACACAAAACAGAAAAGGATGAAAAAAAGGATAGCGGATCATTCTTTATTGTGAATCTTGGATTCATCTTTTATGCCTTGCTTATCTTCTGTTTTTGATTGTCTCTTGTTTGTATCCCCGATTGAGGTCCCAGTTGCTAATAGCTTAAAAATGCCATGTAAATTGCATGGCACTTGTCATTTTGATCCCTGAAGTTTAAACAGAAAAACTTAAGGATTTAGGTAAATGATTATGATTTATGAGTCATCCATACTGATACAGATATGCTTAGCATAGCTCTGCTCATATTTATGATGAGCATTATACTTCCAGGTACATTTTATGTTTACTTGCAGAAGTTTGGTGGTAAATGTGGAAATTAAACTGGAAAATATGGATAAATCAGCATAATTCCAAACACCTGCTCAAAACATTCATTTTATTGATTTAACAGTTGACTCTTTAGGATGTTTTCCTAAAAACATTGGCTGTAGGCAGAATAAGTATTCTCAGTGAATATATTTGTTGACATATCACTTAGAAACTACTCCACTGACAGATTTTAGGAATTTTTTTATGCGTTTGAATGACAGGCAAAGGCCATTTTAGCTGAGAGTCACTCTTCCTGTTTCCGTTTTACAGGCAACCCTCTTATATTACTGCTGTTTAAGAGGGGGGGGGGGTTCTTGCTTCGATCATTCAGTTTCTCATTTGGCTCAGTTATTTGGAAAGTCCTCAATGATTTTTTTTAATGAGCATCATGCTGCCTCAATATTATTAATTACTATACAACTAACATCTTTAGATGAAATTAGAACTAGTCATTTTCCTTCAAATCATTTGTAATTCCCACAACCCTGAAGAACTCCAAAGCTATTTTTAATGATCATTTTCTATTAATCAATTATCTGTGAATATATATCAGGAACAGGCTTGTTGTGTGTTCTCTTCTCCTGAGAAAGGTGGAGTATTGGTTGCTTCTCCCCCAGCTATCTCCCTTGAAACAGCTATATGGTGATAACCAACATCCACATCTCCAAAGCTGGGATCCCCACGTGGCTGAAACAATGTTTTAACCCTAGGCTGTGTTCTGATTGGGTCCTTGTTATAAAGAGGTTTTTGGAAGTTATTGGTTGGATCCCACACTTTGTTCAATTGGTTGTTATTGTCATTGTTGTTGTTGTTGTTATCATTATTATTATCTGGTCATGGAGCTCAAACTGTGGGCTTGGGCACTGTCCCTGAGCTTCTTTTTGCTCAAGGCTAGTGCTCTACCACTTGAACCGCAACACCATCTCTGGCTTTTTTAATTTTATGATTAATTGGAGATAATACTCTCACAGACTTTCCTGCCTAGGCTGGCTTCAAATCACAATCCTCAGAGCTCAGCCTCCTGAGTAGCTAAGATTACAGGTGTGAACCACTGGCGCCCAACTGGTTATTAATTTTTAATCAGTCCCTTCTGTAAATCCTCCCCACAGCCTCATGGGGAGAAAGGGTTGGAGAAGAGTAGAGGCAGAATGTTTGAAAACACTGTCTCTTTGCATGTGGTTTCCCTTTGGTAGGTCAGGATATTGTCAGAGGTCTGGGTTCTAAGTAACCTACCCTTTCACAGGTTCTGAAATGGTGGAGAGAAGGCAAAGCTTCTCTGTGTGCTGTGGTTCCTCTATATTGGTTTGTCTCTCAGCTCAGTAACTTGCTCTGTTGCCCTTGGAAACATGAGGCCACCATCTTTGTTGTGGCAACAACTTCCTTAGAAAGTAACTTTCTCGGGGCTGGGAAGATGGCTCAGTGGTAGAATGCATGCCTTGCAAGCATGAGGCCCTGGGTTCGATTCCTCAGCACCACATAAACAGAAAAGGCTGGAAGTGGCGCTGTGGCTCCAGTGGTAGAGCGCTAGCCTTGAGCTGAAGAGCTGAGGGACAGCGCCCAGACCCAGAGTTCAGGCCTCATGACTGGCAAAAAAAAAAAAAAAGAAAGTAACTTTCTCCTAGTAGCTTATAGCAGAGCGAAAGATAACTCTCATCCTGACCAGGATGTGTGTGCTCAGCTCAAACCACAGGGCTTGAGGAGGTCTGTCACATGATGATATAGGCCCTATGGAGAAACTGAAGTTTCATTATCAAAAGAGAAGAATGATTGCTCAGTTAAAAACAACACTTGTGGGGCTGGGAAGTTGGCTCAGTGGTAGAGTGCTTGCCTCGCATGCATGAGGCCCTGGGTTCAATTCCTTAGCACCACATAAGCAGAAAAACAAAAGCTGGAAGTGGTGCTGTGGCTCAAGTGGTAGAGCGTTAGCCTTGAGCTGAAGAGCTGAGGGACAGTGCCCAGCTCAGAGTTCAGACCCCATGACCAGATCCCCCCCAAAAAATTTTGTTTAGTACTACATATAAATATACAAATGTAATACATAGCAATATATTTTCTTTTACTCAAGGGTGGTACTCTATCACTTGAGTCACACCAATACTTCCAGTTTTTTGCTGGTTAATTGGGGGTAAGAGTCTAACACAATTTTCTGTCCAAGCTAGCCTTAAACTGAGATTCTTAGATCTCATGGTCTTGAGTAACTAGGATTATAGGCTTAAGCACTCATGCCTGGTAAAGAACAATACACTTTTAATTGTATTATACTATATTGTGCAAATAACTGATTTTTTTTTATAATGAAAGGTGTTTAACGTAAGGAGAATATTTTTTGAAAGGAAATGATTTATGGTAGATTAACCAATAGTGTTTATTTTGGAAAGAACCTTAGGATGTGACATAAATTTCACTGAGTTTTGAATATGTGCTAAGCATCTTCCAGAGATACAAAATGGCATAGCGTCTTTCTGTCTCTAACCTCCCATCCTAATTGTAAAAGGAAACAGGAGACAGACCAGATCAGACCAGACCATCAATGGTTACAATCCTGTGCCATAAGTGGTTGAGGATTGTTCAAGGCTTCTTAGAGACTCAAGAGGGATATCCAGCTTAGTCTGAGAATACTTCTAAGCTCAGGTGACAAGACTTTTTCATTATCCGGCCCTTTTATGCTCTTCAGCTTCATCCCTTGTCATGTTCCCCAGTACACCTTCACTTTAGTTGTACTCAACTCATTTTCATTTTCTCAGACACCCATTGTCACATCCCCATGTATTTAACTCGTACATTTGGGCGTGCCGTCTTTGGTTCTCACTGACATGGAACACCCTGCCTGCTGGATGGCCCAGCTGCTGTGGGAGAGACAATGGCTGATCCCTTAGGAGCATTTCTAACCTCCTCATTCTGTGCCTTCTTCTACTGAAAGGCAGGGAAGCCAAACAATGTATTCTCCAGACTACCTTCCAGCTAAAGTTCAGAATAGGATTTTTTTTTGCAGGGTACACACAAATATTTGAGTTTTAGAAGGCAGAATTGAGCCTGAGGCCACCTTTCTGTATTCTCACCAGTTTCCATTGGAAGGGGCATTGGGTTTTTCTGCAGTAGTATTTCAGCATATAGTCAACTAGCTCTAGAGTCACTGAGAAACAGTGCCTAAGACACTCATTTCTTGATTACTGGAGATTTCCTTTATAGTCAATGTTCTGTTGGTAATAGCAGCTTTCTGATACCTATTTACAAATTCTGTGGTATAGTTCCAGTGTCAGTGGTTCCTTCATTGAATTCCTGTGACAGAAATAGCATAACTCCTCCTGAACCATTCAAGATGTCTCTCTAGAGCCTGTGACTCTACTCTTCTCAGTGATTTTGAGATACCCACCTCTGCCCCTAGTTTTATCTCCACTTTAAGCAAGTTGGCATTGGATAGTGTACATAATCATCTCTGAGCTTCATTCTCTATCAGAAACTTGGAGAACACAGGCAAGTTATTGTGAGGATACCATGAGAAGCAGCCTGCACTGAACTATTACATAGCAAGAGAAAGTGGCTCAGTGGATGACTCCTTTGCCAAAGGGTTATTGTTCGTTAGTCTTGAGTATACTACCTTTGTTTATTAAATATTGAGAAAATTTGTCTACAGGAAACATTATTATGAGAAAAGAAATTTTCCTCTATCATCCAGATAGTAAAAACAATGTCAATATTATTTTCCCCTGCTACTTAGATTCTTAACTCTGTGGTCAGTCAATTCCAAACTTTTAGCTCTAGTCACTTATGTGGCTAATATTTTGTGTACTGAATACTATTACTTCTCATGGTGAAGTTTTCTAATCCCAAATTCTGTCACTTTGGACTTCATGTGTATGAGTTCAGATTCTGATGGAGCCAAAAGTCAGAGACAAGAGAGCAAGCAGAGAAGTGGATTTTACAGGGGGGGGGGGGGGGGAGAATAACTGTCCGAGTCATTAAGAATGTGAACTCAGCTTCAGTTTCATCTTTAAAATGGGTATGATATTTACTGGCTGCTATGGGCATTAAACTTAGACAAGTGAAAAGTCTTTTATACATGCAATTAATGGTAATGTCATCCAGGTAATGTTGGGCTAGGCCAGTGGGCTTCAAGATAATTGGTAACGTGTAAAGCATAGCTTTTGTTCTATGGATATTTATTCAAGGTCTTTTATGTGCAGACATGGCTTAAATATTTTATGTGCACCTGTCACTTTATCTTCACAACACACTTATTCGGCCTGTATTTCTACTCTCATTTCATAGGTGAAGATGTTGATTCAGTGTAATTGATTTGTCTGAGGTGCTATTGACTATGTGACTCTGGTCCTTGGCTTCCCCTTTAATGATATAGCCAAACAACTCCAGTTTCCTAAAGGAGTCTCTCCCATTCCTGTATATAAAGAAATCATGCCTGCCAAGAACTAGTGGCTCACTCCTGTGATCCTAGCTACTCAGGTTGCTGAGCTCTGGTTAGAAGCCACACCGGGCAGGTAAGTCCCTTAGACTCTTTTCTGCATTTAATCACCAGAGAATGTAGAAGTGGACCCATAGATCTAGAAGTAGAGCCACAAGAAAGAAGCTCTATGTGCAAAAAGACGCTCAGAAGCTTAGAGACAGTCCCAAGACTCTGAGTTCAAGTCCTAGGAACAGCAACAATAAAAAGCAAGAGAAAGGAAGGATGAGAGAGAGAGAAAGAGAGAGTGGGGGGGGGAGAGATTGTTTTATGTGCTTGCCTGACAAAGATAAAATATAGATTCCCTCTCAGGGAGGTGGCATCCTGAGACTCTCCACTATAGCTTCACCCCAAGATGGTCAGTCTCCTACATGACTCCCATCTAAGTCATGAGGTTGGCATTCATCACACAGTCACGTGATTGCCAAAAGGAGAGATGGAACCAGCTACCCAATCATATCCTTTTGGAATGGGAAACACAGATGTAAGGTGCTTCTCACTTTAATTATGGTCACTTTGTAAAGTTCTTAAATGGGAAGATGTACTTCTCCAGCTGAGATGGGATTTTTAGAAGCCTTGTAAAAAAATATTTTGTGCTGTAAGGGGATTCTTGCGCCTTATCATCTTTACTTGTATAGTGACAGGAAATGAGACGGAAGTTCAGATTTTAAAATTTCCTTTCCATGGTGGCTCTGCCTAAAAAGAGATTCCTTAACAGAAAGCCTTGGGGAGATGGGAAGCATTTGAGAAAAGCTACTTTGTTGTTTCCTTAATTAACTTGGTTGTTGCTGTGCATTTAGTGGAGATGTAATAATCTGGTAGTTCTCACTACCTGTGTATTTTGAAATAGAAAGTTGTTTGAATGACACAGTTCCTTAGTCGTATTCATGCTAATGCTGAGAGGATATAGTATACAATTTTTTTCTGGCCAGGCTGTAAAATAGTGTGTTGTCTCATGCCTATAATCTTAGCTCTTCAGGATGCTGAGATTGTAGGATTGTGGTTTGAAGCCACCCCAAGTAGGAAATTTTGTGAGACATGTCTCCAGTTAACCACCAAAATCCACAAGTGAAGCTATAGCTCAAGAGTGCTAGCCTTGAACAAAAAGGAGCCTAGGGACAGTGCCCAGGCGCAGAGGTCAAGGCCAGGACTGGAAAAAAATTCCATTTGATGTATTTTTTGTTTATTAGGGGAGATGAAATATTAAACCAAAGGGAATATTATTCCTCTTGTAAAGGGACCTGCTTTTATCTGCCACATCTTAGGTGTTTTTACACCTAACCTATGGGAATGTTTGTGAAAATTAGGGAAATTGAACTCTGTATGTGGATCTCTGGCCCCCCACAAGGCAAATGACTTTGTAAGAGGGGATCATGCATTTCATCATGCAAGGATGAGGATGTGTTCTGTGTTCATTTCACACAATCTTCACACATGCAGGTTCCACCTGTGGGTAATAGAAAGAAGTGTACAGCCATGTGTGTGATGGGGGGACATAATTCCTCAGGTGTGAGGGCAGGCTGAGACTCAAACCTTCTGTAATGATGGAAGTTAGTACATTATTGAAACACTTGCAAGCTAGTTTGGGGAAGAATTTCAGCCCCAGTTTATACGATAGGGTTAGGCAAAAAGGATGGAATGGTTTTTGAATGGGCATCAGCTAATGGGTCTGGAATATGAAATTAAACTTGAGTTTGTGTCATATCACAGAACATTTTTCCTTTCTGGGTTATGGACTCATGGAGCATATGGAGTCTTTGTCTCTCCTAGCACAGTCAAGCAAAAGTAAGATGGCAGCTCTGAAGAGGAACTTGACATTAGTGAAACATTCCTCTCCTCTTCTTGCTTTTAACTAAATAGAGGTAATCAGGGGGAATTATCATTTGTCAGGCCAAAAAGGAAAGAGACTTCTTACACCCAGATTCAGAGAAGTAGTAAATGACTGATCTAGACTCCATCCAAAGTCTCACTGAATTTATGTTTTAGTGAAATTTCTGGAGTGTGTTGTTACTAACAAGAAAACGTTTTGGGAAAACAAGTATAATATACAAGGACTACTTAATTGGAGAGAGAAGATGCTGACCAGTTTAGATGGGTTTAGAACTTGATCCTCTCCATCAATGATAAAAGAATATAAGAAGCAAACACCTGGAGGACCCATCTAAGCCTTCTCTTGGTGAAGTCCAATATTCTAACATTAGCACAAGATAAGATTTCAAAGGTGTGTGTGTGTATGTGTGTAGCTGGGGATTGAACCCAGGCTCTGGTGCAGGTACATGCCAGTCAAGTACTCTACTGAACTATACTTTCAGGCCCCAAGAAATTTCTTGAGCCAGAGTATTGTGTTTGAATCTTTGCCATATCTTAAGGGGCTGTGCAGGGTCTTGCTGTTGAGGTTTCTGCTCGTGGTCAAAACCAGATTGAAAAGCTGTAGCTGGTCAGAGGTGATTGTGTTTCCTTTTCTTTAAAACATCAGAATCGGGTTATGTGTATAAAATTTTTTCTCCTCTTCACAAATACTGGGCGGTCTATGTTCTCAGTATGAAGAGAGGAACAAAGCTGGATGGGGCTAGAGGTTATAGCCATCCAATAAAGGTTTATGATTACACATCCATTGTAGATGTCCCACAAATATTTGAATGAAATTGATTTGCTAATCCTGGGCCACAGAAACAGAACCTGGGCTGAGCTATTTGATCTATATTAAGTGTTTCTTTTTTAAATAGAGGCTAAGCCAAACTTTGTGGCACATGTGTGAAATCCAAGCACACAAGAGGCAGAGGCTAGAGGATGATTGGCCTGCGGCCATCATGGGCTATATAAAGAAACTTTGTTGAATGATTGAATGAAAACAGAGGTTCTGCTTGATACCTGTGTCTCTTCTCCCCTGTGGTATTATAGATCTGCTGTTTTTCTAGTCTCTGAAGGCATGGAAGATGGCATGGTTTACCAGCACTGATCTAGCTCCTGAATTAAATTCTTGTACATGATGCTGGAGAGAGAATGACTTCTTCATTGAGTCTCATCTTCAGGGATTCATCTACCTCTTTAGAAAAATTTGACCTATTGTCTCCCTTGTCACTGTCTACCATTCATTTTTGTCTTTGTGATGATTCCTTTGACTTCTCTCCGCTTCTCGTTTCAGTTTCTTTCTCCATCTTCAGCTTTGGTATTTTGTTTCTCAGTAGCTTTCCTTTTCCTTCTACACTTTACTCTTTCTCTCTCCCATGCCTTTCTTTTCCCTCCCTTTCCTCCTCTCTCATCCCCTTTCCTCCTTTCCCCCTTCCCCACCTCTTTTCTTCCTGTCTACTCTCTTTCACTTTATTCTGTAATCATTGAGTATTCACCTTATGCCTTGGAGCCCATAACAAGGTAGACTCTAGACTGGTGTTTGGCATGAGTGAGTGAAGGGACAATGGTAACATATCTTTCTGGTAAAGACAAGGTTTCTTTGGGACATAACAAAGAGGGACCTAAACCAAGCATATCAACACACAGCTGATTCATACTGCAGATCTTGAAATAAGTGATTAAACACCCTGCATTTGGAGAAGAAATAGTTTGTGTCTGAAGTATTGGCTGGCAAAGTTGGAACAGAAACCTGGTTTCATAAAAGTGTAGATTTGTAAAATCTGTGCAATTGGAGAAGCCGTGATTACATGAGCAGGTGTACCATGAATGTAGCCATTGCCTTGTTGATTTATGAACAATCTATGAGCTATGTAAGGACAAAATAATGAAATTGTTTCATACAGGTACATCTCACACCTAGAAACTGAATCCCTACTTTAACCAAAGCTCACTGTGTGAATTATTAAGTGATCTAAATTCAGAACTACCGTCCAGAACAAACGCGAACAGTGCTCTAAAGGAGAGAATGCATGATGCTGTTTTCTACTAGATTAACTTTCCCTGGTGTCTCTGCACCAAAATGACTAAATGCATATAGACTAGAAAGTGTTGCATCTTACTTATGAACTTGTTATGCAAAAATGGAATTTATCACGGATATTTTTCTATTACTATCTTGGTCCAAAACCATTAGACACTGATGTACATTTAAACTTGATTTTGTTGAATTTGTTACTGAGTAGTAGTTACATCTTTGAATAGCATTTCTGCTAGACGAGTCACACATGAATCAATCTTTCAGGCAAAACATGGGAAGACCTTTAGTTATGTTGTAGCTCAGTGATGACAAAAATCAGTCTTTAACAAATAGTTAATATAAGAACTGTGTGCAGTAATAAATAGGCCTAGAATACCAGCTGGCACAAAGTCTGATTTTAGATTGAATGACAACCAAGCTATGGTATTTTCTATTTTTCCAGGGAGGAGAAGAAAGTAGCAAAAATGGAAATATACAGGTTTTTAGAAGCTATTTAAAATAGTCATGAGTGTGAAGTACCCCACTTTTAGATTTAGGTCATGTGAAATGACATCTTTTTCTAAGATTAAGGAGAGTTAGTTGCAGTGGACAATTTTCCTTAAATTAGGAGGGCTCTGTCTAGTGTCTGGTCTGGTCTGCTATGCCCCAGCTACTATGAAGTAGGGCAAGTCAGCAACTCTGCCTTCCCTCCCCTGACCTTTCTGTGAGTACAGTCTTCTTGACTGGGAAGGAGATAAGGAAATAAACCAAATTACAAGTTACCTATAATCACAGTGCCCAGTAGACAGGAAGTTAAGGATGCAGAACTCTGTTTCTTTTCTTCTTCCTTCCTTCTCTCTTTCCCTGCCTCAACCATCTGGGCAGAAGTCCTGAAAGTAGCTGGTCCAAAAGATCATAATGAAATCTGCTTTGTACAGCTAGTACTCCAGCATCAGGAAAGGAATACAAAAGAGTGCAGGACAGAATAGATCAGAGACAGAGAAATTTGGCGTTTCTTTGACTGAGCCCCCTGCATCTTGGGGTTTCTAAGAATGGACTATCCCCAGTCAGCACTGGTCTTCTCTTTCCAGATCAGCAGCTGAAAACTCCTATCTAAGTACTAAAGACTAAAGATTTCTGTTAAGCTTCTTAATTTTCATCCCTCTTAGATCACCATCTCTTATATCCTTCGTATGTCTTTTATATTTTAGCAGGTACAAACCCACTTCTGTTTTTCACTATCCACTGAGTAGATGTTTGTATATTAACTCCTTTTGTTACTGTTTTAGAATCTCATTTATCTTCAGTAATCAAACCTAGGAGCATATTTAAATGTGATGTTCTTAAATGGTAGATTTAGCAATACACATTTTGACTTTTAAAAATAAATTTCTGTCTACTCAATTGTTGTGGATCATTCTACAGCACTTCCCTTCATTTACCTTAGCGTTGTTCCATACAGATATATGAAAAAAATTGTAGGAATAAGCTGATAGAAAGGAAGGGAAAATGCCCAGAAGTTTCTAGCACCCAGCAAACCTCACAGAAAGTCTTATCAATTCATTAGTCCTTGTCAGTCATATTGAACAGTCTCATCCATTTCTTACCTAATGGATTTAAAAATACCTTCCAATTGGGATGATGAATGAAATATATTAAAAAGCCGTCTTTGCTCTCCGTTCTTTTAACATCTATGAAGGACCTATAATCATGTTTACCAAAGCCATTAACTGATACTCAATTTTAATATTTCCCTCTCACAAGGTTTACTTTTCCTTTCTCTCATGAGTTCATTCATGTCACACACAAGTACTGACCATCTAACCTGAGGTAAGTGGTAAATTTGATGGTGGGCTAGATCTATGAGCAGCCCAGTCTTCTTTCCTCCTGACACTGGTATTTCATTGGGGAGGGGGGCAGGGAGATGTTCACACATGTGTAGAGATGAATATAATGAAATCATTATCAGTTACTAGTATTATGAGGGAATAAATGGAAAAATAAAGAGAGAATAACAGGGAATTGGAACAAATAATATAAGATGGGCAAAGAAAGCTCTCTGGTGATTGAAAAATGGGAAGGTATAACTGCAGGTACAAGGGGAGAAAGAGCATCCCAAGTTAAGGGTTCAGGGTATGCAAAGATTCTGCGCTGGGTGATAGCACAATGTATATGTCAGATAGATGAAAAAACATAGAGCTGGTGGCCCAAACTATAATCCTTGCTACTAGGAACCTGAGATCTGAGGATCAAGGTTTGAAGCCAGCCTAGGCAAGAAAGTTCATGTGACTCTTAGTTCTAATAAACTACCAAAAAGCCAGAAGTGGTCCTATGACTCACATGGTTAGAGCTGTAGCTTTGAGTAAAAGAAGCTCAAGGAAACCCCATGACCAACACACACACAGTCAAGTAGACACTTGGAAATGTAGAGGACTTCTGAAGCAGTAGAGAGGTATTTGAATTTTATTTCTACAGAGATGTGGGGATGTGGCTCAATGGTAGTGTACAAGACCTGTGTTTGATCCCCAGAACAATGAAAAAACTTTTAAAAAATTACTCTAGTGTAGTACACAGCCATTTGTTGGTTGTGAGTGGTGGGGAAGGAAGCTTGGTGACCAGTTTTTTGAAGTGTGGAGGCTCCCCAAGGGATCTCACAGTCCAGTGGGTTATACATATATATGTGTATACTTATATATTCAAGATTTGACAATCTGGAGATTAAAATGAAGAGTCTTTCAGAACTTGTGTTGCATCCTACGACTAGCAACAAGATGTCCTTATTGAAGCATAAAAAAGAAGTAAGGTGTGTTATTTCTGGAGAGGAATTTAATGGGTATATTATCTTGTTGAAAAGGAACCAGTTTCATATCACTGATAGTTTATTAATGTAATAGCTTTGTAGATTTGGAGAACATTTCCAGAGCTTGTTGGGAAGGGGGAGGAAGTTATTTTAATCACTTGCAGAAACCATTTATAGTCCTGTCATCTTCTCTGTCATGAAGATTATCACTTAATTATAAGATAACATGATTTGCTGTTTAGGTATCAGAGATAAAATTGTGCAGGCTAGGATCAAAGTGGAAATCAATTCTCAAAAGGTCTGGGTACTAGTTAATAAAGTTGGTGCTACTGTATGCCTGTCATCCCAGCCTAAGCTGGAGCATCTATTTTCAAAATAGGATGAATGGAGTTCTCTGGCCTCTAGATCAGATGAAATGGCCTCTATAAATCTAGAATGGATGAGTTGTACAAGTGGGAGATTGTCCAAATAGAAGTCAGTGTGACAGAGGGGTAAGGCCCCAGATTCTCTTCCAAGAACATCTGCCAAAACCCTCACTGACCAACTTTTGTGGGAAGCCAGAATGCAAGGGCTCTATCAGTGGTGTCCATATAGAGTGAAGGGCAAGAAGAGGTGAATGTGTCAGAAGGGACAGCAATCACAGTGCCTTATTTATAACAGGCGCTCACTAAAATTATACTCAACAATGCCAGGCAATAGTGGCTCACACTTGTTATACTTGCTGCTCAGAAGGCTCAGATCTGAGGATGGTGGCTCAAAGCTAGTCTGGCCAGAAAAGCCCATGAGACTCTTGTCTCTAGTCAACCACCAAAAAGCCATCTGTGGAGCTACAGCTCAAATGATAGAGTGAATAAAAAGCACACACATAGGCACACAGGGAAACACAAAATATTGAATGAATAGTAACAGGTTAAATTCTGTTATTTCAAGCCATTGTTTTCTTAACATCTGCTGTGTGCTAGATGCTGCCAAGGATGGAAAAGTGAAGGAAGCTAATTGCAGTCTTCTGAGAGGGTTTACAATTCTTCCATTTTGAAAGTACTTCACATAGGAAATTTGGAGAATGATCTTGGTCAAAATACTTTGTGTACCTGAAAACAGAATAATCAACCTTGTTGAGACTGGTGTGGGAAGGGACAGAGCGAGGAAGGAAGTGCCTGATTAAGGTGCATGGCAGGTGTTCATGGATGTGTCCCCTTGAGAAACCAATTGATGCCAACAAAAACGTGTAAACTTCTTCAGAAGGTGGCTTTCTTGTCCCATTTTCCAAGTAGAGGCCTAATTTATGAGATATTAAGGGAATTGTCCAAAGTCAGGCAGCTAGTATGAAGGCTGGGTAGTATCAGGTACGAGGGTGGGTAGAGGTGGCTGCAGGCTCTTCATCGACATCTAATTTCTGTGGCTTTCTTAAAAGGGTTGAGCTCTTATTTCCACAGAATGGGTTATTGCACTTCATTTTCTTTCAGATGATGATGGAGGCCATTCAGCACAGAGTATTGTGGATTGTTTTAGCTGTATCTATCCCAGTGTTTCCATTGGAGTACCCAGGGGAATCACCTAGAATTTACTAAAACACCAAATTTTACGGTCTCTATTGGAACCAACATGTAGGATGAATTGGACTCCACAAGATCTTTGGGGAACAGTTGTGTAGTGTGCCTTACAACGGACTCTGCTTTCATGACTCCATAAAGCTAGACCCCCTCATTTTACAAATGGATTAAACCAAGACCAGAGAGCCTGAATGACAGTATCGTAGGCTAGCCAGTACCAAACACAGATGCTCATGTCATCAGGAATAAAACTAATGCCAAATAAAGCTAGTATTTACTAGAGTATAACTTCAGAATGTGTGCATGCATCCTAGTCGGCTGGAGTGCTTTTTCATACGTGTGCTTCCTATGACTAAATATGAATTAGATGACACTTTGATCGGAGCAGATGCATGCTAACACCATGCATTTGATTTAATGCATGCAAGGTAAACCACTGCTCCCACATCTCTAGATCATTTTCAAGGGGGGGAGGAGGGGAGAGAGAAAGGGGAAGGATAATGGAACTGTTTTGCATTCTTTCACATGAATGTAGACAGAATTTTAAAAAGGGGTACCCCAAGGGTGAGGAAAGTCAGCCATTAGCAAAAACAGAAGACACAGATTTTGTTTTGAAAGGTATGACATTTTGTTAAAGAACCAGATTTTAGAGCTAGCTCAAAAAATTATCCTATTACTATGACTGCTAAGGATAGCTAGTCTTCACATTGGTTTGGAGTCTCTAGGAGGTACATAATTATTTTTTGGTTTTTGTTTTTTAAATCCTAAATGTACTTGATAAAACTGGGAGCTCAGACAAATGGAATGAATGTTGGGAAAATTGTCCTGTAATGACTATTTCTTAGTGTTTCTTGTTCCAGGTAGATCACCCTTGAAATTCACTGATAGATTATGAATTATTTTACCAGCACTTGACTGTGATCTACTTAATCTACTAAACTTAAAGTGGGCACTGGCACTCCTTCATGATTATAGAGATGAAATTGACAAAGGAGGACTTTTTAATGTAGTCATTGAAGCAGATACAGTGATGACAGAGTTTCTCTCCTGATCATTTAAAAACCTATTTCTCAAGACTTTATCTATATTGGTGTTAAAATGCTTTAATTCTTTACTCTTTCAACCTTTGCAAAAGCATATTCTCTACTATGTTGAATGAACCTAAGTGTGTGGCACATTTGTCTCTGCAAAGCAGAGACTTTCTATAGCCTTTCCCTGCAGCTCTTGTTTACTGAGTTTATTTGGTCTCCTAGAGAAAGATCATTCAAAACTGTTATTAAGACAGTGGCTTTGACTTTAGAATGAGTTTGTCTTTAAGGGTAGTTTTCAGCAAATGAGCCAACCATATGTTAAATCAAATTTAACATCCATTATGAAACACTGAATCATACTTTATATCTCAGTAATGATAACAAATGATCACTTATCTCATGCTCTTCTCATTTATACTACTTCTCATCAATCTTGCTAATATTGCAAAGATTTATTAAATGAACAAGTGTCCAACTGTAACTGTTGATATTAATAGCTTCTTTTTATATTTTCGCTCACTGGCTTCTTTTTCCATGCTTGCTTAAGTCCACTTTAATACAGGCTATAAATGTGGTAGGTCTTTTTTTTGAATTTTGAAATGATAACTAAAAGAAATCTAGGAAGTTAGCAATAAAATTATTGTAATGAAGCTGTGCTATTACACTACAATAAGGCATTGGAATTGCTATGTGCTTAACACTGGCAGCAAAATATTTTTTTTAAAGCTAGAGTAAAATATTTGATTTGAAAACTCTGGAAACAATTCAGATCCCTTATGACTTGAAATTGCTGCTCATGCAGCAAAAGATTAAATCACTTGACTAAATTTGTAATTTAATCTGTAAAGTTTAACTAACATTTATTCTTCCTTTCTAAGTGCTTTCTGTTGATGTAAGTTGTAAGAGATTGCTTCTTTTACAGACTTTACTGTGGGTCTTTAGCTTAATGATTTCCAAACCAATGACTTCTCCAATTTCTTCTTCTAGAAGAAATTTCACATTCCCTCCTACTCTGTTGCTCTATTGATGAGTTCTTAGCTTTATGTCCCAAATTAAATGTTCTTGGGCACAACTGCTTTTTCCTATAAAATTGTATCTTAGATTTAAAACCCGAACATACTCCTGTTGGCAGACTCTCCTTACCTAACCCCTAGATTGCTACCTGGTTGTGTAGTAAGATAATCATCTTTGCTATAGGTTACATCCCTTGTTCTGGAAAAACAAGACTTCTGTTCTTAGCTGTATCTCATAAACACAAATGTTATCAAAGGCAAGGATTTGATGCAATTGTATGTTCCATATTCCTTATGGTTCTTTCTCTACATCATACAGCACATAGATAATGATGTTACAAGCAAAACTTCTTAATATATGGCAGATATCACACACATAATATGTTATTTTTATTACAAGAATAATAAATAGTAAAAGCGACCGTTTACCGAATTCTTTACTTGTTGAGTGATTTTATGTGTATTACTTCTAATTTTTGTACCAACCCTCAAAGGAGGGGAATGATTTCTGCTCAAAGTGAATGCATCTTTTTCTAAAGTAATTAGCAGTACAATTCAGCTGAAAATTATGTGCTGCTTTGTTACATCTCTTTTATTATCTCAAAGTGTTAAAGTATTTTTTTTAGTTGCAGTCTTTATTAAAGAAAAAACCCTTAGTGATTATTTTCCCTTTAGTTTCTCCCCTCAAAATTTAAGGTTTTTCATTTTTTGTGTGTTTTCTCAATATGTAGGAAAGTAGCTATGTGAGTCTTGGTTTGATTGCATAGGGCAGAATAAAACCAAATCTTTAGAATTTTTTTTGATGATGGTACCAAAAATCTGACCAAATTTTGAATTTGAGGGTTAGGGTTGAGAACTTAGAGGGAAAGACTGATTTGAGTATGAATTTGGAGTATGAAGGAAGGGAAAGTTAGAGAAGAATGTAATGACAATCACAGAATTGATTTCAGAGTTATAGGACTGAGAATAGGAGACAGCACTGTGACTTCCAGTTGGAAGATTGGCCTAGGGGTAATGTGTTCTTTATTGAGAAAGAAGTAATCTGGGTGAAATGAAGCTATGAAGGGATCTCCCTTATTTATTCTATTGATCTCCTGGTAGGTGAGAGGTGGGCTAGCACAGAGAACAGAATGTCTTACTGTAAAGTTATCCTACCCAATGTCTCTTGGTCTCAGATGGCTGATCTATAAAGAGTATATATTGCTCATCTTCAGTGCATTGTAGAATATATGTATTTTTTAATGAATATAAAATGTAGGTAGGTCTAGAAATCAGGGTCTCTAATTTTCATTGTTTTGTGATAAATTATATTAATAGATATTCTTATAGAATTAGGATTCTATTAGCAGCTATATATAGTGCACATAGTATACTTTATTAGGACTCACATGTAACAGATGACTGTTCTGGGTAATGTTAGTCATAAGCGCTTTGCTTTATAAACTTGATTGCTGAAGCTAGCCAATTGTTACAGGGTTAGTTAAAATTGCCCCCTTCTTATAGTTCAATGCAATAATGGTAAGATCAGTGCTAAAATTGTTTTTAATGAAACTACAGAGCAATTTTATACTGCATTAATTATCCTTTGAGGGTTTCCGCAGTTTAGGTAAAGAATTACACACTTAGCAATCTCCTAAAAGTTGGGAAGAAGGCTTTCAAAAACTCATGAAGCAATGTAAAACTTAAGTCAAAATTTGGGAAATGCTCTGTGGAAACTGATACACTGTAAAGTTTGTTCATTGCTATATCAATAAATGACAAAAATCACCTAGTCAAGATATAATAAAAATAACAATTAGTGACCATCCTTTTTCATCCTTCAAAAGACAGAATGAATACCTGTCTTGAAACTCATTAGTTACAAAAGCTTGGCTTCATGCTGAAAATGGCATTAAATCTTCCAAAATAGGCTGTTGAAATACTTCCTTTTAAAAATGCTATTTTAGATGTTTCCCATTTGAGTCACAATTAAACTTGTATTCTCCACCCTACAGTAAATTTTTATAATCCAGTGTTCACTTCTGTCATATTCTTAATCAAACAGGAAATTGCTTCCCTGAGTTTGGCCAAGATGGGAAAGGAGGATTGTGCATCATCAGCATAATAGTATGTATAATAACGCCATCCATGGTGGATAAAAATAATGCAGGTGCCCAGTATGAGACTAAGGATTTCAGTTCCATGAGGTTTGATTTACAGCATTTTTTAACCTGTGGTGACCTTTTTTCAGAGTTAGTTCTGGCTTTCTGAGCGAAAGATTTCATGCACACCAAATGTCTACTCTGCAAGAGCTGTGCTGAGATTGGTGGGGAAGAGTTAGATGATTAGGGCCCTGTTTGTGCTGTTTCCATGCTTGTGGCCTAATTGGGTGGCAGACAAGCTCTCTGGAGATGGGACTCTGCCATGTCCCATGCCGGCTGTGCCCCCATGCCCTGGAAATTTTAACTACAAGAAAGTAGCAAAAATGCCATAAGCTTCAGATATGTTGATTGAACTGATGTAACTGGGGAAGACGCAGCTGATGACTCTGAGACTGGAAAGAAGAGGAAGGAGAAATTTCAGAAGATCCTAAATACCATTTTGGGTGCTTTGGACTTGGCTTTTGAAAGCACGGGGGAGCCAGCAGAGGACTGGGGAAAGAAAGTGATAGGCTCAAATATGTGTTCCATGAAGATAAATGTGGCAACTTTGTGGATTTGATTAGTGCTTCAGTCCAGGGACAGTTGAAGCTATAGAACCGGGAGGAGTAAAAATAGCTGAAAAGATAGAAATGGAAACACCAGTACTCTGTAGGGATTAAGATGCTGACAGCAGGAGGATGGTATGTTTATTTCTGAGTTTCCAGCCCAAATGAGCCTTGATTTCCTTATCTGAGATACTGGTTGTACATCATAGAAACGCAAAGTTAATGGACAGAAATCTTGGTTTCAAAAATTGATGTATAAGCTGGGCACAGATAACTCCTGCCTGTAATCCTAGCTACTCTCAGAAGTCTGAGATCTGAGGATCATGCCTCAAAGTCAGCATGGGCACGAAAGTCTTTGAGACTCTCATCTCTAATTAACCATCAAGAAATAGAACTGGAACAGTGGTTTAAGTGGTAGAGTGCTAGGCTTTAGCCAAAAGCTTAGGTATAGCACTCAGTCCCTGAGTTCAAGCCAAGGCTGGGACATCCACATAAAAATCCATATGTGACAGACAGACAGACAGACAGACAGACAGACACACACACACACACACACACACACACACACACACACACACACACACACACACACACACACCACCTCCTCCTTGATGCTGCTGCTTTAATTTTGTACTACTTTGTAAAAAGAAATAGTCACTGTATTAAACATATACAGATTCCCCCCAAATCTATAGTTTGAATTTCCACAACCTACAGTCTATATAGATTATAGTCTAAACTTACTAAATGATGTTATAGAAATAAGTAAGTTTTAAATAACTTTTATTACAATACATAGTTATTACTGCCTCACGTTATTACTAATAGTGAACTCTTATTTCATTAAATAAGTTAAAATTTATTGTGGGTATATAAAAATGTGCCTCTAATGGTAAATGTTTTTACCTATTAAGATGTATAGGTGAAAATGTGCATCTACTGTTTTTTTCTTAATGAATCCATTGAAGTTGAGTAATAACTGTTGTATTATATTGATGTCATAGGATACATCTGTATTTACTCCTACTAAAAATGAGAAAATAAGCATCTGAAAATTGAGATACACCAATGACCTTGCAGTTCCTAATAGTTACTGAATTGTACTTCATTGAACAGTCAGATAACTGTAACAGGTGCATACTTTCTCACTGTTAGAATTCAATCCTTACCTCTTTTTATCCATTGGTTTACTGTATAACCTTGAGAAAAATCATTTTACTTTTGACTAGATGAAAGATTCTCAAGTACTTTGGAAAAGGTACTGTGGAAGTCCTTGACAAATTTCTGCCTTTCTTATGTCATTCGCCTCATAACATATACCATCCTTCCAACTAATATAGAAGGATGAGCAAAAAGAGGTTACCTATAATTGGATTTAAGTTAATTTTTTTTGAAAAAGGAAATGATCCAACTTGGTTTTGTATTCACAATTACTGTGATGTTCATTGAAAAGATACAACAGAGTATCACCCTTGTCTTGTCTTTGCCTTTCTTTAAAAATTAATTTACTTTATTGTTATTATAGAGGTGATGTACAGAGGGATTACAATGACGTGAGTCAGGTAATGAGTTCATTTCCTGTTGTATAGAGTCTTCTGTTCCCTCATTCTCACCCAATCCCTCCCTTTTGTCTCCACCCATGAGTTGTATAGTTCACTGTCATCAGTGCCCAGTGAGCTCCACTGCTGTACTTTTTCACCCTTTATCCCTCAAGTTCTGTGCCCTCCTCTCACCCTCCTGAAGATGTATACGTGAATACATCAGACAGAAAGAAGACAGAATCATTAGAAACTGAAAAAAAGTCTTTGGTTCTCTTGAGTCATCAGCTTTTTCAGGGACTAGAGCTCAGAATCCCATTCTTTCAAAACAAGCTCCACAGGTGATCCCAGCACATCTTTTCCTTGGTATCTGGCAGGACTCTGGCAATCTCTCCGGGAAGCCACATGGATGGGCTAATGACCCTGTAGTTAGGGGGTTTCCTCTTTGAGCAGCCGTCTTCACAGATGGTCACTGCAATTCTACATCTTCTCAGCCCCCATCAGCCATGTTGAGCCATTTTTTTTAAGTGGGATTGGCTCATCTGAATTCTCTGAGTGTCTTTTGTTGCTGTTGTCTGAACCCTAGCCTTGACAAACTGTTGTTTCTTCATCATTTGCTTTGTTCCAGTTTTTTTTAATACAAGCATAGGCACAACTTAGCCATAATTCACAATTTTCCCAATTAACCATAGCCTGCTCCTGAATTCTTAAGAACATAAAAAATGTAATTATCTAGGTGATAAAGTTTCTTTTTTTATTCTTCAGAAGAGCAGTAATGGACTTTGGGTCTATCTGGATTTAATGTCAACATTATAGGATAAGAATGCTGATCACTGACACAGGAGTAAAAGTAAAAAATGTTCAAACCTTCTTTCTTGTACAAAATTATATGCTAAGTTTCAAATGGGAAGAGGTACTTTGAACTTCCAGTCTCTATTAGTTTATACTCTTTTCTAACCTCTTCTATTTATCTCATTTGTTTATCCTTTAATACAGACATTTTAAATGTTTCTGGCCCCTAGAGTTCTCAGGCCTATAAAGAAATAATCATTTCCTTCTGGACCTCAAACCCTCTACTGGAAATCTTATCATCCATTTAGCCCCATGCATATTAAAATTTAGCAATTAATTATCTCTAGTTCTAATCCAGTAAGCCTGTGCAATTAACATCTGGGATTCAGTTCATCTTTTTGCTGACTTTCTAATTTAAGGATTGGGACATAGTGGATCTCCCTAGAAGACATATTTAGCAAAGATTATTTCCTATATTTAGATTTCCATTTCTTTTTAACCCATGGTGCATTTGTGCAATATTTTCTTAACAGCTTCCTTAACTTTTTTTTTTCTCCTAGAAGACTGTTATTAGTAAATACTGTAAAATTAGAAGGTGAATTTAGTTGAGTCCTTTAATTTTTTTATTTATTTATTAAAATCATTACTATGAAAGAATTACCAGAGCAGAAAACAATTTTCTGGCAGATAAATAGTTTTTAGGATCATGGTGGGATTTTCATTGCTTTGCCCTTTCTTCTTGGCTAACCTTCCCTGTTAAACGACTTGAGAATCAGAGATACTTTATTTCACTCTTAGAGAATAGAATAACAAACTACAGATACCAAAGAAAAGCATTTTTTTTAAACTTTAATTTGAAGTATATTGCAGTGAGTTCTCCTTGATGCACTCAGAAGAGTGATTGCCTCACTCCTAGGTAAACAGTATGTTCAGGAGGCTGAGAAAGAAGGGAAGTGCAAAAATTGGTATAGACCTACTAGAAACAAGAGGTACTGAAGATGGGCACTGTGGTCAAGGCCAGTGTTGAGAACACTTTGTCCTGGCATTCCAGAAGATGGAGCTTCATCCTTATTCTTAGAGACGTTGTCTTGATATTTAAATACAATATAATGCTCATGCATTTTGTTTCTCTTTCCACTGTCTTTATTGAAACCTTCATACCAGTAAGTGACTCTATTCCCAGGAGATTCTTTAATGTCAGGATTCTATCTTTGTGTTTATAACTTCTTCCTCTTTGTCATCGTCGCTTATCATTGTATATTGCTCCATGGTAAATGTCAACAGGTTTAATACATCTAGGCAAAGAGTATTGACAGTCACTGAATCGCAAAAAAAAAAAAAAAATTAGCTCCAATCTATTGTAAAGTATTGAAAATGCAGAAAACTGAGGAGGAGAAAACAAGTGAACATTAATTCTGTTTCTCAGGTAGAAATGTTAACATTGGTGTCAGTTTCCCATCAGTGATTTATTCATCTCTGAATACAGACATATATGCTTTTGTGTATTTACAAAATTTATACAGACTCAAATTTGCACATTTTGTATTCTTTTTTACTATTGACATTTTTACTTTATTAAATACAAAATCTTGATTTCTTAATTTGTTTCAAATACTGGTCTTTATATATTAAAACTCTGCTGTAATATTTTTCTATTTTTGAAGTTTTATGCAAAATGGTGACAAATGTCTTAATAACTACATTTTGTTTAGATCTTGGATAACTATATTGGCATAAATATGAAACTAGGAATAAATATTTTGATAGAGATGCCAATTTGCCCCTTGTAATTGTGTATATATGTGCCTTTTTGATAGTCTCTGAAGATTTTTATTAAAAACTTAGTCTATTTTTAAAATAAACATGCCATTTCATTATTTAAAGTTATAGTTAATTGAACAAAATTATTGATACAAAATATATTGAAGTTAAATATTTTAGAATACTAAAATTGTATTTGTCCATTTATATTTTATAAACTACTAATTTTGTTCTGGTTTTCTGATGAATATTCAGTATCTTATGTATATTTTATCTAAATATGTTAGCTTTTATTTGTATTATGTTTTACTCATATGGTTTTTTAACCCACTTTATTGATAATAATTTGGGAAACCTGCAATCTTTAATTTTATGTAGTGATATGTATAATTTTTACCTTCCTCATTTTGTTTAATGTCTTGAACTTAAAGCTATAGTCCCATCCAGATAGTCAGTTTTCCTTCTAATTATAATATGGCTCCATTTCTTCTCATATTTTATTAATAAGTATGTGATTTCTTTTAAGACTTGATGTGAGGAAGTAATATAGCTTATTTTTCCTAAATAATTAGACAGTGTGACTAGCCCTATTTGTAGAACAGATCTTTTTTTCTTCCTAAAAATTTGTCATAGCTGGTGCCCATGGGTCATGCCTGTAATCCTAGCTACTCAGAAGGCTGAGATCTGAGGATGATGGTTCAGCCCTGGCATGAAAGTCCATAAGACTCCAATAAACCACTCAGAAAACCAGAAGTGGTGCTGTGGCTCAGGTGGTAGAACGCTAGCCTTGAGCTGAATAGCTGAGGGACAGTACCCAGGCCCAGAGTTCAAGCCCCATGACTGACAAAAAAAATAAATGTCATGCAAACCTTTATCAATTGGAGTCTTTTATATGAAAATGCTCCTAAATGTCTGTAATTTATGATGGGTTATGCCCTGATAAACCTATTGGAAGTTGGAAAACACTGTTCGTTGACTACATCCAACATATCAAACATCACAGCTTTGCTTTCTTTGAGATTTTGATTTTCATACTTTTGAGTGAAATGGTTATATTAAATGATAATTCTATTTTCATTTTTTAAAAATAAGACACCATAGTCCTTTCCATTGTAGCTCTTATAAAATCTGTAGTTAGAGTTTCTTCGGTCCAAGGACTCTGATTTATGATAGGCTAAGGGTTGGATCCAGTGACTGGCACACAGTATTAGGAAACCCTGAATCTCAAAGACTCTGCCAGTTAATAGATTAGCTGTATATGCTTGCACATACATTGAACATCTTTTACTTTTTATAACATTTTTATTTATTTTATTTTTTTAATTTTATTTTTATTCTATTTATTTTTTGGTTGTTCGTGGGGCCTGAACTCTGGGCCTGGATGCTGTCCCTCAGCTCTTCAGCTCAAGGCTAGCTCTCTACCACTTGAGCCATACCACCAGTTCTGGCTTTTTCTGCTTATGTGGTGCTGAGGAATTGAACCCAGGGCCTCATGCATGCAAGGCAAGCACTCTACCACTAAGCCACCTTCCAAGCCCCATAACATTTTTATATGAATTGCTGTACTGGCCTAACTGGATGGAACAGGACCATAGTGGCAATGTTTATATAGTTTGTGGATTATAGGTCATTTATGCAGTCAACAATTTATGGAATGTCTAATGATTCTATAATTGTCTAAAGTAATAATATAATTTTATGATAACAGTGCCTCACATTGTTACAAGAACTGTATCAAACAGAATGAAAAGTGAAAAGGAGAGGCAGGATCCTTACCATTGTAAAGTTTATATCATGATAATGTAAAGGAGAGAATAGGCAGTCTAAGAGATAAAGAAAATGTGATACACACACACACACACACACACACACACACACACACACACACACACACACACACACACACACACACACACACTGGAATTCTGGGCCTCCATCAGAAAAAAAAGATGACATCACCCCATTTGTAAGGACATTGAAAGACTTGGAGAAAAAAAATCATATTAAGCAAAATAAGCCAGACTCAAAGAAACATAGGCTCCATGGTTTCCCTCCACGATTTGGAAACAATTGGGTAAGATGATTGCAGAGTCTCTTAAGGATGTGGGACAAATAATTAATGGGGCAAGAGGAGAGGCTAGTTAAGATTGGGTAATCAGGAAAGGCCTCTGTAATTCAGTGATATGTGTGCAAAGACCCAGTAGGAGATCCTGTGCTTAATTCTCTGCTGGTGTGCTATTAGACAAATAGTATTGGTTCCATTAGTATGCCAGTCAGCTCATTTATAGCATTTCTTGTCCATTGTTATTGAGACTTGAGTTGACAACTGGCTGAAAATGGCTCCATAAAATGAAAGGAAGTCCTTTTATTGTATAAATGAAGAAAGAGTTTTCCCTGTTGGTACACTGTATCAGAGTTTCTAGCAGCTTTTATTGCTGTTGGACTGTGTTATACCCCTGTGTCAGACTCACCCTGAGAAGCTTTTATTTTTGGATACTATAGACAGATTTATACAATTTCTATTCTGCCCTCATTCAGGTTAGAGTTATTGGGAACTAAAAGCAAAAAAAAAAATTCAAGTTCTCTTTGAACCAGCTTCCAGAAGCAGAAATGGATTTTCCAATTAGATGTGTTTGTGTGATGTTTGGGTGGTGATGGGGAAGCAAAAGCATCTCTCAGGTCCCCTTTTGCTGTTGGTGCTGGTGAGCAAGGGCATGGAGATGTTAGGGCTCCCAAAGTCACCATGCTGTATGAATTCTCCAGCACTCTATTTTGATAACAATAGTTGAAGTGGCTGGTAGATTGGCAGCCAGTCTCTGATTTGGTTTCCTGAACTCTGGACCACAGCCACCAAACACATTCTCATTTCCTGCATATAAAGGCAATTGTAATGGTTGCAGGATTTTAGTTTTGTTATAGCTCTCAGATGGTATCAGAGGAGATAGTTTATTGAAATCTCTAGAGGTTAGGCAACAGTGGGTCTGGGCATCATTTCTGGCGCTCAGCCTTGAACCTGTTTCTTCATTCTTTCCCGTAATTTTTCTTTTGAAAATATCAACTTTATATTCAATCCTTCTTCCTTAAAAGGTCTTCACTAGATTCTGATTTTTGCACCTGAAACTAACTGATAGACTAATGCTTCTTTAAAGTAAAGAGATAGAATCCTATTCTTAATGAATTCATTGAACTACTTATATCATTATATGAGACAATGATTTCTTTTGTTGGTAAGCCAGTTTTAAATAGAATATTTTATATTTTGCAACTGAAACCATTTTTAAGAGATGCTGATGTGAGAAATGAGAAAGCTTGAACAGGAAATGGCTGAGGGGGAAGGTGTTTGGTACAGAATTGGACAATGTTTAATTTGAGATGTCTCTTACTTGTCAAGGTAAAGATGCCTCAGAGATTCTTGACTTGTATAAGTTAAAAAAAAAAGCAAAAACACAAAACAAAACCTCATACAAAGCTGAAGATATAAAGCTGAAGGAATGAAAGAGCTGGAGAGAAGCCACTTTAAGACAAATATCTTCAGTGGGTAGTTTTGGCAGAATTTAGCCTTGAAGTTAAATCTGTGTTCTTTTAAACAAAGGCAATGAAAAAAGTCTTAATGGAGAACTACTAGTAGTGCTTCAAATATAGATTTGTGCAAAGCATAATATAAAGGAAGGTGTTCTAGTCTCTGCACTGAAGGAAAGGCTAGATGCATTACTTAGCCACAGTGCTAAATGAAACAGGAGAGATGTCATGGTCTTTCCAGGGACCACACAAGTCTGCTTTGGAGAGATGCCACCGCCAACTTTCAGTTTTGCGCCTTATACCCCCAGTTGGAAAACATTTGCTCATTTTATTAGAAGACCATTTCTCTCTTGTCTCTACTTTTTTTCTAGATATATTCTGGGCTGTTACCTATATTTACATGTTCTGTTTCTAAGTGAATTGTTCAGATACTGACTATTTAACTATTGGGAAAAATCAATAGGCAAGTGACATTCTTTGAGGGAGAAGCAATTTATTTTATTTGTTTTTCTTTCCCCTCTTTGGCATGTCAGACCAAATTTGATAAAGCAGCATAATTTACTCCTGTCAACTATGACAATGTGGATGCATTAGTTACTACTTCTGGATTCTCTTCTAGGTGCTAGTAATTGCTCTGTGGGGTAGGCCTGGAGTAGAAGAACACTTAGCAAGGATTAGTTAAGGTATGTTATGATACAGATAGAGCTAGAGATTTTGTTAAGTCAGTTTAGACACAAATTGTAAAGTATTAACTCAACTTGTAAAGTACTAATTAGCCTACAGCCACATTATAAATCATTTATACTTCAAGCTGCCTCCTGAAATCAGGTGACTAGGTATCATTGAGAACAGAGATAAAAATAAAACACCAATTTAAATATTTGTATGTATTCTTCATATAATGCCCCTATTTTTAATAGTATTCTATTCTATAGATCTAGAAACTGAGGCTCAGAAAGGTGAATAAACTCATCTATGAAGACATATAGTACAATTTGAGCCCAAGTCAACATGGTTCTGTAACTCATCTTCTTTTCACCTCTAAACCACTGACAAAGGTGTCTGTCTAGTGATCTTTGGATTCCCTTAAGAATTTCCTGGTTCCCTTAATCATTCCTTTGAGACAGTTTATACTGAGAAGGAAGTATAATGTTATACAGTGACACAAGAAATGTGAACATCATTTAGTACATCTGTGTTCCAAGGAAGAACTTTACCAGACAATGAAAAGAGACTGTGATTTATTATTCCCTCTCCCCACCCTGTGAATGAATAACAATTCATGTGTTACTATTTTAGGTGCCCAAAAAAGTGATTATGTTTAACACAAGCAATTTATGTGTTCTTAAACTTGTGTTGTCATTCTATGGGGGCAACCCCAACACCCTCCATTTATTGGAAGGGACAGTAAGAATAAGAAGATTGTCCTTGGGACAAGGTTTTGTTCGTTTTTCTTTTTTTTTTTTTTATAGTCCTGGTTCTGGATCACTTTTGCCCTGAGTTGTGTGAATCACTGAATATGTGGGATCAAAGCCTATCAAATGTCTTTTACCATTACTAGTGGTTTTTCTAGAAGCACGGTCAACACAGTCAGCTGAAAATGCAAATATGGGCAATTACTACCTTATTTAAAGAAAATGGGGTAAGTACAGGAAATAGATTATGGAGTTGCTTCTGGCAACTGGAGTTAGCAGCCAACTGAAAGAAGGCAGAGAGGGAGGAGTGGCAGATGAAACTCCTTAAAGAAGCTCTTCAGTTGCAGAAAGGTCAGATTTATGCAGAGAGCCAGCAGGTGATGCTGAAACAGAGCATCTAGGACCCTTGAGTTCCATTTTCACTTTTTCTTCTAGCTAACTCTCAATGCCACAGGAAGCTTGTGTACACACATGCTACTTTCTACAGCATTTAAGAAAACCATTAGCTGCTTGCTTCTGTTATTCTTATAATGTGTATTCAGCCTAGTTCTCCTTTTTGCTTTCCTAGACCTGCTGGGATTTGAAGACCTTTCTGAGTAGAAATCCAAAGGACTGTAATTCTCCCCATTATTTGGCTCAAGAAATCTCCCTATTTATTTTCTTTATTTCCTGAGACTCACTTACTGAGTCAAAAATGGGGCAAGATTTCACTTTTGGAATGATGTTTTATGAAGTTTAATACCCTCTGAGATGCATGAGGTAACTGGAAAAGTTCAAATGTAGACTCCATGTATGAATGACATTAACTGAAGAGTTAAAATTTCTTCCCTGTCTCTTACCCTGATCTTAGAAACTCAGGCCCATTTCTAATATATGAACTGGGTGTGGGGGAGTGGGGGGAGAGAAGAACCTTGTGGCTAAAGCATTGTTTCTGTTACTGCTTTCATCTCCCTTTTTTACTGCAGCTACTAGAGAATGAGCAGTTCGTGAGGCAGCTTAGAGAACAGCTCAGGTAATTGTAAGAGAGAGAAGTATTATTTGATGGTAGATCTGCACAGAATCCATGAGTAATTGAACACACAAAGCTGGGAAAATAGAAGGAAATGAGGCAGTTTTGAAGGCCAAGAAATCTGAAGAGCAACAGCTAATATGAATGGGATCAGTTTCAGCCAGGAGACCTACATGTCTTAAATTCTGGTAGGGAACAGGGAACTTTCTTGCTAGCAGTAAGGAGATAGACCCTTCTCAGCCAACTGACAGTCCACACAATAATTATTCTGACAAAATAGAGCAGAGTGTTGAGTATTGGATAGGCAGACAGTAAAATAAAAACGCACAGAACAAATTGTCAGGGACTTGATAATGATGATGATTACTTTTGTTTTGCTGAGTATAAATGTTTATTTATTTATTTATTTATTTTGGGATCAGTCATGGGGCTTAAACTCTGGGCTTGGGTGATATATGTGCACCCTTCAACTGGTGGTTATGTGGAGAGAAGAGTCTCATGGACTTTGCTGCCCGGGCTGGCTTTGAACCATGATTCTCAGATCTCAGCCTCCTGAGTAGCTAGGATTACAGGCATGAGCAACCAGTGTCCAGTAACTTTTTAATTTTTTAATATATATTTTTTATTGTAAAGATGCTGTACAGAGGGGTTACAGTTACATGAGTAAGGTAATGAGTACATTTCCTATCGAGCATTGTTACCCCCTCGTTTGTTTTTCCCCTACCATCCTTTCCCTCCCTACCTCCCCAACTCCTTCCTCCCCACTGCCCCAAGTTCTGAAGTTCGTTTTCAACATAGTGTCTTGTACATCTCACTGTACAATGGATCAACTTTTGAGCTCTCATTCATTTGTTTGTGGTTTTTCCTGCTGAAGATTGAAACCAGGACCTTTTGAACTGATTTTCTATGAAGTTTCTAAGCATGACTTCTTTAAATACAGAGAGGCTTAAATTGTGTCCTATATGCCTAGTCAATTCAAAGCAACCTGCCCCCAAACAACACAAGTGAAGACCTACTACCTTATTATAGAAACAAACTTGGAAGTAGAATGGCTTCAGAGCTTCTAACTAACTTCACTGGCATGATGCTTATGGTTACAGGCAAAACAAAGGCCTCCAAATCCATAAAACTATATTAAGATTAAAAGTTACCAGACAGTTGAAGTAATCAAACTAGTACGTGTATGAAGATACAAGCTTGGCAGAAAATTTGACAGGGGTTTTTGGCTGCTTGGTTTTCTGAACTTCCTCAGAGCAGAATAGATTTCTTTTTTCAAATTAAGTGATTGAAATTGATGTGCCTACTCAGATAGCTATGGCCTTCACAAAACAAACTGAAATTGTCAACATCATTCTTCCTACTAGTAATGAAAGGTTACATTGAAAACCTATCTCCATATGTGCAGTCTGTTTTAATCTTCTATTGATAGGTTCCTTTGATAAGAGTATGAACTGTAGATCTGTATTTTTATCTGTAAGAAAATGTATCTATGACAAGATAGTTTACTGTTAAAATCTATTTACGTGTTTGTGTCCTGCATATATAAACAGATTCAATCATCACAATGAAATAAGTTTTTTTTTTAAAAAAGTATTAAGACTTTTAAAGGTCAAAAGGCCTCAGTACTGACGCAAAGAAAAATAAAATAAAAAGCAAAATTATGGATAGAGTAATCAATTATAAAACTAATGTGAAATATCACTGATCTCTTAGTTATATTTAGGCAGTGGACAAACCTATAACTTAAAAATCCTTTCATTTCCTTCTGTAAGAATACATTTTTCATGAGAAAGTTTCGCATTTCTTAAAGGGTTCAAATAATATATGCCAATAAGAAATGTAAAAGTAAAAAAATAATACAGTTTGTTTTAATTTAGATCCAAAGAGGAACTACATCGCTAGGGTTGGAGTCTTTTAGTGATCTTTAGTGCCTGAAGGTAGAGGATTTGCTGCCTGATACCAGTGTTGTTGCTTTTGGATTCATTCCTAGATTCAACAGATCCTACAGGGGAGGAGGGGGGAAGTTGGGTTGCCTCATGCACCCTTGGAACAGTAAATAGGATTGAAAATCTTGTATCTACTGGCAGCATCAGGGTCTTCAAATGGACACCAGAAGTTCATTTTATTTCTTAATAGTTTCTGTAAAAATCCATCCCTCACTACTAATTTCACAATCCCTTTTTCTGTTTCTTCTTGCAATATAATTTCCAGTGTTTGTAGAGCAAAGAAAACAATAACAAAAAAAAAGAAAACACATTTCCTTTGGGTCTCTCAACTGAAAACATCCATGTTTATCATTTTATAAATTTGGAGTTGGAAATGTGGGTGGGAAAGCTGCCGCCTCTCACATTTTTGTCGTGCTAACATATTTAATTATATATGACAGTGCAGAGAAAGTCAGCTCAGGGGAGAGCTAATTAAGAGATATTTCTTTATAGGTTCCATTGAGTAGTAAAGCCCAGCTTTGGAACCTCATATTCTTTTGTGTTTCATTCCAGTTGCTCAAGAAGGCAGTAAAAATGTGGAGAAGCTTCAAATATCTCAGTTTGAAGATTTAAAACACACACGAAAATGATATTACTGTGTGTGAAATTACTGAGTTGTTCTTTTGTGTCACATATGTTTATATGAGTTTATTTCTAAGTACTGTAAAATAACAGTTAAACCTTCTCATCTGTAAAACATTAAGTTGAGATGAAGTTTAAGGTAGACCAGCGACCCTGAACTCAGAACCGAGAATGGTCAGGAAGTTAATAAAAAATTAAAAAAATTAAATAGTCCCCTCTATAGGTGAATCCTTGTCCTGGAGAGTTTTAATGCCCAATCAGCAAGCTCAGGGTAGGTTCAGAGGAAACAGAGCTAGGTGTATTTCTAATTAAAATCTGTGCTACTGTATTGTACAGTGTGAAGTCAAAGAACAGTCACCCATCAGATCTTGAAGCACAAATTAGACTCGATTGAGCTATTTCATTGTTTTTATTTTACTTTAAAATATAGAGGATAATAAGCTTTTTAAGAGAGAATATTGAACAACCTTCTTTGATCTGAATTTATCAGGCTAGAGCTGATAGCATTTAAAATATTCCCTTTTCCTGGAAAGGAGCTTCAGTTAACCTTGGGACTGAGTATAATGGATTCTTAGTGAATTAAGTTGTTGAACTTGTACTCAGTGTTGATGAGTAGTTCCTTTGGTTTTCATTGAAGATTTTTAAAAAGTTAGAGTTTATCTGGCATAAAGAGATCTCTTTGTTATCACATTCTCAAAGATTATTAATTGGCTTTTGCTTTATTTAGTTGTTCTTCATTGCCATCTGCAACTATTTTTTTAATATGATGATTGACTACCTTGTAATTCTCAAAGGTATATTATGCTGTATTTTTCCTTTCTTCCTTTCTCCTTCCTTCCTGCCTCTGTCTCCTTGTTTCTGTGTCTGTATTAGTAGACGATTGTAAGAAAGAAAGAAAGAGAGAGAGAGAGAAAGAGAAAGCAAGCAAGCAAGCAAGAAAGAAAGAAAGAAAGAAAGAAAGAAAGAGAAGGAAGGAAGGAAGGAAGGAAGGAAGGAAGGAAGGAAGGAAGGAAGGAAGGAAGGAAGGAAGGAAGGAAGGAAGGTCACCATAAGGTGGCTTTCTTATGGTTGCATGATCATTCATGTAAAAAAGAATTGAAAAGTGATCTTTGCTATTGGTATTAGATTTTTTTCTCCCTGAAAAATGATTTCTGATTCTTGGGACCTATAGCAGTATTTGAAAAAAGCATACTTTTCTCACTCCACACAAAACCCTGACCTCATTTAGGGACCAAGGGACTCAACTTTGAAGCAGAAATGTGAGCACAAATCTGATAGATGGTCCATTTATGTCCTCACATAGAAATCACTTCCTTTGCCTCGGAAGTGTCCATAAGGCAGGAAACCAGATATGCCTTCCAACTCAGCAAATGATCTTCTTTTCAGAAATGCTTCTGTAGTCAAGTAAAAATATATCTATCAAGCATAGAAACAGAGCCATCTCTTTTCATATGATACTGGGGAATTCTAGGAGGAGAGATTTACCTAGAAAGGAAAAGGTTGGGCAGACAAAGGGACCCATACTAGGGAAGGAAGTAGGTTGCATTAATCTTTTTTGTGTGTGAAAGAAAAATGGAAACATACACTTCATAATTTTCCTGCTATACACATGTATGGTATTGATTATTATATGTGCTCAGAAAGAACAACATTTTTGCAGAATTGTTTGACTTTTGATAGTTTCCCCAGTGGATTGCCTTCACAAATGCTTGGCATCTCTAAGCAGTTAAATGTAGCCTTGACTATCATTGTGATTTTATTTAACCTCACTCCCTTTTATTTTTAAAATTACCCTGCACATCTTCTTCATTTCATTCTCCCTTGAATCTTGTGATGATGAAGCTAGTGATGATGGTATTTAGGAACCAAAGAATGGAAAGGAAATGAAGCTTTGAGATGGAGTGTTACTGACATGGTGACCTTTATTGCTAAGAAAGGCACAATAGCACATGATGGCGATTTTTTTTTTAAAGTTCATACTCATTTTACATTAATGTTCTAAAATAGCTTAGTAAATATGTCATGAGCTTTGGATTCAGTGATTCATACCCTGTGTCTTTGTGAGGACTTGGTGTATTGCCGAAGTATCTCGAGGCTGTCTTAGAAAACCAGAAAAATGAAAGCTGGCATCATTTCAGACTTAATGTTTCCATAGGGGTAGAAATGAAAGGGGAAAATTCTGGTTTATTCATGGTGTCACATTTCTTTCCTCTCATGTATCAATTGAAATCCATCGCTGTCATACTTGTAACCTCTCAGACTTTCGCACGAATGGTCTGCCATGTTATGTGCTTATTTAAGCAGGCTTTGCTACTGCCCGGTTAGAAATTTTCAGCTCTATCCCACATGAAGCCAAATGATTGAAATTTGACAGATGCTCCATATATGATACTAAAATTGAACGAACTTGCTTGCCTATCAATTTATTGAATGCCTGGTAGGGTACAGCAGATAGAACTATGATTTAGCCATGGTTCATGCACTTCTAAAGTTCAGTGAAAGGTAAGTGTTTTAACAAATCATTGCTTTGTTTCATTTTTGCCTTGGGACATTCAAAGTAACAGCTAACCTGAGGCATGAGCAGGGTTGGACTTGAGTAGCTTAAAGGAGAATGTTGGCCTAGCAAGAAGTGATAGCTGGTATAAAATTTCAGAGACAAGGAGTAGCAGCTTGTTTTTACAGAAGCCAGCAGCTCAAGGTTCCATGTGTAACTGGTCCAAGGGAAAGAGCACTGTTTGGTAACTCTGGAAGGAGTAGCAGGGGCCCAGAGAGTGGCCATTGTTGCAGTGTGATGGAACCTGGTCTTCATTCATTAACTCATCCTCTAGACTTTACTTGAATATATAGGACATGTTCCACAGGAATTGAGGAGTACATTTATAAATAAGACAGACATCTGGACCCTTATGGAATATTGGAAGTAAATGAGTAAATACATAAGAAAAATCTATTACAGATTGTATAAAAAGTCAAGAATTGAAATGATTATGTGCTAGAATATAGTACAGGAATGGATGAAGGCAGAGGCCATTACAGAAATGGTAGTGGCAGAGGATGTTTTCAACAGGTGACATTTAGCTGTGGTTTAAAGGTTGAGCAGGAACCAGCCATGGAAAGCTGATAGCAGAGATTTCCAGGTCTTATAAACAGCGGGTACTCAGCTGTGAGAAAAGACCAGGGAGACCAAGGTGGAAGGTGGTGGACCGAGTTGAATACAGCCATCTCCAAAAGTGACATAGCATATTATTTAGGGCTCTGCAGGCCAGGTAATGGCTATTTTTGGTGCCATGGAAAGTCATTAAAATACGAAAGGTGAGCATGCTATAGGGATGATCACAGACAGGCATGTGAGCATAGATAGCCAGTTAGAAGAGGGTGCCACACTTCTCCCCAGGAGGCATGTGGCCTCTTGGGACTTGGGTTAGAAGGAAATGGCATATTCCAGCCATATCTTAGAGCTACAGTCACCAAGGAATTTGAGTTATTGAATATTCACAGCCAGTACTGTAAAGGTACTTTACCCTTCACTGGCTTTCTATGTAACTCTTCTTTTGTCCAAAGTCCAAGTAGTTCTTTGATGTGTTAGACATCCAAATGAGGGGAATCAAGGAAGTAAATGGTATTTGTTTTAAATTTTGTTTGCTAATGATGACAGCTCTCCTGCATGATTCTATTTTCTTATTTTAGGATGAGAAAAACGTCGTGATTTTATCACAAGTAACAATCACAATTCACTCTGGAATCATCCTTCCCCCTCAAGACAAAATAATTCCAGTGATTAGTGTGATATTAAGGATGCAAGATGAGAAAGAGGAATCCTGAGTGATGGGATTGGAGCCAGCTAAGTCAGAAAAAAAAAATACACCTGTAAGGTAGAAACATCCTAGGATTTAAAAAACATCTTCTTATAAACAACACAATTCTGGACTTGTCCAAATGCCAAAGAAAGTGATTTTGTTTGCACATGGCACCAGTGAAAAATTTCATGGTTTCACACAATCACAAAGAACCTTATCAAGTACATTTCACGAACTAGAGCCTGGGAGAATGAGTGTTCACTTGGCCTGCTGGTCAAGGTCAGGACGGCACTGTCAACAAAGAAAGGGGGCTCTGGTCTTTTACTGTGAGAAACCTTGACCGTTGCTCCTGATGTTTGTTTAAGCAGCAGTCTAACACACCCAACCAGCACTTACAAATCCTCACACTGTGTGTCACGCTGGTGAGACGGTGACTCAATAAGCGTACTTTCATCTCTGACATGTCTTAGGCAGCTTACTTACTCTGTGGGTAGATCAGATAGAACTCTTGCTTTTTATAGATTTCATAGATGAAGTATCCAACTTATGACACATGAGCTCAGTGAAAGAACTTGCGGGGGAGGTTGCATCCTATTGGAATATTCAGAAAAAGGTCCCAAGAAGGAACATTGGTATTATTAAATGTCAGGATGCCAGTGTTGAGAAGGGCCATTAGAGACATTAAAAGGTCCTCTTCGCCAGCTAAATCTCAAATCCTGCTGCTTTGTTCAAAATCACAGCTGAAAGACTTTGGGTAAGTTTCGTTACCCTCTGAGCTCATCTATAAAACAAGGATTATTATTTACACCCACCCAACGTAGTTTTGGGGGCATCGTATGGTACAGGCATGGGCACCGAGTTAGCCATCCAAGCCATCCTTTTTTCTTTTTTTAAATTGTTTTAGCCCAACTTTACCTGATATATTCATTAGTCTTTTTGGGGGGTTCAATCATGGGTCTTGAACCGAGATCCTGGGTAGTGACCCTGAGCTTTTTCTGCTAAAGGCTAGTGCTCTACCATTTTGAGCCACAGCTCCACTTCTAGTTTTCTAGTGGCTAATTGGAAATAATAATCTCACAGATTTTCCTTCTCCAGGCTGGCTTCAAATTAGGATCCTCAGATCTCAGCTTCCTGAGTAGCTAGCATTATAGGTATAAGCCACCAGTGCCTGGCTCTGATAAAGTCTTAACCTGGTGTTTCTCTTCCTTTTTCATAAACACCCACAGTGCAAGGGTCTCTGTTCCTCTTAAAGACATCCCATTCTACTTGTGAATGATGTAAAATGCTAGAAATTCTGAAATAGTGCATATATAAAATATTTAGAAATAAAGAGGGGAAAAGAAAGAAACTCTAAGGTTAGAAGAAGTGCTCTAGAAAGACAAGAAGGAAGCAAGCATGGGATATCTACAGACAATAGCTGTCATTCCTTCTCAGTTGAGATATTAGATTTAAGCCCTGAGTACAAAGGTCAATGAACATAGTAAACACTCCATTACGTCATTCACAGTAGTCAGAACATTATAGGATAAGGCAAAGTGACAAGTGAAGAGTTACCACATACTCTACTCACTGAAAGCTGCCCTAACAAATTGCCTAGGGAGTTACCATTAAACACATCATAGATCAGAGGATTAAAGTATGGTTTTGTAATACTCTTCTGGACTCGTAGGGTAATTCCTAACTGATCTTTCAGAGTTACATTGGTCCAGGAGAAAGCTTCTCCTTTGTACTGTTCCATATGTATATTCCTTTGTTTGAAGGACTAGTAGGCTTTCCTGTCACGGAATTGTTATCTGTAGAGAGTGAGCAGGTCTGAGTTGGGCATGAAGAGTAGATTGAGGTTTGGGTATGCTGGCCAATGGTGGTACTCTTCACCTGGTCCTTTAAGTGAAGACCCCACTTTAAGGATTTACCTTCTTCCATTCCTCTCTACCCTAACTTTGTACCCTTTTGTGACCTCCTGTACTTTCCCCAGCCTAAGCTATTCCTCATTTTTAGGGCCTATTTGCTCTGTAACTAGGCTGTGAAATTATATACTCTGTGTTTAACTGATGCCTTATTTCTGTGACTCAGTATGTCGTTTAAACTGGGGCGACACACAAACTTGCAGCTGTGTGAGAGAAGAACATGCGGTGAAACCACACCCATAATCACCTGACTCCTGCAAGGTATGTAAGGAATCAAGGATCTCTCCACGCTCCCTTTCTCCTGAAGCCTGCTGTGCCATTGGATGCAAAGAGCCTGGGGTGGGAAATAGCAGCAGTGGGATTGCATCCTGACTGTAATGATGACTCACCCTATTCTGAACAAAGTCAGTGTCCTTCTGCTGACCTCTATTTCCCACCTTTAAAAACAAGGTGGCAATGCCACATTAGCCAACTTGAATGGTCCTTTTTGTGGAGCCAGTAGGCTGTAGTTGTGCCTTTCTCAGCCCATGAGAGATCTCACAGATGTTGATTATCTATAAAAGCATCTGTAGTGATATAGCTGAGGACTGGATTTAGTCCCTATCGTCTTGGCTTACTTACGTCTGTGTAGTTGGCCTCTGTGTAAGCAAATCACCTTTTTCCTGAGCAACACTCATTTGTGATACTGCAATTTCCTAATCAGGAGAGGAAGCATATGTACCCAAAATAATTTCTTGAGGTTTTGATTCATTGTTTACTCAGTACAGTGTTATATTTAGCCACATTTTAAGTTCTCCAATTTCCTTTCAAAGGCACATGGGAGGGAAATGAAGGAAGCAATTGGAAAACAATAGAAGAGACATTTAGAACAAATAAAGGAAAGCTTGGTGAAACTTACAAATGTTTGGGAAATACTTCAAGACTGTCTGCAGAGCCTTCAACACACCACCTGTTTCTCTCATTTGGGTTTAAATGGGATGTGTGCTGCTGCGTTCCAAGCCATCAAGAGCTATAGAAGCTCTGCCTCTGAGGTAAAAGATGCACAAAAATCATCATCCAGCCGGTTGTCTATCAGTGCACCCTGCTTCAGACCTTTTTGAAGATAAGGCTTTATCTTAGCTTTTTGCTTCCTACTTCATAATTGCCTGGCTAAGCTAATGAAGCTCATTTGGCGTTGTGTGCATTCAAAGTGTTCATCTGCATGAAAATTCCTGCCCCTTCATTATGTAAAACAGATATTAAAAAAATAATTCCCAGCCTCTAAATCGGGAGCAAGACTCTAGGGCTGAATCCTGAAATTTAAGCACACTTAGCACCATCTTCTAGGTTCAGAATTGTTTGCTAAACTTACCACACTTTGGCACTTCTTGGAGCTTCCTTCCGGGCTGTCATCTTTCTCCTTTTTTCTCTTTCTCTCATACAAATGGTGATGCAGCCCGGGTGGTACCCAGCTACCACTCTGCTCGCTCAGGGATATGAGATTCCTCTAGGAGGCAGGGAAATATGATGTAGCTTTGGCATCCGGTTTCTTTTCAAAAGTGTCGTATTACGTTTTGACAGGTGTTTGACACAAGATGCTGTCAGAACTAGGGTTTAACCTTGGAATGCCACCTTCAATTAGGGTGTCTGTGGATCAGAAACAATGAAATGAATCTGAGTGGTTGATGCCTCAATATTTCTGTATTTAATTTCATTTCTTCTCCAGATGTATTGCTGTATGGACATTTTTTTCAGGTTCTAAAAAAAAATAAGAGACTGGTTGGGTTCTGTCTGAGAACTGTGAGTCTGATGAGCTTTTCTTGTAAGGGGAAGTCAGATGAAACAGAGCTGTCATCCTAAAATATATTCAGTGGAAGGCAAATCTGCTATTGTTTTGATACCTTCACATTTAATGGGGTTTTAATTTATCATAAATGTCTAGACTGCTGATAGCAATGAAACTTAGAGATCATTCTCCAGATACACAAAGTATAACAAAAATAAATGAATGAGAACTTCAGATGGGGAGAGTTCTTTTAGAAACTGTGTTTTAGGCCAGATGTGTGTGGATTTTGTATCTTGGTTCTCTACTTCCCCTCCCCCCACCAAACCCTCAGTATTGTTTATTTTGGGTTTCGGGGGGTTCTGGGGATGCTGAAAGTACACATAGATACTTAGCTCTGCTGAGAAGCAAGGGATAATCTTACATCTTATGCCTACACAGCTTACAAGAATCAAAGACACTCATTTATTCTTGCAATAGCTAGAACTTGGTATACTTTTTAAAAGGTTAGCATGAAGCCTGGCACACAGGTGGCTCACACTTGTAATCTACATACTCAGGAGTCTGAAATCTGAGGATTGAGGTTCAAAGCCAGCTAAGGAAGAAAAGTTTGAGAATCAAATTTCCAATTAACCAGCAAAAAGCTGGAAGTGGAGCTGTGAGTCAAATGGTAGAGTGCCAGCCTTGAACGAAAAAAAGCCAAGTGAGAATGTGAGGCCCTGAGCTCAAGCCCCAGAGTATCAGCAAGTATGTTAGTGTGACAGTGAGAACAAAGGAGGATATTCTTAGGAGAGGATCACAATGACTCAATAGTTATGCATTTAAGATCATATAAAATGATGCTAATTGAAATGAACACCAAGAAATGGAAGTAAGAAGGGTTTTTTTATTATACTCTTTTCTTTTTCTTTCTTCCTTTCTCTCTCTCCCTCTCTCTCTCTCTTTCTTTCTTTCTTTCTGTCTCTCTCTTCCTTCTTTCCTTCCTTCCTTTCTTCCTTCCTTCCTGCCTTTGTTCCTTCCTTCCTTCCTTCCTTCCTCTCTTCCTTCCTTCCTTTCTTCCTTTCTTTTCTCTTTGTTTTTTTTTTTTTTCCTTCAGTCACTGTTCTTGATTTCTGTACCCTGATTTTCTGTACTCTTGTATGTAAATTTATCTGATTTGGGGAGGGGAAGGAGAAGCACAGAAACATTGAAACAAAGGGTAAACCAATTCAGCAGTGAAACCCACTAGACACTATATTGGAAATAAACTATACAACTTTTGGGGGAGGGAAGTCCAGAGGGGAAAAACTGAGAGAGAATGAAAGAGGGAGTGACACTGCCCAAAAGGAAATGTACTCACTACCTGACTCATGTAACTGTAACCCCTCTGTATAACACTTTTATAATAACCATTTTTTACATGTCAGTATGAGACATTTGTTGATGCTTGTGCCGGGCAGTATAGAATAGTGGTCTCCTTCCACGGATGTCTGTGTTCAAATCCCTGGGAATTCTGAATAGGTTCCTTTACATGAAATGTAGGTTCACCTTCAATGTCATTGAGTTTGTTCAAGAGCTGCTTTCAAAATAGGTGATCATACTGGATTACCCAAAATGTTCCCTGAAATCCCAGTGGCCTCAGAGTGGAAGATGGAGAAAGAAGAGGTTTAAAAGGTGCGCGGTGAGGAGGACTGGAGCCATCATTGTGCCTGAATAGAGAGAAGGAAGCCATTAGCTAAGGATTACAAGTAGCCTCTAGAAGCTGGAAAATAAGTATGCCCTGAAGAGTTTGACTTGGACCACACCTTGAGTTCAACCCAGAGAGAGCCATGTCAGACTTTTAGCCCAGAACAACAAAGCAATGAATCTATTCCATTTGGATTTTTTTTCTCTGTGACAGAGGTATCTTTGACACTAAAGTGGATATAACATTAAATATACTCAATTTGAGGAGACATACAATCTGTTTTCTCCTTTTTGCTCTCTGAGATTACATGAGACAATTAGCTATAATTGGCCCTTAAAAATCCTTAATACTGCTGGGTGTTGGAGGCTCATGCCTATAATCCTAGCTACTCAGGAGGCTGAGATCTGAGGATCTAGTTCAAATCCAGCCCAGGCAGGAAAAGCCCATGAGACTCTTATCTCCAATAAACCACCAGAAACAGGAAGTGGCACTGTGGCTCAAGTAGTAGAGCACTAGCCTTGAGCTGAAGAGCTGAGGGACAGTGCCCAGGCCCAGAGTTCAAGCCTCATAACTGACAAATAAGTAAGTAAGTAAATAAATAAATAAATAAAAATCCTTAATACTGATACTGTTTGTTTGCTTATAGGATTATAGGCCTATATTGTTATTGTGATCTTTAGTTTTTATTATTTTTGCTATTCCAGCTAGGTCATGCTTCTTGACCCAATGTTTCAGCTTTGGGAGAAGTTTCCTATGCTTACTCTCTGCCTATTTCCTTTACTTATCAATTTTTCCCTGATGTCTTCCTGTTGATTTTATTTTTCTAAAATAATTCATAGTATAAAATACATATCAAGAATAATGAAAAGCACTCCTAAGTTGAGTCAGTCCAGAGATGCTACTGTGTTTTATGTCACTTTTATTTAAGGTCAAGCCTTCATGTAGAGTTGCAATTAATAAAACTATTGCTCTGAAAATCTTTGGTATCATCCACAATTGTTTATTTCAAAGACCATGTGTCTATATAGTACTTTGGAAAGCATGTCTTTGGAAGATATTGTTGGCTTTGAATTAAGAAACACAAAAAGAAGCTGACTTGTATTCATTCTGTGGCCATGTCCTATGAAAGCCATAGATATTGATATAATCAAAATTCTCATGGCTCCAAACAGGGATAATTGAGTTAGTGTAAACCAATTACATTTGAAAAACAACTTATTGTGTAAACAGTTAATCATGTATTCCACTCATTCATTCATTCACTTTCATTTATTTAACCAGTATGTGTTGAATATCTGTAGGTCTAAGCATAGCTTCAGAGAGTGACTGCTACTTGGTTGAGTATCTAAAATCTAAATTGTAAAAGATGGTTATATTATTCCTTAAAATATGTCACCAATGATGGGGCTTGTGGGTAATAGCTACCAAAGAGCAGATAACTGATTTGGCTTACATATTGGAGGTGCCACTGTAAATATCTGAACCTGCTCAGTTCTCTTGGATGCTGGGAGGCCTCAGAGAGGAATGCTTTGTGCTAGATCTCATCCTTTCCCAATCCCTGATCATATATTTCATACAACAAACGAGATAGTTACCTCTCTCTTCACTATCTTATAATTTGGGGGTATTTAAATGACATTTTGGCAACAACTCCACAAAAGATTTCATTTTCTCACCAATAGACTAAGAGAACTATTGAGATGGGGCTGTAGCTTGGTGGTAGAGCATTTGCCTAGCATGTGTAAGACCCTAGGTTTGAGCTCTAGGACTGCATGCAAGCAAACAGAAACCTAAATCTTTTCCCTCCTGTAAATCTGTCCTGAAAGCATCTTTCTTCCTGCAGATCTGAATTTTATTTGTCCTTGCCCTACAAAATTGAGGGTCTACTCCCGAAATGGAATATGAAAAATGGAGAAGGAGCCCGGTGCTGGTGTCTCACACCTGTAATCCTAGCTAGTCAAGAGGCTGAGATCTGAGGATCTCGGTTCAAAGCCAGCCCAGGCAGGAAAGTCCATGAAGCTCTTATCTCCAATAAACCACCAGAAAACTGGGAGTAACACTGTAGCTCAAGTGGTAGAGTGCTAGCCTTGAGCTGAAGAGCTGAGGGACAGCGCTCAGGCCCAGAGTTAAGGCCCCACGACCGACAAAAACAGAAAAATGGAGAAGGGTGGGAGAGAGAGAGAGAGAGAGAGAGAGAGAGAGAGAGAGAGAGAAGAAGAAAAAGAGATAAAAGGAGGGAGGGGGAAGGAGGGAGAGAGAACTGTCTACTTCTGCATCAATGAGCTAGAGTAAGGAGGTTAATGATCTCCAGGTTGTCAGAATAATCTTGTGGTTAATCAGTCATTTTGAATGATGAAACAATATTTTGAAATGAAATCCATTGTGTCTTACTTGTTCCATCTTGCTTTGCTCGTTGCTAGCCTTCAGTTCTACCTGAGGACCTTACCCTTGAGTTCAGATAGCGGATCTTCTCAAATCAGGTCCACAGAGCATTGGCATCTAGAAAGCAATAATGCTTGCTCCCCGGATCCAGGTCTCACTCAAAGCCTGTGTGGCCTGATTAGTGGCAGGCATGCTGTAGGCCAAGCATCAGAACAGCCCATCAAAGGCATGCATTTTACATCATGTCAGTTCTCAGCTATCCAAGACCCCAGCATGTCATTCTCTTGGTAGATAGCAAAGAAAGGGTTGTCACTTCACTTCATTGGTCATTCTAAGAAGCTCCTTTCCCTTCAATTACTCATGGGTGTCAGAAGAAGAAAGAGAACGCTAGAGAGACATAATATGTTGAAGCACTTCAAAGGTGATTACTTTTTCTTCCCATCAATCATGTATAGAAAATTTCTCCCAGCTCACTTGATAATCCTATTTTTCCTTTGAAGAAGAGAAACTGTCTTGCTACCAAACGAGCCATTGAATTAGCACTGTCATTACCGACTTTTGAACTCATTAGGGCTTATTTAGTATTCGCAAGCTGTACAAGAGTCTGAAATGTAATTTCTTCAATGATGGCTATGAAGAGGGGAATGACAGCTTTTCAGGAAACAAATTGTAGATCGAGTCTTCAAATTTCCTGGCAAGGAAAAACCATGTATTCTTTTTTATTGGGGGAGTTCATCAGGGGTTAACTTAGCTTTGAAAATTAAATGCTTTTGTGTCATGTAGACCATGGGGGTGGTGTGTGTATGCATGTGTGCATATGCTCACAGTAGGGAATAATGGAAGAAGTGCTGAGATTGTCATACAATGACTCGTTGACTCTATATCAAAAAGTCTCCAGTAATAAAAAGGCATTATTTTCTTGGAGCCATTATCTATTTCTCCTTAGTTCACTTAACAGGTCACATGGAAACTTACAACAATTAAGTTAACACATTCTAAACTCCAGATCACTCTCTTTTCTTCCAACTGTAAAGATATGATCACTCTCTTGCCTTCCAACAATAAATATAGGAGGAAAAGATTCAGGCCAACTTGAGATCAGATGCCTAATTCTGACATCATATGAGCAGGGCCACAAAGACTCCATTTCTTTTGGGAAGGGCAGGTGAATTCCAGAGAAGGTAGTGGGCAGACAAGATGGTGTTTCTAAGACTGGAATGGAAGCACATGTCTATAACCCTAGCAAGGCAGAGGTCAGAGGAGTCATGATTCAGGGCCAGCCAGGTTAAAAAAGGAGAGCCCATGTGTGCTCGGTGTGGTAGTGAACACCTGTCACCCATGCTATTCTGGAGTAGGAGAACTGTGGCCAAGGACAGCCTTGGAATGCAGGCCAGACCCTATTTGGAAAATATTAAAAGCACTGGGGATGTGGATCAAGTGGTAGAGCACCTGCCTAGCAAGTATGAGGCTCTATGATCACCTCTCTGTTCCAACCCCTGCAAATGGTGATGCTTCTAACATGTAGAAGAACACAAAGGATACATAGTTGCTGCCTTTAACTTCTTTTTAGAGAGAATGCTAGAGTCCTGAAGAGGCAGTAAGGTAATAGCATCGAAGCCCATCCCTGATTCTGAGGGCATGGCTAGATCAATGCAGTGAGTTAGCCATGGACGACTTCTAAATGCTTTGCGTCATTGAATTTCTATTTCAGTCTCTTCAGAACAGCTGTCGTGATTGCATATTCATAGTGGTTTCAAGGAAATTGTCAGTAGATGAGATGCTAGTACAACACACCTATATGCTGAGTCTAACCTCCTCGCATGTCTCCTCTCATCTTCGCCTTTGTGCAATTTCTGTATTTACTGCCATGGATTTTATACTCCAGTCATAATGGCTGTGTCAATCCATAAATATTTTACGAAGGGAGAGAATGATGTCATAACTCCTTCATATGCATCATTTGACTCCACTGTTTCTTTACGTGTATACTTAGTTAATCTGCAACTGTTTGTCTACCTTCATCCTAAACTCCAGGAATTCCTCACACCTACTTGGTGTTTGGCACTTACTGGATGCTTACTGTATGTATGGAATGAATGAATGGATGGATGAATGGGAACTGGAGAGAATGGATTAACAAAAGTCTGCCAACATTTATAAAATCACAAGCTGGGCTGGGTTGTGGTACCTGCCTGTAATGCCAACTAGTAGGAGGTAGAAACTGAAAGGATTGTAGTTCAAGGTCATTCTGGGAAAAAAGTTACTGACCCACATCTCCATCAACCAGCTGGGTGTGGTGGTCATACCTGGAACCCCTGTTGTGCAGGAGGTCATGGGTAGAAGTATTGAAGTCTGAGGCCAGTGTCAGGCAAAAGCATGAGATTGTATTTTAAAAAAATGACTAGGTCTGTGACTCAAGCAGTAGAGAGAGCTTGCTTAGCAAATACAGAGCCTCAGGTTCAAATCCCAGTACCACCAACAGCAACAGGAAGACTGTAATCTGAATTTTTTTTCTTTTAATATTTTTAAAATTTTGCAAAGGTATCATTTGCTTTCTTTAATAAATTCAAAGATTAGAAAAGAAGGAAGACAAAATCATCTTCCCAAAGTGCTGAGAAGCAGAACTGTTTCAGATTCAGAGATTTCTCTACTTTCAAACCTTTTATTATTATTATTATTATTGTGAAAATACTGTACAGAGGGGTTACAATTACATGGGCAAGATAATGAGTACATTTCTTATCAAGCATTGTAGCCTCCTCCTTTGTTTCCCCTTCCCATCCCATCCTCCCCCCACCCCCCCTACCTACCCACCTCCCCCCCCCCCCACTGGAACTGAAAAAAATTAAATCCCCCTACAACAAATCTTCAAAGAAACAACTGCCCAATAAATAAGTGAGCTAAAGACTTAAAGAGAAACTTCTCTGAAGAGGAAAGAAGGATGGCCAATAGACACATGAAGAAATGCTCAACCTCTCTAGCCATAAAAGAAATGCAAATCAAAACAACATTGAGATATCACCTCACCCCAGGTAGAATGGCTATAATCAGGAACTCTAATCACAACAGATGCTGGAGGGGATGTGGATAGAAGGTAACCTTACTGCATTGTTGGTGGGAGTGTAAACTTGTTCAACCACTTTGGAAAGTAGTATGGAGGTTCCTCAAAAGACTCCACATAGAGCTCCCCTATGACCCAGCAATCCTACTTCAGAACCTTTGCATAAACCAGGCGCCAGTGGCTCACGCCTGTAATCCTAGCAATTTAGGAGGCTGAGATTTGAAGATCATGATTCAAAGCCAGCCCAGTCAGGAAAGACCTTGAGACTCTTATCTCCAATTACCAGCCAACTGGAAGTGGTGCTGTGGCTCAACTGGTAGAGTGCTGTCCTTGAACTGAAGAGCTGAGGGACAGCACCCACGCCCAGAGTTCAAGTCCTACGATCAACAAAAACAAAAAAAAAAACCTTTGCATAGACTATTTGTTGACCATTTTCCTAATCTAAAAGTCCAAAAGCTGAAATGTTCCAAAATCTGAACTTTTTTGAATGCCACAATAGTACTCAAGAACTTTTCAATTTTGAGGCATTTTGACTTTCAGAGTTTTAGATTAGGGCAGCTTACAACCCTTTCTGGAGTGGATCTGTTTTTATACAATATTACAATGTATATATTAATATATAATATTAATTTTGTTTTTTGGATCTGTACTTGTTTGGTTGAAAATGAAGATATTTCTGCAATGTTACTTTCCCCACTTAACATATGGCAGACACCCCTCTTTTCAGCAAATACTTGAGAGCATGCCATTTATCATGGAGGACAGAGCCCAAGAGTTATTATTATTATGATTATCATTATTGTTGTTATTGCCAGTCCTGGGGCTTGAACTCAAGGCCTGGGCACTGTTCCTGGGCTCCTTTTCCTCAAGGCTAGCACTCTAGTATTTGAGCCACAATCACTTCTGTGGTTAATTGGAGATAAATCTCAAGAACTTTCCTGCTCTGGCTGGCTTCAAACCAGGATCCTCCAATCTCAGCTTCTTGAGTAGCTAGAATTACAGGTGTGAGCCACCAGCACCCAATCCACAGGTTAATTTAATGCTAAAAGAAAGTAGTTTATCTAATTATCATGATTATATTAGCATGATTTGAAAAGGGTTAGTGAGTAATCTGCAGGCCAAATTTGTCCCACTATATATTTTTTGGCCCACTATAATTTTACTGGAACAAGCCACACGTCTTTGTTTATACATTGGTTCTGAGAGTTTTAAGGCTGTTGATAACAACAGGAAGGAGTTGCTGACAGAGAAATGACATGTCATGCAAGATGGAAAATATGTAGTCTCTGATCTTTGCTGAACCTTTGCATGGGCTACTTTTAAGGTCCACTCAGCCAGCATCCAGTATCAAAGAATGTGCAGAAGGCTATGTTTGGAGATATTGAAATCACTGTTTGTGGATATTGTAGTTACTTCTCTCTGTTTTTTTTTTGGCAAGTCTTTGATAAGTGATTCAGGTAACTGGAAAGGAGACGGAGAAGAAGCTTGGCATATGTGATTGCTTTTGCTTCAGTTTCTCTAATTAGGATTCTGTTTATATTTCTCTAAAAGCATACATATTCACCTACCCCCCCCACATCTGTTTTTCACAGTTCACCACTGGATAATTATAAACTACAGCATCCTTAAGTCATAGCCCATGTCTATATATGGTCATTCAGCAAGAAGTATCACATGTAATGTATATACAGTGTTGGGTTTCCTGGTTGGAATCCATCCATAGTCAGTCTATGGAGAGAACATGCCGGCATCTCCATGAAAATACAAATGATTAGTAGCCCAGTAGTTCCTTGGACTGGATTTTATTAACAAAGAAGAATGCTGGACTGACTTAGGCTTAATGGATTTCCACATCTTTTATGTTCTTGGGAGCAACAAAAGTTGTGTGATGGATACTTCAGTGGGTGGAACATTACGTTCTTATTTATTGCTACTGCTAGCAAGGCCTTATAGATGTATTCTGTCCTCTGAGCTTTGGCCAAGTCAGCAGGAAAACAAAGGCTGTGGGTGTATTGAGCAAGCTGGACCTTAACATTTCACATGTGGAAATATACCATAATTTGTTTAAAATTCAAATCTTATAGCCTCAGGTCTATTACACTGAAGTTACTTGGTGCTAGTGTAGGGCCCAGGAATATGCATTTTAACTAAACCTGTATTAGTCAGATATTCATTGATGAAACAAAACACCTGAGAGAAACAATTTAACATGAAAAGAAACTTTTAGCTCCTGGTCTCAGAAGTTTTGGTCATGATGGCTGGCTGCATTGTTTCTGGGGCTATGATGAAGCAGAGCATCATGGTAAGGCTGTGGTGTAGCAAAACAGATCAACCCATGGTAGCTGGGAAGGAGGCAGGTAGAAGATAGAAGAGGGAGTTGGGGGAGGTGGGCAGGGAAAAGTTGTACTCTCCCAAGACACATTCCCACAGACCTATTTCCTCCAAAAAAAAAAAAAATCCTACCTCCCAGTAATGCTATCAAATTATGAATTCATCAATGGTTTTTCCATTGATAAAGCCAGAGCTCATGATAAAGTTACTCCCTCAAACCTCATCCATTTGCAGCCAAGTACTGCCTTCCAAATATTCACATCCAGAAAATCACTGGACTGTTCTAAGTCTGACCATGCCATCAGTAATCTGTGCCTTTGGTTATGCCATTACTTTTCTTGATGTGTTATTTCCTTCTCTCCTATCTGCTTCTCCTTTGTAATATTTTAAGAGCATTGTTAATCCCTTCCTAGTTCACCTTTGTCAGGGATTTTGCAGGGAGATAAGTAGCCTCAGAAAGACTAGTATCTTCAAGTACCAGCCAGATCTGCTTTGCTCTTCCTGTCCCTGTATTAGCATGGTGCTCATTGCATCTCTTCTAGAGCTGCTCAATAAAGAGTGAATAAAGAATGAGTAATCAACAGTGCCTGGCTGAAATGACACAGGACAGAGAAAATCAGAGATACTTTACTATCAAGTGAGGAGACCCATGAGGCTAGCAGTGTTTACTTAAGGAATCTAAGTCTGTCCATTTCAGAAATGCTTTCTGTCTGGAGACTTTATTTGAAATATATTTCTTTGGAACCCAAGCTGTGTCACGCAGCCTTCTTCTAGCAAATACACTCCTATACAAAACACAATCCTTAATCATGAACATGGTCAAACAAGTACAGGTTTTCTGTTTGCTATTTTTAAAAGCAGAGAAAATATCTCAGGAAACCGATTTAAAAAAAATCATGTATCTCAAAGATATATGTATCATATTAGATAAGTTTGGATCTTCTTATTTCCTGTTATTTTTTATTATGTTTTATGTATTCAAAGGAGGAACTGTCCAATAATGGGGTGGCAAGTGGGGAGAATTGACCTACAAAACAGACTTGCCCTCTTTTTTTATTTTATTTTTTGTCAGTCATGGGGCCTGAACTCTGGGCCTGGGTGCTGTGCCTCAGCTCTTCAGCTCAAGGCTAGCACTCTACCACTTGAGTCAAAGTGCCACTTCTGGCTTTTTCTGTTTATGTGGTGCTGAGGAATCGAACCTAGGGCCTCATGCATGCAAGGCAAGCACTCTACCACTGAGCCACCTTCCCAGCCCAGATTTTCCCTCTTTCAAAATTATGTGTTTGGGAATTAACCTGTTTCTGTTGTAAGGTGAATCCAGTCAGTGAGATAGAAGCCACATTGTGAGAGGTCAAGTTGGGAGTCTTTATTGGAAAGCAGGCAAATGCAGGGGGACTCTTGGTACAAAGACCTACAGCCCCACGAGTATATTTAACACTGTTAGAAAATTGAGTCATAAGAGCAGAAGAGGAAAGAAAGAGCAGAACCACAAAGCCAACAACCCAGATGAACCTTAATGGAGAGCTGGTGTGGGATGCCATGCAGACCAGAGCGGGGCCAGGAGACCAGTCACGCACACGAAAACAGCTGAGAAAACAAGGACTTACTGAGACCTAGTCTTTCCCTTCACTTCAATTCAAGTTGCCCAAATCCTATATTAAAACAATGACCCTGTAAATTATAGCTTATGTTTAAGAAACATTGGAATGGATGGGAAAAAGTGTGTCATTCTCATGTTTTAACTGTAATTTTTAAATGGTATCAGACTGTCAACATTCCTCAAGAGAGTAATCATTCATTCTTCTCCCTACTTATTTTCTTCTTTTCGGTTAGAATCATCTGAGCTTTGGCGCGGACTGAGATTTCCGCTTGCCCAGAGGGTTAGCGTAAGTTGGAGGAAGAACTGAGAACTTGGCAGTTGGAGAAAAAAATGTATCTAAGAGCTCACCACTTATTTCCTTCCACACATCTTTTCTTGTTCATTTGGGATCCCTCTCCCCACCACACACACAAATTAAGCTGAGAAAGAAGATGGGGCTCTCCAGAGGGGTGGCACATGAGTGACTTGAAGTGAAAAGGAGGGAAGGGATGGGTAGAAGAGCCAGGAGAAGAAAGGCCAGGAGAAAGAACAGCTGGCAGAGCCTCTGCAAAAGGAAAGACTATTTTAAACTCTTTTGAGACTGCTTTAAAAGCCAGAAATCAACCTCTCTTCTTCTAATGAAGCCCTCACCCCCACTTGCTTTCATTCTCTCCTGCTGGAAGAGGAATGCCAACTGCAGGAGTGTAGAAACATTTGATTTTTTTAAATTAACAGGAAGAACAGGTCCTATTTAAAAGCATTTCAGGAGAGCCTAAATCTGCAGTCCCTCTTGGCCGACTTGTAAAAGACAATAACACTCATTTTGTATTTTTTTTGTTGTTGTTGTGGTTGTTTGTTTTTGAGTCACCAGAAACAAAATAGCAACACTTGTTAAGCACTCAGGAGCCAGGCCTTGGGTTATAGTGCTTCTTGTCAGCATCTTAACTCACTTAAAATCCTGTGATACCTTCTTGTCTCCCCTTTGTGAAGCAGCAGTTGAGCCTATAAAAAGGCCGGGAATGTGTTCGAGGACACTTGTCAGTGGTACTGATGAGATCTGAACCCAAGGCAGGAGTATCTTTCTCTTTTTGAACTTCTCATTATAAAATGACTTCGAGTTTGCAAAGTTACAAAAGCATTGGAAAGAGAGGATAAGGAATCATTTTGTTGATGAAAGCTGTTGATTAATAGCAGGCTATAGGTTAGAGAAAGAGAACGGGCTCTGTTGGTGCGAGGGGTTAAGCAGGAGGGGGTTAGGCTAGTGAAGGTGAATGAGGACACGTGGTTGAAGTCATTTGTTTGCATGTGTGAAACTAAAACAATGAAATTTTTAGGAAGGAGAGAGGAAGGTAAGGGAGAGTAATAAAGGGGTGAGGTTGTTTGGAATACACTAGCTATACAGGTGGCAATCTCACAATTATTATCTCCCCATTTGTATAACTATGCATGCTAGTACCAAAACACTTAAAAACAATAAATAAACGATGACTTCTTACATAACAGAAATCCTATATGTATTTTCCACCAGGTTCCCTAGGTACTCATACTTCATTTACCTTACTCATCATGTTCTCTGTGTATGCATATATCTCATAGGTATATACTCATCATATATATGTTATATTTGTGTAGATACATTATTTACATGTATATATATATATATATATATATACACACATACATACATATAATGTTTTCCTGGAAAATTTGAAAGCAAGATATAGACCTGATGCTCTTAATTTTATAATGTCTTGAAAGAAAAGTTCTCTTTTAGAAAATACATAGTCCAACTATCCACTAACATTAAAGAACACTAACATTGATACAAAACAATTTCTAATCCATTGGCTCAGAAATCGGGACAATGTCCTTTCTTTGCTGGTTTCATGCTCCATTCCTGGATCACACCTTCCTTTGAGTTGTTCTGTTTTGTAGGGTTCTATAATTGCAAACATTTGCTGAAAACTCTGACTTTCATGACTTTGACATTTTTTAAATTTTTATTTATTTTTTATTGTGAAAATACTGTACAGAGGAGTTACAATTACATGGGCAAGATAATGAGTACATTTCTTATCAAGCATGGTAGCCTCCTCCTTTGTTTCCCCTTCCCATCCCTTCCCAGTCTCCCCCTTCCCCCCCCCAATCCTCCCCCCTCCACATCAAAGTTGTAAAGTTCATTTTCCACATGACAACTTGTACTTCTCATTGTTGCAACCCGTCCACCTGTATTCTTATTTAAACGACTTGTTTTTCCCCTTCCCCTCCACAAATTATACCGACATCAAATACAGTGAAAGCAGGGGTTATACTGTGGGGGAGGGACATACAAAGCAACAAAGAAATCATCTTATAAATGTGTTAGAAACAATCGCATGAAAGAAAAAAAAACATTTGAATACATATCTAACATCACCTTATCTGACCTTTTATGCTTGTCTCAGATATATACTAGTTATTGTAAATAAGGGAAACCATGGGACCTATGTTTCTTTGGACCTGGCTTACTTCACTTAATATAATTTTTTCCAAGTCTTTCCATTTCCTAACAAATGGGGCAATGTAATTTTTTCTGATGGAGGCATAGAATTCCATTGTGCATATACACCACATTTTCTTGATCCATTCATTTACGGAGGAGCATCTGGGTTGGTTCCATATCTTAGCTATGGAAATAATGCTGCATTAAACATAGTCATGCTGGTAGCTTTAGTGTGGTCTTGTTTGTAAACATTTGGGTAAATGCCCAAAAGTGGGATTGCTGGGTCATAGGGGAGCTCTATGTGGAGTCTTTTGAGGAAACTCCATACTACTTTCCAAAGTGGTTGAACAAGTTTACACTCCCACCAACAATGCAGTAAGGTTCCCTTCTGTCCACATCCCCTCCAGCAACCGTTGTTATAAAGAGAAACTTCTCTGAAGAGGAAAGAAGGATGGCCAATAGACACATGAAGAAATGTTCAACCTCCCTAGCCATAAAAGAAATGCAAATCAAAACAACATTAAGATACCACTTCACCCCAGTTAGAATGGCAAAAATCAAGAACTCTAATAACCACTTTGACACTTTTAAGGAGTGTTGTAGGCCTGTTGCTTTCTAGAAAGTCCCTTAATTTGAATGTGTCAATTGAGGTGTTTCTTCATGATTAGAATCAGAGTTTGCATCACTAGCAGGAAAACCACAGCAAAAGCATCCTTCATAATGCCTAGAAACAGGGGTTACTTGATTTCCTTTTGTCCAATTTGGGTGGTACCTATCAACTTGGATCCCTTGGTTAATGTGTCCTCCAGGTTCCTCCACTGCAAAGTTTTTTTTTTTTTAATTGATAAGTATCTTATGGGGAGATACTTAATTTTTTTTTTTTTTTGCTAGGACACAAACCTGGGGCCTTGCACATGCTAGGCAAGTACTTGAAGGTGTATAGCAAGCTGAGATATCTTATTTTTGTTACAATTTTACATGATTGTTTTTATAGTATATATAGTACAGAGTATCTGCAACAATCACTAGTTTGATTTCTAATTAAGTCATTTCTTATTATTTGAAATTCAACTATAAGAAAGCAACTTCCTCCCCCTGACTTTCAAAAGTAACTTTTGTTCTGTATATTTGTGGTATGATATGATGATAGAAGACATGAAAGTAGTAAGATGGTTACTACAGAGAAACACAGGGACACTTCTATCACTTACCAGAGTTAGGTACCCTTTGTGATAAGAGTAGCTAACAATCTTATTTCTATCAGTATATTGTACCAAGTTTTTGTCTATTTTATTTCACCAGTTATTCATTATAAATATACCACCACTACAGACATATGAGCCAAACATCAGAAAAGGGCAGTTCAACATTTTGCCTTAAATTACTTGCAGTTAGTGCTCCATAAGGGAGAAGAAAATGAATTTTACTTCTACATATAATCATATATATATATAATATAATCATATATGTAATATATAATATAATCATATACATAATACAGACATACATGATCGTACACATATAATCATCATCGGGTACTATTTTATTCTTGTGCTCTAGTAAAACATAGTCTGTGGTTATTTTTTCTCTGGATCAGAATTATTTTTACTGGTTTCAAGTGTGTTTATTTCTTTCCTTTTTCTTTTCCATATTTATTTTGAATATCATTATTGTTCTCATAGGAATCCTTAACAGTTGTGCTACCATGTCCCAGTACCATTATTAGCAGTCTATTATGTAACCAGAGGTGATAATTGCTCCTCATGTCGGTCTTTGTCGTTCATATAAACATGATTAATCACAGACTAGCCAGCTCTCTTCTTCCCTCTTTCCCAGCCCTCCTTCCCCTTCTCTACCTCCATCTCTTATGTCTCCTTTCTTTCTTTGGAAAAAGAAGAGAAGGAGGAATAGGAAGAAAAAGAGGGGAGGAGGGAAATGAGTGGAAAATGGAAGATAAAAGAGCAAATTCTTCTGAAACCTTTTGGTTCAGCCTTATTACTCCATACTGTGACTTAGAAAAAGAAAACACTCTAACCTTCCTATGAAGAAAATATGAATTAATTTCTACTCGGCTATTTAAAAAAAGAAATAGAGTATTTTTTTTCTCCTGAGTTTCAGGTACATCCAACTTAACATAGCATTAGGCTTCATTCTGAATATTTTGAATATTTATAGTGCTTGATTCTTGGACTTTCTAAAAGGTCACTTGAAAATGAAGTCACTTTCATTTTAAAGTGGAAGATGGTGAACATGAGCAAGGGAAGAGTTTTTAATGAAACCTGTGATGTCTGTTCTCCTGCAAAAGGTCTTCCTTTGCTATAGCAATTGTATTGCTTAATGGCCTTCCTTATGTGAGATGATTACATTGTGACATATAAAAGCCTGCCAGCTAGGTGACTGAGAGGCTCCTGTGGCAAGTGACAATCATATTCACCTGGCACCTTCATTTTGGCACAAATGTTGCAGATACTGAACCGGTCCACTGTATTCATTCACAACAAGTACATGGATGATTTTCCTAGTGAAGATAGTTTGTTTGCACATGGTTAGCTTAACCTGTCTTAAGGACAATGAAGAGCATCATTTTAGGGATCCGGGGTGTGGCATGTAAAATAAGGGGAGGACTTCGTGGGAGTGCCGGGCCTCTGGACCCCATGATTCTCACAACACCTTTGTGCCTTGTGTAGCTCATGCCTCTGTGTTATAGAGAATACCAGTCCTACAAAATGGCCTAGGATGCCACGGATTTTGACCAGATTAGTTTGGGAAAATGTTCTGCACTAGCTCCAGCAGCACTTAGCATTTCACAGGGGACTTTGGAGAACTGAAGTTTCTGAGAAGCTCCATAAGAAGGAAAATCTGCTCAACAACTCTTTCTCTAGTGATTCCTACTTGACCATTGCTTTGACAAATGTCATTTGAGAGAAATCACTTGAATAATGCAGAATCAAACTTCATTAGATTCATAGAGTTTTGTTGTGTTTTTAAGTTGTATGGAAGATGACTTTAGTGACTAGTTTAAGGTGCTCATTGTAGCTAATCATATCTTTGAATCTTTGCTGAGGAACTTTCTCTTCTGGCTATTCATTTTACATTGTGCCATATAGCCCTCATTTTACGCCATTATTTTTTTATTCTACTGCTTTCTTAACAAACAGCCTGCATCTTCACAGAAGACCTACCTGCTCTAGTTAAAAACATCCCTTTGTTTTCTGGATATGACAAGTTTATCTTTAGCTGTTTCTGATCAGAGGGACTTTGGTTCCAAGTCTTTTAAAGGTTTTTGTCATTCTGTTGTAACCTAACACTTCAGAGAAACTGAAACTTCCTAGCATGAGAGCTGACTCTTTGTATCCAACCAAAGTAAGTTTGGGGGAAGTTTGCCATGATTTTCATCCATTCATTTTGAGTTCTTCATGTCTATGTCTGGTGAAAGAAGGGAAATGGCCTGTGCTCTGAGAGGCTGTGCTCAGTGGCCTTGATAAGTAAGTCAGTTCATCCAACTGTAGATAGTCAAGATTCCAGGAGTTAGTCTTCTAGAAATTTTGGATGAACCTAGTAAAACAAGGGTTATTGAATATAAGAAGAGTATCCAATTATCAAAAGAACAAACTTTGGTAATTTCTACTGAAGCAGTAAGTTCTTACAGTGAATGCCAAACAGAGACCCCAAACAGAGGTACACCCATAGAGGTACTTTGCAAGAGTAGCAGAAGCAGGAACAACATCTTATTTAATATTATGTGTCTCTTATCCTCAACATTGGGTGAGAGATATTAAAAGCCTGTGAAGTAGAGGTTCATTTAGGATATCCAGCCCTATGTTGAATGAATGAATGAGGATTAAATTTTAATTTGCTTCTGTCTAGAGGTAAGACTTTGATACTCTGTGGACATGAAGATAAATGAGGCACCTCTTTACCACACTGAAGTTGATTAGGTAGTAAGGAAAGAAAACCCAAACATGAAGGCAAAAAGAGGTAACACTGTGGATGTTTAGGAATCAAAAGCCATCAGAGGTATGATTATATCACTTCACAATACTGCTGTGTAACAAACATGGTAGCTTAAAAATGATCATTTATTCTGACTCTTGTACTTGTGGGTCAGTTTGGTTTGTCCCAATTCCAAACATTATGGGTTCAATCCATGTGTCTCTTGTTCTCTCTGCAAAGAAGCCAAGATGTGTTCTTGATGTGGTAATAGGCAGATCTGCTAATCAAATCTTAAGTTTCTGGTTGGGTCACATCTGTTACTTACCATGCCATTGTTTATTTCTTATATCAGAAGCCTGCAAAAATGTACTCCACTCAGGGAGAGGAAATAGAGAAAGATTGAATTTTCTATCTGCATAATCTAATCAGTTTTCTTGGTAAACACTAGGATATTTTGTATATCTGAGGAATTTGCTGGGAAGTAGCAGTATTTAAGTGTTAAGTGGGACATAGAAATAGAAGCCTGATTTCCAGCTAATCACAAAGGATAAAAATGAGTTTTACCGTGAGCTAGGATTCACAAGATATTCCAGAAAGTTGGGCACTGAGAATACCTGTCTAAAAACTGCTAGTAGAGTTATTTTAGGGTATTTTTAAGGAAAACAAGTTTAGAAGAATGATAAAAACAGCAGCCAGATGGTCAAAGACAGAAGAGAATTAGAAGTAATGAAGTGGAAGGAATTATTATCAGCATCTCTTTTGAAGACATCAAGGCTGGGAAAGAAAAGGGAGTTGAAAGGAGACAGAACAGAAGTAAGCAAGGTGCACATATGTGCTAAAAAATCATATTCAATAAAAGAAGATTCTGAGACTTTTTGATGTCCTAAGATGGTGAGTCACAAAAGGATAGAAATGAAACTGTTAACTTGTCCCTCATTCCACATGAGATCTTTTGTAAGATGATAAAACAATGATATTGAGTACAGCAGTCCTCTCTCCCAATAGGTGATAAACAAATATGTGTGTGTTAGTCATACACATGTGTGTATGCACACATATGTACACACACACACACACACACACATATACATTGAACCTGGGGCTTGAACTCAGGGCCTGAGCCCTATCCCTTAGTTTTTTTGCAAAAGAGTAGCACTCTGCCACTTGAACCACAGCTCCACTTCCAGCTTTTTGGTAATTAATTGGAGATAGGAGTCTCATACACTTAGCTGCTTAGGCTGGCTCCAATCCACTATGTCCAGATCTCATCCTCCTGAGTAACTAGGATTACAAGTGTGAGCCACTGACATCCGGCAAAATACAAACTTTTAAATGAGGTGTAATGAAGGGGTCACAAAACTCTTGAATTTTGAGGAGATGATCCCTACTACTTAAAATGCTCCAGGGACCTTATTTTCAAACATTATGTGGGGGTACAATATTTACCTGTGCAGTTAACAAGCGACTTACTAACAGACAGTCACTTGAGTTGTTAATTAATGTTTAATTTTTTAATTGCTCACACCTGCAGAAATTTCCCCCAATAGGAAAGGAGACCTGATTTCAAACCATGATGATAGAAGTTGGGATTTTCTTCTGTGAATATGTAAGTAGGCAGCGACCCTGTGGGTTCTAGATGCAGCTATCCATTGATTGTGTGTTAACCATGAGCTTAAGAGTAGGGCCACTTGCTGTGGGATCCCAAGAAAGATATGGTTGACTCTTAACCTTTAAGCACCAACCAATCCATCTAGGAAAAGGCATGCATACAAGAAATAATGAGATTGAGGGAGGATTAAATGCTGGTGGCAGGAAGCACCATTCCAGCACTGCTAATAGAGGAGAATCTCTTCAGATGATGCAGATTTTTATATGCTGAAAAGGCTTAAGAACGCAAGTTAGAAATCCAAGTTTCCTGGGTTTGAATCTTGGCTTGTGTAGTCACTACTTCTGTGCCTTTCAGTGTCTCCATCTATAATAGGGACCCCCTCTGTTGATGAAAAGACTAAGCTAACATGTGTAATTCACAGAGCAATGGCATGCAAGGAAGCACGCAAGGTACAAACTCTGAGATTTTTGTTTTCTTGATTTGGGTGATGGCATTGTGTCCCATTTGGTTTGGTTTTTGGTTCTGTTGTTGATGTGGTAGGGATCACAAGATTTGAAGAAGGTGATAACATCACTCTAACCAGCTCCTTTGTATGGTGTCTTGTTACATTTAGCATCAAATAATTGAGGAGGATTCTTTCCTAGCTGTTCTAAACTCTGCTGACTTTTCTCAAATGGCAGATTGGAGGAGCATGCCACAAGCCACTTTGCTTTATTTTTGTGCAACAAGCGTGTTTCCCTCTGTGGGACTAACTTCTTTCTGCGATTGGACCAAGGCTCCCTGACATCTCCAGTGCTTCATCAGTGCCCAAACTCTGTAATTTTTACTTTTCCACCCATTATTGCCATTTTGTTATCATCGGAAAGTGAACTTGTGGAGAGTCCAGGCCTGAAGTCTTAGCAGGCAATTTCGTCTTCCTTTTAATCATGTTGGCTAACTTGGCTGTAGTTTGTAAATGGATGTGTTTTTACAAGGTCTTAATTCAGAGATGGTACCTAAGCTACACCGGGAAGAGGAAACAGCAGCTGTGAGGCAGAGAAAGTGTGGAAAATGAGGCATCCAGGTAAAGGGACAAGCAAACACAGAGGCTCAGAACTGGAGAAATAAATGCCTGTCCTAATGAAGGAACAAAGAGGCCAGTACAGCGACATTTTTTTTTTCTGTCTGGTAGACAGACCATGCAAAGTCCATGTGTTATTTTTCTAGTATTCACCACAAAGAACAAAAGACAGCAGAGGTCTGGTAGCTCAATCCTATAATCCTAGCTTCTCTGGAGACAAAGATTGGGAGGATCAGAATTTGAGGAAAATCCAGACAAAAATGTTTCTGAGACTCCAACCAGTCAAAAGCTGGACATGGTATTCAAACTAGGTATGAACAGGGAAGTTTAAATAGGATTACAAAAATAATGAGAGCAAGAAGAACTAGAAGTGTGACTCAAGCAGTGGAGTATTTTCCTCACAAGTGTGAAACCCTGAGTTCAAATTCCAGTACCACCAAAGAAAAAATTAAAAAAAGAGTGGATGACAAGTAGGATCAATCATAAGATACTTTCTTTTCATGGTTCTGGGGCTTGAACTAAAGGCCTGGGTGCTATACCTGAGTTTTTGGACTCAAAGCTAACACTCAACCACTTGAACCACAGCTCTACTTCTGGCTTCATTGGAGATAAGAGTCCTTTCCTTCCTGGACTGGCTTTGAACTTTGATCCTCAGATCTCAGCCTCTTGAGTAGCTAGGATTACAGGCTTGAGATACCAGCACCCTGTTTTCAAACTTAATATACATTTTAAACACAATACCTCAAAAGTAGGATTATTTCAACCTATGAGCAATGTAAAAAGTAATAATGAGATTCTTTTACATTTTGTTTTTCTGGTAGTAAGTCTATGAAATTTGGTTGTATGTAACACTTCCAGTTCATCTCAGCCTGAGCTAGACATAGTTCAAAGGACAGAGAGCCACATGTGAGTGGTAGCTGTTTTGTAAATGTAGCAGAACTGAAACCTTGTAAGCAAAAAAAAAGAGTAGAATGCATGAGGTTGCAAATCTAGTGAGGATATGAAATATCCAATAGGATTTTAAAACCATGATAAACCCTATGTCAAGTTTCTCAAGAGATTTCTCTTCTAAGGAAAACAGCCTGTTTGTAAATTGCAACTAGACTTTCTGCTGTCACATGAGTAGACTTAGGTAAACTGCACTTCTTTCTTACCAAATGAACAGTATATAGCTGTATTCTCAATGATTCCTTTGAATCGAGTGAGAAAAAGATGACACTGAGTTGTTTAGAAGAAACATTGAAAGAAGTTGCCTAAAATACTCACAGTAAATAGTAAACTTAGGGAAGAAAGCCCATGGCACCCTAGTGTACATCTTCTGTCTGAAGGATTGTACTCAAGCAAAACAGCAGCACCTATCTCTTAGACTACAGTGGGCTTCCTCTGAGTATATCTGACTGCTAAACAAAACTGATTATTTAGAACCTACTCCCTGCACCCTAAAAGCAACCATAGAATGTGTCAGAAGCTTTCAAGTTTTGATTGGTCTTCCCTGATTCATCTATTATAGGCTCTAGGAACACATGTGCCAATTGAGTTCCTATAATTGCTTCAGGAGTTAAGTAATTCTAGGTTATCTTAGAAATGAAAGCTATATAGTCATCGTACTTTGGTTCATTTTGTCTCAACAAAAGTCTGGTTTGCTAAAGGTGCTGGTTGTAATATGGGTTGAAAGAACAAGTACATAATGGGACAATATTCCTTTGTGGTGGGGGAGGGCACTGGGAAATTTGACTCAGGACCTGCTGCCTGCTAGAGAGTTACTCTACCAATTGAGCCAGGCCCTCAGTCCTTTTGCCTTTTGTCATTTTTTAAATTCTCTATAGGGTCTGGAACTAACTTTGTCCGGGCTGTCCTTGGACTAAGATCTCCTGTTTCTAATTCCAAGGTATCTGGGATTACACATATGTGCCACCAAGCGTGGCTCATGAGGCATCAACTGTATTCCAAGCCTTATTAGAAGCTGTTGGTACGCTGGTGGCAGCTGCAGAGATAGGTACATATAATTTGAGGATATTCTGAGTCAGAACACTTGGAATGCTTTTAAAAACAATAGGACCTAGTTGGCAAGGATAAAGCCCAAACTCTGGTACCACCAGGAAATACATAAATAAACAAATAAGAATATTTAATTCTCCCCTCGCTGATGGGTCAGACTTATATATTTCTGATGCTTCTGTGCCCACTGTCCTGGAGACCCATACGTCGGCCCTTCCAAAGCAGTGAGATCAACAGAAAGCAATGCACTCATGTAGAAGAGGCCTCTAGATCATCCTTGAATGATACCTGGAAGAGATGCAGAAGAAAGCAGAAGAAAGGGACAATATGAACAAATAAAGCAGCAGGAGGGCAGTGAGCCAGGCAGAAGAAAGTTTTGTATGTATAATAAATATATAGTATTTCGATCCCTGCATTATAATTATTACCCCCTCTCTAAGAATGCTGTGGGTGAAAGTTCTAGGGAAGGTGTAGGCCATTCCATGAAAGCAAGGCATTATTCTTTTATGGATTCCTTGTGAGGAGATCTCGGTTGAGTGACGGGTAAGCAGGATGAATATTTGATAGGCTGGGACTGCTCTGAAGTGCAGCCTATCTCTCTGAGAAGGAATTCACTACAATCACAACAAATCTCTCCCTCTACCACAGTGCCCAGAACATTAGGATAGAATGAATTATTTAATAAGGAAATAATGATTAATCTGAAAATCTCTCTAAAATATATGTCTCATTCACTGTCCTGCGCTACGCTTCCATGAAGGTGGATGTTTTTCCTGTCTTTTCTGCTGGACATCTGGTGCCCAGAAGATTTTTTTTTGTGTGTGTAGTTTTTGTATGCAGTGAATATGTGTCGTCATATTGAGTAACTGAAGTGGATAAGTTACCTTAGGAATCTTGTCTTTAAGTGATTTGATGTTTCCATATTGAGTAAGTGAAGTAGATAGGTTACATTAGGAATCTTCTCTTTAAGTGGTTTGGTGTTTTGTTATGAATTCTATCATACGTTGGCACTAAATTGGGATACAATCTTACCTGGAAGTAATTTGCTGTTATTTTAGAATGTTGGGATATTTTTATGATATGTTTGTTTGTTTGTTTTTGTTGGTTGGGGGGCTTGAACTCTGGGCCTGGGCACTGTCTCTCAGCTCTTCTGTTCAAGGCTAGTGCTCTACCACTTGAGCCACAACGCCACTTCTAGCCTTTTCTGCTCATGTGGTGCTGGGGAATTGCACCCAGGGCCTCATGCATCGGAGGCAAGCACTCTACCACTGAGCCGCTTCCCAGCCCACAACTATTTCTCATTATAGAAAAGAGAATTTCCAATTTGTCAAACCTTTCTTTGATAGGTTGTGTTTCTGGGTCTCTATTAAGAAGATTTCGGCCTGTGCCAATGAGACGTAGAGTTTCTCCTATTCCATCCTGTAATGTTTTCAGAGTATCTGCTTTGATTCTGAGGTCTTTGATCCATTTGGAGTTGATTCTGGTGCAGGGTGATATATAAGGATCTATCTTTAGTTTTCTACAAGTAGTTAACCAATTTGCCAGCACCATTTACTGAAGAGGCTGTCTTTCTTCCATTCTATTTTTTTAGCTCCCTTATCGAAGATTAGATGGCTATAGGTCTGGGGGTTCATTTCTGGGTTTTCAATTCTATTCCATTGGCCCTCAGGTCTGTTCTTGTGCCAGTACCAAGCTGTTTTTATTACAATGGCTTTGTAGTAGAGTTTGAAATTTGGCATTGATATTCCTCCAGCACTGTTCTTTCTGATAAGGATTGTTTTTGCTATTCGTGGTCTTTTATTGTTCCGTATGAATTTTTGGATTGCTGCCTCTATTTCCTTGAAGAATGAGGTTGGAATATTGATAGGTATTGCATTGAAATTGTAGATAGCCTTAGGAAGTATTGCTATTTTCACAATGTTGATCCTTCCAATCCAGGAACATGGAAGGTTTTTCCACTTTCTAAGTTTTGTTTTGATTTCCTTTTTCAGGTTTTTAAAGTTTTCATCATAGAGGTCCTTCACTTCTTTGGTTAAGTTAATTCCTAGGTATTGCATGGAATTGCAGAGCTTCTGCATGGCAAAGGACATAGCTAGCAAGATCAATAGAAGGCCCACGGATTGGGAGAAGATTTTCACTAGCCATACAATGGACAAGGGTCTCATCTCTAAAATATACCTGGAACTCAAAAAATTAAATCCCCCAACAACAAATCCTCAAAGAAACAACTGCCCAATAAATAAGTGGGCTAAAGTCTTACAGAGAAATTTCTCTGAAGAGGAAAGAAGGATGGCCAATAGACACATGAAGAAATGCTCAACCTCCCTAGCCATAAAAGAAATGCAAATCAAAACAACATTGAGATTCCACCTCACCCCAGTTAGAATGGCTATAATCAAGAACTCTAATAACAACAGATGCTGGAGGGGATGTGGACAAAAGGGAACCCTACTGCATTGTTGGTGGGAGTGTAAACTTGTTCAATCACTTTGGAAAGCAGTATGGAGGTTCCTCAAAAGACTCCACATAGAACTCCCCTATGACCCAGCAATCCCACTTTTGGGCATTTACCTGAATGACCACAAACAAGACCATACTAAAGCTTCCAGCACGACTATGTTTAATGCAGCATTATTTACCATAGCTAAGATATGGAACCAACCCAGATGCCCCTCTGTAAATGAATGGATCAAGAAAATGTGGTGTATATGCACAATGGAATTCTATGCCTCCATCAGAAAGAATTACGTTGCCCCATTTGTTAGGAAATGGAAAGACTTGGAAAAAATTATATTAAGTGAAGTAAACCAGGTCCAAAGAAACATAGGTCCCATGGTTTCCCTTATTTACAATAACTAGTATATATCTGAGACAAGCAGAAATGGTCAGATAAGTTGATGTTAGGCGAAATGAACCCCAAGATAAGGACTCAAATGGTTTTTCTTTCTTGTGATTGTTTCTAACATATTTATAAGATGATTTCTTTGTTGCTTTGTATGTCCTTCCCCCATGGTACAACCCCTGTTTTCACTGTATTGATGTTGGTATACTTTGAGGAGGGGAAGGGAAAAAACAAAGTGTTTAAATAAGGATACAGGTAGACCCATTGCAGCAATGAGATATGCAAGATGTTATGTCAAAAAGCGAACTTTACAAATCTGGTAGGGGTGGGGGTTTGGGGGGAGGTGATGGGAGGGCAAGGAGGGTAAGGGGAAACAAAGGAGGAGGCAACAATGCTTGATAAGAAATGCAGGGCACCTGTAGCTCATGCCTGTAATCCTAGCTACTCAGGAAGCTGAGATCTGAGGATCATGGTTCAAAGCCAGCCTGGGCAGGAAAATCTATGAGACTCTTATCTCCAATAAACCACTAGAAATCCGGAAGTGGCTCTGTGGCTCAAGCGGTAGAGCACTCACCTTGAGCTGAAGAGCGCAAGGACAGCGCCCAAGCCGAGTTCAAGCCCCACCACTGACAAAAAAAAAAAAAATTAAAATATATATATATATATATTCATTACCTTGCTCATGGAATTATAACCCCTCTGTACAGTTTTTCACAATAAAAAATCTTAATAATAAAAAAAGAAAAAGAATTTCAAATTTTGACAATCCAGACAGTTCGTTTGCTAGCACAGAGGATGAAGAAGATAGATTCAATTATTGGCAAACTAGATCATTTGAGACTGTGAAAATAAAACAAGGACACCTGTTGAGGATGCTACTAGAGAAGGGAGTGAGGAGATTATAGAAGGAGTTAAGTGGATTAGAATGCAGTATAAATAGATGCTCATGTAATGATGATATCCCCATCTATGAATAACTAATAGATGCCAATGCTGCAAAAACATGAAGTTCCCCCACTCACCAGTCCATCTCCAGATATCACTGCTGTCAGAGACCTGTGTATGACCTACCAGAATTTGTGTTATGCCTGAACATCCCTAGATATACAGCATTACCTGTGTTTGATCTCATCACATAGATTCGCCTTTGATTTCTTTTTGGCCTTGATGTGTATGTTATAGAGCTTAGTCCATTCTTTTTAATGACTTCATGGTATTTCATATATGAAACTTAGCTATGTCTATATTTTAGCAGTAGTACTTCAAAACAATATTGCAGCAAATATCCTTGTTCATATATTGTATACGTATCAATATATTTACTTAGATTCTTAGTACTTTCTAGCTTTTTTTTACTGAGTAGCATTCTTATTATTCAAACATTTTCTTTTCTCATGTTTTGAAATTTTATTTAAGAATGTTTTAGAGTTAAAAATGATTCATGGCTCAGGGCTGGGAAGGTGGTTCAGTGGTAGAGCGCTTGCCTTGCATGTATGAGGCCCTGGGTTTGATTCCTCAGCACCACATAAGCAAAAAGAAAAAAGCTGAAGTGGTGCTGTGGCTCAAGTGGTAGAGTACTAGCCTTGAGCTGAAGAGCTGAGGGACAGCGCCCAGGCCCAGAGTTCAGGCCCCACGACCGGACCCCCCCCCCCAAAAAAAAAAAAGATTCATGGCCATTATGTTGGCATTTTAGAGGAATAAAATTTTGCATATTTGGGCAATATATTATTATGTAGAATAGAAAATAATTTTGTTATAGATGTCTATAATTTGTTTTGTAAATTTTTATTCTTATTATGAAGGTGATGGACAGAGGGTTTACAGTTACATAAGTCAAATGGCATCCTCTCCCTTACTTTCTCATTTGTTTGCTTTGAGCTTTTTTGTTTGTGTGTGCCCATATGGGGGCTTGAATTCAGGGCCTAGGCACTGTCTCTGAGCTTTTTTGCTCAAGGCCAGCGCTCTACTACTTGAGCCACAGTGCCACTTCCAGCTATATTGGTCGTTAATTGGAGATAAGAGTCTCACTTTCTTCCCTAGGCTAGCTTCAAACTGTAGTCCTCAGACCTCAGCTTCCTGAGTTGCTAGGATTATAGGCACGGGCTAATGATGTCTGGCTCCTTTGCGCTTTGTAAGGCCTTTTTCAAATTAAAATATCAGGTGTAGATAAATTTTGTTTAGCATTCTTAGTTGGTAGCTTATTTGACAACGTAATTGTGAAGTATAAATATCATCAAATCAAATCAAATATTTCATTTCCACACACAAGCACACAGTTTGTATGATGAGGATGTAGTTCAGTGGTAGAAGACTTGCCATGGTAGTGCAAGGCTGTGGGTTCAAACCCCAGCACTTCATAAACAAGTATATAAGTAAAAGAGAAATGGTTTCTAAATGAGATTTAAAGTGTACAATGGTTTCCTACCACTTCCTCAGCAGTCACATCTTAATCCTAGTAGTAGAATCTTCTGGACTTACACAGTGTAGACCCATCCAGTCATAGGGAAACCCCAATGTCTGGAATTTTCCACTATTAATGGTTTATTCTTTCTCATTCTCAAGGTCTTTGGCTTAACCCGGGGTACTTAGATGCAAAGTCAGGATCGCTTAAACTGTGCCACTGAGAAAAAATTAGCAACAATATATGGCTCTTCAGAAAAGCAAACAGCATTTTAAGCTTGGAAACAGACATTGGGACAGTCAATAAATGCATTGTTGAATGAACAAATAACTGGAAGAAAGTGAAGCAAATGAAATTTAACTTATGGCTCCTCAGATCGTTTTGTCCATCCATGATCGCCCCTCCAAGTGTCAGTGTGAACCCACAGCCACCATTGGGAAGGGGCAGGAATTCATTGCCTTAATTGGAGCATCCATCTGGATAACAAGCTCTCACTGGGTCTTTAATGATGGAGTGGGGCTGTCGGGTGGAAATTCCCAAAGCCCACACCACTTGAGCCTTCATGTCGACTAAAAAGAGAAAGTGAAGAGCTGCTGTACAAGTGACTTTAGTAAGATACAAGGTCTTCTCCGATCAATATCCACTGAACAACAAAGGCAATTGATAAGTTAAGCTGTGATAAGCCAGATAGTGCCTCTGGGCTCTCTTGACAAATGTGCCTCACAAGTCCTTTACATAGTACATCCTGGTAGGAGGAAATCAAAGATGAAATAAAGGGTTCTTTTGCCAGTTAAATGAGAGGATGTAGTTTTGACTGCCCATCTGTTTTAGTAAGGTTATTTGTCTTTGAGTGGAAAAAAGGAGAATGCATCTTTTGCTTTCCTGCCATGTGTATACTTACTTCATCCAATGACTAGTAAGAGAATGCTCTGTGGCTGGCAGAGTGCTGAGCTTTGAGATATACTTCTGTGTTTTTATAGAAAAACTGTACCCTGCAGTGCCATCATTTTGGATATTTCTTCAAACATAAATCTGACTTTTACCACCTCTACTATGCTACTGAATTTCCTGATTATAGAAAACCAGTCCTAGACAGGTTATAGTGGATTAGAGATCTCTTAGTCTCTGAGTGTTTTCTTAAGCTGTGCTTTGGGGGTGGGGAGTCCATTCTATAGTACTTAACGATAACTTTTGAAGTGTCTACTACTGTGATTCTCATTGAGAATGACTGGCAAAAATGATAAAGCTATGCCAGAACTCGTGGTTTATAATGTGGTAGAGTAAAATCAACTTTTAGCGTCAGTGGACCGACAAAGAGGCATAATACAATCATTTGATCAAAGGATAAATAGGCCTCTTGGGAAGAGGTAGATAGAGCCTGAATATTTTAACACTCTATCTTTTTATTCATATTTCTAACCATAGACTATGTAGTTCAATGACTGTGTGGAGATTCTGACAAAGTGCTCTAATTAACAGAACATTTTTAAGTCAGAAAGGAAAAACCAACTCACCTTCAATAAAAACTAAATTTTTTAAAGATCACTGGACTAATCTATTATATTCCTGGATACCATTCAAAAACGTATTCTCAAGATCATGGTAAAAATGAGAATGAAGTGAGAAATGCATTTCAGAAATGAGCCTGACACTGAGTTAAATTTTAATTTGACACATACTTCAGCCAGGAACTGGAGGCTCCCAGCTGTAGTCCTAGCTAATTAGGAGGCCGAGATCTGAAGATCATGGTTCAAAACTAGCCCCAGAAAGGAAAGTCCCTAAGACTGTTATCTCCAATTAATCACTGAAGAGTGGAAAGTGGTGCAGTGGCTCAAAGTAGTAGAGTAGAGTGCAAAAGCTCACAGACAGTGCCTACGCCCTGAGTTCAAGCCCTAGGACTAATAAAAAGAAAAGTAAAACGAACACCTCCAAAATCTGTCTTAAGGAGCCTCTTAATTGATCTCACAGAGCTTACTTAAGGGTGGTCTACATTTTAAGATGTTTTCTTGATATAAAATTATGCGATGTCTTAAATACTTTTTGTAATGCTTGAGAACGATATAATATTAAACATAGCACATTTATGGAAGGATTCCAATGAGGTAGGGAACCTTCAATACTTAGCATGCATTATCTCATTTGTTCTCAACCTTACAAGTTGAGGCACTCAGCTTCACAAGAGGCACTCTTTCAGTGTCTAATTTATAGATGAAAAACAAGATTAAGGACAGGTTAACTAATGACATTTTTAGATAGTATCATGGATGGTGGTAAGGTCAGACTGTGTCTGGCCTCAAAGACCTTTCCCATGACCACCAAGTTTTACAACTAGCAGTGCAGCCTCATGTTTTAATACCATCTGTTCTCTTTAAGCTGGTCATAGGTAATACATGTGTGATCATAGAAACTGCTCAGAGTTGGGTTTGGAAAAGTCCTTTCTCTTGTGGCTGATTGTTGATTGATTACCTATTTTCTATCTAGCATAATCATCAGCTATGAGTTCCATGTCGCCTAATGGCTTCAAACCTTGTGATGTTTGTGTTGCAATCCCACCTTTGCCACTTTCTAAGAGTGTCACTTTTAGTGTGTTTAGTGACCCATCTTTTGAGCATCATTTTTTTTCCATATGCGATGGGAAGAGTATGATAATACCCAGTGGCTTTCTAGATTTAAAAGAGATGATCCTTATAATGTGCCTAACAGAATTGGTCAATGTATTAGATCGTTGATAAGTTATTTGTTAAAGTGGCTAAAGAGCAAAGAAAGTAAATTCAAATACAAAAATGAAGTAGAATTATTTGACAAATGCTAAATCTGGTTTGACTAGCATACCTTCAAATGAATTTCCTGTATTTGGGGGGAGAGGGGTTGTGTGTGTACATGTACACACACATATACACACATACAAATTTTACACATTGGAATCCACTTTGTGTACTTGAGTTCACTGTCGCTACAAGTAGAATCCACAACTCTAGGACACTTAGTGTTGTTGAGTCACATGGCATACTGTTTCTGTCCTTGCTTTCCATCATTTCAGAGGGTGGATGATATAATCAGTTTATTTTTACAATAAAATTCAACAAGTACTGTCTGTAGCCAGGAGAATGCTGGCTTGAGGTTAAGTATAAGGTATAAGGAAGGTAGGAACACAGGTGGCATAGATCCTTGGGGCAGTGGTGGTTTATCAGTTGTACCATTTTCCTTCATTGCAGCTGAAAATTATTTCCAGAGCATGGTGAAGTAAATTCCAAACTAACCACGTTCATTTAAAAATCAAAATAAGACTTATGATCACCATAGTTTTCTCATTGCTCCTTAATTATTTTACTTTCATGTTCTATTAATGACTCTTATTTACATTATTCAAAATAATGCATGTACACAATAGATGTACAAACAAAAGGAAAGGCATATGAGGAAAGCTGTTGCTCTTCCTTCTCCTCCATGATCTGCTAGCCTTTGTCCTCAGACTGCATCACTGTGAGGTTTCCTGTAACTTGGCACACAATAAAAGAAGGTCACCATGAAAACAATTCGATACACACAGAGCCTTTTAAATATGCCTTTTAAATATTTTACATAGGTTCATGGTATCATATGCACATATAACACTATATTATTCTTGTTTTGACTACTGAAGTTGAACTCAAGGCCTCAAACTTAATGGGCAGGCACTCTACCACTCGAGCCTCTTGAGTCCTTTTTACTTTTGTTGTTTTTTTTTTCACTAAGGTCCCATCTGGACCATGATCCTGTATTTTTGCTTTTATAACAGATATATGACACAGCACGCATCTTTTCTTCCAAAGTTTACAAACATTGTATATGTACATCTTTATTATCTTTTAAGTTATTGTACAAAGGAGGTGCCATTCAACAAAGCAGTTTATGAATACATCTTGATCAATGTCACTCCGTACAGAATTCTTACCTATCCCTCCCAAAGCATCCCTTTCCTCACTTTTCTTAATTTTTATAGGATATGCCTTAACGTTTTGGTAATGTATCCTTAAATAATTTTTTTTTCCATACTGATTCTCACCTAATAATTGTTCACAAGTAACCACATTGCTGCAAATCTCACTCCCTAAATCAGATTTCAGTGAGGGCTTCCTTGCCCTATAGGTATCTAGCTGTAATTGACTGGAACCTCCAGTCATGCAGTTTATGAGAACTGAAAATTTTCTCCACATTCTCAGTGGACTCATGACTGTATATTCTGTCATTCTCTAATTCCTCCTTCCAAGTGTATTGTAGTCGTTTAGCCCTTCTCAAATAGAATGCATAGTTTCTCCACCCTTTTCCACTAGAGTTCCCTCTTGGGCATTTTAGAAAAAAAAAAAGTAAATGTCGTAGCAACTAGAAAGCCAATGAGGACTCTTATTGGGCTGCAGTTGCTGCTGCTTCTCTTCTAGCTAAGCAGGTGTCCTACCACTGGAGCCATGCCATGAGATGTTTGTACTTATATTATTTTTCTAATAGGGTCTTACTTTTTGCCTGAGCTGGCTGCCTATTCACTTGGAGCTGTATGACAGCCGTGCACCACTGTGTATACCTTTCTATTGGTTGAGATTAGATCCCACATTTTTTTGCCCCTGGCTATCCTCAAACCATAATGCTTTGGATCTCAGCCTTCACTTCTTGTACTCATCCATTTTGGCTAGTGTGCTCTCTCTCTCTCATCTCACATCCTTACCTCATTTTCTTATTCTTTTTTTTTAATTTAATTTAATTTTATTTGTGAACATACTGTACAGAGGGGTTACAATTACATGGGCAGGATAATGCGTACATTTCTTACCAAGCATTGCAGCCTCCTCCTTTGGTCATTTTCTTATTCTTTGGAAAAGTTTTGCTTCTTCCTCAAGTCGATATAGCCCCAAACATCTAGGACCCTTAGATTTTTTTTTTTTGTTTCTGTTTCTGTTTTGGCAACAAATTTGAAGTTTTCCCAAAGATTTTTTAAGGAAAAAAAAAAGGCTTTAATTTCATTATATTCCCATTTTTTTAATCATGTCGGGAGCATCTGCCTTATGAAGAACATTTCCAAAAGTGCTTTTCTTTTTTCCTAGTTTTGTTTGTTTATGTGTTTTTATTGCCTGGTATTTGGCTCTGAAGATTAGTAGATAAGTCCCTTATCATTCGGTGAACTAGTATGATCTTTCTGAAAAGAGAGAAGTGGGCTTAATTCATGCCTATCATTTATTTTTTATGTAAGATAAACAACTTAGGCTTTAAACCTGATTTCCTTTCAGTAATCAAAGCAGCAATGTTCTTTTTTTTTTTTTTTTGGTCCAGTCATGGGGCCTGAACTCTGGGCCTGGGCACTGTCCCTCAGCTCTTCAGCTCAAGGCTAGCGCTCTACCACTGGAGCCACAGCACCACTTCCAGCTTTTTTCTTTTTGCTTATGTGCTGCTGAGGAATCAAACCCAGGGCCTCATGCATGCAAGGCAAGCGCTCTACCACTGAGCCACCTTCCCAACCCCAAAGCAGCAACGTTCTTGATGGCGTATGTAATACAGTGTTTGGAAGACAAGAGGTACTCAAAAGAAGGGCCTCAGATAGTGACTCTAACCAGTGTTCATTCTAAGCACCATAAATCCTGAGTTAACACCTTTTATTAACTCTGTATTGTGGAACACACCAGTTCTCATTGTTCCTTGTTTAAATACTTCTCAGCCCTCTAATAAAGTACCTCAAGAAGACAGGTCTGATTTTGTATTTGGTTAATAAGTACACACTCGGTACTCAATCAGTACTTATTAATTGGTGTGTTATTGATTGGCTGATCTTTTGGCTGACAATTCACCTACCTTGTAGCTTCCTAGGAAAACTAAAATTCACTCTGTTAATAAATGCTTTGTTTCTTTCCTGGTGTTTTACTTTACTCTGACATGAAACGTATCTTCTTTTTTCCTAGCAGCAAATCAATTTTCTCACTTCACTTCTAGCTATTTTCCAAATTCACTTATGTAAGTGTCTTTTTGCTTACTCTCTTACATGTGTATTGCCTTTTTGTCTTCTGGTTGAAGTCCATCTCTGGTATGAGGACTATTCTTATTTCTGTGTGAATTACCAGTGTGCTTTCCCTCCAGATGATAGATTCTCTGAATTTGAAAGAAAACATCATTTGTTATTTAGCATCTGATTTGAATAACAGTGAGATGTTTGTTTAAAATTAATGTTTTGAGAGAAGAATCCTCTCTGTTTACTTGCCTTGCAATATTTTAATATTTAACATGCTATGATGTAAAACTTGTGGAAGAAAAATCTCCTGGTGTGATCTGGTTGCCTCACAATTTATATTCAGCTGCAATATTTTATTTGCTATAATTACTCACTGACAAAACAGAGTCAAAATGCACAAATACAGAATGCTCTTGGTTTGCATTTTTATTATTTCAGAATGTGGGAAAACCCTCCATACTTGAAAGAGATAACATAGGAAAAAAAAGCTATCTTAGAGAGGTATCTAACTGTAGAGACTTTCTAGCAAAGAAGGAACTGTAGGAGTGCTAGAGTGTTTGGTGAGACTGATAGGATATGATGTGGATTAGAGGTTAGACGGCAGAGTTCCAGGTCATCCCATTCCTCTCTTACTCCAGAATCTCACTGCGACTTTACATGTGTCCTTTCACAATGTGACACCTTTGGATCTGCTCCAAAACAATTGAAGTTACTTAGATAAAAGCTATCAATCAATTGGGATCTTGTTAGATATGTCCATTGCTGACTCCCTTTCCTGTTATTATATAAACTCTGGAAGCCCACAGATTTCAAGAGGTAAGGGGGTGTAAGCAGAGTGTGACAGCCAACACTACAGGTATATGCACCAAGGAGTAGCTCCTCCTGAATCTCCTCCTCTGGGAAGAAAGCTATGATTGCATTCAGAGATTAGCGTGCTCATATATCTACATCTGGGCTCTTGCACACACCCACCCAACTCTCATTTCCAGTTTGCAAAAGGAAAAGCATTTCTATTTCTGAGATTCTGAGTAGGACAGCCACCATGCAGTTTTCCAAGAAGGAATTTGTATGATAAATAATAGAAGCATGATTCTTCTTTGTGATTAAATTTAACAAGCATTCTAAAAGCACAATCTTAATTTTGGTATTATACTGAGGACAAAAAGTTGAACTACATTAAAAAAATCTGGAAATGGCTCAGATAACAAACTGTATTGAGTCCTTCTAGTTGAAAATTTCCTTTTTTTCCTCATCAAAAGCTACTTTGGTTTCAAATGTGCTTCAGATTTCATCTAGCTTACTCAAAAAAAAAAATAAACTGTACACTTTTAGATGACACTGTGGAAAAACATGTGCCAAGACCATTACTTATGCATTCCAATATTTCTGATACAGAAAGTAGTTAATGCACAGGATTAATCATTACATAAACCACGTGTTGCCAGGATTTGGGGGAAGTTCTTAGAAATATAGAACTGTATTAGATGACACATATTAAAAATGATAGTTTTTTTTCTCCAAGCAGTCAATAACACAGGATTTAGTAATCCTTAGTTAGTCCCCAAGTATTGATTTTTATGATCTAAATTCATTTTTAATTTGATTTTTGCATCACTGGAACATTAATTTGGAGGTTGAAGGATTTCTTTTCAAAGAAAAAAATTTCATGTAACAAGTATGGACTTCAGCAAACTTTTATTTTTAATATGAAATACTACCTTGTGGGTAGTATTTGATTTCTGTTTATGGTTCAAGGATGTGTGGGATTTGCTAGGGGTTAATAAGATCACTTGTTTATTACCATATTTCTGCCAATTCTAAGGAATCAAATAGCTATTGATTCCCCCTCACGCCCCCCCCCACACACACATCTGGTTATGTCTATCAAGATACAACAAATAAACTAAACAGGAATATGAACAAAAAGCTCGTGGAACACCTATGAATTCAAATTGATGGTCATGGCTAATACATAATATAACTACCCTACAATGCCACGTTTTAGATTCAACAAACAGATGCTAAAGTTTGAGGAAAGAAAGAGAACTTTATTGTGAGGCCACATGCAATCTTACACTGCAAGGAAAAAGCAAAGAGGAACTGGGAAGGCTCTCAAGGAACTCACTGGCAGTATCGCTTTTAGGATTTCAATCTTGCTCTCTTAAACTTCTTCACTGAGACAATAATCCCCCTTAACAGTCAATTTAAGTTTCATAGACAATAACACATATGATATTCCTGGCATGGCACATGGTGCATGTTCTGAAAATATATACCATTTCCTACCTATTGTACAATCCTCTACCCAGAAACTCTTACCCTTTGTGGAAGAATGAAGACAAACATAGTAGTATGAGCTGGGTGCCAGTGGCTCCTGCCTATAATCCTAGCTACTCAGGAGGCTGAGATCTGAGGATTGCAGTTCAAAGTCTATGAGACTTTTGTTTCCAATAAACCACCAGAAAACTGGAAGTGGCACTGTGGCTCAAGTGGTAGAACACTAGCCTTGAACCGAAGACCTGAGGGACAGTGCCCAGGCCCAGTTCAAGCCCCATGACTGACAAAACAAACAAACAAACAAACAAACAACAACAACAACATAGGAGTATGATTCTCTGTGATGCAAGAGGGAATCCAAGAACCCTGAGTAGCTAGGTAACTGTCAGGCAGGGATGGCCAGATCCTCAGGCCACAAGAGTGCCCTGTGAAACCCTTAGACATCTTTCCCCCTGTTTTATCATTGAGGAGAACCTGGCTTCCTGGATCTACTCCATCTCAAGAGAGGAAGGAAAGTATGCTTTTTCTCTCTGCCATGCTGGGAACACCTTTACCAAGATAAAAGTGCCTGTCCTTCTTTTAGACTGCTTTTGCTCTTTTCAATGAAAAAGTCTTTTTCATTTTTGATAAAAGCAATTTCTGTCTTCCTGCCAAGCCAACAAAGATTCTTTGAGATGAGCTTTTTGCTTTTCTGGTATTAGGGTGTAAAATCTGCATGACACGGATATAGCTGGTGGCATCATTTCAGCAGCTAGCAAGAGGGCTGGAAGAACAAAAGAGCAAAACACACACCCTTTTGGTCCTGCATTCAAATCAGAAACCAGTGTTTGGAGTGGAGCTGCAGTGTGTGGGGCGTGGCTTACCTCCTAGCACAGGAATTTCTATGCTTTCTACCAAGGATACAGTCAGGGCAAGATGACAGTGGTGGGAAGAGCAAGTGAGCACTTGATTCTCCTATGCCTTCTGTCCCCTTCATATATAAAATGGTTACTTGCCAGCAGAAACACCTCTGAGTCCCAAGTAAATTCAAAGTAATAGAATCAGAAGCAAACGGAGCTGTTTGAGTCTATTTTGAAGTTTCTGGGAGAAGTATTCTATAGAATTCACTCTATGTGTCTCTGTACAGCCACAGCCAAGTCAAGCTCAAAGAAATGAAGCAGAAACAGTGAACAATGAACCCCCCCCATACACACACTCCTGAGACGTCTTTGTGAGGAAGTGTGGGGAAGTGTGATTCACACTTGCAGAGATATATTCTCAGCCTGTGTCCTGAGGAATGATAGAATCAAGAGGGACCAAGCAGGTGTTCCTTCTGGATGATACAGCTAAGACTCGGTTGTATATGAACCAGCTATTTGTATATATTAAAGATGACAGCTCTTCTCCCTTCTTTTTGCTTCTCCCCCCTTTTCTTCTCCTTTTAAAAATTTTATTGCTGAAGTTATATAGTTATATTTCATATATCTTAAACTTTTGCCTGGGAGCATCGTTGGACTACAGTGATCTTCCTACCTATGGGTCTGTTTTGTGTGGATTGGAGACAAGAATCATCATTCCTAGCTTATTTGTTGAGACAGGATCTTACTAAATTTATGCCTGTGCTGGCCTCAAGTCACAATTCTCTCCATCTCTGCCTCCCAAGTAGCAAGGATGATAGGCACATGTTTCCATGCTCTGCCTCTTTTTAAGTATCTTGACCTTAGAGCTAGTCAGCATTTTGTTTTTATATTTTTTAGTTAGCATCAATCAGTGGTTGAAAAGGGTTTCATTTTAGCATGTCTATTTACGTGTACAATGCATCCCATCAGTCATTCTCACTCTTCCCCATTCCCCCTTCCCAATCAACTTCAGCAAGTTTCTTTGCACCATATTCACACCAATATGTAAGTATTTTGACTATATCTGCCATCCCTCCCCCTCTTCCTTCTCCTAATTCCTATACCTCAGGCAAGACATGTTTCAACTTCATGATGCTCCATTTTGTTAGGTGCACATCAGTCTGTACATTTATACACTCAACATTTTCATGTGGTCAGTAGATTGGAAGGTATATTGAGTCACCAGAAGACACAAGCAGAATATCTTTAAAGCTGCTCCCAAGAGAAGAGTCTGTGGTGTGTAGCAGTGAAGTAAGCTTTTGGGAATCAGGTCTGAGTCGGACTCCCTGCTTTCCAACGTATTAACTGTGTGATTCGGGGTTGGCCATTTTCCCTGTCTAAGCCAAAGTTTGCTTCCCTACAGATGGTGCTTAGACTAGCCCTTCCGCATGTTGGCTTCCATGTTTGAACTGTAAAACTTTTTCTAACCTGGCATGCTTGTACACATCTGTAATTTCTGTACTCAAGAAACAGAGGTGATTCTCAAGCTCAAGACCAGTGTGGGAACATAGCAAGACCCTGTCATATAAAACCAATAGTAATAGTAATATAGGTAACTAAAAGCTTTTCAAAAATATCACAGGTGGTTTTTTGCCACATATCCAGTTTCTCAAAAATGTTGGTTCCTTTCTGCTTCTCCCATTTTGCAGTACCATTTCTCTTCCTGCCAATGTTTCGTCAATTAAGCTCTGTGCAGTGCCACCTCTACGACGCAGAAATTGGCCAAAGGCCTCAGGAGTAGGCCACCCAGGCCTATAGTCAGTCAATACCTTTGTACTTTTCTGGTTAAAGGCTTTCATAGTGAAGTTACTTCTTTTCTTATCTGTGTGTGTTGAATAGTGTTTGACAGACATCTTTGGCTATGCTGAAGTGTGGAGAAAGTGACAATGAGAGGACCCACTGGAGATGTCTCTTATCTGTACTAGTAGGTGGAGCTGACAATGACATCCTTTTGGCAAGTGCTCCTGGTAAGCCTGACCACCTCAATATCCTTAGGGGAGAAGCAGTCATCTGGTTGTACCATGTGAGGAAGTGTTTAAAGTATGGCCAGAGGAGTGGAGATTAGGATTATGGAGTAGGGACAGTCTCTTCTTTGTATTTTGGCAGAAAATTATTGTGACCGGACATTATTTCTCTTGTACCAGGACATTGTTCTCCCTGGTCAAAGACACACACACACACACACACACACACTCACACACACACACACACACATACACACACATATACAGAGAGCCTTATCAGAAGGGAAAGTCCACCATTCCTCATTCACTTGTCCCTTAACATTAAAATCAAACAAGCAAACAAAGTAAATAAAACACCTGGGTGCCAGTGGCCTATGCCCATGCATCCAAGCTACTGAGGATTATGGTTGGAGATCAGTCCAGGTAGAAACAGCCTCAAGATTCTATTTCCAAAATAACCAGCAGAAGTATTGCTTGAGGCATTGTTCAAGTGGTAGAGCACCAGCAGAGGCAGGCAAGTCAAGTGAGCAAAAGGTTCTGAGTTCAAAGGCCAGCACTTGTAAAACTCTCCCCCCCACCCAAAACACACATATATGCATACAGTTCTCACCAATTACAAGTGGTTAAATGACATGATTACAATGATTCAGTTTGAAAGTCTCTACACAAAAAGTTAGCATGTGTGTAGTTCTAAAGGAACAAAGAACAGTAACCATGCCACTAATACAACAGGGAGCACAGAGTAGTGATTGTTGACTGCATTCCTGTGCCTTGTTTAGCACCTGACACCCAGTAAGGGTTTAGTCAGTGCTGATTTGGGTATCCTTAATAAGCATCTCAGACAAAAGCTTTATTCTTTCTTGTATTTTTTTTTTAGTGACCGTAGTATAGAAGTGTCAAGATACTGAATGGACTTGCTAGTTTCATTCTCAGGAAATATTAGAGTTCTGGAATTTTTGCCTTCAACTCAGGGCCTTGGGGCTGTCCTTGAACTTCTCTTTGCTCAAGGCCAGTGCTCTACTATGTGAGCCATGGTGCCACTTCTGGATTTTTCTGAGTAGTTTATTGGAGATAAGAATTTCATGGGCTTTTCCTGCCAGAACTAGCTTTGAACCACAATCCTCAGATCTTAGCCTCCTGAATAGCTAGGGTTACAAGTGTGAGCCACCAGCCTCTGGATTATTTACAAATTGTGTTGCTCTTGAGAAGTGTGCACTGGAGTAGAGGTGGGTGAGCGTATCAGAGGTAGGTCATTTTATTAACAGCAGGATCATAGGATGGGTTTACTTTCTTCCATTTGTCAATTGATACTATGTTTCTCTAGCTCACTTAGATTGTTTTATTTTCCACACATATATGAACTTTCCAGTTTCTACATTAGATATTCTTTTGATAAAATGTATTGTTAAAAATCATTTAAAACTCTCAAACCTTTCTTTTGCTTTTGTACATTCCTATTACTTCCAATGATGGTTTGCAAACTTCATTTGTTTTTTTGTTTTTTTTTTTGGTTGTGGGACTTTAACTCTGGGCCTGAATGCTGTCCCTCAGCTCTTCAGCTCAAGGCTAGCGTTCTACCACTTGAGCTACAGCACCACTTTCTTCATTTGGTTTCAAAAAGAAATTTGAATCAAATGCAAAACTTGAAAAAGTAATCTATGATTTAAAAAAGCAGAAAAATTCACCCATAGAGATATTATCAAATTAAACTGATTTCATTCCATGTAAAAGCTCAAATTTAGGAAAATTTTCAATAATTGAACAAAATCATTAAATGTGTTTTACTCTCAAATATATGTGCATCATTTTCCACTCCTAAATTAATCTCAGAAGAGTATAACATATCTGACTTTTTTTCCTATATTCATTTGTTTGTTTGTTTGAGACAGAGTCCCACTATATAACCCTAGCTGGCCTTAAATACTCAATCTCCCTGCTTCAGCTTCCTGAACACTCTACAGGCATGTACCACCACACCCAGAATGGTGGGTTTTAAGTTTACATATAAGAAATGTGTGATTGGGTATCTAACTCTAAATGACTTTATACTACATAAATACATTGGGAAATTTTTTATATTTGTATATGTGTGTTATGTTTTTAAGAAAATGTATTTTTCCTAAAGTGAATATTTGAGATTTCTAACCATCATATAAGGTTGTATTAGGAAAAGACTTTATAAAAGGTTATACTAGGAAAATACATTATATAACTTTGTGATAGGAAAAGACTGCTTGAAGGAAATGAAGTGATGGAAAACAAGTAAAAGATCATTGTGTTGGCTGGTTCCGGTGGCTCACACCTAAGCCTAGCTACTCAGAAGGCTGAGATCTGAGGATCACAGTTCAAAGCCAGCCCAGGCAAAAAACTCCCTCTGAGACACTTATCTCCAATAAACCTCTCAAAAACTGGAAGTGGAGCTGTGGCTCAAAGTGGTAGATTTCTAGGCTTCAGCAAAAGAGCTCAGGGACTGTACCCAGACACCACAAACAACAACAACAAAAGAACATTTGGTCTGTCATTAATTGTTATATTTGATCTTCCACTTATATATTGAGAGATTTTTCCTTAGGCATTACAATTGAAAGGATCTTAGCCATCTCTCCATCCTTACAGCCTTCTGCCTTTCCTTAAGCACATGTGTGCCTTCTCTGTGCACACAGTGTACATTCCCTTACCAGACCACATGCCGAGGTAGGCAAAATGCTACCATGCTTACATGAATTATAAGGATCTGTTGGGTACTACCTGTATGATAGGTCGTTTTTTTAAAGTGTTAGTTAATACAAAATGTAGGAGATGTCTTTCACCTCATGGTAAAGACATGAAGGAAGAAGTCACAAAATACTGTAATGAGTGATTGGCATAGGCATGTGTCAAATGAAATGGAAATGATCTGGGGAACCTACTGAAAATGGTGTGGCTAAGGAACCACCCTCGAAGGAGGGGAACTCTAAAGAGGAGAAGGAGCTAGCCATGCTGAGAATGGAGGAAAGAAAGGATGCCAGAACACACAGAAGATTTCAAAACAAGGAGCAGATGTGGGAAGGAGGTTGGCATGGGCACTCATAGGTTCAGGTACCAAAGCATGGGAGCAGGCAGCTTTCATTTAACAAGTAAAAACTACAGGAAACCCAATTAACATTGACTTTCTTATGCTCAACAAAATACCTTATGACCCTGATACAAGTTGAATATCAAACTAAAAGAGAAAAAAGATACTTCAAAATCCAGAACATTTTGCAGACTATCCCACTACCCCAAGTGGAAAATTCTATACCATAAACATTTGTTTCATTCACAGAATTACCTTTTAGTATTGTATAAATTATCTTCAAGCTAAGTATATAAGGTATGTATGAAATGTAATTGAATTTTGTGTTTAGACTTGGATACTGTCCATAAGATGTCTCATTATATGTATGTAAATGTTTCAAAATCTGAAATGTTTCTATCCTCAAGCATTTTGAATAAACGGCAGTCAACCTATATTGTATGAGATGTACTTAGAGTAAAAGAAAATGTTTCTCTGAAAGTCAAGTTGAACTGATAGCTTGGATTTTTTTTTTTTTTCTGGCACTCTTGTCTGGAGAGCCACTGATGGCCATATATAAGGAAAGTGCTATGATATGGTTTGGGTTTGTAAAAGATCAGGTAGTTTGGTTTCCTCATTGAGTCTTCCAGTTACTACTTTCTGGTCCCAAGGAGGTGAGGGTGGGGATGGGGGTAGTGGTGAATGAGGAAAATGAGGAGGAGGAGGAGAAGGAGGAAGAGGAGGGGAGGGGGAGGGGGAGGGGGGAGGAGGAGGAACTTTCTGGAGTTCACAATGAAATGGCAGAGTGGTTGCTAGGATTTCCTCTTTTCTTTCCTACTGTTTCCCCCTTATCCCCCCTACCCGCTCATGGGCCTTGGCACTGTTCCTGAGCTCAAGCATAGCAGTCTACCACTTGAGCCATAGCACCACTTCTGGTTTTCTGGTGGTTAATTGGAGATGAGTCTCACAGATGTTCCTGCCCGGGTTGGCTTTGAGCTGTGATCCTCAGATCTCAGCCTCTTGAGTAGCTAGGATTAAAGGCCTGACCCACGGGCACCCAGCCTTCTTACTGTTTTTAGACGAATAGCCTGTGGCTAAATGCAACATTTCCAACACTTTAAATGTAATGGAGTTTATCTGAGCAAAGAAGAGTTCGAAAATCAGGTAGGTCTCTAAACTAGAGTAAGGTTCACACAATGGCTCTGAAATGTAGGTGGCAGTGTTTATGGACAGAAAATGGGACTTAGCTATGGAAATGGCTTAGGGGGTGATAGTTCAGTCTTTGCCTTCTTAGGCATGGTCTGGTCCATTGGTTGACTGTCATGAATCCATTGTTTCCATTCAGTGTACCTGCAAACCAGGATAACCTAACATAGCAGTCCAGGCCAGCTGTGATCTTAAGCCAGTCCCTGGTGACTTATCCTAGCTGCTGAGAAGGCTGAGATCTGAGAATTATAGTTTGGAGCCAGCTCAAGTGGGAAATTCTGGGAGGCTCTTACCACCAATTAGCAAGCAAACAGCTGGCTGAGTGGAGAAACATCAATTTTGAGTGAAAAAACTAACTCAAGATTGTGAGTTCAAGCCTCAGTATTGGCACCAAAGAAAACACAAAGAGATTGCTTTGTGGGCTGTTGATGGCTTCTCCATTATTCGCAGTGGTCCACTCTCCAAGAGCATGGTTTTGTCACTGAACATGATTTGCAGTGCTGCTACTCATGGGCTGCTGTAATTTGTGGAACATTACTTCAATGTGCCTGAATTTTAAAGTACAACACAGTCTCAGCAAAATGTCAGTATGCGCCTGCTGTCCCTTCCATGTGTTTAAGTTGGTTACCTTTCCACATCAAGCTCCAGCAGATAAAAGTGGGGCACTTAATATTCAGCAGGGACGCTGAGACTATCCCTGTTTATATGCTCAATTTCCTAAAATCACATAACCTTTTGTTATCTTGTAAATACATAAAAGGGACCTTTGCATTGGAGGAAGCGGTTTACTGTGTCGGATAAACAAGCCACAGAATTCCATTTAAAATACTTCCATCCCGCATCAGCTGTCTGCTTTGGAGAAGATACACATCAGAAAGCTGGGGCTGAGCTCTGTGCAGATGTCTCAAGGGTGGGTGTCATTTTTAAAAGGCTAACTAGCTTCTTGTGTAGTGTTAAAATATTTTGCTACTTAGGAACATGACTGGATTTTTTTCCTGGGTGATTTCCTATCTTTCTCATTCCTTCCTCCCCTCTTCCATTTCCCTGGTTCAGGCTATTTCGCATCCAAGTGTCCTTTCTCAGCCAGAGGCTGGTTCTGTTTGTCTTTTTTTATTCTCCTCCCCCTGACCCCCGCAAGTTGGTGAACAAGTCCTAGTGTCTATGAACAAGAAGTAATGGCAATTGCCTGGAGACACTCATATGTACTTTAGACAGGTGCTTCACCAGCCTCTGCCCTCAGTTTGTAGAACCCTCTTCAATTCCAGCTTGTAAACTCTCAGGCCAGGTCAGCTCAGGCAGGAGCTGCCAGCTACTGATTATTGCAGACAGACACAGCTGGCTTGGCTGTGCCTGCTGAACTGCTTGGTGTTCTATTAGACATCCACCTGTTTATTGAACACCCTGTGTTTGGCTAAATGCAACATTTGAATCGACTGGATGGTTAATGTGAGCATATGTGAGCCGGTTATTTAAAAATGACAGTTGAGTAGTAAGTGAAGCCACGGAAAAGCATAGAAACAGTAGTTTCACAGAATGTTCTTTATATGCAGAATGTTCTTTATTCTTTCCATATATGTTCCAGCATTACTCATCTGTAATATTATATAGAAATGCAAGGTAAATCCATTCTACTTTTGAAAATAGAAGCTTATTGTTAAGGATAGGAGAAAATACATTTTAGAATGGAATAACCAAAAGTTAATGTTGGCAGTAGAAAAACATACCAAATGTCCATTCTAACCCTCTTTCCTGAGCTGTGCTTTTACAGAACCGGCTCTGCTGGTGATGGTATTTACTTAGGAGAAATTTGCATGCCCTTCTAATTCTACTGTCTTGCCAAATGTCCTGCTCCACAACTCTCTATTTCATTTGTCCAAGAAATTTGGAAATTATCCAAGTACCCTGTCCTTCTTTTCCTTCTGTTCAAATTTTTTTCGATTCTATTTCTTGGATCAGATCACTTATTTTTATCCTACAAGCATATGTCTAATGTAGAAGAGGTGAGGGGAAAGAGAGGAAGAGAGAGAGAGAGAGACAGACAGACAGACAGACAGACAGACAGAGTTAGAGACAGACAGAGAGAGACAGAGACAGAGACAGAGAGAGACAGAGTTCTTTTTGAAAAATGTATCCCAGCTTGGTGGTTCATGTCTATAATCACTTGAGAGGCTGAGGCAGGAGTATCAAGAGTTCATGGCCAGTCCAGGTTATATAATGAAAGTCTATCTCAAAAAGCCCCAAAACTTTTAGATTACAATAGAAAACACTTGCATACAATTTACTATCGATTTAGGTGTGTGTTCTTTAGATCTTTAGAGTTGATTCACATTGTACAAAAGATATGTAGAACATCCCTTTTATAAAACTAAAACTATACTTATTATATATATCATCTCTTCACTCTTCATCTATGTATCTTCCTTTTTCTTTCCTTCCTTCCTCTACTCTTCTTTTGTCCTTCCCTTCTGTATATTTGTGTGTGTGTGTGTGTGTGTGTGTGTGTGTGTGTGTGTGTGTGTGTGTGTGTGTGTGTGTGTGTAATTAGAGTTAAAAGTATCATGGACTTTTCTTTCCAGGGCAGGCTTCAGATCTGGATTCTCAGAGTAGGTAGGATTACAGGTGTGAGCCACCAGCACTTGGCTTTTTTATTATTATTGTTGCTGCTGCCCTTATTATTTCTGACTTCTGAGCTTTTGAACTCATAATTTCACACTTGTTAAGCCAGGGCTCTCCCATTAGAGTCATGCTTCCAGTCTTTTTTTACTCCCAGTTAGTTATTTTTCAGATGAGTGTTTTGCATGCCTTCTGAATAGTTGGGTTCATGTTTGTTTGTTTATTGATGAATGTGTGATAGTCTATGTAGACAACCAGGGACCTCGAACAACCTTTGGTTAAAGTGGTATGAATTTATCAGAATTTCCTTGCTCCCCATTCCTAAATGGTAAATTTTTAAGCAAGATCAGTGTTTGGGGACCCAGGTCTCACCTCTCATGAGCTCACAGGGATGAACATTGGGTCAGTGGGGGTGGTCGTGGGACCATTCTTACCAACTTCACCAGCTTTCTCATGTTGACCTCATTCCAAAAGCTGAAAAGGAAAACAAGGTGACCCAGGAGAAGCACTCTTGTGCTTGCTTTTGGTTATGAATTCAGAAGAAAGCTTGTGGTAGAATGAGATACATGATTTGAATGTCTCATTTTCAACATCTAATGAGTTGTGATCATGTAACAACTGTATGGACTCTTGCTTTTGACAGGATAAACCGATTTCTGTGGACTATATCAAGATGATCTTGTACTTTCTGTCTCCTACATTTCTTTCTTCTTCTACTCACCTACATTATTGGGACACATACCCCCCAAAATGCTAGCAATAGATATAGACTAGAAGGATGTAATTTGCTTTGCGCTGTGGTAGAACATCTGAGCTCTGGACCATCATACTGGCTGTGTACCAATGCTTGCTTTTTTTGTGGGAGGAGGGAGCATTTCTGCAGGCTTTGCAAGTGCTTGATTCCACTTTGCAGTTTCAAGGAATTGTTCCAAAACTTTCTTGAATGCTAGTGTGTAAAGGTTAAGCGGAGTGACAACGTTTAAGTCTAATTCATAAAGAACAGCTCAGCTGTCAACCCATACTTGTTCTTTTATAATTTAAGATCTGTCAAATCCTTTTACCTTATCCAGTAAACACATGTTTTTCTGATTTTTGTAGGGTTTTTACTTGGTTATAAATTTCCTTTGGGCTGCAAAGCAGCACATGTAATCTGTTTGGGAGTGAACTTTTTTAGTAGAAGTCAAAGGGAAAAAAATCAATTTGGCTGGTTTTGACTTATAACAGTTAAAAGAAAAATTGAAAATATTGGATTTTGGATAAGTACTTTTGCTTCACAGTTTAAGGGTTGAGTGGCTGTTAAAATATTGCTCACTACCTTGGCCTGTCATTTGGATTCATCTGTTTTATTAATTTCAAACTGCAAAATCAGCCAATTAATTAAGTGGGCCTCATGTTGTCTGTAGTACATCGAAGACCATCAGGCACTTGAACACATCAAATAGAAATCCATTGGTTCAACTTTTGTGGTTCATACTTATGTCTGTTGAAACTCTTTTTTCAATTGCTTAAAGATAATTTTAAAATGCTTATGCAAGAAGAATATGGCACAAGGCAGCTGTAGATATGAGAAAAGGCCATAAGTTTTGAATCCATGCCAGATTTATTAGTAAAGCATTAGCATTAGTCATAGATTTGGAGGAATAAAAATGAAGTTTTTATATATACATACCTCATACATCCAGAATATTTATACATAGGTGACATTCGCAATTGTCAGAAGTTCTGTTTTTGGAAGCATGGGCTTGAAAAGCATGGAGGATTTTTTTCTCAGCCCTTGGTTCAAATTTAACCTTTCCTGGTTAGTTGGTGGTTTTAGTGAGTTGTAAAATTTTTTTTTTTGGTCCAGTCGTGGGGCCTAAACTCTGGGCCTGGGCGCAATCCCTCAGCTCTTCAGCTCAAGGCTAATGTTCTACCACTTGAGCCACAGCGCCACTTCCGGCTTTTTTCTTTTTGCTTATGTGGTACTAAGGAATCGAACCCAGGTCCTCAGGCATGCAAGGCGAGTGCCTCTACCACTGAGCCACATTCCCAGCCCCTGAGATGTAAAATATTTTTATGCTGCTGTTTGGTCATTTGTAGAGCTGCAATCTCATCTTATGAAAATGGTACTTGGTTACATATGGTTTGTACCTTGAAAAAGTGGGAGATGGAAGCTGTTATCATACACAAAATTATTGTTTTCCATCATTATTATTTCACACAAAATTGTATTAAAATAATTATCATGCCTTCACTGTACCGAGGAAATTGGCAATACCAGAGTGGTTGGTTGTTCCTTTACTAACTCGGTGGATGATATCTTTGTTCTGGGTTGAAGAGTTGTCTATCATCTCAAACAACTCCTACTACTGCTTTTTCTTGTAACCAGCTGTCAAGGCATGGGAGAATCAAGTAGATGCTTAATGTTCTCACAATTTGAAAATAAATAATTCACTTATCCATATTTCTCCAAGATGCGTGGACGGGCATAAAAGGAAGGCCAATTCATAAGCCTAGAGATTCAGTGTTCTGTTTTTCTGGCACTTGGCATAGGATACATGTAGAGGATAGTCAGGAATTAAACTCATTATACAATTAGCATCTATATTTAATATAGTTTTGTCAGTCAGAAAAACATGTGCCTGGGGCTGGGAAGGTGGCTCAGTGGTAGAGTGCTTGCCTTGCATGTATGAGACCCTGGGTTCAATTCCTCAGCACCACATAAGCAGAAAAAGCTGGAAGTGACACTGTGGCTCAAGAGATAGAGCTCTAGTGTTGAGCTGAAGAGCTGAGGGACAGCGCCCAGGCCCAGAGTTCAAGCCCCGCGACCAACAAAACATAAATTAAAAAAAAAGAAAAATGTGTGCCATTTGTATTTTCCCTCTTTGAAAACTGACATACTTTTCATTGTATTCTATTATGGATCGACTTGATTTCCCTCAAAAAGATGTGTTTGGGAATCTATACCCCCGGAATCTTAGAATGTGACTGTATTTGGAGATAGGGTCTTAAAGAAGTCATCAATTTAAAATATGGTCATTCTTGTGGTTCCTAGTCCAATTTGATAATGTCCTTCTAAAAGGGAAATTTGGGCAGATAGACATTGAGGGAAGACACTGGGAAAAGACCAGAGGAGGACAGCTATGTGTCAGCTAAGGAGGTACGCGTAGGATAGATAGGTCCCTTCCCTGGGCCTCAGAATCAGCCTTGCTTTTGAATTTCTAGCCTCCTAAGCCGGGAGACAATAAATATCTATTGTTCCACTTTGTGGAACTTTTGTTATGGTAGTTCTAACAAAGAACAGTCTGGACAAAAATAAAATACAAGAACATGTTGAGAGTAGGAGTGCTGAGCAAAGAAAACAGACTCTCCAGGTAACATTTCCCATTCAAAATGTTAGTTCAGCATAAGTTTATCTGTAACGTGTTTCTGCAGTGCTCAGAAACTGAGAAGAACAGGGAGCTGCTCCTGATAAATATCTAATGCTTTCTCCTGGGGGATTGATGGAGTACAAAGAGTTCAGAGTAGCCCTGGAAGAAATACCTGTCAGCCATCTGCAAGAGGCATGTTTGTATACACTTTCAGTAACATCTAAACATTCTGGCAAAGTGAGTCTCCTTGGAGAGGAGTCTGTGGGGGAGGCAGCTATGATTGCAAAAGCATGAAGAACCTGGAGTGCTGTTTTCATCCTATGCTTCTTTAAAATGTAGAAGGTGGTAGTTGTTTTTTTTTTTCAAGAAGCTAAACAAAATGTTTTTCAGAAATGGAAATAAGTTTGGAAAAGTGAAAAAAGATCTTTTCTAGAAAAGTAATCTTGAAGATACTAGTTAAGAATGAACAAATCCTCTTTCTTAACCTGCCCTTGTTAGGAGATTGATCCCTGAGAAAAAATATATTGTGGAAGGCTATTTTCAGTACTGTTAAATAAAGCCACTAAATAATTGAGAAAAGAGTGACAGAAAGCAACGAAAGCCGTTTGTTCTCCATGACTAGTACACGAACCTTCCTTCTCCCCAGACGGGCTCTGGTCTTGTCTGGTTAATAGAAGTGAGGTTATCTAGACTGATTGAGATGTCAGAATTAATAGGACCTTCCACTGAAGGAAGTTCTAATCCAGTGCTCCTTGCCTTCTTCTCTGGCCTAGGGGTAAATAGGTCTGTAGTTAATTAATTTAAGACTTTGTTTGGAGAGGCTGGATTCCATCACCATGGCTGGCAGTAATTACTATTCAGGGCTTTCTTATACTTTGACATTTTCCTGAAGTGTAAATTATTAGTATCTGAAAGAAGCCCTTGGCCCCAAAGGAAAACATTAAAGAAACAAGAGAGAGAGAGAGAGACAGAGACAGAGAGACAGAGAGAGACAGCGAGAGAGAGAGAAAGAAAGAAAGAAAGAAAGAAAGAAAGAAAGAAAGAAAGAAAGAAAGAAAGAAAGAAAGAAAGAAAAAAAGGAAGAAAGAATAAAAGGAAGAAAGATTCTAAGTACTTCTGAGTTGGTTCTCTTCTCAGAGATCATCTTCAAGCCAGCAGTTCCTCCCAGGTCACAGTGGGAAGGACTACTGTCTGGACCGCTCCCACAGGGTCAGGTCAGGGCTAGGAATATAGGGTGCTAATGGAGTGGCTACAAGTTTAGAAATGGGACTTGTGTAACTCTTCTGTGCGTAGGTACTTCTGGGTTTATGACTTAACTTTAAATGCATCAGTAATTTTTTTCCTATTTAGAAAAACCCTTCAGAGATATGTTTCAGATACATATCTGACACCAATGGCTTATCACCTCTGTAAACCTCCCCCTTCAACTGTTAGGAGAGCCAGAGCCTTAGTAGTATGAGTTCCAAGTACAGAGATCTTAGGGTGGTTTGCTTCCCACTCACAGTTATATTTAAGAAGTGCAACTTAGTTGTCAGTGTTAAGTAAAAGGAAATCCACTCTTTCTTGGAATGTCTCTTAACAAGATAAGAGCCAGTTCATTCCCCTAGGCATTTATTTCTCACCTCCGGGTTCTAGTACCATCCAGACTTCAGTTCCCCCATCTCTATCTTTAGTTCTGGCCTAATCTAGCTTTTCTTTCTTTGTGTGTTCTGTCCTCCATACTCAGGAGACTTAACCTCTCCAGTTCTTCTTTCTGTGATCCTTATGAACTGTTAAATTTGAAGCACACAAGTACCAGGACTCCAGCTTGGGAGATGGAAATGGATCAAGGATAAGGAATAACAGGGGAGAGAGGTAAATATTCACAAGTAGTTGAATTATGACTACATTTTTTCACTGCTAACAAAACTTACGCCATGAAGAAGTAAAGTCAAGAAAGTACCTCTTCTTAAGTGCCTCTAGGTTTTAAGATGTGAATTCTGACAGATATTTATAGTCATATGTTCATCTTATAACTGAGGGTTAAGGATACCCACTTATTTGATGATCTATTATTGTAGGCAATTTTGCTTACCATTCTATTTTGAAATTGCATATTTGGTTCTCCATAAGTATTTATTTAATGAGTAAAAGAATGATAAAATGATGACTTTTCAGGACAAACTTATGAACTCCTGTGAGTTCACTTATAATCCTTCAACAGATAGGGGTAGTTGACTCCAAATTCTTAAATGCTTTGTCAAAGTTAGGACTTGAACAATTAGCATACACTAAAAAAGTGGATGACAGAAATATGAAGTAGGTGGTTTTGGAGATGTAGTTACTAATAAGAAGGGAGATGGTGACCAGAGAAAGTGAAGGATGGTTAACAACAATGATGCTTGTTGAGATTGACTTTAGAGGGGGACAGGAGATTTTGGAATTGTAACAGAGCAGGTGGGGGTAAGTCTGATCGAAGTATATTTTATGCATACATGGACATGTCAAAATAAACCCATTTTGCACAAGTAGTTGAGGCTAACAAAAGATGTTGGGAAAAAAAAAGACTTCCTGGAAGTGACAAGGTACAATGTTCACCTCAATGTATTTGGTTCTAAGATCTTCCATGAAACTCTTAAGACTGGCATAGAAAGAGTATGGAACTCACCATGAAAGCACCAGCTAGGGCCATCTTCTACTTTTTCTCTTACTAAAACATTTCTATGATAATACCAGGGGTAAAAAATACAACAAATTGAAAGTGAGATATTTAGTGTGACTTTATGGTGTGGAAATTAGTGATAACTGTTCCTTACTCATTTTCCTAAGCAGATGCTCTTTGGATTGCCTGTGTTAGGAAAATGGAGGAGAAAGGAAGGAAACAGGCCAGACTCCATCTTCCACCAATGAGGACAGTTTATTGAGATGTAGCAGCAAGGGGCAAAGCCTTCCCATAGGTTTGGAGATTGTGTAAAGAGGTGCAACAAGAGTTGGGTTTTTATGAGGTCTGAGAAAGGAGGCAGAGATGAATGAAAAAGCCATTAGGTGTAGGGAAGGGGGTGGCTTTCTGGTTGGGCCCACAATGGAATATTTACAGCCAGACTTAAGTAGATTGCCCTGACTGAATCAGGCAGTCTGTGCATACTCTGTGTCTTCAGTGGCTTGCCTGACAGGGTGGGGGTCAGTCCTTCAACTTGCGTTCTTCAGGAACTGCCCTCCATCACCTAGCTTTATGGAAGGTTATGGCATTAGAGATTTTCCCCACCACTGTTTATTTTAAATTTCATCTTTATTGTGTTTTATTGACAAATCCTTGGGATGAACATGATTTTTATGACAAAGCTCAGTGTATAAAACAGATTAAATTCAAGCTACCCAGGTGCTCAGGACTCTGCCAGCTTGGCCTCCTTCCTCAGAAAGTCTCAGCGTTCTCAGAGCTGAGTTTGACATCCACTGAATTACATGAATGTTGTTAATTTTATAGTTAAAGGAAACCAAGCCCAAAATTACAACTAAGTCATCCTCAAGGTTATAGAATTATGAGGGACTTAGAAGGTTGGGAAGACAGGCTAAAGCATTTTATATTGTTCCGATAAAGAGGAGTAGAATAACCAAGTGACCATCTTATTGAGTGTCAGGCACTGTGCGTAATATACCTACCACCTTATGGATCTTTGTGAGTCAATGAGAGAGTGACTGTGATCCTTACTTACTGGATGCTGATACTGAGACACAAAGGGCTAATTCTGTAATTACCAAAGGTCATGTGGTAAGAAAGCCGGGCCTGGCCAGAGGTCAGGGCCATGCTCGTAACCTCTATTTCTACTTCCCCACTCTCTTGGCATCTCATTCAAGGCCATGCATTTTCTCTTATTGACCTAAATAACTTCACATGCTTGTTTTGCTCTATACTTCCCAATCCTTATTGCCATATATTATAGAATGGTAGTTCCATATTTCTTGCCTCTTGGATATCCATATTGAAAATAATTCATACAGGGGATACTGCTGAGGGCCATCTACTATTGCCCAAAGTTTTATGGTTTTAGAACATCAGCTGGATGTGGTACTCAGTCTTAGTCTTAACCTTGGTTAAGAGAGCCACTACCCTAGGGCAGCTCATCCACAGAGATACCTGGCTTAAAATTCAATAGCATTTTTACAATAGGACTTCCAAGTAGACTGAGCAAATAGTTTTGGGTCTGCCCACATTTGAAGGTTATTTGAAGCAGTGGAATTTTTTCTGTGTCATCTTAAAGTAGATGTAGGACTGACTTCCTCCTGGCTCCATCCTGACTCGGCTTCTTTGCTCACAGATGATCTGGAGAATATGTTTACTTTTCTGTGGCTTTTTGAAAATCAGCCAGGTGTTAAAATAGATATAACTTATGCTGGCAGCAATTCTTGTATCACTTGTCTTCAGTGAGTCATGGACCTAAATGGCTAAACATAGTGTATTGAAGTTTTTACCAGCACAGCCATATCAGAATAGGTCCTGTTCTATGTAGTCTTTGTTCAGTGCAATTACTAAAAAGACTTCGTTTCTCTGGAAGTGAAGTATCTAGACCTCTGTTCGAATCAGGATGGACCTTTGTAATTGCCTTGGCCTAAATGTAACACAAGTGATGTTGTTTAAGATTTAAAGCCAGATCCTTAAGGAATTTTGGCTTTGACTGGTTATCTGTCTCTTGTGATAGATATCTCAGTGTAATGTATGAGAAATTTGGCCACCTTGAAGCTACCATACAGGAGAGAGTTGTAGGGAAAGCCTTGTATCCCTAGAGAGGGCTTCCTCTAACTGTGCAAGCCCTCTCAGTTCAGGTCCCAGATATGTGTATAAAGACATCTGCAGTGTGACCCCAGTCTCAGCCATGGTGTGATCTCCATCTCATGAAGATCCAAAGCTAGAATCTCCTGACTGAGACACACCCAAATCCCTGACCCTCAGAAGCCGTGAAAACAAGTACATCATGACTCCTGCAGAAGACACTGAGAATTAGGGTAGTTCATTACACAGCATTAGATAACTGGAAATACAGGCACTATGCATATCCAATTTTTTTCACATAAAATTTATTCAAATTTAACTTTGTATTTTTTTATTTCATACCATAGTAACTATTTATCGATGAATATAAATATCCATTTCATATTGCTTTCATCTCTACTATAATATTATGGTATACATTCTCTATCAGCAACAAATTTTTTTAGATTAAAAATATACCCCATTCAGCTGGGCATTGGTGGCTCATGCCTGTGATCCTAGCTACTCAGGAGGCTGAAATCTGAGGATTATAGTTTAAAGCCAATCTGGGTAATAAAGTCCATGAAACTCTTATTTTCACTTAACCACAAAAAAAAAAGCTTCAAGGGGAGCTGTGGTACAAGTGGCCTGATACATTAGTATATTCCCCCCCATACACACACACACACACATACACACACACACACACACACACACACACACACACACACACACACACAGATGTAGTCCTTTCATTTATCAGCAAAATTTCTCCCCTAGGAATAGTTTAAGCATCACCCTAGGTGTTAAATGCTATATGTTAATGAATGTATAACTCAGAAAAACAACTATTTAACTATCAGGTATTGAGACAACATTAAAATTGAAGAGAAATGCACTAGAAACCCTCTATAATCCTATCAGGAAATATTGTTTAAAAGGATTTGTTTGTATTTTGATAAATTTCTACAGAATGTTTTTATTTGAGGTAGATATTCTCAGACTCTTAGAGAAATATGTCATATTATTCATAATATACTAAGCTTGGCACATGCCATATGAATTGTGGCAGTGGTTAGCATTTATTTATAAATAGTCACATTTTATTTCCTTTATATTCTTTTGGATCAGGTAAGAAAGATTTGATTCAGATCAATAACTATAGCACATAAAATAATAAACCCTTTGAAAAATGTAAGAGTATAAATTATGTGTGCTGGTGGCAGTGGTTGGAAAACTGAACATAAAACTTTAAAATATTATAGCTTGAAAACCTAATAATCTATCAGATATTAAATAGGCAAGAAGTCATTACTCTGAAATTTAATAAGATTATAAGATACCTGTTTTTTTTTCTTTCTGAGTATAAATTTTAGGACTTGCTTGATCTTAAATGAGAGTCTGGCTGGTTTATCAACTCACATGACTTCCTGCTGCTTGTTGATAGAACAGGAGAATAACGAAGTACCATGTATGTGTGTGAGTGTGTGTGTGTGTATGTGTGTATGTGTGTGTGTGTGTATGTGTGTGTGTGTGTGAGTGTGTGTGTGTGTGTGTGTGTGTGTGTGTGTGTGTATTCATCTTGTTCTAGAAAGGGTCCAAGTCAGATGACATCAATAACAAGAATAATAAAATGAAAATAATTGGATTCATGAAATGGAACAAAGAATTGAGCCAAAAATGTGGTTAAAATCTATGTGCTTGCAGGTCTCATTAATGAAGCCTGAGTGATGGGCCATGGTATGCTGGCAATTTTCCCTGTTTCACTGATGTTCTCCAAAATCATCCCCAAGTTTAGCATGAACTCCACCTTTCCTCCGTAAGATGAAAACCTAGCTCTTCATGCCAGAGGTGGTTTCATGAGAGTAGTGAAGGGTATGGTGACTGTCTTAAGTAACATAAGAGCTTTAAAATTGAAGACACATATATATTGTGGAAAATAAAAATCAATCTTAAGATATGACCTAACATGTCTTTGCCAGGGAGAAGGACAAATGGCATGTCCACTGAGGAACCCCTTGTTTTCTATTTAGAATACTTCCTGAATACCCTGAACATGCCTGTGTAAAGCAAGTAGATGCCCTCTGAATGAGGGTAGAAAGGAAGAGAAATAAAATCATTTGTTGGTTTAGGGTGGTGGGATTATGGGCTCATTTTTATTTCATCTTTATGATTATTTTAATGTTGTTTTAAGTATCTTTATGATATAAATAAGAGAAAAAGTAAAAAAGGTTTATTACTTATCAAGTATTACTAGCCTCCAGGGTATTTGAAGTCTTCCAAGACGAAACTCTCATTACATAGACAGCCTTATTCAATCATTCAGGCAATATCTGTCCAGCAAAGCATTGTGGGAAACAGAATCCCAATGGAGACACTGTTCATCCAGAGTCATAAGGGAGGGCTGTAGGAGGTAAAATAACATGTTCTGGATATTAACCATGTGAACAGTTATTTTCCTTTCAGCAAAAGGAACAAGGAGTATTTTTTAGAAGGAGGTGAAAACTATCTCAGATTGGTAGGAATGAAAAGATTTTGGGCTCATGGTAATAAGGCCTCATTGATGATATTGGCTATATCAGTTCTCCATCTAGACACGTGAGAGAATTGCCCTTTGGGGTTGGGTTAGAACCATCTGACTAGCTATGGCATTGAATTGTGTCATGTAGGACTTCACACTGCACTTCTGGTACAAGAATGTATAGAGTTTTTCTCAGCTGGCCTGGCTCCTCACAGTGTTTAAGTTGGTGTTTCTACACTCAGCCTTGATGTCTGAGAAACTTGGGTGGGAGGCCTGTTTCTTACTAGACCAGAGTGAATTGTAAGCTTTTTTTTTGTTATAAGTGTCTGAGTTATGGGGGCTGCTTGCTGTCATAACACTTAGCTTCATCTAGTGATGTAAACTGAAAGATATTGTGAGTAGAAAACACTATTAACTGAGATTATTAAGAAAAAGTAGCACAAATGTTAATTTTGGTTAAAGTCTGCCAATGTTCATGAGAATAGTTTAAAAAAAATCATGTTTTAAAGTTTGAGTATGAAATGTACCTTGAAGGCTCATTGATTAAAAATTTGGTCAACTGATAGAATGTGATAGGACCTGCCCAATGGATTAATCTATTGATAGTCTTAGAAAGTAGTTGAAACTATGGGCTGATTAGGGAAAATGGATTGCTAGGCACATGTCTGTCAAACCTTTGAAGGACTCAGCTTGTTCTAGCCTCTTCCTGTTATCTCTCTGTGCTCTTCTGGCATGGCATTTCTTCTCTGTATGTGAGTCTCACCTGAGGCCTACAGCAATGAAGCCAGCTCCTCATGGACTGAAAACTCTGAAAGTGCAAGCCAAAATAAATCTTTCCTCCTATTTAAGTTTTTCTTTTTTAATCAGGCGCTTTTGTTACAGTGACAAAACACTGACTGATACAACATGGTTAGAAGGTGAGTTGGGAATGTACTATGGCAACCCTTAAACGTTAGGCTAGTCATTAAAAGCAAGCAATCACTTGATTTAGGGCCAGACCCTAGCATTAATTCATTATTCTATGGTTCATCCCCACACCCTCCACTAAGATGATGTATAAAACTTAGATTCAAAGGAGAATTTCCTTAATACTACCTTGCCAACTTTAAAAAAAAGAAGAAAAGAAAAAGAAGAAAAAAATCTCAGCCACATGTATTAAAAATAAAAACAAGCACTGGCCAAAATGTTGGCTTTTCTTTTCATGGTGGTAATTCTGTGAAATCTAGCTGCTTCCACACGTCTGGGCCTGGATATTTTTCCTAGGACTTGTGCATATCTGATGTGTACTCAATGATAATCATAGTATTATTTGCCCTGGGAGAATTTCTCTGACATGAGCAGGTGGCTTGATCCTGAGTCAGGTTTGTATATTCATTATTCCAGTGTTCTCTTTTTGTTCTCCAGAGCATGATGAAAATGAGCTTGGGTTTATAAATTATTTTGAAGAGGTGTTGGGAGAAAAGACGTTTTGCGTGAATGAGATGGTAATAATAATAAAATTAGCACTGAATCAGAAATTGGTGAAAGAAATTTAGTTTGATTTGTCTCAAACAGGCTCGATGCTATGAAGTGCTGGTGAAGTTAAATCTAATTTCTGAAGTTCTTGAACATTCTCATTTCTAACCAAGACTTTAATATCATTTTAATGCAGTTTTTTACATATGAATTAATATAATAAATGTCAATGTTGAATAGAATAAGGTCACACTTTACTACTTTGACCAGAAGTGTAATCTTCCAAGATTCAATTTTATTACTATTATAACAGCCATACTGCATAAGGTCACCAATATTTCTTTCCAAGTGATATAATGTATGACGACAGCCTTTTTACCAAGTTTAGTTTTTGTAATTTGGATTTATATTCTGAAACATGTTGACAAAGATATACCAGAGATATTTCTTGGTCAAATGGCAGCCAGGGGAAAATGTACTCCCTTAATTTATGGTGAATTTGAAAATGGATAAATGGAGCTGTTAAGATGTAGCATCTCATTGGTCATATCATCCTTTTGCCTACAGATAATTAAATTCATATGACGCTTTCATCTCCTACTTGAAAGAGAGAGGTGATACTTAAAGACTTTTTGATAAGTAGAAGCAAGAATTGCTCTCTGTACCCTGGCTGAACGTGAGCCAGCCCAGCAGACCAAGCTGCAAAATTCATTTGAGTGACATGTTCATTGGATCAGAAGAGTTTTCCGCTTATCAGGAATAGTAAAGGGCAACTAGCAAAACCATTTACCTTGACCTCTTCTGCAACATCCTCACCAAGTGATCAATCTCTGCTGGCTCTACTCCAATGGATGGATACAGGCAAGAATACCTTCCCTTCGATGACACTGTAGTAAAGGTTGAATAGGGGATCTGGAAAGTGCTTAGGCCCACATTCGCCCAATTGTAAGTGCTCAATAAACATAAGCTACCATATGGCAGTTACTACTTCAAGAGACAGCATAGTTTCCTCTTACTAGACCTCTCTTTCTTAAAAAAAATGCTAGTTCTGGTCTGGGAAGGTGGCTCAGTGGTAGAGCACTTGCCTTGCATGCCTGAGGCCCTGGGTTCGATTCTTCAGCACCACATAAGCAAAAAGAAAAAAACCGGAATTGGCGCTGTGGCTCAAGTGGTAGAGTGCTAGCCTTGAGCTGAAGAGCTGAGGGACAGCACCCAGGCCCAGAGTTCAGACCCCACGACCGGGCCCCCCCCCAAAAAAAAAATGCTTGTTCTTTCACTGAACACAAGGCTACCTCAGTGTACTTTTTCTTTTCTAATTGATCTTAGTTTTGACTTGGAGGATGAAAAGGGACAACAATCATGTTAGTCATTGCTGTTTACTGATGTTTATTATGTGGCAGTCACTATATCTACTACAAAATCATGAATGCTGTCAAAAATTCCATGTATATACTATAAAATTCACAAAAATAAGGGAAGAGGTGGGTTGGGGTGGGTAGGTGAGAATGTCAAAATGCATGTTGACACTGATCAAGATGCAGTGTATTCATAAACTGCTTTGTTAAATGACAACTCCTTTGTAAACTACTTAAAGATAATTAATAAAAACTGCTAAGATGTAAACTACTAACTACCAAAACTACTATAAACTACTACCAACTACTAAAACTATTATAAACTATCAACTACTAAACTACTAAAGACAATTAAAACTAAAGATAATAATTAAGGACATTAAAAAGTTTACAGAAGCTGGGTGCCAGTGGCTCATGCCTGTAATCCTAGCTACTCAGGAGGCTGAGTTCTGAGGATCGTGGTTCAAAGCCACCTGGGGCAGGAAAGTCTGTGAGACTTTTATCTCCAATAAACCACTAGAAAACCAGAGTGTCACTGTGTCTCAAGCAGAAGAGTGCTCGCCTTGAGCACAGGGACAGTGCCCAAGCCCCAAGACCAAAAAAAAAAAAGTTTACAGAAAGAAGTCATTTTGAAATGTTTCAAGCATACTCAAACATAGGAAATAGAATATGAAGAATGTCAGTTGTTATCTGAATTTTGCTATCCTGTCTCTTTCATCCACTTTTATCTTTACTAACATATTTTAGGGTGATTCTTAGAAAAAGAATTATCTCAACTGTACACACATCACTCTGTGTCTTTAAAAATAATGGAGACTTCTTAATATTACTATAATACCATTATCAAACCTAATAAAGTTAATAGTAATTTCTTGATATTATTCAATATTTACTTGATTATAAAAAATTCCTTTTTTATCCTTTTATGATTGTCCTAAAGTTTTTTTGTTGTTGTTTTATTTTTTTTGCCAGTCTTGGGGTTGGAACTCAGGGCCTAGGCACTGTCCCTGAGCTTTTTGCTCAAGGCTAGCGCACTACCACTTGAGCCACAACTCCACTTCTAGCTTTTTCTGTTTATATGGTACTGAGGAATCAAACCCAGGGCTTCATGCATGCTAGGCAAGCACTCTACCACTGAGTCACCTTCCCAGCCCTGTCCTAATGTTTTAATCCAAGGATTTGTGCTAACTAGTTAGACCTTCTACTGAATAAACCATACCTCCAGCCCTTTTGGTCTGTTTTTTTTTGTTTTTGTTTGTTTGTTTGTTTGGTTGGGTTTTTTTGTTTTGTTTTGTTTTTGCCAATTTTGAGCCTTCCATTCAGAGTCTGGGTGCTATCCATGAACTTTTGCTCAAGCTAGTGCTCTACCACTTGAGCTTCAGTACAAGTTCTGGCATTTTTTGAGTAGGTTATTGGAGTTAAAAGTTTTATGGACTTTCCTGTCCCTGCTGGCTCAGAACCAGGATCTCAGCCTCCTGAGTAATTAGGATTACAGGTGTGAGTGAAGGCTGTTTTCTGTTTGTTTGTTTTTGCGATTTAGGGTCTTGCTTCTTGCTCAAGCCTGCCTGGACACAATCCTCCTGTTTTTTACTTCCTTCCGTAGCTGGGATGACAGGCACACTTCACCATGTCCAACTTTTCTTATAGCATGAGCTTCGGTCAACTTTTTCATTTTTGATCAGGGATGGCTGGAAACTAATCTTCCTGATCTGATCCTTCTACATAACTGGAATGACAGCTGGGAATTACTATTTAAGCTATTGGCTCAGATTCATGAACTTTTTCCCTGGGCCATCCTTGAACCATATCTTCTTTATTTCCACTTCCCAAGGATTTAATATTATAGTCATTAGCCACCACAACCACCAATTATTACTAGTTTTTCAATAGGATGACTTAAATGGGATCCATGTATATTTGGTTATCATTTATTTTGGTTTTTCAGTGCAGTGTTGTTGGGCCATTATTTTGGGGTGTTTTTGTTTTTGTTTTGGTTTTATCGGACATGGGGCCTGAACTCTGGACCTGGGCGCTGTCCCTCAACTCTTCAACTCAAGGCTAGCACTCTACCACTTAAGCCACAGCGCCACTTCTGGGTTTTTCTGTTTATGTGGTGCTGAGGAATCGAACCCAGGGACTCATGAAGGAAAGGTAAGCACTCTACCTCTGAGCCACCTTTCCCAACCCTGTTTAATTATTTTTTTAAATCTCCAGTGTGGATGTATCTGTTTATTTTGGGTTTTTTTTTTTTCTGGGTGTTACTTAGCTTGTTTTTTTTTTTTTTTTTTTTGTCTTTTGTGTTTGGTACAAGTTAGCTTGCTCTAAGGTGAGCCACCTATTAGAGCTTGTAACTGTTTAAATATAAATTAATTAGCATGCTCATTCATTCTACCCTCACTTCAGATGTCATTAGTAGCTCCTGTTGATGGAGCATAACCATAGAACATTTCTATCTTTGCTGAAATTTAGATTAGACAGATGTGGTCTAAAAATGATTATTTCCAGATATTTACAGGTATGGTTGTGCTGTGTGCTATATCTCCTGTTGAATAGGAAGGCACAGTGCCTGAATATTCCACTCCTATAACCTTGAAGTTAAATAGTAGATTTTGGTCGTAATAGGCTGATCCTCTATTGTAAAGGAACTCATCATACTTTATGTAAAGCAAGAGTTCTTTTCTGTGGTAGGCTAGTCTTATTATAGTTGGCTAAGTCTGTCTACCACTTCCCACAAAGACAGTTAAACCAGACATGATGACTAGCAACTGTAATCTCAGCACTAGAGAAACTGAGGTGGGAAAATGGAAATTTCAAGCCAGCTTGGGCTACATAGTGAGACCATATCTGAAAAATAAATAAATAAAAGTGTATAAAGACAATGAAGTATAAAGAAAATACAGAGGAAATTGGTCTGTCATTAAATAAAAGTTACCACAACATTCAAGGGCAAATTTTGGACATAGTGAAATATGTACTTAATTTATTACACATTAAATAAGAACTGATGGCAGATTTAATGACTACTGTATTTTATAATAATAAGTACTTTTAGAGTAGATGATATTTCAATATATCAATAACTAAACTACTACATAGATATGTTAAAATATATGATTTCTACTGTGATAGAACCCTACTTGTTGTAGATTGCTGTGATTTAAGATGTTGGACACTTTCAGCAAGAAGTGAGTACGAATAAATATACAGCATTTTTCTTTACATATTCCCATATTCTCATTATTATATTGATGCACTTTCTACTAAGTGGCCGAGGGACCTCGGCTAAGGACCTTGACTTATGTCCTAAATAATCCATTAATAATTTTGTCCGTGTCTGTCATTTCATTGGGGATTGAAAGTGGTATCTTTTTTTGTAAGTCTCTTCTTCCTTTTACTTGTAGAGCTGAGATTCTTTCAAGAACTTTCTATCATTGGTACGAAGTGTAGTTTAAATAGAATAAAGCACACTCATTTTGTAGATAAAGTACTGATACTCGAAGCAAAGAGCTGATTTTCCCAAAGTCAAATATCAAAAAAGTGATGGAAATGGAATTTGAATTTAGCATGTGTCTCACTACAACCCCATGTTTTGGATTCAGATTTGTCCTACCATTTGCTAGTTTATTATTCTGCAACTTCTTCACTTCCCAAGATAATAGGCTTTCTGAGCCTTAGCCCTTGTTCTCTCATTTCCATTTGTTTCATTTTCCTCAGCTATGTGGATCCCTTTTTTTTTTTTTCGAAGAATGTGCTATGGGCTGTCCCTGGTGACTCCCCAAGCTGACAGAAGACTACATGAATGGCCCTGCCAACAAGATCAGAGTGAGAAATCCCCTCCCTGGACTCAATGCCAGACTTGCATTCACAGTCTGAGATAAAATGTGTTTCCTACAAACAACATTTCTCTGTTGACTCATCTTGAGCTTATTCTCAACAAAACTCCCAAGCTGTTTTCACACATGCTGCTATGAAGCGAGACGCCTCCATCTTGTTGTTGAGCAAATGGTAGCTGGGCCCAGGGAGTTCACCCGCAGGAAGAATTCTCATCTTTAGATTTATTGGAGGGTAAAACTTAGAAAAAGGAAGACAGGAAAGGAAAGTATCAATTTGTGACTATGAGTTGTCTTGAAGAATAATAGCTGTTTTTTTCCTTTCTACTGGTTAAAATATAGTTTTATCATAATTCATTTATTAATCAAACATCAATTCATTTCAAATGTCATAAGTGACATAAATATACATTTATTCAGTCTATCTAGCCCCACATACATTAGTCTGCCACTCAACTATCAATGGTAAGCAGGGATTTGTATCCATCCACTATGATATGTTTGACAACCAGACATTTTTTAATTCTTTCCTTCATTTCAATTTACATGGTTGGTATGAAATTAGTGAGCTTATACAAACACTCCATTTCTAGCAATGAAGAATACAAATAGATGAGGAGGGAGGGAAGAAGGGGTACTCGATGCAGTGGTTAAGTCTATTAAGAGGTAACATCTGAACTGAGACTTAACCTGGCCTCCAATGCTTGTCTTTAGATCAGACATGAACAAGACATGGCCTCTATTTTTTAAAGAGTTTTTAGACTGTGGTAGAGGATGTGTTGTCGAAAGGGTGGACAGCACAGCATTTTGAAGGAAAAGCAACAGTGATATATGCATTTCTTCTGTTGTTTTTAAACAATTCTGGCAGGAATTATGCTTATGCTTGGTATTCATCTCCCATGTGGAATAAGAGACAAGCATGGGGTTGATGAGACCCATTGTAAATGCCTCATATAAACACATTGTGATGAACAAGGAAACATTTGATGTTCAGAATGATGCTCAACAGGCAAGTTTGATATATTTGGAGGTCAAGGGGTTTGGTAACATGAAATTTTCCATGAAGCTATTTGGGGAAAATTGGGAGAATTCAAGTGAATGTGATAACAGGTGATCTTCACAAATTCCTTTAGAGAATATTATATACTATATATTACTATGTATCATATAAATATAATATAGTATATAACATTATATGATAAAATTACATTATATATATGAAGGTCTTTTACAGTCCTTACTAACCAAAATGTGATTCATATTGGTATTACTTAGCTAACTGTAGCAACTAAAATTTATATATATTTGAACCATGGGAAGTAAGAGCTGCCTGTAGTTGTAAAAAGCTAGTTATAAGGAGAGTACACCTAGAAATTCTATATGAACAAATAGCTAAGATGTGGTAGCTTGCCTTGGGGTCATTTGTTTTTCATTTCGCCCCAGTTTCTACCATTCTCTGGTATCCTATGCTTCTAATTAATAATAATCATCATCATTGTCATCATCATCCTGGCTTCTATTTAATAGCGAACAGCTATAAGTGGTTATAAACTACAAGGGGATATTAAAATTAAAATGTAAGGTTTAAATATAGTTATTAAATGGCAAATGAAAATTGCATGAAATGCAGTATAATTTACATTACATTAAGTAGCCATGCTAGCCACATTTCAAGCATTCAGTAGCCACGTATGATTATTTCTGTCAACTCATGATGCTCCGTTAGATCTGTTCCATAGACAGCAGTCTATTTTACCTAATCATTATTCTGGATCTAGGGCTACCAGTGGCATTAAAAACCTAAAATCCCTGACAATTTGGATTGCTTTTTTTCTCTTTGTAAGCTAAAGTGAGATTCTAAGTAAGAGTGCCTTTTCAGAATGTAGGATCGTTCATAGTATTGGACATTCTGTAATAGTAGCTGAGATTGCAGTCTCTTTTTTTTGGGGGGGGGGTCTGGTCGTGGGGCCTGAACTCTGGGCCTGGGCGCTGTCCCTCAGCTCTTCAGCTCAAGGCTAGCGCTCTACCACTTGAGCCACAGCACCACTTCTGGCTTTTTTTCTTTTTGCTTATGTGGTGCTGAGGAATCGAACCCAGGGCCTCAGGCATGCAAGGCAAGCGCTCTACCACTGAGCCACCTTCCCAGCCCAAGATTGCAGTCTCTTGCAAGAACATTTAGTCAGCAATAAAGGATGTTACGTCACTAGTTTAAAGCAATGGGTGTAGGGATTGAAGCAATTTCTTTTCAACAGTGATGGTGAAGTTGATGTGAATTATGGTGAGATTGGTAAACAGAGGTGATGGGACCAATGCCTGAGTTCCCATGCTAGAAAACTGTTGCTAGCATAGACGTGCTTTTAATATCTCAGAGGGAGGAAAATAGGAGTGGGTTTTAGAATCCTAACAATATACAAATGTAAATTTGTCATGGAGTTGCCAGGACATCTGTTTTGTTTCCACAGTTTTCTCTTTTTAGGCATGCCTAAGTATTTGCTTTCACATATATAAAATGCAGTTAAACTGTATTGGTGTCTTGTGATCCAGCTGGTTATTTTTAGAAATCTTTCAGATTATTATTCTGTTAATTAAAACAGTACATAAACCATATCATTTTCTGTACTACTATCTAAATATGACATTGGGATGAAAAATCGTAAATTGTAAATAAATGGAGGTATTTGAAATGTTTACCCAGTATTTATTCTGCATGTTAGGTTTCTTAATTGTTCAGAATTAGGTTTTTACAATCCATACAGTTAGAATTATAAAGGAAAAAGTAAGGAAATAGTAGCATTAGTTCCTAGACCCTAATGGATCGTGATGCTTAGGTTAGGATGAAAAAAGAAATACAGACAAGGATCAAAGGAAGAAATGGAGGTGGGTGGATGGGTGAGTGAAATGTCAAAAAGCAGAGGTGAACTTTTCCATATGGAATGAATAAACAATAACATGGGTGTTAATGAAATAGTATTTAAATCTCATGTTAGCATAATCTTTGTAAGAAGATAATATTGAAGAAAGGAACCCTTTAAATGCAATTCATTTCCATTGACTTAAAAATTAGTTTGTTTAGATTTTACTTTATGGTATGCAATGGTACTATTAAATATTATCTAATATTGTTAGGTTTTTAACATCATATATTATTCTTGGAGGGAAAGCTCTAAAGAAGGAGCTACAAATATTTATCTAACTCTGGGTAGAAGAGCTGGGCAAGAAAGAGATAGGAAAAAGCAACTCCGTTTCCAAGGAAGACCTTCTTCATTGAAAAGATTAACTGAAAAATGCATTTCTCTACTATTATTGTTTCAAAGATGTCAGACCTTTGTCATTGGCAGTTGACTTTATTAGAAATCTTGAAGCAGATGAAAAGAACATTTTTTTCATTTACAAGCCTTAGAAAATTAATCATAAATGCTGAATTATATTTGCATAGAAGTCACTGTCTAGAAAAAACTCTATTTCCTTTACACCCTAGCAATGTAGTTCACTGTTGATTTCCCCCTCCTCCTTCCCTCAGTGAATTGCTGCTTTGTTTTTAGAGGCCGCCTGATTAAGTTAATTCTATACTGGAAGCTACCACAGTGACATTAAGATGTCTTTTGCATCCTGTTTTGGAAACAAAAGTTGAAAATCATTATCTCCTTTAGTGCTGAGAGCTACTGACTTTTTCTTTTTCTTAGTAGAATTTTCTGCATTTTTATTGTTGTAAATTATTTAGCCTATTCTTTAATTTTGAATGGATTGCATAATCATCTATGTGTCCAGCTGTCTTTTGTAAGAAGAGACATGTCTTAAATTGCTCACTGCTGAATCAGATTAAAATGACTTTAATGTTATGCCATTTAAAAATCTTTTGTTTGTCTTTTGAGCAGGGTTCAGCTCATGAATGACAGACAGCACGTGACTGAGACACAGAACAAACATTTGTCTTACTTTTGAGGAATGAGCCTCTTAAATTCTGAAAGATAATGAGCAAAAACCAGAACCCATTTCTCATTTGAGGAGGGGGACTAATTTGAAAATAATTTTCTAACTTTGCTGGGGGTGATATAAGACCTTTATAGTCTTGCACACACTGAGACTTCACCTATACTAAGCACATGCTCTACCACTAAGCTTCACTGCAGTATGTGATGTGTGTGTGTGTGTGTGTGTGTGTGTGTGTGTGTGTGTGTGTGTGTGTGTGTGTGTGTGTGTGAAGACGAAGAATGATTTGCAAACTGTAGACCATAGGAAAACAATAAATGCAAACACATACATCCCCCTCACCATTTTGCCAACAATTTTAGGTTAATAAAACCTTGAATCCTATCTAGGCACCCAGGCTAGAGAAATCTATTTCTGGGGAATCTGTAAATTCAAGAAGGAAAGGCATCTTATTAGTGAACTCCATGATACTGTACCTTATCTAATAAATTACATTACTCTCCATCTATCTTCTCAAATCCAAATCTTGAGGTTTTATTTACTGTTTGTTTTCCTTTGCCTCCATCTGTAAGTCTTTTTGCTCCTACCACAGCAAGCCATTTCCAGGTCTTTGCATGTACATTGCTACCAGCATAATCCAGGCCTGTTTTCCATTTTTCTCACCTCGACTTCAGTAAATAGATTCCAATGGTCTTCTACTTTCATCCTTGCCTTCTACTCAGCCTAGAGAGTGATATTTCTAAAAGAGAATTCAGATTTGGTTACAAACTTCCACTTCCCAAATGTTTGAAATAGTTCAGCAGCTTCCACACAGGTAGGATAAATGCAGACCCCTGACCAAAGTTCTCAAAAGCCTGCACTGTCTTGACTCTTCTGCTGAAAGCACTAAACTCATCCCCAGCTTAGCAAGCTTGGCTGGAAATCCTCTTCTCCCTGAGTCAGTGCATCTTTGCTCTCTCATTTGATCTCTGACTTCATTTGGATGTGATTTTTGCCTTCTTTCTGTATGGAATATACACCTTTGGAAGGGAAGAAAAGGAAAAGTGTATCGAGTTGTGTTATGGTCTCATTATCAGGTAGAGGGCATTCCATTAATAAATATTTATTGAGTGAATATATGAAAAACATGAAGTTCTCCAAAGTATTTTGGCTTTATCTTTCGAATTTTTGGTTCTATGGGTCTTGATTCAATCATTTATTTAAGAGCTCATTCATGAAACACTTGTGGAATACCTGTCACTACAAAATATTCTCACATCATTTAGTCTGCTAGCTCATGGATGACTGACTGAATTTGGGGGGTAAGGTGGGCGTTTATTCAAATTCTATGAGAAAGACAAATTATCATAATTAAGGCTCTCTTTCATATTTTTGAAATAAAGAACTTTTTTTCTATCAACATTACTATTTGTCACAGAAGAGATTTCACCATTTTTATTAAATAGCGTAGAACAAAATCTTCAGATTTTTCTGGAATTAATGATCTACAAGTTTTCTGTTTAAAAGGAATGAACTTTGACTGTGGGTAAAGGCCATTTCTACTTTTTTTCCTATGACTTAAACTGGGTCTCTTTTAGATTAGGAATTTATTCATTTTTTTAGAGTTAAATGTGTATTTCTCAATTATTTACATTTGAGTATGTTGGCTGTTGGTATGTCTACAGATCTGTGAAAACAACATAGTTTGTGAAACACTGAAGAAATCACTCATGAATTCTTTCCAGAATTAAGCCACAAATAAAGCTACATATAGTTTCTTCTTTAACCAAACATTTATTGAAGTTCTAAATTAAATTCTACATAAGACACTGAGAATATAGTTGGTCCTGTCTATAGGGATGTATTTCTTAACTTCCAAGAATATTTAGCTTCTAAGTGTACATTCCTTTTTTTCCTCTTGTCCTCTTTACATTCCAATAGTTGCTCCTTTGGCTTGGCCAAGTATTGAAAATATAATGGAAACTACAGTTTTTAGCGACTTTTGAGTGAAATAAGCAAACCTAAATTTGGAATCCATATCAGGTTCAGAACCCAAGGAATCTTTGCTTTAGGAGAATTCTGGTTGCATGGGAATTTGGGCATTATTTAATTTTATTGTGCCCACTCATGTCCTGGTGACTCAGACCATCCTTCATTTACCTACTGGTACAATGAAAGTATGTACATGATTAGTTGCTGTTCACTTGTTTGTGTTACATGTAAATTACCAGTGAATTTACAGGGAATTTATGGTGAATTACAAATTCTTAATGTAATTTTCTGTTCTGTGCTAGACTTTAGAGGTTTTTGTACAATCTTTTTGAAGTGATTTTTATACTAGAGCATAGCATCTGTAGTTTAAAAAATAACTCATTGTGGATGATTCTTAAATGTTTTTCTCAGCCTCTAAGTACATGTTATTTCTTCCACTTCAACATTTCTCCAACTCTTAACTCCTAAGAGCATTTTTATAACATTTTCATATTTGCTATCCTCCCATTCCTGTGTTTATACATCATGGACAGACTTTTGAGTGACAGTTAATTTTCCTTTTCAGTACTCTTCTAACCAGAATTATCTAAATGCCAGACACTTCTGTCTGTCTCTATGAGAATAACAATAATAATAGATTTTCATAATGGTTACCCAGAGACATTGCAAGACCCAGAAATGACTTCTATATCATTAAGAAAAGGGGAGAGGGAATCCTTGAGAAAATATTTTTATTGCTTTATAATTGAAGAATGGCAGATACTTGGCACCCAAGCTGATATTCATTCCTCCCTCATGGCAGCCAAAACTAATAAAGTTCCCTATTCTTCTTCTCTTGATCCCAATCAGGGCATCAGAAACCTCTTTACCATCACAATCTAAGCAGGTACCATAAGTCAGTTGGAGTTAGCAAAAGAGGTAAAACCTATTCAGAAGCAAACTTGCTCCACTCACTCTGATGATGACAAGTAGAGAGCTTCCTGCTCATCTTTAAGCAGGGCCCAGCGTATTAGGGCAATCAGATTGCCTCGTCACTTAGGGACTTAAGCCTGAAGGTGCATTTGTCATATTTGCTTACAACTCTGAGTTTCACTGGACCACACGATTCCAGGAGGTAGAATTCTACTGCATGCCTGGATATAGCAATAACCTGAATTGTTTGCCACTTCTGACTTCCATGTCTCAGCCAATGTATCTTAATACTCAATTCTTGACATTTTTCAATGCAGAAGAATGCCTTCTTCCTTCTTACTATATTATTGTTATTTATTTTTATTATTTATTTATTTATTTATGTCTGTAGTGGGGCTTGAACTCAGAGCCTGGGCGCTATCCCTGAGCTTCTTCACTAAAGGCTAACACTACCACCTTGGGCCACAGTACCACTTCCTGTTTTCTGATGGCTAATTAAAGATAAGAGACTCATGGAATTTTCCTTCCCAGGTTGATTTTGAATCATGATCTCAGCCTCCTGAATAGCTAAGATAAGCATTAGCCCCCAGCACCCAGCTCGTCCTATATTATTATTTAGGGTCTTTATTCAACTTATATTTTAACCTTCAGACATCTCTGAGACTTGGAAATAATGGTTAGGCTTCCTACCAATCATTTGTTGGCGCATTTGTGCTATATAATGATCTTCAAATAATAACAATAGTAATAATAAGTTGATCAATAAATACTGTATAGTGTTGGACAAAGCATATTAGCCCATTAAAAACCCTAGAGAATACTACAGTAAAGAAAGCTCTTTTACTGCATCATAGCCACTGTTTTCAGACTGCAAGATTTTTTTTTCAGTAGGATGACAAATACCTCGTGGCACTGACGTCTGCCATGCCACTGTGGTAAACATTGCAATATGTTCATGAAGACCTTTGTATCCTTAGGAGGCATTAAAATACCATGGGCAATTGTACCACATGGTCCCAGCTTGTTTTTTCACTTAGTAAGTACTTGACCTTGTCTATGCAGTTTTAACATTTTGGTCCTCGCCATCTGAATCTGGAAAACTGAGTGGGAGGTGACATAACCTACCTAAAAGGTTGCTGATTATCACTAGGACATTGTAAATATTGTACATATTGTTTCTTTCTCCTTACTATTTACTTCTTTCCCATCTATGTCACTTAATACAAGCATGTATGTCAATCAATGTAGGATTCCTTTGTCTTGAAAAAGTCATGGAAAAATATGAAATTTAAACAGAAGACGCTACCAAAATGCTGCCAGGATGGATGCTCCTGTCTTTCTTCCTCCAGATTTCTTTCTATGAATGTAATCTCACCTTGCAGCATCCACGTCATTGTTCAAGTTGTGAGGTTGGCGTAGGGACTCTACCTAACTAGATATGAATTCCTGGCTTTTCTTTCCCCAAATGACTAAGCAGTCCCTATGTCTCTCAGTTCCAAAGGATTCCCTAAGACAAAGCATGAAAATAGATATCTGTGAAGATACTAGCCTTGAGATCCAGTGTGAGCCCAGTGCTCACTTCATCCTTAATCATGCTGTTCTGGATTTTATCATATTCTGGAAATCAAACTTGCTTAAAATTACATCCTTGCCATTAGTGCTTATGGTTGATGAATACCCCATGCACCGTACATTGAATTACTGAAATGGGTTTGTTAATATCCAGTGAAGAAAGGTGTGACCCAAACTGGCAGCTTTGCATTTTCAGAACTGTCCTTCTTTAATTTGAGAAGAGGGTAATATTTCTACCTTGCTGGTATGGAAATTTACTAAAGCACTAAATTGTGAAGAGTAGATTACATTTTAGATGCTACCAATTTTGATTAAGAGCTTGGCACCTGTGCTATTTACAGCAGATAAAATAGTTCTTCTCTTAAACATTAGCTCAGAGGCCTTTCTATTTTTTTCTCAAGGGACATTAAGTTTTTTTTAAATTATTTTAAACATTTTCAAGTAGCCTGTTTAGTAGCACATGTCTATAATCCCATCTACTCAAGAAACTGAAACAGGATGATGACAAATCTAATGCCAGGATGGGCAATTAAGTAGAACTCTCTCTCAAAATAAAATAAACTGGAGATGTATCTTGATGGTAGAGCTCCTGCTAAAAGTATTTGAAACCCTGAGCTCAATCCTTAAAAATTACAATTTTTTTTAAGAACTGGGAATATTTTGGTAGAACACGAATAATGGATTATACCAAGTCTGGTCTGCAGAAGTCTACAATGCAATCTAGAAATTTTCCTGTAACATACAGATCCTAAACTACCTAAATATCTACAGTAGAGATGAATAAAAACTGTAATTTGTTAGTTCCAAAGAATGACTAATTCTGTATCCTTTTCTTTGATATTGCTTTACTATATTTTCATGTATATTCACACTAATGAGTCTCCTCAAAGTCAATGATATTTTGATGATTTGTTTTGGTGACTTTTATGTTTTAAATCTCTAGGATAGATCAGATACAGAAAAAACAAATGGGGTCAAGTCTGAACAATTCTGGGAATAATATTTTGTTGCCTTGCTTAATAATCAGAATCAGTACATTTCCATTTCTCTGTCATGATTCTACAGTTAAATGTTTCTTGGCATGGAAATACCTTACATTTTTTTAAAAAATCATCATTATTTTTCTTAATGAGAATACAGAATTCATTTTATCTTGAATAAAAAATATAGCAACTAAAGAAAAATTTGGTGTCATCTCCAGAATGTCTCACTTCTGCAATGTTTTATTTTGTCCTTGACTATAGGAGTTTCTTAAGCATGTTTATGGTTCAGGCATCAGTACAAGGGTGGCCTGTGAATCTCATGTCACATGACTGCTGTGATTGGTGGTGACTCCGAGCTTGCTTTTGACAAAGATTCTGGGCCTCTGATTGGAGGGGGGATTTTTATTGTTGGTAAAATACTCTAAGAGTGGCAAAAGTACAATGTTGTGCTCCCTATCCAAAGAGCTTTGGTATGGAAAGTTGTCCTCTGACTATGTGACTTTGAACAAATCAATTGGCATTTAACTCTTTTTTGTATCTAATAATGAAGGTATTAGAGGAAATTAATATTTAAGATTCATCCTGAGTCTCTAACTTGTCATGGCTATGCATACTTAGTAGAGCATCTAAGGCATCCTTGGGTACCTGTTCCATTAATTTTTTTTTTATTATTGTAAAAGTGATGTACAGAAGGGTTACAGTTATATAAGCCAGGTAATGAGTGCATTTCTTTTTGAACAATGTCACCTTTACCTTGTTTCCTCCCAGGTTTTCCCTCCTGCCCTTTCACTCTCCTCCCCATACCCCCATGCCCAGCCAAGTTCATTTTCAACATAGTGTTTAGTGAGTACCACTGCTGCATTTGTTCATCCTTTGTCCCACCATTTCTGTGTGACCCTTCACCCTCCCCAAAACAGATAAACCAACAAGATAAAAGGTACAGAAACCAAAAACAGCAACAAAGGAGAAAAGAAAGGAAAGAAAAACCCCAAGCTAACAAAACAACCTCTCATTTCCATTTCTTGGAGTTTATTTCAATAAACATCATTTTATATGATCATATGCACATAGCTATTGAGCCCTTGTGATCCTCTCCTAAGAATATCCTCCTTTGGTCTCACTGTATCAATATCTAGAGTCCAGTATACTTTATCATGTCCAAGTACATTTGTGTGTGTGTGTGCGTGTGTGTGTGTGTGTGTGTGTGTGTGTGTGTGTGTGTGTTTACCATCCAATATGTTTACTTGTAGATTTATAGGCACATTCTAGTTAAAACAAATGAAGGAAACCATACAACCAATTTTCTTTGGGTCTGGCTCACTTCACTTAATATAATTTTTTCCAAGTCTTTCTATTTCCTTATGAATGCTATAATATCATTCTTTCTGATGGCTACAAAATCCTCAGAATGGCTTTTCAGATTTTGCCAATTGTGGTAGATTATTTTAATGGTGACTCCAATACAGGATGCTTTCCACTGCCCATAACACTTTTCAATGTGATGTTTCTACTCCTATGGAAAGATGGATTTTCTTTCTCTACATCTAATATAGGTTGGCTTGTGATTTTCTTTGATAGACAGTATGAGTAAGAACATAGCCTTAAGAGGCCTTACAGATTCCTTCTAGATTGAGATAAAATAGTAGATACAGCAAAGATCCCAGTGGAGCCAGCTGAGCCCAGTCCCTAGTCTACTTTCTAACTGAAAGTAGTTATATGAATGAGTAGACACATAATAGCCACTGACTGGTAGTAACAAAAGATACCAAACTACTTGTTCTACAGTAGTTTATAATGCAGCAGTATATAACTGAGACAGAGATTTTGAATCCGCCAACAATTATATATTGGGGCTAGACAGTCTGTGACAGTTAAGTTTCAGGTATCAGCTAAGGGATCTTAGTTCTTTTCCTTTTTTAACTCTTACTATCCAGTAGGATAGCCAGACTGTTGAGCAGTGTGTTGTTTTAAGATTTTTTCAAGCTGGGTGTTGTTGGCTCACACCTGTAATCCTAGATACTCAGGAGGCTGAGATCTGAGGATCCTGGTTCAAAACCAGCCAAGCAGGAAAGTCCATAAGACTCTCATCTCCAATTAACTACAGAAAAAAGCCAGAAGTTGTGCTGTGGCTCAAGTGGTAGAGTGAGCAAAAGGAGTCCAGGGACAGCTCCCAGGCCCAGAGTTCAACCCCCAGGACTGGCAAAAAAAAATTGTCTGGAAAGGAGGAGGCTGCAATGCTTGGTAAGAAATGTATGCATTATCCTGCCCATGTAATTGTAACCCCTCTGTACAGTATGTTCTCAAATAAAATAAAATTAAATTAAAAAAAAAATTGTCTGGAGGGCAAAAATCACAAAATCCTAAATTGCAAAGTCTTTCTCTTGAGGCTAAATGTTGGAAAGCCACATAATAACACTTCCTCAGTATTCCTCTCTTCAATGTAAGTCTCAAGGGCTGCTCGGATTCAAGAAGAGGGCAAATCGACTCCAATTCTTGATGAGAAAAGGATCAAAATCATGTTGCAAATGGGCAGATAAGACAGAAACAATTCTTGTGGCCACATTTGCAAATAATCATCCATCTCAACTTTAGGCACTTGACTAGTCAAAAGATTCAATTCAGGGTTTTTTTTATTTCCTTAAGAAGGAAACGGTGCATTCTGAGTTAGCCATGTGTCAGAAAGAGTTTAGCTTAGGACTTGGCCTGTTGTCACACCACTTTAATGTGGCAAAAATCTCTAAGTATTTATATTCACAGGGATGTAGAGTCAATTCTATGGTGGTGATGGGCATACAGAGGAAAAGGGAAAGGGCCCTTTCCAAGTTACTAGTATTATCTCATGATGTAAATGGTGCTGTGAAAAAGTCAATGGTTCCCAATAATTGAATGATCCAACAAGCAAAGGCATTCACTGTGTCTGAAAACCTCACTTATTGATACAGAGTGTGATATTTCATCTTCCTCCAGAGTCTGGCAACTTATTTACCTTGAAGAAACCCACAGTCAAGAATAGAAAAAGGCCAAAATATAGGCACTGAGTCCTTCCTTCTCTTCTCCAGCTTACCTCCTGAAGCAGGATGATCCTGCTATTCCTGTGGTTCTCCTTTGGGGTGAAGGATGGTAGTTTCATCACTACTCATCACTGAGAACTCTTTGCCCATGGAATTGTATGTCTCCTCTGCTTTCTGCATCTAGCGCTAGGGGTTTCTTGGGCCTTCTGCACAGTATCTTCATTATTTCATGAATACTCTGGTTCTCTTCTATGAACAGAGGAACTCTGGAAACACAGGGTGCCCTTTTAATAAGAAGCCGGGCAGAGACTGAGTCATGAAGTCATACAAAGTATGTCAGCATGCATGGTCATTAATGCATGGACGTTAGAATCAGATAGACTTGGGGCTAATTCTTTTAATCTCATTTTAATGTGCTATATCAGTGATTTTCTTTTCTGAAAGCTGTCATGTTTATCATCTGTAAAATGAAAATTATAATAATACTAGATGGCTTTGCTGGAAAGATTAAGGAAATAAGAATACATACATAAATAAAATGTTCATTTTTTGGCTTCAGGATAAATGCCTGATGGCTACCCTTAAGTTGCTAGACGATTTTAAAGGATAGACTTTGGTCAAAATAATGAAGAAATGATTTAAATTAGAAATTGAACAGAGTATATCTAATATTCCAAGGCAGTGTGCAATCTAGCATCTTCTGTACTGAGTGCTATCAGTACTTTGTCTTAGTTGCTGTGATGTTGCTACACTGAGAGGTGGTTTGGGACATTTGAGTGCAAACTACTCAAGATCGGCTTACTGACCTACATATCTGGACAGCCTGAGTCCCAGCACAGCCACTAGACTGAAAACTTGTGTTAGTTGCACAATTAATGGATGAATTAATGGGTACCCAACCTGCTGTTTGAGTGTAATCTCTCATTTGTGAAGTCCAAGTTTAGATTTCATCTGCTTAATAAAAAAGCCTTTGCTTTTCCTCTTTTGTGTAGAATCTCTGTCGACCATGAGGCCTGAATTGAAACTAATGCCCTGCTCTTTCCTTTAAAACATTATTGCCCAATGGATTTCTGTACTGTAGGGTATAGGGCGAGGCCGGATATCATTCTGGTAAGCACTTCCCCAGATTTTCTCGCATGATCAGTACTTGATAAAACCATGTTTTAAATTCAGTTACATTTTAGTTTATATTTATGCAGCCTCAAACATTGTAGCCAAGGTGTTAATCCTAAATAAACATAACCCAAAAGACAATGTATCCTTATAGTTCAGGAATAAGAAGAAATCATATTCATTTAAAAGGCTTAAGAGTTTCAAAATCAAATTATACAGCATCCATAATATTAACTTAAAGCAACTGGCATCTAAACAGTGGGAGTAGAATTACATAAGCTATCTGTTATTCTTCAAAGTTGATTTGCTTTCCCTGTGTTGTTTCTTATGGACAACATAGTGAACAATGCCTATCCTACCATCTTCAGGCAATGCTAATTTTATTTCCCCTTAATGTTTATACATTTATTTGGGAGAAACTCTTTTATTCCTAGATGAACTTGTGAGTAGCACTGTATGTGAATGCTGTTACATGTTTGTACATCATATGCTTTGTTTTTCCAATTAGAGATAACAGGAACTTCTGTGGTTGTGTTAGAAATAATCAGGAAGTTTCTGTGTGGTGTCCATACCACAACCTTCATAATTATGTTTCCTTTGTGCATATATGAGATTAGTTTACACTAAAAACAAGTTAACATTTCTCAGTTCATACCCAACATTAGTTCTTCCTCTGCTAGGTAGTAAGGATAAATATCTTTGGATTAGAAAAGACAATCTTGCAGGTTATCCTACACTTGTATATATGATTGCAAATTAAATTATTGTTGTCTTCAATACTTATGAAATGGTTCTGGTATTCTAGACACTGATAAAACAGTAGTCACCAAGCAAAGTCTTTGTTCCTATGAAGCTTAGTTATTCTGTTATGTAGTTGCTGACCAAAGAAGGTAACAGCCCAGGTTCCAGTGGTATGAAAGGATTCACATAGACTCAACATGAGTGGAACCAGTAATAATGCAAAGCCATGGTCACAGAACATTTCTCTGGGGGTGATTTGGAAGTGGACTCAGAATGACAAGAAAGAAGCAGTCATGTGAAGATCATGGAGAACAGAATGCTAGATGGAAAACATAGCCAGGACAAAAGGAAGGAGCTTTGTGTGTTTGCAGAACAGAAGGAAGGTGGATGCAACAGGCATGTAGCCTGCAAGGGAAGGTTGTGGAAAGGGAATGTTCTAGAAGAAAGTGATAGTCCCGATATAGCCTGTGGTCAGGTCAAGGCATAGAGTTTTGTCTGCCTGTCATTAAAGGATCCGAGGGAAGATAGCTGCCTCTTACTTTTCTAGACCCAAGTATCTTCTCAAATGGCCTAGAGATTCTGTTGAATGGTGTGACTGCTTCTGGCTAGCTCCCCCACTTACATAGCACCCAGGCACACTATAGCTTGACTCAAGACACCAAGATATCATTCCTGCTTGCATAGTCTTCTGGGCCTGCCTTTGTGGTCACTTCCACTAAGTAGAGATGCCTGTGTTGTCTTCTGGGTAACAAACAAATAATACTTATGATCACCTGCAAAAGCATATATCAATTGAACACCTTTAAAAGTTCATTTTAGCCAGGTGCCGGTGGCTCATGCCTATACTCCTAGCTACTCAGAAGGCTGAGATCAGAGGATCATGGTTCAAAGCCAGCCCAGGCAGGAAAGTCTGTGAGACTCTTTTTTTTTTTTTTTTTTGGGTCTGGTCGTGGGGCCTGAACTCTGGGCCTGGGCTCTGTCCCTCAGCTCTTCAGCTCAAGGCTAGCACTCTACCACTTGAGCCACAGCGCCACTTCTGGCTTTTTTCTTTTTGCTTATGTGGTGCTGAGGAATTGAACCCAGGGCCTCAGGCATGCAAGGCAAGCGCTCTACCACTGAGCCACCTTCCCAGCCCCTCTGTGAGACTCTTATCACCAATAAACCACTCACAAAACCAGAAGTGGTGCTGTGGCTCAAGTGGTAGTATGCTAGCCTTGTGCTGAAGAGCTGAGGGACAGTTCCCAGGTCCAGAGTTCAAGCCCCATGACCAACAAAAAAAAAAAATTCATTTTATTCCTTTTTATTGATCACTTGTTTATAAATATGAGCTATATGCAAATAAAGGTAACTTCTTTTTTTTTTTTTTTTTTTTTGGGTCCGGTCGTAGGGCCTGAACTCTGGGCCTGGGCGCTGTCCCTCAGCTCTTCAGCTCAAGGCTAGCGCTCTACCACTTGAGCCACGGCACCACTTCCGGCTTTTTTCTTTTTGCTTATGTGGTGCTGAGGAATTGAACCCAGGGCCTCAGGCATGCAAGGCAAGCGCTCTACCACTGAGCCACCTTCCCAGCCCAAAGGTAACTTCTTAACAAGGAATTAGGTCATAGAGAATATATATATGTGTGTGTATATGTGTGTGTGTGTGTGTGTGTGTGTGTGTGTGTGCATATATCAAAACAATGTTGTACAAATGTGCTAGCAAAAAATATTCACCTTGGGGCTGGGAAGGTAACTCAGTGGTAGAGTGCTTGCCTAGCATGCACAAGGCCCTGGGCTCGATTCCTCAGTACCACATAAGCAGAAACAGCCAGAAATGGCACCATGGCTCAAGTGGTAGAGCTGTAGTCTTGAGCTGAAGAGCTGAAGGACAGAGCCCAGGCCCAGAGTTCAGGCCCCACAACCAACAAAAAAAAATAGAAAAAAATCACCTCAATGAGAATGTGTTGAACCTGTTCCACCTTGTTGTGATCTATATTATTAAGTAATGATCCATAAAAGTAATAAATGCATATGTGATGTAATTCTGGAGCATAGCTTTTTTCTACAAAGAATATAGCATCTGACTGATCACCCCTTTTGACTTAATTCCCCATATATTTGACTCTTAAATATTGAGTTAAGCTATGAGCAGCTCATAAGCAAACTTGACATAATATTTTATTGCTGAGAAGAAATGATACCAAAAGAAAGTTTGGTGTCATTGAAGTTACTAAATTTACATGAGCTGCAAAAGTAGTCAGATCTAGTCCACTCATTTTCACCTTAGGCCATCGATAAGGAAAATGCCATTCCTTTCCCACCTCCCTTGCTGTGTGCAGAGAAGCCTAACACAGCAATTAATGGATATTGTTGGAAGCTTGCATGGTTGTCATCTTGCTGAGGTTTGGGAATCAGGGCCTAAGGGAGGGTGTAAATTAAAGTAAGGAGGGCGAAGATGGGGAAGGTCCATTTTCACAAAGGAAAAGCAACTCAGTGGGAGTGGAGGCTGGCAATCTGCTAAAAGGAAATGAAAGGAAATTCTTCATTTTTAAATGGTTCATTGACCCATGATAATAAAGCAGCCCTGCCAAAGAAGGATAATTATCTTTTTAAGTATCAGATGCCCTATGGGTAAAGTCCTCCCTTCATCTCTCTTAAAAAATGAACTCAGATTAAACAAATGCCCCCTTTCCCTAGTTTACTATTGACGTGAATTTCCTGATTACGAGCAAAATTAATCGCTTTCCTCTTTCTTTCCTTCTTTCTTTCTTTCTTTCTTTCTTTCTTTCTTTCTTTCTTTCTTTCTTTCTTTCTTTCTTTCTTTCTTTCTTCCTTCCTTCCTTCCTTCCTTCCTTCCTTTCTCTCTCTCTCTCTCTCTCTCTCTCTCTCTCTCTCTCTCTCTCTCTCTCTTGCTTGCTTGCTTGCTTTCCCTTCTCTTGTGGAAATCAAGCCTGTCTAGCTGAGCCTTTGACATTTTCTTTGGGCCCTGAGTTCTACCAATGGTGTGACAGGCTAAAGTGCGTGATAGTCTGGTGAGACTAACAATTGCAGGACTGGGGGTTTTTTGTTTGCTGCTGAGCTCTAGGCATAATCATGCTTTCTTAAGGCAACAAGGAGAATGGAGAAGAGAATGAAATAGAAAATACATATGAGAGTTTTTTTCATTTTTTTTCTCCCACTATATCTGAAAATTAAACTACTATTAATAAACACTATATCTATAGACATAGGCCCTAATTTAAGATGATGTGACTTATTTCTCAACTTTACAGTGATGGGAAAGTATCCCTATGCAACCATTCTGTTTTTGGCTTTCAGTACAAAATTCAATAAATTGAATGAAATCTTTAGCATGCTCTTTTAAATTAGGCTTTGTGTTAGATGCTTTTGCCCATCTGTAGGCGTATATAAATGATCTGAGAAGGTTTGAGGTCAGCTAAGCTAAGCTGTGATATACAAAAGATTAGGTCTTAAATGCATCAGTGTATAATGGACTAATTGGGATGTAAACCCTTCATAAGTAGGGGATCTGTGTAAACACACAACAAATACATGCATATGTATGTGTGTGTATGCTCATGTATGAGTTCATGTTCAAAAATGTCGATGGTATAACAGTAAATATTAATTTATTACCAATAGGCAACTGACTTATATCACTTTCCTAAAGACAAAACATGTTGTTTTGTCATAACTTATGAAGTGCTTTGCCATTATGATAGATACCCTTGTCTTCAATTATTTACCTTCAAAATACCTTCTTGGAGTCTGAATAATAAGTCTGAGGAACCTTGTCATAAATTAGCCCGTGATCCATTTTTACTTTATGAAACTCACTGTACCTTGTTAGAAGTCTACACTCCTTAAAAAAAAGGAAGATCAATTGCTATCATATATTCACTTCATATTTTCTGTTGTTTCTCTAAAAGGAAACTTGAAATCTTACTTACAATGTTCCCTACCATAAGTTACCTCCCAGATGCCAGTTGTGTCTCCAGCATGGGCCCTGAGGCTGCTGAATGAAAGGAACTTTAGAAGAGGGGTGGGGAGATAAAGGTGAGAGGAGATCTCGCCCCCTGGGGTAATTATCTCACGCTCCACATTAATATCTCTTCTCCTGAAAGACATTCTGCATATAACAGCTTCTCTATTGAAGTCGAATTAACCATGTTTTTAAGCCCTTTTTGCCCATCTGGGAGTTCCGTTCTTGGTAAAAATGTGTTTGCTGGTTCTTTAGTCTGTGAGAGGTCAAGGGGAATCAGGAATGGGGGGATGATGTATTCTCCAAAGCCAGCTGAGTGTGCCTTAACACCCCTTGCTCCAGATGTCCTCGTGTGCCCTCTGCGGCCAGTGGCACGCTTTGGAGACCTGCGTCCCGATGAAGTGGCCGACTTGTTTCAGGCGACCCAGAGAGTCGGAACGGTGGTGGAGAAGCATTTCCAGGGGACCTCGCTCACCTTCTCCATGCAGGTGAGTGCATGGATTGCCCAGAATTTTTTTTTCAGGTTGAATCCTATTCTTGTACTCTCTACCCCTGACATCTCACCAGACAGTCAGATGCTGCCCACTCTATGTCAGTAGCTCCTGCCTGGAATCCTAGAGTCAGGAGGCTGAGATCTGAGGATCACAGTTTGAAGCCAGCCCTGGCAGGAAAGTCCAGGGGACTCTTATCTTCAATTAACCACCAGAAAACCTGAAGTGGTGCTATGACTCAAAGTGGTAGAGTGCTAGCTTTGAGCAAAAAAGGAAAAAAAAAAAGCTCAGGGATAGAGACTAGGTAGGTAGAAAATTAGCAATATTCCAGTGCATCCAATAAGCCAGGTATAATGGTGCATGCCCATTTTCTCAGCTACCTGGGAAGTATAGCCCCTGATAAAAACCTGACACCCTATCTGAAAAATAACTAATGTAAAAATGGACTGAAGCCATGGTTTAAGTGGTAGGAGGCCCTGAGTATTCAAATTTTAAAAAGAAATAAAAGACACTCCTGATCTGATTTGGACAGATCATTTTCTTCCATAATAAATATGTTTTGACTATTCATGTGCTGAGTCCTGCTCTGGTTCCAAAGGAAAAATGATATGCAAGCTAGTTTAAGCCTTGCCCTCCTATGGTCTGCTTCCTCCCTACTTTAATGCAAGCTTCAGTGACGGACTATGTTTATAAATAGAGACTGATTAGGTATGGCCCACCCACAGTAAAGAAATTGGACTAATTACTGTGGATCTTCAGGTGGAAGGTAGACTGAAACTCTGCAAGTTGAAGCAGAACAATGGTAAGTCCTCAGCTGGGAGTTGGCCTCTCAGATCCTCATGGAGAGGATACATATGACCCTGTGTACCTCTGAAATGTGATGGCTGTAGTTACCTTGGGAAGGAAATCAGCTATCCTAAAATGCAGGGACTGTGTTCTTGCCTCTTCAGTTAAATCTTCACTCTCTGCCACAGACGTCCAGGGAGACCAGCTAAGGAAGCCAAAGCTTTGGTCTAAAGGTCTATGACTAAAATGCTTATCTCATTCTCAAAACAACTATGTGTTGAAACCTTCAAGCTTCTGCAGAAGTATTGCAATATGTGGGGGCAGGCACGTGTGTGTGTGTGTGTGTGTGTGTGTGTGTGTGTGTGTGTGTGTGGTATAGCTCACTTCATTTGAGTCATCTTCAGGCAGGTAGTTCGCCTCAGAGTGAGTAGCTCAAGCTTATGTTACAAATTATATTTCCAGAGACCAGTGAGGATATTGTTGAGAATATCCACCAGTACAGAATGAAATTAGAAGAAAATCCCTGATTATAGAAATACCAGTTATTTATTAGAAATACTGGTTATTTATTATGACTTACTACAGTATTAGTTCCATTACTATGAGGACTGCCTTGTGTGTAGATGGATCTTCATATATATATATATATATATATATATATATATATATATATATATAGTGTTGGGAAACTTCACTGTAGCTAGGTATATATTTCACAATGGTGTGCTTCCCTCCTCTCCCATGCATGGGCATCTACACAAATAGTTTCACAAAGCTGTGTGGACCCATTCTTTGCATTGTAATAGTTTTTTCCTGTTATGATATGATGCAGTACTGGCCTTTGAATGTAGGACCTCTCATTTGTTAGATATGTGCACTACCATTGATCCACACCTCCAGCCCTTTTTTGTGCTGTGTATTTTTGAGATTTGTTGAGTCTCACTTTCTGTCTGGACATGTGAATGGTCAATAGTTCACCCATTTCGGCTTCCCATTGTAGCTGGCATGACAAGTGCATGCTACCACACACCTAGGTATAGGTTGAACAGTGATCTTATAAACTTTTCTCCCTAGCAGGTCTCAAACTGTGATCTTCCATTCTCAGCCTCCAAAGTAGCTAGAATTACAGGCATGAGATACCACTACCCTGTTGTGATTTTTTTATTTCAGTATTGATTGTATAACTTTTTAAGTTGCCTGCATGATCCACTAATAGGATATGGCTCCAAGTTTGCAAAGAGCTGATGAACCAAGTTCTGCTTAATCTTTTCCACAGCCACCTGTCCCACTTGTCACGACCAGAGACCAAAGTCATCTGACCAAAGTCACAGAGTGCTAATTCCATTTTGGAAGTTCCAGTAGCTCAAGCCCTCTAGGATCTACTTTGACTTTGTATGATAGCTGGCAAGGAGGCAAACCTGCTCATTTCCATGTATGATAATAGTTTTGTTGGGCTTGAGAATCTGGGAGAAAGAACAAGTATGGAAAAAGAGTCCAGCTATAATGCACACTCCTACCAGTCTTCTTCAAGGTCAAAATAGCCCCTAACGGTTCTTCCCATGTGAAACACACCATCTTCTTGCTTAATGGATTGTGGTTCCATCAGATTTCCTGAGTTAAGACTTAAGTAATCAAACATTAATTAAACCACATCTGATTGAAAGATAACCAAAAGGTGTGATAACTTCACCTCCCCTAACATTTTCAGCCTTACTTTAATGCAATTAAAACCATAGCCAAGAGCCCAAGAGCATGAAAAGCAGCACAGGGGTTGGCTCACTGGAGGATTTATATCATTCTTATACATAACCTCTCACTCTCAGGAGGAAATGAGGAACTGTCTGGTCCCACACATTTGAAGGGAATGGTCCCCAGGAGAATACTATAAATTAACACACAATGAAATTGGGTCTAAATTATTAACGGACGATATTTCTGAATAAGCAAGCGATCCCATCTATCTGTTCTCACTTATGATTTTTTTTTAAATTTTAGGATGGTCCTGAAGCTGGACAGACTGTGAAGGTGAGTGCTTATTATGTGCATGCAAATTAATAAGGGGCAATTATGAGAACTAATCAAAAAAAATCTCGGTGAGTCCTCCACAGCTCTTACCGTTCCATTGTTATTTTCGAGGTCAAAGGGACCCCTTTGTGTGTTAGAGCCATAAATCCTGACATTATAAACCCTGCCAAACAATCTGTTTCCCATTCGTTTACAAGACACTTACCTTTTGTAGTAAAATTATGACTGTGTAAATGCTAAAACAGAATCTAAATTAAAGAGTCCTAAACAGAAACTGAAGTTGAAGGGATTCCTGCGAGAGTCAGTCCAGGATATATGTCTCTTTGGGGTAAGTTTTTGTGGGACCCATGTGTTGAGACTGGGGTATCCAATGAAGTTCTGTACATAACTACTCTTGCCTAGGCTTGCTTCAGGTGGCCAGGGAAGGGGGCCTCCCATCTCCTTTAGTAATTTTTCAATGTTCTCTCTACCCCATCTTTTCCTTCCTAGGTACTTAATACCAAAGTTCAAACCTCATGGAATCAGTGGAGCTCAAAAATGGGCTTTTTAAGTGTTTTAGAGAAGAAGGAGGATTTTTTTTTATAGGGATAGTTTCTGATTCTGTAGTCAGACTACATTCCTGGCTCATTCTGTAGCTGGGTTCTAATCTTCTCATGCAAATAAATATTCCTATGTAGCTCCGTCTTAGGACGACTTGGTAGTCCTAAACATGGTTTTGGAAATCTAAAGCAAGTCAGACTGTGAGGCTAATGTTGTGTTTTGTGAAACAAAGTTCACCAACGTATAGTTCTCTGGCTGGCTGTGAGGAGAGAGGGTGATGCCTGGTCCCAATTGATGAGCCCGGTTCCCTTCCTGACCTTAGGTTGTATATGGCTTTCATGTTAAACAAGCTCCTGTAGCACTTTCAAAATAGAATGAATGGGAAGTATCACTGACGTGTGAACATCTAAAAGGGACTACTATCAATGGGCCAGCAAATTCTTTAATAAACAACCAGATAATCTCTCTGGTGGTTGCACACACACAGGATATAGGATAAGAACATAGCAGGCTTTCAGTTTTCATCCACCCCTCTGTCTCCCTGCGACTTCATGTTATATTCCAGATGCACAGACTCTGAACAAGGCAAGGATCCCAATGGCTTCTTGTGCGAAATGGATTCTTGAAATGCAAAACGCAAATGTTCAGATGTAGTTAATGGAGTTTTAAAAACTCAGTGTTGAATAGTAAATGCCAGCCATACTGGACTAGTTAGATGCATTTTACATCATCATCTATATGATTCCATGTTCCCAGTCATTGAAAGCAACTGTTTAGTGATGGGTGTGTTAAGTGGAATATCCCGATTGACAATATGCACATATTAAACAGAGCTGAAATTTGTATAAATAGATAGGCTGTCTGATCCTGAGCTCTTATTTCAAAATTCTAAAGAGGGCATTAAAATTCTTTCCTATACAAATGGCCTTCTGACAAAAATGTAGATTAGTGGCTCTAAGGGACTGAGCAAAAAGAGGGATCAGGGGTGATTGCTAATAGATAAGAGTTTCTATCTGACAATAATGAAAATGTAGAACTTGATAGTTGTGACAGTTGTGCAACACTATGAATATATGAAACTCTAGTGGCTCATATATATATATATATATATAAATATATATACACATATATATTATGTATGTGTGTGTGTGTGTGTGTGTGTGTGTGTGTGTGTGTGTGTGTGTGTGTGTGTGTGTGTGCCAGTACAAGAGTTTGAATTCAGGGCCAGCACAATATTCCTAGCAATTCGGGGAGTGGGGGGAGTGGGGAGTGGCTAATTGGTGATAAGAATCTCACACTTTTCTGCCTGGGCTTGCTTTGAGCCATGATTCTCAGATCTCAAGCCTCCTGAGGAGCTAGGATTACAGGCGTGAATCATCAGGGTCTGGCTGACTCATATAGTGTAAATAGGTATTTGGATAGCTGGCTACAGTGTCATATACCAGTCACTTCAGCTGGACAAGAGACTGAGATCGAGAGGATTAGGGTTCCAGATTAGTCAGTTTCTTTCTTATTTCAACAGAAAAGGCTGCATGGGTTCTTTTTTCCTTTTAATTCCAGCCTTTGGCAGGAAGTGGAAATAGCAAGAGCACAGTCCAGACATGTATCTAGGCAAAAAACAATACCCTATCTCAAAATAACTGGTACAACCGAAGACCAGAAATGTGGTTTTGTGATAGAGGTCCTTCCTAGCAAGTGTGGGTCCCTGAGTTCAAACCCCTGAACTTCCCTCCCTAAAAGTCTATTTAATATAGTACTTGAATTATTTGGGGATCAAAATGATAACAAAATGAAGTCCATAATTAAAAAAAAGTATTGAATCTAGCATGGCTGAGAACATGGCCATAATGTTTCTGATTCCAACAGCAATAATTTTTGATGTCCTACTTAACTGACCAAAATTGTATGGCCTGCTAGGCACTCATAGCTCATTCCTGTAATCCTAATTACTCAGGAGGCTGAGATTTAAGGATCACTGTTCAAAGACAACTCAGGTAGAAAAGTCTCAATAAGACTCTTATTTCCAATTAAAAAACCAGAAGTGGAGCTGTGGCTCAAAGTGGTAGAGTACTAGCCTTGAGCAAAAGAGCTTGGACAGCACCCAGGACCTGAATTCAAGCCTCATGACTCTCTCTCTCTCTCTCTCTCTCTCACACACACACACCCACACCCACACACACACACACACACACACACAAACACCGAATTGTATGGCCTTTGTTAACTTTAGTAAGGATAGCATTGAACTTAACATTGTATCCGCACCACTTGTTGAAGGTAGGTCATATTCACCACCATTCATTTTTAACTCAATTTAAAAAAGAATAAGTGCATTTTCCTTTACTATCAGGTTGTTATTTGGGCCTCTTTTTTGGTGCTGATACTGTTACTTTAACTTAGGGCTTCCTTCACAGTTCTTTAACCTTTCTGCTCCCTGCTGGTACTCTACCACCTGAGCCACACCTCCAGCCCTCTTTTTGGCTGGTTAATAGAAGATACAGTCTGAAGGGCTTTTCTGCTTGGTGTGGCTTTGCACATGGCACACATCTCAGGCTCCTGAGTAGCTAGGATTATAGGCATGAGACACTGGTGTCCAACTGTTTTGGACATCTCTTGTTTTCAACCTGCTTACAGAATTACCTCTGTGTGGAATAGTAGGGCCATCTTAAACTCCTTTGTGGAATGGCATAGCTAGAAGAAAACTATTGCACACACACACACACACACACACACACACACACACACAGACACACACACACACACCCTTAGGGAATAGTGAAGTTTAGATATCTGTCCTTTCAGATTAAGTCCACCCATCTAAAGGTGTGTAATCTATGTGTTTTTCAAACCATGATCCTACAGCACCTGCATGAAAATTAACTTTGGTGTTGAACAAAAACAACAAGTTTATTCTCTGCCTACGTTAAATCAGCTAATTTGGACTGTTGTGGTTGAGACTCGGGCATCTTCGGTATGCAGAAGCAGGCACTCCGTGATTCTTTGTTTACCGTATGGCTACTTTGAAGCCTGGCTGCTCTACGTGATAAAATAGTGAGGGATGAGGGTCACGTAGCCATGGGGGGGGAGGGGAGCTAGTCTTAACAGTGAGCAGTTCCTCTGGGGGGCACAGCGCTGTATTTACTATTCAGCTGTCTGATCCTGAACCCTACAGTTCGAGACTGGGAGCATTTCACATTTTAAAATTCATACAGTTGTACATTTTGAAGCAGGATGTGACAGCCTGCCACACGAAACACAGGGCCCGCTCTCTTCATCTCTGCCTCTGTGTGATTCTCAGCGTTATGCCTCATGCCTGGCTTCTCAACCATTTTGGTTACACGCTGAGTCATAACAGCCATAAGCACTATAATGGTCTTTTCCCCTGAAGCCAATGTTGTTATTGTTAATGAAGGTACACCACCGCGTTAGCCTCTTGAACATGATGCCACTTTGGTGGGGGGGGGGGGGGGGTTCATTTCAGAAGCTTTGCAGAGTGCCTCGGTAAGGCACTTGGAGCAGGAAAGGAGAAAATATCGAAGTCAAAAAAGTGACCTCTTATTTCACAATTGATTATTAGCTCTCTTTGTCAGGTTTAAATGCCATGGTTTGAGTGCCCTGCAGGTGTGAGGAATAACGTCTCTCTTCACACAGCCACTATAGCCCCACCCTCACCTGCCATGAAATAGCACCCTGAACTGTCCTGTTGTCTTACTTGATTTATCTTTCTATATTTCCAGTGTTTCTTGTTTGTAATTTTGTTGTGGTGGTGGTTTGTTTTGTTTTAACCAGTTCTTGGGCTTGTGCTCAGGGTTTTGTGCTCTCACTTGACTTTTGTGCCAACAGCTAATTCTATACAACTTGAACCACACCTCCAGTCCTGTATTTTGCTGGCTATTTGGAAATAAAGACTCACAAACTTTTCTGCTTGGGCTGTGAACCTCTGGATCTCAGCCTCCTGAGTAGCTAGGATCACTAGTATGAGCCAGCGGCACTCAACTTGATTGTTTCTTTACTTCCCTAAAATATATGCATTTGCTTCATAAGGCTCTTGCTTTTATGATTGGTTATGATGGGGCTCAGATTGTACTTAGTGTCCTAAAGGCCACTTTGATATCATGAACATTTTACTAAGAAAACTGTGGGAACAGGGAAGTCCCTCTCTGGCTGTCTGTCTACCTCCTACCCTGAGACAGACCTTAGAAGAAACATCCAAACTGTCTACACAAAACTAGGTCATGGCTGGGGAGGTGGCTCAGTGGTAGAGTGCTTGCCTTGCATTCATGAGGCCCTGGGTTCAATTCCTCAGCACCACATAAGCAGAAAAATCCAGAAGTAGTGCTATGGCTCAAGTGGTAGAACCCTAGCCTTGAGCTAAAGAGCTAAGGGACAGCACCCAGGCCCAGAGTTCAGGCCCCATGATTGACCAAATAAAAACCCCAAAACAAAAAACAAAAGTAGGCCATAAGAGTCTTATTTCAGAGATCCCAGAAAAAACCAGCAAGAATGCTAAATTTCATCCAGTTGATGACCATTTGGCCAGACCCCTTTGTCCTCCAATGATCTATCTTCCTGTCCATAAAATACATTTTTCACTGATTGCCAGTGGCTCATGCCTGTACTCAGTAGTCTGAGATTTAAGGATCATGGTTCCAAACCAGCCCAGGAAGAAAAGCCCGTAAGACTCCTCTCTCCAGTTAAATATTCAAAAAACATAATCTAGAAGTGGTACTGTGGCTCAAGTGGTAGAGCATGTGCCTTGAACAAAAAGAAGGTCAGAGACAATGCCCAGGCCCTGACTTCAAACTCTAGAACCTCCCCTCCCACACCACACAAATTCTCATTTCTGAGTTTTCTCATCTCATAAAATGTGCATGAGTAACTGTTACATTTTTCTTCTACTAATCTACATTTTGTTAGAGGATCTTGGATATAGGGATGGGTAAAGAAAGGTATTAGTTTTACTTCTGACTCGTCTATGCCTTTTATGGGAGAGGAGGATGGAGCTAATAGGACTTTTGACAGACAAATCTCTACTCCTAAGTTTGTAACTTGAGTCAGCATGAAGCAGAGATAATGTATATGTGTGTTCTAATATGTAGTGAGGGATTTGGGTTTCCTCAAATTCTATCAAATAGCTCCCATAATCCAGACATCATGGGCAAAAAAAAAATCAAAGCTTTCACTAATCAGGTTTGTAAATCACAATCCAGAATGCATTTCCAACTAACCAAATCACTAAGGTGATATTCATTCTCTTAAAAGGCATGTTGCTTAATAAGTTTAATGTATGCTATCTTTAGGGCAATTATTATGCATATCGTTGGACGGGGTAGGATGCCTTAGGTATATTAAAGAGAGAGATTTATGTCAGGTAAGTAATCTAGAATCTTGGAAGAACTATTTATAGTATATTCTTGCTTACACTTCTCTGCATATAGTGCTTGAATGCTCTACTTAGAAATTTAATTTTCTAGTATTAATGCAGTGGGAATGATCACTTAGTACTTGAAGAATTAACAAGTACTTTTTGGATTGCTCTAAAATAACAAGAAAAAGATTTTTTTTTTCTTTTTTTGGGTCCGGTCGTGGGGCCTGAACTCTGGGCCTGGGCGCTGTCCCTCAGCTCTTCAGCTCAAGGCTAGCACTCTACCACTTGAGCCATAGCGCCACTTCCGACTTTTTTCTTTTTGCTTATGTGGTGCTGAGGAATTGAACCCAGGGCCTCATGCATGCAAGGCAAGCACTCTACCACTGAGCTACCTTCCCAGCCCCAAGAAAAAGATTTTTTAAAGAAGAATGATATAAAAGTTTTGAAATTTATGTGCACTGAGAAGTTTATATAGTTTCCGTCTGGCATGGATCTTTGGCCATCTCTTTGTTTTAAAAGCACTGAGGACATTGTAGCTCTTGTTAAAGTCCCATGGTGAATACACATTGGCATGCGTCAGAAGTTCCACAGGTATTCTAATTCATTACTACCTAGGCAACACTGGTCCAGCCTTTCAATTAATGAGCATCTATTTCCTTATTTTTCAAGTAAAAAAAAATCCTACCTATTGCATTGGTTCATAGTGGTAAGAAACTCACATGACCAATAGAGGGTGGAGTGGAAATAGCATGTAGTCACTTTCATAGAACCTGGAACTGACTACTCCAGTTCAAATCCCAAGCCTGCCACACAGTGCACCTGGGATCTTGTATATGCCCCTTTCCCAGCAGCACACTGGGGATTCTCTCACTTCCTAGGCAAGTGTTGCTAACCCCTATCACTTCTGTTTTTGTTCTTTCTTTAAGATAGCAGCTCACTGCCTTTGCTCAGACTGCCTCAAAAATCCTCCTGCTTTAGCACCCCGTCCTACAATCATTTGAAGATAAAAGTATACACTATCTTGACTGGCATCTGTATGTTTCCGAATATCAATCTCCACTTCAATTTTTTCATCTGTAATAGAGAGTAAGGTGAGCTTTAGCAAGGTGTACCAGATTCTGGCTATCTTGTCCCGTGAACTGAAATGCCAATTCACAAATAATGACCACAGGTTTTTTGCAGGAAGTAAAGACTTACTTATTTGGTCAGGCAAAAATAATAAGGAGGCTGCAATGCTTGGTAAGAAATGTATGCATTATCCTGCCCATGTAATTGTAACCCCTCTGTACAGTATGTTCTCAAATAAAATAAAATAAAATTAAAAAAAAATAATACCAGCAAATGAGCTGCTATGAGAATAAAAAAAGAAAAGAAAAGAAAAGTACAGTTGGGACAGGGTGTAGGTAGGCCATTAAAGGCAAGTTCAGCAAATGAGCTTAGGCATAACTTGGGGCCTGATGGTGGCCTGGAGTCCACAAGTTTCCCCAGGAGGCTCCTGAGTGCTTTCTCCCAGTGTCCTATGCCCTCCCAAGACGTGAAATAAAGAAAGGAGCATGATGACCTTGCCTGGAGCTGCAGAGACATACATTCTTGAGTTCCCTAGCCTGGGAGAATGGGGAATAGGAAATAGGACAATAAGAAAGCCAGGTGTGGTGGCTCATGCCTGTAATCCTAGCTGTAATCTGAGGATCTCGGTTCGAAGCCAGCCCCGGGCTACAAAGGCTGTGAGACTTATCTCCAATACTGAAAGTGGTGCTGTGGCTCAAGGGTAGAGCACTTGCCTTGAGCTGAAGAGCTGAGGGACAGCACCCAGGCCCAGAGTTCATGACCAACAGAAAGAAAGAAAGAAGGAAGGAAGGAAGGAAGGAAGGAAGGAAGGAAGGAAGGAAGGAAGGAAGGAAGGAAGGGTAGAAGGGAGGGAAAGGAAAGAAGGAAGGAAGGAAGGAAAGAAAGAAAGAATAAAGAAAGAGAGAGAGAGAGAAAGAAAGAAAGAAAGAAAGAAAGAAAGAAAGAAAGAAAGAAAGAAAGAAAGAAAGAAAGAAAGAAAGAAAGAAAGAAAGAAAGAAAGAAAGAAAGAAAGAAAGGAAAGAAAGAAAGAAAGACCAGATGCTGGTGGCTCATGCCTGTAATCCTAGATTCTCAGGAGCCTGATATATCTAAGGATCACAGTTTGAAACCATCCCAGGCAGGAAAGTCCATGAGACACTTATCTCTACTAAACTACCAAAAAAGCTGGAAATGGAGCTGTGGCTCAAGTGGTAGATGCAAGCCTTGAGCAAAGTGAAGTGGGGGGGGGGGGGGAAGGAGAAGAGAGGGAGGAGTTAAGAGAGAGAGGGAGAGAGAGACAATGAATGTCTTTTTAAAACTGGCATAACTGAAAGCAGGCTGATCAGTAAAGTGAGTTAGGCATTGGGCTATCATGAGTCTATGTAGGTGTCTTTTCCCACACATACCTCCCTTTGGGATTGTTTATGTCTCAGTTTACTTAATATACACTGAGATTTCAAACTTTAATTACAGCTTAAAAATTTGTGAGAAAATTCCTTAGATTATCTGGACTGGAGTGCTTGAAAGTATCAGTTAATGTTATGAAAACTTTGAAAACTCAGAAATATTACTTCATTGGAAAAAAACCAAAACCCTGGCCCTTCTTTCTCTTGATAATATTTAGCCATTGCTCTATACCCTCGAAGCTTTCTCTAGGAGGCCTTCCTTGTTTAGAAAGCTCTTGTCCGAGTCATTATTCAGCAGGTCAGATGTGGGACCCAATATACTACTGGGTCTGGTCCTTATTACAGTCTAGAGCAATGTTGCGTATCAAAGAGACGCAGAGGAAGAGCAATCACTGTTAGTTGCTGCCCTTATCCCAAGCCAGTAGCGAGGAAAGATGCTGTATACGAAATTCATCTCTTGAGAATGAAAAGGATTTTGACTGTTATTTATTATTTTCATCTGGTAAGATGTTTCAAGCGAGCTGCAATTTGCCAAAGGTCTTTTATCCTTTGATTAAAGCTGTGATGAACAATGCCTTGCTTCTGTTTATACCTAATGCATGTATTTACTGCCGGAAGAATTAGTATCTTCAGGATGCAGTAGCTTTTATCTTGTGGAATTGCCTTATAATTTGTGTCTGTTCTGAGAATAAATCCAATTTGACTGAGTTGAGTAAACCAAAGACACGTTACAGGCCTGAGGAGATGAGTTCAGATCTACTTGGGAGTAGATGTTTTTGAGGGGTGCTGTGGTTCCAGGCCCTTTGATGTGTGAATGTCTCTAAGTTCTCCTCTGCCTCCTATGATTTGGGACCAAAACTTAGGAGCCCTAAACTTCTGATAGCATAAGGCACTGCTACCCTGCCTGTCTCCTTTGTGATATTTCCCCTTTCCCACTAAGCCTTCAAGCTCTCTCCTAATAGGTTTCAAAACACTGAAGTTTTCTACTTCTAATTGGAGAATTTTGACTTGCATGATATCCGTTATAGCAAAGCACTTGAAAAAGAATTAGTCAAGCCCTGTGGTATATTCATGTTGTGATTGCTTTTTGTTTTTGTTTTCATGTTTTGTTGTTGTTGTTGTATTCTTTCCGACTTACAAGCAGCAAAGGTAGATAGGTGGGGGAATTCTGGGTTGCGGATGGGGAACTCAGGAAGTTAAGATGCCGATGAAGTGGAACGCTCTAGAGCCAAACTGCCTGGATTCAGGCTCAGGGCTACCACCTGCCAGATTCTATGTACCTTCTGTAAGTTCAGTGTCAGTGTTCATTAGTATATATGTTTGTGTATGTGTGTATTCCCTGGTAATAAGACTTGAACTCAAGGCTTTGCAATCTTAGTTGGCTTTTGTGCGCAGGGCTGGGACTCTACCCTTTCAGACACACCTCCATTTTCACCTTCTTGCTGTTTAGTTGGAGATAAGAGCCTAGGACTTTTCTACCTGGGCTGGCTTTGAGCCACAATCCTTAGATCTCACTCAGCCTCCTGAGTACTTAGGATTATTGGAATGATCAAACAGCATCATGTTTCTTCATATATGTATAAAATGAGGATAACAAAACTTTCCTTGGGGAGGGGTATTGGAGAGGACCAAATAGATGAATGCATGTACAGGTGTTTAAAGTTGTGTCTGGCACATAATTTCTCAGGTGTTTGCTATTAGTTTTATGATTTATACCTAGCTCTCAACACCTTTCAAAGGTGGATATTAATATTCTACATTTAGGGAATCCAAACAAAACTGACAGTAATAGATCTTGAATTCAAATCTGTCTGTCCAAAGACTGACATCATTCTTACATTTTGTGTCCAACGTCTTCCTGAAATTCCCTTGCATCTGATTATCCCAACCATAGCTGCCTCAGGAGAGGCTCTGTAAATACTTCCTCCACCTCAACACAAATTATTCTGTATTCTTTTATTTTTCTTAGAGTGTTACCTTTCATCTGAAAATATCCAGAGGTTTCTCCTTGTTTAACTTTATTATCTGCATGAAGGCTAACTAACCTACATGCTGTTTTATTGCTGTAGAATTTAAGGTTTCTGATGTTTAGTTTTCCATTAATGCTACTAAAGAATTCCCCACAGTAATTGGAGGCCCTGATATACACTACAGTAAGTATTTGGATGTTTATTTTGAGATCTATAACGCAGAAATGTAGCAAATATGGCAGATGTCTTTGTGCTGTTAGTGTTTCATAGGTTTTAGTAAACTGTCTTTTACACTTAAAGTTCAAAATTTCTGACTATGAAATTCAATATTCTGTGAAAGGCAAAGTGTCTTCTAGACCCTAAAACATCGCAGAAAAGTAAAATAGTGCATTGTTTTTCAGAGTCAGTTTCTAACCACTATTGGGACAAAAATAAGGCCAGTCACAGCTATGGGATGCATGATACTCAAGAACTAACCATGGAAGGAATTATTTTCTCTCACCAGTGTGTTAAGCCTAGGACATTATGTATAAAATTCTTCAAGCCCTTATGATCAGCTCATTTTAACTTTAAAAGTTTATACCTGTAATATTTAAATAATGAGCTTGGCCACACCACCAGTTCTATAAAAACAGGCAACATTAATTGCATGGAAAGCACTCAATGCTTTTGATTAAATATGAGTGGCCAGTGCCATCTCAGTAGAGGAGCTCTTGGCTGTAGAGTATGCCACACCCCCAAATTCAGAGCGGTTAAGGGGTTAAGGAGAGTCCATCAAGTAATCTCTGATGTGATTGCTTTGAAGTTGGGCATTTGGGCTGAATAGTTCCCAATTTTAGGAACTTTCAACTCCAGGAGTTATTAACATCTAGAAATAATGAACTTTAAACTCAGGTTGCTTTAAGTTGTCCATGTAAGTTTAGATATTTGTGTTGCTTAGAGATGGTCTTTGAGTGAGGGATTAGTAGGACCTTGCAATAAGACATGAAGCATCCCTAGGGACCCTCAACACTGAAGCACTTTTTTAAAAAATGTTTTTTATTGTGAAAATACTGTAGAGAGGGGTTACAGTTACATGAGCAAGATAATGAGTACATTCCTTATCAAGCATTGTTGCCTCCTCCTTTGTTTTTCTCCTACCATCCCTTCCCTCCCACCTCCTCAATTATACTCTCCCCTTACACCTAGCCTAAATTTTAAAGTTCATTTTTCAACATAGTGCCTTGTATATCTCATTGTTGGAATGGGTCAACCTGTATCCCTATTTAAACATTTTGTTTTTTCCCTTCCCCTCCCCAAATTATACCAACACCAAATACAGTGAAAACAGGGGTTATACCGTGGGGGAAGGACATACAAAGCAACAAAGAAATCACACGGTACCTTATAAATACTTTAGACACAATAGCAAGAAAGAAGAACTTTATTTTTTAATTGAATAATGTTGCATCCAGTTGTTGATTTTGCCATTTATATTTTTAAAGATTCATATTTGAGGGGTTTCGAAGTATAAAAGAAAAACAAAAAGTGGCCCCTATAGTTTTTTTCTTTCGAAAGAGCCCCATCTGAAGAATTTTCCATTCAGAAAGGAATTCACTATTTAATTAATTAATTGTTTATTTATTTATTCCATTTTTTTGCCATGCATAATGGCGTACAACTATAATCCCAGCTACGGATGTGAGGGTGATCTGGCTGCGACATCTGTCACCCCATTGACCGCCAGGGTTGATTTGGCTGATCTGGCTGGCTAATGGGTCTCCCCTTCCTCCCTCCCTGCTCCATGTGCATCCCTCCCAAAAGTGTGGGCATGGTTGAAGAGGACGACCATCCCTGACAGAGGAGGACCGGTCTTCGGTCAAGGGAATACGAATAGCTGCGCTCCCCCCTGCTAGAACCTCCAAATAAGCTCTCAAGGTCTGTCTATAATCCCAGCTACTCAGGAGGAAAAATTGAGAAGATTATAGTTCCAGCCTGGAACTGAGTACGTCAGTAAAAAAAATCTAGGCATGGTGGTACACACCTGTCATCACAGAGCTGTACATAGAATTTTGGACCCACTCAACTCAGGCAATTTTGGTCCAGTTCAAGCCTATATTTGCAAAATAATTAAGGAAAAGGATGGATGAATCTGTGAGTATAGCTCGTGTTAAAATGCTTGCATAGAAAGACCCTGAGTTCAAACCCTAGCACTGTAGAAATAGAAAAGATAAAAGAAAATTTACCCTCTTTATTATTATCATTATTATTATTATTGTCAGTCATGAGGCCTGAACTCTGGGCCTGGGTGCTGTCCCTCAGCTCTTCAGCTCAAGGCTAGTGCTCTAGCACTTGAGCCACAGCGCCGCATCCAGCTTTTGCTGCTTATGTGGTTCTGAGGAATGAAACCCAGGGCCTCATGCATGCAAGGCAAGCATTCTACCACTGAGCCACCTTCCCAGCACCCAAATTTACCCTTTTTAATTTACTGTGTTCAGCATATTACAGTTTTCGTACCTCCCCTACCCAAATCACCAAGGATAAAGATCATGAGATAACATTTTGAAAAGCCCACACTTGGTGGTTACCCAGATTGATGAGCTACTGTTATATGTATTTATGTGAATATATTTTGAATCTTGGTCTAGATGAGCTGGGTTTGATTTTTGCTTCCATATTCATCTAGAATTATTTAGTCCCTCTTGAGGGCTCCACTTTGCCTTTGTGCTGAAACCATTAATAAAGCAATTCTGAAGAGTCAAAACACAGCTAGAAAAGAAGGACTTGATGGCTAAATCTGGGTGAGGTGGAAGTCAGCTTAATGAATAATAGATATGGTAACCTGCAGAGCCACAGACATAGAAGAATTAGAGTGATGACCTTCCTGATGACACCTGAGTGAGAATATGGGATTGCTGAGACTCCATAAGAGCCCTGGGCCAGATACACTGAGAAATTCTCCATTCTCCATTCCTTGTGAATTAGGTTAGCGCTGCGCAAGGAAAATTCTGAAATTTTAATTCCTGTGTCATGAGACATTAGTCCTGCACCTATCGTCTGGTGGCAGATCCTTTCTCTGGAAAGGATTTTTGTCCACCAAATTCAGTGAAATATTTATTTCTGAAGTCAGACATATTTTTCTGAATATGAATACCTCCAGGGCAAAGGACAAGCCGACAGTTTGACATTCTAGGTTCGTTCAATATAATAACAATGTTGTGGGGTTCTGATAACAAAAAATTCTCTTTTGTTTCTCAGGTAGGTTCTGCTTTGAAATAAGCTTTTCTTTTTCCACATGTTACATGAAAAATAGACATGGAGTTGTTTAAGATGTTGGCTCTGTCCAAAGTCATTGAGAAAAATAAACACCATTGAGTAAACAAAGTGAACCCACAATTTTTTTAACTTTATGGAGAAATTGATTTATCCTAATATTCATATTGAAATCTTTCACTCTAGGGTCTCTATATCTACCTGTGTTCTCTGAAAGAAAATCTTAGCTTGCTTTCTATCCTAGTGCCTTGAAAAACAGCCCAGAAGGGACTTTTATTCATGGTTCAAATCATCTGTTGGTTGTAAATTGAATAAATTCCCAGATGTAATCAGGTCCTGCCAGTATAATTTTGATGAACTGTTCATCCATAGCAGGAATAAATGTGATTCTAAGCTCAGCTCCACCATCTGATGACCATAGGTGGATCTCACTCTGGTGGAAGAGACTCAGAGATTAGGATAACTCAGAGAATACCAGAAGGACAGGTGTCCTTGGAAGTTGTTCAATAATGTTTGCTCCTCTACCAATAACCCGCCGTGGCACATAAGTCTGTGTTTCATCTTGTGTATTTGAGAGCAGAGGTCACTGTGAGGAATCTTCTGTTTCTGGGCAGCTCTCATCTATGGTTAGTATTGAGATTCTTCTCATCGTCAGAAATATGACACTCCTGAACATCAGTTCCCAGGAACTGATTATCCTGCCCACACGTTTTCTTGTTTACCATTCATTAGGGACAACCTTTGAGATAATTGTTATAATAAAGAGAGGCTGGTAAGTTTATAGAAGTTCTATCATTCATAGCAATTTCTTCTCCCCATGTTTATAGAATGCCTACTGTGTGTCAGGTACCGCTGGGTGCTAGGAAATAGAATGAGAACTCTCAATTTTACCATCTGTCCTCTTCTGCACTCAAATGAGAAAAACAAACATTGCAGATTTGGGATAGAATTAGAAAGGCTGTAACAAAATGTGGTAAAAACAGGCTAACATGGAGAAGAGTATTAGGGGTAGCATGGCTACTTTAGGTAGAATAATCCAGAAAGTACTCTCGAAAAGGAGATCTGTGGATGCAAGAGTAATAGGTGTTTAATGGAAGGAGGAAAACATTTTGGCCAGAGGAAATAGTGGGAAAGAATTTGCCACATTGTAGGAAGTGAAGACCATGTGGCAAGAATTTGGAATGGAGAAAGGGGAGGAAGGAAGGAAGGTAGTTTGGAGAGGTGGACTGGGGCATAATCCTACCAGGTCATGTATACTGCAGGAAGTGAAGAGTTTTAATTCTCTTTGAAATGTATTTGATCTTTCAGTTTATATTCTAAGGTCAGAGGATATTTCATAGGTACTTCTACCAGATCCCATTAAGCGATTAGATTTTTTTAATATTCTTCTCTTATTATTATATTTAAGTAGTTGTACAAAGGAGTTGCCATTTAACTAAGTAGTTTATGCGTTGACTATATCCTGCTCAACGCGACCCTATAAGCATTCTCACCTACCCCCTCCCTCCTCTACCCATCCCTTCCTTCACTCTTAATTTTTCAGGACATATATTGGATTCTTAGCTGCAGTCCCCCCCACCCTTCTCCTTTTCATTTGTGCACCCTTTTCCCCTTGATTCCAACCCCACCCTTTTCAAGTACCCACTTCTTGGGGTTGTATTTTTCTGAACGTTGATTTTGGCTTTCTAAGGAATTACACTGTTTGAGCTCTCCCTTGAATCTACCATGTTTCATTTAATACATTTGCTTACACTTGCACACACCCAACTTATATACCTAAGAGTTTGATATTCGAAGCCTATTTTTCTAAAACTTGAATAACTAGTGTCTTATATCCACTATGGGCACTGTGCTTGTCATCAGCATTTTTCAAATACCTGCTAACTCTCCAGTAACTGTTGGGTGAACATGGGTGTTCACTTTTCCTTAGCTCTGGGTACAGACCTTGTTTGAGATAAGCCAAGAGTTTGTAAATTTCTTTTTGTAAAAGGCCAAATAGAAAACACGTAAGACTTTTGAGGGCCAGATGGTTTCTCTCATGATTACAAAAATGCCTTTGTAACATCAATGTAGCCATAGAACTTATGTAAATGAATTTGCAAAATGGGCACGAGTACATCGTATAAAAAAGGTGGTAGCACCTTTGACCATGTGTTCTCAGACTGTTTGATAAGTGTGCTTACCTCTCACCCGATTCTTCCTCTCTGTAAACCTCAAGTCTATACCAGAAGATAGATTGCAATGCTGACTTTGTCTCTTTCAGTGGAATGTCCCTGCCATCCCCTTTTGCTCCGTATCAAAAATAAGGTCAATAACAAGTAAAGAGATGAAAGGCTAAATTTGTTTCAGGTTCTTCAATTTTTCTACCTTTTATGCAAGCTAGTTTTCCCTGACACAGTAGCAAGTTAGTCCTTACCTCCCCCGCTTGGAGAATATGCCACGATCAAGGAGGGCTTTTATGTATTGGCTGTTAGAGAGGATGCTTTCTTCACTAGTACTTGTAAACAAGAATGCAGATAACAGTGCTCTCGTGGGCTTTCTAGGGCAACCTTCTTGTGGTGGCCTGAATGACACATAGAACAAAGTATGTGTGTGTGTGGGGGGGGGGCATTGATGGCCTCATTGGATCATTAAATTAACTAGCCCTGAAGCCTGAACTACCTCTGTACCTTTGAGTTAGGTGATACCACCAAGTGCTTTATTGTCCAAGCCAGACGAAGTTGACTTTTTTTTTGTTCTTCTAAGAGAAGATAACATTCAACCAGATCATCTATCTAAAATATTCAATTATTGCTACTCCTTTATATGCTTAACTGGCAGTTTGAGTAAACAATTTCTAAAGTGCTTCTGCATATCTACAATACTCACCAAACACCAATGGGATCTTTGAGCAAAAGTCTGCAAATCAATGAACCTAGAAGGCTTAACTTCCAATAGGCTCCCTTGGTGCGTGACCACACGGTAATTCCATTAACTTTAATGATGGTGGTGCCACACAGAATGGGCCCAGTTAGTCTATTCTTCCCTTTGCTTTTAGCATTAAATCTTTTCCTGCAGCTAATTCTTCAGGGTAAAGTACGCACACTGATGCCATTCATTGCTTGGCCTTTATTAATATATGCAGGACTCTCTCTCCCAGGGAGAGAGCGCTAAGTGGGTACATTAAAAATGAATCCTCTTCCCCATTTGTCGACTGTGAGAAACCCTCAGAATTAAAGACATCCGTGGATCATTACTGATTGTTTTAAAAAATCCAATAAAATCATAAATTTGGCTCAAAACAATTATTGCAGCCACATTAGCAAATTATCAAATTCATAATCCTGGAGCCTGGCCTTAGAGATTTAAATAAAGTGCCAGAGGGAAGAAAGTTGTATTTTAGGAATGTGACCACAAGAGCTGGGATAGAAAAATTTATGATTTAATTTGCTGTGCAATCTAATTGAGAATAACTATTGGATTTCTAAAAAGTGAACTTTGATTAGGTTTAGGTGTCAGAAATAAACTGGAAATATGAGTCAGCTTATGCTTTTTGGAGAGTCTGCTGGGAGGGGAAAAGGAAGGTATTCATTGCAGGGAATAACTTTCTTGTATGACCTACAACCCTTCCTTCTTCGTTCTTATTTTCTGTGTTCAGATAATTGGATTATACCTGAGACTAGCTGACTCTTCCCAGAGACTTGCGTTTTACTTTCTTTACTAAGTGTCAATTTCCCCCTATTTGGAAATAAATCAATTTGAAATGAAATTACCCAGAACATTCATTTTTTACCATCTAGTAAATGAGTCTCTCTGAAGAACGGGAGGGCCCCTCCCTTTGCAGTTCAAGCCTAATAAAATCCTTCTCTCTGGAAGAAGTGGTACAGAATTGTTGTCTCTGCCTTTTACCAGCTTTTCATCTTTTGTGGATTACCAGCAGTATTTGCTCTGTGAAATGCCTATTGGCATGTTCCTAGAGTCCTGTGCATATTTTCTAGAGATCTAACCTGAAGGTTGGCTGCCTGGTTTAAATTTCTAACTCACAGCAGGTTGGAAAAAAGCTGCCTGTGGAGTTGTATCAGCCATAAGCCACTGTCGTAGTTTCTAGGCGGCTCTGGCCCAGCCGTACTCCCTGGCAGGCACACGGGTAGCGAGATTTTTCAGGAATGGATTGGCTCATCTTTCAGCTTCCTTCAGAAAAATAGAAAAGCAATTTGCACAAAGATAAAGAAGATTTCATAGCGATCTGTGTTGAACTGGCTAATGGATTTCCACCGGCAGTCAGCAAAAGCTTGAAAACCCAGCTGAGAAATGATAAATTACTGCAAACTGTCCTAATTATCCCTTGACACTCTGTGTTGAAACCTGACTAAATTTTGCTGAAACTTACAAATAGGGAAAGAATTTAAAGTTTAATAAATTATGCATAATGGAACTGCTTTAAAAAGTAGAAAGATAGCCACAGCAGAAGGTCTTGTATTTATCACCCAGTGATCTCTAGGGACTTACAAAGGGGTAGGAGTAAGGTGAGGGACTGTGCTAGATGAATTGTAATTTTAATTGCAAACCTAATTGATTATACTCAGCATGCTCATTAGGTTAAAGAAGACTATGAGTCAATTCCCAAGGTCAATACATTAATAGACATGGTAAGCATGTCATTTGTGATAAGTTGATTTGTGAGCCTCCCATTCTTCTCTGTAAACAACACAACCAACACACTAGCCTAAAAGTGTCACACACTGACTAAATTTATTTCTTTGCATTTTAGGGAGATCATCTTGAACTAAATCACTTTTTGTACTTTTTAGTCTCAGATTTAATGCCTCCAGTGTATAAATTCATGTTAAATTTCTCCAGCAATGACTAACTTAGTTTTTTCAACCATCTTATTCCATAGTAGGATTAACCCTATGTAGGAAGTTATCCTTTCATCCCTCCTTCCCTTTCTCTTCCTTCTTTCCTTCTTTCATCCCTCCCTCCTTCTTTCCCTCTTTTGCTTCTTTCCTTCCTTTCCTCCTTCATTCCTATGGATCAGCAGTTTATAGTTATTCTTTTGTTCTCTTTTGAATTTTTGGATTAATTCTCTACTTGCTAAACTACCCAGCCACTTCATAGAAATTGGGCGAAGATATATAATCCTCCATATAGAGTCATAAGTGATTTGAGATACATAGAATAATTTTTTACTCTTCACTAGATTGGATCCCTATGACTATTTGATGACTGTTCTATTTTAAATATATTGCCTAGAATCATCTTAGGACACCAGATGGTACAGGAGCAAGTACCTATTTCACTATGGGACCATATATTAGGCTCACTAAATGTTTCTTGAACATTTGGGTGGTTTTTACCAAGTGTAGAGCTTCAGGTTTAGGCATTCTTGCTGCAGATGAAGATCATAGAAAATAAAATGATAGGAAAGGCTGTGTCATAGTTGGCTATCATAGTTGGCTTAGTCGATTTCATTGGCTTCCTTTCATATTTTGAAGAACAGTGAATCTAGTGGTAAAAACAGAGTTCTGTGATATTACTATCTTCAGGAAGGCCTAGGTAGCAACAGAGTAGTTCTCTGATCTTATGGTGGACAAATGGTAACAGTAGAAAGAATCTTGAGTACATTTGGGCTGTTCTTAGACTGTCTAACACCCACTAAGCTGTCTTTTAATCCTGTTTCTTACTATAGACATACAAAGAGCATCTGAAGCCCTTTCAGCTATTTAGGGGTGACAATAAGTAGCATAAATTTAATTAGAAACACCTAACTCATTTAAGTCAGGTGTTTGAAAGCTATGGACTTTTTCTGTGGGAAAACATACTTATATACAAAATTTGAATTTATTCTCAGGGGCTTTCCTGTGTCCCTAAAGTCTGTCCATTAAGCTGGGTAGGTTGTTGCCTTCTGATTCAGAATTCAGGAGGGGATAATATTTTGTTTCTGAGTTGTTGGAATTAAGCTTGAGGCAGTTCCCAAAGAACCGTTCTATCCATCTGAGAGATTTTATTTTGTAAAATACCTCCCTCACTCGCAGAAATTGCATTCTCTAAAGATTCAAAGTCTTACTCAATCTGTTCTTCCTCTGTGGCTTAAGGCAAGTGGCTTAACTCTCTTTTTGCATTTGTTCTTTGTTTTGAGTAGTATCTCTATGTATTAAGTGAGGCTGTGAATGGGAAGGCCTCACATAGCATCTGGCATGTTATCTCTTAATCATCAATTGTTTATGGAGAGCCCACTGCTTGCTGGCTTCTCTTCTAGCTTCTATGGTTGCTGAAGTGATCAGTGGAAACCTGGAGAGTAATGAAGGTGGATTTAGATTACTTTCAGTTCCCATCTTAATGGAGCTAGAATTATTATTATTAATATTATTGGTAAGCACATTGGTTTCCAGGCAATGCAAGCAAGGTGGATGGAGCTGAATGGATGGAGGTCCATCAGGTAAGCTGGGTGGTCCCTCAGGTGGACAACTGTTTATAAAGCTCTATTTCTGCGGTGAGTATTGGAGCTATTGAGGAACATTTTATTATTACTTGAATCTTGGATTCTTTAACAAATTGGCAACAGCAGAAATACCAGCACTAATCATAATAGCCAAAATGTGGAATTACTATAAGTACCCATCATCAGCTGACTCTGTATGTATCAGATCACACACACACACACACACACACCACACACATGATGGAATATGATTTAGCAATAAAGAAGACAGACAGAAACTATATCATTTTCAAGAGAAACGAATGGGATTCAAGATTGAGTTTTAAAGCCAGCCCAGTAGCTGGGGAGGAAAAATCTGAGAGACTCAATTTATCAATAACTATAAAAATGGCCAGACTAGAGGTAGATCTCAAATGGTAAAATGCCTGTCAAAAGCAAGAAAGAAGTCCTCATATGTCATGGGTGGAGGGAATAACTACAGTGAGTGAAATATAAAAGTAAATTCATTTTGAGAGTCGTACCAATCAGTGGATAAAAGGAGAGAAAGTTTGTGTAGGTGAGCCTGGTCAAAATACTTTATACACATGCATGAAAGTAGAACCATGAAACCTAGTGAAATTGTTTTAAAGAGGAGGGTGAGGAAGATGAGGGGTGTATAAGAGAGGGAGGAAAATTGACTATATATGTACACGTTCTATGCATATTTACATATGGGAATACCACAGTGAAACTCCTTTAAATAACTAATAAAATTGAAAAATGGTGGAAAGCAGATTCTGTTTCTAGTAGTCCAGCAGTAGTCTCAGGTGACATTTGCATACTAGAAAGCAGAGATTTTCTTCACCTCTGAAGAGTAGATGTAATGAGAAACCTACATCAAACTGATAAGAATTAATTCCAATCAACTATTGCATTTTCCCCCTTGATCTTTATAGGTCTCCTAGAAAGAACAAGAGTAACAGGAGGATGAGTACATTATATACGTTTATGAAAATAGTACAATGAAGTTCCCCATTTTGTACAATTAGTATATGCTAATAAAACATATTTTTTTAAAAAAGACCAACCTTGATTTTAAGTTAGAATTAAGACACGTAAGGGCTGAGATTGAATAGTTGGGAAATCTTGAGTTAAGAAGCTTAAATCTTAAATTAGATTTTAGAAGGCTTATGTTCATTTAAGATTTAAGTTAAACACAATATTGAAATGTTGGTTCTAATTGAGTTTGAAATCAGTTCTAAATTTGGTGAGGTTCTCTTCTTCTCCCCCATCCATGTGTGGGTTAGATTTCCCTGGCGGCTTCCAATGGCAGCTGCTGATTTGTGCTGTCCTGAGCATGGCTGTCAGAAGGCAGGAACAGAGATGGGACATTCCTGGCTCCACCATATTCAGGTCATCACAGGATGGGTGTTTTCTCAGCAAAGTTGGAGATTGATGGCTGCTCTCTGCCATCTTGGAGGGCATCCCTGCCTCCTCCTTTTCCTCCTGGCATCGGTCCCTACCGCCACCTCCTTAGCCTGACCCACGAGAACATTTGTTAGGCAAACAGTCTGCCATCTGTTTTGTAGCTGAGGCTTCCAGAACGGATCAGAAAACAGGTGTGGTGTCAAAGTAACTTAGTGAGTAGACAAGTTGAAAAGAGTGCTTGGAAAAGATGTGTATACTATTCTGAGCTGTCTTTAATCTTGGCCCCTGGCACACGGATCTGAAATGCGGGCTCTCATCAGTGGCTGGCCCCTGGTAGCTAGTTTGGGCTCTGGGTCTTAGAGCAGCAGCTTTGTAGAAGGACATGGTGGATGTTGTTTGCCCTGCACATGGAAATGGCGTTGTGTGAATCCTTTGGAACATGTTGCTGTTTGAGTCCACACCCATAGGTCTGCAGGCCCACAGGTGAAGCATATTTTCTGGCTGTTAGAGCAGATAAAGGTGTCTGTTCTTATTTTAGATAAGGAATTTTGTCTTTGTTCTTTTTTTGTGAGGCAGGACCTAAGCATTAGCTCAGCTTTTTCATTCCAGGCTGGTTCTCTACCACTTGAGCTACACCTTCACTTCTGGGTTTTTCAGAGAGATGAGTCTCAGGGACTTTTCCACCTGGGATAGATCCTGAGTAGCTGGGATTACAGGAATAAGCCACTGATACCCAGCAACAAAAAAAAAATCTGAGACTCTTTCTTTAGTGTGTGTGTGTGTGTGTGTGTGTGTGTGTGTGTGTGTATGTATGTGTTTGTGTGCACACGCATGTGCGTGTGTGAGCACCAGTAGAGGGGCATGATCTCAGAGCCTCACACTTTTGCTTGGCTTTTTCTTCTCAAAGCTGGTTGTTTTGTTTTTAGCTCCAGGAAAAAGGTATCTGTGGATAGAAATGGTATCTGTAGAGCTTCTTTTGTGATCATGTGCAAAGGCAGTTCTCATTTTCCACTGATGTGTTATTAGTATAGTAATTCCTCTTATCTACTGTGTACCAAACCTAGCACACATTGGTTTTGCTTTCCTTTAGGAGGTTGACAACAATAGCTAATAATAAAATGGAACCATTAAAATGATTCTAAGTGAAAATGACTTACAATTTATAAGTTACTTTGGTGGGAGTGTAAACTTGTTCAACCACTTTGGAAAGTAATATGGAGGTTCCTCAAAAGACTCCACATAGAGCTCCCCTATGACCCAACAATCCCACTTTTGGGATTTACCCAAATGTTTACAAACAAGATCACACTAAAGCTACCAGCACAACTATGTCTATTGCAGCATTATTTACTATAGCTAAGATATGGAACCAACCCAGATGCCCCTCAGTAGAGGATCAAGAAAATGGAATTCTATGCCTCCATCAGAAAGAATGACATTGCCCCATTGGTTAGGAAATGGAAAGACTTGGAAAAAAGTATATTAAGTGAAGTAAGGCAGGTCCAAAGACACATAGGTCCCATGGTTTCCCTTATTTGCAATATCTAGTATATGTCTGAGTCAAGCAGAAAAGGTCAGATAAGGTGATGTTAGGGAAATGAACCCTAAGATATGTATTCAAATGTTTTTTTTCTTTCATGCAATTGTTTTTAACACACTTATAAGATGATTTCTTTGTTGCTTTGTGTGTCCCTCCCCCACAGTATAACCCATGCTTTCACTGTATTTGATGTTGGTATAATTTGTGGCAGGGAAGGGGAAAAACAAATCGTTTAAATAGGGATACAGGTGGACCCATTGCAACAATGAGATGTACAAGTCATTATGTTGAAAACGAACTTCACAACTTTGGTGCGGGCGGGGGGGGGGGGGGGAGGTGTATGGAGGGGAGGATTGGGGCAGGGGGAGGGGGGAGGATGGGAAGGGGAAACAAAGGAGGAGGCTGCAATGCTTGATAAGAAATGTACTCATGATCTTGCCCATGTAATTGTAACCCCTCTGTACAGTATTTTCACAATAAAAAAGCAAGATATCCTATAAAAAAAATAAATTACTTCAGGAGTTTTCCATTAAGTATTTGCAGACTTCGGTTAAACATAAATATGTGAAACCCCACAGAGAATTCTTACCCATTAAAGAAGAGGAAGAGTAGTGATCTGAGGGAAACACTAAAGTCAGGAGCCTCAGTTGGATTAGATGTGTTTAGCAAACTCTTCTACATTAACAAGCTGGACTTGTCACAGTTAGCATCCTTCAACCAGTCTTCGAGGAAACATATTAGCAGGTGGAATTATAGTTGTGAAAGGTATTGCTGGACATCAGTGCAGCGAGAAGCAATTTTAATCTTGTTGTCGCATTTATGGCCAGGAGCTTTGTGCTGCCACTGTTACCAAGTAGGCCTGGGAATTCTACATGTTCTTTCTGCTCTGTGCCTAAGCTACAGGTCTGACTTCAGCATAGATATCAGCTGGGTCTTGTGTCTTACTTTTTCTCTGCTTTGTATCCAGCATCATGAAGCCAAGAATGCAGGGAGTCTACACTGCAGCCTCTTTTATGGGAAAACTACTCAGTGTTGAATAGGAACTGAGTACTCCGAGTCAAGGATGAAATATTCAGTTTTGGTGGGGTTTTTTGGTGTTAGATTTTGTTCTTTGACGGTTTGATTCTGTTTCTGGGTAAAGGGCTTTGGGACAGGTCCCTGACCCTTCAGGTATTGAGAAGTACTGCTGAAATGATTTGGTATTGTGCAGTTTATACAATTAGATTGATCCCACTCAGCTTCAGTATAAATTATTTTTACCACTAGTATTTCTTTAAAAATAAAATTTAGGGCTAGGAAGGTCGCTCAGTGGTAGAGCGCTTGCCTTGCATGCCTGAGGCCCTGGATTCGATTCCTCAGCACCACATAGGCAAAAAGAAAAAAAGCCGGAAGTGGTGCTGTGGCTCAAGTGGTAGAGCGCTAGTCTTGAGCTGAAGAGCTGAGGGACAGCGCCCAGGCCCAGAGTTCAGGCCCCACAACTGGACCGAAAAAATAAATAAATAAATAAAAACAAAATTTACCTCTATATCCCCTTGGGAAGTTTAATGATGGCAGAAATTCTTAAATGCACACTACTGCAAATATGGAATATAGCTTACCCAGAGCAAATGTCTTCCTCCTGTAAGATCTTCATGGTAGATCAGTTTCCTGTTTAGATTCAAAGGAACTAGGTACTCATTTTTGGAAAGGACTTATTAAAAAAAGAAGTAGATTCTTGGCTTTAAACTCTATATTTTTGTCCTATACTCATTAGTTCTGTGACTTTGACAAATATTTTACTGTTCCTTTCCTCCTTTTATTTTTCCCTTCTCCCTCTTCCTTGTATACATTAGACTTTTTCCATACAAATGGCAGAAAAGCCAAACTGGCTAGAGTAAGTGGGTAATATATTGAGTCATATAAACAAACCAAGGGAACTTCCTGACTTTAAGTATGGTTGAACCAGGGGCTCAGGCCCCAGCATCTCTTTTTTCCTCTGTGTTCTTCTTCCTCTACAAAATAACTGGCATGAGCCTACATATAAATGGGCTAGTACTGAGTTGAGCATCTTCAAGTCCTTGGAACATGCCCTTGTAGGGAATTATGGAACTCTAGCCCATTCTTGCTCTCTTTCACTTCTTAGCTTTGAGGAGAACAGCTTTGGTCTACTATGTGCTCCTTGCATAATTCATTGTCTCCCCAAAGGTCTAAGAAGAAAATACACAATTGTAGATTGAAACCTTCAAAACTGAGCCAAAGTAAACCTTCTCATTTTTAAGTTGATCTGTGTTTGTTATGGCTAAATATAGTATTTATGATAGTGAAAGAAAGTTGGCCGCAGATATATCTGTCTGGTATAAGATTATAGTACAAATCCTAGTGGGTTGACTGAATTTATAAGACAGTGATAAGTATGTGTGAAATGTAAGATCCCATCCGCTTGAGGATTGCAGTAGAACCCAATAGAACTTAGGTAGCTGTCAAGATCATTTATGTAGCAGGCCAATTAAGTCAGCTATACAGAGCTGGATAAAACAGCTTTCTCTCTGGAACAGTTCTTAGTCTGTTGGTGAAATGTGGAAATACTATGAGGAGTTTGTGTGGTGTTGGATTATAACTTGTAAGGGTGAATTGAGAAACCTGTCATATTTTTGTTTGCAAAAATCAGATAATACTATGAAATACAATTTATCCATTCACTTAGTATTACCTGAATATGTGATGAGCGATGCCTAATGGCACAGAGTCTGGTATTTACTATACACCACTAAATAAAACAGACGTAGCCCCTGACCCCAAGGAGCTGATTGCCTGCCAAATTCAGTCAACCTTCAACTTTACCTAAAATGGTTTACCTTTGTTTTCAAAGATCTGAACTCACAGAACGATTATTTCCAGGAAAGGCAACTGGGAAATGTCATTAATCATCCATTTCAGCTCCAAACTCCTTTCGACATATCTCTGGATTTAAACATTTTTTTCCATAAAGAAAAATTTCTTAGCATCTTTCTGTTCTTGATTTATAGCAAAGGCTCTATAATGAGTATTTTTTTGAAATGATTTAATAAGCGAGCATTCTTGCAGCCATTCTCGTAAGCCAATAGATCACTTAAGTGTCCTCTTTTAAACTGCTTTGCTCAATAAAAACTCTCATTGTTTTCCCCCATGTGGCCGTTGAACCACACAAACACCAACTTAGTGTTTTGTGCCTGCTGCTCTGTCTGCTTTTGACTGGTGTGGATTATTATTACTTATTACTTCACAGAGTACTAGCCAAAAGTTATCATGATGCTGTAATGGTAAAGGTTCACAAAGATGAAATGCTGTAATTAGGAAGCAAAGTTGAGTGGTAAGCAGTTTTTTAAATTGACTGAGATCTGTTCAATGAGAGCTGGTTCCCCTCACATACCTACATACAATTTGAAACGCTGAGTGCTTGCTTAATTTGGAACAATATACTTTCTTGAAATGTATTTTAAGATCTCGCATTTATTCCTTTAGTAGCTGATTTAAGTAAACTGGGAACTGATGAAAATCTACAGGAAATAGAATTAAGACTCCACCATGGATCCACATGGTCCTCTCTCATGATGTCAAATAGCTTCCAAAGAGCAAAGAGGCAGAGACCTCATTTGGGGAAATTAAAAAAAAAATAATTTCCTTAGTGGTTGCAAAGATGGAACTTGCTTACTGAAGATAGATACAGAGAAAACGTGATCCGGGAAATTAAATCTACTTCTGGTTACATTTCTGTTCTTGCTGATGTCTTTTTATGTTTGTATAGTACTAGAGATTATGCCAAGGGCTATCATGCCCCCACTTCTTTGTTTATATTTTGCTTGTGAGATAGGTTCTTGCTAATTTGCCCAGACTTCCTCGAACTCAGGATTTCCTGCTTCGGCTTCCTTTTATAATCTATGCATCTCCCCTCTCAGCCTTTTGCTAATCTCTTTTTTGCAACAAAACGTCTTTTAAAAGTTTCATGAAATGAGGTTTCCCAAAATTTTCTACAAAAGATTTAGCAGTATAAAAACACACTTTGCCTCTCTCTCCATTTTCTAGACCTTTTTGTTAGGTTTTTAAAAAGAGGTAACCGAGTAAGAACAGCACCAGCACCAGCACGTTTATTCAGTAGACCTGCTGGGACCAGGCAAGGTTGGCACTCCACGCGGCTGGCAAAGGAAAGGCCTGGGAATGAGAGAGAGCTGGGAAAGAAAGGAAAGAGCTGGGAAAGAGAGGAAAGGGCTAGAAAAGAGCAGAAAGAGGGGTAAGAACAGTAGCACTCACGTGGTATTCAGGTAAGGGGTAGGTTTATTCAGTAGGCCTGCTGGGACCAGGCAAGGTTGGCACTCCCATGGCTGGGAAAGAGAGGAAAGAGAGAGAAAAGAGCTAGAGCAGAGAGAAAGCAGAGAGAGCTAGAAAAGAACAGCAAGAGAAGGGAGAGAGAGAGGAGAAAGAGAGAGTAGAAAAGAACAGAGAAAGAGCTAGAATAGAACAGAGAGAGCAGAGAGCTAGAAACAAACAGAGAGAGAGCTAGAAACGAACAGAGAGAGAGGTAAGAACAGAGAGAGCTAGAATAGAACACAGAGAGAGAGAGTCTGGGCCTGCGCTAGGCCTTATCTAGGGTATGGGTGGAGAAAGGTGTGGCCACATCAAATTCAGATGTGACCTCAGCAGATGCAGATGTGACCTCTCCCAGGTGTCCCAGTTGCCTAGGTAACGCAGGTACTGGGTAGAGACTTTGCTGCGAGGAGGGTGGAGTCTGCTAGCCATCCAGGAGCTGACCTTACACTTTTCTTTCCATTATCCTAGAGACATTCTTTATTTGCTAATTGGAGGAAAAATTGTTGTCTGTCTCTGTCTCTGTCTCTGTCTCTCTGATGTTTGCAAAAAGGAGCATGTCATTTTGATATAATGATACCTGGTAAGTGGAACACAATTTAGTTAAATAAAGCCATTTGAAAATTAGCAAGGAATGGAAAGCAAGAATTGATTTAAAAATCAAGCCATGTGAAAATTAGCATGGAGTGGGAGACAGGAAGTTCCAAGTTCACATTGCCCAACTCCTGAAAAGACAGAAAACTTAGTGCAGATCTATTACTTGTGAAGTGGGCAGTATGACATTTTATTCTCTATTACTTACTGACTTTGAAAAATAATTGCTCTATAAGATAGTGCCATATTTCATAATCTCGGGCACAATAGCCCCAGCCCTCAGAAACCATGAAGTCAGATGAAGTATTTACTTAGATTGACTTTCATTGCCTATCATCAGCTGTTGGTCTCCATGTTACTGGAGTTAATCTGAGTTAATGTTAATCTGAGTATAAAAGAGCAGCATCTCATTCAAAGTAGAACTTCATTTTTCAGGAGCTGGCCAAACCTTAGAATCAAGATTTTATGTGGCAGAAAAGTCTTCCCTTTGTGCAGCTAAATCAACCTCACCAAAGGTTCTATATTCTCAAAGGTTTCTGAGGTAATCAGAAACGTCGGTCCTTTTCTAATAATGCATTATCTGCTAGGCTTGGGGCAAAGAGGCCTGACCTAGAAGGAAAATGTCTACTTTTCCTAAAGCTAAGTCATTGGAAGGCAAAGAAGACCACCTTTTACCTGTTTTCTTACCAAGCATGTAAGATTCACCTATCTGCTCAGAACTTTCTCAAAGACCGAGTCCAAAGCCTAAGCATTATACCCTAGCACAGCTGTACCTCAGTGTGAACACATGCTCATAGCAGCCATTTCAATTCATCTACCTTTAAACCAAGGACATTGCCAACCCAGCTAGGAGAATTTATCTTAGTGTAAATCACCAAATATTCTCTGCCCTTTACTTTTAGGACTTTGCCTCTGTTGCGTCCTGCTCTGTGGCCTAATGCATAGCATTCCAACATGTTAGAGTGACATCATACTTCAGCTTATGTAACTCCTATAAAGGCTGAAGCTCTTGGTTCAAGAACCCTTTATTGAGAAACATATCTAGATCTCTTGAGTGTTGGCTTTTCCCCCTTTAAGGCCTTGATCCCAGTTTGAGACCCTAATGCACATGTCTAGTTATTTGATTAAAATTAATCTTCTCCAATAGATTATAAATTCATGAAAACACTAACTGTGGTTATGACCACTGCTTGTCAGTATATTGACATATAGAATGAGTAAATAAGTAAATAACTAAATGCTGAATAAATGAAGGCATAAGGAAACAGATGGACAGATGAGACATGTTAATATTATTATGTTTAGCAAGGAGTCCATGTATTTTCAACAAGAATATTTTCAGATTTTTTTCCTTTATTTAATCATGCTATATGTGAACCAACAATAGACTTTGTCAAGGCTGAAAGTGATTTTTTAAAATACCAAAGAATGGAGAGGTGGGAGAGTAATTCATGAAGCTTCTTAAATTTTTAATCTCACTTTAAAAAGGTAAAGTCAGAGATGTGTTCTCAAGCTGTTTCTACATTTTTAACGAAGGTAACTTCAGAATATTCAGCGCTGAAGGTGACCTGTAAGATCTCTGATTCAGTTTTGGAGGCCACCTGATAATTTCTTATTCTCTGTTTCTTCCAGATTTCTCGGAAAAGTCAGAGCCTCACATTTTTTTTACTTGAAAAGCACATATGCATTCCCTATAAACCTCCCAAATGTGTAAAATAATTACCCAGGAGACAAAAGAGGAGGACTCCTACAGTTAGATATTCGTTCAAGAAACTGCATGAGGCATTGTTCTGTGTGGGTCAGATTATGACTTGTTCCCCCTTTCAAAATATATTTCAAGTTGCATTATTAAAATGCACCATAAGGCGTCTTTGTGTAGAAAATGGAAAAATAGAACTTTAGATGGGCCCGACATCTCTATCACCCTCAAGTTCTTCATTTTCCTTGAAATAGCTCTTCACTTTGAAAAATATAAGTAGGCCATAGAAATTCCTGATGTGAATTTCTTCTAATAGCCCCAAACTCTTTCTTTCAAATTACTACAAAAGCAACTCAGCATTTTTTAGTGCCAGATTGATGGGGGTTAAAAAAATGCGTATGAAGCTTTCCTGATTAATTAAAGGCAGTGAAGAAAGAGTCATGCCCACTCAAGTTTATGAAAACAAATAATGCTTGGAAATGAGCTTTCAGTGTAACATGAAGTGACACTGTGTGTTAATAGCGTCTGCGTTCATGTTAGGTATTGTTGGCGAGAAGTGTTAAAACAGCTAATTACTGGCGGATTGCAAAAGAGAGGCAAGGCACAAGATTTTGAATGTAATTTCAAATTATACTTGAAAAATCATTCAGAGACATAATTTTGCTTTTGTTTCATGAGACAAGCAAAATGAAAGACTAGATCTTCTTGACTCTAATTCTTAACCTTGTTCACTATCCAAGCTTATTTATACTAGATGAATGATGATCTGGGTCACCAAAGGAAGTATCTCGCAGGATGAAAATTTTTATAGGGTTTTTAAAAAAAATACGTTTGGGCTACTTTCTGAGACTTGGGGTCCCTGGTCTTGGGGGGGAATGAAGTCTCAGCAATTTGGTTGGTACAGCAAAGGAATCAATCAATCAATCAATCTATCTATCTATCTATCTATCTCTATCTCTTTAGCATTTCTTTTGAATAATTCTTTGTGCCATCACAGCAGTAGAAGGAAAAATGGAAAGAGTTAGAGAGAAGATGCTACTAGGAAGCTAAATTCTTCTTTGTGTATCTAGTGTTCTTTTTTACTTTTAACTATTCTTTCAAAAGTATAGTGTTCCTTATTTGGACAATTGATTCCTTCAGCGAATTTCTTATCTTTAAGGATGTGCAAAATTCTTTGTTTTATGTGTGTGTGTGTGTGTGTGTGTGTGTGTGTGTGTGTGTTTGAAAGAATAATTATGAGTTTTCAAAAGAACTTTTAGGAGATACAGTTTCAGAGTGGGCTGCCATGAACAAACCCTTAACAAAGAAAATGTACTTATTTCAATCTTTCCCCTCTTCTTTGTGTTGTACATCTCCTCTTCCCCCTCCCACACCTTATCTTCTTTACCTTGATGCCCCCTCTCTTTCCTTCTCTCTCAACTTCCCCTCCCCACCCCTCTCTCTGTGTCTAAGGGTGCTGCAAATTGAGGGAATCTGATAGATATAAAATAGTCTTCATCTTAAGCATGCCAGTGATTCATGCCTGTAATCCTAGCTACTCAGGTGGCTGAAGATCACCATTCAAAGCTGGCCCAGGCAAGAAAGTCTGTGAGACTCTTATCTCCAATTAACCACCAAGAGGCTGGAAGTTGAGCTGTGGCTCAAGTAGCAGAATGCTGGCTTTGAGAAAAAAAACTAAGGAACAACATGCAGGTCCTGGCTTCAAATTCTAGTATGTGTGTGCACATGCACACGCATGCACACACACACACACACACACACACACACACACACACACAGTCTTCGGTCTTCTTTTTGATTATTGGGGTTGGAAGATTAGTCCTGACTGTCTGGAGAGCTTAGAGATGAATGGTCCTACCAATGGTCTAAATTCCATGGAAGATAGAGCTGGGGTCAATAGATTAATCTCTTAAAACATATACCATATATATTATGCTCTGAATATTTTATATGTTTAGTGAGAGTCCTCGCAGGAAAGTGACTCTGAGGAATCTGGATTCCAAGATGAGAAATTTAAAATGATGAAGGTCACAAAGCACATAAACATTGCCTTTTTGCAATTTTAATTTATGCACATAATGGTGTTCAGATAAAAGGTGCATTGATTTGTTTGTTTATACTTTTTTTCCCAGAACAATTATAATTTCTTTAACTCAAACCATATGTTTTATTGCTTTCTTTGCACATGCAAGGGTTTATTTAAAGACATGGTCCGTTCTCTGCTAAGGTTTTATAAGTAATCCTCCATATCTAAGAGTTTTGGCGAACGTACTGCTTCACCTGGCCAATGTAGTTGAAATGGAATTCAGTGCCATTTGGAAGACAGAGTGCTCTGTTTGAAATGGAGATCAGTTCGTCTCCAAAGGACACATTTGAAGTCACTGATGCCACTTCAGTCCCCACATGGGCAAATTAACTTTCGTCTTTTTCATGTCCACAAGCTGCACACCCTGCTTGGCTGTCAGTTAGAACAGACAGCTTGGCGGTGCCTCTGGGCACAAGTCACCACAGGGAAGATGTCCCCAAAGAGTTCTGTAAGCAACATTTATTTTACTGTCCTGTAACAGAAACCCCTATTCCCTTCCTATAACTGTCTGCTTGTTCTGTTCTTGCTTCTAGTTCTCTGTATCATAAAAACACTCTTAGTTTGGTGGTAGGGAAGCCTAGTGCTGACTACTGCCATGATATTGAAGATCAGGGATTCATTTGTGTTGTAAACAGGATTATGGCATGGTGTCCCATAAAAATCTGCCTCTTCCAGATCAGCCATACTAGATATTAAATATAACTATAATCTTAGTATGGTCTCTGTGTATTCTTACTGCCTAAAGATATAATAGGATATTAGTAGGTATTTGCTTAATAAATGAATACATGTTTTCCTCAGCAGGTGTTACTGGTATTAGGCAAAAACCTGTACCTTGGCTCTATCCTCTGGAGCTTCCCCTTTTGTACTTGCCAAGATTGCATGCTGAAGCTTTCAGCCCTGGGAGCAGGCCTAAAGTACTAGGGAACTAATGAATCCAAGAGAAGCACCTAGCCAATGGCAAATGGACATTGGAGAATAAGTTCCTGGCTTCCTTCCTCTTAAGGGTACTAACTCTGAGGTGTAGTATTTCCTGTAAGCCCCCAAAGGGATTTAGCTTCAACTGCTTCAAACAATAATCTATGATGAAAAAGCCTTGTAGTAGCCCTCCTCTCTCCTTTCAGTCTCTCTGATTCCCTAATGATGCTTCTAGGCATCATTTCTCAAGTAATCTATTTGCATATAATTCTTGTCTCAGGGTCTACTTTGGGAAAGCTCAGTCTAAGGCACTAATACTAGAGCAATAAAGAGCAGGGAAGTTTGGCGTGTCTGCTTCCCACAACTGGGAAGGTAGTTCTGTGTAGTGTTTCCAGCGCTCCATGAATGAGAACTTTTATATTGGTATATTAGTGATAGCATGGTGCTTAATAAAAGGGCACATTTGATACAAAAGTAAGCAACATTGATCTTCTGAGGATTCTAATACAGTGTAAATTTGGTTAAGAATAATGCATAAGGGTACGTTCTTTGCCCTGCTATTTCAATACATGGGGCTGTTGGTTTTGATCTGTCCACTCCTTGCTCAGAGATCAAGTTAACGATAATATGACCAGATCTTTCTTGTTGCTCTGGAGAATTTCTTTCTGGTTCTGATCTGGTTCTCCTGCTTTTCTGTGATTAGTAGGTTGACAGCTTTTGGTAATCACCTTCCCCAACCTAGCTATTACATCTTCATTCTAAGAGAATGATGCCAATACCCCAAGAGAGGAAGGGTTGTACCACAGTGGCTCCTCACCATTGCTCTGATGTGTGTATGTGAGCCAAATGAATAAAAACCCTCTTTTTCCCAAAAGGACTATAGACTAGTACACAATATGCAAGACTTTATCTATATATACCGAATCTTGCTATGACCTCTGATTTACTAACAGAAAAGTGAGGATGATGACAGCTACTGAGATATTTCAGAACCACCATTCCCAAGAGACAGAGACCATGGTGGTTGATGTCCTTGTTTGTACCTGCTGCATCTAGTGTCCGCCAACAAGCCTATAGCTATTTAAAGCATTAAGTCCGGTGTTTTAATATAACAATAATTGGGCACAGGTACTTCTCCTAGTTTAACACTCCCTCCTCTTCTGAAAGAGGTTTTCCAGTTTGAAAATTGAACACAGAAACCTGAAATCAGATGACATAGTACAAAACAAAATCATTCTCAACCACTACTAAAGTAAAATTAGTTATTAACAGACTTTTGCTTGGCTGAATTAATCTGTCCTAATTCTACAGCCTAGATAGTCTAGGGCCTTCATCCCATTTCCTCTTGGTATATGACTCAGAGAACGCCCAAATAATTTTACTCTTCTGTCCTTCAACTTAACATCTCAACCTTAAAGATCTGTGAGGTTGGTTTTTTTTTCACTCAAAGCTACAGTTAAGAGAGTGAATGTTTATATCTTTTTTCCCCTCCTTTGGAACTAGGATCATCAGGACATTCTGATAGAATTTAAGAAGTCCCATACTGGAGAAAAGATATCCATACATCACTGTTGATTCAGCTAATGCAGTGTGAGAGTTCTGTTTGAATAGTCTATTTATCTCTTCATGTTATCAGTAGAAAGATGTAAGGTCTGCTGGTACTCTGCAGTTAGAGAATACCTGTTCAGAAAAAAAGTGAAGTCAACTGATTTTTTTTAATCCCAGATCAATAGTGAGCTTTTTTTTTGACCTTACTAAGAATGTAAACTAACAGATACCTTTGAATGCTATGTGATTTTATTGCCCTCCATCACAATGTAAAATAAACCACATTAGGCTTTTTTTTTCTCGAGTTCTAGAAAATGATTCACGCCAATTCCAGAGCTGGAGGTCTTTTAAGTTCGTTTAAGGTTAATTTGCTCTATTTGGGCCATTTCATTTTAAGAGTTTTATGTTTGTTTAACTTTGCTATTTGACTATTAGTCATTCTAGAAACTCCATAAGAACTGTTAATTATTGAGGGCATGTCTTTGCCTTAATGCATGGGTACTTTGATTTGTCCTTTCCTCTGAATCTGAGGAAATATGGGCCAGGTGTCAGGCTCTGGCATGTTATCTGTCGTTGGGTAATTTAGCTGGGCACTGCCACTGCGAGACTCTGTATGTAATGAAAGGATTTTTCAGGTCCCCACTGATGGCCTACTTATTTACAGCACAAAATCAGAGACCATAGTTCAAGGACAGCAGCAGAACTTGGATATTGAATGTGTCAACAGAGCAATGGCCCATATTTGTAAGGTCATGTGCCTTATGTTGACTTAACCAGGTAATTATCTAGAAACAATTTTACCCTGAAACTTAGAAGAGACGTTAAGACAGAACAATGTTAATACAGAGGCACTCCATGTAGAGACATTTTAAACCTTGGAGATGAAATTTTAAATATACTTATTTGGATTTAGGAATAAATCACAGGATACTATTCTACTAAGCTATCATCCCAGGAGATGATATAAGAATTTTTCTGTACTCACAGTGAAGAAATTGATTTTATTTTATTTTGTAAAGCTAAACATTTTCAGACTTACTTCACCATGGATCCACCACTTAGTTTTCTTGTTTGTTTGTTTATAATGTATTCTTTTATGGTGGTAGTTTATAAAGAATTGGAACTAAAGTTCTTCTGGTTTCTTGTCTGTAAATATCCTTGGGTAATACAAACCACCACGATTTTCAAGAGAAATGAGTATTGTTTGGAAGTTTGGCAGAATTTCATTTTAATGGTTATTTTATATTTAATTTAGAACACTGAAAAAGCAGTCTTAGTCTGCTTAAGCTGCTAAAACACAATGCCAATAAACTAAGTGGTTCTAAACAATGCAAATGTATTTCTCCTTATCTTGGAGGATGGGAAGTTCAAGATCAAGTCAGGGCTTCTTCCTGGTTCAGTGTCCTCACATGGTAGAAGGGAGGTAGCCATGATGGAAGAGAACCTCTGATCTGTGGCAACAGACTACATTTGGTCTTGTCTTCTCCCCTCTGAACTTGAGACAGCTTAGACGGCTCTTAGTGGTCCAGGAAGCTTCATGTGAATCTGAAGCCTTTCTGTGCCCTCATCCTATCCACCTGACATGGATGCTAATTTTAAAACCTTTCATTACAGTGAAAACAGTGACCTTGCATGAACAGAGTAAATCCTGGGCCCCTTTCTAAGGGAAGACATGAATTCCTAATTTGTGTGTTCTCAGGCTACTCTCTGAATCTAGGAGGATCATTGACATGCCCAGGAGAATGAGTTTATGTAGTGAGCTGGATTTGGTCTCTTTAGATAGTGTCAAAGATGATGTGCAAGAGGAAGAAGGCAGAGGAACAATGTAAGCTTAAGTGGCCTTTTAGAATCTCTTTTCACTGGGGACAGAGCACTAACAAAAGATTCAAATTTGTTAAATTAAAAAGAAAAGTCAATATGGTGTATTTGCCATCTGTCAGGCACATTAAGTCTCCTCTATCGAACAGTGTTGTCAGCAGACCTTAATATGTTGGGAAGGACTGCAGAAGAGCGGCTGCTTCATATCTCAGATTTTCTCGAACATTCCATTAAGAAAGAAAGGGCTGCATGTAATCCTCATTTTGCTGTCACTCTGTGTAGGAGGATAGTGACATTCATTTTCACAGTTGCTTTCTTATTGGAAACGTGGTCTTGTAACACGTGCTCTCTCACTTAAGGCCCAGTTGAGAGAGTTAGTAATAACCAACTCATCCATTCCTCTTCTGCTTTCTAACACTATGTGACAGGTATACTACACCTCAAATGTCCAGTTTCAACTTGCCCAATTGACTGGCATAAAAATGTCCATGAGAGAACTGAAGTCTTAAGTGGGCTTCCCCATTACTACCTGAGATGTTTGTTTAGAAGGCTTGATTATAGAAAACAGAACAATCCCCAGGGTTTCTCTAAAATATTTTATTCCCACAGCTGCTATTTTTCAAAATGCTTTTTTAATCCGAAGACTATCAAGTATTTTTCTAAGGTTTCCACAGCATACATTCAACTAAGCATCTTGTGTTGCCTGAATCTTGAGCATGAAAACACATGCAAGCTATGTGACAAAAATGGGGTGGGGAAAATGGTAACTGGTAAGAAATATCTCTGGCTTTGTTGGGTTAGATGTTTGTGCATTCACTGTACTAATAATTCCTGAATCTGAAATGTCACCTCACTTGCATAGTTTTTGCAATCTAGAAGCCCAAGGTCATGATGTTTCTTGCTACTTTAAGAGATGACTTGCAATTCAGGGTGGTATTAGATTTTTGACATCTCAACATTTTTGTTCGTTTGTTTTCTTCTAAAGTTTCTTCGAACATTCTTCCCTCATCTAGCACAAGACTCATTGGTTCTAGGCTTCCACTTGGCTACTGATTGGGGTTGTTTCAGATAATGGAATAGCAAAAAAAAAACAAACAAACCCAAAACCACAGATGAATAGGAGTAGCTAGCCAATTAGCTATTTAACCATTCTCATTTCTAATATCTGTACTCAAAATTTATATAGAAACTTGGCCTAAAAAGAGTCCTTAGTGTATTTGACTTTTAAAAAATGTAATCCTTTTGTCCTAAATGATAGTTATTTATAAATATGTTCACATCTGGCATGAGAATTCTCTTTGCTTTCGATCGGTTAGGCAGCACTAAGCAACTGAGGAGGTTAGCCTGTCCACCCAGAGAAGGTCCTGCCATTGTATGTAAGCACCTCTTTGAAGCTGGGACATTGAAATCAATTTCTTTGTTCAAATGCTTTTCTCTTTGTTAACATTGTGGCTGATGGTGGATTCTTCTGCTCCAGTCACCCATTAATTCTGGTGTGGCAGTCTGGCTTTATTTTAAATAACTGCTCTGGTATGCCTACCTTGTCACTAAAAATTCATAAAAATGTTGGGAAGACACTATAAATTGAAATCATTTTTGGCAAGGAGAATTCTGCCCCCACCCAAGTAACTTGATGAAGGGCAAAATAATCCAAAGCCTCAATAGAATGATAGAACCGGACAGCAGGCTAGAATGGGGGGTAGGGGGTTAGGGCCAGATCTGAACAATCAGCAGATACGTGATCTGGAGAAAGATCCTTTTCTTTTATGTGGGATTTAGTTGCACTGCCTATGAAATATGTGTCATAAGTCCGTTGAAAGTTCATAATGTCCTTTGATTCTTGGGGCCCCTCTGGTCAGCTCATGGAAGATTCATTCTAGTTCTGTTGGAAAGAACGCATTTCCAGATAGCTTCTTCAGACTCTCATCATCCTTCTCCCAACTCTGCAGGTCCTCAAAGATCAACCGCCACCCCCCCCCCCCACCCCCCGGAAATGGTAACATGAGTTTGGTGGTGGTGTGGCGGTGGTTTGTTTTTGCTTTGGGATATTTTTTTGAAGGGGGCAAAGAGGAGGCAGAGAAGGCAGGGAGGAAGAGTAAACAAATGGAATCAGGCTATTCAGTATATAGTATGTGGGAAATGAACGATGCAAATTGTAGCACGGTGGAGACGGGGAAACTGGGAAACGCAAAGTCGAGGATGACATTGTGTACAATGGAAATGTACTCCTTACTTGGCTTATGAAATGATAACCCTGCTATACCCTGCTGTAACAATAAAATTATATTAAAAATAAAATATAGAATACCTGCAGCTCCTCAGTGAAGAGTCATTCCCTTTAGTTGTCCCTTGAAGGGATATCTCACACCAACATAATCTCAGCTATATCTTACATACTCTTTCTCTTGCTTGATCAAAGTTGGCCTCTAAGGGTGAGTGTGTGTGTGTGTGTGTGTGTGTGTGTGTGTGTGTGTGTGTGTGTCGTTCATGTAGAAGATGGAGAGATGGTATTTAACTTGAGATTTTGAAAATAGGTGCCTTGGTGTTGCAGCTGAATTTTACTCTCCCTTGTCAATATTTCTAGGGTAAGCTTGGAGATGGAAATATTCAGGAAGTACTGGGTTAAGTCTAGACTGGGTATAGGCAGGTTCCAAGCATCTGATTTGCTGTCAGTGGTGGTTGGATTGGTTGGGAGTGAGGTGTACACATGAGGATGTTGCCTGCTGGGAGTTCACTGACTCTTCCTTTCCGCTTTCCTTGTTTCCTTGCCTTTTGAACATTCTATGACATAAATGCTGTGCTTGCATTTTTCTGGTACTTAGGAAAAAAAGTTTCTAAAGAAATTTTCAACTTGTATTTGTACAGGACCTAGTTATTTGAGGATTTTTTAAATTGGAATTGAAAGTGAGGCTGATTTCCCCAAGACATTAAGAATGATAGTTGCTGATTATGAATCTGCTTTAAGTTGTTTTTGGATTCATGCACGCCGTATATCATTCTCTCCAGGGATGTCAGGGTAAGGAAGGGAAAATGCCTGGATGTACCCACCCCCTAAAAAATGCGTTTCCTTGGTGATATTTTCCTTAGTGTTGTTGAACGCTGCTTCTGTTTGTATGCTTTGTGAAAGGTTCCTCTGAATATGCTCCACATCCCATACTTTTCATAAAGCATGTCATTTACCCTCATGCCTGCCCAATGGGGAGATACAAGTTAGTACTTCAGTTTTTTGAGTGAGTAATATTGAGGAGGCAAGGGTTGGATTGTCCACAATCACTCAGCTCATATACACCTGAGATATCTGAACCAGGTCTATCTGTGTGGGGACCACATGATTCTCATGAAACCCTGGCTTGTCTTGGATCATTCTCTGGGGCAGGCTGAACTGGAGGTCTTCTTTTCTGTGAGAATAATAGACATAGAGCCATTGAGTCAGGAGTTTACAGTCATGTAGTTGTTTCAGAGCTTTGCAGAGTACTCATCCAGACCCTTGGAGACAGTATTCTTGCAATCATATTTATTTTAGGGTTTATTTTTAAAGTTAAAAGATTTGTTGAGGAACCAGATGCTAGTAGCTTACACTTGTAACCCTAGCCTCTCAGGAGGCTGAGATCTGAGGGTTGAAGTTCAAAGCTAGCCTAGGCAGGAAAGACTCTTACCTCCATGAAACTACCAAAAAAGATGGAAACGGAGCAATCGTTCAAGTGATAGAGCACTAGCCTTGAGCAAAGGAGCTCAGGCCCTGAGTTCAAGCCCCAGGACTGGCACACACACACACACACACACACACACACACACACACACACACACACACACACACAAATTAATAAGTTATATGATTCAGACAATCTAGATTATAAGCTCTTATCTGTCTATTCATTCTACCTTTCTCTAGTTTACAAAGTAAATATGAACAGTAACTAACAAATGGTAAGAACTTTGTATATTTATTCGTGCACTCATTACCCAACAAATGACTATAGCAAGTCCTCTATGTCCTGGCTTCTGGGGCAAGAGCAGTGAATTCAAACAACAAACATCCCCTGCCTTTCAGGAATTTCCATCCCAGTTGTGGAAGATCAAAGCACACAGAAAAAAACAGTAAGCAAGCTGTGACTCAGTTAGACAGTGATAAAACTCAGAGAGAATGGTAAAGCAGAATAGAGATTACAGAATGTTGAAGATTGGTGCTCATTATTATGAATAGTTGTGCTAGACATGAAGCCCGGGCTTGTTGGATTAGTCTCCTGGCCTCTGGCAAGTTCTAGAGGTGGGGTAATCTTTTTCTCTATACTGTAGAGTTGGGCTCTACAACCTCCCTCAGTCTTTGCCTGTCTTTAAATACCTTTTCAACCTGAAATTAGAATCCACACTCCTTCAGTCCTCTGTGGGTTTTTGTGTGAGCTCTGTGCTTTCCCATACACTGAGCCTGTCTGCTGCACGCACTGCAGTCACTCATGTATGTGTGAAGTGGACTCTGCATGTGTAAACATGGTTGCCTTTACCCAGGCTCATCCCTCACTAGGTTTGCTCATTCTGTTAGTGCCACTTAGTATGGCACAATATCAGAGGAAGTGCAGGGGAGATGAGGTAGAAAATAAAGACTCTGTTTCTTATGCTGGTTAAAGGCATTTGATAGGTGCTGGAGTAGCCACTGGAACTTGCCAGAGTGGCATAAACAGCTCTCACTGAAGCCATTCGGGGGTATCTAATTGCAGAAGTGAAGCATCTACTTCTTCCATTTAGGAGAAGGGCTGCAAGAGCCAGAGTTCCTACAACTTATAAGTAAATTTGTTGGGTATGCAAGTGTGTACAAATGTAGTCACTGAAATACAGTCGATTCAAAGGAGAACTCAAATAGTGTAATTCCTTAGAGTGGCAAACTCAAAGTTCAGTAAAACATAACACCAGAAGTGGGTACTCGAAAGGAATTGGTAGAGTCAAGGAGATCGGGTTCGATGAATGAGAAGGAAAGGAGTGGGAGAATGTAGTCATGACTTCATATATGTTACAAAATAAGGGAAACCATGGGACCTATGTTTCTTCGGACTTGGCTTACTTCACTTAATATAATTTTTTCCAAGTCTTTCCATTTCCTAACAAATGGGGCAATGCCATTCTTTCTGATGGAGGCATAGAATTCCATTGTGTATATATACCACATTTTCTTCATCCATTCATCTACTGAGGGGCATCTGGGTTGGTTCCATATCTTAGCTATAGTAAATAATGCTGCAATAAACATAGTTGTGCTGGTAGCTTTAGTGTGGTCTTGTTTGTAAACATTTGGGTAAATGCTCAATGGTTTCCCTTATTTGCAAAAGTTAGTATATGTATGAGTCAAGCAGATAAGGTGATGTTAGGAAAAGGAACCCTAAGATATGTATTTAAATGTTTTTTTTTCTTTCATGCATTTGTTTCTAACGCATTTATAAGATTATTTCTTTGTTGCTTTGTATGTCCCTCCACCACAGTATAACCCCTGCTTTCACTGTATTTGATGTCGGAATAATTTGTGGAGGGGAAGGGGAAAAACAAGTCGTTTAAATAAGGATACAGGTGGACCCGTTGCAACAATGAGACGTACAAGTTGTCATGTCGAAAACGAACTTTACAACTTTGGCGGGGGGGAGGACTAGATGGGGGGAGGCTTGGAAGGGATGGGAAGGGGAAACAAAGAAGGCTACAATGCTTGATAAGAAATGTACTCATTATCTTGCCCATGTAATTGTAACCCCTCTGTATAGTTTTTTCACAATAAAAAACAAATTAATGACACCCTAAAAAAAAAATATATATGTTACAAAATTAAGAAGAAGAGTGAGAGGAGTAAACAAGGGAGGGATGGCTCAGGAATTAACTTTTAAAAGAATGGCATTGATCAAGATTTAGTGTATCTATAAACTTCGGTTTAATGGCAACTCCTTTGTACAACTACTTAATGATATTTTTTAAAGTTAAAAAATTGTTTTTAAAGGCAGAGTTCCCTGAGTTTGCTTTTGGAAACTAAGGTTCTCAGACATCTGCACAAAATGAGTTAAAACCGTGCAGGGTGAGATCACAACTTCTGTTTTGTTCTCCTTCCTTGCCTTGGGCACTTTGTAGCAAGCCATCAGTCATTTTGTGGTTGGGACACAACTTGGCCATACAGATAGGCACTGGTGACACTCAAGGGTCATATGCTTCCCTTTGACCTGGCTTTATGGCCAGTATATATTGCTGGGGTGGCAGCAATTATGAAGCAATCCATATCAGTTGTTGAAAAATGTTACCATGGCCCAAGAGGACCATTTTCTTTCTTATATATGACATAGACCAGTTTCATGGTTTTTCTTTTTTCTTTTTCCAAAAAAGAAAATATATATTGTGCTTGAAGACACCATAGTGTTCCTGTGAACTATTACTGCTCTGGTCTTGATTAGTAGCAGCCATAAGAGAAAGAGAAAGCCTTTAGACATCATACCTATATTGTTGTTGGAGGAAGGCAGTTATAGAACCTCAAATACCAGTGGAAGAAAAAAAACACAACCTTGGCCTATAATTCTTTAGCCTGCAAATGTGAATTAAGCAATATACATATTAGGAGAACCTAGAGGAATTAAATACTGACCAAAAACTAGTCACTATAATCAGGGACATGAAAATATAGTGAGGTAGCAAGAAATTATTACTATTATTATTATTATTATTGCCAGACCAAGGTTTGAACTCAAGACTTAACAGTTTCGGTCATGGCTAGTGCTCTACTACTTGAGGCACACTGCCATTTTTGACTTCTTGCTGTTTATTTAGACATAATAGTCTTTCTGATTTATCTGCTGGATTGGTTCTGAACCAGTTCTCAAATCTCAGCCTCCTGAGTAGCTAGGATTATAGTTGTGAGCTACTGGAGGTTGGCTCAGGAATTAATTTTAAAAAACCCTAATATCACATCACAGATATGTCTCTAAAGAGGTATATTTTTGCAAGGAGGTCTTATGTCAGAGAGGATGTCCAAGTCTACAAGACGAGAAGTGTCCCCTTTAGAAACTCACAATTGAATTGAGGTAGAAAGGAGGAATACATGTTAATGAATTAAAAGTCAAGATAGACCTCTGGAAGCCAGGTGCTGGTGGCTCATACCTATAACCCTAGGAGGGTGGAAGATCATGGTTCAATGCTGGCCCAGGAAAACTCTGTGAGACTCTTCAATTAACCACTGGAAAATCAGAAATAGAACTATGGTACAAAGTGTTAGAGTTATAGCCTTGAGCAAAAAAGCTCAGAGACAAAGTGTCCAGGCCTTGAGCTCAAACCCCATGACTGACCAAAACAAAACAAAAGAAAAACCAAAAGCAAACAAAAAACCCCAACAAAGGTAATACTTTGGAGGGCAAGAGCAAATATGTACAAATACCATGTGGCAGGAAAGAGAAGCTAGTATAGTCACAGTATTAGGCTAATACTGTTTAAAGAGGTAAGGTAGACTGTAAAGATGATTGGCTCAAAAAAGATGTAAAGGTTATGATATGGATGTAAGTCTTTATTCTAGGTACAGTGGGAAATAAAACTGAGTATAATATAAATAAATAAAATAAAATAAATAAAATGGTTAAAAGAGATAGAATCTGATTTGTTTTTTGTTTGTTTTGTTTTGTTTTGGTCAGTTGTAAGGCTTGAAGTCTGGGCCTGTGAGCTGTCCCTCAGCAATTCAGCTCAAGTCTAGTGCTCTACCCTTGAGCTATCGTACCACTTCTGGTTTTCTGGTGGTTTATTGGCGATAAGAGTCTCATGGCCTTTCCTGCCCAGGTTGGCTTTAAAACGTGATCCTCAGATCCCTACATAGCTGGGATTACAGGCGTGAGCCTGATTTGTGTTTTAAGAAAGTAACTATAGTGTTAAAACAGTAAACAGCTTTGAAGGACTATTAGTGGCTACGGAAAGAGTTTGACCAGAGAAAGAAGACATATCAATAAATATCAACATGAGAAGTGGCAGAAGTGAGGAGCCAAGGACTTTCAGACTTAGAGAAGAGACATATACCTACTCTGTTGGGGCTCCAGAAGGAGCTGACATTCAGCTGAGTTGGGGTTTCTTTGAGAATGCAGTTAAAGGATAGAGAAATTAGAAGGGAAGTCACAGTGGTAAGAGAGACCTGCAATGACCAAAGAGCAGTAAGTAGATTAGTTTGGTGAAACACAAGGTAGGGGCCAACAAATGCTGGTTTCCTTGGAGAACTGTGAAGGGACAAAGCAGAAACACAATCTCCAAAAAGGAGGAATGGTAGCCTTGTCCCAGAGACCTGAACTGAGTAAAAAGGCCTGAACTGGTTGCCTAAGCTATGTCTAAGCTTGTGTGAGCAGGTGAGGGTGGCCACAGGCTACATGTCAAGACCTTTCCCTGTGTTATCACAAGATCTGGACTATGGGTCTGATAGCTTCACTGGTTCTGAATCTGTGCCAAAGAGACCCAGAGGAACTGCTAAGAGGCTTATCCTTGAGCTTTGGGACTCGAAAGGAATGAAGAACAAGCACTTGCTGTTCAAAGTGGAGCCCCCTGGCTTGGAAAGCCTACTGAAATTGGCCAAGTATGGCCAGGAAATGAACCTGGGGCTGGCTGGCAAACCATGCTTCTCAGGTCTCCACTCCCTGCCACTTTTCTTCACAAGAGATATATTTGAGTTGGTGGCTTATCCAGGTTTAAGTGGTCCTTGCTCTCATAAGGCTCCACTTAGGGAGTTCTCAAGCCTCTTAACTCTTCCAGTGTATCAGTTTAATATGCTAGAGTGTGACTGAATTTAGAAAGCCATGCATCTTGAGTCTAAGTGCCCACCATCTTGGTATGTGGGCCACTATTTATTTATAGCAATGCCAGGGCATTTCATAGATACAGTCCAACAGTGACAGACCAGTATAGTATATTCAAGACTGATGGGAAACAGAGCATTGCTTATCAATACAGGATGTACTATGAATGTGATGAACCCTGTGTGGAAGAAAAGAACATAGTATGAGGGGTTTGACATGCATGATATATTTGACCATGCTTGTGAGCATGTAATGTATCATTGTTAGTATATATCAGACCCCGAGGCAACTAAATTCACCTGTTCAGTGACCCTTGAAATGGCCATAATCATTTCCTTATACAGATGAGGAAACTGAACCTTAAGAGTTGGTAGATCTTGTCCAGGTGAAGAAAACTTTTACATGGACCTAAACCTGCTTGAACCCAGAGGTAATCAAGAACTCTGTCTAGGAATCTAAGACCCACAGAAAGAGTCTTTCCAGAGAGTTCAGTTGCTAATGGAAGGTTAGCCCCCAAACATAGTTTATATACCCAACCAACCTTTGGCTTCATTACCAAAGTGCTTTACCAAAATCAACTCTTAAACCTGCTCCTTTTGGGTATAGCTTGTGTGTTTAGTCCCCAAACACAATTGAATCTTCATTTGAAGGCCTTTCTAGCAATGATAATATTAGGAATGTCTTTGATCCCATGGGAGTTCACATTTTTAAGAAAAATATTCTTGCATTTATCAGAGCACTTGCTATCCTTTCCTATTCTCTGTAATATTTTTTTAATCTTGTCAAACTGCTTTCAAATAGGACTCAGAGTGCTGAAGACTGAAATTCATTTCCTTGAACTTCATTTAACTAGGCCACAGAATCATTCTGAGAGAGCCATTTAAATTAATATGTGACATTACAGTTTTAAAGGGAAAGAAATTTCCCCCTAATTCCCAATTTCAGAGTTTCTAGAGACCTCTCTTCTAAACGTTGTAATACGCCCACGCCTATTCTGAAATCTTGCCAGGCTCACAGGTGCCAAGTTCTCACAGAGAGGGAGATTTTATTTTGTTTCTTCCTTGGTTGTTCTGTCGACTTCTTTCCCAGAAGCCCCTGGTTGACTGGAGAAATCTAGAAAGAAAAATAAATAAGTAAACAAATGAAAAGCTGGAGTAGGAGGTACAGGTTTTTGCATCCCAAGTGATAATTCAATCCAAGCTGTGCTAAGTGCTGGACAAGACAGCTTGTATGAAAATTTTGAAGTCCCAGAGAACAACAATAACAAAAATTAACAAATGGCAGGATGAGTAGCAGAAGGGAGAATCAAGCATATGCTGCTCATTTGAAATGTAGTTTCATTAAAAAGAAAATCTCTTTCCATTGCATCCTAACACAACCTGTCCCTACCAGATAACACATTGGATACCAAGAGGCTGTTCCCTGCACTTGCTTTCTTAGTTGTAAGCCAATCCCTTAAAAAAGAAGAAGAAGAAGAAAAAATAAGAACACAGCTGCTTGTGACAAAATAAATTTGTCAGCTTGTCTTTATGGTAAAATAATGAGAGAGAGCAGGGCACTTCCTACCACTTAGTGACAGGAGCAGGCAGTACTCGGTTATGTTTGTGTGCAGTCAACACCAATCAATAAACATCTGTTGAAACGTGCATGGGTGCCTCTTTACGATTCATTATGCTTCATTAGGAATTGGTTTCGTCTTCAAAGGAAGAAAAAAAATCACATGTAATTAAAGAATAGTGTGTTGTGCTGTCATATGCTTCCCCTTAAAGACCTTGGTTCTTTTAAGGGCTATTATTTACAGAACATTTATCTGTATTTAAACATAATGACTTCTTGAAAATCCCATCTGTTCATAAGGAGCAGCCTTTTGGTCCTTCCAGTGATAAACTTGACCACGAGTGGTAGTGTTAGATGAGGAAATGCTGTGGAATGAGACTTCCCAGCAGGTGTCAGGGACATTTGGTATCCAGCAAAATGCTATGTGGTCCATCTCCCTCTGCACCAATAAGATGGGAATGTAGTTCTCTGGAAGGAGTTAGGTCTCTAAAACACCAATCTTTAGAAATGATCTTTATCAAAGGGAGGTGTGTCCCTGAGGGAGGTGAAAGGGAAATGTAATTTTCTGGAAGGAGTTAGGCATCTAAAAACGCCAATCTTCGGAAATGGTTCTATCAAAAGGAGGTGTAGCTGAAATTCTCAGTCAGTTAATTTCAATGATCCTTTTCTTGGGCTTATTGTAGACTAAGGAGCACCTGCAGAAGCAAGCATGCCATACATTTTACTTTCCAGAATTCTTTTAGAGGGATGGCTGGAAGTATTAGTGTAGTTGATGAAGTAGTATTAATGGAAGTCACTTTCCAGGCACAATGAATTCCCTACTGAGGGAAATATCCCTAGGTGAACTTAACAAAATGCATTTAATATCCATAAGTATATAAACAAAGCATAAAATAGCTGGTAATAGCCCCAAATTATACAAAACACAATAATGGCTCACATTAGTTTAACTTTTATTTAACCAGAGCTTTTGGTGAATGGAAAAGCAAGTATGCACTTGGGGGTCAGGCAGAATAGTGCAGAGGTTGGGGGTGAAATTTAAGCATTAAGATTGATGAGACTTTAGTATTTATTTTTTGGCTTAATGCAGATTTGGCTTAATGCTAGTTATGGGCAAAAGCTTTCTTTAGAAAACACTATTGAGGAATTTTACTTAAGGTCTGTCACCACATACAGATGAAGGAGCCTGGAAAGAGTTACTCAGAATGTGAATAAGGTTTTATTTTGAATTATATGATAGGAATGGCAACAGAAAAAATAGCCCATCAATTAGATATTCTTGAACAACACAATAAATATATATAGAAAAGGTGGCTGTACAAAGAGGGGACTTGTTACTACTGTAGTTCATGTAAGTGAGCAATAATTACACAGCACAGTGCATCTGTGTAAAGAATTGGAGAGCATGCATTTGTCATATAACTGGCCTATCCTATGTCTACATGTTTCTCATAGGGTGTTCAGTAGAATACTTGTCTACAAGATGCTAAGCAGTTAGAATATTAAGATAATTTGATGGATCATTTTCAAAAAAAGTATATTCAAGGCCTCTGTCTTAAATATTCCCAGGCTACTTTGGTAGCTGTGTTCAACTCCAGCATCTCTCAAAAAAATATTTGGCACAAACCCTTTTGTTCAGAGTGTGTATTTGCATCTAGCATCATGAATGCTGTGGAAATACACTCTGGCAAATGCTGACCTATAATGGTAGCTTCTAGGCTTTTGTAGTTAATGCACTTAAGTGGGAATAATAGATTAAGAATGCTGAGACATCATTTCTACAGATCTCTCAGTAGACTAGAGAACTTTGATATAAAACCACAGCACTAGCCCAGAGGCTTCTTGAGAGTTGCTGGTATCTGATCTTTGGAATGAGGAAATGAGGGATTACTTCCTGGTAGAATAGCTTCCTCCAAAACTGTCTGAAGGTATAGCTCTGTCCTCCTGTACCTTTCCTCCCGCCCTCTGTCCCTTCCTCCTTCCTTCCTTCTTTCCTTCCTTCCTTCCTTCCTTCCTTCTTCCCTTCCTTCCTTCCCTCCTTCCTTCATTCCTTCCCTCCCTCCCTCCTACCTTCCCTCCTTCCTTCCTTCCTTGCTTGCTTCCTCTCTTTTCGTCTTTCCTTCCTTTAGTTTTTTTTTTTTTTTTTTGTAGCTTACTACCTTGAATCTGAAGTATTTCTCACATAGATCTGAATTTCCTGACAGCCTTCAAGTTCCCAGTTCTGGCAGGGCTTAATTTTATCAACACTCCCAATTTATATTATGAACTCTGATTGAAACTATGTGATCAGGATTCCTGAACCTGAGATTGCTAGGCAGTTAACCTTGGTAGGAAAATAATTCAGCTGAGATAATCAGTGGGCACAAGGAATGCAAGTTCACCTTTCGAAGTCTTGATGATGCATGAAACATACTTTCATAAAAGGATAGATGATATTTTTCTTTACTTCAGTGACTCCCTAAATTGGCTCATAGGTTCGAATTCTACCCCAGGTTCTTTGAATATTGTTACTGCTTGAGTTCTATCCTGTTGGACAAAAATGACATGGTTTACAAATTTATCATGAGAGATCAAGCAACATATCTTTAAGATAGCCTAATAGCTTGTTCTTTATGCTACCATTTTTTCCCTAAAGACTCTTTATTTCATTCTCTCATCTTTCCTGTTACTTCTTATTCTTTCAACCCATACCCATTTATCATTCTCTTCTCTCTGCTTTTTTGTACCCCTTTCTATGCTTCAAGTTCACAATGATACGTCTAAACTCCATAGACTGTACTTTTCAGTGTCCGTTGATTCTATCAGGATTATCCCACAAACACGAATGATGGAGTTCAGCAGGAACTGGGCCAATTCTTAGTGCCTACCTTTCCTGAGTCCCCACCAATGATTATTAAATGATGTATCATAGAATCTTACCCAACTTCTATCAAGCTTGTTAGACTATACAGTTGATATATAGTATATATAGTATTCTTATATATTCTTACATAGTATTCTTTTTTGTTGTTGTTGTTGGTCATGGGGCTTGAACTCTGGGCTTGGGCGCTGTCCTTGACCTCGTCAGCTCAAGGCAAGCACTCTACCGCTTAAGCCACAGCACCACTTCCTTACATAGTATTCTTATACAGTACAGTGTTTAGGTCCAGGAAACCTAGGGGTTTGCACACATTATATATTGGATGCAACTTCCTGGCCAAAGTCCAGGCTTCCATTAAGGATGTTTTCTCACTGTGTCAAGAAGAGACTGGGTACTATATGGTTCTTTAACTCTGCTTGTTATGGTGATCCTTCTCAGGCCCTCAAATCAGCACAATTTAGCCTACAAATTCCAGAGATACCTTCTTCAGATACCTTTGCCCATGACCATGTTTCCCCAGAGGCCTTCAGCTCAGTTCAGCAGCCTTATCTTCAAGGTCTTAGGATTTATTCAGTCTAGAAGGGCCTCTAAAACACTGCCATGCTCCCTGGCAATCTCATTTCCCAGCCTGTCTTGGTCATCGTGTCTCTCAGCTATGGATGTGATTTGTTCTCTCTTGCTTGATAGAGCAGAGAAGGGGGAAATTAGAAAGAGAGTTCAACTTCCTTTCTGTTGGTCCAGTTTCATTTGTCGATAAAAGACTTTTAAATATTTATAGTTAGTTTCAAATATCAATTTAAATATAAATTTAGTTTTAGTCATGGGAATCATGCAGCTAGAAGTTGGGCTTAATTAATCCTCTTTAAAAGGTCCCTTTTCAGGATCAATTGCAAAGGCTGGCTTTTTTTTTAACAACCACGAGCCTAGATGCTAGGTTAGAAGCAGTAAGGTCTGTCGGTTACTTGTGTTTAGGGTGAGAGAAAATGGGTCACTCAGGAATATCTTAATACAAAATATTTTATGTGCTCAAGGTATTTCATTCTCTAGCTACTAAGAAGATATAATTCTGCAAGAGACAGTATAGTTCACATTAAGCCAATTTTTAGAAAGCACTTATCGCTTAGATAATATTCTCTAAAAGTGAATGTATAAAGAAAACAGATATTTATGTAATTTTGTAAGATTTAGTATATATATATATATATATATATATGTATTTACCTCTCTATGTATTTATGTATACCAGATATTTCTCCTTAATAAAGGCCTCTATGCATAGATTTCTGTACCTGTAATATTATATTTTGTGCTATATTGTTGTGCTGGATAATCTAAAGCCTTACAAATTTAGGAAATAGTCTTTTAATTAAAAAAAAACATACTCTTAATTTTTGTTATAAGTATTGTTTTGCTACCTCTGTGATCTGCTTGCCTTAAAATTGTCCTATAATTAGATATTTCCTAAAATTGTGACTAATGTAATAGTGGAGGGTAATAAACATCTTAAAAAATTTTTCTGAGAACACAATTTTCCTCTGAATAGGCTTTGCTATAACAATTGTACCCTAATATTAATTTGATTCATGCAACTGATGTTGAATTATATTTTTTCAAATTCATGTTCACATTGATATCAGGCTGATTTTAATATACCAAATATACACCTTGTTGGCCTTATATTGACTTGTTTTGATTTGATATGATAAGGTATTGAAAAATAACTGTGCAATATGCCTTTTTCCGCTTATGCACACTAGAGTTAAGAAATGCTCAGCATCATGAGATTAATTTTATCACTACCTAAATTCAGAACTCTCAAAAATCTCACAAAAATAGGTAGGAACCTATGTCCTTCCTTGTTATTTCTAAAATGGTCAATATTTGACAGTGTCTGTTGATCTTTTGTGGTTTATTTTGCAGGGTATATTGAGACATGTTAGAAATAACTTGTATATAACCATGAGAGACTTTTGTGCTAAATGATGATGTGCTAAATGACTTTTTCTAACAGAGCCTAAGGGGCCTGAACTCTGGGCCTGGGTGCTGTCCCTCAGCTCTTCAGCTCAAGGTTAGTGCTTTACCACTTGAGGCATAGATCCACTTCTAAGCCCCCTTCCTTTTATTTTATACTCTGAAAATGTGTTAAGTGTCTTATCACATGAGGTAGTAGACACATAAACATTCTTTATCCCCCAGTAATTGCTAAATCAAATGAGTGTTGCTTCATTGATAGTAGAAATGTGAACATGCCTGACATGTTAACACGTATTTCAAGCTGATCTTAAATGTTTCTTTTTCATACTCTGAAAAGGGGCCTAACAACCGTTTTAGATGGTATATATTTAAACTCTTAGCCCAGAGACTGCCAATGGACAGTTTGACAAAAAGATTAAGGTTATTAAAAAGAAAAGAACCCTCCACAAATTATTATAGGTCAGTTTTCTTACGGGTTGCTGGCTTGATATATATATATACCAACATTTTATATATATATATTTATATATATATATATATACATATATATATATATAACACATTCTCTGCAGACTCTTAGCTTTGAATGAATTAAGGCTCTTTCTTGGTTGACCACATTTATTCTCTTCATTACCAGCTGTGCTTGTGTCGTATAAAACAGCTTCACTGGGGATTTTGCCAACAGACAGCAAACTATTACGATGAAAAATGCAACTTGTTAATGACATGCATCTGTTTACCAATTCAGACCCAACATTTTAAATTGTCTTCTCTTAAGTTGCTGCCTATGTCCTTGTATTAACTTCATGTATTTATTTTGTGACAAAATATTTTTAAATAATGAAGCATTATCCCCAGGTTGTAGTATAAGTTTATAGAATGAGAATTCATCTTAGATTGAAACCCATTTGTCTGTCTTCTTTCCCAGATGTGACCAAGAACAGAACAGAATTTAACGAACTAGTGGTACTAGTACTTAAACCACAGAAATCAGACTTGTGCTTTAAACTGGAATGCATCATGAGTCTTTGATTCAATCTAAAACCAGGAAGCCTTTCATTCCAAGACTACTTTTTATATTTCATAATATATATTATATATATTTCATAGTATATTGAGCTTAGTAGAAAGAAAAAAATACTAGCAGCTTTGAGTCCTCTACAGAATGTAGTAACATGTGGTAGTCAGAAAAACAGAAAGATCCAGTTGTTCTATTGATTTCTTTATTGTCATCCATGTGCCCAAGTATCACATTTGACTTTTTGAATTCACAAATGCCTTGGCGAATAATTGCTTTAAGTTGGAAATTAATATTCAAACAAAACTTGGAAAAGAAATGAAACAGTCCTGAGAAAATACTTTCTGTTTTCTATCGGCTTCTTACTGAAGTTAGATATATATTCACATTTAAATATCTCATGAACAGTGAAGAGGGATAAAAGCTCTATAACTTCGTAGTCAAGAAATCCTTGAGATAAAATAGCAGTCCATCTCACACAAAAATAAAGATGAGAACAGGTAGCATTAAATATTTCCCAAGAGCCCTAATTGTGACTGACAGAATTCTTGTTCAAAAATTTTAAAAAAAACATAGTCTATTCTTTTTTAAAATATTCCCGATAAAGGATTTCTCCATGCATGAGTTCAAGGTCTCATTTTTGCTGGGCTTGCTGGCCTGATTCAACTACTTAACCATGCTTTCAGCCGTGCTTGGGGCCTCTTCTAGTCATTCTGCCTTTGAACTGTGATCCTCCAGTTATCAGACTCTTGAGTAGCTAGAATTATAGATTTAAACCACTTTTTAAAATATTTTTTAATTTTGTTAGGTAGTTGTGCAAAGGAGCTGGTTATGAATACATTGCCTCTTCACCAGTGTCACCCCTTTTAACATTCCCGTCTATCACTCCCACTCCAACCCTTCCCTCACTTTTCTTAACTTTTGGGTTAACCAAGCAATTTATGTACACAATGCAGCTTGATCTGTGTCATCCCTTCAACATCTTCACCCACCCTTCCACTCACCCCTTCCCCTATTTCATTCAGTTCTATGCATATACAATACATTCTCACCTGCATTCTACTCAATTCCCCTGTTCATTCTTCTACGCCTCTCCTCTTGCCCTCTCTCTTGCAAGTGTCCATCCCCTAGTACTCATTTTGTTAGGCTTTGACTTAGTCTTTCTAAAGAATTATACCATTTCCATTCTCCATAGAGTCTATTTTATCTCAGGTAACTCATTTAGAACACTTCAGTGCCACCCAGTATGCTTAATTCTAGATTTATAGGCACATCTAGTTTCCACAAATTAGAGAAACCTGTGTGTCTCTGGATCTGGCTTAGTTCACTTAGCACAATCCTCTTTTCCATTTCTTTATGAATGTCTCAATGTTATTTTTTCTGGTAGATGAGTAGAATCCCATTGTTTATATATACCACATTTTCTTGATACATTCACCCATGAGAAGCATTTGGGCTGCTTCCATATTGTGGCTATGGTAAATAATATTGCAATAATATGGTTGTGCTGGTAGCTTTAGTGTTCTCCTTGTTTGTGCTCTATTGGATAAAAGCTCAGAAGTGGAATTGCTGGGTCATAGGGAAGCTCTATGTTTAGTCTTTTGAGGAACCTCCATAGTGCTTTCCAGAGTGGTTGAACAAATATTTACATTCCCACCAACAGTGTAATGGAGTTTCCTTTTGGCCATATACACACCAGCATTCACTTTTTTTTTTAATCATTGATATTGGGGAATAACTTTGTTGTAGTTTGAGGTTTGCTTAAGAGCTATATTAACATATTGTACATGTTATACACTGTGCTAGGCCTAGGGAAGGAGGAAGAATGAAGAGAAGGAAGGAAAGGAAAGAGAGAAGACATTGTCTTTTAGGAAGCCTACAGTCAACCTGTCGGGAGAGAGGGATAGGGAAGCAAAGCAAAGCTCAGAAAAAAAAGAGAAAAAGAAAGGAAAGGAAAGGAGGGGAGAGGAGAGGAGAGGGAAAGGCAGGAAGGAGAGGAAGCTATGACAATAATATATTTAAGTGACTTTCTTCTTTGGGAAACCAGATGTTAAGTGTGAGTGCTTGGTATCTAATAATGACGTAGACTCACTCCCTGGAACAGGTATTGTATCTACATGTCCCTAAGAGTTTTGTCATTGGGCATTGCTTCCTCTTTCCATTTTCATTTCCACAGGGCCTATCTGCTGGTTTGAGCTAGAAATAAATTGAGCAGTAAACTTGTGGATGGGGAAAGTAGCCCTCACAGCTAATATGTCTTAGCATCTTTGAATCCTTCAGTTAAGCATGGTGAATTTAATCTACCCTAAGTCTGAACATTGGGGAACCCAAAAGGCATCAAATTCAGGACTTAGCTTCACCACCACCGGTTACAAACATTTTGGCTTTCATGAAATGAATGCATCAAGAATCATTTTGGCATCTCAAAGACAGTTCCTTCAGTGCACTTTAGCGAGTGAATTTAATCTACTGCTGGCTGTGCTAGCTGTCAGGATAATTTGACTACTCAGAATCTCAACTGTATCTTCTTAAAGTTTACTGATTGATTCTCTCACCTCCCACCCTCCCCTGATAAAAGGCTGAATTACAGGCATATATAAAATAGAACGGGTATGTAAAATAATTATAAAAACTAGAGCCAAGAGGACATCTTCTGGAATTTCCTCAGTGAATAACAATGGAATGAAGGTATCAAGTCAGAAATCCAAGAATTTTTCTTGACCTCTCCTGTTTACCCAACTTCACAAATGTATTTCATTATGTTCTTTAGATTTTCACCTTGTGATGATTTTTCAATCCATCTATTTCTCATCAAGGCTGCTAACAATTTAATCAAAATTGCTAATTTCTCTTGTCTCTGTTTTAACTTCATGACTTAATTCATTTACTAATTGCTGTATTTCCCTTCTGGTTTTATCATGTTCCTTATGTGATTTGTAACCCATGAAGTGTAGTCATTGGTCATGAAAAACCACAACACTTCCCTTCTCTCCACCTTCTCTCTGTTTATCTTCACCTTCTCTTTGTTTATCTCCATCAAATCCTTCAGTGGTTTCCTACTATTGGCCTGTGCTCCTTAACATGGCCCAATCCCTACCTGTCTTACCAAGTTTTCTTTCCCTGGCTGAACCTCTTTGTGTCCTATACTGTCCTCAGCAATGTACTACGTCCATTCTTCTGCCTGCTTTTCACCTTCTCAGTGATGTCTTATTTTTCAATTCTGTCCTCAAGCCTCATTTTCTTAAATCTGTTCCTCTGTCTATGTCAGGATCCTTTGTAGTAGATAAATATTTTCATTTCCTGCAGAGCATTATTTAAATTTGCAATTGCGTAGTCCTGTAATTGATTGATGTCTGCTCTTCGATTAGATTGTGAACTTTGAGGTCAAGAACCTTGTCTGTTTTATTTAACACTGTGTCCCAGCCCCGAGTACAGAGGGAGTTACATGGTGAATATATGCTCAAGCAATGAATGAATATATAGATGAGCAGATGTCAAAGAGTAGATGAATGAATGAACAACTTACATTACTTTCTCTTAGTTTTTTCATCTCCCACATTATTTCTAGGTAGACACTAGCTATAATGTTCTACTTAAACCTCTTAAAAATTTGCTTTCCTACTTTTGGGCATTTACCCAAATGATCACAAACAAGACCATACTAAAGCTACCAGCACAACTATGTTTATTGCAGCATTATTTACCATAGCTAAGATATGGAACCAACCCAGATGCCCCTCAGTAGATGAATGGATCAAGAAAATGTGATATATATACACAATGGAATTCTATGCCTCCATCAGAAAGAATGACATTGCCCCATTTGTTAGGAAATGGAAAGACTTGGAAAAAATTATATTAAGTGAAGTAAGCCAGGCCCAAAGAAACATAGGTCCCATGGTTTCCCTTATTTGCAATATCTAGTATATGTCTGGGACAAGCAGAAAAGGTCAGAGAAGTTGATGTTAGGTGAAATGAACCCCAAGATAAATATTCAAATGTTTTTGCTTTCATGTAATTGTTTCTAACATATTTATAAGATGATTTCTTTGTTGCTTTGTATGTCCCTTCCCCACGGTATAACCCCTGCTTTCACTGTATTTGATGTTGGTATAATTTGTGGAGGGGAAGGGAAAAAACAAATCATTTAAATAGGGATACAGGTGGACTCATTGCAACAATGAGATATATAAATCATCATGTCAAAAAATGAACTTTAGAACTTTGGCGGGGTGGGGGAGGGTGATGGGAAGGGATGGGAAGGGGAAACAAAGGAGGAGGCAACAATGCTTGATAAGAAATATACTCATTATCTTGCCCATGTAATTGTAACCCCTCTATATGGTATTTTCACAATTTAAAAAATATTTGCTTTCCTCCTAGGTACCTCCTAGGTACAGTAACTGAGAGAATTACATGAAATATCCTCTTATAATTGTGTTGATATACTGTGTCTTTAAAAATTATTAAATGAAGCTCTGTGTCTGTGGATCAGGAATAATTCTGGCTACTCAGGAGGCTGAGATCTGAGGATCTTGGTTCAAAGCTTGACCAGGCAGGAAAGTCCATGAGACTCTTATCTCCAAGTAGAGTACTAGCCTTGACCACCACCACCAACAACAAAAATCCTCAGGGACAGCATCCAGGCCAAGTTCAAGTGCCAGGACTCGTGTGCCCATGCATGTGCATATACACGTGCATGCACACACACAGTTACTAAATAATAGTTATGACAATGATTGAGAGGTGTCAAAGAACTGCAAAGGGAATTTGTCACCTGGGTACTGGTGACAGTAATCTTTACTGCATCTCAGAACAGAGTACAGGACCCTCTTCACTGGCTATTGTAATTAGACATGCAAGTAGTTCTGTACCGTGGCAGCCTCATCCATCCATCTCTTGTCAGAGAAGAAGACCTTGGGGTCAGTCACAAATCCAGGTTTCCAGCGGTTACTTCAGCTTGTCTATTACAGTTTACTGATTTGAGTGACAGTTTCCTAGCACTTCTTTTTACCATACCTATCAAAGCCATACAATATCAAAATGACACTAAGTGGAGAGCTAAGGTTGCTGTTTTAAGGCGTACGTAGAGAAGTTAAGTCCAACTTACTTTTTGTGTTAATCAGCTCTCCATCATTGTGATAAAGTGCTGGAGACAACAAGATAACATGAAGAAAAGGTTTCATTCAGCTCACTGTCTCAGAGTCCATGTTTGCTTAGTCCCATTATTTTTATGCCTGTGGCCAAGGCAGTATGTCATGGCAGAGGAAACTGCTTACCTTATGGCAGCTAGAAAGCAAAGAGAAAAAAGGACAGGGAGAAAAAGAGAGAAGGAGCAAAGGAGCTGGGGTCCCTCTATTCCCTCCAAAGGCATACCCCTAAGACCCACCCAACCTCTTTGAATGTTACCACCTCCCAGTAGTACCATGGGCTAGGAACTGTGACATATGGGCTTTTGGAGGGCATTTCTGATCCAGCCAATGCTCTTTCCTTTAAACCAGAGGAACAAATGTGGATTCCTTGGAAAATCTAACTTGTTCATCTCAACTACCAGAGCAGGGTTGAGGGAAGGCAGAGAAGGAGCTATAGGAGATTAGCATCAGACAGAACCTTAGAGGTACCTGTTTCAGAGAAGAAGTTAGAAGAGACACTTCACTTCCCACTGTTCATTTTCCACGTCAATTTTTTTTTCAGTAAGGCATTTTTTTTCTCTCAACATGAGCCTTCTCAGTAGAAACCACTAGATAGCAACAGCAACTTGAATGAATAACAGATATATTTGCTCTTCATGATCTTGTTTATTTCCTCTTATGTATGAATCCTTAATTATAATACTTCATTACATTTTTCTTCTTCCTCAAAGATCAATCTGAAAGATGGAGAATCTTCTTCAAAGAAGAATCACTCTTTACTGCTGTAGTCCATTCCAGTGAGATTTCACTATGGATTGATCTACTTCATAATTCTTTATAGTCCACTTAAAGGATCATATGTATTCATTCCAAGATCTATTAGAAGAATCAATACACTTGCTGCTTCATAGTATAAGCCAATAGTTTTCTGATTTAAATGAGTTCCTGTGAAGCTCTTATTACTAGGTGTTGTCACACAAAAGGTGATGTTAGGCTTAAGATATGATCAGGATTTTAGTTAAGATTATGATTTTAGGCCCAATATCAACTGTTTAATCCCAGCTAGAGAAGAGTTGCGTTAAAGTCATATGGCTAGGTATGGATTTTATTATTCACAGTGCTGAGTATCTAACTTGAGATTCAGATGGTATGTGATATTGTTAATTTCAGTGGACAAATTTTATGTAATACGCAATATACATACATATCTTATTTTTGGTCACATTCTTAAAACAATGAGGGGGCCAGTATTTTCATCCATTATACTTTGTAATGCCTACTTTTGCTCTGTCTGAGAAATTCTTGCCTCCTCAATATAAAATTACTAGTGTTCCATAAAAACCATCAGGTTCCAACATACACACCACAGTGAACAGAGAGCAGCCCTGAGAGTAGGATTTGGTGGCTTATAAGTAGAAGGTTTAGATCTTCATAACTAATTGAATTCTACTTCAATACATCAGCTGAGACACTGACATTTCTTTCCTCTGTCAGTTGTGCAGTGAATTAGGTAGGGTTGCTACTGAGGCCTTCCCACATTCTTCTTCTTCATCATCATCACCATCATCATCATCATCATCATCAACATCATCATTATTTCAAGAATAGGAGTCAGTCTTTGTGGCACACTTACCTTGAGAGTGGGGCACTGAACCAGTATGCTCATCTGTTCAAGCATCAGTCTTTACTAATGGTATTAGTTTGTTCATGCTTATACCATAGCCTGTCTGGCACAAGCAGCAGAAATTTCCTTGTAGTTCTGGAGGCTGATGGCCATGATCAAGTTGTCAGCAAGGCTTGGTTTCTCCTGAGGCTTTAAGGTTTTTCCTTGACTTACACACGGCCTGTGTAAGTCCCCACTGTGTAAGACCACACTGTTGTGGCCCTTTCTCTGTGCACTTCCCTCACCACCAGAGTCTCTTTGTATGTCCAAGCTCTCTTTATTTTGAAGGACACTAGTCAGATCGAATTATGGCCTTCTCTGACAGTCTCCTTTTAACTTAATCTCCTCTTTCAATGATAGGGGACACAAGTCACCCTGTTAAACGAATGCCTCCCGTGTGCCTCAGCTTCTGTGATCATCTTGAGGGGCAGAAGGAAACCCAGACAAGGTCCCTGCTCTCTGGAAACCCAGAGTGTAATTGGAGAGACAGAAGAATGGCCACAAGAGACAGAAGAGGCCCCACAGAACTTGGCGGCTTTCTAGGGTGAAGGGAGATTTCCAGATGACCTGCAGTCTCTAGCTGAGTGTTTCTGGACCACTGGCTTTGGCAGTTAGTTACAACCAAAGTGTTAAACATGGTGAACTTGATGTGCAATGATGTTCTTATGTAAATGCCCAGCAGGTTGTTTCAGAGCTGGGTATTATACAGAGTTCAATTGGAAGGTAATTTTGTCAACATAGGAAACACATATGGAATCATGGACTCCAAATGGATATTGGTCCATCCTATCACTGTGACCACTCCTGTCTCCTCCTGGGAAGTAGTCCCATTGATGGGCAATAGCATCAGCATGATGAAAGCTTTCAATGTTAGAATGAAAGCATGTTTCCCAGCATTCTGGATTCTAAAGTTAAATTTAGTGCTAGTCAAGTTCTGTCCCAGAGAAATTATCTATCTCATCACCTCCCAGGAGCCACAGCAAATCATCTGAGATTACAGCACAGCCTAGAAAATAAGAGCAACTGAGTTTTCTATTCCTCATTCTGGTAGAGGAGAGTAGGGCAAGCAGTAAGTAGATGAAGGCACACCATATTTAAGGCAGTGAGGACTACGGATAAGTGGAAAAAGCCACTGTCAAATGGGGGCGGTGAATTTCAGTGACAGTCATAGGGGGCATCTTCAAGAGTCCAGTCACCAAGTCTAGACTATGCCTCAACTGTGTGGTACAGAGGAAGGTTGACGTGAGGTACATATGTGTGTATGTGTACACATGTGTACATATGTATGCACAATTGTGTATGCATATATGTGTTTGCATGTATACATAATGTGTGTATACACGCATATGTATATATACATGTGTGTCTATATGTATCCGTAATGTATATATGTGTGTGTGTTTATATGTATACATAATGTGTATATGTGTGTGTGTGAGTTTATATGTATATGTAATGTGTAGAAAATTTTGGAACAGGGTTAGAATTTTCTCCCCCTGCTTTCATACCTAATTTCCTTTCACAAGTCTTCCTATAACCTGGCCCTCCTTAGAGCTTTCTTTCAGTGGTGGGACGGGGGGGGGGGGGGGGCACTAAAGAATTTAGAGATCTCATTATTTAGTTATACGTTGTGGTTGCGATTTGTCAGGAAGGTGGCAGTTTGTTTAATTCAGAGCCATGCCCTGCATTCCCCCTAGCAAATCTCACTAATTAAATATAAGGCTAGAAATAGGTTAGAGGTGCTAAACAATTGCCTGTGTATTGAATATGATGTTCCTATGTAAACATAGCCCACAGATCACAGACTTTGAAATGTATGTGTGCTTAATTAGCCCAATATGAGCCACAGGTTGGCATAAATAGATATTCCTCAATAAACAGTAGCATGTCACAGTGTTTGCTGGAAGTGTAGTAGCTGAGAAGAAATTAATCGCTAACACATCTGGATGTGTGTATTTCTTCTTGTAATTAGTTGCCCTTTCCAAGGTATTAAGTGATTTACTCTTATTCCAAGCTTGCGTATCCATAGTAACCATGGCTTTTGCTTTGGGCAGGAAATCTTCCAGTCTCTAAATAAAAATCTGGGTATTGTTGACTCAGTATTTGGTGGACACTAAAGGAATAGTAGAGAGGCACCCAAATTTTCCCAAGAATCTGAAGAAAGGCAGTCCAATCAGACTGCCTTCTGTTCAGATTTAAGAGTAAAGTGGGCAGCAGAGTGCCATTGCTGTCTGTGGAAATTCAAGGCAGAGTGGAGCAAAGGTCCTAAGTGAAACTTACTTGTGTAAACAAATTAGGAAAAGGGGAGATGATCTTTCAGCTGAAAGAACCAAAGGATTCCCAACTTTCAAGTTTTAACTGACAAAAGATTTGGATCCAGGAAACACAATCATATCTTTGAACTATAAAGTAATGATCATTCAACCATGCCTTTGCTTTGATATTATAGTATATTATGTGCTATGGTATATAGCTGTGGAAAAACTCTATGAAAGACACACTGAACACTATTTCTCTTCTAGTTTGCAACTTCCTTAGAATTCTTGACCATTTCAAAGAAAATTATTGTAAATGGCTGATAAAATAATAATTGCAGCCAATACCTTTGCTAAGGCAGTATTTTTACATAATATATTCTTAATTATCAGAGGAGAAAATACTATTAGATGTATAAAGTGCTACTCTACCTGGTTTACAAGTGAGGAAACTGAGGCCCTGAGGATTCAGGTAACCAACCAATGCAAAAATTAGGTAGTAAGATAAAGATACAAACACCAGTACCAGTAATCTGGTGCTTGACTGGTTTTTGTGTTTGTTTTTTTTTTCACCTCTGCCCCCTTCTTTAAGCTTCCTATATATTCTTGTTGAGCCAGTCTGTGTGTATAGCTAAGGAATTCTCTTGAGGTCTGGAAATACTTCCATGGCAGAGCCAGCCAGACAAGTTATTCCTTCACTCATAGGCTGGTCTTGGAAGTAGAAAGTTGAATGTACCAGGTCCAAGCATGGCAGCTGAGCTGGCTATATCCAAGTTGTACTGAAGTGGCTTCTGCCATTAGCTGGAGAGCATTCAGTTATTCTTGTTTCATTGGGAACCAATGGTTTTAGTTGAAAAGGAGGTCCCCTAGGTCCCTCTTCTCACACTGTGCAGAGAAAGGTTGGATGGAAAACAAGTTCCTCCTCCTCTTTCTCCTCCTCCCCCTCCCCCTCCTGCTCCTCCTCCTCCTCTTCCTTCTCTTCCTCCTCCCTCTCCTCCTCCTCTTCCTTTTTCTCCTCCTCTTTCTCTTCCTTCTCTTCCTCCTCCATACCAGCCTTTCCAGTGCCAATGATGACCATATATTTGAATTGGAAGATATGTCTTGTTTTGTTCCTCATTCTACTGCCTCCTTTCTCCTTGATCCTAGGCTTTAAAAGTTCTTTGACTTCAGTCAAGTTGAGAGCAGGTGGCACTCACTCAATTTTCCTTTCAACCTTGAATCCAGATCTTTTTATCTTTTATTTTGTTATCTGCCTTGTGTAAGTCCTTCCATTGCAAAGAGTGACATCTCTACAGATCTGCAGGCTCCCAAGGATGCACCCACAGATTTGTGTAAGGTATTACATTTCTACTCCCTGTTCAAAACAATGGATTCAGCTTCTTAGTTGAAGCTAGGTAGAGTCCAATACAGCTAAATTGCTAAGGTTGAGAACAGAAATGTTTCTCCTGGCCTCTTGGGGGAAAATAAAACAAGGCCAAACATTCATGAGAAATATCCTGTAAGACAGAGAATTTGTTGTTATTATACAGGTGATACACAGAGGGGTTACTGTATCATAAGTCAGATAAAAAGACATTTCTTTTTTGTTGTTGTTATTGTTGGTCATGGGGCTTTTGAACTCTTGGCCTGGGCACTGTCCCTCTGCTCTTCAGCTCAAGGCTTCTACCACTTGAGCTACAACGCCATTTCCAGTTTTCTGGTGGTTTATTGTAGATAAGAGTCCGTCGGACTTTCCTGCCTGGGCTGGCTTTGAACCATGATCCTCAGATCTCAGCTGCCTGAGTAGCAAGGATTACAGGCGTGAGCCACAGGCACCCGGTTAAGAATACATTTCTTTATGGACAATGTCACCCTTCTCTTGCGCTCTGCCAGTTTTTCCCTCCCATCCCCACCCACAAGTTGTATAGTTCATTTTCTACATAGTGTCTAGTGAGTTACCACTGGTTCATTTCTTCACCCTTTGTTCCTTCCATTTCTGTGCCTCCCCCTGCCCCCTGTCCACCTCTACCATTGCTATTCTGGTTTGAAAATTTGGTCAATGGTTTGGCAAAAATGTATTCTCAGACATGTTACAAGTGTTTGAATGAGGTTTAGGCTTAAGTTGGGTGTGGAGCATCTCATCTGGGCAAAGGAGAGTGAGTGAGAGATAGTTTATGGAGAGGCAGGGGACATGGATTCCAAGGGGCTCTGGGTAGATGAACTCAAGGATGATGTTTGGATTCACTGCCAAGGGGCTGCAGCCCACAACTTAACCATGGTGTAAGAAATCAGAGAGGTCAGATCCTGGGGAGAGCCTTACATCTGGGCAGCCAGCAGCCTGTGCAGCCTGTGTCCTCCTGGGAAAAATGGTGTGAATCAGGATTATCCCCTCATGGTCAGGCTGCTTGTGTTGCATGACAGAGCTAATGGGGAGAATGCAGTTTTCAGAGCCTTACTAGATTTTGTTTGTTTTCTAGTTAGATTTTATTATGTGTGGACAGTGGAGAAAAGAGACTAGTTTTCAAGAGGAATAAACTTCCCTCAACGGCAATGCAACTTCTCTACAATTAACATCCTTCTAGTGGTCACCTCTTCTAACTCAGACACATTATTAGATTGTTAGACTTTAACAAGCTTTATTTAGGAGAGAACAAGTACTCCAGAGCGGGTGGTGTCTTCCTCTCCCAGGCCCCTTGCCATCCTCACAGAAGCCCCCATCTCGCTCTGCCCTGATGGCATCTTAGCGCCTGCAGTAGAGCTCTGAGTCACATGCACCCCCTCTTTGATGCTATTTCAATGCAAATCATGGGTAGTTCCACCAAGCAGACATACATGTGAGCAACTGAACACTACGAAATGTGAAAGAAAATGCGGGATATCACAAGGGCATGTGCTGCTGCATGGGGAGAAAAATGGAAGGAAGAGGTAAGGGCAACGAAAGGATAATGTAGAGCATTTTTTTTTTCAGGGAAAGAAAGTGGTGAAGCAGGTGAGAGCATTGGTATTCAGAGAGCAGCCTTGCTACTTCTGCTGGACGTGCGCGTGACTCACACCATGCATGTTTGATCCTCTTCTCCCTCACAGCGAAGAGTACTATTAAGGGAAGTTGACAGTTTAGGAACAATCATGTTACACTATTATACGCACAAAAATAGAGGCTATCAAATTCATTTCTAGGAATAGTGACTCCAAATTTTAAGGCCAGTTGGGTATTCCCTCTCTCCCTTCCACCACCTCCTCCTCCTCCTCCTCCTCCTCCTCCTCCTCCTCCTCCTCCTCCTCCTCCTCCTCCTCCTCCTCCTCCTCCTCCTCCTCCTCCTCCTCCTCCTCCTCCTCCTCCTCCTCCTCCTCCTCCTCTCTCCCTTTCTTTCTCTCTCTCTTCCCTTTTATCATGCAAAGGGTCTCCTGGTGAGAGCCTGCATTTTCTTATATCCTAACATTTTATTACCTACTGTATTTTAAATATTGAATAGGCATGTTTCTCTCCTCCAGCTTCTATTCCTCTTAATCTATGCCTTTAAAATGTAAGTATTACATAACTGTGGTATGCTAGTCATAGACTCAGATGTTGTAATTATAGCTACTCATTTGATCAAAAGAAATGCAAAGCTGGGCACTGGTGGTTCATGCCTGTAATCCTAGCTACTCAGGAGGCTGAGATCTGAGGATCATGGTTCAAAGGAAGCCCTAGCGGGAAAGTCTGTGAGACTCTTATCTCCAATAAAACCACTGGAAAACCGGAAGTGGAGCTGTGGCTCAAGCAAGAGTGCTCACCTTGAGCTGGAGAGCTCAGGGACAGTGCCCAAGTCCAGAGTTTGAGCCCCACAACTGATTTAAAAAAAGAAAAAGAAATGCAAATGTGAATGCAGGTGTAATTTTAGGTGAGGACAGGGAGTTGGACTAGGCTGAGACGGGATTTACATAAGGAAAACAGAGCTTCTCAGGATGGATAAACACTTGAACAGAGACTGAGGTGAAATTAACTATACAAGCAGCTCACATTGACTGAGCATTTTTCATTTTTGGTTTCAGGAGCTGTGCTAAGAGATTTCTGTTTATTTGATCTTCTCAAAAGCTATTTGGAAAAAGTACTTTATTACTTGCATTTCATGCATGCGGGCCCCAAAGCTCAGAGAAATGCAGTTGTTTTCCCAGGGTCCTATAGGAAATGAGCATTGGATTGAGGATTTCCTTCTACCTCATCTGACTGATAACTTGACCCTCAACCACCATGCTTTACTGCCTAAAGACTGCTTCCCTGGTGGGCAGGGAAAAATTCCCAATTCTTTCTCGCTAGGGCTTTGAAAGCCATGGGTGCTTATCAGAAGCTGCAAAGTTCCTTTGAGTTCAGAATATGTGTGTAGAATCCCAGGAAAATGAGTCTATGCCTGTCCATTTTATAAATTAGTCTGCAACAGAATTGTTTTTAAAGACAGTGAGCTCTTCAGAATAAACTTAAGGCCTGGGAATGTGGCTTCATGGTAGAGTGCTTGCCTAGCATTGCCTGCAGCACTGGGTTCAATTCTTTAGTACCACATAAACAGAAAAAGCCAGAAAGTGAGTGTTAGAGGGCATCCTTTGAGCAAAAAGAAACTCCGGGAGCCAGAGACAGTGCCCAGGCCCTGAGTTCAACCCCCAGGACTGGCAAAATAAATAAATAAAATAAACTTAAAAATGACACAGGTCCCCTTTTGTCAGACCTTGAATTCATGGTACCTTACCTGTGGTAGTGAAGGTGTGATTGATCGCTGGTGCAGGTGTTAATTTCTCAGAAGCAGAACTTGACTCACAGGCCCGGCATGGCTTGTTTTGTGCAACTATTTTCTTAATGATTGTTAGTTAATTGCATTAATGGATTAAGTCAATATTGGCAAGAGCCAGGGTTCAGCAGTGTCCTAAACCAACACCAAGAAAACACATTCATTTTGCCACATGTGAAATATGCAGTCAGCCTTTGGATGACCTTCTTCACTCAATGTTAATTCTAAAGGTTGAAAGGTGTAGAAAAATCATTACAAACTCTCCGTCTTACCTCACACCTTGCACAGCACAATCTGACCCAAATCATGAAGGAGCTTTCATGCTAAATGTCCATAAGAGGTTTTCACCACTATAAATTTCTGGTCTATAGTCAGATTCTTGGCAAAGTGAAATTTTCATCTACAGTCAGCTGTGTGTCCTCCAGTAATAGCGAGTCTGTGTTGAACCATGGAGACAGAAGCAAGGGATTTATTTTGAAATACAAAGATTTGGTCAACAGAAGTCCCATACTCCCATAAATTATACAGAAAAAAAAAAAAACTATCAAGTTCTCATACCTGCTTGTTTTTGGACTTTGCTCCTGGAATCCCTTTGCCTCACTGAGCAACAAAGTACATGATGAGAAAAATGAGGGTTAGTTTCAGGGCTTCCCCACTCCCTGATTCCTTTTTTATTACTATTGCCATAACAGTATTCATTGTGCCTCAAAGCCACCAGACAGGGCCCCACAAATCTCTCTGGCTTCTTGTGAGGGAGCCAGGCTGAGATGATATGCAGCCCTCTATGATCCCAGAATCATCATTCTTGACCCAAACTGAGATGTGATTTAAGAGGTCCCTATAAAACTCAGGATCATTGCCCTAATCGGAGTCATTTATTCTGTCTAAAGCTATGAAATCAGTGCTGGTAAGTTGTGTGAAATTGGTTGGGACTGTTTATTCCACTGAATTATACAATTTTCAGTTTGAAAACATTCTTGTTTTTTGGAAATGTTGTGTAATTGGTTAGTTTTAAAATAAAATTTATTCTATATACATCCCCTGGTATTATGGGATACAAGTAGACAGAGAAATGTTTATTTTAATAAAACAAATTAATATATATATCTTCTCACATAGTAACTCTTCGTTATGTCTGTTTTGTGGCAAGAATAATTAATACTTGCTAATAGAGCCAGAATCCTACATGCATACAGTTGATGCTCCATATCATTGGGTTGAACATTGTGGATTCAGATCGACATAGGCTGAACATATTTTACTAAAAATTGCATCTGCACTGAGCATATAGAGATGCTTTTTTCTTTCCCTTACTCTCCAAACAGTAGAGTATAACAGCTGTTTGTATGGCACTTACATTGTTTTAAGTATTATCAGTTATCTTAAGGGAGCTCTCAAACATAAAGGAGAATTGAAAGAATACAGGAGTGTATGCAAATTCTGTACTATTTAGTATGTACTCATGAGGAGCCATGGAACTGATCTCTCATGGATACCAAGGTAGATCTATAGTACTAATATTATAATATTAATATCAGACTTGTTCATAAGCCCCATATCTTTTACTCTGAATCCTGTAACCTGTATCTCCACCACTGTTTTATTCTCCATCGCCATACATTTGGCTTTTTATCCTGTATATAAGTGAGATTGTACAGCATTTATTTTTCTTTCACTCAATATATATCCTTTAGTGTTCATCCTTACCATAGTAAATGGCAAGATAGCCTTTCTTTAAAATGGTGAATAATATTCAATCTTATACCACAGTTCTTTTTACCCATTCATCCATTTGTTGGTACTCCATTGTTTCCATATTCTGGGTATTGTGAATAATTCTACAATGCACATAGGGTAGAGATATTTTTCTAAAGTAGTAATTTCAATATCATGTGCTATTCTGGCACATTGAATAGAACCCCTGCTCCATTTAGCAGATCTGTAAGTTGAGATTTATTCCATTCTAGAAGAGGATTCATTTTTAAACATTTGAGTCTGCTCAGTTGATGTAGAAGAGAAATATAACCTTCAATAAGATAGCTCAGCCTGATTCTACTTCAGGAATATTAGAAAACAAAACAGCATATGTACTTAGAGCAAAATGAAATGTGGAAAGAAATCCAGTGGAGAAACGTGATAACATTTGAATCATGTGAAAGATTGTATTTATTCTGCATGTTTTGTTTTGTGAAAAACATCTGTAAAAATAGCTGTATTAACTGGATCGGAATACTAATTCCACCTTTTGCTTGGTGCAGTACTTTTTTACATCTTCTTGGGCTTTGGTTCTCATCTGAAAATTTGAAATATTATGATAGAGGATATTTAAAGTGAGATAATTTAAGTAAAGATTTCTGTATAGTATCTGACACAGAACGCATACAATTAGTACTGTTACTGGGATGTTAACATATCCTTCCAAAATAAAGATGGGAGGAAAAAAGAAATCCATAAAGAAATAAAGGAGGACTCTTGGCTCCCAGTTTGATGTGACTCTGTATCATCAATGTTTTCTCATAATTCATTGTCAACAAGTGTCTGTAAATCCTCAAAAATACTAGGCATATTGAAATGGTGGGAGTCTTATATTCAGCTTAGGTTAGGAAAGATGGTCTTTACTTGAAAGATTTTGCATTAACAATCAAAGCTAGGTGAAAAATCTTTGCAAATCATGGATAGTGGGCAAAGAGTTTTATTAGGAACTTTTAGCCATTTACCCTAATTCCTGTGGAAAGCAACAGTATTGACTCCAGAATGTTCCATGCAGACCTGAAGATACTGACTCCTACCAAAGAAATATGGCACCTCACTATTTAAATTGAGTCCTGCCTGACAAAGTTTATATAAGTAGTGCCGATCCACTAATAAAGTGGGCTGATATATCACAAAATGCCATTTCATTTTAACACATTTCATCTCTGTTCTACAGAGGCCAAATATCTAGAGGTTGTCAATTTGTGAAGAATCTTTGTTCCTCAACTTCTCCTGGCATTTATTTCTTTCTAGTTAAACAACCCAGTCATAGCTGCTGCACAAAGAGGAAAGAAATGTATCATTATGATGCTTTAGTTATTTTTAAAGTGCATGCTTTTATGAACACAATTTGCAGAAATTATTTGAAATAGATGAGCCTTTTGAAATGATAATGACATCAAATTCTATTAAATAATTTGCCTAAAAACTAACTCTCATTGAAAATAATATATCACATTAAGCTTAGGATTTACTGAATTCATTTACCTCAGATTGGCTAGAATTCTTAAACCATTTGTCTGATTCTACATCTGTGAATGGCCATTTGGCAGTATCCTGACCCCCTCTGAATTTAGAGTTCTAGTTTCTGTTCTCTTTGTTAACACTGGAAAGAGAATTAGCACAAGGCTGGCCTTCGTGGTTGACCTTTCTGGGTAGCTCATCATTTTTGTTTAAGCCTGATCTGAGAGGCAAAATCTGTAACAGTGGTGCACCCAGTTAGAGCAATAATTAGGACATACCACCTCCATAATTACTGTGTTACAGTCTTTGGAGGGACATAAAAGCATGTCCTATCTCTTTAACAGGACAAGTAGCTAATCCCCATAACATTTCCCCCCTTTGGATAGATATTTCACAAATTTTTTTCTTTGTAAAATATTCCTAAAGGCAGACTTAAGCAATAATGCACAGATTATGGAAATGTTGCTCATTAAGTAGAGGGTAAGATTTCTAAAAAGCTACGGAACTGCTTCGAAACATGTAACCTCTATTAAAACTTTCATTTGAATGTTTATTCATGGAGCAGTAAATGTTTATTAGTATACATTTTATTGAATCATAAATTAAAGAAACTGTAATTATGTGTACAGTGAATAATAAAGCAATGTGCGTTTGTCACGAAATGAGTAAGACAAGGAAAAATACCACCATTGCTCCATTTACATCCAAATCCTTTCATGTATACCCAACAGAAAGGCCTCAGAGAAACTTACTTTGGATCGATGTTCTGGTATGGTGTGTAAATAAAGCATACATATTCTTGGTATTTGGTCTTGCAAAGAGGTCAGAAGCTTTCTAAAGAGAGATATTTGTTCTTCTCTAGAGAGAGAAAAAGAGAGAGAGAGAGAAACACTATGGCCGATGCTAAAGTTAGTGCTGAGAAGTAACTATGGCTTTGGCAGCTCTGATGATTGCCTTTAGGTTATTTCTCTGTTTTAGGCACTTCAGCATATTTGAGAATTCACATATTCCTTGATATATTCATTGTGCACCTAATGGCTCTTTGTAGGATATAGCCTCATAGGCCCAGGAAACACCAAGCCCAGGAAAAGAACACAAATAGCCAAGAAAATCAATCCATATATGGTTAAACTTTTTAGCGGGCTATGAAACTACAATAGCAGTTGTCCATCATTTAACCATCTACTCATTCATTCAGGTCCTCATCTATCTGTTTAACTATCCATGTATCCATCTGCCCATCGTCAACCTAGCCACTATGAGATTATGAATATGTTTTCTGCCCTCAGGGAGAGGAGTTTAGAGAAGGAAATAATCAGGAGAAAAAATACAATAATGAATATCTCAAAATTCCCAACTAATGAAAAAAGTGTATTTTTTTATACTTTATAGTTAAAAGCTGTCATCAAACTACATAGGAAGAATGAGAATTTCCCTGAAGAGTCTAAAGTCTACATAAATGAAGAAGACTTTGAAATGGTTCTTGAAAACTGGAGGAAGAGGGAGAGAAAGGAAAGGAAAGAAAAAAAAATTTCCCCTATCAACATACATTCTAAACACCATGATTACAAAGATAGCTGATAACATACAGTTTTGGTAAATCAAGGAACATGCTCTGTATCTCTTGAAAGTCATTTTACTGTAGTTCTCAGTAAGGCACTCTCTTTGCACAAAAGCAAAGAGGACAGATTTCATAAAGAACCTGAATTATGTTTTCTTGGGGGACCAAAAAGACTCTTTATACAAGAATAATCCACCCAATGTTTCATCTGTCTTGTTGCACAAGCAGTTAACCTAATGTAATAGGGATGGCTCCAACTAAAGTTCCTGAATGCTGTGTTGGCATGGTTTTGCAAACATTGCTTGAGAGTGTCAACTTCTTTAAGGGAAATGGTTATGAATTCACTCCTTGCCAAATAATTTTAAGAGCTTAGAGGTGGATGTCATGGAAAGTTAATCAAAGAATATGTGTGGGAGGTTGAAATCAAATTTGTTAGAAATGTCTTCTTGGTCATAGGCCTCCCTTGCAGAAGAGGTTAATACCTTAAAGAAGAAGTGGGCCAAGAACTTCTACCAAGCTGACTTGAACTATACTTTCACAACTGGGCTTTGGAATAATTGAGCATCCTCATTTCACTTCCCCAGGCCTCCATTTCTTCATCCATAAATAATGACATGATGTTGGTGATATTGGTATTGATGTCGATGTTGCTGACAATGATGTTGAGAGATGTTGCAGATAAAGTGCTCACTTCAAAGTAAGCCAGACACAAAGAAGCATAGGTCCCATGGTTTCCCTTATTTGCAATAACTAGTATACATCTAGGATAATCCCACCATCTAAGCAGAAAAGGTCGAAAGCTAGTACATATGACCATATAAGATGATGCTAAGGGAAATGAACCCCAGGATATGGACACATGAGGTTTTTTTCTTTGTTGCTGCTGTTTTTAATATTTAATATACTCTGTGATTTTTTTTTTGTTTCTTTTGTATGTTCTTCCCCCTATGGTATAATCCCTGTTGTCACCGTATTTGATTCTGGTGCCCTGCATCATTTACATACATTTTTCTAATTTGCGGAGGGAAATAACAAAATGCTGAAACAAGGATACAGGTTCGCCCACTGTAACAATGAGATGTACAAGACACTATGTTGAAAATGAACTTTACAACTTTGGGTGGAGGAGAGGGAGGAGTTGGGGAGGTGGGGAGAGAAGGGATAGTAGGGGAAAACAAAGGAGGGAGTAACAATGCTTGATAGAAAATGTACTCATTACCTTACTCATGTAACTGTAACCCCTTTGTACAGTATCTTTACAATAAAAAAATATTTAAAAACTAAAAATGCTCACTTCTACATATACATTACCCATAAATTTTAAGAGCTTAGTAAATAGCCACAACTGTTACTCTTAGGATGATAATAATCAAAAGTACTCGATTTCAGAAATTGCTAATATGTTTGAGGTTTTTGTTTTTACTTAGAACCTGAAGGGTTCTGTTTACTTTCTCCCAAAGCTGTATTCTGGATGCAATGGAGGTTTAAGGGTATTGATAGAATTAAAAAAAAATAGTGGCCTAGTCTGTGAGAATGTCAAGTCCTTTATTCCCCCCTCCACTTGGGACAGATAAAATACTTAGAATCATTAGAAATAAGATTTCCCAAAAGGAATATATGACTTCAGTTCACTGAATCCTAGTAAGTTTTGGTTTCCTCATTAAAAAAAATGGAGGTAATAGTTCTTACTTTATAATGTTTTGGGCATAGAAGTGTGATTTTATATATATGTGTATATATATATATATATATATATATATATATGTATATATAGAATTAAGCATAGTGACTAACATAGTATTCTAACAAATAGATATATATATATATTTATAATAGTTAATATTATGACATAATAATTAGAAAATGGTAGATGAGTGAAGAATATTATATTACTATAAATGTAAAAGTGATTTTTTGTTACGTTAAAAATGATATTTTGGCTTGACATCAGTGGCTTATGACTGTAATCCTCTTGTGGTTTGAAGCCAGCCTATGCAGGAAAGTTTGTGAGACTCCAATTAACTACCACAAAAGCTGAAGGTGGAACTGTGGCTCTAGTGGTAGGACACTAGCCTTGAGCAAAAAAGCGCAGGGATAGAACCCAGGCCCTGATTTTAAATCTCAGGATTGGAACACAAACACACACACACACACACACACACACACACACACACACAAAATGATATTTTGGTCATTTCTTTATAGAGAAGAAGAGGCGATATTTGGGGTTCATTTCACAGTCCAAGCAAGGACCCACCTCTCTCCAGAAGCAGAGCCTGTTTATTCCCATTACTTATCTAATAGCCTTAGAGTAGTTGCAATGTCTGTATAGTTAACTTACTGTTACAGGAGAAAGGAACCCTGGGATGACTTGTTGAAACAGTAAACGGTTCTACCCATTGGAAGGAAAGAAGAGGGGGTGAGGGGCGATGCCAAAAATCTATAGTAATTTGAGATCTAGAATCGACTGGTGGAAGCCAAAGGAGTGAAAAACTACAGGCAGGATAATGGGAAGCGAGACTGTGTTAATTCTTCAGGCCCAGATGTTCCTCTCCACATGGCAGTAACTCTACCACTGTTCTTTCCTTTAAATCCATTAAAGAAAGAAAATGGAAGAAGCCACTTGAAATATAATTGTCTCTCCTTGTTCTTGTTTGGGTCTATTACACAAACAGTAGGGAGATTTCTCATTTTGTTCTGTTTATTGGAGTGGGATTTGTTTTCTTTTTTTTTTTTTAAAGGAAAAGTTTCCTAACACCTGCCTTCTTAATTCACAGTGATCCCTTTACCCACTACCCCAAGTGAGTAGATTTTAAGCAGAGTGGATACATTCTCATGTCTACTTTGCCCTCTTATAAACTCACAGTTAAAGCAGGGAAGGTGACGGAGGCTTCCATTTACTCCTTAGGGAGTGATGCTCACATGTCATCCCCCTTTCTTTTTCTCTTAGTGCTTCCAGTGTTTTAATCACACACATGATAGCAAAGGCTTGCTTTCTTCCTAGCCACCCTGTTTGTGAGGGATGAGTAAGGAAGTTGATCTACTTTATCTCTATTCTTTTTTTTTCTTTTGCTCTGAATTTCAGTGCAAGAGCTTCTTTTAACAAAGAAAATAAAAATATTCTCTCCTGGGTTTATCCAATGCCTATCACGCATCTCATGCAAGCCAGTTCTTTGGGATACTGATGTGCTTCTCATGCTTGCTGTGTTGAGGAGAGGAGAAATTGATTGGCAAAAGAGATGCATCGACACTTGTTCAGTTCCCTGAGCTTCTGTTCTCCTGGAGGATGAATTGGAAAGAAAAACAGAAAACTTTTAAGCCTGACAATTATTTCCACCTGTGAGCTTAAAGGCAAAAAGGAAATGACAGACACATAGTCAGGCTCTCAGAGTTCACTGCCACCTCCTCTAGTATCAAACGCCATCGCCTTGCTTTTTAGTGGGCTTGAAAAGACCTTAATATTGAGAAAATTTGAAATTTAAAACTGTCTGGTTGCCAAAAGCTCCTTTAAACTCTCATTGTGGTTGGGAGCAATACATCATGAATGCTGTGTTGCTTAGATGATGTACGGCTCCAATATATCATGGGAGCGTCATTCCTCTCGTGATGTATTATTATAACTCACCGTTGGAGCGCTGCCAGTGATGTATGGCTTAAAAACACAATTGTTAAGTCACAAAACTCTATAGGATCTCTACAGATTTGAGAGGCATATTTTTTTTGTTTGTTAACTGAATTGTGTCCTTATCTTTTCTCTCCCTTTGTTTCCCTTCATGACTGTGACAGTTTGGATCCTCTCTCCACCACCCTCCTCCCCCTGAAAGCATTATTTCCTGTTTCATGAAAGGCATACAAACTTCCTGAACATCACCAGGATGATGCAATACTGAAAAAAGGGTGAAACCATCACTGTCTCCAGCGCCTTTTGATTCTCCTCCATGGACGAGGCTGGGGTGTCCACAAAGCTCTCTGAGCAGCATTATTTCTAGTGACATTTATTTCACATCTAAGTGGCTTTGAGTGATTTCAGGCTGACCCTCAACCTAGAAAGAGAAGGTGCCTTCTCTTTGGTGCAAATCCAAAAAGGCAGAATCCAGCTATATCAAAAACACAAGCTTAGAAATGGTGACAGCTTGAAGAAGAATATACTCAGCACAGCTCACTGAAGAACTTAGCTGTCTGCTTTATAGCAGAAGCTGGTTGTCAAAAAAAATGTTTACAGAGACACTGTCATGTAATATTAGCCTTGCCAGAATGCATTGAATACTTAGGATCTGCCAGCGTTGGGCCTAAGAATGTCATGTACATAATTTCATATGTAATTTGTACAACAATTTCATGTGTTAAGATAGTGGTTTTAGGATTCCTTGAAAGGTGACAGAAGGTTTAAGAAACTCACCTGGTGAAAGACAGTGTTCTGGTTTACCCTGGCATTTTGTCTGTGTGACTTGTACATCTCTGAGATCTAGGACAGATAGAGTAGGAAAATGGGTAGAAAGCCTGGAAGACAAGGCTTTGGGGTTTGGGGTTCTCGTCTTAAACCTATCATTGTTTTCGTATCGCTCTTAGGGAAGTCACTTTCCTCCTCAATGAAATGAAATTAGATTCTGTCAGTTAGCAACTCCCTAACATTTTCTGATTCTAAGCCTTACTGTTTGAGGATGGGATTTTTTATGGGGGTCTTTTGGTTTTGTTTTCAATAATAATAAGTACTTTTGCAACTGAAATTGTATATGGGATCTCAACAAAGAAACAGCTAGCAGAACTGCTCTGGCTGAATCGGGGCTGGGGCACGGAAGCCTGCTCTCCTGTCCTGTGAAAGGTTCTTGTTTTCAGCATGAACCATCCCTGGCTACTCCCGGGTTTGAATCGAGAACAGTAGGACCTCATGATTGCAGTTTGAAAACCAATGATGAGCCCTTCATCTGTCCTATTTCATGCGAAGGTGGCCAAGTCCATGAACTTTCAGAGTATGAGATCCTAAGTATTAGAAATGATACGCTACTTTGTAAAGTGCTGCTGCAAATGACATCTTATACTACTCCAATCATCTTGCCCCCAGGGCCCAGTAACTGTGATGCTTCCTGGAGCAGTCCTCAACCAATGAGGACAGAGCTACTGTACAGATAGTTCAGCTTCCTCACCTCTCATGAGGGATAACTTCAAGGTGCATGATTTGTACTGCCTCCTAAAATTCTCTAGCAGAACTAATCTCCAGTCATGCATGGCAATAACTTGCTTGATTCCATGTCATTTACTGGCTGCCTTTCTTGCTTTTTTGACCCTTGCTCCCTTACTGATCCAGGTTCTACTTCTTTTAAGGTGTATTTTCTGGGTCAGTGCAGACAAGAATACTATTTATATTTGTTTCCCTCTGACAGAAGCAAAGGAATCATTATTGCTTAGCTATAAGAGTAACTGGGGATCTGAAATTTTTCTTCTTTGCTTTTCTATTTGTAACTGATTTTCTACGCTGCACATATGTTAATTTGATGCTAACATAATAATCTTTTAAAAATAGTTCTTGTGGGTTTTCTTTTTTACTTAATAATTTTATTACCTTTAGTTGTACAAAGGCATTTCAATGCAACACGTCAGTTTGTGAGTATAAGGCATCTTGATGAATGTCAACTTATTGTATAAATACATTTTGCTTCTTTTAAGTTGAGAATATTTGGTCGTTTTCTAAAATATCAGAGAAAGAGCATAGACACAATGCCTTAGGTGAGTCTTGCTGTGGCAGAATATTACTACCTTTGTAGAAGTATTGTAGAGATGACAAAAAATATGTAAAAATCTACAATAAACATGTCAGAAAGTACTCTCCAAAACATCAGTGGGCCAATGAATATTATGAGATTTTATTTGACTGGAAAGTTATGTGGGTAACATGTGTTATGGGACTTTTAAAATACTCTTATCACTCAAGCCTCTAAACTGCAGCCCCACTGGAGAATGCAGATGCTCTGTTTGCACTTAGAAAAGTCATTGTTACCACCATCGAGTAACGTGAAATCACTAGGAGCTGGTTATGTACATTCACCTTGATCTCTGTTACTGGGAGTATACTACTCCATCCAAGGCAGTGTTGATGGTCTCTTCCACAACAACAAGGCTTTGAGATGGTTTGGGCATGATGGCATTCCCTATTCTCTGGGTGGGTTGTCAGAAGCATGTCACTGAGGAATTTATGCCAAAGTATCAACATAAGGTAAAATCTATGTCCTTAAGGAAAAATTGCCTAAGTAATAAGCTGTTTATTATATGGTGTCATGGTGTGTTTCAAAGGGCTACAAACGACCAACAGTGGCATTTTCAGGGTGAAGTGGTTACAGAGCCTATAGAGATAGCGCCAGTGGAGCAAAGTAAATAAAATGAGGTAAGGGTAGGCTCCATCCAATGACATTCCCCCAAGATAAGTTCATGGCCAGCCATATTAGCGGTGGATAATAACTGACCTATCACCAGAGACCATGGTGAGAGTACAGGAAACCAGAGACACACTAATGAATAGGTCTCCATAGAATTCCAAAGGGTAGGCAAAACAGAGAGGCCTTGGTGCCTACGTTGGCACAATTGGCAGGAGCCGGGTTAGAAAGGAAGCAGGTGGATGGTTGTAGGCAGTGGCTGCTCTCAAAGTATGGCCTTGGCCTGCAGTGATACTCTCAAGTATCACTTGTGAGCTTGTTAGAAAGGAAAATGGGGACAGGCTGACAATCTATACTTTACCAATCCCCAAACACATTCTGAAGTATGAGAGTTGCTCATCCAAGCCACAGAAACAAGCTTTGTCAAAAGCAGCATTTTCACAATGACCCCATACAAAGAGCTTCTTGCTCATGTGGTTATCAATCCCTCAATGAGAGTTCTGCTTGGTCTTCAGGTTCAGTTTAAACATATGTATACATTGTGAGTAATCCCACTGCACCTGCATATTTTAAGTGCTATTTGCTAAGCAATGTGCTAAACATTTCCTTAGCAGATTGAATCCTAACAACTCTATGTAACAGGAATTTTTGCAATCCCTGTTAGAGATGAAGACATACAAAATACTTTGGCAGCCTTCATTCTCATCTACCCTCTCTACTGGTTCTCAATGCTCCAACTAGGACCAGCTCCCCACCACTCCAATAAATTTTGGTTATTCATTTTCTTCTATTTTCCTCTCATATTTTCCCATATATTAATTATAATAAAGGTTTCTCTTGGTCTTCCTTTTAAATCATTCAGGTCATGGCTTCAGTCAATGTCAACCAGAATTTGGTTCCTGGCTAGTTTGGTTTTTGTTTCTCCCTCTCTCTATGTTCTTAGAATTTTTGTGACTGACGTCCACCCTTGCCACAGTTGCTGAGGGATGTCTGTGACTGACTTCATCGTTGACCTGAGAATATATTCCTCTCCTCCCCCCCCCAACATGTCACTCTTTGGAGACTATATTATCAAGAGCCAACTTGAAGTTCTTCTCTGCATAATTCACCATAGACTGCCTTGCTCCCTGCCTGTGCATTAATAGCATATCATTTCCCTTCCTTATACACAAAGCCACAGGAACACTTAATCTTACGTCCTGTTGAGGTTCTTTGAAGGCTGGTGTCCTAATCACAGTAATCATGGAGGGGTGGTCATGATCAGGGATGGAGTTTGATTCTTTGCCTGCCTCATGTTTAAGCTTTTCATTTTCATATTCTTCTCTATGATTTGTAATAAATGCCAAACATAGCTCAAGGCCAGGAAAAAGGTTTAACATTAGCCAAGATACAATGAGTGCTATTGGGAAAGTAAAACTTTCACATGGCAGGTTAACCTTGAAGAATATATATATATATATGTACATATATATTGTATTAGATCTACCATGAACCTTAATTGACAGTTAATCCATAAGAACATTGCTATGTATACTACCTATATCTATCATAGACTAGAGAAATTGGTCGTTGAAAAGATTAAATTCACAGAATGAATTATGAACAAATGAAGAACAAGGTAGCCAGACCCAGGTGACCCCTTTCCTGTATTAAGTCTTAACATGTCCTATGGGGCTGTCACCTCTCTGATCATTGACTTCCTCATCTGTAAAACAGACATAATTTTAAAACAGGATTTTTAAGAATGCTATACAAAATAATACCAAATATACAGCTTTGCTCTCATAGTAAACAACAACTTACTGAATCATAATCGTTTACATTACTCTTCTATGAGTATTATTCACAGCTCTGAGTTTGTAGTTTGATCTTTATTACTTCCTCCTCTTTTAGGCAGTTCTCTGTGAACCAATTCTTACCTTTTGTCAGTTGCAGAGTCACAATAGCCATCTTTTAAAGCACACTGTCATTTCAAAGCCCTGGCTAAATACAACCAAGAGTGACAAGTCTGAATAATTTCAGAGAGCCTCTAAAATACTCTGGCATTTCACTCAAATTCATATATGCCACCAACTTGCTCTCTCTTGCTTTGTGCCTGTCTGTTCTCAGCAGATTTCATATAGAGTTACTAAAGGTGAATATCATCTTCCTCTGAAAAACAATCCTGCAGAAATCAATGTGGAGTAATTGGGCTCCATGAAAACATTACTGTCAAGTCTAAGAATATATGGGGAGATAATCACATTTTATTTATTATTTATTTATTTTTCTTTCTTGTACATTTGCAGCATGTTCATGTCCACGTTCTTCCCAGGAGGGCTGGAGACTTCCGCAGGAATGACAGCATCTATGATGAGGTGAGTCTGTCTGCCCTCTCAGATCTTCTTATTTGATCACAGGAGCTGTCGATGTGATGAAGTCAACCTAATGAACCAGGTATCACCCTAGAGATGATTGAAAATGGGATTCTACTCAGTATCACTGGCAGAGTGGCAATAGAGGCCAACAAGATAAGAATGGCCATTGTGGGAACCCAAGATAAATGAATTATAATGATTTTCTTTTTCAAATGAAACCCCGTAACAACTGTATGTGTCTTTGTGATTTCTGCACTGTCATTCACTGGGACACTAAAGGTTTGTATGGTGATATGGGCCTGAATCTGTAGACAAGAAGACATACAGTGCCACCAATGGAACTCTAGCAGAAAGATAATATGATCTTTTTAGTCAAAGAACATCTATTCAAAGTGGAACTCGATAGGTTTGAATGATTGGAGTATAACTTGCTGTATCATAAACATGTCAGTAAGTAACTGATTTCTGGGTCCTGTCATTTAAAGATATAAATGGCAAATGAAATGAGCACAGCACAAATCAGCAAGAACCAGGTGACCTAAGGTGCTGCTGGCGTGAGAACCTTCTGATATTCATTCGCCCTGTGAAAAACAGATAGCCTATGATAGGTTAGAAGGAGATAAAATAGAAGTCATCTTGGTTTATCTACTTATTCCAGACATGTTCCACACATATGAGAGTTTATGAAATGGTGTGAGTGCCCTAGAGTGCTTAGCTGAAAAGAGCCGTGGGGTTTGTTTTGGGCTTAACAAGGGAAAGTGCTTTGATTGATTAGGAATGTCCATCATGAGCATCAAATGGAAGGGAACGATATTCACTTTCTGTTTCATACTTTGGCTCCAAACCTTTGAAAATTATTTCTGAAATGCCAGTACTTCTAGAATAAATGCATTTTAAAAAATAATTAAAAATATTTTAATAGTTTTGAATAATGTCAAAAATAATTCTGAACTCAGGACTTCACACTTGCTGGACAAGTGCTCTGCTATTTAAGCCCTATGCCCAGTTATTTATGATTTTTTAGTCATTTTTTTAGAAGGGATCTTATATTTTTGTCCAGAGTGGCCTCTGACCACAATCTGACATAGCTAGATGGCAAATGTGTGTCACCACGACCAATTTATTGATTGAGATGTGGAGGTTTCATGAACTGTTTTGCCCATACTGGCCTTGAACCACAATGCTTCAGATCTCTACATTCTGAGCAGCTGGGCATGAACCACTATACCGAGTCCCCAAAATGCATATTTCGTGCTAGTACTAGGGTTTCAACTCAGGGCCTGGATAACCTCCCGTTTTCATTCAAGAATTGCACTGTATCACTTGAACCACAGCCCTGCTTCTAGCTTTTTTTGCCTGGGCTAACTTCACACTACAACCTTCAGATCTCAGCCTTCTAAGTAGTTAGGATTACAGGGGTGAGCCACTGATGCCCAGCTTCAAAATACATTTTTTTAATTTTTTCTAGTTTTTCATAGGACCCTGCCAGATAAACAGCTCCCACCCCCACTGTCTATCATAATTGTCTTCACCTGATCTCCAAGGGTCACATAAAGTCTATCTTTTTCTGTGGGTTGATAGGGTTTCTTTGCAGTAACTTATCATTGAAATAGTTACCAAACTCCGCAAAAAGACTGCAGGGTCAGCATGTAATGATGGAATTTACCATTAAGTTTTCTGAGACTCACTGGATCATTTGCAATGACAAGTTATGACTGTAGAATGTATGTTTCACGATCTCATGCTTCTAAGAGCAGATTTGTGGATTTGTGTTGGGTGGAAATCTCCTGGTGATGGTACATCGGTACTGGTTTGTGAGCCAGTTGCTGAAAAATTTCAATGTGCCTAGAGATTATGGTACAGTAGCCAGTAAAGATATATAGGCAGCAATCAATTATTATATATGTCTAAGAAAACTCACAGGAGATTCTGGCACATGACTGGGTATGGGAATAGACTCTGTCAAATCTGGGCTTTCCAAACCCATTCTATAATATTACAACTTGAACTCATTTCATTGGATGTAGAGTACAGGTTTGGGGGGTTGGGTAAAAGGGCCAAGTCTATATTGGAAGAATCAGAGTTACAGCATAATTATAAAGAGATGCATTTAAAAATACAAGTACTAATCTTATTAACATAAACTTAGGTTAATAAAATGTTGCCAAGCACAGGTTATTTTAATGAATAAATTAGCACATGATTTATAGACAAGTGAATGCTTCTAGAGTAGAATTAAAAGTGCTTGAAAACACTGTTTTCTTAGGTTGAATGGTCACCTTGAAATCCTGTTTATTTTCCAAATGCAACAATGACAGAACTGCATGGACATGTTTCAGTCCAGCTCAAGTCATGATTGCCAACATTGTACTTGGTGTGTGACCTTTCTCTACTCTTACAATCTTTGTCCTTGTCTGCCTGCTCTGCAGGTATATCTGGTCCTAGCAAAACATATTTTATGTATTTGGAGGAGCATCTCAAAACTAATTACAAAGAGTTATGTTTTGAATCATCAGGCAATTCAGATGTAGTACAGATAGTGTCTACTGAAAAGAGATAATTATTATTATTTTATTATTATTATTACAAGACTATAAGGAAACTGAAATGAGGTTCATATCCCAGTGCCACCTTCTATCATGACACTGAGAAAGCTGCTTGACCTCTAGGTTTTAATTCTCTTGCCTTAAAATGTAAATCTTAGGTTCAGAAGACTGTCATTAGTATTTCATGACATAATGTGTCTGAAATATTATTTCAAGGATTGGTCTATGATAGTCATTGATTAATAGGAGGTAGTTCTCAAGATGCTATTATTAGTAATTTTCTTTTTAAAAGTAGCAATGTGAGTAAATGGATGCCCCAGATTTTTAGCCAGTTCATTGAATTTTCTCACCCAACACTTTTCCCAGGGACCATGTTTCCAATTTTCTCTCTGCTATTTTTGTACATTTTTTATTGTAAAAATGCTGTACAGAGGGGTTACAGTTACACGAGCAAGGTAATGAGTACATTTCCTATTGAGCATTGTTGCCGCCTCCCTTGTTTTTCCCTTACCATCCCTTCCTCCCCTGCCCCACGGAAGTCGCAAAGTTCCTTTTCAACATAGTATCCAGTACATCTCATTGTTATAATGGGTCAACCTGTATCCTTATTTAAGCATTTTGTTTATTCCCTTCCCCTCCCTGAATTAGAGAAGTGTACATACAAGATGCAGGGCACCGACATCAAATACAGTGACAACAAGGGTGATACCATGGGGGAGGAACATACAAAGCAACAAAAAAAAAATCACACGGTACATTATAAATACTCGTTCTTGGTTTAATCTTCCTCTTTTTAAAAAATGCTTCTCCGGTTTGAATACTTAAGGAAGTAAAGTCTAGAAAGAAAGAGGCATGGGAAGCATGAAACATTGCTCAGGCATTTTGGTACACGATGTAGTGTACATTAGACTGAGTGATCTTAATCGGAAATGATAGGGTGATGAGGTATGGCATTCTTTATACTGATGAAATCAATCACTGTGGATTATGCATCTCTTCATGACATGCAGCAAACAGACTGCCTCAGAGGGTGATGGGTGGGAAACAGGGACTGTAGGAGATTGAGCTCAATAAACACAAGGGTATTTCTACCACTGCAGCTGTAGAAAAGGATGCTAGAAAAGAATCTGAGGTTATGACAGCTAGAAATGTTGCCATATTTTTTGTACTGTTTGTAGAAAGGATGGGGATATGCTGGAAAAGATTCACAGAGACAGAGATTGGAGTAGTAACTTCTAAGAGATTGGAGAAGATTTGATGGTGATTTTTATACAGGTAAAAGGATGACTCGAAGAGCGAAAGCAGTGAGTGTTTTTAAATATCAGTGTGCTAATAGATAGAAATGGTATTAAAGATGTTCTCTGCATCTCCAGAAAGAAGACCTGGAGTTATCAGGCTACAAGAAAGCAAATGTAAATCCATCATAAGGATAGATCAAATTTAGAAAGAGAAAAACTTCTGAACAGTTTGAGTACATGGTAGAGGCACAAGCTTTCATCATTAGGTGCCTTCAGGTAGAGAGTGGATGGTCTTGATTCTTCAGGAGGAGTATTGTTTGCTCATTTCATGGACCATAGGATTCTGCAGTTCTCGTATTTGCACATATGGCCCATTTGATCATTGCCTCCATGTTTAGGCTCTGCAGGTTCTATGACAAACTGGGGCAGTTGGGGGTAGGGGTGGGGAGGAAGGAAGGAGGTTGTTTGTAGTACAACAGCATTTTAGTTTTACTGCCTAATAAAACATGTTCTTTTTGTTTAGTACACGGAAGTACAAGATGTAACTCTTGACTTTTATGAGATCTCATCTATTGAATTTTCTCATTCCCAGCATACTTCCTGCTTTTTGTTCTCCAGCTCAGCATGACCTAGCCAGAGTCCATGGACTTTGCATGCCTTCTTATATGCGTTTTATTACTGCCTGCAAAGTATTTTTTTAATGGTGTGTTTCATTTTTTGACTGCAAAGTATTTTTAAATGAGTTTAAATGCTCTTAAAGCATGTCACTCATTCTGTAGGTCAGTAGAGCTCCTATGAGTCTCCCTTTCTTACCCTAAGTCGCATTGCTTTTCTGGTCCCTAAGGTGAAGTTTGAAATTCCATTTTACCACTTCTCTCTGCCACTGAAATGTTACTATTCCCAGGATCCTTTGCCTGGTACACCATGTATGCCATTTATCTGTAATGTCCACTTCACCTTCCTACTTACTCACTCATTACTGTACCATGGCCCTGGGTAAGTTATTTAACTTCATATATGGGTCCTGCTCACCACTCCCATAGCTTTCATTCTCTTTCATTCTTTGTTTGATTTTGTCAACTATATTATTACTGTTCCCACGTCAGACCCCTTGAGCATGTTCTGAACCTGTAACATCTATCATCTTTCCTTCTCCACAATGTAGGTTCATGTCTTTATCCAAACCTCAGCTCAAGTCATGGGCATGGCTCAAACAGCCCATTTCACTGTCCTGCTCCATCTAAAACAATCTATCCACTATTCCTTCACTGGTCTCGTGTCATATGTCCATGTTCATATCCTTCTTTACACCATATCTAAAATGATTTATTAATTTAGAATCAAAGCCTGCATCCCTCAACTGCTGCACCTGTTCAGGCACAGTGGGATCTCAGTGGGTATTAAGTGGATGGGCAATGAAAGAACAGAGGGTTTCACTAGAACTTAGAATTCTCTAGTATTTCTAAAATAATTTAAAAGGAGAGTACATCTTGCTTTCAGAGGGTTGATTCATTAACTCGTAGATATACTGTTTGAGACTTGAACATTGTGTCACAGATGTCTGTGGTTAAAGGGACATTGAAACAACAGAATCATTTAGTTGGAAATCGGAGTCAAGAGGCTGAGCATTGTGGCACAGCAGAAAAAAGTTGGAAAAGCAATTATAAACCCTTTCTGATTTCTAAGCAAGTCTGGCAAGCACACACCCATGATAGGTAACTGGTCTCCCTCAAAATGTGTCTGCCTGTAACAAATGCAGATGAAAGTAGTCTTAAGAATTATTTCTCTTTTCTCTCTGACATTGATGACCATCTTCACTTGCTCTTTCTCCCGTTTTATGTCTTGACTTGCCCGTATGCATTTTACTTACTATTTTATCTACCTCATTTCAGAGCATGAGCCTCTCTTCTCTCTCAAAACTGAGTTCAAACTCCATTCTTTCCCAAACAGAATCTCTTCTAAAGCCTTTCCTTTATGGCTCCCCGTGCATGGCTTTCTTATCTGTAGCTCATAAACCCTGCAGTAAAACTTCAAATGTTTTGTGACTTATGTGAGGCCCTCTCTGAACTCAGTGGGCCTTCTATTATCTTGATAAGTTGATGAAGATTATGATAATGACTCAAATGGGTCCTTGGATCAAAAAGCATGTATAGCTAATGTGGAGTAGGGAGACAACTAGCACCTAATGTCATGGTACATTTTCACATTAATTCTGTAAGTCTTACCCTAGCTGTGTCTCGAATAAGCAACTCTCATAACTGTATTGTGCGATTCATCAAATGTTGATGGGTGACATTGAATGGTTGTGATTGAATACCGTATATAAAAACCATTACTGATGAAGGCGATGACTATTATTAAAGCAAATGGGAATAGCAATCAGCAACTGGACAAATTCAACCATGAATTTCATAGACAGAGCAACCGTGGGTTCAAGCATGTCATGGGAAACAATTGCTTGGTTTAACACAATGCATGAGCAAAATCAATTTGCTAAAATGCAGGTCATTTGGCCCTGAGGGCTGGAGAAAAACCATTATATTGCTGATGATATTTATTGTTGAACTTGGATCTCTTTCACAGGCCATTTGACACTGGACTCGAAGTCCATGGGTCCCTAGTTGACTCTCCAAAAAGGAAGGAGTGTTTCAGTGAGATAGTTAATTAGCTTTTCTTCCCTCTGGGTTCACTGATATTCTCCTACTGAGTGGAAAGTTTCTGAGTGTTGGAGACTTTTACAGTGAAAACGTTGGTATGTCTTATTCAGTACAAATTAAGAGCCTCCACAGACTTTTCTAAATTCATGTGGACTCTTATTCCAAAGAATCTGGATATAATATAGCCAATAAAAACATGTAGTAGTCTAGTTCTACAGTGTAACCCCTGGTGCTCCCTTGTCCACTCTTTAGCTATTATTTTAATGCTAAGAGAACTAGGTAGACGTTGGTTTTCCCTTCTGTATATCCATAAAAATTCTATAGTCTTTCAGGAGAAGAAGATTAAATTAACAGAGAAGTGTTTATCTGGCTACAAGTTATTTCTACCCATTTTTTCCTCAAAGAAATAAATATTAAGAGAGTAAACAAGTTAGCTTTAGCTTAGTCATCATTTTAAATAGCATCTACACAGTGTAATGTGAATGCTTGGAAACACGTAGAACTTACTAATGATGGTACACCAGTTCTCACCAGCACATTCCAGGATAATGGGTGAAGAAACACCCATACAGTGATATCTCACATTTAATAATCTAATATGAAATAAGTAATAATCCCATACCACCATGGATGGGGAGAGGGTTAAACAACAGGCATGCAAAAACCAAAGGAATTAAAGGAAAATAAAGAAAAGGGCATGTTCCAAGAGGTAGATAACAAGAAATCAGGAAGAATTGAGGTAGGCAGTTTCCCAGACCTAGGATGCCAGGAATCACAGAGATAAGTAAAAACGGGGACTCCCTCCTTCCTAGCTATTGACGGGATGACTTCAGAAGGTCAAATACTCACTCTTTCCCTCCCTCCCTCTCTCCTCTCCCCTCTGTCTCTCTCTCTCTCATACACACACAGGGTCTTCCACTGGTATCATTCTAGCACTAGTCAAATCTCCTACAGCCAGTCACAGTCCCCATAGGCTTCTAGCGTTCCTACAGTGGTAACAGTGAATTAAGAGACCTTTAAGAAGAAAAAAACATGGGGTCATTGGACACTGAAGAAAACCATAATTAACGATTAGGCAGAAAAATAGCTGATGACGGTGCAGATACCATGAGGCTCAGACACACAACAAAGAATACCAACCTTACCTTTTTTTCCTTAGAATTTGCTTTGAGGAATGTTCTCCGAGGTCAATTTTTTTAAAATCAGAATTTCCCTTTACTTCCATTTGACTATGCATGTTCGTGTGATATAAGCAAGAAAAAGAGTTAATCATATCACTCTATTTATAGCATTGATGATAAAACCACTCACCAAATTTCTCTATTTGTCCGTCTTCATTATTATTTTCTGAAGAAAGCTTTGCTGGGCAGAGTTCAATTACCCAATACAGGGAATTTTCTCTCTCTAGACTTATTTCTTCAGAAAGCTATAAAGTTCTTTGCTAGCAAAGGTAGAAAGACCTCTGAGAGGTCTTTGTGGTTGTGTCCATCTGTCTGGTTGTCTAAATCCAGAAGAGAGTCATTTATTTTTTCCTTATCCACAATTAGATAACACAGGAGATATGTCAGCAAACAACTGAGTTAAGGTCCTTCATTTCTTATCAAAGATTTTGTTAAATGCCCTCAGAGACAACCATATAGGTTCCTCTACAGGAAAGTTCTGTTTATTATCCTCTTTTTGTGTGTGTGAGAGAGGATAAGGTGGTATTGATTTCGAACTCAAGGCCTAGTGCTTGCTAGCTGAACACTCTACCACTTGATCCACAAGCTCAGTCCTTTTTGTTTCAGTTATTTTTAAAATAGCATTTTGCATTTTTAGGCCTAGGCTGGCAGGAAATGTGATCCTTCTCTTTACGTTTTCTGTATAGCTCGAATGACAATCAGGCACTACCATGCCAGGTTTTTTGTTGGTTGAGATGACTTCTTGTGACTATTTTACCCATGCTGGCCTCCACCCATGATCCTCACTATCTCAATCTCCAGGGTTAGCAAGGGTTTGAGCATAAGCCACCATACTTGGATATTTTCTATCTTTTTGCTGCTAATTTTACCAGGGATGCATGCATTTGTGGGGACAGAGAGGCACTGTAAAGATTTGCATTTTTGTGAGTGACCCCATCAGCCATTACTAAAGTGGCTGAAATCCCTTGCACCACTTGAACAGCGGCCCATTAGATATGTTCTTTTGAGGTAATATCATGGAGTTGAGAATAGGTCGTTGGATCCAGATTGGTTGATGTCCCCCTCCCCACCCCCAACTCTCTTCTTGAATAAACTGCCTTAGCTTCTGCTTGTTTTCTCATCTGTAAAAAATTGTGATGAGATAGCTGTGATAATTAAACAGCTCATTACATGTGAAGCCCTAAAATAATGCATGACACATAATTTTTGATAAATACCAGCTATTTTGACTGATATAAGTACTAACAATATTATTAATAGAGAATATTGGGAGGAATTGTTGGGAGTCAGTCAGAGGTCAGAAGCTAGGGTAAATGGCTAGCCAGAGTGGACTTCTGGAGCCCGGGAACATACCCAGTTCCCAGGAACTCATTGTAGTTCATCAAGTTCAGTGTCATGGCATATGCATTTGGATCCAAGCCTTCAAGATATAGCTCAGGAATCTGAGCATATTAAATGTGGAAGCTGTCAGATCTGAGGAACCCACACCATGCCAACCTTTCAACATGTGGAGGATCTTTTTTCCAGAAAGAAGAAATTCTGATTTAGGATTTCAGTACTTTTCAAATTCCTTACTGGCAAGCAGCAGTTTCTAGAAATTGTCACAATTCACCCTCCTTGCCCCCAATTTAGAAGAACATGTTGGAAGATGCCAGAATTTTTTTTATAAATCAAGGAAAGGCTGTTCTACATGCATAGCTCTAAATTCTACACATTAGATGACCATAGTGATTTATTTCAGGTTTTCAGTTTCCTTAATATTGAACTTACTATTCATATCTCCATGTCTCTCCTCTTTCCCATATTTGAAATAAGGAGAAAAATCAAATAGCATTTAGGTTTATCTTAACACTAACTCTTAGTCTTTGTTCCTTTCTAGAAAGAACTAAGGCAAAATAATATTGTAATAAAGTAAAATTATTCTTATTTAATTGAGTCCAAAGGGCTAGACTTTATAGTAGGTGAGAAGGTATATATGTATATATATATATATATATATATATATATATATATATATATATATCTCACTTTAATCTTGGTAAACTTAACAAGGTATGTCTTGGGACCTTAATGGTAAAGCCTGTTGGTACAGACCTTCATGGTATAAAGTCTGGTACCAAGTCTTCTCTGTTTCCATCACCCTTGACCTTCATGTAAGGAAAATAGTTTATTTTAATGAACAACTCGAATATAGTGAAATAAGGGTTTTTGTTTGTCTCATTGGTTTTGTTGAGATGGTGACTGCTAAGGCGAAATTTTGGTTTTCAGATTCCTCTTCAACCTTAAACACAAATTCTCCACATCTTATAATTTTATCAGCCCTATATAGGTCTTAAATACATTGCCAATTAAGTATTTAAGATTTATATGGGGAGATGGCATTTTACAAAGTTAATATTTTCTTTTGTTAGACACAACTCACTAGCTCCAAGCTATGGAACTTTATTAAAACTCTTTTTTTTTTTAATAGAGTTAAAAAAATTCTCTAGCAAAGCTTATACAATTCCCAAGGTCATGCTTTCTAAGCTGCCTTTGTGCACTGAAGCTCTTAAATACTATTGCATGCCTTATAGTGTATTCATGTCATAACACACTAAAATATTTAAAGGGAAATTGCTGCCTTATTTTTTTCTCAAAAATAAACAGTCCCTGTTTACAACTCTCAGTGGACCATAAATATCTTCTAGGCCAGCCGCACTACTACCTGTTAGAAATCCTTCTTATATTAGTAGTAACTAAGAAACTCATAGACTATTCCCTTTGCACTGAAATGCAGCTTTCTCCAGCACATCTTTCTTTCCTTTAGAAGAATTTTCTATCTTCTTAGAAAACTTTTCAGCATTTATTAGAGGGACATTGCACAGTTGGGTCAAATCTATGTATAAGCTAGGTTCTCTGATCATCTTGGCCATATCAGTTGATGTGTGAACTGAATTTCATTTTAGTAGCTTTAAATAAGCAGCCTAACTTGTTTGCTCAAATTATTTTCCCCCAACCTGGTATGTCTACCATTCTACTTTTCCTCCTGTGGGTACTGGAAGTTTTTCTTTGAGGTCTCATCTGAAAACCAAGTACATCAGATACATGAAAAAAATGTATTTATTCATGATCTAGATACCTTCTTGGGAGAAGTTTGGGGCAAATTTTTCATCCCTTGATAATAGCACCCTCAAATGTAAGGAGGATGTCATGTGATTTTTACATTAGCATACTGATTAGTTACTACATACAAATAGAATGCAAAATAGGCCATGAAGCTAGGTCCACCTTCATTGTTGTGGAAGCTGAGGCGTAGAAACCTCAAACTTTACTTAGGACATAGAGTCAGAAACAGACCTGGGATTCTAACTCATGATTTCTGGCTCCAGAGTCTGGGTTCTCTTTTGCTTTGTTGCCTCTATGAGCTTGTCCTACCCAGTCTCTTGATACTCAGAAAAACCCCACAGGCTGGGCACTGGTGGCTCATGCCTATAATTCTAGCTACTCAAGAGGCTGAGATCTGAGGATTGCAGTTCAAAGCCAGCCCAGGCAGGAAAGTCTGTAAACTCTTATCTCCAATAAAACCATCAGAAAACTGGAAGTGGCCTGTGGCTCGAAGAGCTAAGGGACAGCGCCCAGACCCAGAGTTCAACCTCCATGACTGACCAGAAAAACAAAAAGAAAAGAAAAGAAAAAGAAAACCCCCAAATCTCATAGAGTATGTTTCCATGACTGGATTTGTGGGTGAGATCTGTTACGTCCCCAGTTTTATGGATTCAATTCAGCACTAATTTTGTCAGCTGCTAGTCCCCTTACTTTGGGGAGCACTCTCTTCCTTCCTGTCAAAACCTCCTCTCAAGAAAAACCATGTACTTCAATTATAACATTATAGCAACAGTTGTAAACAATGTTAACCTTCCTGAGCTGACAAAATATTTTTCAAACCAAACAAGCGTGCTAGAAAAGAATGAAAAATTTAAAACTGGACTATCAGGCCTTAAGCTAGAGGTACACTGTCCCTTTCTTGTCATTCCAAAATCAAATCACAAAGGCCAGCTCTGTAACTATACTCTTTTCTGGAGGCTAGCTAAAAAGTCATTTGATAAATTATTCCTGGAAAGGCCTGCCAACACTTCAAAATAAGCCAATTCATATTAAGTGAAATAAGCCAGACTCAAAGAAACAAAGGCTTCATGGTTTCCCTCATATATAATAATTAATATAGGTCTAGGATAGTCCTAGCAGAGGATCACAATAGCTTAATAGCTCTCTACATATGACCATATAAAATGATGCTAATTGAAATGAACTCCAAAATATAGAAACAAGAAATTATTTTTTTATGCACTATGTGAAGTCATTTCTTATTTTTCCCTTTTGGTTAATTCCCTGTTCTCATTTTTCTTATTTTGAGACCCTTTGTATTGTATTTATTCATGAGCTAGATATCTTCTTGAGAGAAGTTTGGGGCAAGATTTCCATCTCTTGGTCACACCCTCAAATAGAGAGGGAGGATGTGATGTGAATTTTACATTAGCATGCTGATGAGTTTTGATAATTGATTTTAGTTTGGGTAAGTTTATCTGATTTGGGGAAGGGAAAGGGAATCACAGAAAGGTGAGACAAAGGACAATTGCAGCAATACTCATAAGACACTATGAAATGAGCTTTAGAACTTGGGTGGGGGAGGGAGTCGAGGAGGGAAAGCTCCAGGAGCAAATGAAGGAGCAGGTAACACTGTTCAACAAGAAATGTTCAACTCATTGCCTTATTTATGTAACTATAATTCCTCTGTACATTACATTTACAATAAAATTTAAAGAATATTTTTCAGTTGTGGAGCTTGAACACTGGGCCTGGGCGCTATCCCTCAGCTCTTCAGCTCAAGGCCAGCACTCTACCACTTGAGCCACAGTGCCATTTCCGGTTTACTGAGTGGTTTACTGGAGATAAAAGTCTCATGAAGTTTCCCGCCCAGGCTGGCTTTGAACTGTGATCCTCAGATATCAGCCTCCTGAGTAGCTAGGATTACAGGTGTGAGCCACCGACATCCAGCGTACAATAAAATAAATTTTTATAATAAGACAGACTGATCAGAACTCTTATATTTGGAATCATTTCAATAAGCTGTGGACAGAATAATTGACATTTTATGTTATGCTTCTCTATGTTCAAAAATGCTTGGGCAGTTGCCAATAGCTCATGTCTATAATCCTAGCTATTCAGGAGGCTGAGATCTGAGGATCATGATTGAAAGTAAGCCCAGGCAAGAAAGTCCATGAGACTATTTCTAATTAAGCACCAAAAAAGCCCAAAGTGGAGCTGTGGCTAAAGTGGTAGAGAGCAAAAGGTCAAGGAAAGTGCCCAGGCCCTGAGTTAAAGCCCCAGGAATAGCACAAACGGGAAAAAAATACTTTATCTGTATCATAATACTCTATCTGTATCATGGTTTCCAAACTAGCACAGTTTGTGTGTGTGTGTGTGTGTGTGTGTGTGTGTGTGTGTGTGTAAAACTTGTATAATTGGCCTAATTACTTTGAAAAATCTAAACATGGAATAATTTCAGTGCCAAGTTATAGAGGAATATGTTTTAATGACATATTTATATATGTAGCCACTAAATGAGTTCTTAAGACAAACTTTAATGATGGAGAAATATTGAGGCATAATCTGGGACGAGAGGGGCATACAAATAGAATAAAATAAAATGGAAGCATATGGGCCTTGTAATTCAAGGGATGTAGCTCTAAATAGAACGTTAGATCATTCCTATTCTTTGCTATATATTGCTTGATGTTTCCTAAGCTTTGTATAATGACTGTTCAAGAATTCTATCGTTAAAAATATTAGGGGGGTCACTTGTGGAACGCAGACAGCGTTTCACTTCCTGACAAAAACTAATGCTTACTTGGCAGTTATTTTGTGCTCATCGTCGAAAAAAAGTTGATTTTAGTTTTGGTAAAGACCTCATGGGAAAATACTTGTGGGTGACCTATCACCTAAGTGGGAACAGTGAGAGACAAAGAGCCTCCTGGGGATTTCTACCCTCCGACTTGCATGGGGAACAAAAGTACTCCTCCAGATGAATATTCCCTCAATTCCTGCTCTGAGGTGCAGAGGAAAGGATCCAGGACAATTGCTGCTCGTTGCTGACATGGTGGCTCTCTGCAGCCCCGCGATGACAGTAGTTGTGTCTCCTCTTCCTTCTCTGTTACCCCATGGGAGGCTCCCTTGAGTAACTCATATGACAGATGCCAATCTCCCCATCACCCACATTGCCATAAAATAGGAAACCATCTTTATTTGTAAACTCTAGTGTCTAGCTATGATAGTAAACCAATTTGCTGTCCCCAGGGCTGGATTTTTGTTCAGTAAGGCCAGTCCTGTCTCTATCTGTCCAGGTTTACAGTTCAGTCCTATCCTGGTTTACAACCTCTCAAACCAGCAGGCTATCTCCTGGGGCATTCGTGACATAACAGCATGACATAGAAGGTGGACAGGGATGAGCTGGCCCTTTATTGTTCTTTCTTTGACATCTGGCATCCAAGTAAACTCTGACCTACCTGACCTTGTGTCTGTTAGGTTTTTAAAAAGAGGTAGTCGAGTAAGAACTGCACTGCACACGTGGTATTCAGGTAAGGGGTAGGCTTATTCAGTAGACCTGCTGGGACCAGGCAAGGTTGGTACTCCACGTGGCTGGGAAAGGCCTGGGAATGAGAGAGAGCTGGGAAAGAGAGGAAAGAGAGAGGAAAGAGCAGCAGAGAGAAGGGAGAGGGGAGAGAGAGAGCAGAGAGAGAGCCGAGAGCAGAGAAAGCAGGGAGAGCTAGAAAAGAACAGAGAGAGAGCAGAGAGAGCTAGAAAAGAGCAGAGAGAGAGCTTCTGGGCCTGGGCTAGGCCTTATCTAGGGTATGGGCGGAGAAAGGTGTGACCACATCAAATTCAGATGTGACCTCTTCCAGGTGTGCCAGTTGCCTAGGTAACGCAGGTACTGGGTGGAGACTTTGCTGCGAGGAGGGTGGAGTCTGCTAGCCATCCAGGAGCGGACCTTACAGTGTCCATCCTTGGCTAATACCCCTCGTCACAGAGAAAGGGGATGGTGATCTTTGACTCCCATCCTAGAAGGTGTCCCTGGCAATGGCATGGCCTTGGTTACAAACATGTGAGTAACACTTCCTCTGAGTGCTTTCCTGCCTTGTCACGCTCAAAACAAGTTTGTCTGTTCCTCCACGTTTTGCTGGGACCTCACACAATTCAGTTCTCCCTTGCCCTTACCAGACTCTCTTGTTGCTTTTATATTCTGTCTTCATTAACTTTGCAAAGCTGAGTCCTACCAAAATTCTTGATGTGAAGAGAAGACTGCACACTCAACCCTGAGACTCTGAAATTGAAAGGGCTAGGGTACAATGAATCACCTGAGAGGCCAAGTAATGGCCTCCCAGAGGTGCATGGTTACTAATCCCCAAAACATGTTATACAACAAAGAATTAAGGTAAGAGATTCAATTAAAGATACTAATCAAGCAGGGTGCTGGTAGCTCACGTCTGCAATCCTAGCTACTCAGGAGGCTGAGGTCTGAGAGTCGCAGTTCAAAGCCAGTCCAGGCAGGAAAGTCTGTGAGAGAGTATCTCCAACAAATGACTTGGAAAAAGTCAGGAGTTGTTCTGTGGCTCAAATAGTAGAGTGCTAGCCTTGAGCAAGAAGAGGCTCAGGGACAGCGCTCAGGCCCTGAATTCAAGCCCCAGGACTGGCAAAAAAAAATTTTTTTAAGATACTAATCAGTTGAGTTTATAATACAAAGAGATTATTCTGGATCATCTGAGCAGGTCTAGTAGAATCACAAATCTTTAAATGCGGAAGTAGGAGACAAAATAATTAGTGTTGGAGTACTGCCTGGTGAGAAAGACTTACCTAGTCATTGTTGGCCTTGCAGAAGGAAGTCACAAACCAGTTAATACTTGATCTCTCCTTTTGCCCTAATCCTGTCCCTCCTCCAATTTCACACTCAGTTTTCAAGCCTGAGGGCAGCAGGTAGAATTGTTCTGCTTAAATCACTACTTCCTCACTCACGTGGGGGGGGGGGTGCGGAGGGGGGGAAGAGGGGGTGGAGCATTGTTTGGGCTTGGGAGTTAAGCAAGTGCTGAGACACTGCTAAGCAGTTAGGCTCTCTTCCTTTTAGCCAAGAGATCCTGTAAGGAAATGGCACATCACTGATTACTCTGAAATGTTAACCTGCCTCATGTGGTTTAGAAATACATGGCAGTGAAGATGCTACAGACTAGAAACCACTGTGCAACAGTGTTGCCAAAGGGCCAAGGAAATGATGGCCTCCGAACGATGAGGCTATCAGAAAAAACTTCTACAGAGAGGTGTGCATCCTGGTTCTATGGCTACTAGGACGATGAGCCATTCTTCTTCTTTTTTTTTTTTTTAAATCTGGCTCAGTTTCCCTATCCTTCAATTGAGAAGTGTTTATCTTGGTCACTTCTAAGCCTGGTTTTGGCTCAGATACTTTATAATGCTCTGATACTAAATAGTTCAAATGAGAATGAACCACTTGCCCCGAGGACTATGTCCCTTTGATTTCCACAGGGAGACCACATTAGCATAGCAGAAAGGATATTGACACTGCAGTTGACTTTTCAAATTCACTGTGCATAGAAGATAAAAGGAAAACAGGCCAGATGGAATGTAAGCTCCCTACTATTTCAAAACTTAGCCATTTCCCACTAAATGTTGGCACAAACTTAAAATTCAATACCATCTTGCGTGCTATTTACAGTTTTCAAACTGACAACAATAGTATGCTTTAAATAAGGAGGAGAAATGGTGCTGAGTGATTCTAATATTTTTCGAATTTCATTTTGTGTATAGAAATATTAAGGAAATAATCAGCGGAAAACAATGGGCTAGGGAAAACATGGAACTTTTGAGACACAGCTGTAACTCCACACTCTCTGAGTGACTGGAATTCAAAGAGTAGACTGAAGGAGTTCTGTGAACTTGACTTATCACATGTGCATTCCCTAACTAAGCTTCCATGTCTCATTTTTCAGAGCCCCACATGCTGTGGCTCTTGATCCATTTTGTGTTACAGACTTCTTTGAAAACCCTTCCCCAAACTAGAAGCTTGCCTTGTGCAGAATATATTTTAAATGTTTACTGTAATAAATACTGTGACATTTTGCATTTAATCTTAGGAAATTTTCAAGTCCCAATTTAAGAAGTCCCAACCTGGTAGTGAGGAGAATATACTTGAAGTCTAGTATATTAACAGTTCACTGCTTGTGTGCATGCATGTGCGCAAACACACACACACACACACACACACACACACACACACACACACACACACAGAGTGATACATAATCAAGGAATTACCTTCATGTAGTGGGGCTTGCTGTGTCTATGCAAGCTCTGGCTTTGCTTTTGAGATCTTGCAGTGCTAAGTTATTCTCATTGGATAAATGTCAGAAGTATATAATATCAGAATGTAAAAGAAGGAAAAAGAAGCCTTTTCAAAAGGAAATATTCTCTAGAGTTGGGATAGTTTCGTTAGCTACCCAATAATTAAATTTCATAATAACTTCCAATTTTCATAACTTCATAATAGCTTCTAGAAAATTGGTCAGTTTTTACAAATCATTGTTATTTGCACTTCTTAGTTGTATTTGTGTGTGAGAGATGAGTAGCTTTCCAATGTTTGCTGGTTATATAGTACCATTAGAGAAAATGCTTGCCTTGAAATTTAGCTATCATAAACCTTTTTGAGTTACTAAGTGGTCTTTATATAAGTAGTGAGAATTGACATATTTTGTTCTTTCTATTTGTGAAGAAACTCACATATTCTGTTTTTCTATCCCCTAACGTGCTTTTAACCATGGTGACTTTTTAAGAGCAAGATGATGACTGTAATATCTAAAATACTTTTGAAATTAAAAGTTTTTGTAGATTCATGGAATCAGATCATTGTAGTCACTGAAAAATGGTTTCTAAAAGTGTGCAATTATTGATGTTCATACTTACTAAAAAATTATACAGCTGTAATCCAGCTAGGTAGGGACTGTAAGTATATCATAGTCCAAGGTCAATATGGACAAAAAGCATACTATCTTGGTAACCTTCATTACACACATGGGTGCAAGTATACACGCACACACACATACACACACACTCACAGGATCACACAGGATCTGTCTTTGTATGTAGCTTACTTCACTTTACCTAATGTCTTATAGGTCGATACAAGTTATATTCATATGGCAGGATATCCTTCTGTTTTAAGGCTGAATAATATTTTTATATAAACACACTCCATGTTTTCTTTATCCAGTCATCTGTTAGTAGATACTTAGAGTGTTTCCTCATCTTGGCTATTGTGAATACTTCTGAAGTGAACACGAAGGTACAGATGTCTCTGTGAGATAGTGATTTTCTTTTTCCTTGACTACATTCCAACAAGTCAGATTGCTGGATCATATGGTAGTTTTGATTTTAATTTTTTGAGAGTCTTAACACATTGTTTTATGATGATTGCACTTATATTCTCAACAAAAGTATATATAAGTTCCCTCACCAAGACTTGTTATCTTCTAATTTTTTGATAATCATTATCTGAAAAAGTGGCTTTGGTTTTCATGTCTTTGCTTAGTCATGTTAAACATTTTATCATAAACTTGTTGGCTGTTTATATGTCTTCATTAAAAAAAATCTATTCATGTTCTTTACTCATTTTTAAAATTTAGGATATTAATTTGCTATTGAATAGTATGAGTTCCTTAGGTATTTTCAATACATTACAGATATATTGCATTATTTTCTCTCATTTCATAAGTTGCCTTTTCATTTTTGATTGTTTCCTTAGCTGTGCAGAACCATTTCTTTGTGTTGCCAAATAATATTCTGCTCTATAGCTAGACCACATTTCATCTATTCTCAATTGAATGCAAATTTGTGTTGTTTTCACATTGTCTATTATTAATAATGTTGTTGTGAATGCTGCTGTTCATTTATAATGTGAGTGGAAAGATGTTTTCATTTCCCTTGGATACACACATAAGAGGGGGAATGCTGTATCATCTAGTAACCTCATGTTTAATCTTTAAAGGTAGCATCAAGACTATTTCCAAAGTAACTGTAGCATTTCACATTCCTACCAGCATTGTGGGAAGTTTGTGATTTCTCTACATTCTCATTAACAAGTATTTTCTAACTTTTTGATTATAGTCATTCTAATGCATATAGAGAGGTTTCTCATTGTGATTTTGATTGGATTAGCCATCCCTGATGGGTAATGATGTTGAGCTTCTTTTCATATGCTTTTTGATCATTTGTATAGCTTAGTTAGGGAAAGAGCTATTCAGATCCCATGCCCATTATTTCAATTGGATTATTTGCATCTTTGCTAGTGAGTTGGAAGAGGAATTTTCTGTTTAACTCATTTCATCAGAGAGGGATTATAAATCCCTCTCTGAGATTTCTAGATTTCATCTTGGTGGTAAAATGGTTGAAGTTCTAAGATGTTTACTTGTGTGCCTAAGGTCTCACAGACAGGATAGACAAACTAAGCTGATGCTGGCTTTCTGACCCTAAAGCAAGATCTCTCCAAATACTGTGTACCCCACTCATATTCACTCAGAAAGTAGTATAAAAGTGTTGATAACACATATTAAGATATTAGTTTAAATAGTTGATTAAAACAGAGTATAGTTAATGCTATGAACTAGAAAAGAGAGCTCAATGAAGCCAGAGGCAAAGGCAGAACAGTGAAGAGGTAAGTTAACAGGCAAAAAATAGTGAATTTTCATTTCTTTGCCTCATGTTAGTTATGCAGAGAGAAAGCAAATGACCTCAAGGATCTTACATGAGGAAGGACTGCACAGAATCCTTTCAATGTGACCTAAGAAGTCAGCAAGTGGAAGGCACGATGTCTGGTAGTCCCAGATGTAGGGGGTGAGGAGATCTCAAAGAGGAGACATTTGGTTTTGTCTGAAAGAATGAAACTAAGTTTCCTTCCCTGACACTGTCTTGGGTACTGCAGGCCCCATCTATTGCCTTTGAGTCAAAGCAGCTAGTACATAATCTGTTCAGCTGGTGGAGCTGCATAGCTGCTGAGAGGAAGTCTCCCTGGGGAAAGGGCAAAGATTCATTCTTTCTGCACCCACAGTCCCTCTTTGTGCAGGCTACTTCCTCAGAGGGTCAAATCTGCCTCAGGAGTCCCTATGAATGCACCAGATGAGTATAGAGATCAAACACATGGCTTCTGCTGGCCTCAGCTCTATCTCCATGGACTTGACAAACTCTGCCGGTAAGGCAGCCCCAGATTTTTAAATAAAGTTTTATTGGGGCATAGCCATGTGCATGTTTCTCTCTCTATATGACCCCTCAAAAAGCCTTAAATACTTACTATCTGGATTTTTTTTTGGTTTGATTGTTTGGTTATTTTTTTTTTTTTGGTTGGTTGTGGGGCTTGAACTCTGGGCCTGGGCGCTGTCCCTCAGCTCTTCAGCTCAAGGCTAGTGCTCTACCACTTGAGCTACAACACTACTTCCAGTTTTCTGGTGGTTTATTGGAAACAAGAGTCTCACAGTCTTTCCTGCCTGGGCTGGCTTTGAACCATGATCCTCAGATCTCAGCCACCTGAGTAGCTAGGATTACAGGTATGAGCCACCAGTGCCAGGCACTATCTGGATTTTTACATCAAGTATTTTTCAATTTCTTATCTGCCAGAGAAACAGGCCATGACAGCTGATTCTTAAATTCTCCATTAATCTGTATCCTTTTGATGTCATCCAAATGGCAAAAAAAACCTTGAGGAGCTACACTTTGATTGGTTATTTTGAGGCTATTCTTATCCTCAGTGAGTGTTCATAGATACTCAAAACTGAATGCTAGCAAAAACCACAGTGCCACTGCTTTCTTGAAAAGTGTAGATATTATTCCCTAGCCTCCCAAATAGCGATGAGACAGCCTTTTTTCAGCCTTCTTGTGAACAATCATGTTCCATGTGTGAGAAGCTCAATGTCTCACCTATATCTTCTAGTGTCCACATGTGCTCCTGGAGGTAATGCCAGCTTTTACTTCGGAAGTAATGAACCTCTGAAGTCCACTGTTCATGGAGTAGTTGATGCAGGGCTACTTGGCCAAGTAGGCTGTGTGGAGCATAGAGAGATGAGGATTGTGATGGCTTTGTAGTGAAGGTATGTCAACAAAGGCTTGGGTGACTGGCAGACTGACATTTCTGCTGTTTTCATTGCTATCTCACAATCTTGATCTGCTTAGGATCAAATGAGGCTAAGAATATTTTCCAGGTTATGAAAGATTACCTTGACAATGTGTGTTAATTGCCTGGTAGAATTTCTAGCATGGGGATACTCAGGAAGCATAGTCACTGTCACTCTTGTTGCTATTATAGCTGCCCTTGTTGTTTTACTCTTGCAAATGAGAGATCAGTGTCTGAACATGAACTTCCTGGCTCTTCACTCATTGTCTGGGATTCTAAGATCAAAAGGTTGTAGAAGAAAGACAAAAACCATAAATAATTGGGGTGGGCTAAGAGTAAAAGGGTCTGTGAAGCGTATTTATTGACTAAGAGATGCAACTGTAGGTCCCATTCAAGTTCATTGTTACCAATCCCCAATAAGGGAGTAAAACCACCATATCTACTTGTTGTTTCTAGAAATGCCAGAAGTCTGTTTTTAAAATTGGAAAATGATTTCAACTTAGAAAAAAAATCTTTGTAATACAATACTGCCAAATATGTACGTTATTTTATCTGACTGGACACTTCTTACATAAAGGCAGCAAAATCGTCCTAGGGAAGAACTTTCTGGAAGCTCTACTTCGATTTGTCCACAATAAAGGTGGTTTCACTATTTCAACTAAGTACCTAACAAATATTTGCTAAACAAGTCTCCTGTGCCAAGCACTAAGCCAAGGATTTAGAGACGAGCCAGAAAGAGTCCTTGTCCTTGAGATCTCATTTATTTTATGGTGTTTACCATGCGGTAAATGGATGTCACCCACATAAATGCAATGTTTTATGGAAGGAAAAGCAGTAAGAAGGAGATTCTTAAGGATGAGGTATTTGAGTTGGATTTTGAAGAATGATAGGAGTTTGTTAGACTGATAAGAGAGTAAAAGAAGACATGTAGAGTTGTATTGTGCCTCGTGGTAGCAGCTTGTCTCATGTGACTAAATTTAGGCTAATTGAAATAAGATGAAACATTCAGTTCCTCTGACGTACATATACCAGACAGTGCGGAATTCAGTTATTTCCAGCTTTGCAGAAAATTCTGTGGGACTGTGTTGATGGGTGACATAAATAAAGTCACAGATAGACCAAATCTATTAACAAGTTCAGAAGACTGAAAGTTTAGGGGATGTTGCTGGGGTGATATAAAATGGAGATGAAAGGTAAGAGATGGAGCAAGAAGAATTGTATGTGGTAATTTAACATTATGCTTGTCAACCTCTGACCTTGCTTGATTCTACATACAACCTTCTAACTACCCCCTCAACAATTGTCAACATATCTCTGGCTTATTTTCTTTGTAATTGACATGTATTTAGATATATCAGATGATACAAAATATGCATAGTATATATTCATACTTGTATATATTCTCTTGGGTTTCTGTAAGGGAAGATATGAGTATTTTTACTTTAGATACTGCCTGTAATACTAAATAATATAAATAATTCATTACAGTCACAAAAATATAATTATTTTCATAGCAGGGTGCTAGTGCACACTGCTGAACCATATTTGGGAACTTATTTCTATGATAATATATTGAGCATCATTAAAAGTATTTCATTGTATGTTCATTATTTTGCTGTCTCTTGTAAGAGACTTAAAAATATAGGATGAACTTTCATGTGGTGCTCATGAAAAGAATGTGAGAGATTTATACTAACAAGTTGTTAATTTAATCTCTGTGTTCTATGTGGTGGTTGATGAACATTAACCACTTCTCAATTATTCTGATGATTAGTCTAACGTTGGATTGATCTCAGTTAAACAAAGGATACAACTGAGGATTTAATTTAGAAATTGTAGCAGACTCTTTTGCAAGTGACAGTTCACCCCTAACTCTTTTCAGATGCCATTATAATTAATAATGGTTCATTTACATATCCATTCCTTTACACTTCTCTTCATTTAGAAGATGTATCCTGTCCGCCTGCACCATGCTAGACACTGCTGAGAACTGGATAGGCTCTCTGCTTTCATGGAGCTGCTACTATCATGGGGGAGATAGCCAATATACTGCTATAAATAAGTAAGTGAGGAATAAATTCTCAGTTATGCTTCATAATGTAAAGACAATAAAACAATGCTACAGCTAATCAAGAGGTGGAGAAGGCAGTTCTTTATCCTGGGCATTCTGAAACTTTGTTTCTGATGAGTTCTTTCAGCTGGTTCCTGAATGATTTGAAAATGCGGGTCATGTATTGGAGAATTGGGAAGAACATTCACAGGACAGTGCAGAATATTGGAGGGAAGAATCTGAATGTGTTTGCTGGGAATGCAAAGCCCTGGGCAGTAACAGTCCTTGTAAGGCACGTGAAGCCTGACAAAGGACTTGAGCAGATTTTGAACCCAGAAGTGATGTAATCTAATCAGTACCTTTTAAAGGGATAGTGATTATGTTGTACAGAATGGAAGAACAAAAGTCAAAAAAGAAAGTAGGATGTGACCCTTAGAGATGAGGATGGTGCCATAATCATGCCTGGAAGCTTTAAGGACAGAGAGAAATGAATGGATTCCAGATAGCTCTCAGTGGTAGAATCAACACAAATTACTATACATTTCTGGAATTGATGCTAGCCACTATGAAAGGCAGGGGGAGAGAAAGATTAGTTGGAGGTACCTAATGTGTGAGGGGCCCCAATGAGCAATTATGTTTAGCTACATCTTTTCTTTTCACTGTATTAGTTTGATATCAAATTAGTGCTTGCTCTGTTGTGAAGAAAATCCATGGCCTCCTTGTTTTCTAGGAATCCAGTGCATTCACTCTACAAGCGAAGCCCCTATAATATGCTGCGCACAATTCCGGCCTCTGGGAACACAGAGGTCCTTGCCTGTATAGAGCTTCCAGTATGACAAGGAAAACACTTAGCAAGTGACTTCATGCTGATCTAGGTTCTAGGCTAACCCAGGGTTTCTCAGCCGTAGCACTATTGATATTTTGGGTTAGCATATACTAGATTTGGCGGGTGAAGGATTACTCTCCATCCTAAGATGTTCAGCAGCATCCCAGGTCTTGATTAACGATGGGCAGAAGACCTTCTACTCATTTGCGTCAACAACAAAAAATGTATGTAGACATTATTAAATTTCCTCAGTGGGACAAAATTTTCCTGGGTGAGGAGCCCTGCCCATTCAAATGGCTAACCTAATGGGACTGGCTTATAGAAACCCAGTGCAGTCAAGTTCAGGAAATCTGTTCTCATTACGTGCCTCATTTAAAAAGGTTTCCTTGCCTGTTTCTCACAGATCCAGCTTTCTATATATGAAGACAAGTCATCACACACTTGTGAGGGAACCAGCCTCCTCATGACCTTGTATTTAGGGGGCTGAGGGTAAGAGATATGAGGTTGTATGGTGTTTTTTTTTTTAATCTCTCTGGAAGGTCTAAATGAGGCTATCTGATTGTTAAGTCAAAATGTACCAATTTTGATCATTTTGCAGTACCCTGAAAATCAGAGTCACTGAATGGCTTTTTGATCTTTCAAGAACAGAGTTATTACCCCACTATCATTACAACACATTGCATTCTGGAGGTTAGTTCTATTAAATTGATATATCCAGTTATATAAGAACTGCACAGATTGGACTTGTTCTACTCTCCACTGCCACCTTGACCTCAAAGTATGGTACTAGCCAGTTCTACACTGGAATTAAAGATTGGATTCTGGAACCCAGACAACTTGAAGATCCACAGACAAACCACCAAACCAGTTTGAATTGAACTAGCAACAGTAACCAGTCCTGCTAGTGATAAGGAGAAGGTTTATTAAGTATAAATTCTATACCAGATGTAGAGTCGCTCTATTTTTATACTTAATTGAGGCTCTTAATTACACTATAAAATGATTGTTGCCATTTTATATGTGGTAATTGAAGTTGAATATCCCACCCTCCTGGTTAGCAACAGGCTGTGAATCAAGCCTCAATTGTCTTCCAGATCTCTGCTCTACCTTCCATACTAAACTTACCTCTCTAGCTACTGGCAAGATAGTCACGTTCCTCTACTAAACGCAGTATATTCTACTGCTAGTGGATCAGCAATAATAATTTGAGTTGAAAACTTTGTCCATCAATATCTAATTCTTCTTCCTCTTCCAATGTCACACTGTGAATTTTTTTGAGATAGAATATAAGGCTGTTGCAGACACACGTGAGTTAATAACCATAAACCTCTAAGGAAGGAGAGGGGTTGTTGGGATATTACCTTGTAAGAAACTTCCCAGGCTCCTTTCAGTTTAATCAATAGCGCTAGTACTGTTGTGTTGTCTCGTTTTCCTTTGTTACTTTTTCAAAGGCAGATTAAACACCCTTTGTGCAAGTGTTCCTCAGCAGACTGGTAATGTGGCCCTATTACTGGCAACAATCTCAGTCTTGTACCAGTGGATATATTCTCTATTTCTCCTTTGGCAGGAGTTGCCTTTGAGGATAAATTCTAGGGATGTTTGTTCCAGATTAAAGCATACAAAACCCAGGTGATTCCCCTGTGTTAATTCACTTCATTTTACATTCTTTTCTTCTTGGTTAGGAAGAAGAGCATTGTACAACAACCTAAACCCTAAAAGTGGAAGGGAAATGTGTTTCTCTCCCATTTTGGTCATTAGGCTCTTTTGTTGGATTGCAGGTAGAATCACAGGTTGACATTTGCAAGCCTGAAATTGACTCTCAAGACTACTAGTGAAACAGCTAGTAGGAGAATTTACTACCTTTCCCCTTCGGTCACCCATGATCTCAAATAAAACAAATAGACCAGCAATAAGCTTTGTTCAGATGAAAGCTTAGGTCAAAATATGGTGGCAGCTGGGTTTCAGTGGCTCTCAACTGTAATCCTAGCTACTCAGGAGGCTGAGATCTGAGGATCGTGGTTCAAAGCCAGCCTGGACAGGAAACTCCATGAGATTCTTATCTCCAGTAAACCACTCAGAAAACCAGAAGTGGTGCTGTGGCTCAAGAGGTAGAGTGCTTGCTTTGAGCTGAAGAGCTGAGAGATAGCGCCAGGCCCAGAGTTCAAGCCCCATGACTGACAAAAAAAAAAAAAAAATGTGGTGGTATTAAAATAGTTATGTTATTGGCTGATCAGCACAACTGATTATGCAATTACAGATTTCATACTTACAGTATTAAATACAATGTGTTGCAATGACTGTCTCTGACTCAGCTTTGAATTATAATACTGGGATTTGTTTAAAAGTTTCCATGTTTGTGTTTGAAAATGGCACTAAAAACACTTTTTCACAGATCATGTGGTTTTAGGGTGTTCAAGCATACCACAGAGCATGTTCTAGCTCTTATTTGATGTTAGGCAGTAGTTACTTTGTATTAGACAATGATATGGATTGGTGGTTCACTTTAAATAGTCTTCATTTTGATCTGGGTTCAATCTTTAAGACTCTTCCTCACCTCAGTTATATTGCTATGGCATAGAACACTAATTAAGATCTTTTTCCCTAAAAAAAAAAGAGTGGTTGAACGCATCCTTTGGTATTAATAATACCCCATTTCCATTATGTCTGTAGTACTCTCGGTGGAATACTACTTTGTAAATCTTGCTTTTCACATTCTGGCTTAATTTTCCAGCGCTTAACTCTGCCTGAGTATAATCTACCCCTTAACCTCTTTAACACGAGGGCGCAGGAAACTGATGACTTTAAATTTACAGTTGTTAAACAGATTGTTAATGACCAAAAGAGCCTATCAATCTTGCTGACCACAATTGTATCTTAAAAAGAAGATGGTTAATTACCGAACTATTTGGTTGATGGTTACTGTAATCACACTGACTGTTCTTCTTGGTGTAGAGAGCCATTAGGCAGTAGACAGGAGACAAGTCACTGTGGCAAAGTGGTACTGTTGCTGGGAATTGGACTCCAGAGGGCAATTTGTCAGTTTGCTTAGGAGGTTCAAAGCTCACTTTATTGTGCTTACACACCACTGCCTGTTTGGCCAGCTCCATCCCCAGTGATGATCTAAAATCTAGAGGTGTTCTCTCTCAATGGCCTTCACTTTGCATGTTTTGGGGCATTCTTTAGGATAGGTAAACATATATTGAGAAGCTCCAGGTAACCCAAGAATCATAGAAGAAGATAGACTTGGCTAAATCCCATCACAGACAGACAAGACTACCATATCACATCAGATCCTTGGAAAATGATTTCTCTAGCTTTCAAGCTTCCTTTCATCCTTTTCTTTTAGTTTAGAGACAACTGAGTTTTGAAAAGCCTACATGCTAGCATTTTTCTTAAATCCACCTGTCCCTTAAAATCAGCTTTACTGCAAAGGACCCTTCAAATAGATCATTCCTTGTGGTCATGTAGAAGGATTTTATTTACAATATAACCATAGATATAAAATTTAAAGGTCACATTGGTCTTTTAGGGCACAAGTGCATATTAGTAATATCCTACCACAATGTCCATCAAACACATATCTTGTGTGCAAGCCTGATGCTCAGAGATACAGAGGCCCATTTAGCCAAAGTGAGGACAATAGAGCCTCACTGTTTACAAGCCATTAGGAATAGTGTGGAATATGCATATGGTAGCTTTCTGGTCTGAAGGACTTCACTAAGATTTGTGTGCAATGCCTTGGAATTCTTAAACTATTGTCCTTTTGGTTCAGTGATGTTGCTTGAGGGGAGGGGGGAATTAATGGCTTTGAATAACCATTCTGCTTACTGTTACAGCTCTATACTTCTTGTGTTGCTAACATATCTGCCCCCTTTCGCCATTAGTGAACATTCTTTCATTGGAACCCATCTCAACATTCATTGTCTTTACCAATCATCTTTCCCCTTCTTCATATCCTGCATCTTGTGAATTTGGATTAATTGTCTATGAGTCTGCCATGGCCTCCCTGAAGTATGCATCATGTTTGACTCATGTTATCTTACTAGTTGCTGACATTATACCTGGCAAAGTTGGCCCTTCTCCTCAAATGGACAACTGGAAAAAAATGCATTAATTGTGTTTAGCCTATAGATTTCAGCTGTTCAGAAAGTGTAAACTCATGAAGGAGCTAGCTCATGTCCTACCCATTTGGGACCATGCCTATGAAGAGTACATAGCCTGTATTCTGACCTTACCACTGGACAGATGCAGTACATGCTTATATTATTACATCAAAATCAATGGCAGCCATCTAGTACAGGGTGGGTACCCATAGTCTGGAATGATTTTTTAAAAATTAAAACAAAACAAGACAGAGGGGAAAAATAACAAAGAAAGTCCTCTGGTAAATAACACTGAAAAATGCTCAAACAAAATTAAATGCAATTCTTGATTACAGAAACTCTCAGACCTCAGCATGTTTCCTGAAATTCCCAGGAGAGCTATAATAAACAGCATTTCCCAAAGTCCTATGAACTCTGAAATTTTTATTACTAGAGCCTCCCTCCCTTCCTTTATCTTTCCCCTTTTAGTGCAACTGTGTGGCAATAGTGATAGAAAGATTGTACTGGAAAAATTCCAACGTGGACCACTAAGATCTGTGAGCTTGCCTGGCTGATTTTGGAGTAATAAAAGACTGCTTAGATTGTTTCCCACTTTGTATATGAACATAATGAAGCCCTATATCCTCAAGACAAAATCAAATCTCTTTGAGCTCATCCTATGAGATAGGGACCAGAACGTTCTTCAACAGCCCTTGTCTTTTCTAATGATTGGTTTTCCTGGCAATAGGAAAGGGAGTCCCAGAGTGAGGCTCAGAATTATATCTATGGCCATCTTAGCATGCTGACTGCAAACAGTGAAGAACATTCGTGGAGACCACTGAACACATAATTCCCTCATTGGAGTCCTCTCCAAGGAGAAGAAATCATCTGTCCACGTGAGGCCTCCAGGAGCCCAGGAGTCTTTAGCCTCTCGAAGAAGTTAATTTTATACTTGGAAATAATGAAATTACTGAGAGATCAGGCCAGGCTCTCTGGTATTTAATATCATCCACATCTCTGTGCCCTGTGATAGTGCTGCCGATTAGCTGTAATGTGGTATTTTGAGCACCATTTAGATATTAATTATTTTTTAATAACCTCCTCATTGAAATCCTAAAGCTTTGCCTAGGATTCTAATGAAAGTTTTCACATGAAAAAGAGGGATAATATTAAACAGGGACTAATAAACCCTCTGAAGAAAATTCAATACACTGTCTTCAACAAAAGAAAGGAAAGTAAAAAGGAACAACACACGTTTTCCACTCATGTGTGTCCTCTCATTAAGATTTTGCATTCATTATTGCACCATGGCTGCAAATTCTTCTCAGCATGTATGTGCTTATTAACCCATAAAGAATTATTGTCTCTGTAATGAGCATCCAAAAATGTATATATTAAAACATCCTTTAACCCTATGCAAAAGAGAAAGCATGTATTAGCAATAACAATCTGGGACTAGGACATACGTTTCTTTGCAAGTATGCAAAACTCTTCTCTTAGTCAACTTTTAATCATCTTTGAGAGTAGGAGGAGAAGACAGAGACAGAGAGACAAGGAGGAAAGTGAGAGAGGGAAAGAGAAAAGGAGGAAGGAAAAGAGGGAGGAATAGAGAGGGAGGGAACGAAGGGTATATAATATCTTATGAGAATATGAGTTCTTCTGGAAAATGGAAATGTCTTGGCCGTGGTTACCTGGTGAGTCAGTAATCAAGCCTGGGGCCTTACCCTTGAGGGATAATATAAGGATGTGGGAAAGGCTTCATTCAGTCTGTGAGTAGTTTTCCTAATGGTCCATGTTAAATGGACTAGAATTATCTGCATTAGAGGTTTATAAATTGTCCAGCTAGGCATCCAGTTAAGCAAATCCTTGGCAAGTGGCCCATATTATTATCAGAACCTTTTTTTTAATAGAAATTGTTTAGGAGTAATTTTATTTTCCTACTTTTTCTTTTTCTTTCTTTCTTCCTTCCTTTCTTTCTTTCGTTCTTTCTTTTTTTTTTTTTTTGTCGTGGGGCTTGAACTCTGGGCCTGGGCACTGTCCCTCAGCTCTTCAGCTCAAGGTTGGTGCTCTACCACTTGAGCCACAGGGCCACTTCCAGCTTTTTCTGCTTATGTGGTGCTAAGGAATCGAACTCAGGGCTTCACACGTGCAAGGCAAGCACTCTACCACTGTACTACCTTCCCAGCCCTGATCAGAACCTTTGAGACAGTAGAGACTGGATGTATATTTGGATAGTATGTACCAGGAGGCTAGGATTGCTGGTGATGTCTGGTATCCAATCTCATTCAGGGGCCAATACAATTGAGTGTCTCAGAATATTATCTCAGGCAGTGCAATGAAGACAAATGAAAATAAAGATTATTCAAAGCAGTCCAGTGGAAAGCACAAAGCCAAGCTAAGTCTCCCAGAAAGTTGTATTGGACAAGTCAACTCAACATGGTAATGGAGACTAGAACTCATTCGCGTCCCAGTGGATATGTGCTCAGATCCCTCAAGGCAAATAAGTAAATGTGGATGAAAGATCTCTTTTCCATATGGTTTCACTAGATATTTCACTGCAAACATTTCACTGCATAGCAAGGAGACTATTTAATAACATGTGGTCCTCAATATGCTGGAAATGAAGAGTGTATGATAGTGGTTGTTGGACATCTTCATTTTGACTTCACTTTGGCCCCTTTGAACTGTCAGGTCAGTTGAAAAGCTGAAAGGAATTCATTCAGCTTCAGCTTCATATGTAATGAAGCCTTTTTTAAATTAATAAATGTTTTTTCTAAAGGTGGTTCATGTGATTATGCTATGTATGGCCATTTTTTAAAATTATAGCTTAATCCAGAATAGATGACAAGCTGACCAAGCTGGTTATCTATCAGACTGTAGCGGATTTCCAAGTCCAAATTACTAGGCATGGATTTATCAAGAGGCAGCTTGTTAAAGAAAGAACACAGCTTGCTTTCTTCTTGCAGATTGCCCTGATGGTCGCAGAATCCTTGAAATCCTCAGGGAACAAATTGGGGATAAAAGTTAGAAAGCACACCCAGCTTATTTTCCATGCTCTGAGCAGACTTGACAAGAAAGACTGAATTTAATCAAAAAAGATTTTATTGATGAAGGTATCTCTCCTTCAGGCTCAACTTTGGCCTCCGCATGCTAATAAAACCATTTCATTTCTCAGAAGTAGCCCTCTGCATAAAATCCTGGGAGAGACCTGGTCAGGAATACATCCTGGGGTGAAGGACTTGAAGACAATCAATCGGATGTTGGCAAGGTCTCTGGCCCGTCCTTTGCTGAGTTAGGAAGCACTTGCCTGGCTCTGGGCAGGCTGATTTTTAAGTTAAGGGCAATCACCAGAATGCCTTTGGATGCTTGGGAAAGTGTAAGTCTACTGGAGAGCCAGCTCCTCTTCCCAGCTCCTGCCAGCTGAGCCTTAAGCAACCAGATCCTGCTATTTTATTTCCATCTTCTCTGTGCACATGAAGGTTTTATTGCCCAGATAGGAAGATTGAGCAATCTGGAGCCTCAAATTTTTATGACTGCTAGTTAGTACCAGTTTGTGCCCTTTTAATCTGTTAGTACAATAGGGTAGCATAACGTGTACCTTCTCTTTTGGCTTTCTGTCTGTGGCAATGAGAGAGGGGGTGTATTTTGTATTTCTTCAATAGCTGTGTATTTGGAGGATATTTGTAAAGATAAACTTAAACTGGGAGCCTGTAGCTCACACCTGTAATCCCAACTACTGAGGAGGCTGACACTTGAGAAACTAGTCCAGAGTGAAGCCAGCTCAGACAGACAGATCCACAAGATTCTTAGCTCTGGTTAGCCATCAAAAAGCTGGAACTGGAGGTATGAATCAAGCGGTAGAGCAACAGCTGTACATTCGGAAAAAGCCAAGTTGAACAAAAGGCTCAGCATTCAAGCCCTGCTACTGGCATTAAAATATTTTTAATTAAAAATACTTATTTAAATATTTATTCATTTAATTAAAAAAATCAAATATAAGCTTTAAAATGCAGGTTGGTGTTCAGAAACTTCTCACCCTCATTTCAAGTATAGTATTCAGTTCCCATTCTTCGCAGGACTCTGAAAAGAAGTTTTCCCCCACAGATGATACTCAGAACCCCAGACACAGAGGCAGCTAGCGGAGAGGATTTGCAGCCTCTGTTGTTGCCCATTAGCTCTGAGAGCTCAGCAGGGATGGGGCACCTGCAGGACTGCAGGTGAGGTATAAAGCGAAGGGCCTGAATTCAGATTCTGGATTTCTGAGCTTCTATGCTAAGGCACTATTGGGTGATGGCTTTTCTTCCCTTCTTTTTCTTGCTTGTCTTTTATTCCTGTGCTGTTTCTCTTTTTCCCTACTTTCCACTCTCCCAGTTAGCCATCCACTCCTCTGAGCTCAGCTGAGGTATAATAAATTCTATCAGATCAGGGCCCACAGCTTTCTCATGCTCTGGGAGCTCCATGGCCTATTTTCTAATAAGTATTATATATGCACTTTCCTGATCTGTAAGATAGATGTCCAAATACTACTTTTCCTGGTCTTTGGAGGAGAATTTTTTAGACATTAGAATTCTTTAGAATTAAACATTAGACATTAATTCTTTTTTTTTTTTTTTTTTTTTTTTTTTGCCAGTTCTGGGGCTTGTACTTAGGGCCTGGGTACTGCCCCTGAGCTTCTTTGGCTCAAGGCTAGCACTCTACCTCTTGAGCCACAGCGCCACTTGTGGCCTTTTCTGTGTATGTGGTACTGAGGAATCAAACCCAGGGCTTCATGCATGCTAGGCAAGCACTCTACCACTAAGCTACATTCCCAGCCTCTAGACATTAATTCTTTAGAATTAGACCTTAGGATTCTTTAGTGCTTTGTAGGTAGTTGGTCCAGGTGGGTGGGAGTAGAGTTCCCCTTTTTGTCTAACCCTGTGAGCTGAAATGATCCCGTGAAACACGGTCTCAGGCATCCATGGGAGGAGCTGAGAATGGCTGTTGCCTTTTTTGTTGTCCAAACAACCACTTTGGGGAGACAGTGGATTTCCAACCTTGTCACATATGATAGGAATGCAGAATTCCTTGCTCTGGTGCCATCTTCATTTAGTAGAAAATGTGATGTTCAATCAAAGTATTACAGGGAGCCACCAAGGTGCAACAGAATTTAGAGGCTGAGAATGCTTCCTTAGATCCTCCACATCAGAGCTTGCCTGGATAGAATCATTTTCCCCCAAAAGGATCTTTTGGCCTTGATCCCATCACCTTGCTACCTTTGCCAGGTAAATGCTTAAATGCTTGGCACTGGCCTCTCTTAGGGTCAAGGTTCTGAAAATTTTCAAGGAAAAATAGAAAGGCCTGGCTAAGGCCTTTCTCCCTGCTGGTTTTACTCACCCTGTATATATTCTTCAAGTTCTTAGAAATCAATACAAGGGGCCTGGAAAGTGCTTGCAATTCCCAGTAGAAGGTGATTGTTCTTGGAAAAATGAAAGCAGGACTCCTGTTCTTCGTACATGCCTCGAGGCTCCCATGGAGTCAGTCAAAGAAAAAAAAACACCTGTTGGGGATACCCCAAGCATATGAATTTCAGGGACTGGATTGAGAAAAAATTCAAAGTAGTAAAACTTTGAAAGGAAGACACAAGACGAGAAACCAGATCTTGAAAAGTGCATGATCAAACACAGTCCTGTGCCCCACCAATAGGCTGAGGCTGCTGGCACTTTTGTTCTGATCTTAGCATTCTGAATAGCTAGGAGCAAATCCAATTAGAGATGTCAATATTTTTTTTAAGCATCATATAGCCTGTGTTTTCTAGATGCGCTTGGGGGCCATCTCGGAAAGCATTTTTCTTGCCAAGGTGACTGCTTGAGGCTCCTGATCAGAAAGGACACCTGGCACCTTCCTGTCCCTTACAGTGCTCAGTATAGTATATTAGGCAGCATTAACAGGGCTTGAAGTTAAGCCAGAGACTGAGGATGCTGTGACCTTCAATGACTGAGCCTATCATTCATTCTGTTTCATTCCTGTTCATTCTGAACATTCCTTACTAAACATACTTGGGTATTCCCAAATGATCTCTATTAGCCAATTGGGGAGCTTTTTCGTCAGGCCTGAGGATTATGACAAAAAGAGAAAAATGGGAAATTTCTTTATGTAGAACCGTAAGAACAAAACTAGCAAGTCTGTTTTAGAATCCTATTTCTGTTTGTTGCTATTTTGCTGTGTGCATTTTTTTTTATTACTCTCTGAAACGTAAAACCACAAGAAGAGTTGGCTGAAGGTCTTTTTTGTCCTTGAAATTAAATGGGCCACAATTCTAAACATTTGGATTCAATGAAACATTGAGCAGAATCTTTTAATGTTGTGTGACAGAGGCAAAATGCATGTTACCCTAAGGCTCTTACCTTAATGATCTTCCCATTGAATGCTTTCCTATTATACCCGGAAGCTAGTCTCCATAGTCTACTGACAATTGTTAAGGGGCTGAATTCTCTCATTCTTTCCTGTCTGCTAAAGGTGAATTCACCTTCTGTACTTTAGTTTGATACCACTATCTACTGGTAGCCCTTGAGGAACCAGCTTGGATATACAAGCTGCTTGTTAGAACAGCCACATAGAAGTAATAGTAGAGATGGAAATCACTTTACTGAACTTTAACAGTGATCCAACAAACCTCACATCCTTTACTTTTCATAGACTACTTGCCTTTCACAAACATGTCTGACTGAGACAGGAATGTTTCTCAATAGTTCTGAAGACAAAAAGTAAAGTAACAGAATGAGTGTGCTACAACTTTACTCATTTGTCAGAGATCTGGGTGACTTCTACTAAATCAGAGTGTAGTTTGAAAATATAGAAGGATATTTTCTCAGGTTTTGTGATATTCACTGTTCAACTGCTGCAGACACAATATGCTCTTCAGTTCTATGTGTATTATTATTTTCTCAGCACTAGGTAGTCAAGAAAATAATAAAAGTGTCATGTTTTTTGGTTCTTCCACATAAATATTTCTATTCTAGATGATTTCAAGTTATACACTGGATGTCTCTTCATAGAGTTGGAAGGAGATTGGCAGTACTATATTATCTCTTATTTCTAGCATACAGGTCAAGTAGAAAGAAAAAAGTTCCTAAGAACATAGATAATAGTGAAATGCAGTGAAATCATTAGGAAGCAAAGAATTTGGAATATTGTATCACCTTTTCTGTAGTACTAATTTAATTCTAAATTTAATAATTTGGGTGATGCTTTTTTTTTTTTTTGCCAGTTCTGGGGCTTGAACTCAGGGCCTGGGCACTGTCCCTGAGCTTCTTTTTTTGCTCAAGGCTAGCACTGTACCACTTGAGCTTTGGGTAGCTTTTTAAACAGTGAGCTTACTGAAAATTGTACAAAAAGCTTTTGTAAGCCAGTGCAAATCGACTACGGTTTCATGACTGTTGGTGTCCTACTTACCTAGATCCAGAAATCAGCTAGAGATCCAGACAATTTGGAAAGAATTCAAGTTTTCTTACCTAGTAAGGTTGAATCCAAGAAAATAATTTCCACTGAACATTTTCGTTTCTTACTCCTCTGCTCAACACAGAAGTCCATGGCCAAAGTCAATTTAGTGTTGCCTTCAGCTTGGAAAAGTCTAGACCAGCCTTGGGCATGTGTGTTGAACATGAAGCACTCTGCCAGGTTTCTCTATGACAAAGAGAGACAACCAAGGTTAATATAGGCAGCTTGGACTATGGACAAGGAATCAAATGAGGTACACTTTAAGGGTATATCATCAGTTGCAAGATCATGTCTTCCTCTCATACTTGGGTTCAGTTTTCTATATGGTCCTCCAGGACATCTAAAGTTATATGAAGCTCTTAACCTCTGAGAATTTCCACCCACTGTTCTTGCCAGTCTTCTTCATCAAGAATTTGCTTACATTTATTTCCTTGACTGGATAATATTATTAAGGGAAAACTAGATTCCATTGCCAAGCCTGAATTTCTCCATTGAGAACCACCTCAGAGACAATCTTAAAATTCAGTTGCTGGCTGTTCCGTTTGATGATGGAAACAGTGTTCTATAATGATCTGTTCCTGAACCTAAATATTACTAATATTTTTTTCATCTACCTATGTAATTGAAGATAGGGATGAAGATACTTCAATAATGTAGTTCCCAGAAATTATTTCATGAAGTATGTTAACTGTATACTTGCAAACACATTAAGGTATGAAAGTGTTTTCTATGTTTCATCTTCAACATCTAAATGTCTTAAGAGCTTCGAAATCATTTTGCATTCCCACCAGCAATGCTTTTTATATTAAATATGGGCTTCTTAAAAGACTGCTATTTTGAGCATGTCTGTGCCTGAGAGCAGGCACTGTTTAATTTGAACAGTAGGCAAGATAAACATCTCACATTTGAGGTTGGTTTAAAATGAGAAAAAAGTACTATTTTAGTGAAAAAGAAAGTAGGAAATAATAGGTCTTTGAGCAAATAATTTCAAAGCCCCTGATGTTAAATTATTTTTTATTATATCCCATATTGCTAATATTTAGTAACAGAAAGCTTGCCTCAACTAATACGTTAGAGGAGAAAAACTGGCACATTATTATCTGTCCAGAAATCATACTGGGACAAGTTTATCTTATCTTATTCACTTTTGCATTTACTTAATAAAATTGCATTGTATGTTAGTCAAATCTTCTCAGAGTTAGACTATAACTGGGTACGATTGTTCCAGATTGTCATGTTCTATCCTGAATTTTTTTATTTCTTTTTATACACTATTTTATTGTACTGACTTGCATGAAGAAGAAATGGCACATACAGGTCTTTTTCAGTTTCCATGGAACTCTTCTCCCCCCATTTTTCTAATCCCAAAGGTTGGCTTTGGGAGGCTTTTCACCCCTTGGAAGGTATATGCATATGTATTTGTTTATGTGTGTGTGTGTGTGTGTGTGTGTGTGTGTGTGTGTGTGTGTGTGTGTGTGTGTGTTCATTTTCCTCCATGATCTGTTGTTTTCCCTAAGCTTATGAACTATGGCCTTATAAGAATAGTGGGGACCCCTTTGGTACTTTTTTTGGTGCTAAGGATTGAACCCAGGACAAAAATTCTACCACTGAGCTTTACTCCTAGCATGGGATGCACTTTCTTTCTACTCTCCATCCTCTCAGGAATGACTTTTATAAATGAACTACTATTGCCCATGTATCATTATGTCTCTTAAAGGGCAATTTTATATCTAAATTCTAATCAGTGGAAAGATAATTAACCAAATATGTGGAGAGAAAAAAAGGTTCAAACAATGAGTCAGAGTCACAGAGATCAGACATGTAGTCAACAGTTGGTAATTGATGGGGTCATGGCCTCCTTAGAAACAGGAATCCCTCTACCCAAGAGATCTTTCTATTATTCCATCTCTGCTATGTGGCCCATTGGCCACCAAATTGGTCACCTAATGATTATTGGGTGGTGAGTTAAATTTTTGAGAAGTGGGCATCAAAACTATGCCCTAACTTTCCATAAAAATAAGTATGACAAGCCTTGATTTTAGGGTATAGATCATCAATCCCGCTTAATTTTTCATTTGTGAGCCCTATTGTCTGAGCCAACAAGAGCAATGTTGCTGCGTGTGGTCTCAACTTAGATGTGACTGTATTTCTGGGCACTGCTTATACCCATTCTTTCCACCTAGCCTCAGATTATAGAACTAGAAGAAACTCAACTGTGTTTTGGCTAACAATAAATTAATGATCAAGACTGGAGAAGATGGCTCATTGACCTGACATCTATCATGAATGAATCAACTCACTTCAATATGCCAGAATTGCCTCTATTCTTGTTCCTAACAGGAACTATTAAGGAGGTTTCATGGTGTCTTATGTATGTGCCTGAGCTCTCCTACGGCTCTTCACTCTGACAAACTCATTTAGTCCCCACAACACTGTCACAGCTGTTGCTGTTCTTCCCCTTTTCCCGATGAGCAACTTGAGGCACTTAGAAATCTTGTACTTGCACAAGATCACAAAGCTACTAAGTTCTAGCATAGACATTCAAAGTCAGCCAGTCAAATATGCAGAGCCCAGGATTAGAGCTGTGCTTAATTGCAGCTATCTACCAGCAAATATATAAGAAGCTGGGAAACAGGACTGATCCAGACAGACACAGTTCTGCTATAGAAGAAGCAGCAGTGACAGAAACCAAATGAGAATAGAAGCTCTTGAAACAAATGCACAAGGGAAATTGTTCTGGAAAGGTTTAGAAGAGAATGCACAAAGACCCTGGGGAGGTAAGGAGTTTAGAGAGTTTAGCAGAAATAGCAGAAACAAATGGCCAAAGATGATCAAGTGAAGGGAAAGAAGTAGGAAACCTAAATAGCTGCTTGAGAGTCTTAAAGCCTGTGTGGATGTAGCTGTGTGACAGCTCCTTGGCCAACTGAAGGCATATTCTTCTGTTGTCATGATCTTCTTGAAGGAGTTTCCTTTCTTGTCCTTAATTTCTTGTCTCCTTTTAATTCTATATTTTATTCTCTGATGATTCCTCTTATGTGGAGTTGGCCACTGATGTGGGAAAGAAAATAGTTTAATTGATTAAACCATTGAATTAGTGGTTCTGAAACTATGTCACCCAGAGAATCTTCTAGAAGAATTGAAGGAAAGTCTACTAAACCATGAAGTGAGCCTGAGTCTTTATTCATATCCCATGAGAAGCCTTCCATCATTTGCCTCTGTATGAACACAAGAGTTGCTGTAATTAAGCCATTATTACCAGTGCCTAATATAAATATTATATCGAGACTGTGTTACTGATGTTATTTTCCATTTATTTCACCTTAAACAATGCAAAGTCAATTGTGTTTTGTTTATTCATGTGGTGGAGGTCATACGTGTATATGTGCATGCCTGTGTGTGTTTGTGTTTTTCTCAAATGGTTCAATTTTATCCCATTCATATCTTGGTTTCATCTATCCCATATGGCAAATGGCAGTTGATTAGGGCTTTCTTTAGATCATTATCAATTGTTTTCTACCTTGCAGATAGTGCTGTTAGGGTAAATCTATCATATCCTAGAGATCCTATATAGCTTGTTATTTCTAGATGATTTATTACCCTCACTGTGGAAATGTTGTTAGTGAACATTGGGGAAGCAGAGCTTGTATTGAGAAATATCAATGTATCCTCATGTTCTGGCTTGCAGTGACAGTCACAGATCCATCTCACTGACAGTTACCTTGTTAACATTTTGATCAGATGGCAAATTTGTCATTTTTCATGGTAACAAGTATAAGTTTGCACAAGAACCATAGATAGATAGATGGGGAGGATAAAAACAGCTCTCTCTTAGCTTTTTTTTTTTCTTCTCTGTGTGATGTAATCAGTAATCTTTGGGAGAAGTGAAATAATTACTCTGTGAAAAACTCATCCACTGGGAATTGTGTTTGTTGTAGAAAACTCAGATTTTTCTTCATTAGGACACAATGTGCCCTCTCTTTTTTTTTGTCTTTTTTCATTTACTGACAGTTTGATTAACACAAAAAACCTGCATGAAAAAGTGAGACAGAAAAAAAAGGGCTTACTGTTGGAATAGTTGGGTTTCATCTCAGCATCAAATGTGAGCAAGGTGGGTACAAATCACAGCATGGCCAGCTCTGAAGTACGGTGAATGAGCAGCCTTGGGGATGGAGTTTCACTCTTCCCTCTCTGCACATTCCAAGCTCACTCTGAAGCCCTGTCTTGTTAGCATCAATATCAAATAATACATGTTCTCCACCAAACACCTGCCAATAACAATGAGGTGACCCATCTTGATGCCTCCCTCGGGGAGATCACACAAATGATATTGTCTTTGTGTTGTTTTTACTTTTAGCCTAGATTCCTCCCTGGTAAAGTCTTTAAACTTGGAGAACCTTAGAGAAGCTCTAGGTTCTCTCTGGTGCTTAGATCAAGGTAAATGTGTTTGAGAAAGAATTCTACTTTGGGGGGTGTCTTTTTCCTTACATTACTTGAGTCAGAGAAAGGGCTCTGACCTTCCAGTGAAAATGATAGTTATTGGTCCAATAGACAGTTCTCAGCTGGAGCTCAAAAGGACCTCAGGCAAGCTGGTATCCCTGAAGTTCAGGTAATATCAGGGTACATATGCCTGGCTAGCTTCCTGCGATAGGACAATAGGACTCCTGATGCCAAATACAAGCACTTCTCTTCTAAAATGTCATGTAACTCACTCTCATAGGTAACTGGGAATCTAAATTACAGTTGGTTTTTCAAATAATCACAGCAGGTAAGATATGACAAATGCAATCAATCCTTGTGTGTGTGTGTGTGTGTGTGTGTGTGTGTGTGTGTTGATCCTGGGGCCTGAACTCAGGGCCTGGGCACTGTCCCTGAGCTTCTTTTGAACAAAGCTAGTGCTTTATCACTGGAGTCACAGCTGTATTTCCTCCTTTTTTTGATAGTTTAGTAGAAACAAGAGTCTCACAGACTTTCCTGCTCGTGCTAGCTTCCCACCATGATCCTCAGATCTCAGCCTCCTGAACAGATAGGATTAAGGTGTGAGCAGCCAGCACCCGGATCCATTAATATGCTTAAAGGCAGAAAACATTCATGGCTGCTCTTATTCCAATAGTAGTATAACAAATAAACTAAACTTTTTCCTTACTAGTTTTAAGGACTTGCACACATTTCAGGGAGGAGGTAAAACTAAACAGTTAAGGTAAAACTCCTTGCTTGTGTTAAGGTAAAACCCCTGATTGTGCCATCCTGCTTTAGCTTTGAACACTGTAAGGTCCGCTCCTGGATGTCTAGCAGACTCCACCCTCCTCACAGCAAAGTCTCCACCCAGTACCTGCGTTACCTAGGCAACTGGGACACCTGGAAGAGGTCACATCTGCATCCACTGAGGTCACATCTGAATTTGATGTGGCCATGCCTTTCTCTGCCCAGACCCTAGATAAGGCCTAGCCCAGGCCCAGAAGCTCTCTCTCTGCTCTTTTCTAGCTCTTTCTCAACTCTTTCCTCCTCTTCTCTTTCCCAGCTCTCTTCTCTTTACTAGCTTGCTCTTTCCCACCTCTTTCCCAGATGCTCTCTTTTCTAGCTCTTTTCTAGCTCTTTTCTCTCTCTTTCCAGCTCTCTCTCTTTCCCAGCTCTCCCAGCCCTCTTTCCCAGGCCTTTCCCCACCGCGTGGAGGACCAAGATGGCCTGGTGCCCGCTGGAACGGTGAATAAACCTACCCCTTACCTGAATACCACGTGCGTGGTGATGTTCTTACGCGGCTACCTCTTTTTAAAAACCTAACGAACACTTTTACAAGGTCCAGGGAGACCTTCTCTATTCTTGTTCTTTCCTGACTAGCTGAGCATAGTTTATTCATTCATTAGAGATAAGGGAGAGACTTCCTTTCCATTTACCAGATACACCAGAATTTGTTATGTATGATGAGCAATATCCTGATGGGAAATAAAGGGGTGTAAAACAAATCACCTAGGAATCTCATTTCCTTAGCAGGAGATCCAGTGATTTTCCTGGTAGTATTATCTGAAAGTCTTCAAATGCAGTCTGTTCCAAGACCAAGCCCTTATTCTAGAAACTTGCTGAACAAGGTCAATATCTTAAGTGAATTCTTCTCTACTTCTTTTTCTTTTTTTTCCCCCTGAAAGCCCTGAGGGTTTGTTTACATGTCCCACAGGCCTCCCTGAAGTCACTTGTCACTTCCTGCTATGGATCATTGCCTTGGGCTTTCCTGCTTATCACTTCTAGCTAGATATAAGGCAAATTCTCTTTGCCGAGCCCCTTTCCAAGAGAGTTTATCCTGCGGAGACCATCAACTCCTCTAAACTCTTCAAAGGCACAACTTAGAGTAGACTTTTGTTTAAACAACCTCTTTTTTTCTTTCAGTGGTGGTAGTTTAAGGAAAATTTGGAGGAATTATGGTCCTAAATCAGTTTAGTAGAATGTTTTCAGTTGTACATTACAGAAAAGCCTGATTCAAAAACCTCAAGCACCTAAAATGTTCAAATGTAAAATTCTTCCTTGGTTGATTATCTCATTTACAAATATCATCATCCAGAATATAATGTCTTCCTTTCTTTCTATTCCATGTTCTACCTATGTGAGCTTCATGCTCAAGCTAGCAATTTTCATTGTCACTGTCTTCCCAGTATGACTCAGAACTGGAAAAAAAAAAAAAAAAAGAACTATGATTTCCATTCTTCTTTTGTCTTCCTTCTTCCTTCCTTCCTTTTTATCCTTTCTTCCTTCATTTCTGACAGAGCCTCAGTATATATCCCAGTGTGGTGTAGAACTTGCTGTTTTCCATCCTCAGCATCCCAAGTGTTGAAATTATAGGCATGTTTCACAATATTCACCTTCTATGTATCCTTTGATGAATAAGAAACTTGTTTATGAATGTCTGCCTATTTCTACTGATGGCATAGACCATGTGCTGTGATTACCTTCCTGTTCTATGTTGTGTCTGCATGAGTTCAACTGTGAATGGCTCGTGCGAATGGAGTATTCTCATGTTTGTGTTTCTATGATTGCTTTTGTTTACGTGGCCTCCTGTCCTCCAGGGTCATTCATTGCTCGTTCATTGTATCATGTACCAGGATTGCCTTCCTTTTTACCCTATATATCATTCCATAGTATTTTGTTTATCTAATCACTTGTCAGTGGGTACCAGATTCCTTCTACCTTTTGTCTGTTACCCATAGTTTTACAATGAATATGGCTATACAGAGATCTAATTGAGTCCTTGCTGTCAATTAGTTTTGACACATACTCAGAAGTAGAATTGGTGAATTACATGATAATTCTGTTTTTAAATTAGGGAAAACTTATCATGTGGCTTTTCTTACAGTGGCTGTATGATATTGTATTCCTACTACTAATGTATAGAAGTTCCTCATGCCAACACTTGTCATTGTCTAGGTTTTGCTTTGTTTTGTTGATAGTAGCCACCCTAAAAAGATTGAAATAGCAAGAAGGCATTTTAACCTGTGTGTGGGGGAAGGTATATTTGTTCATGCATGCATTTCATGGTACTAGAAATGGAATCCAGGTTCTTTTAGTTATCTAGCAAGCCACCTGTCACTAAGCTACATTTCCAGCATTCTCATTGTGGTTTTTTGCTTTGCATTTCATTAATGGTTGCTCATATTGATTATCTTTTTGTGTATAATCTATATTTTTAAAACAATTTCTTTATCACAAAATCTGAAGCATCTGTGTTTATAATTCTGTGCTGACTGAGATCATGCCAATTTAGATAGGAAAGCAAGTGCTTTATGTCCATGTGACTAGAAACAAGCCTTCTAAAACAAGCCTTTTCATAACAAGGATAGATTTTCTCGAAGGTCAAATCTAGATTCAGTTCTAGAAAGAAAAATTTATAAGAAACAAAACAAAAAGAATCATTATTACATTGAAATCTTTGCTCTTTTTGGAGGGGTGGGGGCAGTTATTGGGCTTGAACTCAGAGCTTGGGTACTATCTCTGAGCTTTATTAGCTCAAAGCTAGTGCTCTACCACTTTGGGCCACAATGACACTCCCAGTTTTTCTGGAAGTTAATTGGAGATAAGAGTCTCATGGGCTTTCCTGCCCTGGCTTTGAACCACAATCCTCAGATCTCTGCCTCCTGAGTAGCTAGGATAACAGATGTGAGCCATTGGCACCCAGCTTGCCATTTTTTATTAGTTTTGTAATCCAGACTTTTAAAAACTTGAAATTTAAAAAAAAATTAGCAATTCGTCTTTACAACACCAAAGCTATAATTCAACTTAGCTCAAACCCCATGTAGATTAAAGAATAGGTATAAACCCCAATAACTACTGTGTAGGTGACCTCAGACCTCATGAACATTAATGTGTGTGAAGGCTTGCATCCTTTTCTTTGTTCTAGTATGGAAGACTTTCCATTTCTATGCCTGCACTCTCATTGAGCTTACAGTGTACATTTTATGATTCAAGAAACCTTTAAGATAGGGTTTCATGTGATGGTTTGATAGAAAAGCAAGGACATGTTCCTTTCTGTATCCTTTATAAACTAATGAAGGATTAGGTGCATAAGCTAACTATATTTATTTCTGCAAGGGATTCCCTAAGTGATAGACGAAGAATATGTGAATATCCATACTCATTTTGTTTCTGTGTCTCCAGACTGGATTGAAGAAACTTATCACCTGGAATCAGTTCTTGAAGTAAAAACAGCTTCTACCACTTAGAAGCCTTATTTGGCAGAATAAGGCATCTGGGCTTGGGAAGAATGCTGGTATCTTAAGAAATGATGTGTGACTCATGGCTGTCATATGACTGTGATATGAATCCATCTGAAACAACCCAAGGAAGTCATGTGCATCCTTGTCATGAGCCATATTTCCATAACAGTAGTCTAAAACCGGTCCCCATTTATTGATAACCCATTGTGAGGGCTGTGGTATTTCTAAATTAACGTATAAATGTCTCTAGAATACTATTTTATTGGGAATTAAAGTAAAATCCCTTTTCTAAAAATGAGGATAAAGAAAACTCATCTGGAGAGGTCCCAAATATCACAAAAATACAGTGATTTGAAAGTATTTCCCTTTACTGTCCATGAGGGATAACAAATCACATATATTTTCCCTATTCCCTGAACAAAGATAACATGCCTAGAGAGAGCCCCAGCATCTGACAAGCATCTTAATGACTCCAGTGAGAGCACCAAGGCACACACAGCTCCTCACCTTCCCAAATGATCATGAAAAAGAGAAGCTGAGCAATGTCTTTCCTGGGAGAGGGAAAAGTAAACAGTGAGCAGTAGTTAAAGGAAAGCAGCTGACACTTGCTGACAGGTACCTCAGAGGTCAATGACAATGTAGATTGCTTTCCCTTCGGCCTTGAGACAGTGACAGAAGGAAAGAAGCATCCTAAATCATAGTCTGAATTACTGTTCCCTGCAAACAATTCTGAAGCCCCTGAAGACTTGGTTATCAGTGTTGGAGTGACGCATCCTTCTCCTTGGGACCTGAAACTAAAGAGAAGGAGAAGCTCAAGCCCCTCCAGTCTCCAGAGAAGACCAAAGGATGCTACTGGGATGGACCCAGCTAATAAGGGTTTTTTGAAGAAATGATCAGAGACACTGGAAAAGAAGCTCTTGCTGAAATAGGAAATGCTTCTGCAAACTCTTGGTTTTCCTTTTTTATATATTTTTTTTAAATCTTGGCTTTTATGTTTTTTGCTTTTGAAAAATGGGACCTGTCTTGTGGGGATTTAGAAAGTGATTGAAGGTGCTGATTAGCAGCTGACAAAGAGATCAGAGTGCTAAAGAGAATGAGTGAGGAAGCATAGAAGAATCTCCATTTCTGAAGGGGAAAGTGGCAGGTTTTTCCTGTTGTGCTGGGCAGCTGACCTGTCCTGGCAACCTCCTTGGTCCCTAGCATGGTGCCAGGCACAGGCTGATTTGGGAGTAAGTTTATTCTGATTAACCAAAAGAGAAATACCTGTACGAGCAGACCAATAGAGCTTCCTGATCCCTTCCTGGACTTTACCCTCCCCTTCAGAGGGGATGATGAGGGAACGCTGGCATTTTCTGGATCCAAGAACCACCTAGAAGCAGCACCTGGGAATGGGGAAATGCACACTCTTAGGCTCTACCCACTGAACATGAATGAAACACTGAGAATCAAGCTCAGCAAGGGGCATAGCAAACCCTCCAGGAAATGGAGAGCACAGCAAAGCTTGAAAGCCACTGCACTAGTCAACAGGACTCATCAATTTCAGGCTTCCTGTACTTGTTAACAAGACGTGTTGGCACTTCCTGAATACAGCAGGAGTCCTTTATACGAACATATGGAACAAAATTCTTTCTTGGCTAGAAAAAGAAGTTGGACCCATGGACTTCAGTGTTTTAAACTATTTTTTGAGGCTTTTGGGGATAGTATGACATGGAAGGAAATCTATGGGACATTCTACTTTCTGAGTAAAGATATAAGCATTTATGCAATTCTGTTTCAGTTGGGAGGACAGGGCTGTCACAGATTTCCGTGCTGTTATATTTTACTTCTGAATACTGCCTGTGCTGAAGGGAGAAGGGAAAATTCCATCAGTCAGAAAGAAGGGGGATCTGCTCACCTCACAAGTGTTTTGTTTTGTTGTTTCATACCGTGCCCTCCTTCTGACTCTTCCTGAGGACAGAGCAAGGTCTCTCACTCAGGAGACCTAAGTAGGAAGACAATGTAGTCTATATCCCAAACTGGGGCATATTTGACTGTGAAAGGGCAGTACTATTAATACTTTCTCAGGGTGATAATTGGGCCTTGAAATACTCTGGAGCAGCAGTTCTTAACTGGGTGACTTTTTAACCCCTTCCCAACTCAGACATTTGACTTATTTGAAAATATTTATATGGGATGAGGGTATGCCAATAGTATCACGTATGTAGAAGCCACTGATGCTATTCATCCTACTACAATACAAAAGACAGTCGGCCACAACACAAATTGTTATCTGACGTAGAATGTCTAGGTTAGAAGCCCTTGGGTAGAGGCTGAATGGGAGCAAAAGTGACCAGGGTAGGACAATCAGAGTGATACAGCTGAAGAAGAACTAAAGGACCTGCAGAGACCACTTACAGTCATTGGATACTGAGAAGAGGGAGGTTTTGTTAGAAGTGTCTTTGCTGCCTGCTTGGTCTATAGTCTCAGCTCAACATGAGGCCAAATGTAAATGATCAATAAATACATTGTCCATCTGTCCATTCATCCACATAGAAAATATTGGCTGGACACTCCCTATATGCCAAGAAAAATTCTGAGTATCAAATGTGGGTGTGGGCCTTCTCAAATTTAATCTGGGCATGGATTTAAAAGAAGAATGGGGAGGGGTAATTACTAGAGATGAGGAAACAAGTGAAAAGTATGATGAGGGTAAACCAGGCATGCTTGAAAGAGTATGGGAAGAGGAGGAAAGAGATGTCAGAAATGTAAATCCTACAGCAAGCAGCTGAGGGTTTGACACTGAAGGAAATGAAGATGAGCAGATCTGCTTCTGGATCATGAATCAGAATAACTGAGAAGATGACTTTGGGGATATTGTCAAAACATGATCGCTTCTCGGGAGAAAACTGGTATATTCCACTTTATACCTGCCAAGTTTGAGGAGCTGGCTGTACACGTTGGAACCATCACCTCTTTTGGGCTGGAAATGGGGTTATGGGCCCTCTGAAGCACATGTCAATATGTGAGCCTCATGCAGAATTCACTTCATCCTCGACTCCATGATTACATCACCTGTAGGTAGGAGGAGCCTGACAGAGTTCAAAATCTATTGTCTTCTTGAAATCATTCAGAGAGACTTCCAGAAGTCTGTGGGCCTGTATTGTTGTCTTTCTATGTATTCTAAGTATGAGTCTTACTACTTAACCTGATAGGAAACTGGCCATTCAGCCCTGACATTTTCTGTTGTTAATGGACCCTGCTCCTCTTAGAAAGGGCCATACCCTCTGGGATTTCAAAGATCCACTTAAGCAGTGAATTTTCCCCTTCAATGAAGTCTTCTTTTTCTTCTCATTTTCACATAAACACGGGCACATGGCCTGGTTTAAAGTGCTGCTGGCTCTGCTGTCACTCAGCAGAAGAGCCAGTCTCCACATCTGCCCTGCCTACGTTATAATAATTTGGCATCACGGTGACATTCAAGTACACATTCAGTGGAGCTGTCCTGTTGAATGAAGTCAAGACAAGTTTGAGTGTGATCAGAGATGCACAGTGTGTCACTGTGTGAATGTCACGGGTGAATTATGAGTCCAATTGCCATAAATAGAAGCTAAATACACACAGAGACATCTCTCCTTGCAGATAGTTAAAGAAACATTAATATAGAACATGCATGCCTCTTTGTGTGTGTGTGTGTGTGTGTGTGTGTGTGTGTGTGTGTGTAACAAAAGCAGGGAAAATGCCTGTCTATCAGTATTTGAACTTTCAAACTCTGGAACCTTCTTGTATTAGAGGCTGATTCCCTGGTTATGAGTTTTAACATATATACATACTATTTTAGTGGAAAGGCAGGAAGAGATTGATGATTAGTAAACTGAAGATTCCTTCTTTCTTGTTAACATGACTAGACAAAAGCAAGGTGCTCGGTGGCTCACATCTGTAACCCTAGCTATTTCATACACTGAGATTTAAGGATCAAGGTTTGAATCCAGACTCCAGTTAACACCAAATGTGAGTCATGGAGTGTGTCTCAAGTGGTAGAGCACTAGCCTTGAGCACAAAAACCTAAAGGATAGTACCAAGACTCTGAGTTCAATAGTACTGATACCAAAGCTGGGGGTAAGGTTGGGGAGGGAGAAAGGGGGGAGATTGAACTAAAGAAAATAAACAAAAGTAGGCTAAAGAGAGTCTAAAACTGTGATTCCTTAATAATTGAGCTAATAGCTACAAGTTTTGACAAGTTGTAAGCCTCAGTTTTTTCGCTTTTAAAATGAGACTGAGTGTGTTATCTTGCAAGTAAGAAATAGTGTTAAGTGCTTCCATGCAGGGATAATGTTGATTACAGTACATAGGGAAGCTACATACATGACACTCAGGCAGCAGAGTGGAGTACATAGTTAGGAGGTGTTTGGTAGTGAAATAGCTTTGGGTTTCCTTTGAAACCATGCCATTCCTCAGCACTTTGACCTAAAACCAATTCTTTGAGCTCTGCTAACCTTAGTTCTTCAACTCTGCAATGGACATGATGCTGATTGCTGGCTATAAAATTAGTAATAAGTGATGGTAACTTTAGTAGTACTTAGTAGTGTGAAGCCATAGCCTTTACTATTTTTACTTCAGAACAAAATCAAATCACCTAGATTTCAGTGACTATGGAGAAGAAAATTGACAATAAAACCTCCTTAGAATTATAGTAAGTAGCTTTCAGCTAGTAACTTTAAATGAGAAAAAAAAATTAAAGGCTGTTTTTTAAGGTAGAGTGGAATGGTGAGTTGCTATGGTAACAGTAATTCAATATCAAGTACCACCCTGGGAGGGGCAAATTTTCTTTGTTTCTTTTTTTTTTTTATTCCTTTATTATGGTACCAACATTTGGATTCAGGGCTTCATGCTTGCTAGAGAGGTACTCTACTGCTTGAACCATGCTTCTATTCACTTATTGCTCTAGACATTTTTTACAAACTGTATTGTAAAGGTAGTGCTACAGAAGGGCTATAGTTACATGAGTCAGGTAATGAGTATATTTCCTTTTGAACAGTGTCACTGTCTCCTTCATTCTCTCTCAGTTTTTCCCCTTCTTCCCTCTCCCCCACAAGTCATATAGTTCATTTCCACCATGGTGTCTAGTGGGTTTCGCTATTGGATTGGTTTAGACTTTGTCTCACCTTTTCTGTGCTTCCCCTTTCTCTCCCCAAATCAGATAAATTTATGTACAAGACAAAGGGTACAGAAATCAAAAACAGTGACAGAGGGAATAAACCAAAGGGGAAAAAACCAAAGAAAAATAGAACTGTAGAGATAGGATGTCACTTTTGCTTAAGCTAGCCAGGAATGTGATACTCTTGTTTACACTTCCTATCATAGCTAGGATGACAAGCATATACCACCATGTTCAGATTTTTCTGTTTAGATGAGGTCTTTTGAACATATTTCCCTCATCTAGCCTTGAATGTCAGTCATCCTGATGTGCTCCTCCAAGTATCTAGAAGCTGGGTTATAGGTATGAACGATGGATGTGGATAAATGATGTCTATGTTGGCAAATTCATCACCTACTGAATGTATTAAAGTGTGTAGTTACAGAATTTGTCTAGGGGGGGGAAAAGGGTAATCTTCAGAACCTTGATGCACTCTTGGTTCATCTGGTGGAAAGAGATAGACTACTTGTGCTCATTGGCTTTGACTTCTAATCTTTAATACAAAATGCATTGGAAAATAGGAGTCATATTTTTCATTATAAACTTATTTGAAATGCCAGTGGACTTTTAATATTCCTGTCTGCCATATTTAACTTTCTAGTCCTTCCTCAGAAGATCTGTGTTCACTGGTTAACCATTTCTCTTGTATTTCTTATGGTTTGGAGAAATGTACTATCATAGTAAGCTCCTGCCAAGTCAGAGGGTGAGGGTATAGTCAGCTTGCCCAATCAAATTATATGTGCATTGACACAGCCATTAGTCCAAGGAGTCAGCATATAACCCCAAAGGAGACAATGAGGATCTTTCCCTAGAATTTAATATAATAACAGTCGGGATTTTTTTTCTTTTCTTGCTCCTTCTCTTTCTCCTTTTCCTTCTCTAATCTAGGCTCCTTTAGCTGAAATAAATTAAGTCAAGAACTGGTTAAAGCTCTCTACTTCCTCTTCTAGACTCTGAATCCCAGAAAATGAGCCCAGAGTCTGCAAAGAAGCAGATAGAAGTGATAGAGAGAGCATCCAAGGGACTTGGAGGGTTTTTTTGATGCTGTTGGAGGTAGGAGCAGAGTTTGCATTTAATGTTGATTAGTACTGGAGACAAGAGTTACATTTTTTTTTGAAGTTTTATATTGCTGTGAGAGAAATGCACAGTGATCCATGAGGTTCTCAGGGCATAAGCTGACTTGTAACAAAGCAGTATTGATAGCAGAGTGGAAGGATTCAAGACCTTATATCTGCTTCCTATACAAAGGCGTACTTGAGCTAATTTTCTTTTCACAGTCTGTCAATAAGGAGCCATACCTTCTATTACACACTCCCCATTATCATTTTGAAACATACCTGTTGGCAGCCAGGAGGAATTCTTTTTTTCCAGTGGGAGTGGAAATGCCACAACACCCAGTTTTATTCCTTCATACTAACTATACAGTGACTAGAAAAATAGCACGATATTAATCTTTCTGCTCTAGCATCCAGATTATATATTGGCCGAAAGGATTGGCTGTTTGGTATACTGAAATGCAGAGAGCTTAAGGGGTCACTTGATGGGTATATTGATTTTTCTCTGCACATTTTATTTTTAAAAAATTAAAATTAGCTTTATCAGGTACAGCCATGTTCAAGCTTTTATGAAGGTAAAGCATAGTGAAAGATATTTCAGTTCTGTCCAAGACCCTAGTCTTTACCTTTTTCCTGGAGTTAGTTTCTTCTCATTGTAACAAGAGATAAGTATAACCACAATAGGTTTATCTTCTGACTTGGTATGGTGAGCACATAACACCTGGATGGAGGGAGTGGTAGTCCTGGTAGGAATTTAATCCTCAGATCTAGCATGAAACTCTCACAAGTCCAGTGTGCGTATAACTATAGGGTATTTGATCTTGAATTCTGGACCAGTTTTGAATTGCACAATAGTTTTCTTTAGTTTAGACATACCAGAAAAGTTCAAGAATTCACACAGTCATATTGGGGGTAAAGGAGGAGAATGAGAAAATGTATTCCCAAAATAAAACAAACTGCATCACATGAACAAAAGTGAAATTATTGTTTCAGTCCTGAGTTTAGGAATACAATAAGAAAATTCTTACTTCTCACTTCTGAGTGTATGGACAATGAGGAATCTTAAAAGGGAGGCAATTTCTGTCTAGAGATGTCATTTGTAACTTAATTATGTGTTCTGCGGTAAATTCTTTTCACTGTAATATTAATCAAGGATGAATGTGGTTATTACTTATGTTTTGATCTTGCATTGCTCCAGCAAGTTTTTAGAAATCAGCCCTTTTTAGATTCAAGTAGAATTATGTGTCTGAATTTTAATACAGGAAGGACAAACTGCCCAACAAAGAGTAGTCTTTATAAACTGCATTAATGACTCATTCTTTTATTAGGTTGAAAGTGGCTCTGCTGATTATTAACATAATTAGAGTCCTTAGAATTTGCCATACGTTTCTCTGATGGTATAATTTGCACTCTTTTAACTAATTAGATGCTATCTGTATAGCATGGTTATGAACAGGAAAAAATTACCATCTCTGTGTTAATGAAATTTACAAACCCCATATTTGTTATAAGAAACAAAAAATTATGAGTTGACTCTGATTGTGGCCCCCTTAAGTGAAAGAAGAGAATAGGCTATTTATTTACGGAAAAAAAGCCCAGCAGGGGTGATGTAAAACCTTAAATGTTCAGCCAGATCTGGAAGCAAGTTGCAGTAGCTAAGGGAAGAGGGACAGATTGATTGTTTCAGTCTTAGTCCTAAGCTACTGGTTCTGATCCCAAACCAGTCTCTCCTTAGCACTGTTTGCCCACTTCCCTCCTCCTGTCCACTAACAAGTTCTGCCTTCCCCTTCTCGAATCAGTGATTAGTAGTTTTCACCCATCCAGACCTATTGGATTTACTGGGCTTTTTTTTTGTTGTTGTTAGTGTTGTTTTTTGTGTGTGTGTATGCTGGTAGTAGGGCTTGAACTCAGGACCTAGGCACTGTCCCATAGGTTTTACTCACAATACTGGAGCTTTACCACTTGACCCACAGTTGTACCATTGCCTTTTCTTTCTGGTTTTTTTTTTGGCTGGTTAACTGGTGATAAAAGTCTCACGGACTTTTCTGCCCAGACTGCTTTGAATTCCAATCCTCAGATGAGAGAAGAGAATAGTTTAGATTACAGGTGTGAGCCATCACCTGTACCTTACTTCTCTTATTTTCTTTTTCTATTTTTTCTCTTTATTTTATCTTTTCTTTTTCCTTTTCTTTTCTTTTTTATTTTAAATACCTGTCTTTCTTCATCAAATCGCTGTCACATTGTCTATCTGCTATTCTTGGAAACAAAATCAGGCTTTGTTCTTGTGGTTTGTGTCTGATTTCTCTGCCTGGGATATGCCCCCTTCTTATTTCACAGTTGGTTATTTCTGCTTATTCATGTCCCGCCTAGATTTCAACTCATGGGCCAAGCTTCTATGTCCTCTGAGCCTAGCCTTTTAAATTCTTGCTGCTCCCTGTCCCATAATTGTGCTTGCTTATCTCTGTACCAACTGTCACTATTTAGAAATTTGTTGGATGTATCTAGATATGTCTGAATAAATGAATTATTTCACCAATAGAGTTCTATTTCATGTTACCTCATTTGTTGAACACTCGTATAGAAAACTGATGTTGAAAGAACCACTCTGGGTGCAGTCAAACTAAAGGAGAAGGGACTGAACCTTTTCAGCACCTCTCTCTCTCTCTCTCTCTCTCTCTCTCTCTCTCTCTCTTTCTGCCTCTGTCTAAAGCTTTGACACATACAGCACAACCTGGACTTGTTGTATCAAGTTTGGACTCCACAGCTCTAGATATTTGGTTATTGTGGTTATTGGCAGTGAAGGAAGGAGTGGCTGGTTGTATTTCCATTGTCCGCCCACAGCCAAAGAGTTTGGCTGGCAAGTCCCCCTATGAATCGACACTCTCTCTTACATTTGCTCTTTTTGTAGAGGAGCCATAAGTAGAAAGCAAGGGGCAAAAGCATTGTGTTAGTGAGTGAATGGGTCTTAACAAAGGATCGGCTTCTTTTAAGTCCTGCAGAGGCTCTGACCTAGAATTCTATTTGATACTTCGTTATATCCTAGGCTCTGGTTCCAGGAGGTCATTATTTCAGCCTATAATCCGACATAAAGCTTCCCATTTTTTAGTTACATAAAGTAATATAACACACATCTCAGCATCAGACATTAAGCTTAACACTGGCATGGCTTACACTAAAATGCTCTACCAGGCAGTATCTCTAAAGTGAATAGAACAGCTAACGCATCCGCACAATGATTCTTACTTCATGGTGAGAAGGATTTATGTTTAAATACTATTAGCACTTTTGCCTATGACAGACATGGTTTTTAAAAGAATGGTATTTAAATGTAAGAGTTAACAGATTTCTATAATAATATTAATCCCATATTATTAATTTTTATGCTTTTAATTTAGATAACCCCGCTCACTAGAGAATGTCATCTCTTCCTTGATTTAATTTCTTTCCTGTTTTTCTTTAAAATGAAATTATACTGTTAAGATGAAGCGCAGTTCAGAAATGAGGAACTCACTGTCCATTCGACTTAGAGTGGAGGAGTCAGAAAGAGACCGTTTTCAATTTAAGCTTGCATGTCGATCATTAATGAGCAGCAATGGTAGTAGCAGTACGAATAATTATGAACCTGAAGCTTTGGCTTCTGGGGACTGGCAGCCTTGATGATGCATGATTGCTCTGGAGATTACAAAAGGTGAAAGCATTAGGCCTGCCAGCTAAATGAACATGTGCAATGTGTTTTTAGGGTTTCTTTTTCATTATATAATTTCACAGGAGCCTCTGTGGAAGAAGTTCCCTCTCTGCCATGTTCTGTGCTCAGAAAACCAGTGCTTGTAAGAGGATAATACTATGTGCTCAGAGACTACAGGCAATTCATGAGACAAAGAATTTGCAAGTCATATGCATCTTTCCAGGGCTTTAGAATGTAGGACTACAGGGGATGTGCTATTATCAGTCAGAGTAGGTAAAGTATGCTGAGGTAACAAATAGCCCCACGGTTTGAACATGAAATATGTTTGTCTAACTGACATCACAAGTTTTTCAGAAGAGATGAGCTTTCTGCAATAGGTCACCTACTGTTTAGATATTTAAGATGATAAATGCTGTATCATCTGGGATAGTGTTAAATCCAATAGCAGAGTTGGGGGGCGGGCGGGTAAATTGTGCTCTGATTCTCCAAGGTTTCTGCCTAGAAGTGGCTCATTTCTGTTTTCATTCTCTCACCACAGCCACCTTATTTCAAGGAAACAAGGAAAGACAGTCCTTTCATTTGAGAGGACTAAAGCAAAGAAATATCAGTATATAGATGAGACAATTACAGGTACCCTCTCCACAGGTGAGCAAAGGTTGAATTCGAGCTGTGGTCTTTTTAGTTAAGCAGTGCTGAGCCTGAGATCCGTGCTTTTTATTCATTTGCTTTTCAGAGAAAGAAGATCTTATTTTATTTTTATTATCTTTTATTATCTTTAAGTACTTGTGTTGAAGGATGAAGGGATTTCAATTCAACATGTCAGTTTATAAGCACAATGCATCTTGATCAATATCGCTACTTTCATCTTTCTCCCCCATCTCTTTTAACAATGTTAGGAAAATGGAGGAAAAAGAACAGACCTGACTTGATCTCAATGGTTGAGGGGCAAGCCCCGTGAGGGGCACGCAAGGCAGGCTGTGTTCTCATGGGGCCAAGGGCAGGTACCCTTGACCAGGACTGGAATGGATTGCTCTGCATGGGGACAAGGGAACTTTCAACCAGGGCTAGGTCAGAATGACCTGCCTGCAGTCAAGCATGAGAGCATGTCCTGGTGTCTTGCTTGACCTGGAGAAATGAGGTGAAGGTGGACAGGGGGGCGGTATGTGTCAATCTTTCATATTCTGTCTTTAGATACATAAAAAGATTGGGTCTAGAAGGTAGAGGTAAGTCCTTCAAACAGTGCCCACCTCCTCAATGCTTTAATCTGCATAGAAGATGAAATATTTCTGGAAAGGAGAAACTTTCTCTAAGGAACAGCAACCCCAGGCCCTCCTCTGCTATGTCATTCCCTTTGCCTGATGGATGATGATAATCTATACCTTGCATTATTTTTACACTGGGAAATATTGGTTGAAGCCCTATTGTGTGCTAGGCAAAGGGAACAGAACTGTGAATAATCAGACATGGTCTCTGGTCTCAATGAGATCTTGACTTCTCAGGCATAGACAGGTAATTAAAGGAATAATGACAAATGTGATGAACACTAATGGAGAGAGATGCTAGAAGATCATATAATAGCTAGTTTTTCCTATGTCACTTCTTGACCTCTTTCAGGGATAAGCAACAGTTTTGAGTCCTCTGGGACGATCAGTAGAGCAGGGTGCCTATCAGTAGGATGACTTGTTCTTTGAGACATTGATGAGCCCTGGAGCGATGGAAGAACTAATGGTCATCTCAGTACAGCACATAAAAAGGAAGAAGCATGGAAGTAGTATGGGAGTGTACCCTACTTCACTAGCTACAATATAGCATAAGCCGTTCCATGCAGTGTGTATGCCAAAGTCGTGTATAGCCAACCTCTCTGCATTCTTAGCATGAATCAGTCACAGATCAATCACATTTGAGGGCAAAAAAAATGTGCATCTGTATGAACAGCCTCTTTTGTTCTTGTCACCATTCCCTAAATAGTACAGTATAACTCTTTACATAGCAATGACAGGTATTATGAGTGCATGTGATTATAGGTATTATAAGTTATCCAGAAGTGATGAGAAGTATACTGCAGGATTTACAGAGGTCTTAGGAAAACATTATACTGTTTTAATAGAAGGAACTTATACATCTGTGGATTTGTGTATCTAATAAGGATCCTACAGATCCCAAGGGACAAATACACAGTGACAGAAGCGTGGTCCACTGATAGTCAATGATACACTATGGAACAAGCAGAACCAGAAACACTTCTCAGTCCCCTGCCAGGCCCAGACATTGCCTCTCTTGACTTTATGTTCATCTGATTCACATTACAACTGTATCCTGAGATGAATGGATATGGGGGGCAATGATTGGCTGTATTAGCTTGGATTTGAATGTTGATCTGGACTCAAAGCATCTTCCTAGAGCCAGGTGCCAGTGGCTCATGCCTGTAATCCTAGCTACTCAGGAGGTTAGATCTGAGGATCATGGCAAAGCCAGCCTGGGCAAGAAAGTACATGAAGACTCTTATCTCCAATAAACTACCAGAAAACCAGAAATGGCGCTGTAGGCCAAGGGGTAGATTGCTAGCCTTGAGCTGAAGAGCTGGGGAACAGGGATTAGGCCCAGAGTTCAAGTCCCACGACCAACCAAAAAAAAAAAATCTTCCTAGAGCATCTTGTCCAGATGCTCACTTTTATGACCATTAGCTTCTAACAAAACCACTGTTGTCTACTCTGCCTATATGCAGTGCAAACTAGACTGAACTTCATTTTCCATTGCTCTGCATCACATTTGATGAAGTCATCATCCATGGAAGCTGGTAGATAAGTGTCTTGCTCAGTCCTTTGGTGGAATAACTCTAAAACACGTCTCTATTGTTGCCCAGTGGAAAAGATAGAGACTCTCTTGCCCACAGTAATACCCTCTCATCCTTAGTTTACTTTTGAGGAGATAGCTTAAGAAAAATGTATTTAAACTGAATGTAGTGATGGATGTCTGTAACCCCAGAACTCCGGAAGCTGACATGGAATTATAGACTTTGTCTTCATTTAAAAAAAAAAAAAGAGGAAGAATAAAAGGAAAGCTTACTTAAATAGCTCACCAGTAATACTAGAGTTAGGGTCTTGAGATATTTTGTTCCTACTCCTCAAGGGAGATGTTAAGATGACAGAGGTAACTCAGAGATGTAGGAAGTGAGTTTTGCTGGATGGTCATCAGTCCCTGATAACTGATTGCTTCAATGATCATGCTTCTTGAAAATATAAAGTATTAGTTCATTTAGTCACCTAGTCTGCAGCTGGAAGCAGACACTGTAGCACCAATTACAGTTTTGTTTTGTTTGTTTCCAAAGGTGTCTGGTGATAATTTGGTATTTTTCTGTTGGTATTCATCATGACTAAGACCAATTACATTATATGGTTCTTTGGGAAATTTTCACCTTAAAGCAGTGAAGGCTATAGACAAAGCATTTTGTTTAGCTCAATTTTTTCTCTACATACTGTTTCATGTTCTAGTTCATAATTACTTTTCCACTGCATTGTTTACTACTTGACTTTTTGGCATAAAATATATTGATTATGGAAATAAATTAAGGTCCAATTTGTGAAAATAGACTTCTTGTATTTCAAGGAAATTCATAGGGTGCTATTTGGAAAAGGTGATAAATGTAGTTTTCAGTAGGATATCTGCATAAATTATGATTGATTTGCAATTCATCACCTTCTTTTTCTAGCTCCTCCTCAGCAAGAAGACCTCATTTTTGCATTATCAAGGAAGGAATATTTTTAGAGATGTGATTATTTGGCAGAAGTGCTAATAATGATGGGGAATTTTTTTTTTAGAAAATGTATCCAAAGGGGGAGTTTCTGCACTTTCAAAAATAGCACCTTGAAAGTTTGCACTGAGCCCTTCAGCTTTGAGACATTGCCTTCCTTAAATGAGGTCTTAAATGTTTCTCTATGAGTTTGAGAGCCCATGGGTTTGACTTCAAGCTTCAGGGCCTGGCAGGAGACTGAGAAGTGTTTCTGGTTCTGCTTGTTCCATAGTGTATCATTGACTATCAGTGGACCATGCTTCTGTCACTGTGTATTTGTCCCTTGGGTCTGTAGGATCCTTATTAGATACACAAATCCACAGATGTATAAGTTCCTTCTATTAAAACAGTATAATGTTTTCCTAAGACCTCTGTAAATCCTGCAGTATACTTCTCATCACTTCTGGATAACTTATAATACCTATAATCACATGCACTCATAGTACCTGTCATTGCTATGTAAAGAGTTATACTGTACTATTTAGGGAATGGTGACAAGAACAAAAGAGGCTGTTCATACAGATGCACATTTTTTTGCCCTCAAATGTGATTGATTAATTCATACTAAGAATGCAGAGAGTTTGGCTATACAGGACTTTGGCATACACACTGCATGGAATGGGTTGTGTTATGTTATAGCTAGTGAAACAGGGTACACTCCCATGCTACTTCCATGCTTCCTCCTTTTGATGTGCTTCTGCTTACTTTACCTTTTACAAGAGTCCATTCTTTTCATCTTGTCAACCAACTAACCAGTGAAACCTGCTTCAATCTTCTTCTTAGTGTCACTTCCTCCAGGAAGACTTTTCTTTCAGCATTTCCTCTTGTTAGAAATGGCTCCAGATGTCGGAGTGTTGAGTAGAAATAAGAATTCCAATTCAAGTTGGCAAGGCAAAGTTTACTTCTGTAGAGGGTGTGCCATCAGCCAAATATCTGGCAAGCAAGCAGGCACATAGAGCTCCCTTTTTATCCCTAACCCAGCAGACCGAGTCTCTCTGCTCTCATTGGCTGAGCTCAGGCTCACAATCTGCAAATGGTGGTGGCTTAATTACAGAAGGTAACTAAAACTGAAGGAGCCTCTCACTGGATGTCTCAATGGAAGTGCAGCAGGAAAAGGATGTAACTAAAATGTAATCAACAAGGGCCATGCCACCTGGCCAAAGCAAGAACGTTTCAGAAAAACAATTCTCACAAGATTAACAGAAAGGAAGAGATCTGCCTTGATAGAGAAGATGCTTTTCAGGCTGGGAAGGTGGCTCAGTGGTAGAGTGCTTGCCTTGCATGCATGAGGCCCTGGGTTCTATTTCTCTGTACCACATAAGCAGAAAAAGCTGGAAGTGGTGCTGTACCTCAAGTGGTAGAGTGCTAGCCTTGAGCTGAAGAGCTGAGGGACAGCGCCCAGGCCCAGAGTTCAGACCCCATGACTGATGAAAAAAAAGATGCTTTTCTCACACTCTCTGCTCCCCTTCTCGAGAAGCCCAGGCAGCTGGTTAGGTGTGAATAAATATGAGTTGCTAGGGCCTCAAGAATCTGTGGCTAAATCATCTTGCATTATGACCCTCTCCTTTACCAGCTAGGTTCATCATGACTTCCATACACTGCAGTTTCTATATCTAATTCCTAATTCCTGTCTCTTGGATCAGAGAGGGAGCCTTGGGAAAGTGAAGTCCTCCTACATCCATCATCTGAAGTCTCCTAAATCTATCACACTAATGTCGCTCCTCATTCTTTTCCTGTACATATTTTTCTACCCATGTGTGTGTGTGTATGGGGGGGGGGTCCTACTTTTCATCTGGAACCCAAATATGCTTATCAATTCTAGGCTGCCCTTGGCCTACTCAGCCTCACACTTGTCATTAGACCCATTTAAGAAACAAGGCGAACCAACATATATCTTAACACTGTGGATAAGTTCTGTGGACGTTACTTGTACATAGCAATTCCATATGTATTCAAATTTTCACTAACATCCTTCTTCTTTTACATGTTTATTTCCTGAATCAACTCTTTCTCCACCTCAATCAATATTTTTTCTTATAACCCTGCACCCTCTCTTTGTTATACTTCACCTTCCATCATTTTTCTTAAGTGAAAGAGTCACCTGGTTCCATTTGCTTCATTTCCAATGCTGGCCATTTTTTTTCCCCCAAATACACAAGGGGCTTCTTCTGGATCCATACATTCTCAGCTTTTTCTTGCCTCCTTACTGCCTTATAGTATATGAGTCTTTTCCCCCCTCTGTTTAGATCTTACAGAATTTCTTTCTGAGTAGATTCAATTCCTATATTCTTGTAGATATTCATGGCAGGAATTCCACAGAAATAATCGTGAATTCCAGAAGTCCTATTTGGTTAGTGTTAGTGCACTTTCCTTCTTATCTTGCTTCCAGTATTTCTTTTTTTTTTGGGGGGGGGTCCAGTCGTGGGGCCTGAACTCTGGGCCTGGGTGCTGTCCCTAAGCTCTTCAGCTCAAGGCTAGCGCTCTACCTCTTGAGCCATAGCACTACTTCTGGCTTTTTTGCTTTTTGCTTATGTGGTGCTGAGGAATCGAACCCAGGGCCTCAGGCATGCAAGGCAAGCACTCTACCACTGAGCCACCTTCCCAGCCCGCTCTCAGTATTTCTTTACATTCTAGTACAACATAAGATGATCAAAGATTAACTTGAACCTTACCTGTCCCACCTTGGATTCAGCCATTTCTCTAAACAGCTTGGTTTCTTTAACCAGAGGATGGTTTTAGACATTAAGATCTGCGTGCTCAGAGGACCCCTTTCTCCTTTGATGTTATTGCTTCTAGAATCCATCTAACACTAAGCAGTACATGTGTGGGTGTTCACACAAAATGTAGTCATTATTTTGTGTCTCTCTGTGTGTAGATGTTTATATACATGCCTTATGAGTGCCTATCAAACAAAGATACAGGTTGACCCATTGTAACAAATGAGATGTACAAGGCCCTATGTTGAAAACAAACTTTACAACTTTACAACTTCAGGGTGAGGGGGAGGGGTTGGGGAATGGGGAGGGAAGGGATAGTAGGGGGAAAACAAAGGAAGGGGTAACAATGCTCGATAGGAAATGGACTCATTACTTTACTCATGTAACTATAACCCCTCTGTACAGTATCTTTGCCATAAAAAACACTTAAAAATATTTGCAATTCAAATCTAGTTTTTTTTATTGTTCTACATTTATAAATATCATACCAGGCGGGAAAAACTTACCTCTCATTATCCTTGACACATAACCGTGCGCATTTGCTTAATATTCTATAGCATTTTCTTCCTATCACTTCTGTAATCCTCATCTGCTCTGCTACCACGGACATTAGATACACCATTGTCCTTAACCTGCATATGACACCCCCGTACCCTAGCTGGACTGCTTCTTCAGCTGTGGAGAATGCTACATCACCACCAACCTGCCTCCCCAGGCCTTCTCAACTTTCCCTGGAAAGGAAGGGAAGGGAAGGGAACACCTATATGCCTGCACATCCCTCTACGATCACCTATATGTTAAGTGATCAAATGCTTCTTCACAATGCATTCCTTTTCCTTTATCTCAGCGAATCACCTCTCTGAGGCAGTGTCTAAGCACTAAGACAGGAATGGCTTTGTAATATTCACGTTAGCCACCCGGATGCAAGGCCCTAGAGAAAACTACAGGAGCTGGGTACTATGGGCAGTGATTTCAGGGGACCAGCAGGTGGCGCTCAGAGGTTCAGTTCAAAATCTAACTATCCAGGCTTGTTCAGTACCCTTTCAGCCATCTGTTTTTTGTTTTGTTTTGTTTTTCTGGTAAGCTCTTTCTTTATGTGTGGGAATGCAGGTTTGTGTGGGTGCATGTGTGTACATATACATACATACATACATATTGGTATTAACAGTTTCCAGTAACACAGAAGACATCAATGGCAAGAAACACATTTTTGTTTCTTCCCAAGGTACCAGGAGTACAAAGACAAAAGGAGAGCCTCCTGAGATACATTTTTAAAAACACCTTGCACCTCAGAGTAAGAAATGATGTCACGGTGTAATCTCTGGCAAGGATTGTGCATTCCACACTCAACAGGGCAGAACAACACTGGAATTTCTGTTAGTTCCCCTTGTCTAATCGATAAACAAGCTTCTCTGGGGAAAGAACAGAGGGAAGAGTCTATCTCCCCAACTAATTTCTCAGGCTAGCCCAGTCCCTAGGACTTACTTCTAAATGTCTTGCCACTTCTTCCCCAACTAGAAATCTTTTTTTATTCATTTTATTTTCACCCAAGTTCTTTGTATAAATAATTTTATTCAATGGAAATATAAAATAGATTATTGGCAACTTTTTGGTAACTTGAATGAAACCGCAAGGTCTGCCTAAAATATCTTATCATTAATATTTTTTTTCTGCCTAATGTATATTATTATAGTGTGGGTTAGAGTAAATCAGACTTTGCCAAAAAGCCCACAGACATCCAGGTACGACCAACAAAGAAAAGGTTTATTGCTAGCAAAGGGACCAGCAAGACCCCTTCTCACAAGGGAGAAGTGAGAGGTGCTGGTTATTGTCTGAGGTGATCTATATAACCTACTGAGGCTAGGAGAGACTAGAAGGGGCTAGGAGGTGGAGACCATGGTGTGGACATGAGGACCAGGGGCCTCATCAAGGTGGACTAGGATTTATGGCTGCTGCCCAAGTAGTAGATAAGGGGCCCTTCAGCTGCCCAGACCTGAAGGTCACTCTAAGGGGCTCTTGCTGCCTTATTTGGTGGTAGCTGCCCCAGAGGAGTGCCATCTCAAGGTACAGGGTGGATTGGAGGCTGATTACTGCCTTTTACTAAATGGGCCTAGTGTTGCCTAGGAAGGGAACATGCTAAGCTGTGGAGAGGGGAAGCAGCATGCTAAGCTATGGGAAGGGAGCTCATTGGGCTAATAGAGTGTGTGTGTGTGTGTGTGTGTGTGTGTGTGTGTGTGTGTGTGTGTGTGTGTGTACTAGTAATGAAGCTTGAGCTCAGGGCCTCAGATTTTTTTGCTCAAGGCTGGCACTCTAAACTTAAGCCATAGCTCCACTTGTGGCTTTTTGGTGGTTAATTGGAGACAAAATAGTCTCACAGACTTTCTCCCCAAAGCTGGCTTTGAATCGTGATCCTCAGATCTCACTCTCTTGAGTAGCTAGGATTACAGGAGTGAGCAACTAGTGCCCAGCTTTATCATAAATCATGTATCTCGTGAGCCTAGTAGGGAGTTTCAGGTGGACAAAAATTTAAGAAAAGACATTCTTGTGGTCTAGAGTCTGTGGAAAAAGTGGAAGTGTCTGACCTGGTATATATGATCTTATTCGCACCAAGGGAGCTGATCCCATGCAGGAGTGGAAAAATGAATGAGCAAATCCTCCCTGCCTTTGGCAGCCTTTCCACCACAGAGGCTGCAATATTTAATCTTCTATGTCACCAATCAGATCCCAGCTCAAAAACGATTGTGCCTGGAAAGGCAAACACATCGTGTGCCTTGTAGAAGTAGCTGAGACCCTTCCAGAGGAAGTGCTATTTATCCACAGTAGCTATCAAAATTGTTCCAATGTATGAAGTATCCTCTGTGTGCCGATACTCAGGGAGCATGTGGAAATTCTATTAGTGTGGCTTTTTCCAAGTTGTGTGACTTGGAGTGTCTTATTGGAATTCCTGTTAACTCTGTTTCTTTATTTCTTAATTGAGGATCATAATCTCCTCTCAAGAAAGTTGTGCTAAAAAGAGAATTGTTCTATCTTGTTTTAAAGAATGTTCAGCTGAGGAATTCACTACCTAATAAACAGAATTTGTAACACATTTGTTGCTTAGGGTTATTTCCAGACACAGAGCTATAGGCTTTGTATTATGTATCTCTTTAACTCTATCAGAATTGGATAGATATAAAAAGCCATTTTATAAGACAGAATCTTAGAGAAACTAGAAATCATTTCTATATCATACGACTAGAAAACTGGTATGTCCCAATGCTTATATAATCTTTTTAAAACATTATGTGGCATGCAACATTTACATTGGAAATGGTTATGGTTTATAAATGAGTGCACTACTAAGAATAGTGTGCATATCAATTGATAAGTAGAATGGGATTATAAATTGGCTATTTGGAAATGTTTTTGTCTGATATGTGTAACAGGGTAATGCTGACCTTAGAAGATCAGTGAGGAGAAATCTTTTTTTAAATTTTCTATCCTCTAGAAAAGAAGTGCATTAAATTGTAATGATTTCTTCCTAGAGTACTTGAAGAAACTTGCCTCTAAAGCTATTAGACTTGGAATTTTCTTGACAAAAAATATGTTTAGCATCTCTGCTTTTGTAATGGCTGTAGGATTATAAGAACTTTTTGTTATTTCTTATGTCCATGCTAGTAAATTGCAAAATTTTAGGCATGCATTTATTTAGAAACTTTTCAATGTCAGTATGTACTTGGTGATAGTAGTCACTTATTTTTGCTGTACTTACCTTGACTTTTTTATATCAAGGATTGTGGGTTTTTTTCTTATCTTCTTAGTCTTACCAAAAGTTTAACTGTTTCATAAAATTTAAAATTAAGCTATTTTTTAACTTTCAAAAAATCTTCAGGGAATACTATCTGCCTTGTTAATTCCAATTCTTATTCTCTTTTGGTAGGTATGTACTTCTTTTGTTAACATTTTAGAGGTTTTTTTTTTTTTTAATTACTATACATTAGTTTTATAAGAAGGGTTTCATTGGGACATTGACAAACACCCATCTAGTACATTCCATCAACCTCACCTTTATCATTCTTCCTTAGCCTTTCCCCCTCCATGGAACAGTTTCAGCAGATTTCATTTTTCTATTTTTGCTATGCATCCTCACTTACTTTGTAAATTTTAAGGATATCATCTCTTAAAATAAGCAGGTATTTTAATAGGTGGTGTTTTCATTATTATTCAGTTGTAAGTCACTCTCAAATGCTCTGTAATAAAATATTAAGTAGGGAAAATATGCTTGTGAGAATAAAAATCTCTCCCTTTTATAAAGTTAAAAATAACTGAGATTATAAAGCATGTTAAGAACAGAGATGATGTGGAAAGGAAGAAGCACCTGGCATCATGATGTTGATTGCTTGGAGTGGACAAGGAACATGGATAAAACGGGGAGGGCTAGATGGCTGACGGAGTCATGATCAGAGTCACAGCTTGGTTATCTATGTGTCATTTATGGTTGCTTACTGCACTTAAAAGTAACGCTGAATAAAGTTGAGACAATTGTCATTTCATTGGGCAGATGCTTACCCCACCAAGCCCCCTTTTCATGTTCATTGAATCCTACTAGTGAACTAGATCCCAAGTTGTGGGCACCATCAGTATGGAACCCAACAGTTTCAGAGGCCATGACCGAGATCGTTGGAAAGTAAATTAAAGTCTTTTAAATAACTACAGTTATATAAGGTAGAGGGCTCCCATCAATGGGGGGATTCCAACACTGTTTGGCCTTCCAGGGATGTGCCCTTGGACAAGTAAATTAACTGTCTTAGCTTTATAGCCTCCTTTCTCTTAGTATTAAGTCTTCTCAGGCAGTCTCTGCCATGCTCACTTAATGTTAAGGTCATTTATGGACAGAGACTGACCTGGTAGGAAGCACCACGGGCTCTCACCTGTTCCAGACCTGTGTTCAAATCTCAGGTCTTCCACTCTGTGACCTATTGTAAATAATTGTCCCATTCCCGGAACAACTAACAGCTCACCAAGACATTGTGAGGAGTAAAGAAAATTAGCTTGGACAACAATATTGGTTTGAGGAAAATGCTGTGGGTGTGTGGAACCTGGATCTTCAGGTTGTGATGCCAACTCTTAGATCCCCCATGACAATGAGTTCTGAGAATTGCCTGAGGTAGAGTAATGGTCTAATTAATTGATGACTGGGGTACCCAGTAGAAATTCATATGGAAGCCTGGCCTCTGTCCTTGTTTCTTGTTTTTCACCAAAGGTGATAGGAGCACACAGAGGAGTTTTTGCTACAGAACCTCAATTATTTGTCACACGTATTTGTGTTCAGTGACACACGTGGCAGATATAAATCCATGGAGCTTGCCCCTGGAATGCTTCTGGGCAAGTTATACAGTGGGGACTCTTAAAGCATAGCACTGAAGAACACAGATTGATTTCCTCCCCTGTCTCTTTCTTTCATACATCTCTGACTACTTGGGATTTCCTGACAGTGCAGGGCTAATGACTTTTGATACCAATCGATGCAAAGCTAATTAATTTACTTCACAATTTTCATGTACTCAAACTACCCAAGGGTTCAAATGATTTGTTGTTGGGTTTTTTGTTGTTGTTGATGGCTTTTAGGGGTCTATTCTCTGTCTTTCCTTTACACATAGAACTAATTAGCTCCTGATGACTTTATTCATGGAATTTGAATTGTAGCTGGGGTGTAGAATTATACAACAGATACATTGAGCTTCCAGGCTTTTCAACTACTGAATCTTGGTGACATTTAGGAACGAAGTGGAGGAAAGGGATCTTTCTGTGTGTTAGTATGTGTTTATGTCTGTGTTTCTGTATCTCTAGGTGTGCCTGCATCTTTGTCTCTCTATCTCTGTGACTGGGTCTGTGATTCTCAAACACATGGATATAGTAGATTATGATGAAAAATCAAAATTTATCACAGAAGTTATTTTCCATCTACAATCTATAAATTTCTGTTTTCCTATTTAAAACATCTCTATGACAGAATTACACATTTAGTCAATTTACATTAAGCTTTGAGTTTCATATTTAGAAGTATCTGGAATTATTTCATGGACCAAAGATTAGCTGTCATTGTAAGGTGATGTAATTTAAATGTAACATGCATAGGATTCTCAAATTACATATTATAATCAACAAAATAAGAGTTGCTGCATTGGTAAAAAATATGATTTATGCTTTCTATGCAAAGGTATATTGGGTTTGCATCCTAGGTATTAAGCTAGAAACCAAGCTCATAGAGACAAGTCTGAGATGTTTATGTTCTTTTGTACTGTATATTATAAATATATAGTTATAGTAAAAATGTTGTAAAGAGGGGTTACAGTTATGTGAGTAAGGTAGTGAGTACATTTCGTAGCAAGCATTGTTACCTTCTCCTTTGTTTCCCCCTACCATCACTTCCCTCCCCACCTCCCCAACTCCTCCCACCCACCCCCACCCCGACATTGTAAAGTTCATTTTCAACATAGTGTCCTGTACATCTCGTCATCACAATGAGTCAGCCTGTATACTTATTTAAGCATTCCACAATATCCCTTCCCCTTCCCAAATACAAAAGTGTATATACAAGATGCAGAACACAGACATCAAATCCAGTGAAAACAGGGGTTATACTGTGGGGGAAGAACACACAAAAGAAACAAAAGAATCATATTGTTCATTGTAAGTACATTAAAAACACTAGCAAGAAAGAAAAATCCATTTGTGTCCCTGTCTTGGGGTACAAGCTTAACATTATCTCATGTGGTAATATGTACATTGTCTTTGACCTTCTCTGCTTGCCCTAGACATGTACTAGTCATTGCAAACAAGAGAAACCATGGGACCTATGTGTCTTTGGACCTGGTTTACTTCACTTAATATAATTTTTTTCCAAGTCTTTCCATTTCCTAACAAATGAGGCAATGTCATTCTTTCTGAAGGAGGCATAGAATTCCATTATATATATATATACTTATATATGTATATATACATATATATGTGTATGTATATATGTATATACATATATACATATATATATCACATTTTCTTGATCCATTCATCTACTGAGGGGCATCAGGGTTGGTTCCATATCTTAACTATGGTAAATAATGCTATGATAAACATGGTTGTGCTAGTAGCTTTGGTATGACCTTGTTGTGATCGTTTGGGTAAATGCCCAAAAGTGGGATTGCTGGGTCATAAGGGAGCTCTATGTGGAGTCTTTTGTGTAACTTCCATACTGCTTTCCTTAAGTCTCAGGATCTTTAATAGTAAAATTAGGATCATCCCTTTGTAAAAGGATGAATCAAAAGCGAGTATTCTAATGACAATGACATACTACTACTTACCTGTAAGAATATCCAAAGCACTGGCAATACTGAATGCTAGAGAGGATATAGATAGAGCAATAGGGACCCTGTTCATTTCTGATGGGTGTGCAAAATGGTACAGCCACTTCAGAAGATAGTTTTCCAGTTTCTTACCAAACCTAATGTACTAAAACCATTTACTCCAGATGTTACACTCTTGATACTTCTTCAAAGGAGAGAAAACAAACACATTGGACAACTTGTACATGTATGTTATTAGTAAATGCTCAAACTTAAAACATCAAACAGATTGATGTACCTCGTATGTGAATGAACAAATAAACCATGGGATATCCACACAGTAGAATATTATTCAGCACTCAAAAGAAACTATCAAATCATGAAAATACAGAGGGAAACTCACATGCATATTCCTCATGAGAGAAGCCTATCTAACAAGGCAGTGTGATTCACTTATGACATTCTGGAAAAGGCAGACTTGGGAGATAATGGTAAGATCAGTGCTGACCAGAGGATGTGGGAGAGGAAGGGATGAATATGCAAAGCAGAGAGGATGTTGAGGGCAGTGAAACTTTCTGGCCTGATTTAGTGTGATGTTAGATGCATGCCTATATATATTGTTCTAAACCCATAGAGTGCCCAAGATTGAACCCTAATGTAAACTCTGGACTTTGGTTGAAAGTGATGTATCAAAGTTGGATCATAGGTTATAGCAAATGTATCACTCAGAAAGAAAATATTAATAATGGAAGTGACTATTATATGTGGGCAAAGAATGTATAGGTTATCTCTGAGCTTTCCACTCAGTTAAAAATGAGTGTTCATGCATGGTATATAGAATATTTCTTGTTATACAGTGTGTTGTACATGCTAGTCCATGTTGATGGTGATAGAGTTATTACTTGGTAGTTTGTTCCCTTCCTCCAAGCAGAAAGTATCATTCAAGACTTTAAAAATGAGGTTGGGTATAATGGCTCATGGCTATAATCTCAGCTGCTCAGGAAGTAGAGATCAGGGGATAGCAGACACCATCTCGATCAACAGGCACATATCCGGGATCCCAGTGGTGCTGGTGGTGGAGGTAGAAGGATTATAGTCCAAGGACAACCCTAGGCAAAAATTAAAAAAATAAAAGGAGACCCAACCTGAAAAATATTAAAGTAAAAAAGTGTTGGTAGTATGGCTCAAGTGATAGAGTGTTTGCCTAAGTAGCATGAAGCCCTGGGTTCAAACCCCAGTGCTACCATGCAAACAAAAAAAGAGTTTAAAAATGAGAAAGTCTGTGTGAAATGCCTCTAGCTAATTTACTGGCACTGAAGACCATATTTTAGAGACCAGGACTCTTCTATGCATTAAATAGTTACCCATGATTTTCAGAGGCTCCTCAGTATAACAGTTTTTAAATTAAAATCCTCAGAAAGAACTGATATCCTCCTACTGAGTCAATCTTCTCTCTATCTCTACTGAGACTCATGCAGTGTGCATTAAAACAAGATTAAGGTGTAAATGAGAATCAATTCAACAGGTATGTGTGACTCCTTTTTGACTCTTAATTGGAAAAGTCCTACTGGTTTGTTGAAAAAAGAATTCCACAGTCATGTTTGATTTTCGTGCTGTCAGAAGTTCATTAGAAGCTTAAAAGTTGACACCTCCATGAAGAAACTAGTGCAATAATGAGCACAGCATCATTAGGGGTCAAGTTAAAGTAGTAGGAATGACAGCTTTTGATGGTGACACCTGTAATTGAAGGCAAGACATTGTTGTTTTTTGAGAACACAATAGCATTTATTATGCCTAATTTGGGGGGGAGGGGTTGATGTAAAGGTGACAGAATAAAGCTAAGCATTGCATCTGTTGGGCATGTATCAAACAAAAATTGAATGAGTTTGACAGTGGACAGATATGGGCTCAAAACTCAGATCCACCACTTACTAGCTTTTTAAATTCAGACAGGTTACCCAGCCTTTTACACTTGGTTTTCTTATCTGTAAAATGTGGCTAAAAATAGCTGCCTTGTATGAAAGTGGTAAAGATCAAGGATAGTGATGTGTGTGAAATGCATGACATAGGCCTGACACATGAGAAATGCTCTGTGTATTTTCCACCTCTCATCTTAATGTTTCATATTAAACGCTACACTTTAACTGACATTTAACCAGTACTTAATGAGCTATGAAACTTTTAGTTAATGAATAATGAATGAGCCGTAATGGTTTCTGAGCTGTGAAAATTGCCACCACTTCTACCAGCACTACCACCAACTTGAGATTCCTTGTGTGAGAACACACAACATCTGATTTTTCTGGACTCAGGTCGATATTATCACCAGGATCTAGGAGGAGCTATTCATCATAACTATATCATCAGTGTCCAACTCCGGAATACACCTTGCTTTTTAAATCAATTTTTAGTTTATCAATCCCCCTTGAGCAATGAGACTAAAAGACAGAAAGTAGAAAGCAATATTGGCAGTGATCCTGGTCCGGTCTTGAAAAGGAGCTTTGGTGGGGTCAATAGATTAAAACTGATAATCCGGCGCTTAGGATGCCGTGATCGGCCACCTCTACCTCCCCTTGTACTGTGACCTTCTTATTGTCTCACTACCACATGCATAAATACAGAAAGTCTCTAGCTTACAGCAAGCCACCACCTGCAAGGTGCCTTTTCTCAGCCATGTGTGAATCTTTCAGTCATTGCTCCCTGAGTTAGTGAGGAGTTCAGGGGCAGAGCAGAAAGGTGACTCATGTGTAATTGATATTTTAAATAAAGTTCCTTGTGGTGGCCATGTTTTCTGTCCCTCACCTCTCTGTTTAGAGAACCTGAGCTCGCGTGGGCTCATTAACTCTAATAGCTTGACCTTTAGCTTCTTCTCTGTGTGTGATGTGCCAGCCTTCACTTCTGTCATGTAATTTAAGAGGAGCCACAGACCACATTCTTTATTGGAGGCCTTAGGTTTTTCAGGGTTACTCTGAATCCAAGTTTCCTTTTAATGAGGCAATGCCAGAAAACAATACAGCATTCCATTACTTTGGAAAGGTGCCCAAAGCCATTGGCCCAGCATCAGACATAGCATTTGCAAATTAGGAATGAAGGGAGATATAGATAAAGAGGTCTAACTGCCATTTCAAAATCTGCTAGGGAATTTTGTAAATTAAAACATCTATAACTGATTGTGAAGATGACAGTTTCCTCCTGCTTAGATGTTAAATCTAGCATCCTTGCTTTTGCAATTTACATGGAAATAATGAATGTTTTGTGTTAAGACCTTCCCCTTCCAGGAACTGGGCTTCAATTTACTCGTTTTTATTGAATTAGTTGCCAGGGAAATTCATGCAACTGTTTGGTCCTAGAAGATCAATTCAAAAAACATCATACACACACACACACACACACACACACACACACACACACACACAGATACAGATACACATATATCCCAACATGACTAATTTTTATTGTTACTGTAAAGGTGATATACAGAGAGGTTACAGTTACACAAGTCAGGTCATGAGTATATTTCTTTTTGAACAGTGTTACCTCTTTTCTCATTTGCTCCTAGTTTTTCCTTCCCAACCTCTCTCCCCCATAAGTTGTATAGTTCATTTTCAACCCAGTGCCTAGTGAGTATCATAGCTGCATTTGTTGATTCTTTGTCCAAGTAGAAATAGTATGACTCACTTTTGAGGCTATATGTAAAAAGAGTTGTATGAAAACAATTTAGTTTAAGGAACTTAACTCAAAACTAGATTTTGTAGTTCAGTATATATTCTCGTAATAATGTTGAATTGTGTCCATCATTGAATTAGGCTTTTTTCTTTCCCTTCAGAAAAAAAAAAAAATATGCAGAGCTCATTCTATACCCTACTTATTCAGGACATCTGATCTTTTCAGAACAACCTTATTTTGATTGGCTGTTTTGTGACAGGGTCTTACTATGTAGTCTAGACCAGAAAGATTCATCCTACCTTTCCTTTTTTTTTGGTTGTGAGGCTTGAGCTCTGGGCCTGGACGCTCTCTTCAGCTCAAGGCTGGTGCTCTACCACTTGAGCCACAGTGCCACTTCTGGTTTTCTAGTGGTTTATTGGAGATAAGAGTCTCACGGACTTTCTTGGTCAGGCTGGCTTTGCACCTCGATCCTCAGATCTCAGCCTCCTGAGTAGCTAGGATTACAGATGTGAGCCACCAGCACCTGACTCATCCTGAGTACTAGAATTACAGATGTGTATCACCATACCTGGCTTCAGAATAATCCATTTTTATTTGGACAAATAATTTCAATCTTTCTCTTAGAGAATCAAGAAGTCATAGACATTTTGCTCTGGGTTGAAGCAAAATTGTACTTCTTTCCTCTCTTCCATAAAGTCCCATGGGCAAATGTTAGGGAGACTAAAAAAGAAATTCTTGGCAACCCCAGCTCCCTTCCATGGTTGTGTATATTTGTGACTCCAAAGTTGAGAGTAGTTTGCATCCCAACCTACTGGAGTCTTGAAGTTTTCACCTTCATGAGATCGCAGCTAGAAGGTGGCTCATGTTGTGTGCAACATCATTTCATTGTTCTCATCTGCATTTAATAATGAGTCTTATTTCTGAACAAACAGTTTTCCATGTGAGCTTGAGTAGAATTTGCCTATGAAGCCATGCAAATGTGACTGACATAGAAGAAAATGCTACCCTAGATAGAATTTGTGTGATCACAGACTGTATCCCATTTTAAGATCAGGTGATATTTGAGTGAATGGAATTTTAATAAAGTCAGCAAGGAATGACAGATGCAGCTAAATTCTTAGGACAAAGAATGAGTGGCAGGGACTCTGAAATGTCTTTGTTCTCAGACATTGAAGGAGAGGCCTCTCAGCCAATACAGTTGCCAGCAGGTTATATGATACCATTCATTACTGAATAATATCAAGGCTAGAAACTGTAGAATAGGTTCACCTTTCCATTTCTCTAATATGGATTTAAACACCAGTACTTACGGTGTATAAGCAAACATGTCATAGTAACACAATGTAGTCTTTATTGTTTTATATTTTTAAAATAATTTTCTGGAATTTTCGCATTATCTGAAAAGATTCTAGTATGACTAAAATTGCTCAAGAATCCAGAGAACTGTGAAAGGTTGAACAGACTATCCTTTTATCTTTTTGCAATCCCTTCTCTATGAATACAGATATATTAAACTATAATTGATGAGGGAATTCTGGGAAAATGACAGAGTAGGAAGCCTGAGAAATCTATATTGCCACATAGACAGCAATGGCACTGGTAGAATTTATCAGATACAACTATTCGGGAGTCTACTGGAGGCCTGCAACTTCCAGTGGAAGACACAGACCATAAATTGCAGTTAATTTCGGTCAATTTCAGCTCTTAGCATAGCCGCAGTTACTCATCCTTACCTTCAGTCCCATGGCAGGCAGCTGTGTCTACGTCTTTGGAGCTGCTTGCACAGCTTGTCTGTGTTCTGCTCATTGATTGGTGCTCCTTATGACAGACAGGAAGGCAAAGAGGTGATGGCCACTGTAGTTGCGCCTCCCCCAGCCATGGTTGCAAATCCTTCCCCTTCTGGCTGAAGTGACTTTCAGAGAATTTAAAAGGCCAACACCTTCACTTTTTCTCCTTGCCCTTTTGTGAGCCGGTTATTGAAGACTAGGACAATTACAAACAACCATATATACAGGCGCATTTTAAAAGTCACCGTGCAAACCAGGGTCACCCAGAAGGTGCAAGCTCAGAAAAGACCAGAGGAGACCTTGAGCTTACACTTCCTGCTCCTTGTCACAGAGACAGCCTGCAAAAAGAAAATTTGAAAACCAGGATCGCTGGAGACCTGTGGGGTACCATTGAAGGCCCCAAAAGATGCACTGTGAGAGTCCCAGAAGGAAAAGACAAAGGGATGGAGAGATTATTTGAAGGAGGAATGGGTAAAAACTGCCAAATTTCACAAATAACATGAATACAAGCACTTAAGAAACAACCAAATTCAGCTTTCTCTGAAAGCTTTCTCTTTGGTAAACCCAAAGAGACCTGAACCTAGACACAAATAAATCAAACTCCTGTAAACCAAAGACAAAGAGAGGAATTTTTTTGTTGCTACTGTTGGTCATAGGGCCTGAACTCTGGGCCTGGGTGCTGTCACTCAGCTGTTCAGCTCAAGGCTAGCACTCTACCACTTGAGCCACAACACCACTTTCAGCTTTTTCTGCTTATGTGGTGCTGAGGAATTGAACCCAGGGCCTCATGCACACAAGGTAAGCAGTCTACCATTGAGCCACCTTCCCAGCCCCATAGAGAGGAATTTTGAAAGCAGCAAGAAGAAAGCAACTTGTTATATACAGGGATGATTTACTATAAGATTATAATCAGATTTCATAATAGAAATTTTGGAGACCAGAAAGCATGGGCCCAAATTCTACAAATGATTAAAACATTTGATCTGGAATGCCTTAATCTCTCTCTCTCTCTCTCTCAGTCTCTCTCCTCTCTCTCTCTCACACACACACACACACACACACACTGTCACTTATGGAGCTTGAACTCAGGGTCTGGGCACAACTCAACTTCCAGTTTTCTGGTGGTTAATTGGAGATAAGAGTGTCACAGACTTTCCTGCTCATGCTGGCTTTGAACCATGATCCTCAGATCTCAGCCTCCTGAATAGCTATGATTACAGGTGTGGCTTCTTTTTCACTTTTGAAGGACAGTTTACCAAGTTCACAGTTCCTGTTGTGTTTCATACTTCTTGTGTCCATGCATTGATGTCTGCATATCTATCTGGTACAACTGTTGCCTCTTCCAATTTCATTGAGTAGCTTTTATAGGAAAAGACCGTTTCATTATGCATGGTATTTTGGGTGTTAAGGGTAGGTACTTTGTCTTTTGTCTTTGGCTCTTGATTCTAATGGATATAGAATTATAGCCTGGGGTGGTGTCTTCAGCTGCAGTATCAGTGGTGTCTGATAAGTACTTCCGTAGCCCACTGTATTGATGTTTTGGAATCAGTGGTGAACTTTGCAGTGAAATGTAGTTTAGAAAAGGTGAGCTTTGTTTGGCTCCATGAACTTAAGCATGATTAGAATCAGGGCTTTTTCTGGGTGTCAGCCATGGTCCTGAAACTGTGTTTCCAACTTAATGGGTATGAGGTGGTGATTTCTAATAGTCTGGTGGATATGTCCTTATTCATTTGTGTGAGTGAACATCTTTTCATGTGCCTATTGGCCATTTTGCATATTTTTAAAAGAGATGTCTATGCCAGCCCTTTGCTCAATTTCGAGTTGTGTTATTTTTTTGTTGTTGAGTGTTCGTATTTTTTTTATTTTTTTGTTTGTTTCTTTCTTTCTTTTTTGTCAGTCATGGGGCTTGAACTCGGCCTGGGCACTGTCCCTCAGCTCTTCAGCTCAAGGCGAGCACGCTACCGCTTGAGCCATAGCACCACTTCTGATTTCCTAGTGGTTTATTGGAGATAAGAGTCTCATGGAATTTCCTGCCCAGGCTGGAAATCCTCAGATCTCAGCCTTCTGAATAGCTAGGATTACAAGGCATGTTGTTGAGTTTTGAAGGTTCTCTATTTTACATGTGTCCCTTACTGAGTATATGATTGGCAAACATGTCCTTCCATTCATTCTGAGTTGCCTTTTTACTCTATTGTCATGTTGATACCAAAGGTTATTTAATTCTCATTCAATACAATTTGTCTAATTTATTTTTATTGTTGTTGCCTGTGCCTTTAGTTTCACACCCAAGAAATAACTGCTGAAACTCATGAGGCTTTTCCCTCCATGATCTATTGTTTGAGTTCTTACAGGTAGGTTACGGAGTTCATTTTTTGGATATGAAATCAGGTAAAGGTCCAAAATTGTATTTACTGAGCTACTGCAGTAGTTACTAAATGATTTCTATTATCCTATGTAATATAAACCTCATAACCATAGGATGGTTACAGGGCTGTGACAACCATCCCTATTTTACAGATAAGGAGACTGAAATACTATGAAAACCTCCACCATCAGGAGGCTGTTACAGATTAAGGCAGGACACCCAAGCAGCCTCACTCCAAAACCATTCCCTGTAGTCCGATCACTTTTCTGAGTACGTGCACTGTGGACATTTCTTTTCAGTAACATAATTATGCAAAAGACCGTAGAATGCATATTTGTGCATATGGGATCAGGGAGTATCAGATATGGTCTATGTCCTTATGGAATCTATGTGGCATGATTTCTACACCCAAAATGATGAATACCAACCATTATAGTTTGCACTCTGTATTTGTGAAAAAGCATTGGTTTCAGGGGAAGAAATCTCATTCAACAGAGTGGGGGCTATCTGTCTCAGCTGGGTCTTTACAATGGGTTAAAAATTAATTTGGATTTGTTGCCAAAAGTTAAAAATAGTGACAATACACATTGAAATCTTGGTTTCTGATTTCTCGTTTTATAAAAGGGACAGTCTGGCATCAGGGAGCACCCATTCCTATGCGGTCACCTTCTACAGTAGGAATCGAGAGTATTTGTCACTTGTAAAGGGGCTCCAACTGCTAAAATCAGTGGGGACATTATAATTATTTTATAATTGCAAAGTTACATTCCTCATCTCCAGAGAAGAAAGACGAGGGAATCTGCAGTATGAGGCAGGTACCTTTTCTTCAGAAGAGAAGTTGAAGCGAGAGGTCAGGGTTCCACTTTGCCCATCCTTTGTAATTACCTGGAGCCCAAGGGGGGCATGGCCCACAGCGTGACAACTGTCCTCTCCTGACTCTGCCTGTGACCTTCGTGCAGCCCCCCTGCTCCCTGCACCCTGGCTCCCGGAAAGGGCTTTAACTAAAAGTGAGAGGTGAGATTCAGTGGTGAAGCATGAGACCGAGAAGGAAATCATCCTTAAGAGTGAAATTTAATGCTGCTTCTCCCCTGAGGAGCCTTGTCACTTCAAGCCTTTAATACTGGGCCTGACAAATATTTAGAAAATGTTCAGGCTAGAAGCATTTTGCAGAAGGAAAGGACAAGATGTCCTGATAGATTTTTTTTCTCCTTCATCTCTAATATCTATGATCCGTTGAATCCTGCTAAGGAAATAGATCTCAGAGCCTATTCTCTGACCTGTGTTGGATGCTGAAAAAAAAAGATAACAGAGCTGGTGTGGATTGGGGAAGGGGGGTAGATCTTTCCAGAACATGATCAGTGCAGATAAGAAAGCCATGGCTGTCTGCTCAAGGAAGTCAAAACCTGCCTTTTGGTGGGCTTAACCTTTACCTGAGGGGGTTGTGTGGAAGGGAGGCAGAGCCTTTCCACTAACAATTACTAATTACTCACTGGGCATAGCTAATTATGTAGAGATTATTCATGTTCTTCTCCTAAAGGAGATGCGAAGTGTGTGTAGCTTGATGTCATGAAATCGTAAAATAATTGTGGCAAAGTTTTGAACTTGTGAGAAGATACTGCATACTTTCATTTCTTTTTTATTCAGTGGGACCCTTCTTTTAGTTTTCTCTCTCTCTCTGTTCTTTTTCCTAAAGATCAGGCAGGTCTTAAATATAAGGAAAATCAATCAAGGCAGTGCAGCTTTGACTGAAGCCCCGAAGATGGGGCTGAGGTCTGACAGATTGCCCCACTTCTACCACCTTCCTCCTCCTCCTCCTCCTCCTCCTCCTCCTCCTCCTCCTCCTCCTCCTCCTCCTCCTCCTCCTCCTCCTCCTCCTCCTCCTCTTCTTCTTCTCCTCCTCTTCCTCCTCTTCTTCCTCTTCCTCCTCCTCATCCTTCCCCTCCCTCCCTCCCTCCCTCCCTCCCCCCTTCCTTCCTTCCTTTCTTTCTTTCTTTCTTTCTTTCTTTCTTTCTTTCTTTCTTTCTTTCTTTCTTTCTTTCTTTCTTTCTTTTTCTCTTTCTTTCTTTTCTTTCTCTCTCTCTCCCTTCCTTCCTTCCTTCCTTCCTTTCTTTTCCTTTCTTTCTTTCCTTCCTTTCTTTTTTTAAAATTATTTTTATTTTTTTAATTGTGAAAATACTGTACAGAGGCATTACAATTACATGGGCAAGATAATGAGTACATTTCTTATCAAGCATTGTAGCCTCCTCCTCTGTTTCCCCTTCCCATCCCTTCCCATCCCCCCCCCCCCCACCAAAGTTGTAAAGTTCTTTTTCGACATAACGACTTGTACATCTCATTGTTGCAATGGGTCCACCTGTATCTCTATTTAAACTATTTGTTTTTTTTTCCTTCCTCCTCCCTTTCTTTCTTGTCATGGGATTTGAACTCAGAGCCTGGGCACTGTTCCTGAGGTTTTTTTGCTCCAGGCTAGTGCTCTACCAGTTTGAGCCACAGCCCTACTTCTGGATTTCTGGTGGTTAATTAGAGATAAGAGACTCACAGATTTTTCTGTCCAGGCTGGCTTTGAACTGTGATCCTCAGATCTCATCCTCCCAAGTAGCTAAGATTACAGGCATGAATCACTGGTGCCTGGCTCTCTTCTCTCTTTCTAAGGACCTTCATCAAATTTAAGGCTCCTCAAAAGACATGCAAAAGAACTTGGGAAACAATCTAAATGTGTATACAATTTCTTTATTTAAACTGCACCATAATCCTGAAAAGAGCATTATAAACTTCCATTTTACAGTGAAGGAAACAGAGGCATGGCACCATTACATAAGCAGAGTAAAAATCTTCTTGCTTGTTTTGGAGCTGAGATATGAACTCAATAGAGCAGATGCTAGTGTCTTATACCAGAGAAGTGTGGAGTGACCAGGAAGTCCACAGCTAAGTTGAGTTGGTTTCTGAAATCTATTAGAAATTCGTGTCTATGCAGAGACTAGTAAGAACATTCCCAGAGGGAAGAATAACAGGAGCAGTCGTTGGGTGTGAAGGGATTAATGAGGTTTTAAAAGTAAGCTCCAGTTAGTTTGTGGAGGGCTCACAATCCATGGCCATGAGCGGTAACAGGGAATGGGTGTGGAGAGGGCAGAGAGCCCAAAGGACTCTGCTACTGAGACAACGAATGGGAAATGGTGTTGGGATGATGTGGATGATAGTGGTGATGAACACAGTGTTGCCTTTACGGTTATGCTTTGTAGACACAGGTCTTGGCTCTTTACATATACAGCTAGGCTCAATACTTCTATCACCCTCTGGAACAGAAACTAATTGTCATTCCCCCTTCAGCCACCTTTAACACGAGGGAAAAATGGAAAGCAGAGAGGCTTAGTATCTTGTTCCAAATCCCATAGGCAGTAATGAGAGAGGCAGTATCCCAACCCAGGCAGTGATGCTTAATGCCATTCTCTTTCACTACATTCTGTGGCCTCACCTGGAGTCAATGGAGTGTTAGGGAAGGTTTTAGAACCAACAGGGAGGGTAAGATCTTTGCCAGACTTTGATAGAGAAAGCCAGTTCCCTCAAGTTTTATGTTTACCCATATAAAGCAGAAATGTTCAAATAGTATTCATGAGACATTTATAAAAGATCTTATGGAAATATATATTGGTTCAGGAAAAGGTAGCTTAAAATTAACCAGGCGTCTATGATTCCATGACTACTCAGGCATTTTTTTTAAATAGAATAATGTGCCCTGAACATTGCCAGAAGAAGCCATTACAAAGCACTGTTGCTTATGCATATTTGAAAGAACTAACTCTTTTGCTTTTCCCACAGCAATCTTACTTTATGTTTCTCCAAACACTAGTATTGTGTGAAATATAATTTTGGAAATAATGACATAGACATACAGTGCATTTAGGATTAGAAACAGCACTATTACAAGTAAAAGCTTACCATTTGGAGGTAAAAACATGTCTTAATTATGATCCTGGGCCATTCCAGTCCTCGCAGGAGCCTCATTTAGTCATCACTCAGACTTGGCACCGCTGCCTCCGCCCTTCCAGCCCTATCTCTGCGTTTCTCTCAGTAGGCTGCTTCCTGCTGAGTCCATGTGTAATGCACATGGCAGGCATTCTTGCTCTTCAGTAGGAAGTGGCTGCACCTGTTAACAGCCTGGGCTCAATTACTCTCAAAACTTTGGACTTCAGCTGCCACACTGAAGCAACAGTCTTTAACCCGTTCATTCTGTAATAATCTGATTCATAATGGCCTGCTTAAAGAGAATGTGCTCTCCAATCTCATACACAAGGAAAACCTCAGAGCCAAGCATAGCTGGCGTGTGCACACGTCAACTGGAAGGAAGAAAGAACCCTGAGTAGGTTTGCTGAAAACTATTGCATCTGACATCCTTGCCAGCTAGCAGCTACCCACCTACAGGATCTCCTACTGAGTCAGTAGAACCAGCACAAATGCGGCAAACCAGCGCTAAGTGCCTTTGATGAGGCATAGCATGGATCACTTTCTTCCTTCTGCAGCAATCACAAAGGGTAAGAAGCCCCAGCCTAACAGTATGAGGGTGGTGCAAAGGCCCAGCATATACAATTTTAATAGAAACACAGAATAAGTGCTCTTTGTCTAGCCTCTTGCAGCATCTAGTGAGAAATCTCATCCCATTTAAAATCAAGCACTACCTAAGATTTGACCTGAGAGTATTATTTACTTCATAAACTGAGGGAGAGGACTTCGTCTAGGGTGTTTAGCCTTCAAAGGCATCCATAGATATTCTTGATTTATGGTGTCATAGAGATTGAGAGAAACAGCCAAGACTCTGAAGGCGGACACAGACAGTATTTTTCTGGAGCTGCTTGTTAAGCATCTTGTTCTAGATGATTTGTGTCCCCTTGCCTTACTCTCTAACTACCAAGACTCCTCTTTCCTTTTCCTTTGCTAATGTGTACCATTTGGCCAAATGTAATCATCCCATATCCCATTCCACTATGGCCTTGGGATTTCTTCATAGAATGGCAAGGAACTAATCAGCTTAATGAACCAATGGTCTTGAAGTACGTAGGTATTTCTTTCTAATGCATCTCAAAGGGGCTCTTCTGGATAGAGTGTTGTGATGCAGCGAGGTAATTCTCACAGCAGTAAATTGGATGTTTTGAGGTAGGCCTATGGGGAAGACATATTGAGAGTGATGTCTTTGGTTCTCAAACTATTCCAGCTTTTGCCTCTCTGAAGGTCAGGATGCAATCTTTTATGTGTGGACACTTGGGCACATCGATCCACGGAACTAGGCTTATTCATGGCAGTTCAGAGTAGTGCCCATTATGATCTCAACAACAAATTTTAGTTTGAGCATATAGCCTGCAATTATAGAAGATAATAATCTACACAGGAATGAGCTGCACAAAACCTGTGAATAGGAAAGTTTTACATGGGGTGAAAAATAGCATTGGACTCACTGTTGTACCCTGATATTCCCAAGAAGACATTAGGCTAGGAGTCTTTATTGCCATGTGGCGACTACATCCAGCTCACAGAGCTTTAGAGTGCAGCCCCAAACTGCGAATCTGCTGAGTATTTAAAGGCGTATACTACATGCAGGTGGCATTTCGCAATAAGACAGAGCAAGCAAGCTGGTGTATAGAAGCAAGAATTACATGCTTAGCAGGAATTTCATGGTTATGCTTGGTTTCCCTCTCACCCATTTCTAGGACTCTGTGGAGGTCAGAATGTTCTTGATTCTAGTTATTCAGGTCACTGTGCCTCCTGTATCGCCCCTGGCCTGGAAAGTTCTCAATGGCAGATGCTGATTATTTTACTACTGTTTACTGGATTCCAGTAACCCGGTGTTCAACTCCCTAATTGACTTCTCATGTCTTTATCTTTGGAATTTTCCCCTTAATAACTGATCTGGGATTTTTTCTATAAGTATGCTCAGCCTTTAATATTTCTGTACTGTTTCTGTTTCTTTTCACTAAATTCTTTGAGGCTGTCATGCTTATAAAGTCAGAAAAGGAAGAAAGTTCCATCGATGAGGAAAGGAATGTTGGTCTCACTTCCGTGTGTACCCCAAAAAATTTTTATGTGTCTTATTGGACATCAAACCATTACCTAGACTAAAAGCTCTGTCTGTAAAGAAGGAAAGTAGAAAGTCTATGGAAGTGAATGTTTTGATCCCAGATGAAAAATGTCAGAGGCCTCTGATCCATAGAATTGATGCATCAAGAGGGGATTATAACTCTCTTATATAAAGTTGGTGGCTGGGAATGTGGTAGAGTGCTTAGTGGTAGAGTGCTTGCCTACCATGCATGAAGCCCTGGGTTTGATTCCTCAGTACCACATACACAGAAAAAGCCAGAAGTGGCGCTTCGCTCAAGCTAGCCTTGAGCAAAAGAAGCTCAGGGACAGTGCCTAGGCTTCGAGTTCAAGCTCCAGGACTGACAACAACAAGAGAAAGAAAAGAAAGAAAGAAAGGAAAGAAAGAAAGAGAGAGAGAGAGAGAGAGAGAGAGAGAGAAAGAAAGAAAGAAGAAAGAAAGAAAGAAAGAAAGAAAGAAAGAAAGAAAGAAAGAAAGGAAGAAAGAAAGAAAGAAACAAAGAAAGAAACAAAGAAAGAAACAAAGAAAGAGAAAGAAAAGAAAGAAAGTTGGCTTTGCAAAGAGAGAGAGTGGGAGTGTTTAAAGAACTAAGTTTGCATGAGTTGATCAAATTGAGGATTTAAAAAAAGAACACCAATAAAACTGCCCATTCCACAATGTCTTAATTTAAAACTCCCATTCCACAATGTCTTAATTTAAAACTAGCTGGAAATTTCTTTAATTTCTAAGAACTCATTTAATTAAATTTTGTAGAGGTAGATGGAGACACAGATTCTATAGACATATGTATTACTGTATCTTTCTAGGTGTTTCTATTTATCTATCTGTAATACTGAGTCGAATCCCAACAAAAGGAGTACCAGGAAATGGGTACTTGCAGGAGGGGAGGGTGGAAGGGAAGAGGGGAGAGGGCATGCAGGGATTCATTGTATAAACCACAGAACTGAGAAATATAAGGGGATGGGTAGGTGGAAAGAGGGTGAAGATGTTCAAGATGCAGAGCAAGATGCATTTTACACATAGACTGCTTTGTTAAATGGCACAAAAAAAATCAATACCTAACTTAAAATTAAGTAAGGGAAGGGGTGGGTTGGGAGGGGGCCGGTGAGAATGTTGAAAGGGGAGACAGTGATCAAGATGAACTGAATTCATAAACTGCTTTGGTGAATCGCAACTCCTTTGTACAACTAGGTAAAGAGGAAAAATATTCAAAAATAGATGAAATGTTTTTGATGTATTTTTTCTAGGTGTTTCTATTTGTCTGTCTGCAATAGAACCAATGTTCTTGTCCCTTTGAAATACAAATGTTGAAATCTAATCCCCATGGTGACAGTATTTGCAGAGGGGAGAGGTCTTTGGGGTTAATTAATCCATGAAAATAGAGCACTTCTTGGTTGAGGATTTAGTACCCTTATAAGAAGCCATAGAACTTTCTTTTTTTCCTGCTATGTGAGGATACTCTGATAATTCAGTCTCTAACATGGAAGAGAGTCTGAGGTAGAACTCTGATCTTAGATTTCTAGCATGTCACAGATCAGGGATAGATATGTTTAATTCTTTTAAACAATCAACCCCCAGCATGCAGGTTAAATTGAAGAAGTTAGGCCTCTGTGACTCAGTGGTTAAAAAGTACTTAGAAAGATCTAGAAGCAGTTTTTGCCCCTTGACCTGCCCCAGTGGCTCCTGAACTAGAGGACATTATTCAATATTGTAACTATGATACGGTCACAAAGCAGTTTCTGCACATCAGGCCCTTCTTCCAAACGATAAGAATAAAATGAAGTGTGTATAGTGGTGATGAATGGCCAAGTAGAGTTTGAAATGGCGGTGACCAGAAAGAGAGTTGAATGCCAGACTAAGAATGAAAGAGGAACAATCCTGTTAAGGCTCTCCCTGTACCACCCTTCTCTCCAGCAGATGCTTTGTTGTGAAGCATTTGGCTTTGATTTGTTTTGCACAGTCATTCCCTTCCACATAACTGGTCGGACACAAGAGTACTTCCGAGTAGAATCCCCATCACTTCACAGACCAGTTCTTGATGTAATTCTGCAGACAGTGTGTTCAACACTTGTATTTCCTTGGCAGAGTTTTGTTGCTGGCTCAGAAGTATTGGAAGCAACCTGTGGCTCTGTCCCCAGGGAGGGGTTCAGTGAGCATAAGGACAACTAATGGCCATGGTTGTGTGTGAGGATACATTGGAATACACAGCAATGACTGCGGGTACAGGCTCTAGAGTCAGAAAATACAGTCTATTCTGGAGTCATTGCCTCTGTGATTTGGGTGAGCCACTTCAGCTTTCTTGGTCTCAATATCTTCATTCATAAGAAGCTGGTAATAGTCAAAATAGTTGTCCTGAGACTGAATTATTCACATAAGCTCCTTAGAGTGGTTATTATTACTGTAAGGATGATGGTGATGATGATGATAATGATGATCATGATGATGAGATCAATAGTGTATCACTGATGTTTTATAATAAAAGAATTGATTTACATGTATTAAATGCTTTCTTTGAGCCAGGTCCAGTGCCAGAGCTTTCCTCAAACACCTGTTCAGAAGATGTCAGGACCCTCCGTTTTATAGATAATTAATTACATTTCATAGTCAGCAATAGATAATGTAATTTGGAAGAAGCAGTGTAGGTCTTTCTTCCTATGTCAGCTGGCTCCAGATCCCATCTCTGTATGTTGCTTCTTGTGATAACACACACTACAGCTCCATTCACTGCCTTGGAAGGATCAGAATGCCTGCAAAGGGCTTTGATTAGCAGCAGTACCCATCCTGCTTGGATATAGCTGAGGAAAGCGGATACACTGGTCGGCACCAGCCTTGAATCCACATCCCGTGGAAACCACTCAGGGAACAAATGACCCAATTAGAAAGGTTGGCGGCTGTGCACGATTAGAGCCTCCTAGAGCTCTTAACTGTATTTTTGAGAAGCAAGTGCTATTCCTTTACAAAGGGCCCTGCGCAGAGGCCTGCTGGCATGCCTGCCTGAGCTGTGGTCGACCTGGTCTGCAGATAATGAGGGAATTTATGTCTGCAGAATTATGATGTTGCATTTAATGTGTAGACTACGGAAGAATGGGTGAGCTGAAATGTTTTTCCTATAATGATTAATTTTCAGCCTGTTGGGGAAAACTGCACACTGCAAAGTCCCAGAGATTTTTCAACCTCTCATTGCTTTTTTAATGGAAATGTAGCGGTTTTTGGGAAACAGTTTTGACATAGCACATGCCTGTCCCTAAACAAGGAACCAATTATGCATCTATTTAGCATTAAGGATATCTCTGAGTGTCTAAAAGCATTCCAATGGAAGTCATGAATTTATTGCAGATGGAAATGTCTCTAGAATTTCCCCCTTTTCCTCTAGAAAGTGGATTATGTAATTGATTTTGTAGCATTCCTCCTCCAGTGAAATAGGTACAAAAACCAAATATTTATAATTCAGGTTTGGTATCACATTCTAGGGGCTGATTACTTTGAGCATCTTAAGCAGTTGACATAGATTCTCATAGTAAATGAAACTATTCGGGACAATAATTTAGCAATGTAACACATGAAATGTATTGCCTGTTCACACGAACTATGCTGAGGCCATTTGAGAGTCAGCTCCCTTACAAAATGATACAGCAGTATGTGTTGTCTGTATATCTGTGAGTTCTGAGATGCAACATCCTCCACATTACTGAAGTAGAAAAACACAGCCAATGTGTTGTATGCTAACTTGAACATGCTATGACTCTCTGAATGTGGCATTTTCACTAGGAACCCCTTGACCAGGATTGGTCCAAAGTGGCTTTACTTACCTGTAAAGGGTACTAGAAATGGAGGAGGGCTCAGGAGAGTCCTGGAAGAGTAAATGTCTCTTTTATATCATGTACTCCAATTTGTTTTGCAAGGTTATGGGAGCCTCTGGGATATTTTTGCATGTTGGATGTGCTACAGATGGGACAGTTTAGGAGATAAAGGAGATCTAGACACCCTTGGCTGAGCTTTACCAGTTTTCTCCTGCAGTTTTGGGTTTGAAGTCCAAGCTCCCTGGTCTCTCCCATCAGCATGCTATCGGTGCAGATGTAGGAATGTAGAAGTCCACACACGTTGAGGAATCCTAAGAAAATTGCATGTTCAACCTCCCTTGATTTAGATCTTGAATTGAGAATATGAATTTAGTCGGGTGCACATAGATCCATACAGAAAAAGATAAATTTTCAGAGGCCAAAGCCCTAGAAAATATAAATTGTGCAGAGATTGCTTTAACCTATTTCTTATCCCTGTCCACAGTTGAAATTCATGTTAGTTTGATGATTTAGCCAACCCAGAGAGGTTATTGCAGTTAAACATCACTTTTTTTTCTTGGCATCCAATAGTTACCCATATACATGTAAAATGAGCATGATTTGGTGTCTACTTTTCATCTTTTAACTCCTTTTATGGTAGTTTCTTCATAGGCATTATGATTAGAGTCTTTGAAACAATTAATTAAGATTTTCTTTCTGTCTTGGAAAGCTCACATAACACAAAATAACTTCCTTGAGTAAATTTGTCTTGCTTATTAACTAAGTGATTTGACAGTATGTGTTTAATCTGTATATATGCAGGGCCATTGGTGTCAGGTTTTTTTTTTCTTTCTTCTTTTATCAAATATGTGTCTGCTTAAGAAAAACAAAAGTATAGCCAGGCTTGATATCACACACCTATAATCTTGAGAGGCTGAAACATTAGGATAGTAAATTCAAGATCATCCTGGGTGACATAGTGAGTCTCTGTCTCAAAAAACAACAAAACAAACAAACAAACTTCACAAACTAGTAACTTAAACACATGTCTGTCATCCTTACTAGTTGTGAGTCTGAGATTAGAAGAATCTTGGTTGGAGGCCAGCCTTGGCAGAAAAGTTCATGAGACCCCCCATTCTCCACTGAGAGCTGGACATGGCATGTAACTGTTATCCTAGCTACAGTGGGAAATCTAAAGTGGGCATAGATCATGGCCTAGGAACACACCTAGTCAAGAAGTGAGACTTTATCTCAAAAATAACCAGCACACACACAAGAAAACACTGGAGGAGTGGTTCAGTGGTAGAATGCTCAGTATGAGGCCCTGAATTTAAACCTTGGTACTACAGAGAGAGAGGTAAGGAGAAGGGGGCAGAGGGAGGAGGTCCTGCATATCCACCTTAACCAAGCATAGGACATGGTCAAAATGGTGTTTTTTTTCGGTGAGTAAAGTGGGTAGTTATTTTTTTGGCTCAGAGACTTAATGGAATTTGCCTCAAGAAATCAGGCCAGATGCTGGTGAAGTCTATGTGAACAGGTCATTTCTAACCTCTGACTGGAAACTCTGCATCTCTCTTTAAGAAGATGCAAACTCAGGTCACAGTGCTTTATCATCCCCGGCAGAAACTCTGGGCTGAGATAACTTTGCTTCAAAGTCTAAAGAAAGTTGTCAATGAATAAGAGATACATCAAAAGTTCTCTGAGAATTGCAACGGAAAAGCAAATTTATATTGATTTCTTAGAAGTTACTGAAGCAACACAGTAACTTTCATTCTATATTTTTCCTACTTATTAGGGTACATGCCAAAGGGAAAATATCTTCAATCTTGGAGACAAAATAAGGTGGTTTGCAGTAAGTCTGCCTTATTCGCAGATTTATTACACACAGTGTTGACCAAGTGCAGCCCCCAAATACTAAAAATGTAAAGAAAAATCTAAAAATAAAGTGTTGCATTCTCATATGTACTACACAACTCAGAGTATACAGAGAACCTTTGTCAATCCTGAATTATCATCAGTGTGGGATCTGTCAGCTTTGTTTTCCTGGCCCTTAATTTTGGGAAAAAACATCTGCTTCCCCTAAAGCAACTAGTACCCAAAGGCAAAGTAGAAATAAATGTGCTTAATTTAAGTGCCAGAATGAAAAGCTAAGGTTTGTGGAAAGACAGCACATCTTTAGCAGAAGTTGGGGCGGGGGATGCTGATGTGGGAAAACATTTTTGAACTTTGCATTCTGAGCATTCATGGTTTTTCCTGGGCAGTGTTCTTGAAATATAACGTATCTTGGATAGTAAAGGGAATATTTTATTTAATTTTTTTCTATAAATCATATGTAATCATATTTTTAAAAGATTATGAAGTTAGGAAAAGGATCAGAGTTTGAAAATGGGGTTCAAGATGAAAAATCATACGAAACAGCTATGCCATTGCCTTACATACCACAAATCAGTGTGTTTGCAGAATTAAACATTTGTATATTCCCTAATTTTACTAGTGTGCCTTTTTGTTTTAATTTTAGAAAAAAAAATGAAAAAGGGTTCTTATGTAATACTCTTAAAATGGGAGCAAGAAGCATATCCCTTTAAAGTGGAAGGTTGTAAGCCATTTCAAAATGAGCAATTGATGATCAAATGCCAAATTTGCAGAGAATGGCTGATTCACAGTATAAAGGCTTAGAAGGGATAGGTGGTAGAAGGCAACATGCATTACTTTAAGGAGAATTTACATATGAACCTATCAGTTCAATTCCTGGAGTTTGTGCTTAAACAAACTAGAAGAAAGGTGAAAATTTCAGACCACTGGGAAGTATTGATTTATCATTTAGTAACATCAAACTTGAGTTTAAGCAACTGCCTTGCCCATTCCTGGCTGAGTGATCTTGTTCCTTCACCTTGTTGAGATTTTGTTCATCATCTGTAAAATAAGGTGGTATGTAGTTTCTATGGTAATGATTAGATGAGGTAATGCCTATTTCCTACTCAGTATAGCTCTTCTCAGTATGGACATTATTCATATACATATTCCACTGTCACTCAGCAGGATGACATTTGATGCTATGTTAACCATACCTTATGGTGTCCTATAGTCCAGTGCTTTGGATCCAGTAGACACTCAGCAATTATTTGTCGATGTTCTGTTATAGAAATGTCTGTTATTTTTTGCCATCTCTGGCTTTAGATGTCATTCTTTTGGACTGTGTTATTCCAGTTTAACTTGTGGGTTTGTCCGTCATGGTTGAATGACAGACCAGTATGGTGAAAAGTAAAAACAAAATAAAACAAAAAAACTAGGCTGCAGTGCCTAGTTTTTGTACAAAAGATAGAAAAGAATTAATTCAGATGTTGACCTCAAGTAGTCCTACGTGTGTACAATCTTGGTGGGTGGGGTGTTTTTGGTGCTTTAAAATGTAGATCACACAGCATGGAGTCAGACTCCTCAGAAGTGCTTAGCAATTACTTGTTAATGACTGACTTAGAAGGCATAGTTGACAGCTGAGTTTTACTATAGAATATTGCTCCCTTGAATTGTATGGAAAGACTTCGAAAGCTGTTGAGTAGAGCACATAGAGAAGAAAGAATAATATCTAAGAAATACTCAGATGCTCTAAAGTGGTCCAATTATTTGCCAAGTAGAACCTAAGTGTTGTTCCCAGCTCTGCAGTGCTTTCCAGGTTCTTTACTGGAGCCACAAAGGGGGTCAGGAAATGTGCAGGGAGGAGTTTATATGGATGACAGGGGACCCTATTGGCAATTGGAGGACAGAATTCAGCCAGGCTGCCTATCCTGAAGCATTTTTGGGACTCACAGGCTGAAGAACTGTTTCTTTTTCATTGCCAGTGCATGGTTGAGAAAGACTCAGTACTGAAGGGGCATTTCTTCTTAAAACTTAAAACTTAGTAAAACAAACTGACCAGACCCCTCGCATGAACCACAGACTTCTGAAATGTAAGTTAGAAAACAGATACCCTTACCCTCACGAATGTTACATTCTTGAAACAGTCAAGCCCCATGACATATTAGTTGAGGAGTTGATATGTAGAATGGAAAAACCAAGAATTGATTTGAGGCAATGAACGTTGCTGACTAAGAGATGCATGTTACTGTGTTGCAGTAGGTGATCAGGGTTGAAGGTAATGATGAATAAGATATGGATGAAGTTTCCTTTATTTGGAGTATATGAAGAAAGTACATAATTCAAGGGGAGATAGCCAAAGGATTCATGTTTGAGGAGGATGCTCGAGACTGGCAGTGTAGAAATGAATTTAACCTTCAAGTGTTCTTGTTTGAAGCAAGAAAGCAACCCTCAAAGCATGATGGATGGGTGGATGGATGGAGAGATAGATAGACAAATGGAAAGTCAGATGGCTAGATATAAAATCTAGCCAGGAAAATCACCATTACAAAATTTTAAAAATCAGTAAAATGCAAACTTTATATACATTGTGTAAACTTTATATATACCATAAGTATTTGTGTGTAATATATTCATAGATAGATAGATACATACATACATACACACATACATACATATATACATACATACTGTGGCTTTAACTAAGGTTCATGATTCCACTGGAGCCCTGCCCTAGTCTTTTAGACTTACATGTGAATCCTATCACTTTTTATTGTTGTTGTTGTGATAGTTGGGGATTAAATTGCTTGGCAAGTACTCTATAAATCTTTCTCATGACTGGGATTTCGTCACTCTATGAATTATGACTGTCTATATTGGGGGCCTTTTCTAGGCCTAGCCCAGGATGTATAAGTTAATTCTTTAGGACCCATAAAAGTCTCAGACCATTGACTTGTCTCCCTTCTCCATGCAATCCCCCATGGGGACCATCAGTAAACTCTACAATAGCCTCACTGATGTGGAAGGCCATTTTTCAAGTCCTGATTCCTAAACTGTGTGCGCCTTAAAAATGCTTTTATTCTTCTGCAGAAACAATGAAACAGATGAGTCAGGCTGAGCATTTTCCTGCGTATTCAGTCCACTAGACTGGGGAGCAAATGGATAATGAAGAAATCTACATGGACAGAAAGGGCCAGTGTTCTCAGCTTCTCTCCCATCCTCTGAGGCCACAGACATGAACTAAAATGGGCAAAGTTACCAAAGATTTATTTCTCCCCTGGACCGCTGCATAATGCGACTGCCCCCCTAGACACTGAAGTTGTCTATGACAATAAGTGAAACATTAATCCCATAGGTACTCATCTGCCAAAGGAAACATCCAGTTTTTAAATTAAATAAATAAGTAAAAAGCACAAGAAAACGACAAGACCTGAAATTAAAGATCAAACAAGTAGGGAGCATCTTCATAGAATGTCCATCCCGGGAAGAAATATGAACCAAAGCTAACAGGCAACAATACAGCAGCATATGCACTATTGAAAAAGAATCAAACCCTCTGCAAGCCAGGAGGGGATGGTGCTCCTGAGATGCCCGTGGGAAACTAGTATGAGTCCCCAAAGGGAGATTGCAACACTTCAAACAGCAAATCCAACCAAATAAACAAAACCTATTCTTTGTTTTACCAAAACATACACCGCACTGCAGATTTCAAACGTTCTTTGAAAGCTCCTTTGCAGAAGGAGCTGAAGAATGTTAATAGCAAAGCTGCCCAATAGGGAAAAGATGCAAAGGCTTAGGAAGACATCCAGAAGAAATTGGTCTGCCACAGTAAGTTTGAACCAAGAATGGGTGGCAAGATTATAGGAGAGTGTTGACAAAAGGCAGGCAGAGAGGTTAGAGAAAAGTTCAAGGCTCTTAGTCAGAAGTGGACATTTAAACTACTTCAAAATATTGATTGAACACACTAAATCTTCACATGGTAAGATCCTTACCACATCTCCCTCTGAAAAGAGCTTACTTCTCTCCCTTTAGCAAATGATTACTTTTTGGAAGACTTAAGTTTCACCCAAACTAAAATACTCTTACAAGAATAACAAAAAAAAAAAAAAATAGTGACAGTGATCCCCTCTGTTCATGGTTTTGCTTTCAGCAGTTTCAGGTTCTTGTCATCTGTCAACTGTGGACTGAAAATATGAAATGGAAAATTCCAGAGATAAACACATTAAATTACCAGTTGCTGCCGGGCGCCAGTGACTCGTGCCTGTAATCCTAGCTACTCAGGAGGTTGAGATCTGAGGATCGTGGTTCAAAACCAGCCTGGGCAGGAAAGGCCATGAGACTCTTATCTCTAATTAACTACTTGAAAATCGGAAGTGGCATTGTGGCTCAAGTGGTAGAATGCTTGCCTTGAGCTGAAGTGCTGAGGGACAGTGCCCAAGCCCAGAGTTCAAGCCCAACGACCAACCAAAAACAAAAACAAAATACCAATTACTCACCATTTAAGTAGCATGGTGAAATCATACACAGTCCCTGTCATACCTAGGATATGAATTATCCCTGGTTCCAGCAAATCCACACTGGATAGCTACCCACTTCTACTTCCAGCCATCATGGTTTTACAGGAACCACAGTGCTGTCTATTGAAGTGACCCTTGTTTACTTAATAATGGCCCTAAAGCAAGTGTAGTGAGCCTGGCAATTTGCATATGACAAAGATAAGCTGTAAGATGCCTCCTAATAAGGAGAAGAGGCCAAGTGAAAGTAGACTTGGAAGTGTGAGATTGCTAAGACTCACAATAAGATCAAATCTTACTATGCTGAGTTTCTAAGTTAAACTTTGTGTTAGATATGTGCAAATAGGGAACAATCCCATAATATATATATATATACATATACATGTATATGTATATGTATATATGTACATGTATATATAGAGAGAGACAGACAGACAGACAGACAGAGAGACAGAGACAGAGACACAGAGAGAGAGAGAGAGAGAGAGAGAGAGATTTGGGTACTATCTGTGTTTCAAATAGCAACTGGGGATCTTGGAATGTATCTCATATGGATAAGGAAGAACAAGTATAGTATAATATGGAATTTCTCCCCAATCTGTGTGGCGTGAATTTTACCACACAACTATATAAATAGTATCAGGTTCTACCAATCCTGAGACTGGCCTACTCCCCCTGGATATGCAAAGGTATAATTATAACCTACTTAATATGTGTCAATATTGTGCTAGACACTGAGCATGTGTTGTTGCCTTCCCTGTTTTAAGACATCAAATACCCAGTATGAGCTCCCTGGCTGCTTTCCAATTTCATTTCCATACCCTGCCTTTATTCTTCCTTTCCTTTTTCCTCTCCCTCTTCCAGCTTCCTTGTTGTCTGTCTGTCTCCATTGCTCTGTCTCTCTGTCTTTCTCTCTACAAATAGGAGAAGAAGGCAACTGTAAGACTCAGGAGCAAAAGAAAGCAGTGCTCATCCTGGCAATAGAAGCTCAAGTGGTTAGTCTGTGGCTAAGCATCAGTGAGGCTGGCTGCATGGCTGAATGGTGAGCCAGGCATTAGTGAGCCAGACTTGTTTGCACTACCAGGCACTGTTGGAGCTGAACTGAGACAGAACTCTGTAAAGTAGGGGCGACTCCAGCTAGCATCCCATCTGCTCTGTGGGGAAATCATATTGTACTTCCCAGGGGGTGGGTGTGAAGAAACCACATGAAGAGGCAAAGCTGTAGCTGTCTCCTTGCAGATGATGGGTGTGGGCTGTTTTCCATGGAAGCTTCTGCAGGAAACTGGCAGGAGGTACCCAATCTGTAGCGTTCTTTGCAGCCCCTGAGCACAGCCAAGGCCAGCTCCAAAAGCCAACATCAGTTGCTTCTGCTTCCACAGTTATATTTAGGTTTGTTTTTGTCTACCCTATTTGTCTACCTTCTATTCCTTCTCAATATAATTCCTGGGTATGGATGTCTCAGAAGTTTCTCAACCTCCACTCACCTCCAAGATTTTCCCTTCTTCTCTGGTCTGCCCACGTCTCCTAGATGGTGGTCCCTAAAACTTTTTATGAAACATATGTTCTCTTTTTTTGGTCAGTCGTGGGGCTTGAACTCTGGGCCTAGGCGCTGACCCTGAGCTTTTCACCTCAAGGAGAGTGCTCTACCACTTGGGCCACAACTCCACTTCCAGTTTTCTGATGGTTAATTGGAGATGAGAGTCTCACAGACTTTGCTGCCCAGGCTGGCTTTGAACCGTGATCCTCAGAGCTCAGCCTCTTGAGTAGCTAGTATTACAGGTGTGAGCCACCAGCACCCTGCTTAAAATATATATTCTTATTTATTTTGTGCTGGTCCTGGGGCTTGAACTCAGATCCTGGGCTCTCTCCCTGAGTCTCTTTGTGCTCACAGATAGCACTCTACCACTTGAGCCACAGTGCAACTCTGGGCCTTTTTGAGTAGTTTTTTGAAGATAAGAGTTTCATGGACTTTCGTGCCTGGGCTAATTTTGAACTGCGATCCTCAGATCTCAGCCTCCTGAGTAGCTAGGATTACAGGTGTGAGCCACCAGTGCCCTGCTTTCTATCTTTTAGGTAGTTGTACACAGAAGTTACCATTTAGCAAAGCAGTTTATGAATACAATGCCTCTTGATCAATGTCACCCCTTTTAACATTCTCACCTACTATTCCACCCCACCCCTTTCCTCACTGTTAGTAATTTTGGGGTTATGTATTGGATTTTTTCCATTTAACCAAGAAATTTATGTATACAAACAATTTATATATACACTGCATGTTGATCTGTGTCATCAGTATCATTCAACATCTTCACACACACACACACACCCAATCAACCTTTCCTTTCCCTTATTTTTCTCAGTTCTGTGGCATGTACAATGCATTCTTGGCTCATTCTACTAGTTTCCCTTATTTATTCTTCTACCTCTCTCCTCTTAATCCTCCCCCTTGCAAGTACCCATTTCTTACTACTCATTTTGTTAGGCTTTAACTTAGTCTTTCTAAAGAATTATACTAGTTGTGTTCCCATAGATTCTATCATACTCTAGCTAATACATTTATAACCACTTGGGTACCATCCAGTGTGTTTACTTCTAGATTTATAGATTTATAGCTCACACTAATGAGGGAAACCATACAACCTGCGTTTCTCTGGGTCTGGCATACTTCACTTAACACAATCCTCTTCAAACCTTTCCATTTCCTTATGAATGGTTCAATGTCATTCTTCCTGATGGATGAGCCCTGGGTCACAAATCTTTATCTTCAGTTTCTGCCTGTCTTCCAGATCCAAAGCTCATATTTCTGTAGCTTATCTTTTTTTGCACACTGAATTCAGAAGGTACCTGAACTAGATCCTACATGCTTTCCCCAAGTCATCAGTTTTCCATTCATGATCCTTTCTTGGTTAATGCCATTTACCCAAGGCCCCAGGTTGTGAATATGAAACTATTGAGTCCTTTTGTTTCTCTTCATACATTCTGTCACTCACAGGATCTGTGGATTCTCTCTGTGATGTTCCTTACATTACTCCTTCTTTTTCCTTTGCCCTCAGTTAGATTTCCCTAGCCTACCATCACTCTAGGTTAGTCCCCTCCCTAGCTCCAGCCCTACCCCCATTCTTTGTCTTTGTACCAATGGGAAATATTTGGGTCTCTGGGTCAAGAAGTCTCTTTAGAAATGACACAACTCTTTGATTTTAGTCTAGAAACAGCCAGAGACAATATGTGAACAAATGAATACATGTGTTCAAATTAAACTTTCTTTTTTTTTTTTTTTTTTTTTTTGGGTCTGGTCGTGGGGCCTGAACTCTGGGCCTGGGTGCTGTCCCTCAGCTCTTCAGCTCAAGGCTAGCCCTCTACCACTTGAGCCACAGCGCCACTTCTGGCTTTTTTCTTATGTGGTGCTGAGGAATCGAACCCAGGGCCTCGAGCCCGCAAGGCAAGTGCTCTACCACTGAGCCACCTTCCCAGCCCTAAACTTTCTTTACCATAAGAAGCAGTGTGTCTGTTTTGGACCATGAGATATAGTTTGTTCAACCCTCTTCTAAAACATGACCAGCCCCTTTTACCTAAATGCCTATAACTCTTTTTTGCCCAAGGTGCCCATTCCTATACCTGGTTGTCAATCAGGCCCTGGGTATGTTTGTGTCTTGAAAACTCGCCAGATGTTGTAGGTGTGCAGACATATTTGAGATTCACTGTCTTTTACTTTTTTCAATAGTAGTGGGATACGAATCAACTCAGAAACTTATTTTAAACTCATTTTAGATTTGACCTTGTGGGTGACCGAATGTCTCACATAGGCTATGGTCCAGTATAAAGAGAAACAAAATGTATCAATAGTGTCATATATGCAACTTGAAGCCTAATGACATTTCATTATCCAAGAAAGGATCATGAAAGGGAAACTCATTTTTGAGTCATAACCCTCAGCATCTGACAGGTTCACCTAGGAATGTTTAACAGTTAGGCTGGGTGATTCTTAAAGTATATCCAAGTAACTTTGCTGAAAAGTATCAAAGTAAAACAAATTTGTCTGTCTAAAATAGTAATCTTCATCAACTCATCCTAATCCATGTATTCAGCCTCTTCTCTTGGACTCCAAGTATCCTACATGTCCTGTCTTCTAGATGTCCATTTTTCCCTGATCACATCTGTATGGCTTGGCATAGGTAGCTTGGTGCCTTTGCATGGTTGGTCCTTCTTCTCTAGCTGATTGAATTCTGTTGCATTTTCTCTAGATTCATTCTTGTATTTCTTCTTCAAAGAATCTCAATTTGTTTCTTTCTCCTCTACTCTACCTTGTTTATGCCTCTTTCTCTCTTTGAGTCATTAATTGTATTCATTGAGTTTCTACACTAGAGAATAATTGTCTCCAAGCAGGAAAATGTCTGTACACATCTGTACCTAGCAAGTTATCTCCACTAAGCAAGATGGAATCTAAGCCCACATTGTGGCAAGTTCTGCTTGACAGAGCTAGGTCCAACTTAGGGGGAAATTCCATCTAAAGATAACTTGAGTTATTGTTCCTTCTTCCTTCCATTTTTTTTCCTATCAATGCAGTATTTTTTGAATGACTAATATATACCAAACAGTCCTAATGTTGAGATTAGAAAACAAAACAGAAAAAAATGGACAAAAATCCTTGCTCCCAAGAGGATAATACTGGAAAGGATTCAACAGAAAATTAAATATATCCAAGATAGGTATATCAGAGAGCTTGTAGAGGTGATTAGGAAATAATATAAAGTGGGAAAAAAAGAAACTGGGAAAGTTGGGGACGATTTTAGAACATTGATGGGGGAATTTCCCTGGAACTAGTCTGATGCAAATTTCCCTAAGACTGAATATTTTTCTCCTTTCAGCCTTTTTCCTTTTATCCAGTGTAAGAAATCCTTCCAAAGAGTGAAATTAACATGCAGTTTCCACTCCACATTAATCACTTTTCTTTGCCCAAATGTGTATGCCTAATATGACCAAATGTGGTTTTCTTCCAAGAGAAGTCAAATTACATACATTTTCATTTGAAATCTCCTGCTTTAAAATATTGATCACTAATTCAACTAATTCAACCTCTGCATAATCCCTGGAAGATATGTCTGTAGATCCCTGTTCTATTGGCTAATGGCTTGTGAGTGGGAATGTGGTGGTTCCGGTGAGCCCTCCACCATTGTGGAGATAGACGCAGACATTCCCTGGATAGCAGGAAATGTTGAAACATACCGGAAAATAAATACTTCTATTGAGTAAAGGCACTTGTATTGCTATGCGGAAAGCTTGGACTTAATACCGGGGAGCTGAGGCTTTTTGAATAATTTGGTTGCTCACTCTTTGGCCCCAAAGAGGAAAGTTCATTTCCCAAGACCTTTTGATATTAGTACGATAGTTGGACTAAAATCTACGTCTTTCTACTTCTTCAGCCTAGTTTGATTAGTTGATATTGAAAATGGGAACTTGATTTCCAGCAAATTATTGGCCACATGTGTATATCCTGTTAATCTGTTACTGATGACATAACAAAATGCTTTCGAGTAGGTCATTCACAAATAATAGAATGTGTTTTTCACAGTTCTGTTACCTCAGAGGCCCAAGATCATGGCACTGGAAGATTCAGTAACTAGTAAGGGTTTATTCTCTGCTTCCAAGATGGTGCCTTCCTGTTACATCATCCCATAAAAGAAGAGAAGAAGTCTGTGTCCTCACATGGAGGAACAGAAAAGAGTCCAGAAAGCTCCCTTCAAACCTCTTTTAGAGGGCACGAATCCTCTTAATGAGGGAACAGACTTGATCATTTGATCACTATCTGAGGTCCCACACCTTAATAGTTTCCAACATGAATTTGGGAGGAGCACATTCAGGTCATTGTACCCATGGACAGAGGAATGAGTGAATAATTATGAAACATCACTTCTGTGGGATGATTCCATTTGTGTCCACAAAACAAGATGCTAAATGTGTCCAAATGCACAGAAAAATGTCTGAAAAAACCATGATCCAATCTGGTAATACTAGTATTTTCAGAGAGGGCACCAGGACTCAGTCGAGGTAGATAAAGGAGATTATAATCCTGTTTCTATTTGAAAGGAGTATCATTGAAAAATTCAAATAAACTAATTTGCATAATTAAAATAATTCTCCAAGAAAAAGAAAATTAGTGAGGTTGTAATGGTATTGCTTTCCATAAAGCAGTATGAAACACAGACAAACATTAGCTCACAAAAAAAATCATAGAGACACAGTTGCTAAGATCAGGAATTTCTGGAACTTAATTTCACTAATATCAGGCAAAAACTTAAAGAAATCAGTAATTTAGGTTTGTGCTACAGAGAAAGATTGGCTAAGCATTTCAGAGATCATGTTTTATATAATTAAATGTGAGCTCATCTGGAAGTAACCATCCCAGATCCAGAGCCTTATAAGAAAGAACTATTCTTTTTTTTCCCCCAGTCCTGGGGATTGAACTCTGGGCCTGGGCACTGTCCCTGAGCTCCTTTTGCTCAAGGCTAGCACTCCACCACTTGAGCCACAGTTTCTACTTCTTGCTTTCTCTGTGATTAATTGGAGATAAGAGTTTCACAGCCTGTCCTGCCCCAGCTGGCTTCAAACTGCAATCTTCATATCTTGGCCTCATGAGTAGCTAGGATTATAGGCATGAGCGAGCCACCAAGAACTATTCTTTTATTAACCCAGTAAGCCATATTGTTAGCAGACGTTGGATCACATAAAAGATTGACGTGTAAGCCATAAAATGCAACGGGGGGGGGGGGGGGGGAAAAGAAACAGCATATGGAAGTGTTTCTACACCACTTCAAGTCAATAGAGACAATATTTTTAAAATAACCAGGAGAAATCTCCAACATGTTTCTTTCTTTTTGTCTTTTTTTATAATACCATTTGCACTAACTCTGACACCAATTAGTCTTACTTAACAATTAGCACCTGAGGGTTGATATCCAACCATGCTGATATGGATCCAGTTTCTCTAATTCCCAGCCTCTGGGAAGCAGGACCTTCCTGAGCATCTTTGCTTTGAGAAGTGTAACTTCTTCTCTTACAAAAATCATGTGCAGGTGAGCAGTTCTGTCTAGGGACAGAATGGTGAGTCCCACTGATCTCTTTGTATAAGCCTGGTATGAAGGGAAGCCAGCAGGTGGCCTAATCTCCTGAGACAACCAATACAGACAAGTCCCAATTGAATCTGAGTTGCTCACAGAAGCAAATCTCTTGTCTTTAATAATATCAACTCCTACCTTTTATAAAGGGCTATGTGGATATGTTCAGAGTATTAAACAACCCCCCCCACTCCAAAACTCACTTTTGAGATTGAGGGAGAGATTTTGAGGGGATTCAATTTCTATCTTGTGGCATATTTTTAAGATGTATCTTCCTGAAAATGACTCCTGAAGATCAAAGAGAAGAAAACCTTACCCCCTTCCTTTGAGGCTTCTGTGGCAATCTGGAATTTAGCAATATCTTTCCAGGGTTAGGGATTCCTTCCACGTCAGTGAATTAACCTTCTGTAGGAACAGTCAGCTGGAATACATGAATTTCTATTCTCAGAGCTTGTAAGGTGCTGTGTTGTCAGGAGGCGGGACAGACTGAGTGGGAACTGTGACCGTGGTCTGCAGCTCCCATAGGGGACCAGGGGAAGGTAGGCTGATTCATAATGAATGCTCTGTGTTCTTTAGGCAGGGCAAAGCATATGAGATTGTTTTTCTGCTTTGAAGTTTTCTATCTCTTTGGAGTGGATCAAAGCCTCTTTTATTTTTTCTTTCTTTTTTTTTTTCTCTTCCTAGAATTCACATAATCTCTTAATGCAATGTTCTTCCCTAGGTGTGTTCTTTCTATTTTCCTATGGCAAGTCCTTTTCTGAGCTATCGTACAATCAAGAGTATGGCTGTGTCTACCATCCTCTATGTGTTCTTTTTCTTCATTCTTTTTCTTCTCTCCCTCCCCTTCTTTCTTCTTCCTTCCTTTTCTTGCTCCCTTTCTGACTGATTTTGGAGTTTCCCAGTTAGCTCAGCCTCACTTTATAGATTGGTAGTGGCTCACTGAAAGCATTCAGTAACCTCATTTCTTACTAGCAAAACAAGGAATATTGGTAATTTTTTTCTCCTTTCCTTCTTTTAAGACAGAGGAAAAGCTTTGTGAATAAAATCAGTAGAATTGGTTTCAGAAGTTGCTGTGGAAGCTGACATGCATGTGAAACAAGGCATTTTAGTGCCTTTAAAAGGCTGAGGATGTTTTCTAGAATGGCTCCTATAGTAGCTCCTGAATTTTGTTTTTCTTCTGACAGCTACCATAGCCACGGTGCAGGAAACTGTACTAAAAATTCACCACCTGTGCAAGGCCAAAGGCCCATTCTCACACCTGTTTGGCAGGCAGTGTAAAGATTGCAGTCTTGCAGGCTGGGTCCTGTTGCCAGTTGATTTTCTTCAGATCTCAATGCATCACCCCTCTGAGATAGCGAACCTGCAAAACAGATATGCTAACCACCCAGGAACATTTAAATGACAATCTTAAAGCTGGAAGGCAACTAGTTTTTAGAAAACACAAGATCTTATAGATGGCAATTTAGAGAATTAATGCAGAAATACCATCTGCTAAACCTCAGATCTAGGAAAATGCTGGGGTCTTCAGAGACACAGGCTGGATCTGGAGGTAGCTCCATCTGCTTCTGCCTGTCCCAGGCCATCTCTCTCACAGAACCCAGGACCACTTTTGCCCAGTTCCTAGGAGTCCTTACCAGTTCTTGAGCAAGGTGATATTCAAGAAACTCTGTCCTACTCTGGTTCTTTTGCTTAAAAGCGTCAGTCACCTCACTTGAGGTATACTGATTTTCTAAAGTTCCCCGGAGCATTCTTTCAGTAAACGTAAGACAATTTGCCAATTCCTGTAGGGGATATAAATGTGAATAAGGAGCAGTGTGCTCTGTAGGCAGGGAATATGGTTCAAGAGATGGAGTAAGAAAAGAATGAAAGGGATGAAGGGCACAGAGATTGCACGTCTCTAGGGAACATACATCTATCTCACTTTGTACATTAGCACAGCCATTTATGGTCTCTGCTTCTACCGTCTATTGTGAATTCATGTTGTATTTACTACCTTCAGATTGCGTTACTGTCTGGGAAAAAAAGACGTATGTCAATCATCCCACATAGCCCTGGCCATTCCTATGGGTAATCACAAGTGAAGAGGACAGAGCAGGCACCACCGCCTCTTACCAGAGACATCAGAGCATCCTGGGAGTGTTCCTTCCTTCATGCCCAGGATGGAAGCCAGAGTGGGTATAGTCCAAAATGTTTGTGACTGCTGCTGCTCTTCAAATTCTCACTGAAAGCAAAATAATAATAATAATAACAACAACAATAATAATAACAATGATAACAACAAAGTCAGCAAAATTCCTCTCAAGGACACAATATGTAATGGTGAGCAAGGATGCACTCTGTACGAGGAGCCAAACATGCATCTTCCCTCACGTTCTTCCATGTAGGATTACTGTTACCACAGAGGAGGCAGGGATTAGCTCACTTGCTCTCAGTCTCATGGTTATCTAGTGTGTAGTCAAGTCCTTGCTGTCAGCCTCTGAAACACCATCTTCACCAGCATACTGGCCAGGCCTCTACAGTCTGTCCACACTGAGCAAGCTAGGTGAACTTTCCTTTATAAGAACAGCCAGAAATGGAGATTTCCATTTGTTTTTTCCTCAGAGTCTACTTCCTTTACCATTTCTGCTTTGAAGCTGGTGTTTATATGAAGCGACATTCCCATTTCTCCCACAGCAGCCTGGGCTATATCTCCTGGCTGAAGTGGAAGTTAAAAACAAATGGACATATCTTAGTGATTGTAAATAATGCTGCAATAAACATACTTGTCCTGGTAGCTTTAGTATAGCCTTGTTTGTGATCGTTTGGGTGGATGCCCCAAAGTGGGATTGCTGGGTAGTAGGGGAGCTCTATGTGGAGTCTTGTGAGGATATGGAACCAACCCAGAAGCCCCTCAGTAGATGAATGGATCAAGAAAACATGATATATATATATATATATATATATATATATATATATACATATATATGCACATACATACACACACATACATATACAATGGAGTTCTATGCCTCCATCAGAAAGAATGACATTGTCCTATTTGTTAGGAAATGGAAAGACTTGGAAAAAATTATATTAAATGAAGTAAGCCAGGCTCAAAGAAACATAGGTCCCGTGGTTTCCCTTATAACTAGTATAAGTCTAGGACAAGCAGAAAAGGTCAAAAGCTATGTACATATGATCATATAAGATGATGTTAAGTGAAATGAACCCCAAGATAGGGACACAACTCGTTTTGCTTTCTTGCTATTGTTTTTAATGTATCTAAAATGTACTTTGTGATTTTTTTTTGTTTCTCTTGTATGTTCTTCTCCCATGGTATAACCCCTGTTTTCACTGTATTTGATGTTGGTGCCCTGCATCTTGTATATACATTTTTTTCTAATTTGGGGAGGGGAAGGGAAATAACAAAATGCTGAAACAAGGATACAGGTTGACCCATTTTTAACAATGAGATATACAAGACACTATGTTGAAACAAACTTTACAAGTTGGGGAGGGGGGAGTGGAGGGGTGGGGAGGAGAGGGGAGGGATGGAAAAACAAAGGAGGAAAAACAAAGGAGGAGGTAACAATGCTTGACAGGAAATGTACTCATTACCTGTAACTCTTCTGTACACTGTTTTTACAATAAAAACATTAAAAAAGAAAAATTTAAAAAATGGACAGACAAACGAGAACTCATCCCCAGTCAGCCAAGCAGACGAAGAACCTGGACCTAAGAATGGTCAGCTCACAGTTCTCCTTGAAAGTGGTCGCGTTTCTCTGATCAAATGAGGCAGTATATGTGTTACGCATTCCCAGGACCCACAGGTGGCAAGCATCTTTTGGAATGATTTAGTTGTCACTTCAAGAGCAAGCATACACATGTGTGACTAGTGCAGATCTTGATGCTTTGCTGGAGGGTGCATGGATCTTACCTGTTCATCCTGTTTTTCTCCCACCATCATGGTAGCCTTGCTGAGAACTGGGCAATGATTATTTCAACAAAGGGAACTAGAAAAGGAAAGGAGAATTCCAGTAACAGAAGCATGAAAGAGAAATTGCTTCTGAACCATGAGCTCTATGAGAGAGCTCCTTGAGAGCTCCTAGCACAGCTCATGTTGTCTCTATATAGAAATAGGGGAGGAATCGTGTTTTCAGAGTCCATTCTACTTCAGAAAGAAATAGGCTGTGTATGGGAAGAGGGGATGGAGTCCACTTGGTCCTCCCTTCGCATTCACAAAGAGTCTCACATTTTCACTTGTGTTGTTTCCAAACAAATTGTCATATGTTTTGTATCTGCTAAAGCATTAACTTGTTAAATTACAGACATTTAAGAAAGGCAGTAAAAACGTAAGCTCAGTTGACACTTTTTTTTTTTAATTGTCAAGGTGATGTACAGAGGGGTTACAGTTACATAAGTAAGGTAATAAGCACATTTCTTGTCAAACTTGTTTACCCCTTCTCTCATTTTTCTCCTACTTTCCCTTCCTCCCAACACCCCCACTCCAAGTTGTACAGATCGTTTCCAACATCTTGTCTTGTGATATCGCTGTTGCATTGGTTTCCTCTTGTCCTTTGTCTCACCATTCTGTTGTCCCCTTCTCTTCCCTAATTTAGATAAATGTATATACAATACCAGGGTACCAAAATCAAATACAGTGACCACAGGGGATATACCATAGGGGGAAGAACATACAAAAAAAAACAACAAGAAATCGCATAGCACATTAAAAACAACAACAACAAGGAAAAACCTCTTATGTGCATGTCTTGGAGTTCATTTCGCTTAGCATCATCTTATATGGTCGTATGTGCATAGCTATTTTCACTTTGTTAAATACCAACATGGAAAAAATGACCAGTGGGAAGGACTTGGCTCAGTCCCTGGGCTGCAGACCACAGTAGTCCATGCTCTTGCCACATGAGCCTGTGCTAATCTCCCAGATGTTTTAGAACTTCCTCACAAGCTTGCCTGAAAGACTCAACAGATACCGAACATTCTCCAACATGCCTGATGTTATCCTAGCCCAGTTTTAATTTGGAAGCTGTGAATCCTTCCTTGAAATAACAGCAGCACATCTTTTCTTCTTCTTCTTCTTTTTGCTCAATTTTTCCGTGTTTAATTCTCCAGCAGGCATTCTCTTCCCTCAATAATTCTTCATGCACTGTATGTGTGTGTATGTGTGTATGTGTGTGTGTGTGTGTGTGTGTTCATTTCTTTTGCACAAAGGGCAACAAGATGAACTTCTCTTCCTTTCAGAACTCCCAGGGAGATACCACTGTGACACTAGTTCATTTGTGAGTATACCAGACCAATATTATGCCAGTTCCTAGTATGTAATACCCTGCTCCCATCAGAAAGCCACAATCTAATTATAACTTTGTACCTCAGTTGTTCTCTCCATAGCCTAGCCATAAACCCTACTGCAATAGCTTCTTGTCAGGCTATATATTGAAGGGAGTATATACCAGTACCTAAACACAATGGCAATCACCATGTATACAAAGCAAGTGTGTGACCCTGTCCTTTTGATATTTACATTGTCTCTCCACCCTCCTACCCTCCCCCACCAAAACCATCTCAGTAAATAAGACCATCTTACAGTATGGCAAAGGAATCAACAAAAATCGTGCCTTCCTGTCAAGTTTTCAACAACCCTCCCAGCTTATGCTTTAATTCCTTAAGCCCTAACATCAACCGTTTCTGTTCCAAAGAATACCTCCAAAGCCTCGCTGTATCCTCTCTCAAAAATCCATGAATTTGGATGCCACATTTATTATTAAGTGAAAGTTCCAGGAATTATTTTCTCTTCACGCCTGGTGCTCTCTGCAAGCACTCTGACTTTCCTTCTTAAGTTGGCAGGGGATGCGTGCGTGGGTTAAGTCTTCATGCAAACCTTATCGAGAGCCAGAAGCCACACATTTCCAAAGTATAAATATGCACCCAGTGTCTGGGGCCTGAGATGCTGAGCCACGTGAAAGTGTTAAAATAAAATAAGGTTGACAGTCACTTCCTCAGGAACAAGGGGTGAATGAGATGCTACGGATCACTCGTAAGCCTCGGGAGTAAGGTGCTCAAAGAAAATTACCAACTAAACATTTCATTAATGAAATAGTGATTAATTATAATTACTAATTAAAATGCAAGATTATGCTGTTGGTTTTGGATATTAACAGGAGTAATGACATTACCATTTTTAATGGAATTCCAGGAACAGAAAAATTATAACAACTCACTGAAAAGATTGGGTTTGCGAAGGTGATTAGGAGTTATTGTTAAACCTGGGGGCATGGAATTTTCCCTGTTGGTGAACTTAAGTAAGTTTAATGCAGTGTAATTTAATTACCAACCTAGTTTTCTTCTCAGTGGGAAGAGATACTAGGTTTATGCTTTAAAAGAACAAAAGAGAAGAATGTAAATAGCTCTAGGTAATGATTGGCTACCAGAAAGAAAAAAAAATCAAAGAGCATTTAGATGTCTTTTGCATATTATTTGAGGGGAGATGTATCCGAGCTCAGTTGTAAATTTTATGTAATTAATGCTTAGAGGATTAACAACAAAGTAGCCCATGCAGTCAGGGAATGTAATACTGTCAAATGTATCAAGCAAGTGAATTTCCATAGAAAGGATGTCTCCACTGAATAATTAATGCACAGGCGTTTTCATAAATGTCAAATTCCCACAGGAAGCAGAAACTTGACCCTCAGTAATAAACCATTTAAGATTCGTTAAATAGAAGCGTCGTCCTTCTTAAACTGTTTGTCATGGCGTGTGAGCTCATCCATAATTCAGTTTGTCGGCCTGAGCTGCAATGGGAAAATGTTGAATGTATACCTTTGGGTGGCTGGAGTTACCCTGAGTGTGTGAATTTCTTCCAGCGGGACCCAGATCTAGGTCAGCAGTAGGAGCTGTCACTTTTCTCTGGTCAGTTCAGGCTATGTAGGGGATGTGGAAAGCTAACACTTGACCCTTATGCCTAGGGAGGACCTCCGACTCTGTATAAATCTCTTCTATTAGGGATCCTCAAGGTTGACATTACTGGCTTCTGGGGTTACATAATATTTCATTGTATGTGGACTGGGCTGTGCATTGTTGGATGTTAGCATTGTATGTGGACTGGGCTGTGCATTGTTGGATGTTAGCAGTCTCTAGTCTGGACCCACTGGGTGCAGTAGCACCTACCATTCACCCACCCCCATTTGTGACAATCCAAAAAAAAAAAAAAAAAGTACCAACAAAGTACCAGACTGCTAAATGCCTCCTAAGGGCAAGGTCCCTGTGGAGTTTACTAGAACTTATACATCCACTAAGGGGCACCATGAGTAGGAGCAAGACAGCTCCCCACTCAGTCCAGTTCCTGATCTCAGGCACAGCCATCCATAGGAGCAAATGCGTCTTGCTCTTTAAGAAGTGTCAACTGCTGCTTCAGATTTAGTGTGGCTATCACAGCGGCAGTAAGTGTGCTATTAAAGATCAGAGCCATTCACCGTGGTGACCCAATGGCGCCTTGTAAGTGTTCCATGAAGAAATGACTGCTTCACCTTATGTATCAAAATTGCCAGCGCTAGGGGGCAGCCCCCACGATTGTCCTGAACTTGCAAGGAGCCTCCTTCCCTCCCTCCCTTCTTTCTTGTCTCGTTCCTTCCCTCTTTACCTGGCTTCCTTCTTTCCTCAGTGTCTTTCTTCCTTCCTCCTTTTCTAAAAAGCAGTATGGTAGTTGGGAGGGGGCAAAGGAGCTCACCCATGGAAAATTTTTCTTAAGTGTGTGTTCCTAAAATGTAGGTACAAATCACAGAGTTCCCCTGCCACACCTCTTCAACAGAACCCAGGTTTTACTTCTTGATTTTTAAAACGCACTTTTAGTTCTGTCTGGGCATGCAGGATTTCCGCTCACAGCCCAAACAACAACAACAACAAAACATGAAGTTAACCTGGCAAATCACTTTTGTCAACCTCAAAGCAGAACTGATTTGCCTGATGACTTTTTCCTCTCTGATTTTTAATTGAATTGAAATGAGCAGTTCAGTGTTACCATCTCTCCAAGCCACCAGCCTCTGAGTTATTAAAATACAGAGGTGCTAAGATCCCCAGTGCCAGCGTGCTGTCCAGGGTGACCATGGCTGACAGAAGGGGAGCCGAGGCCCTTGTAGAGGCTGAGGAGGTTACTGAGGAGCCCGAGGGTGCTGAGTTTATCTGGTGACAATAGTCCCAACTTTTGCCTGGCCCCTAATACCATGCTGGCTTGAGAGCAAGCACTTACAAGATGGGATTCTTTCTAGCATTTCACTTTGAACTGGCATGTTTTAAATTAGCCCAGCCAAACACTGCTCAGGAATCACAACCAGAGAACAAAAAAGTCTACTTGGCTCGAACCTGAGTAAGTCTTATTAATTCAGAGAGTCGAAAGCCTACATGTGCTAATTACCAAAACTACTAATTAGCTTTAATTATAAGCTTGGAAGGAAGTTTGAGTGTGTTGCATTTGATAGGACTGTTGACCTTTTCAGTGTATTTTGTGGGGGGGGGCAGGGTATGGGAGCAAGAAGCAGAAAGGAGGTGTTATAAAATTCATCAGAGAGCAATTAATTTAGGCCTTCTTATGAATATGCTATAAATTAACACATCTACACTTATCAGGACATAAAGGCGTTTTAATAGAGCCTCACCAATGTCAACTCTTGAGTGCTAGTCAGCCAAGAAAATGTACTCATTTTCTAAGTCATTTCTTATTCCACTGCAGTTGTAAACTAAGAGACAGGCTACTACATCCCGGTGAGGTGGATGCTTTTATATGTAAATCATAACTAAAGCGAAGGCTGGCTTTGGCGGATTTTGGCGGGTCACTGAGAGAAGTTGTTGTTGTAGTTATTTGAAGAGCTGCTCAGAATCCTGACTCTTGCCAAGGTCTGGAAAATACCATCCCATCAACCTCCATCCTGTCATATTTTTTCATGACCCTGAGCCTCTGTGGCCATCCCTTTGATGGCTGAGATGCTTCTGCTTCACATCTGATATTCCCAGTCGGGAAAATGGTGACAGCTTTCTAGGATCACCAGTACAGCCTCTCATACCCCATATGACCCGCTTGGCCCCAGGTGCAATCAGGAAGTAAGAGGGACCAGGTCCCCACCAGTTCTGGTTGCTCACTGTAATGCTGAGTCTTCTTATCCTCTAGATTTGAAGATGCTTTGGTGTGGCTCTCATTTCTCAAAACTGATGTAGCCCCTTGTAACCACCAGAGGGATCCCATATAATGTGATAAAAACTGTAATCAGCATGGAGGAATTACAGCTCAGCCAGCCTGGGCTTGCCAGCAAGCCACAGGACTCAACAAATTGGGGAGCCACAGAATGAAGTGGAAACAAGGCTCTGTTTGGCAGCTTCAGAGAAGGGATCTCCAAGGAGCAAAGGACATAACTGACAACAAAGAAGCCTGAGGGTCAGCCCTTCTCCTCTCCTGGAACCAAACTAAACCAACAAACCTTGGCCCTTAGAAAGCCAGCCTGTTTGAGTTAGGGGAATCAGACATGACTCAATTCTGAATTTGTGTTTAGAAGTTGAACTCCAAATACAGTAAGATTTCATTGTAGCTGGGTACTGGTGGCTCACGCCTATAGCCCTAACTACTCAGGAGGTTGAGATCTGAGGTTCACAAGTTGAAGCCAGCCCAGGTGGAAAAGTCTGTGAGACCCTTATCTCCAATAAACTTACTCAGAAAAAAAACAGAAGTGGTGCTGGGGCTAGAGCAAAAGAAACTCAGGGACAGTGCCTAGGTCCTGTGTTCAAGTCCTAGGACCTATACAAAAGCATGCAAGCAAGCCAAGCAAGCAAGCAAGAAAGAAAGAAAGAGAGAGAAAGAAAATATTTCATTACAAGATCTAAGTCTTTTCCATTTTTTAATATAAAATTGTAGGAGAAGAAGGAATAGGTAAGGTACTGTTTTGTGAATGTCTTAAACCATGGGTACTTACTGTGTTCTAGTTCTGAAGGCTAGAAGTCTGAAACTAAGTATCAGCAAGACTATATGTTATGAAATCCTTCTCAGCCTCAGGAAGTGGCCTCTGAAGGTTCTGGGGAAAGAATTTCATTCCTTATTCCAGCTCTGGTGGTTGGTGGTGATTCTTACATGCCTCATCTTATGGTTGTATCATTCTAATTTTTGCCTCCCCTCTCCCCTGCATTACACAATTTTCTTTTCTCTGTGTATGTCTGGCTGTTCCCCAATCTCTCTTTCCTTGAAAGGATACCAGACATTGGATTTCGCTCTCATACTAATCCAGTATGACCTCATCTTACCTAATTAGACCTCCCAAGACCTTATTTCCAAATGTGCTGAAGTTCTAGGTGGACATGAATTATTGATGACCCCATTCAGCCTACTACATGTTCATGAAGCAAACTTCTCCCCTTTTATCCTTCAATACAAAGCATATCCTTCAATATGATTTCTGGTCATAGGATCAAACTCATTAGTACCACCTGGAAAATGATGTGTTTGCAGCCTCTTTAGATTTCCCCTTTGCCTTTATCAATCTATTTTCTCAAATAGAGAAACAGCTCTCTTTTGAGCTGTTATAAGTCGTGTGTGTTCTCTAGTGGACTCTGAGTGTGAGTGTGCCTTTTGCAGTGGGAAATGCTAAAGGACCTGTTTCTACCCTGAAGCCCCTTTGTGCTAATTTAATTGCTCCAGATTGTCAGGTTTTATCGGTCATCTGAGTTTATTGGGCCAAATCACCAAAGATAAAGCTCAAACAATCTCTGCCTATCCCTGCTTTTAAGACATGGCTAGCTGGGTTCAGGCCAGCTGAAACTCCACATCAGCTCAGCGGAAAGCTGTATGTTCAGGTCAAACATGTGCAAGCAAGGAGAAGACTGCCGTGCGTCAGGCAAATTGGCAAACAAGTGTCAACTGAACAGGAGGTGGGAAAAGAACAGCAAGACAGGCAGCCAGCAGGAGGGGAGTTTTACTGTGCAGCAGAGCAGGATGCGATCAGCAGAGTCAGGGAGGTAGGATGAAGGCCATCCAGGAGGCTTGTCAGAGTTAGCCTCCAGCTCCAGGACAAGGACATCCTGAAGACCCTTCCCTACAGCCCGCTCCACACTGTCTCCCCTGTGCTGCCTTCCAGCCTAGATCTGAACTCTGGTATCCTGGACTCTCTATCAAGCCCCTTTTTGAAACAGGTTGGTCATCTGCAATTCCTTTTTTTTTTTTGTCAAGGTGATGTACAGAGAGAGGGGTTACAGTTACATAAGTAAGATCGTGATCACATTTCTTTTTTTTTTTTATTGTGAAAATACTGTACAGAGGAGTTACAATTACATGGGCATGATAATGAGTACATTTCTTATCAAGCATTGTTGTCTCCTCCTTTGTTTCCCTTTCCTATCCTTTCCCATCTCCCCCCCACCCCCACTGCCCCCAAACCTTCCCCCCACCCCCGACCCCCGCCAAAGTTGTAAAGTTCGTTTTTCAACATAACGACTTGTACATGTCATTGTTGCAATGGGTCTGCCTGTATCCCTGTTTTAACAATTTGTTTTTTCCCTTCCCCTCCAAAAATTATAACAACATCGAATACAGTGAAAGCAGGGGTTATACCGTGGGGGAGGGACATACAAAGCAACAAAGAAATCATCTTATAAATATGTTAGAAACAATTGCATGAAAGAAAAAACATTTGAATCCTTATCTTGGGGTTCATTTCACCTAACATCAACTTATCTGACCTTTTCTGCTTGTCTCAGACATATACTAGTTATTGCAAATAAGAGAAACCATGGGGTCTATGTTTCTCTGGGCCTGGCTTACTTCACTTAATATAATTTTTTTTCAAGCCTTTCCATTTCCTAACAAATGGGGCAATGCATGAAATTGCAGAGCTTCTGCATGGCAAAGGACATAGCTAGCAAGATCAATAGAAAGCCCATGGATTGGGAGAAGATCTTCACTAGCAATACAACAGACAAGGGTCTCATATCTAAAATATACCTAGAACTCAAAAAATTAAATCCCCCAACAACAAATCCTCAAAGAAACAACTGCCCAATAAACAAGTGGGCTAAAGACTTAAAGAGAAACTTCTGTGAAGAGGAAAGAAGGATGGCCAATAGACACATGAAGAAATGCTCAACCTCCCTAGCCATAAAAGAAATGCAAATCAAAACAACATTGAGATTCCACCTCACCCCAGTTAGAATGGCTATAATCAAGAACTCTAACAACAACAGATGCTGGAGGGGATGTGGACAGAAGGGAACCCTACTGCATTGTTGGTGGGAGTGTAAACTTGTTCAACCACTTTGGAAAGCAGTATGGAGGTTCCTCAAAAGACTCCACATAGAGCTCCCCTATGACCCAGCAATCCCACTTTTGGGCATTTACCCAAATGTTTACAAACAAGACCACACTAAAGTACCAGCACAACTATGTTTAATGCAGCATTATTTACCATAGCTAAGATATGGAACCAACCCAGATGCCTCTCAGTAGATGAATGGATCAAGAAAATGTGGTATATATACACAATGGAATTCTATGTCTCCATCAGAAAGAATGACATTGCTCTATTTGTGATTACATTTCTTGTCTAACTTGTTGCCTCTTCCCTCATTTTTCTCCCTCTTTCCCTCCCTCTCCCAATACCTGCCCCCAAGTTGTACAGATGGTTTCCAATATGCTGTCTTGTGAGTATCACTGTTGCATAGGTTTCCCTTTTGTCCTTTGTCTCCCCATTCCCCTTGCCTTTCCTGTTTCAGATAAGCATACATACAATACCCAGAAATTCTAAGTTATCTTAAAAATATTAAGGTACAGGTAGGGCTTGGTGGTGCACCCAGGGAACCCAAGAGGTAGAAGATAGGAGGATTATAAGATGGTGAAAAGGTAGGGAGAGTCTATCTCAAATAAACAAGCTGGGTGTAGTGGTATACACCTTTAATCCAGTTATATTGGAGGCAGAAGTAAGAGAATAGAGAGCCTGGTCCCAAGAAAAGCAGAAGAACCTATCAGAAAAATGATGAGGTATGTATGGATCAAGTGGTAAAGCATTTGTACTGCAAGGACCTGAGTTCAAATCTCAGCATGTCAAAAGAAAAAGAAAAGAAAAGCTGTGTCTTGTGGCTCATACCTGTGATTAAAGTTCCAAGGAGACTGAGGCAGTTACATAATGTGTATGAATTTGCAGCCAGCCTGATGACATAGCAAGACTAAAATAACAAACAAACAAAAATGGGTTTGCTTCCAAGACACTAAAGGCGATAGGGAAAAGGCAGTTACTACTGAATGGGTACAGGTTCCCGGGTAATGGTGATATTCTGGAACTAACTGGTGGTAAATATGTGTAACACTGTGAATGTAATCAGTGCCACTGAGATATGTCCTATAAAATGGGCAAATGGCTAAGTTTATGCTATGTGTATTGGGAGACACATATACAATGTACAACCAAAATCATCTTTTTGATCTACATTCTAGTTTTCTACCTGCTGCAGGAAACCTAACTGAAGTCTAATTCCTCTTCCTTAAGACTACATCTTCAATGTTATTTTCTCCTGTCACCATGCTCACCCTCTCTGCTTTTCCTGACTAACTCATCTTGTGCCCTTCAGTGGTTCATTTTGACATCCCCTGTTTTGCATCCCTTCCCTAGCTATGGTTTCTTTCCCATTGCATTTCTGAAAGTAGGGTCCTACTAGGATATATTACCCTGAACTAACATATATTAGGAGATTATTGCTTGACATGTCACTGCTCTAACTAACTGTGCAACTTTTAAATAAGCAATCTGTCCTCTCTGAGCCTCAGTTTCCTCAGTAGGACATGAAAGAGCAGAGTACCTCAGTCTATTCTAGCTTTAGGCCTGACTCTTGCTACCTTGCTTTGGCTCTTGTTTCTGTTGATGATAGCTGTGAGGTGTTCTTGCCCAGTGTCCCTTTATTGAGCTGCAAATGAATTAAGATACGACATCTTTGTTACCAGTGCTAAGGTAGTTCTCTCCTACCTCTACTCCAAACAAGTGTCATTGAATCTGAGAGACCAAATGAAAGACCTGCCTGAGTTCCTGATTATATCTTAACCAATCAGAGGTAGTGTCAGCATTCCACAGAGGTAATTACAACATTTAACCTGTTCACCTCACTACTTTGCTATAATGCAGACATCTGTGCGTGTCCTCACACACTTCCTTTCTAGAATCTTGGGTGCAAGTTGAGGTTCCAAAAGAGCCTAAGACAGCCCACTGAAGACTTCCATTCTGATTATTTTGCAATGGTAGGCTAATTGCTCTGTGTACGGATGTTGTGTTTCTAGAGGTCTCTTAACTAAGACTACAGTAGATAATTACTAAAAGAAGGGATGTTCTCAAGAGTTTCTGATTGCAACAGAGTGTACTTGTGATTTTGTTTTTTTACACGTTGCTATTGTGCCTCTGCTGATGAGTTGGGTCGAGTCACTAACAAGGCATGCTAGTGTTCTACAGCTGTATTCTAGCTTTTCAAACATGGGACATATGTGATGTGCTGGTCTGTCATGACTATGGATGATGGACAAGTTGCAAGTGGTACAAAAGTCACATTGGCTAGAAATGACACCATGGATTCCAAAGTTCCATATTAAAAATGTCAATGTAGCCATAGAGAAGTAGGAAGGAGTGTAGGAAAGAATTCACAATGTGGGGGCCAAGGACGAGTTTCAGTTTCTTCCACTGGCCAGCTTTGGGGTCATAGCCAAGCTTTATTTCTCTCTGGCACAGATAGCTTCTTTTAAATCAAGGACTACCATAAGATTTAAATAGTGCTAACAACTTTGAGCATGCTACTTGCTCTGATAGCTGTAGATAGTATTTCCTTTGCCTCCTCCCTTTAATGGATGTTAAGGGTCCTGAAGGATAATATATATTAAACAAAAAAAGAACTTTGCAAAAAACCTAAAATACTATGTTTTATTCAGCAAGAAGAATAGTTGGTGGGGTCAATTTTCAGTTCTTTCTCTAAGCTTTGATCATTGTCTGATCTAATCAGAAAGCCAAAGCTCTTTTCCTTTCCCATGGACAAGAGTCCTAGAGGCATTGTGTCATATAGAAAAAGAGCAAAGAGAAGACAAAGTCTAGGCCTGTGGGACTGGAAGGAGCAGGATCGAAGGTGGGTATGGACAGGACATGTTCAGGACACTGGGATTAGAGTTTAATTCTGTGGCCTTCTCCCTCACTTTGGATCTCCATGTTTTTGTAGGGAAGAAGGAAGTATCTTTTCTTCATTCATCCTAAATTCAGGGCCAAGGCCCTCATAAAAGACAGATTAGAGCTGGGCATGGTGGCAAATACCTGTAATCCTAGAAACTCAGGAGGGAGAGGTAGTAGGATTATGGTCTGAAATAATAAGCCTAGTCAAAAGCATGCGACCCTATTGAAAACAAACTGAAAACAAAAATAAACTGGGGGCATGGTTCAAGCAGTAATGTGTCTACCTAGAAAGTAAAACAGTTCAATCTCTAGTATCACCATGAAAGAAAAAGAGATAGAGGGAGACAGAGATTGAGACTGAGAGACTAATAAGAGACAGCATAAAAATGTTTGTACTCTAAGTTTTATGTGACTTGGGGCTCTTCATAGAGCGTGAGGACATGAAGTGATGGTTAAATCTATATGTTATAACAAAATAGACAAGACAAACCAGGTGCAAAGTAATGCTAGAATGTCTCCAAACTGGCCTATGATCTCTATTTTACATGAAAAAAAAATCTTAAACCATGAGGAACAGATTGCTTTAAATTACCATCCTCATAACTCGCTAAAACAACAACTCCTCAGCCACTCCAGTGACACTATGAGAGGCCTAGTCTTTCCTCTGTTGGTAGCCATTTCAATCTCCTTCAATTCAGTTTTCATTTCTATAATCATTGAGATGAAAGTTTCCTCGTTCCTGATGTCATACCAAGGTGTCATATTTTGGCATCCCAGGCCCTGAACATGAGGATTATATCAAACTGCTTTTTGTATTCCCATTGCAAATAGAAAATTTCTTGGTAAGAATCAGTTAAATACCTGGTGTGTGTGTGTGTGTGTGTGTGTGTGTGTGTGTGTGTGTGTGTGTGAGACTGATCTTTATCTTTCTTTTCACAGTTATAGAAGAGTAAGGGCCTGGGTGCTGTACCTGAGGTTTTTTGTTTTTGTTTTTTGCTTTAGGCTAGCACTCCATAACTTAAGCCACACCTTATTTCCAGACATTTTTTTCTGGTTAATTGGAGATAAGGGTTTCATGAATTTCTTGCCTGAGCTGGATTCCAACTTCTATCTTCAAATCTCAGCCTCCTGAGTAGCTAGGATTACAGTCATAAACCATCTGCTCCCAGCTAAAAGTCAGTATTATTCTCACCATAGAGGTGATCTACCATCACTCTGTTGAAATGCTATTCTTTTCCTAATAAACTGCATTTAATAATGCAGTGCCTGAATTCTTCTCTCCTGTATACTTGGATTGAGGTAAACAACTGTGCTGATGCTAGGGTAACCCCTTCTCCAAAGGACAATGAAAGGCATAACTAAGGACAACTAAAGGATAGCTAAGGCGTAACTAAAGCCATATCAATGGAGAAGATGAGCACCTTGTCTGATGCGAAGGCTTCTATATCAATTGCTTGAAGCCTGGAGAATCATGCCTGGCTTGTGTATTCTCATCACGGTGAGGATCTGGTGCTCCTCAGATTTCTTGTACTTCCTTTCATTTGTATGTCCATTTAAAAAGAAATGATTCTTTGAGCCATCCCTTCTTGAAGCCTGTGGAGAGCTATTATTACCTGACCATGATCTTCTTCCAGGCTGCTTTGTTCAGTCTTGGTTGTCCAAGGCAACGGGCAACAGATGAAAAGAAATTTGGGGGAACAAAGCCACTTTGTTTTGTTGGGTCACCCTTAATAGCTTGAAGGTCAAGAACTCCTTTACTTAGTCTTCTTATCACTTGCCAAGTGAGATGCAGATTAGCTTTAAAAGCCTGCCACCCTTCTGCCTTTGTTCATATGCAAAGTATGTTCTTAAAGTGAGGCCCTCTGCCTCACACATCCTCATTCTAAAAAGGCCAAAGCTTCTGCCAATTCACATTGGGGGGGGGGGCAGGTCTGCTAACCAGAGAAGCACTGCTACTCTCTCTCCATCTAGATGAAGGGCACCAGCATCAATGAATGTACACAACTGTACACAACATTATTCAAAGCCAAGTCATCACTGTCAGCTCAGTGATTACAGTGAAGGTCCTCATCTTCTTCCTTTCCCTACAACTTTAGGACAAAATGTATCTCCTTCCTATCTTCAAACTGGGGGACTATCTTAGATTCTCAATTCTAAACAAGAGAATTTAACATACTGAGTTTTCCATTTAGTGAATGGGAGGGAAAGATGTGTGTTTCAGGGACTTTTACAGGTGCAGAAACATAAATGCTGGGTTTCAGCATGAAAGTTTATGAGAGGCTGACTAACATTCATCCTGAGCTTAGTGCATGTGAGATTCTCTGCATGGGCGGGCTGAGGATGTCACGGGTGGATGTGGCATGTGACATGTACTCTAAGGAAGTGCAGTCAAGTAGAACCACTAAGGTGGAGATTCACATTACTAGTCAAGGCGCTGCATGCAAAAAGAAATACATAAAGCCTCTAATTTCATAGGAGAGATTCTTATGAATGTCTTTCTCACTCTGTTCTCACTGTTTCCAGTTCAGAGCTCCATTACCTGTTCCTGAGATTGTAGCAACGGCTGGGTCTTTAATGATCTTTTGGACCTCAGTGAACACCTACTACATGCTAGACTACGGGAGGACATATCAGACATATGATAGATTTGTATCTGGGTAGAGAAGTGAATATAAAAAAGAAAAACTGGCCAGGTGCCAGTGGCTCAGGCCTGTAATCCTAGAGACTCAGGAGGTGGAGATCTGAAGATCATGGTTCAAAGCCAGCCAGGGAAGGAAAGTTCTTGAGATTCATATCTCTAAGGAAGGAAGGAAGGAAGGAAGGAAGGAAGGAAGGAAGGAAGGAAGGAAGGAAGGGAAGGAGAGGAAGAAGAGGAAGAAGAGGAAGGAGGGGAGGGGAAGGGGAAGGAAGGAAGAAGGAGGGATGGAAGGAGGGAAGAAAGAAAGAGGAAGAATGAGAAGACAGAAACTGATCTAGGTTTCCAAACATACGTAAGAGAAACGGACTGACAATAAGCAAAGCTGCAAAGAGACATGAAAACTGTGTGTGGGCCTTCTCTATAATCAAGACATAGACACATAGCTGCAGTTAATTGCTGTCAACTACAGATGGGGATCTTAGCCTGTAGATATTTCTGGCTAATGTCTAAATCAGTTTTGTGAGAGATTGAAACCAGAGTTTTGAACCCAGGTCTAAACTCTAGAAGTTCCATGTAGCAGGTCCAGTCACTCATCCCAATATAGCAAAAAGAAAGAAAAAAGATAAAAGAAAGAAAGAAAGAAAGAAAGGAAGAAAGAAAGAAAGAAAGAAAGAAAGAAAGAAAGAAAGAAGGAAAGAAGGAAAGAAGGAAAGAAAGAAAGAAAGAAAGAAAGAAAGAAAGAAAGAAAGAAAGAAAGAAAGAAAGAAAGAAAACATGGTGAAGGGCAGAAGAAGATTTATTACATACCATGGGAAGATAGCAGTTCAGCTGATCATCGGCCATCTTTAGATTACAGGCATGAACTATAGCTTTAAATAGACAAAGAATTAGGGCTAGGGGATGAAAAGTATGCATAGCTGAATAATCCCTGTCATCAGCATGTTTTCGTGTTCTTATGGTCAGACATGGTCTGAAAGTACAGTGTCTCAGGATTGGTCAGTTGAGGCCCTGCTAAAATAAAGGTAATTAATGCCTGACAGGTAATCCCATCTCCAATACACTCCTTCCTGGATTCCAAGAGGAATGTAAAGTGATTGTAGTCTGGAATGACAAGCTTTCCTCCTGCTTTTAATTAATTCATAGGCCCAAGTAATTGGTCAGTGCATTTTAGTAAAAACAGCTTTTAAACACCTATTACACATTGACAATTATTTCTTAAACCTTTTTAAACACAAGGTGTTTTAGTCAACTTTTCATCACCATGACAAAATACCTGAGATAATTAATTTAAAAGGAAGAAATGTTTGTTTTGGTTCAGAGTTGTAGAGATTTCAAAGACAGGCCCCAATGCTTTGGGGACAGAGGTGGTATGGCATATCATGGCAGGAGCCCAAGGATATTCACTTCACGGAGGAACAGCAGGAGAGACTAAGGAAGGGACTCGGACCCTGTATCCCCTTCAAGGCATAATCTCACCGCTTCCCACCAGACCCTCACCTCTAAAAAGTTACATTAACCTGTCAGTAGAGCTATAGGCTGCCCACTGAGGCTTTATAACACAAGGGCCATTGGGGGACAATAAAGATTGAACTTCAAGCATCCAATGGGCTGATTCAGTTCTGGAAGCAGCCATCTAGCAACCTCTGGCATATGCTAAACTATTGAATTGTACGTAGAAAAAGGGACAAGGTGAACATAGAGATGAACCTAGGATGCATGTCATTATGGCTGTAAGAGACAGGCCTCTGGTGCTAAAGACTGGGCATGAATAAGGGTCTGTGACATGTTGATGTAGAACCTGAAGCCAAAGAGATAAGTGAAGACAGCAGTTCCAAAACTTAACCCTTCACAGCTACACAGTGAGTGTCGTAACATCTGCTTGTCAGCACAGAAGGCACTCTGTATTGTGCCTGGCATAGAGACAGAATATTAAGTGAGGGTTCTTCTCATTGTTTAGTAAAACATTTGAATTGTGTTCTGTGTACACGATGGGCCTAGAAAAGGACTGTTGCTACTTTTTACTTTACTTTTCTTTTTTTTAAGACTACACTTTTGCTTATTTCTGAAAAGGAAACATTTAGAAGCAGAAAACATGTGCCTCCCCAGTGCAACTTAATTTTAGTTTAATTTTCACTTTGCCTCTCGAGGAAAGATGAAGGAACGAGATATTAATTTATTCTAGTAACTTGCATTGGTGATAACAATGCCTTCTTCTTGCATGTGGTAATACTTGTAAATGTTGAGCTTTATATATATATATATATATATATATATATATATATATATACATATTTAATAAAGAAGAAAGTTACTGAAGGAAAGAAAAAGAAAACAAACATCATCTATGTTCTTCCCTCCCAGGACCAACTATAGTTAACCTTCTGAAAAGTTTGCATTTTAATCCAGTCTTTTTTTTTTTGTTTTTGTGATTATCCTTGATGTTATGAAAGCAATCAAATACCTTGTTGAATGGCAACTCCTTTGTCCAACTACTTAAAGATAATAAAAACATTTTAAAAATGATAGCCTATCTCATATGAAAAACTTGTTAAAAAGTAGTAGAGTATGGGCAGGTGCCAGTGGTTCATGCCTTTAACTGTAGCTACTCAGGAATTAAAAAGAAGAAAAGGAAGAAAAAGTCTGCCCAGCCTGGTCAGAAAAAGTCCAAGAGACTCATCTCCAGTTAACCACCAAAAAAGCAAAAAATGAAGCTATGGCTCAAGTGGTAGAGAACTAGCTTTGAGCACAAAAGCTCAGGGACAGCACCCAGGCCCTGAGTTCAAGCTGAAGGACTGGCACCAAAGAAAAGTAGAGAATAAAAACAAGAGGAAAATATTATTATTTTATTATATTATTATTATAATGTGCAAATCATTAGATGTAAATCAGACAGCTTCATGTGCATTGTCTATACAAAGATGGATGCTTCCTTCAGGGTAAGGAGTAACTGAGAGGATTAAACATGGCAGCTGCATGTAGTGCATGTAGGTAGCACCATTTGTGATACACAGTGCTCAGTAACTGTTAGGTGATGCTGGTAAGCTGTGGGCTACAAACTGAGCAGGCATACTTCTGGAGCTCAATAAAGAGGTATTTCTATGTAGCAGCCAACCTAGGTCTACTACTAAAATGGGATCCTAAGTTGCAAGGCCTCTGTTTCTTCCCAAGTGTGCAGAGAAACCTTCCACCTGTCCATGGTGAACTGGAAAGGAGGAGAAACTGGCCATGATCCTTGGAAGTTTGAGAGTTGATACAGAAAGAACTCTAGAGAGAGAGGAGTTCACAACATGTTAGTCTCTGTCTTTCTCTTCCCAGTCTATTTCTTCTCTTCCTTTTCCTATGCTCTTTTCTTGTTTTGGTTTGACACTCAACAATTGGAAATACTAGAAAGTACTCACTGGACTCCCCTGAGTTATGCCTGTTGACCTCCTTTCTCTTCCAGAGGAATCCACACACTGTCTCTGGGGTATGTGTTGATTATGACTCCCTTCTTCACTGGTGGCTTGAGGACAGGGTACACATGTTGTCTTAGCTACCTTTGCTTCACATTGCAGGAGAACACAGGAAGAAAATGAGAAGGTGGCTCTTTGCACCTGGAATATAATAAAGTTTTTAATCCATTTTTGAAAAGCATCATGTAACTAGCTGAACCAGAACTCACAGCTTAGGCCACTTGGAGAGAAATCTTTTCATTTCATGACTGAAAAATTTGGCATGCCAAGTTTCTTGAGCTTTATAAATTGCTTGCTATAGCTTCATTTTTACTATAGAGCAGGTGTCAAGTGAAGACTTGCTGTGTGTTTATGATCATTATGTTGTATTAAAGAGTCACGTTGAGTTCCAGAATGAGAACAAGAGTGCTACGTATTCCTCTACCTGCAAGGCAATTAAATTATTGTCTGACATGTTTATAGCTCCAGAACGAGTAATCAGCTTTTAGTCTGGATAGAGGACATGGTGTTATAATCCAGTGCTTTGCTGAGAGGTTCATATTTAGCATTTGCATTTGATAATTTAATTTAAATATCACCAAGAGAGCACAGTCATACTTCTTGGCAATTGTCAAAGTAATAGCAAAGAATGCAACATACAGAATGCAGCATGTTTCTGTAAATAATTTTGTATTCCTGAATGGTTTTCACTTTCTTGTTATTAACCTCTGCTGCTCATGTTGAATAAGATAGAAAATGGTAGTAGCCTCTAAAGTCACCAGTATTATGTCTCTCTTTGTTCTCTTTTCCTCTTCCCACAGAAATAATATCAGAGAAATCTTCAAATTTCCATTTGATTGAGAAAGTCTTGCAGTGAACCATGAAAAAAAAATCCTCTTCTCAATGGGATTTTTTTTTGCAAGATGCCTTTATACATCAGAGATCAATTTTCTGATAAGATTCTCTGCTCCAGAGAATATTTGGTAATTTTAACAAGAATAAGTCCTTGCCACAGGAACAGTGGTTCTCAATGTCCAGTAACTAATGAAATAAATTCTAGAAAGAGGTTCCTCTCTCCAACATCCCTTTCTAATTCTACGTTTAGTCAGTGATTTCAGGGCAGGGAATTTCAGTTAGCTTCTAAACATGTTACTAAACATGTCTTCACTTTTCCCTTTCTCCCTCCCCTCTACTTTTCATGGACAAAAAAAATCCTACAGGTTGTTTCTACATGCAAGTGCCCTGGAAAGCAAAGGGAACATATGTATTCCACCATTCTTTCTTGTTTGCCTTCAGATATATTTCTCTCTATTTCTGCTGATTGGGTTAAAGGATTGCCCACTTTTAAAGAAAGTTCACTTTACTATAGAATGGCACTTTCTGAGACATTCTGTTTTAAATGGAGTTCACTGGATGTTTTTCAATCGAGGACATCTCTACCTAGTGTTCACGAATTCCACCAGTAAACTTCCCTTGAAAGAAAATGATGAACTAGATGGAGATGTGTATCTTCTCTCTGGTTCTTTGGATTCAGCACCCTTCCTTTCCCCTCTTCTTCCCTACTTTCCTCTCATCTTTCTCTTCCCTTTCTCCTTATCCCTCTGTATGTCTTCTTTCTCTTTCTTACTCTCCCTCTCACCTTCCCTCTTTTCTTCCCTCCTTCTCTGTCTCAATCTTTTATTGATAAGTAATTTTGAACCAAATATTTGTTTAACATTTTCTTCATTGGTAGAATAATTTAAGACATGTAATTCTTGTCAGTATCTTTTTAGAAATCTTATATAAGGGTACAGTGTGATGTTTTGCTGTATCCATTCTAGAATGACCAGCTCAATCTAATCAACATACTTCATATATTTACTTATTTTGGGTTAATAAAAAACCCACAAACATTCACAATCTACTCTCAGAATACATAGTACGTTATTAGGAACTGTAATATCTTATATTTTATAGTAAATCTCCAAATGTTATTCCTCCAACAAACTTTTTCTCCTTTACCAACATCTTTCTATCTCCTCCCTACTTTCCCCAGCCTTTACAAGCCGTACTGACAATTCACAGGGTAACAATAGATTACAGAAGCCACAATCCCATTCATGTGTTCAATGTGTCTTGGTAATTAAGGCCCGAATCTTCCCAGATGTTCACTGAGAGACCTATCCTTCATCTAAAGACCAGTTCCTATTCTCTGCCAGCCCCAGCACAGAATAACATTTCCTTTTCTCTATTAGATTTTTCTCTTTATATTTTTAAAAATTTCATTGTGAAGGTGATGTACAGGAAGGGTTACAGTTACATGATTCAGGTAATGTTGAGTATCATTTTCACATCTTTCATACCTCCTAACTGTCATAGATTCCAGTAAATTCTCACTCTCTGAAGGCTGAGACTAAGAAGCAGAGAAGTCAGATACCTTGCACATGGCTATCTTATTGGGAGGAAAGAGAAAGCGATCAAATGCAGTCCCTCAAGTCTGGAAGTTCAGACTCTTTGTATACTTGGTGCAGTGGTTACCTCTCTCTCTCTCTCTCTCTCTCTTTCTATGTGTGTGTGTGTGTGTGTGTGTGTGTGTGTGTATGTGAGTGAGTGGACCATGTGTGAAGTGCAGCTATGACCTTGCCCTTTGGTCATCATTGATCACTTCTGGATCCTTGTGTATTCTAGAATGTCTGATGATGAAAAGTATTGCCAATACCTAAGTATCAACACTGCTATAAACAGTGACTTGTGCTTTCAAATAAGTCACATGATCAGGGGAGTCACATGGTCTGAAAGGGAGCCCTTGGGTAAGTCAAATTCCCTGCTATCTCTTCTTACAGTCAGAACTGATCAAATGTTCTTAACATCTACCTTGAGTAACAAGCTAACGATCAAGTAAGTATTCCTGGGCAGTATAGACCCCATCCCTTCTATATGTGTCTTGAGTCTTTCAGACCTGTGGAAGATGGAGGACACTTGAAAGAAAGACTCATTTTTAGGAAGCTCCAGTTCTATAGAGTGGTTCTGAGAAATAGAGCCATACTATTCAAGATGTCACCAATACACAAATTGGCAGCTCTGAAGAGACTGTGAGGAATGATCGAGGCAAGTTTAATATGCTGTTCTTGTGGTAGTAAATGTACAGGTCCTTCACAGGAACAGGACTGATAAAATCCTGCGAACACGGATACTTCATCATAGCAAATGTAACAATTTTCATTTGTTTTAATTCCGTGATTAGTTCTGTTAATAAAAATGTCTATTTAAGCTATTTAAGACGCCCACTAAAATTCTGTAATATTAATTTCATGGAGAAATTCCAACAGAACTATATTAGTTTTTCTCCCATTAAGGTAATATTATGGTCTTTTAATGGTACTCTCAGCTATAATGGGTTTTATTGACCTAATTATTAAATGAGTTAAAAATCTGTCTCCATGCCTTGAAAATTATGTAATAACAGCTTCAGGGCTGTTACACAAGCTAGGGATAACAACTACTAGGGGGTAAGAAGAGAGATCCTTAAAAAATTTCCTCTTCCCTACATTTGTTTCATCCAAAAGGAAAGATAAATAATGCTTTAATTTTATGAACTGTATTTGCCTTTCATTATTTATACAATGGGTAAGAGAAAACAGATAGCTTGTGGTGGATGAGTTATAGAATACATGAGAAATGTCTTTCTTTTCTCTTCCTTGTCCATCTCCTGTGGTTTTCCCTCTTGAGGTTTCTAAAAATAGTGTTAGACTTTTGACAGGGGTATTAAATATGTGTTGGAATCTGTAGAGATGCTTTATAATTAATTTTTGGTTTCAAAGTGATATAGCCGGTGAAAGAACTTCACTCTTCTCTCCTCTGCATTATTTAGAGTTATCAGGTATCACTGTCCAGAATTACTGTTATCAAAAGTGTGAGGAAGTCATTCCAAAGTTATTGATTTGGCATCCTAATAATATTTTGTTTGGCACAAATAGCAACTATGTGACCTTGAGCTTTTCTTCCTCTTCCCCATACCCAAGTCAGAAATCACTACAGGATCACGGCACCTGTTCTCACCCAGAACAGGGAAGTCTCTGGATCTTTCTCAGGACTGTGCTCCAAACAGTTGCATCCAATATGAATTGACACAGGCATTGAAGCTTATTTTGTATCCCTAATGGTCAATTACAATTAGCAAGTATTTTTTATAAACATCCACAAACCTCATTTGCTCATGAGAGGAGTTCTATGAACAGTTCTAGCATGAATACTTGAGATAAGTCACCTTATTTAAAATAAAATTTCTCTGGGCTCACTTTTGGAGGCTTCAGTCCATGACACATCCCCTCTGTTTTAGTTTCTTACTTTGTCATGTCATATCCTTTATGAATGCAGCCTTGTTTTATTTGGAAATGAGAACAGGTGTTATGATCATTATCATTATTATGAACAATATTAACAGTTTTACGGAGCACACACTACATGGTGTGGTCTCTTTGTTAAGAGCATTGCATTGTATACCCTCAACCTTCTGAAGATAGTACTATTGCTCTTCTCATTTTACACATGAGGGAACAAAGCCATAGAATGGTTACCCCAACAAGGGTCAACAGCATCCGTAAGTTTTAACTTCAGAGACTGTATCTTAACTAAATAAAAGTGGAATAAGTGTGAACATGCTTTGGAATTAACCAGTCCTGGCTTTGATGCCTGTTCTGGGTCTTCAACTGTCAGTTATAAGGTGGGGAGGGAGGGAGGTAGTGGCACTGACCTCAAAGGACTTGGTGATATTTATTGATATATAATAAATAGTATGTGTGTCTGTGTCTGTATGTCTGTGTATCTGTCTATGTGTGTGCATATCGATGTGTATGTCTAGCACAGAGCAAGTACTATATCACTTAGTGACTAGGCCTTGGTGTTTGATAACATAGATTGCAGTAGCTATCTCTAGGACCCAGAGTATGGATTACAGGGGTCCATGCGCTTGGAAAAACCTAGACAGGACTTAGTGTTTTATTAAGTGGTGGCTGTTCTTGAATTGATATTTGAATCTGCAAGATCCAGTGCAAATCAGAATAAAACTGGGAGACACACTGGCTCAAATCTCCTCTATAAGTGCTATGATTGGTGACATGGGAGTATCTGAAATGGAATTGTGGGAAAGTTCACAGGCTGACACAGTTAAAATTCAGTTGCATGCTGTTCTAGAAGGTGTCATTTGTGCTGTAATGGGAAGGTGCAGGGCCAAACCTTTGGAGGGAAATCTGATGTCTATTGCTTCGTTTACGTCAAGTGTGACAACAGCATGCTGGAGAGACTTGCAGATGTTCTCTGATCACATCCTATCTCTGTAAAAACCGTGTGTGATGTTTATCCCATGGAGCATCTGGCACGCCGAGGAAAGGGAGGTTCTTTTCCCCTGGTTTAAATAAAAAACAACAAAACTGTGACTCTCTGGTTAAGCGCATAGAGAATATCCTACTCGGGTGGCAGAGGTTTGATGGAACCTCACACTGTGTCCTATGGGGAAAAAACCTCTCCCAGGGTTGGGAGAAGTAAGTGGGAAGAGCTGAGCACTGTCCCTCAGCCCCTCTGGAGTGCTGGGTGGGCCAGGCCTGTACTAATGCTCACTGAACTGCAAGGAGAACAAAAGCAATCCCTGCTCACCCTGGCTGACTCCCACACACCAACTCTTTCTCCTCCCATTAATGAAATATTAAGACGGGATGATCCAATCTTTTACATGAGTCAATGAAACAGGCCCTTTACTTTGTGGGTTTAAAAGATATAGAGCAAACCTTTCTGTTTCATACAAGCCTAATTTGACCAAAGGCATGCATGTCAGTTCTACATTTATTTAACTGGTTCTCTAATGATCTTTTGAAGGACTGTACGTGTGTGTGTGTGTGTGTGTGTGTGTGTGTGTGTGTGTGTGTGTGTGTGTAGTTCAGGGGATTGGATCCAAGGCCTTGCACAAGCTAGGCAGGTGCTGTTTTACTGAGTGACATCCCTAGACAAGGATAGTGTCACTGAAATTTTGAAAGAACTGAGCTAGAGAAAAGGAATGGGGGCCGGGCACTGGTGGTTCACGCCTGTAATCCTAGCTACTCAGGAGGCTGAGATCTGAGGATCACGGTTCAAAGCTAGCCCGGGCAAGGAAAGTCCATGAGACTCTTATCTCCAAAAAACCATTCAAAAACCGGAAGTGGCCCTGTCGCTCAAGCGGTAGAGCGCTCTCCTTGAGCTGAAGAGCTGAGAGACAGCGCCCAAGCCCAGAGTTCAAGCCCCATGACTGACAAAAATAAAAAAGAGAGAGAGAGAGAGAGAAAAGGAATGGGAGGTTTAGGTGTAATGGCTTCAACCAGGTAGCCAGGAGGCTCCAGTTCTCCTTACTACCTGTCATATGACCTGGGACATGCCCTGGCTTTCTTGTTATCTTAGGTAGAGCAAAGGAGCTGGACAAAGATTCCCTGTCACCTGACACTAGGAATAGTGTTGTTCAATACCAACCTTGTTCCCCATTTTGTTGAGGTTACCACTGGGTCGACATCTTCTTTCTAGCTTGCAAAAAGACTGCATTACTGTTTAGTTGGAAAATTGCCCTACTGCATTTGTGTGTGTGTGTGCGTGTGTGTGTGTATGTGTGTGTGTACATGCACATGAACATGCACTGGTCCTACAGCTTGAACTTAGGACCTGGGCGCTGCCCCTAAGATCCTTTTTCTCAAGGCTACTGCTCTACTACTTGGCCATAGTACTACTTCTGGCTTTTTCTGAGTAGTTTATTGGAGATAAGAGTCCCCTGGACTTTTGTGCTCAGACTAGCTTCAAACCACTTTCCTCAGGTCTCAGCCTCCTGAGTAGTATTACTGTAGTATTACAGGCATGAACCACCAGCACCAGACCTACTACATTTTTTTTTTCTGTCAGTCGTGGGGCTTGAACTCTGAGCCTGGGCACTATTCCTGTGCTCTTCAGCTCAAGGCAAGCACTCTACCACTTGAGCCATAGCCCCACTTCTGGTTTTCAAGTTGTTAATTGGAGATAAGAGTCTCATGGACTTTCTTGCCCTGGCTGGCTTTGAATCTCAATCCTCAGATCTCAGCCTCCTGAGTAGCTAGGATTACAGGAGTGAGCCACCAGCGCCTGGCCCTACTACATTTTTAACAACCACTTTAAGATAGAGGCTCTTACCCAGAGCCCTTAGGTAGACTGAAATTAGACATGAAACCTTGGTACAGCTCAATTAGAGGAGCAAAGGAAATTTTTCTTATTATTTATTCAATGAATACTGAACAAATATTTTCGACCAGGCAGTGAGTTAAGCAAGGGAATGACAAAGGTAACCTAGGGAATGAGCCCTCCATCCACATAGGAAGATTCTAGAAGTGAGTAAATGGGCAATGGTGACACAGGGTAAAATACAGGGCCATGTGAAACAAACGGTGTGTTAGGGGTTACAGCAAAAGGTTCCTCACCCAGAGTGCATCTGATTTTCAAGAGAGCTCATGACCCAAAGAGGGCGAAAGAGAGGGAAAAGGAGAGAGAGAGAGACAGAGAGACAGAGAGAGATTGGCCATCCAAAGAAAAGAGAATGTGACATAATGATAGGGTGAAATCCTCCCGGAGAAAAGGAGACAGATAGACAATACACTAGAGATTGAATTCAGCCCTAATAAGGCATTTAGCAATTCAGGGCCTGGTATAAAGATCTGAAATCATAGACATTAACACTACAATGAAAGCTAATGTACATTGAGCTCTCACTATGTACTAAACTTCTGCTAAGTCAGTCAGTCCCCTTAATTTTCACCAGATTTCTGCATCAAGTTGATATGGTTCGATTTTGCAAAGGACACACTATAGCTCACTGACATTATTTGTTCATAGGCTTCCAGCCAAGCCAAGTGGCAATTCTGGGATTTAAACTCAGGTCTGGACTATTCCTATTCGAAGTGCTAGTATATGTTTTCACAGCTTTTCCCATTACTGTGAGCCTGGACCTCTCACCTACCAAATCCATTGGAAAGTCATGTTTTCTTGAATTACTTTGCCAGTCGTAGCTAAGCTTTAAATTAAAACCCAAAAGTTGGCTCCATCTATGCCTCCTCACAGTAGAAGACATTCTTTTCTAGACAGGCTTAGAGAAACTTTCAATTACCAACTCAAACTGAGATGGTTGAATATACCTATTCTGTGCCACAAAACTGAATTGTTGAATTCAATAAAAGGAGCAAAGCTCTAAGGGGCTTATTAACAATTTAACATTTCCAGTGCATGTGGGGTTGTTAATTCCATGTGCCTCAAAAATCCTGTCATGATGATTAAGACCTCATCATTGTAGGGACACAGAAAAGTGAATTCTGTTTTGTGGCTGTGTGGCTCCCACTCTCTTACTCTAAAGCAGCCCTAGATTCTCCTTGGCTGGCAGAGTGCTGTTGTCTCTCTTCCAGATGCTTGGTAACCCCACTTCTGAGTGTTTGTATGGCCTCTTTGTTCTAAAAGCATTTGATCCAAAAGATGTATAACCTCTCAGTAGTCTTAGAGTATTATCCCCCAAGTACCTGGTCTCGTGAAAACGTCCAGGCCCTAGAACCATGCTGGTTTTATTCAGCCAACAAGCTCTTACTGTGTTCAAGGCCTGTGCTTGGTGGTGGAGTACAGAAAAGGATCGCCCATCCTTGAAGCAGTCTATTCTCTGTAGACTGTGACATAGGGAAATTTAGGGATCCTTCACAAAGGACAGGCACCAACTTAAATTGTATTAGAGGAACAGTTGATTAGCTTGTGCAACTATTTTTGATATACTGGTAGAGCTGATTCAGGCTTGGCTAAATCCAGCCACCTAAGCAATCTCATTACAAGCTTTGTGTCTGTCTTCTTTTAGGCAAACCACTCAAGGAAGGAAATGTGAACACCAGTAGCTTGAGGCTCATGTCCTCCTAGCTTATTGTAAGAGAAGTGCTTTTCTCAGAGTTGCTTGTAAAAAAGAAATCGTTGCAAAGGACACTGTAGTCCAACCTTAGTTATATGCTCATTGCTGAGCGAATAACATGGGTGCGGGATGCTCCCAAGGCCTAAACTGAATTATAATCTCATCCCTGAGGATAGTTAAAAGTAGGTCTAGCCTAATCCAAAGAATAAGGGATAGTAAGGACTTTTTCCTGAAATAGAAGTTCAAAGAGGAGATGAAACTGAAAGCAAATCTGGGATTGGAGAATGCACATAGACAGGAAGAAAGCATTCATAGCGCTCAGGAAGAGGAGAGAGAACTCCGGAATCTTTTTAAAGAGGCTGACTTGTGAGCAGATCCCAAAGGGTAAATAGAAATTCGTCAATAGTACAGAACAGATCCAAGGATTTAGTCCTGCTTTGCTGCTGTTTCAATTGGAATGGTCAGAAAATACTATTTATTAATTTTAACAGGTTTACTATTCATCAGGAACCATGTTAATGCTAATGCCACAATGAGGAATGAAGAAGAACTGTTTTGGCTTACATGGATGGTACAGTGTAGGGAAGGGACAGCTATTGGATAGCAGCACAAATCATCAAGTAATTATCCTATTATAAGTATCTGAGGTGGTGAAGGTATGGCTCAAGTGGTATAGCACCAGCTATGAACAGAAAAATAAACAAGAGTGCAAGGCACTGAGTTCAAGTCCTATTACACATACACATACTCTCTCTCTCTCCCTCTCTCCCTCTCCCTATCTCTCTCTCTCTCTCTCTCTCTCTCTCACACACACACACACATACACACACACACAATAAATATTAAAATGACAAGTGTTTGAGCTGGGTGCTGGTGGCTTATACCTGTAATCCTAGCTACTCAGGAATCTGAGATCTAAAGATCATGGTTCAAAGCCAGCCTGGGCAGAAAAGTCTGTGCAACTCTAATCTCTGATTAACGATCGGAAAACTGGAAGTGGAGCTGTGGTTCAAATGGTAGGGTACTAGCCTTAAGAAAAATAATCTCAGGGACAGTGCCCAGGCCCTGAGTTCAAAACCCACGACTGAAAAAAAAATTACACGTGTTTGAAAGAAGATCAGTGAACTCAGGTTACAGCTCACCAAACAATTGAGTTTCAGTTTTGTCAACTATAAAATGGGAAAGAAAATTCTTATTTTCTAAGTCCCAGGGCAATCAATATTATATCAAGGAAGACAAGTGAATTCATTTACATGCCTGCATATTCACAGACACAAACACACACTCACTTGAGAAGAGTGAAATACAGACTGAAAATTAGGGAAACGTTTATTCCTGTTGCTGAGATCCTGATGTCTGGTTCATTCCCTGCCACCTTAAAGTGTATCATTTCCCTCCTGCCCAAATGGCTAATCTGTCCTCCGCACTTATGTTTCTCAACTCATTGCTTTCTTTTGTCTTTACACTCGGTGTCCTTAAACGGCTTGCCATCTCCTCCCATGAAACATTTGGGGTTCAAAAATTGCTCTTTGTTATGGAAGGTAGAAGGGAAATCTGGAGATGCTGCTTTTCAACGATCAACTCTATTATTGAATAAATTGATTATACTATTTTGTAACCCACCTGGTCATAAAAGAATTCCACAGTAGAATCAGCCCTGGTAGGTAGCTCCCGGGGAGAGGAATTTACCTGCTCATTTATACATGCCTGAGAATAGCAGTGGAGAGCAGAGATGACAGAGCAACTGCAAATGACAGTGCTGTGCAGAAGTGGCATGAGTAGAAAGCTGCACCAGCACAGAGAGAACTGTGTCATGTTTGCGCAGAGTCCCTTTTCTAGAGAGCCTTCAATTCCTACGTAAATGGAAGCCAGATGCTTGGAGTTAACATTTTTAATGGGTTCATCCCATTCCCAGGTAGCTCATAAAATCCCATTAAGAAATCAAAGGCTCCTTCTTAACAGAATTTCAAAGGCTGCCACCATGTCACTGATGTATTCATGAATAGGGGACTTCGAAAGCTAGATGCATAATTGTTTCCAAGGTTTCCACTCTCTCCCTGCCACATACATGCACCCCTCCACCCACTAAATAAGAAAATTGTTGGCCAAGGATGTCGAGAATTCATACCTGAATGTCACTGGCTAACAATGTGTCTTCCCCAAGACAAAGTGAGTTAGTAAGAGGAAAAAAATGTAAGTGATTTAAAAGATACCATTTAAATTCTATTAGACTTTTTTTTAAAATAAAAGGCAATGAGTTAAGTGAGAGTAAGATGTAAACCTTCCAGTGATATTTGATTGCTAATGAATAGAAAGTATTAATCTTAGCAACGAAGAAGAGAAAAATGCATAGTGTTTTTCATTAAATCAGCTAAATGATTAAATGAGTTAGTCGGTGGAAACCATTTTAATTTTCTGAATGTGAAATGGGTAGCTTATAACAAATAAATTCAAAGCACCTTTCTAAGCAAGTTTTGACCATAAAAATATGGGTTATAAAGATGTTTGGTAATTTTTTTCTTTATAGATAGTCAATATTTTAAATGCAGTGACATTAATTGTGCAGAATGAAATGCCCCTACTCTCTGAGCTTAAAAAATGTTGGCATCAAGTGCACTATCCCTAATGGATCTTCAACACTATTACAAAATGATTGATTGTTGTTGTAGTCATTTCAGCAGCTTTCAGAGCTGTTATATTTTTAATTAAATTGGCTGTGAATTTTGTAAGTGGCAAAGGTTGATAAACTAGCGCTCAGTACAACATTACTATTCTTCTTAGCATGGCTGTCATAGTTGGTACATTTATGTGCATAATCTTCTTAACATTCATAAGTCTCTTTGGTCTCGAGCATTGATCTGTAAGATTACTTGCTGTTTGGAGAAAAATTTAACTCAGCAAAGCACATGGTTCTGAGACATTGCTTGGTGGACTGAGAGGAGATTTAAGTAAATTGGCTTACCATTCTCCCTTCTTGGCCTCATCAGCAAGGAAAAGCAGATGTGGGTAGCAGGTCAGTGTGCCAATTCTCCTACCTGTAAATTTTTGTGAGGCTTCTCTGAGCCAGGTCTGAGGCTGGGGGCTGGGCATACAAAGTGGTCATAATGGAAGACTCCAATATATATACAACTGAAGAAACAGTGACTGTTTAGAGAAGTCTTCTGCAGGGAAGGGTAATCTAGAATGAAGGAGACTATATAGGCCCTGGACTGGGCCAATCTTCCTTAAATAATCAGCCCTGGAACCAGGATGGCAGCCAATCACAGGAGGGGAAAGGGCCTGTGAGGTTGTCAGGGGAACAATGGGGTCTGGTAGGGTTCATAAAGGATCGGTTTGAGGGCCTGAAGACAGGCCAGGGGAGCTGGATCTCAGAGTGAAAAAAGGATACTGTGTCTGCATGTCCGTGACAGACCTTGGAAGCCAAAATCCAGGAGGGACATTGGGAAGGGCAGAGTGGGGGGACAGAATAATAGCATGTTAGTGCAAGAGGCTCTGGATCCTTTGCCACCAACTTTTTGCAGACTAGGAAGATGAGCCCCAGAAGAGCCCATGTTATACCGATGAGCAGCAAGTAACCAGCTTATCTTGTTCTTAAAAGAGGCCACTTCCTAAAACACAATGTCACTCCTCCATAGTTTCTCATTTTCATTCCTGAGAAAAACTGATCCTGTTATTTACCTAATGAACAGATGACAAGTAGGAGCTGTTGGTAGTCACCAAGGTAGTATGGCAGCTAAGAACATGACTTTGGGAGACAGGGAGGCCTAGATTTGAGTTCCAGCTGAGCTAACTGACTGTAGCTTGACACATACACTGCAAGCCTCAGTTTCTGTATTTATTTAGTGAGATTAAGTATAGTGCTTGTGTTACTGGGTTGTAAGGTTTATGTTATCCAAAGTGCTTGACACAAGGGCTGATGTGCAGTAACCAGTTGATCAAGGGTAACTATTCACATCTTAGAACAACTGGTGCTAATGAGTAAATATTTCTGTTCCCTTTGTGGAAAAAGGAGGCAGGATTTCACTTTTCTTAAAGAGTTAGACACCTTTGAAATGTGCTGAAATGTTTTCACTCCTTGGTTATCTTGTCTATAAGAATTTTTCTCAAGTAGGCAAGTATTCGTGTGTGTGTGCACACATGCACAACAGTTCTCAGCCTTACATTCAGGATCTGGGCATTGTCCCTGAGCTTCATCTTGTTCAAGGCTAGTGCTCTACCACTTGAGCCAGACCTCCACTTTTGGCTTTTGTTGGAGTATTTTACTGGAGATAAACCTCTTACAGATTTACCTGCTTGGGCTGGCTTCAAGCCATCATCCTCAGATCTCAGTCCCCTGAGTAGCTAGCAGCAACTAGATTTTCATAAATGAATAATTTCCCATTAGTGATGAGTCCTATTAATTATTAATATGTAAAAAAACAACCAGTAATGTTTAAAAGTCACAGATAATGAAATAAATGTACCCGGGTGTGAGTGCTGGCCTTAGTTCTACTTTTTGTTGCCATATAAGGAATTCAAGCTTTAGAGGCACAGAGAAGAGATCAAACTCTGACTGCGCCACATATTTATTTTCTTGAATGAATTCATTAGACCCTCATTTTTCTACACAGTAAAATGAGGATAATCCTATCATAGTATGATATGATATGACAGTACCCTGAAAGAGGGCAAATGAATGAACACAAAGTGAGCAACACCCACCAGTTTTGGCTGCTCCGGTCATATGGTCTACCCTCTGATACTACCCATTGATCGCTCCATTGAGAAGGGGCTGGAAATGGACTGAGTCCATTCAGATGTGCAGCCTTTACTTCTTAGGAAGATAAAACGAGTTTCATGTTCATTAATGCAAAACACTGACATCCACAGCCTCTGATGATCCATTTGGGTTTGGTGCCTTGATTTCTTTGAAAAGGCACTCACAGCAGCATCTATAGCAACAGCTAGACTGTGTCAGGGGACCCTCACAAGACAGATGTCTACAAGGGGGAACCGTATTAATAAAAATTGTGCACCGAGTAAACATAGCTGTTACTTTTAGTGGTGTAATCTCCATAGTTTCCAACAGGAGGCTGTGCAAATTGCAAAGGCGGGAGAAGGAACATCTCAGTTTTCCTACATTGAGGTTACAGATGAGCCACAGAGCTACCATTTGTATTTGCAGGCGATCTCAATCATTCTGCATGCCTGCTCACCCTGGCAACATTTCAAAGCATTATTCCACATTACCGTAGTATTTTATCACGCATCACAGGTCTGACACAGTTCTCTCCCTGGCAAGAGAGTGCTTCAGGCTAAGTTTCAGATTTTGTCAGTAGGAAAAAAGGAAGTGTTACAATCCAGAAATGGCTGGGGAAACGTACCTTCAAGTGCTACAAATCTATAAAAGTTTTAGCTTTAGGTAGGAAGAAAGAAGAGGAGCAAGTGAGCTTATGTCTTACATGTTTCTATGAGTCTTTTTTTTTCTTTTCCTTTTGGCAGTACTGGTATTTGAACTCAAGTCCTTGTGCTTGCTCAGTTTCCTTGCTCACAGCTGGCGCTCTACTATTCCAGCCATGTCTCCTACCCTGCTTTTTTTGCTTGTTAATTAGAGATAGTGTCTAGTGAACTTTTCTGCCTAGGGTGGCTTTGAACTTTGATCCTCTAGATCTCAGCCCCCTGAGTAGCTACGATTATAGACATGAGCCACTGGTGCCTCATTCAGTGTAGGGGTAGTCTTTGCTTTGTTCTCCAGCTGGACCCAGGATCCAGCTGGGTCAAGTTGGAAGAGTGTTTCATTTATACAGTGGGGGTCAACTTCTGATACCCAAACAAAGAGGAAAGTAGAAACTGCATCCCAAGTACTTTACCTCCGCTCTTCTGTCTTTGTGGATTGTGAGGAGGTGGATTTGTTTGTGGATTGTTTGGTTATCTCATTTGGACTCCAGATCTGTGCCTCTGCAGTAGCTGGATTACAAGTGTGAGCTACTACACCAGCCTGTCTGTTCATTCTTTTACAACCTTTTGCCTAAGAATCCTGAAGCACTGAACCAGACTTAATTGAAAAGTACAAAAAGTTTACCCAATTTTGTCAGCTTAGTCTCTACTCCCCATGCCCAGCTTCCTCCAACTTCCTATTCTGATCTGAATCCATTCGGATTACTTAGAAGTGAGGTCTGCCATCAAAACCTGAGATGTGATCATGATGAGTTCACTTTAGTTTCTGTACAGTCAAGAGAGGCCTCAACTTTCCCCATCATTTTTCTTTCTTCCTTTCTTTTTTTGTTGGTCATAGGACTTGAACTCTGGGCTTCTGGGCTGTCCCTGCACTATTCAGCTCAAGCGGAGTGCTCTACTGCTTGAGCCACAGCACCACTTCCAGTTTTCTAATGGTTTTATTGGAGATAAGAGTCTCACAGACTTTCCTGCCCGGGCTGGCTTTGAACCGTGATCCTCAGATCTCAGCTTCCTGAGTAGCTAGGATTACAGGTGTGAGTCACTGGCACCTGACCTTCTTCATCATTTTCCACTTTAAGGCTTTATTTTGTTTTCTCAGGGGTTATTTGGAAGTGTCTGGAAATGTTTATAAATGTCACAATTGGAGAGGAACTGTATGCCCGGTACACTAAGTGATAGAGACTGGAAATGTTTGCTAACATACTATAAGTGCTCAGAATAGCCATTCACAACTGAGAATGATTTGATCCCAAAGATCAACAGAGCTTTAACAACTCTATCAGGGCAATGGGAATGTCAGTGTCAAAGAGGAGAGATAGGATGGGATAGATGCTTCTATTAAGACACCATTATTTGCTGGTTTTTTTTCATCATTGTTCTTTGACATAGTCTTGACTCGTAGTCCAGAGTGGCTTAGTGCTTGTAATCTACCTGACTGTGCCCCTGAGTGCTGAGTCCTATGTCAGTACACATGCCCATTTGCTCCTCATCATAGACTGTAAGTCATTATAGGTATGCAGGCCCTGGGGAGCAAGAATGGAAATAGAGAGGTAAAAGTTCATCTGGATATTCTGATATCAGAATCAGCCAGTCAGAAGCCAGATGAGGTGACACACACCTGTAATCTCAGCACTTGAGAAGATAAACAAAAAGATCACAGTCCCAGGCCATTCTGGACATAGTGAGACCTTCTCTCACAAACTGAAAATAAAGAAGAAAAAAGGGGGAAACAAAAGATCATCCAATAAGAGTAAGTAGCAGCCCAGAACAAGTCTCAGGCTTCCAACACCCAGGACTGTGCTCTGTAGCATCTCTTCGTGGCTAGAGAAGGTTTTGGGGTATGTGTGATTCTTTACAGGCAGATTAAAGAGTATCTATGAAGGCAGGTCATTCAGCCCATGATATTACAGCAGGTGTGTGGAAATCCAGCAATCTTCACACAGTCTTGGCTGGTTTCCAAGCCCGCCCAGAAAACAAGCATCTCTGATTTCAGAAGATGGAAGCAATGATTACTTTTTCCTACACTTTATAAATCACTGTATGTCTCCTGGAAGCTTAGAATCTATGCATGAGACCTTTCTCAGCTTGTGTACTCATTCCTCCTCCTCCCTACAAATCATCATTTAATTAATAAACCTAATAGCCTCAGGTACGTCGATCAATAAGAAAGAGAATGACTGAAACTGAATCTGATGTATCACACTATTGAACTGGGTACAGACAGCTGGGAATCCTTCCTTCAAAATTGACAGGCTGCCTCCAGTGAGATTCTGAGAGGCAGCCAAGGTGTCCCTGTAGCATCTGGGTGGTGAGGGAGGTGACAGAGACGGAACCTCATACTCTCTACTCTGATTCATAAGGGGCATGAACTTCTTTATGCAATGGATATAAGAGTCTGTGAATGGAAATAGATTGTCTTGCATACAAACATATGCATGCTTTCATATGCTTGTTTTTTGTTGGTCATGGGGCTTGAACTGAGGGCCTGAACCCTGTTCCCTAGTTTGTTTCACTCCAGGCTAGCACTCTACCGCTTTGGGACACAGCACCACTTCTGGTTTTCTGGTGGTTCATTGGAGATAAGAGTCTCATAGACTTCCTTGTCCAGGCTGGCTATGAACCGTGATTCTCAGATCTCAGCCTCCTGGGTAGCTAAGATTATGGTGTGAGCTGGTGCCCCACCACATACTTCTTTTTAGAAGCATATTTTATAAATTTACTTTTTACTCACCATACTTTTTAAATTATCTTTAGTTGTGCAGAGGGTTAGATGATGAGGACAATACATCTTGATCAATGTCCATCACTCTCCTCATCTTTCTCAATCTCATCCATACCCTCAAGTTCATGGTTCCTTTTTCACACGTGTACATTGAATGTCTTGACCACCCTTCCCCGCCCTTCCTCTCTCCATTCATCTGCCCCTGCCTCTGATCATAAACTAAGACAGTGATGAATCTAGGAAACAAATTGAGTTCCATAAGAGGGGCCCATGCTTGTTTATCCATTGCTTCCCTTCACATTTCCTCAGGGTGTTGCTAATATGCCTCCTGAAAGCTAGATATGAGACACTTGCAGATGCAGAGCATATGTGCTGATACCACAGACCTTGTACTTGTTTTGGAGCACCAGAATCCCAGTGATGGGTTTAACATTTCCGTCATAATTATGGAAGTAAATGACAGCTTGTAGAACCTACCTTACCCTGTGGGATGTATCATATTCCTGGGCCAAGAACACAAGGGTGCACTGAGATTGTTGTCTTTCAGGTTCAATCTCCAGCAAATGCACCCAGGCTGACTTCAGTGATCAATGTTGTACAATGAAAATATCACTAAAATTCATTAGCAGGATGAGATCTATAATTTTAGCCATCCCTTGAGACTGCTGAGAATCTTTCCTTGGTTGAACTCTTAGGCCGGGGATTATCTTTCCCTTGAATTATAGTGAAATCTGTCTTAAGTGATCAACCAGGGACCATGCAAAATTCGTAACTTGGTTGAGGTTGAACTTTAGCTAAAGGTCAAACAAAATTCTTCTGGAAACCTTAGGGGTTGCTTAAAGGTGAAATAAAAAGCTGGAATGAAAATTGACTTAATCCTTGCTTTATGAACCAGGTAGCAAGGCTAAGCAGGCTGAGGGAGGCATTCAGCTCGGAAATGCATTTTGACTTCTCTTTCTTAAATGCGTCATCCCTCCCATCAGGTGCCCCAGGTTTTCTGGCTTATTAGTCACGTGACTGGCAAATGCTCTTATTTGCCGAAGATGCCCATCCGTTTTGAAGACCTCCAGCAGCGTGACGGGTGATGTTACAGTGTAGCTCCAGATCAGAATTCACTCACAGTGCAATGAATGAGGGCTTCACACCTCCCATGCCCGAGTATCTTTACCAGGGATGAGAGGGACTGGCCTAAGCTAGTTAAGCCATCATCAGGTGGTCAGAGTTACAAGGATGTTCTTTGGAGATCTATTATTCAATCTAATCTATTATTCAAAGATTTGTGTTTATATATCACAAGGTATATAATATAGAAAATCATTTCAATAAAAAGTCTACTTTGTAATCCTCTCTGATGCATGTGGAAAAGAAATCATATGTCTTGGGGATTTTTGGGTCTTGGACTGGGTTGCTATAACAGAATATCATAGATAATGTGGCTTAAGAAAGACATTGATTCTCGTGGTTCTGAAGGCTGGAAGTTCAAGATCAGGATGCCATCATGGTTTGGATCTTGTTGAGGCTCCTGCTTCTGGCTCACTCATGGCTGCCTCTCTTTGCTGTATATTCCTAGAGTGTGTAGAAAAACTCTGGTCCTTCCTTTTTATATGGGTGCTGGTCCCATATTGGGCTGTTCCTTACACTTACCCTAACCCTAATGAATTCCCAAAGGTCTCACTACCAAATACCCTAACCTAGGACTCAGATTTTTAGGTATGGACTTGGGGTGGAACACACACACATAAGTCCATAGCAATCTGGAATGTCAATACCAAGAAGAGAAGAGAGGAAGAGGGAGCTATGTGCTTTCCTCTTTCCTTTCTGTATGTAAGTGGTGAAAAACCCCAACATATTTCAGAAGTACATTCTGATTATAACACATTTAGTAAGTTAGCATGATCACTGTAACTCACCGAGGTTTTGTTTTTTCATCTGTCAAAGGAACAAAGTAATCTTTTGACCAATTACTGTCATTCTTTGAATCCTTCTGTGTTAAGCCTCATGCACTTTGTCTAGGTGAATTTTAAAAATTCTTGTTTTTGTTTGTGGTGGTACTTCTCATGCTTGCTCGGCAACAAGCTACACTCGGTCTGTTTTACATTTTGTTTGTTTTTCAGACAGTCTCAGACTTTTGCCTGGGTCAGTTTCAGATCTTCTCCTCCTCTGCCTTCTACCTCCCAAGTAGCTTGGGACTACATTGTTAAGCAACCGTATTTCTGTTTAGAAAGGGGGGCGTGGGGGTGGGGTAGATGGGAAGGGATAGGAAGGGGAAACAAAGGAGGAGGCAACAATGCTTGATAAGAAATGTACTCATTGTCTTGGCAATGTAATTGTAACTCCTCTGTACAGTAGTTTCTCAATAAAAAAAAAGAAAGGCCAAAGTCTTGCTCACTTTTGTCATGGCTGGCCTCTAGCCACAGTCTTCTTGTCCCAATCTTCCACGTAGGTAAGATTACCCGTGTGAACTACCCCGCTTGGCCTTCTTGGTGACTTGTCACCATTGTAGTTCAGCCTGAGTAGTGGTGTCTGCATTTAATGCAGTAAGAAAGTCTATAAAATCTAGATTTAATACTTCCTAGGGGTTCTGGAAAAATGCAGTGACACTATAGCCATGAGCACAAGGACATATAGATAGTGTTCATCGCTGTGGGAGGAAGGATATTGACTTTGCTGGAAGAGGTCAGTCCATAGAGATGGACATTGCTCACAAATCCCCATGGCCATGCAAATATTCCTCTCCTCTCGGGGGGGGGGGGTGTTTCCTGGTCACATGTTCATTCTTCATATACTTACTGAATACCACCATGTTCTAGAAATGGAGCTGGGAACTGCACAGACATGCTGTTTGCTTGATTATAAGCCTCGTGGTCTGCTACAGGTCAAGTTAACAGTGAGAAGAAGGAACAAGTGGTCGCATGCAGAGGGATACTAGCTTGAGAATGTCTTGATAGGGAAACAAGGCTAATTCAATGTGCTATCATGAATATACAGGCACTCTATAACTCTGAAGTCATGATTTCTGCTTGTGTGGGTAGCTTAGCTTAGTTTATATACAGAAGCTGGTGTTTTGGGGGGAAAAAACCAAAAAACCAACAATGGTGCTTTCATGAAGCAGAGTCAAACACATCTTCTCTGACTGCTTCACATGACTAAAGACTTACTTATGTTAATGGCGATGGAGCTAATGTAGCACCCAGGATAAATCATCTCAGCTCAATAGTCTCATTGAAGGCTTCCTGGAAAGAGCACAATGGCAACCCATGGAAAAAGGCCAGGATGGTTTATGTGTATGAATGTCAGATTCTGTTGGCTCTCACTTCCTGGAACCTGGCTCTTGGTACCTATCCAGAACTACTGTCCTTCTTCCCTTAATGGTATGTACTTTTCTGATCATTTCCTAAAGCACTCCAGAGCAAGACTGGTACACATTGATGCCATTTTCTTTCCTAGCACGCCTTCCTATATCCAAGCTAATGAGACAAAACCAAAATGCAGATTCTTAGAGAACTGCAAACTTGGATATGGCTTTTTTTCCCCTGGATGAAATCATATTGGTGTCTAGCTAACAGTTTAACCTTTAATCAGAATAGCTAACCAGTAGTCCTCATTCTATTCCTTATTAGTAATGTTATTCTATTATCAAAATGCAGGTCCTTCCTGCATTTTGTGTGTGTGAATTAATATTAATTAATTACTATATGATATTTTAAAGAAGTTTAGCATGCTCATTTATAAATAATAATGAGGTATCTGATAGAAGCTAATTGACAAGAGGGAAAGGCCAATGGAAACCTACAATCTGCAGATGTAGGCCTATACTTTAGAGAGAATTTAACATCAAGAAACCAGAGTTTCTCTTATGATTTTCATGATTTGAAACCTGCTTTTTATGTAAGGGCCCTATAGAACTTCCTACAAAAGAGGATTCAACTGCAGGCTCTGTCCAGCTATGGCCCATGTGACCTGTTGCTTGTGTGCGGAAATGAGAGGTATTGGAATAAAACCAGGCTCCTGTGCTAACTATGCGCACTACTGTGGCAGAATATTTGTGACACAGATTATATGGCCCATAAAGCATAGCATATTTCCTGTCTGGAATCTCTGTCCTCCTCAAGAATGGGATGAAAGATGTAAACTGCATGCTATCAAGCAGTCACCCTGAAGTCAGGAGTCATGGCTGTGCTGGTCACTTGGAGATCATCAGGGTCATATGGCTAGTGGTCACTGAAGAATTGAATGATGCCATACTTTCTTCCACTCTCCAGGAATTCTCTTTGCTTTTGGTCTATATTCCCTTTTGCTTCCACAGTAGGACTGAGGTCCCAACACTATCAACTATCGTTAATCTTATCCCATTAGCATGTTTTAATCTTACCATCAAATGATATTCTTTATGTTACACATAATTACTGCCCAGTTCAGGCATGGGTGAATAGGAAGGTAACATTTAGTAAACATGCCAGATCAGAAACCCAGACTTTAAAGAGATTACTGGACTGGAAGAATCAAAGACAAAGACAAATGAACACACAAACAAATACCCTCTTGGATTGTGAGAAGAAAAAGTGTGCAGGAGCTGCTGAAAGTGGCTAGAGGAGTCAAGGAAAGGCCTCAGCAAGATGGTAGCACTTCAGCTGAGAGCTACCTGGTGAGTTTCCAGGAAGTCCAGAGAAAGCTGGGCAGAGTTTCTAAGTAGAATGAATCATGAATGCAGAAGCCACACATTCAGGGTGAGCTTTGTAAGTGCAGTCATAGCAAGTCAGCATGCCTGGGGCACTGATGAGCAGAGACAGGTGGGCACAGAGACAGGTGGTTCCTATATGTTGTAGGGCTAGTTCAGGACTGGAGGGGGCACACACATTCGTAGATGAAGAACATTAAGTAAAGGCTCACCCTGGCTGGGTGGGAATGAGGTAGGCATATGCAAGCAAGGACTCCAGCTAGTTAGCCATCATGGTAGTTTAAGGGAAGCTCATGATCTTGAGGGACTCTAGAGAAGTAGGTCATTTGGGGATGTGTCTTGAAATACAACAGGTTGAAGTTGCTGATATAATGAAAGGTGAAAATTCTGAAGCTTAGAAGGATTCATGGCTTTTGGCTTGAGCTGGATGATCATTCTCTACTACAGTAGGGCCATTAAAGTCAGATGTATCCTTTGGGTCACAAAAAAATATGAGTTGTCCACTATATAGGCTAGCAGAATAATCAGATGAGCCATTGAATATACACTCTTGGAACTCATTAGATAGGCCCAGGCTTTAAAACATTACTCTGAAAGTCACAGAAACTGTCTTTAAAGCCATGGCCACCTGAGAGGGAAGAAGAATAAAGGAAAATGAGAGAGTTAAGAATGAACTTGGAGGGGCTGGGAAGGTGGCTCAGTGGTAGAGCGCTTGCCTTGCATGCATGAGGCCCTGGGTTCGATTTCCCAGCACCACATAAGCAAAAAGAAAAAAAAAGCTGGAAGTGGCACTGTGGCTTAAGTGGTAGAATGCTAGCATTGAGCTGAAGAGCTGAGGGACAGCGCCCAGGCCCAAAGTTCAAGCCCCACGACCGGACCCCCCCTCCAAAAAAAAAGAATGAATTTGGACATTTGAGTCAGACATTTCACAGGCCACTCTGACAATTCAAGTTGGGTGTGGGAGAAGAGGAGGATTTTCTGTAAGACAAAGGCCAAGGGTTAAAAGAGGACCAAACATAGAGTACTTGGGGAATATGGCTAGAGCCCAGTGAGTATGGAAGAGAGTTGAGTGAGATTTGGTGAGAAGGAAGTTTAGATGTTGTCTGTATTATAGGAGAACATGGAATGAATACAGAGTAGGAACCATAGGGCTTATAATCTGAATTCTGTAGTTAGGATGCCTGAAGTTATCTAGGAATTCTGCTAGTTTCTGGGTCAGGTCATCTCACTGGGCCTATCTTTCCATGTCTATGACAGGGATGTTGCTATACAGAGCAGCTGTGAGGTTAAAAGACCTGATATATGCACTACGCTTAAGCCAGTTCAGAGCATACAGTAAGTACTCAATAAACGTTGGCGCTGAGTATTACTAGAAGGGAGAGTCATGTGATTTGACTTAGGCTTTTAAAGGATGGTAGTAAGCTAGGGCTCAAAAGCAGACCATTTAGAAGGTTCTTGTGGGCATGCAGGACAGACATGGGTCTTTCTTTAGCTCATCTAGGCATTCCACCAGTTTCCACTTCTGTGTGAAAGGCTATCAGTGCTTCTCTAGGTTCTCTGGAGGGGGTTGAGCCAGTCAGGTCCTATGAAATGTCCTGTATCATTATTTGTTTCCCATTTCTGTGACTGATTTGTGGACGTGTCTCACCCTATGCTTCCTTAGGCCCTACCTTTGGTTTCTAAACTGGGGACATGGGGCAGTGATCATGTATAGCCGTCACCCCCAATGAACAGGACAGTGGCAATGTATCTCTACACACTGGGGTGATGTTCAAGCCACAACACATTCTATAGGAAAGTCAAGTTGGTGCCCAGTGGGAACGGAAAAGCTATGCAACTCTGACGTACGTGCTGTTACAAGTCAGCTCAGGAGAAGGCCATTTCCCATTGGGGGGGCGAGGGAGGTCAGTGCACACACTGCAGGGGTGGCTACCGAGCAGGCAGGCAGAGTTTTCAGGCTCATTTAAATCATGTAGATATGTGCAAAGACACGGGCAGGCAATTCAAATTCATTTTCGAGGTCACGGTGCCAAACTCTGGCTGCCTTCGCTCACAGAAACGTTATTGGGGTAATGTGCTCCATCATGGAGAATGAGAATCAAAAAGACTTTAATGGGGCTTCATTATATCCATCTGTCCATCCATCAATTCTTCTCCATCGCTCACCACTTGACTTGAGAGAGGAACACGCCCCCTAACTAATTAGATTTATCCTAATCTCTTTTATGCACCATCAATACTCTCAGGGGCCATCTGTGAGTTTAGAGTGCAGACCTCTAAGAATTATGCTAATCAGTCTTTCTTTAATTTAAAGTGTTCATCTGATGACCACAATTTGAAATTTCTGGCTGCGGAAGAATGGGAAACCATTGTAAGATTTCTGTGCTAATTTTAAACACCCTCATCCTCTGAAGCACCACGTAGGACCAATTTCTAAGAAAACAGGTAAAGTGTGAAGGACTACTTAGCTAGGTAGCAAGAGGTACAAAATCAAGAAGTGTGGGGAGAATTTTAATTGCTTAGTAATCGTAGGAGAAGATGATTTATTTTTCATTTGCATAGTCTAAAGTAAGATGCCTGGAGATACCTGGTTTCTGAGTCTCACTGCTCACTCTTCTGAGCAGCCTTTATTTCTCTTTGTTAAATAAATTCTGTCACTGTAGTATTAAAACAAAACAAAAAAAAAATGAAGATGCCTGAGTTGTGAAATGTGGGAATGGGGTTTGGCCTCTGGCTTAAGTGCATAGGAGAACCTGTTCATGGAGGGCAGCATTCGGAGCAAAGAAACTAACAGTGGATTTTCAGAACCCTCAGGTCTGCTGGAACCTGTGGCCTGGCCCCCAGAGGCTGATGTGAGATGTCAGCAGAGTTCTGCGTAGGGAGATCATTTTGACCCAACAATGGTGTGAATGTGTGAGGAAGAGAAAGGGCACTTGTGACCTAGCACATTGATGTTTATGTAGACCCTTAACACCAGCTCAACACACCAGGCTTTTCTGTGGATGAATAGAGACAATTAGCTGTGGAATTAGGGATCCAGGGAGAATGCTCAAAGGAAAGACTGTGTGTGAATGCCTAGAGACCTGTATAATTTATTATGGCCCAGTGTGTTTTGTATTGTTTTCACATCCAGTGTGTTTATTTGTAGATTTATAGGCACATACTAGCCACCACAAGTGAGGGAAACCATGCAACCTATGTTTCTCTGGGTCTGGCTTAGTTCACTTAATATAATTTTGTCCAAGTCTTTCTACTTCTTTACAAATGGTACAATACCATTCTCTCTGATGGATGAGTAGAATTCCATTTTGTATATGTACCATATTTTCTTGATCCATTCATCCACTGAGGGGTGTCTGGGCTGATTCATATCTTGGCTATGGTAAACAAAAAAAGCACAAGGGAAGGGATAACATTGTTTGAAAGGAAATATACTCTTTGTCTGACTTATATAACTGTAACCCCTCTGCACTTCTTCGTTGTGTTAATAATAAAAATGCATGTTGAAGGGGCTGGGATGTAGCCCAGTGGCAAAGCACTTGCCTAGCAAGTGCAATGTCCTGGGTTCGATCCCCAGTACCAAAAAAGAAAAGACAAAAAAAATGCATGTTGAAAAAATAAATAGAAAGAGAAAAAAAGAAAGAAATGACTAAGGTTGAACTGGTGACTTACTGAGTGGAGAAGCAGATGAGTGTTTTCTAGAGTGTTAGCCTAGATGGCACTTCTGGATCTGTTGTTAACCTTATGTTTTTGTTGTTGTTGTTGTTGTTGATTCAGAAGATCTGTCAGGAGCCCAAGATTGTTGTTTTTAGCTAGCACCAGGTGACATTGATGCTGGTGGTATATAGACCTATGTTGTGTGACAAGAAGAAGTTATGAATTCTGGGATTAGTCTGAATGGCTCCCATCTTCCATTTAGATATTTGCTAAATCTCCACCATGGGCCAGTGAAACAGCTAGAACAGGTAGAAAACTAGGTAATTAGAGTTTGTGATCATTCCAAGTCATAAGAGTGGCTGTGGCTAATATTTACTGAGAAATTCCTATGTCAAGGGCACTACTTAATGAAATTCACACATGTCACCTCATATAATCTTTATAACCCTGTAAAGACAGTTGAACCTATTCCATACTTTCAGACATGGATATTGAGACAGAGACAGGTGAGGTGCCTGGCCTAACTATATACCTTAAAAAGTAGAAAGGATATAATTTTCAGTGCAACAAATCAATTCTAGAACAAATGCTCACTTTTCTGTAGAGGACCAGATGGTAAATACTTAGGTTCTTCAGGCAAATGGGTTTCTGTTGCATCTACTCAGCTCTGCATTGAGGCAGTCACAGCGTATAAGTGAGTGTGACCATGTTTCAATCAAAGTTTATTTACCAAAAAAGGCAGCAGGCAGTACTTGGTGATAGTTTTGCCTGTTGTTGATCACTTTTCCTGACCAGCATGTTTTTGTTTTGAAACAGCTTCATCCACTGTAACTATCACATGGGACCGCACATTTAAAATTTCGTTATGGTCAAAGCTCCCAAAAAAACAGATGAAATTAATTTTAATAGCTTATTTTATGTAAACCGAAATTTCACTATAATTCAACCAGTAACATAAAACAATGGATGATGAAACATTGTACACTTGTTTTTAATGAAGTCTCCTAAATCTGGCATTGTTCTTATACTTACAGTACCTGCCTCTCAGGTCAAAGTAGGCATGTTTCAAGTTCCAATGGACATAAGAAGCTGCTGGCTAATGTTCTGGACGAGGTAGTTTTAAGGTGCTTAGGAATCACCAAGGATGGGTTGGAAGATTCTGCATTTGTCACAAGCCTCCAGGTGAGGTTGGTCTATGCTCTACACATGAAGTAGCAAAGTGACGGAAGACAAGAAACACAGGAGTCTGGAACTGAGTGGTAACATAGGAAGTCCCAGGAAGCCTCTTGAAAGAGGGTCAACCTTCAAATTGAGACCTAAATGACAAAAAGGATCTGGCTGAGAGAAGAAATGTAGGAAACAAATGCTCAATATTGTGAGGCAAGCCGGGCACTGGTGGCTCATGCCTGTAATCCTAGCTACTCAGGAGGCTGAGATCTGAGGATCATGATTCAAAGCCAGCCCAGACTCTTATCTCCAATAAACCACCAGAAAACAGGAAGTGACACTGTGGTTCAAGCAGTAGAGCACTCACTTTGAGCTGAAGAGTGCAAGGACAGCGCCCAAGCCCAGAGTTCAAGCTCCACGACCGACAAAAAAAATTATATATGTGTGTGTGTGTGTGTGTGTGTGTGTGTGTGTGTGTGTGTGTGAGGCAGAGCATATTAAGCTCATTTAGCCTTTTGGAAGTTTTGGCAATGAGAAAGCACAGAAAATATGTACATAGCTTTGTGCTCACTGGCTTTCTGCATGACACATCCCTGTGCTGACTCCTATAGTTACCTACATATCCCCCTTCGCAGCACTTTCCACTTTCTGCAGATGATTGTATGTTTTTCTGCATCACAAAATTCTAGGTGTCCAATACAGTTCTTCTGATTCAGGATTCATGTAACACATACTTTATGCCAATGCTGTTCAGGCCATTGATATGCAAAGCCAATACAGATGAGTAAGGTGCAAGATAGCTCTCCATAGTGGCGGAGACAGATTTGCTCACATGGAAATTCCTGTGGTTAGAAAAAGAACATTCCACATCTAGGCTATGCAATGGCTCATTATGTACTTTATGAATGTCATGAATTTACTGGGTGTATCTTTTATCGATTTTCAAAGGTGTTATCCATAAGGTATCAAGGGTATGTGATTATCCTGGAAATTTCAGGTAGTGTGTATACACACACACACACACACACACACACGCCTTAGTCAGACCCTCAAATGGACTGACACGCCTAAAAATGGAAGAAATCCTCATCTAGAGAAAGTTGGCATCCATTCATGAGATTCTCAATAATGAGAAGCCCGTGTTTTGCATGTGAAGGTATATACATACTTACAGCCACATAGAGACTGAGGAAAGCAATTCTTCTGAAGTCTCCTTATTGTTTGGGGGACAGTTCTTTGTATTGCTCATCTATATAGAATGATCAGTGACTTGCTGGGCCAAGGAGACCAATTGACCTTTAATTATCTCATTCCTTGGAGCCCTCTTTTCTCATTCAGAAAATGCCAAGGTGAGAGCTTCTGCTTTGAAGACTTGGGGCATAGACACACCATGGATATAGTGAGCCACCATGAATGTGAGCTCTCCTCCCTCCTAACAAGTCAAGTCACCTACTGGGTCCATCCCAGTTTGTGGAGATCTGCCTTGACCAATTTCTTTCTCCTCATTGCCCTGCTTTCCTGCTGGACCACAGTTTCATCTCTTCCCAGGAATCATTCTTGTCCCACATCTGCAGCAAGCTTGTTCTCTCTCTTGTTCTTTCCATCTGGGTGACATCCTTTTTGTTCCTGCTTGTCCTTTCTTCTGCGATTCTATTCACTGAGTCATGCTCTGTTTTTGTCATTTCCCTAATGGCTTTTGTAATTGGCAAGTGACATTTGGGGGCCCATTATTCTCTAGGTTAGAGATGAGAAGAGAAGAAAATAACACTGCTACTCTCACCCAGAGAAAAGGTAAAAATCTGCAGGCTGTCCAAAAGATGGCAGAAATAGGTATTTCTAGCAGTTTTTGTTGGAAATCAAAGAAACATAATAATAGGCACCACCTAATTGTGATGCTTACTTTAGAAGCATTACAATGGTTTTAGAATTCAACCATTTCTGGGATTCGCTGTATTGCTATTCAGCAGTGTGGCAGAGCTATTGAGGTAGAGTCAGAAAGGCCTATCTGCCGACTTCCATCCTGACCCATGGCTGCTGCGTGGTCTTGGACACATTACACAGCTTTCCTATGCCTTGGTATTAGAGCAATGAGGAGTATGGGTAAGCATACTAAGCATTCTGTATTAGTTTGCTAGGATTGTGGTAGCAAAGTAGCACAATTGGGTTGATTTACACAAAAAGATATTGATGTTTCACAGTTTGGGAGGCTGTAAGTCAGAGATTAAGGTGTCTGCCGTTGGGTTTCTTTGGAGGACTGAGTGAAGGGAGGGGGAAGCAGATGAGCAAGAATTTGTTCCATGTTTCTCACCTAAGATTGTTGTTCATTGGTCACTTTGGTATGCATTACCTCAACCTCTCCCTTCATGATTATCACAGGGTTTTCCTGGGCTCATGACTGTCTCTGGGCTTAGATTTATCTTTGTATAAGGACATCAGTCATACTGGATTACAGTCCATTACTTGGATGCCCCTATTGTAACTCAATTACTTTGGTACAGATTTTGTTTCCAAACAAAGTTACTGTCTCATGCCGGAATTAGGGTAACATTTATTTTACGACATAAACCTACCACATAGCATCATTAAGATGATTAAATAATCTTCCAAAAGGACTGAACACAGGGCTGACATATAGTAAGCCCTAAGTAAACATCTTAGCATTAATGTGGGAATTTTTTTGTGCCTAATTTAACTCGGGTCTGACCTTTCTCACAAGCCTCAGAATTGTCTTGTGTTTCTTTTTCTTCTCCCTTTCTCTCATTTTTTTCACTAAGTAAAAATAGAAAAGACAAAACAAAAGCCATGTGTGGATGTACAAGATTTTGCCATTTGACCTTAGACATCTATATACTTTGATTTTTTTTTCCATTCAAGCTGGTATTAGTAAAGCAAGAGTTATATATGTAAAAATTCACAGAAACCTACAATTTCAGTCTGAGTTGTGTCCATCATTTGAGAAGGTATTCTAAAGAGCAGAACAAGTTTACATAAGGAACAATTTTAAAACAAAAGTAATTATCTAAGGTCCATTTTTTAAAAAATACCAAAAATAACCCACTGCCCAGAAAAGCATGCTATTAGAATCAAATAAGCCAGTGGCCAAACCTACAGATTCTATGTGTAGTGCTTGGGTATGTGAAACATAATTATCAAGCTTAAGTTAATTAGACTAATGTTCAGAAAATCTGGCCTGGCAGCTTGTGGTAAGTAATTATATATACTAATTAAAAATGTAATGCACAGTGAACAGAGGCGAAGGGAACTCCATTTACCAACGTCTGTGCATATACGCAGATAGGAAGCTGTGTGCACATGTCTGCACAATGAGAAGGGACTTTGCAGGAACCAACAGGTGTGGTGCAGAGATTTCTACAGGGTGAGGCACAGACATCTATCCTACACACAGTGGAAAATGTGCAGGTGTCAGTGTTTAAGAAGGGAACTGGCCATGTGGTCTCTCACTGGTAGACCCCCTGAAACTCTTTATTCACCAAAGCCTAGCATCTCTCCCTCCCCTGTGGTTTTTGATTTCTCTCAAGCCTTTCCCTCCCTGACTTGGAGGTCAACTGTCTTGAAGATTTCCCAGCCTCTGAAACAATGCAATTGTCATTATCTATGGGTCACAAATAAGGGTAGAATGCCAGCAGGCTCTAAGCGGACACAGACATGCCTTTTATTTGCCCTTCTGCTTGTCATCGTGTGGTTTTTCTCTCCAGCTCTCTTGAAAGAGAAAAGCCTGGCACTCCTGGGGATTAGGAACAATGACAGGGTTTACTCAAACTTGGCTTTGCTACTCAGATTCTTCATAACTGTGTTGCATCATAAAGGTCTAATTTAATAACTATATGCGTAGACTTAGAGATTGATGAGTGCTGCAATGAAACATAAATTGTTCTCTATGTTTTTTTGCAGCCTGTACCCTCAGTTCCTGCTTTCTTGTTCTATACTATAGAAAACACAGTCACACCTTTATTGGGGGACTGAGAGTGGGTTGAATTGTGTCACCCTTCTAAACATTTATTCTGGATGCTTCGGTTGGGTGAGAAGTACTTAACAAGCAGCTCCCGTGTGCCTAGCTCTGGTTTTGAAAGGTCATCGTGAAGGTATTAGATTGAACCATATGGCTTTGATGTTGGAAAGGTCAAAGAAAGATTGATTACCACTAATGGATATGATTCTTGCTCTCATGGAAGGTATAATTTAGGGAGGAAGCTAGACAAATTAGAAGCTACTTACATAAATCCCCTGAAAGAGAACAACCTAGGCTGACCACCTCATCCCCTGATGGGTCATGGGAAGAAATGTATGTCATGAAAGCGGGAACAGCATGTGCAAAGGGCTAGTGGTCAGAAACAAGGCAGGCTATAGGATGAGAAATAAAGCAGAATGCCAAGAGTTGAATGATGAGGATGACATGAGAGTCTGTGCCTATAGTGCCACAAAAGCACATTAAGGACCAGGAACTTAGATGTAGAGCACGGACTACCAAATGTGAGGAGGCTGAGTTGTATCTTTCCTGGTTTACCACTTAGAATTCTATTTCCATTGTTTAAATAAGAGAGCCCCCCCCCCAAGAAATGTTTCTTCCATTATTCATGTTCCACACCAGAAATTAAATCCAGACCACCATTATTCTACTTAATGGAGAGCCCTTTTCAGTGGAACACCACTGCAACAATTTGTGCTGTTGTCTTTTGGTAATGGTCCTGGGGCTTGAAGTCAGGGCCTGGGTGCTGTCCCCGAGCTTTGTTTTATTTAGGGCTAGCACCCTACCACTGGAGCCAAGCGTCATTTTCAGCTATTTTGGTAGTTTAGTGGAGATAAAGAGTCTCAAAACCTGCCTGGGCTGGTTTCGGACCATGATCCTCAGATCGCAACCTCCGGAGTAGCTAGGATTACAGGTGTGAGCCACCAGCGCCCTGCTAAACATTGCATCTTTTAATGCCAAAGTTGCAGAAGGTGCAAGAAATTTACTCAGTGGCTCTGAGCCTTATTTCCTTGTCAGTATAGTAGGGATTTTATATGCAAAATCTATATGCAAATAGCTAAGGTTGGCCATCTGACCAGAAGTGAGTATGGAAGTAGATCCTTAGTGTCCCAGTTGCCCTCTATGTCTGAGCTGTAATGCCCTCATCTAAGCATGGAAAAGGCAGCCATCAGTTCAGTATACCGATGAAGATTGAATCAGATCATCTTTCTATCTGGCTGTCAGCACAGTACCAGACAGAAAGCAAGCACTGCATAGAGCTCCGTTCATGACAGCAGTGATATAAGAACAACATTATTGTGCCATTACTACTGCTAGCTCCAGTCTTTGAGATCTACTTTTCTAGTTTATAAAGGCCGCTGCATTGGACTAAGGTGTGAAACTGGGTCCTGAACATGATTCCTTCTAATCAGCAAATGGGTTGTCCTTCTACTCAGAACTCAAATAACCATTTGCAACATGAAAGGACAGTTCGTCATCAGTTTGCTTTGCCTTCATGATATAAAAAAATCAGTTTTGTCTGATTTCAAATTTTTAAATTTTGTCATCTGGTAAGAACAGTGTGCTAGCCAATTAGAAACACCAGCCGATTTTGGACTAATAAACTGGCTTCAGTGTAATATATACACACTGGAGTCAATTATCACCAAAAGCAAAAAATGAAAGGAGTAAAATGGCTTGGAAATGGATGACTCTTTTCAATATCTTGTCCATGTTTTCTAAGCAAATAAACAATCAGTGAGCCATTTACTGGCCCAAAGGTAGGCATTAGAAATAGAGTTGCAAAACCTTCCAAACAATCTAAAAATAGAGAATGAGAAAGGCATGGGGAATTTATATTGCCACTGCAGCCATGTTTATCACAATCTCAGTGACTGTTACTTCGCTTTGGAAATAAGACATAAGAGTAAATTTATGGAGAGGAAAATGTTTGCGGGACTATCTCACAGTTATAAAAAGCTCTTAGGGCAGAGCAGATTTAAATTAAGAATAGCATTTTTTAGGAAGTATTATATCCGAAATAAAGTGGAGTGTGTGGGAGGTAATTATGCAAAGGGATACATCAATTTCAGATATCCAGAACCTAATTAAAAGCCTCAACACTTTCGCCTAGCAAACAATTTGATACTATGTTATAATTTTAAGTGCTGGTGTCTGGAATGGGAGCTGGATTTCCCTCAGGTACGAGCCCCTGAATGGCTCCTCCCCTTTTCATCGTTCATGTGGCCTGAAGATGGGTATTTTTGTTGTCTTTCCTAATCAACTTTTCTTTTACGGTTTAATATTATGTGTGCTTGTGAATGTGGTTCTGTAAACCCATCACCCCCAATAAAAGTTATGATTTTAACTCCAATAAAAGTTATGATGTTAACACCCTACATTGAACTAGATGATAGTTCCAGATCATTCCAGATGATAGTTCCAGGGCACCAGCCCTTTTCCTGGACCCCTTTGCTTCTTTTGATACCATTTTAGGCATTTCTTTGGATTCAAAAAATACATACACTTGTATTTCTTGTATCTCCTGGGCTTGTTTCTGGATTATGGATAATTACAGGCTAATTGGCAGGGAAAGTTCTGTTTCTTTCAAGTATTCAGGCGAAAAGGGAAAAGAACATTTGAATCCTGTGTGACAAAGATCTGCTGTCATACATGGTAAGCTTAATGTTGTGGCCTCACACAAGGCTTTATGTCTTCATTAAAGAAGGTTTTTAAGGGCAATAGAGAGAGGAGTCTGGGAAAGGTTGGCTCCTAATTTGTTTGTGCAAGTCGTTCACCAGGGGCCAGATTCTTTGAAGGGCAGCGGGACAGCTCCAATGTGAAATGGATGGATTTGTAGATGGCTGGGACAATGTCACTTCCACTAGGTGAGGACTAGCTTTGGAGGAGGCTGTTCTACAGGACTTGGGGCAGAAGCATGTTCTTGTATAGAGGAGGAATCTGAACCAGAGCAGAAGGGTCATGAATTCCCCTGGAATATAGTTTTTAATGTGTCATTTTTCATCTGCCAGTACGTGGATCCTGTTACCCAGCACCTGGTTCCATGCTCTTTTTTAGCTCTTTTCGTTCTTACCAACATACAGTGGGTGTGCAAGAAGAGACTTGCATGGTCAGCTGTATCTTCCCTGCTCCAAGGCAGCCACCACTTATATAAATAGCTCATCGCTCACTTATTTCTCTGTGCAAAGTGCCTACTATCAGGGCTTGATGTTAAGGCAAAGAAGAGGCCCAGGGAGCAATGTCCAGCCAGACAGTGGCAGTATCCATGTTCAGAGGCGATGCTGAGTCCATCTTTTCTCGGCTGGCCTCTTAACATCAGTTCTCTGGCTCTAGGTTTTCCACATCTTTGCTTGATGATCATTCTTATGAACCTAGCCCAAAGGACAGTGAAAATAAGAGTAATGTGGCAAAATATCATTCATTCCTGTTCTTTTCCAGCATTGTACTATCTTGTGCTAAATGCAGGAGAGATTGTCTCATCTAATTCTCTCTATTTGGGCCTTTCCCTACCATCTTTTACTCACTTGCCTCTGCTTGGTACATAGATCATGCATTGTTCTTTCCTTCCTTGGAATCTCAGTCCTTCCTGATCTCTCTGTCTCTCTCTCTGTGTCTCTGTTTCTTTTTCCCTCCTTTCTTTCATTCTCTCCCCTCTTCTAGGCAGTCTTGCCAGACCACACGGCCTCACATCATTCCCTCTGTCATTCATTGTCATGGTAGTGGTTGGTTTGATAATATTTTGTCCATTGGTACCCATGGGTTCTACATCCATAAATTGAACCAACCATGGACTAAAAAGAAGGGGGGGGGGAATTATCACTGTTTCAAACATATACTGATTTTTATGTTGTTGTTTCCTAAACACTTCAGTATAACAACCCTTTCTGTGTTAGTTTTGTTGCATTTGTTTCCACAAGTAATCTAGAATCTGGAATCCAACCCCCCTGAGTACTGTACTTCCTAATTACCTCCTTTAAGTCCCTCAAGGGCACTACATGTTAGTCAGCCTGCTTACTGTGACACAATGCGTATGATATGCTTGGGAATCCAGATTGTGAAAAGCCCCTATCTGGGTGACCTTTTCCAACTGAGAGAGATAGAGAGATAGATAGATAGAGAGATAAATCTCTCTATCTATCTATCTCTCTATCACTCTATCTATATATCAAGAACCCAGTTGCTGCAACCTAGAATACACTAGGAGGGAATCAGCAGCTATTTGTATGTGTATGCCTTAGTGTGCATTTGCCCCAATCTCAGTTGTACATTTGCTAAACTTCCTGTAGGGAAGACATTCTAGGCTTTTAGGATAGAGAGTTACCTTGCTTAGAGTGTGTTTCCCCAAACTCTGAAAGGTGCTTTTGAAGAAAAAAGCCATAGGTAACAGAAGTGAATATGAAACAGAATGTTCAGGAGCATCAAAGGAAAGCAGCAGTTGGCCGTGTGCCTCTTCCCATTCCTTGTTCTAAGTGCTGTAGGTTGACATCCGTCTGGTATTAAAGAGAACACTCTTGCTCAAACACCAATATCCAAAACACAGGGGGGAAAGGCTTACAGAACATGACTAGCCAAGGAAATTGCTTTTTGAGTAAACACTTCCTTCTCAAAACTTGGCTTCATCACAAACTTTGCTTTCAGAAGGAGTTTCATTTCACTTCTCAGTGAGCATGTACTTAGAAAAGAGGCCTGGGGAAATCCTGCTGGTAGAAATCTCTGAGTACCAATGCTTCACCAGCTTCCTACCCACAGAAAAACCAGTAGAGCTTAAGATATGATGGAGCCTAGGGTGAGGTGTGGTTGATTAGTGATTATTTACTGAGCACAGCCCTGTGATGTGGTTTTCCCTTCAGCTGAGATGCCATAACTGGGTGCTGGGGGTCGATTCCAATTTATAATTCTCTTAGGTTTTCTTTGCTGCTTCACCATTCATGTTTTCAAAAATGTGAACCCACAGAAGGTTTTGAGAGGTAATGCCAAAGTATTTGAAGAGCCCGCAACCTATAGGTTTAATAGAAACCAATACATTTTATATTAGCCATGTGATATTCATGGGATGATTTTTGTTCCTGGCAGGCCTGGGTGTTTTATTGGGTAAATGAGGAAACAAAGAGCTTGTGAAGCAGGTGTATTGGAAGGAAGATACAATGGAGCAACACAGTTGACAAATGTTTCTTTACAACCTAGTAGTGTCAGACACAGCAAGCAAAAACAGATGGCACTGTGTGTTGGTTATTTCTCCCATATATATGGGAGCTAGATAGGAAAGTCTGTTTTTTTATAGCAGATATTGTAGAGCGTATATTATTATTAATTATTATTATTTGAAGAGCAACACACTGTTGGGTGAAGAGAAGTGATTCTTCTACCACACTCAGCTCTCATGATAATAGAATTTTCATCTGAAATACCAGAGCCATCACCTCCCCGTTCCACTACCTTTGGCTAAGCAGCAACGGGTAGCAATGGGCTGTTCCATGACTAGGACAAGTGTGTGGCTTGCTCTATGTATGCTAATGAATCTCAAATGGAGCAAGTTCCATATCAACCCTTATAGCTCACACATGGAGTTCTGTTCCTTGCCTGCCCTGATAACCTGTTGTAAGCAAGTTCTAGATCATGGTTGTCTAGAAGGCAGCATGGAAGTCCAAAAAGCTTATGTCTTGAGTCCTTTCTTTCCCTTAGGATTAGCCCCATGGATTGCTTCCCTAATTGGAAATGACTCCTTTGATGTTTTTATTGCCCTCTATACTCAGGATCAGGAAGCATATTTTCTCTTGTCTAGGTTGTAATAAACTTTCTTTCTTTTTGTGGGGGTGGGGGTGGGTGGGAGGGGTGGTCATGGGGCTTGAACTCAGACCCCAAGTGCTGTCCCTGAGCTCATTATTTCAAGCTAGTGCCTTACCACTTTGAGCCACAGCACCTCTTTCCTGCTCAAGCTGGCATTGAACCACCATCCTTGGATCTCAGCATCCTGAGTTGCTAGGATTACAGGAGTGAGCCACCAGCCCGTGGCTTATATAATAAGGTTTTGATGGAAAAACTGCAAAGGCTAGGTAGCTAAAGCAATATAATTGTTTTGTTTATTTTTCAATGGCAGGGGTGTACCTACCTCGTTTTGTCCATGTTCTATGGGGCACAGGCAACGCTCTGAGACCACTCCTAGTTAGTTTGTGATGCAGGCACAGTGTCATTTGCTGCTTTGGAAATTGCCTTGACAAGGTGATACTTTCATTTGTAATTGGATAAGCAATTGGGTTCCGTTATAGTACAGTGGTTTGGCATAATTACTTTCCGGCGCTGCGATTTTCTCGTTGATAAATACTTTGGGGGGTTACAAATTCTTCAACATCAACACTCTGTGCTCCTTGAAAACGGGATGCTACTAATTAATATAAGAGCTGATTTCAGCATTGGCGTGAGCCACGGTGGCATCACTGAAAAAAATCTTGCTTTAATGCAAGCAAGTTCTGCTTAAGTCAGAACTTTGGCAACTGATCAAATGACAAGGATCTGTCGATTACTTGGATCTCCCTCCATAATCAGGTCACTCACTGGTACTTGGACCCTTGACTATGAACAAGACACCAGAGGGAATATCTTTGTGCCAAGGATGTTCACTCCACATCCTTCCTATCAAGAAGGGAGGCTAAAGCAGCAGGATCACAAAGTTGAGGCCCCATCCTGAGCTCTATAGTGAGACCAGATCTGCCAATACCAAAAACGAACCAGAGATGATACAGTAGGCCCCAAGAGAGTTCAAAGTGGATGTTCAATATGGGGACAAATCCATCAAGCACATAGGAAGTGTCTGCTCAGTGTCCAGCAGGACAGATCTCCCACTTAGGAAACCCATTACCCACAAAGTGACCACTCCATTTCAGCTGTCTTGACAACACTGTTCCATAGATTTTCGATGCCTGGAAGGGCCATGTCAGGAATGGGCACAAGGTATAGAATTGGCTCCTATGTCCTGTGCTTGCTAGAGCTGTTGTTTCCTTTCCTCAGAATCTCATCTTTTAAATCAATTGCAAATCTCTGCTTTCTTGAAGTCCAGCTGAGATCCTCCCACCAGTAAGAATTATTTCCCTTGTCCTCTGAGAATGCTCCGGTGGGACATTAAATCTAGTACTCTCACCCTCTGACTCATACTAAATTATGTATCTATGAATCTGCCTACTTTATTGAGTGGTACATCTCCCAGAGACAAAGATTTCTAGCTTATTTCTCAAGATGTATTGCATAAGACCTAGGACGGAGTCTAGCATACATCTTGTGCTTGACGTGTGTGCTTGACGTGTGTGTGCGTGCAGGTTGAGTTGAAAGTAACCTAGAATTGGATCTTGAACCAAGTAAAAGATTTGCTTCCCTGCTCAGTTTTCCTTTGAAGAATACATTCACAGAAACTTCTAGAACCATCAGCCCTAAACAAAATGGTTTATGTAAGCTCTCTCTATATTGTCTTATAAAACTGACAACAATAAAATATATTCTTTTATAACATGGGAGTTGATGTTCAGCCACTTGTGTTTGTTTTTTCTTTATTTTTTTTTTTTAAAGAAGAGCAGTAAATTGGTTTTTCCTCTTTGCAGGCAGTTTGGCATTTACTACAAGTTCCAGTTCTGAAAAACATTTAAATTACCATGAATCATTTTTCCAACTGTATTCCATTACAAAGCAATAAAACACATCAATAGCCAAGGCAGCTTGAGCATTTCATCAGGGAATTAATCATGACCCCATCTACCTTCTGATCACACACTGGGTGCACAGGAGGGAACGTGGTGTCAAAGTCCACACAAATCAGGAGTTCCATCAGAAATCCTGTTAACACGATTTTCCCCGAGAAATCATTTCAGAGAGATAAAGTGGGATGTCTACAGATCCATTTTTTAAGATCTCCTTTCAAACTTGTAGAGAAATATAGAATTCACTTGGATGAGCCATCACAGAGTTTGGTTCAAGTTTTCAAAAACTTTGTCAGTCTGCCACAAGATTTTCTACAAAGAACAAAGAAGCATCTGTTCATGGTTTTTGTGGCATCAGAGGGAAAGGGGTAAGGTTCTTTTCGGCCTTGGTGCTGACCATTGGTGAGCTGATGAAACTGAACTTGGATGACAATCCAGGGGAAGGGGATGGTGGACCAGGATGTATTCGATTCCAGACACAGTCAGTTGGAAGACCCACTGTGATTTTATAGACTACTAAGAATGTAAAACCTTACCAATAAGATGATGACAGGGCAGGTTTTGATAGTTAAAAAGTGAAAAAGTATGCATCCTGGAACTGTCCAACTATGAAGTAAAAATAACATTTGTGAGTCATGTTGAATTCCATATAATAATGATTAATAATAGTAATAATAATTATAGACATAAAGGACACCACCATGCTAGCCTTGAATGTGATCGTTGGTGGGACCATCCCCTTTGGTTTTCAGGGTTCACAGTTAAGCGGGTTTGGAAGTAATCTAGTTATTGAGTACTACTTAGGGCACCTTTTTAAAGGAACTCCTAAGTTGACCAATTCCTAGGTTGAAATACAATGAAATATGATTTCTGATAAATATTATTTTAGTATAAGTATGGTGTTAATCAGGTACAAGATATTATTATACCAAAGACATCAACAATGTTTCTCATCTAATTTTTGAAGTCTGGCAACCAGGTTCCCAGGGTCATTTTGATTGCCTTTGTCCTTTATCATAGGCTTTTACTATAGGACTTTCACTTTTTACCTATGAGAAGCCTGTATTAATCCTACTCTATAGTTTACAGTCACCTTGGGACCTAGGGATTCTTGAGATTGTTCTAGTGATGAAGGACCTAAATTTTATTCTTCACTGTGGAAATGTGGGTCATCCATATAGATCTGAATTATGATCATAACTTCCAATGTCTATCATTAGTACAAGACTGAATTGTGATCATAGAAGGTCACTGGGGAATAATGAAGAGAGTCAAGGTTCTTTTCCAGGTTGTTGTGTATACATCACCTTCTTTGAGGACCCTTATCTGCTGATACTTCTTAGTGAACTTCTCAAACTTAACACTCTTTCTGTGCCAAATCAAGATGATGCTTTAGGTGAGCAAGCTTTCCATTTGATAACCGTATCTCTCTCCCCTCTGGGAACACTGCAAAGGTTCTTAAGCTTTACTTTTTCCTTAAACAATACAATAAAACACCTTTTAAAATATATATTTTGTATTGTTACTGAAAAGATCATGTACAGAGGGATTTCAGTTCTGGAAGTCAGGTAAAGAGCACCTTTCTTTTTGGGCAATGTTGCCCCTTCCCTCACGCTCTCCATTTTCACTTCCCATCCCCACCCACAAGTTGTCGAGTTTGTTTTCCATCATGTCTAATGAGTACCACTCTTGCATTTGTTTACCCTTTGCCCCTCCATTTCTGTGGCCCCTTTACAATCCCAAATGAACAAACAAAGCAAAAAGAAAACAAAAACAATGACGACAAAGAAAAAAAAAATCCAACCTCTTATTTCCATTTCCTGGAGTTCATTTTGATAAATATTATTTCATATGATCAGAAGCACAGAGCTATTGTGCCTTTGTGTTCCTCCTCTAAGAGTATCCCTCTGGTTTCATTGTGTGTGAATGTCTAGAGTCCTCTATAATTTATCATGTCCTCGTGTATTTTTTAATAAGTTTTTTATTGTGAAAATACTTACAGAGGGGTTACAGTTACAGGAGCAAGGTAATGAGTACATTTTTTATCAAGCACTGTTGCCTCCTCCTTTGTTTGTCCCCTACCATCCCTTCCCTCCCACCTCCTCAACTACACTCCCCACCCTCCCCACTCCAGTCTAAATTGTAAAGTTCTGTTTTCAACATAGCATCTTGTACATATCATTGTTGCAATGGGTCCACCTGTATCCTTATTTAAACAATTTGTTTTTTCCCTTCCCTTCCCCAAATTATACCGACATCAAATACAGTAAAAGCAGGGGTTATACCGTGGGGGAGGAACATACAAAGCAACAAAAAAAATCACATGGTCCCTTATAAATATGTTAGAAACAAGAACAAGAAAGAAGAAACCACTTGTGTCCCTTCTTGGGGTTCATTTCATTTAACATCATTTATCTGAACTTTTCTGCTTGTCTCAGACATATACTATTTATTGCAAATAAAGGAAACCATGGAACCTATGTTTCTTTGGGCCTGGCTTACTTCACTTAATATAATTTTTTCCAAGTCTTTCCATTTCCTAACAAATGGGGAGATATCATTCTTTCTGATGGAGGCATAGAATTCCATTGTGTATATATACCACATTTTCTTGATCCATGCATCTACTGAGGGGCATCTGGGTTGATTCCATATCTTAGCTATGGTGAATAATGCTGTGATAAACATAGCTGTTCTGGTAGCTTTAATATGGTCTTGTCTGTGATCATTCGGGTAAATGCCCAAAAGTGGGATTTCTGGGTCATAAGGGATCTCTATGTGGAGTCTTTTGAGGAACCTCCATACTGCTTTCCAAAGTAGATGAACAAGTTTACACTCCCATCAACAATGCAGTAGGGTTCCCTCCTGTTCACATCCCCTCCAGCATCTTGTTATTAGAGTTCTTGATAATAGCCATTTTAACTGGGGTGAGGTGGAATCTCGATGTTGTTTTGATTTGCATTTCTTTTATGGCTAGAGAGGTTGAGCATTTCTTCTTGTGTCTATTGGCCATTCTTATTTCCTCTTCAGAGAAGTTTCTCTGTAAGTCTTTAGCCAACTTATTTATCGGGCAGTTGTTTCTTTGAGGATTTGTTGTTGGGGGATTTAATTTTTTGAGTTCCAAGTATATTTTAGATATGAGACCCTTGTCTGTTGTATGGCTAGTGAAGATCTTCTCCCAATCTGTGGGCTTTCTCTTGATCTTGCTAGCTATGTCCTTTGCCATGCAGAAGCTCTACTGTTTCATGCAACCCCATTTGTCCAACCTTTCTTTGATTTGTTGGGTTTCTGGGTCTCTATTAAGAAAATTTCGGCCAAGGAGACCTAGGGTTTCTCCTATTCCATCCTGTAATGTTTTCAGCATGTCCCCATGTATTTTAGATCTGCTTCCACCCATGAGAAAAAACATGTGCTGTTTGTCTCTCTGAGCCCTCACTTAATATGATTTGTTCTTGGTCCATCCATTTCTCTGCCAATGACATATTATTCTTTCTAACAGATAAGTAAAATCCCATTTTTTAATCCTCTCATCTATTGTAGGGCATCTAGGCTGTTTCCATAACTTGGTTATTGTGAATAGGGCCACAATGGGCATTGATATGAAACTATCTTTATGGTATAGAATGACTATTTTAATTGCATTAAAATATGAGGTGTCATAAGTGATGTAGGTTAATGTAGTCTATGTATTTCATGTTATTTATCCTATGGAAGGGACTTGAGCTTTTGTGGATCTGGGTATTCTAAGGGGAGGTACTGGAATCCATCCCTCATGGATCCAGTGACAATCATCCCCTACACCCACTTACAGTAATGTTTTTGACTAGTAGTGCGTGTACTTTGGAAAGCCCCTAACACAATTTTCTTTAAAAATCCCCAAAGCTACAAGCTTTCATCTGCACCTTTTAGAAAAAGGAAAAACTCCCAAGTTTTAAGAATTCATGCATAAACAGAGCTTTGCAAATATGATGAGTGTGTTATATTTCTTTGCTAGTTCCCACACGCAACTTGTAAGTGATTGCCCAATGTGGCCATCTGTAAGGCATATGACCACCACAGATGGTCATCTAATAACAGGAAGGCACTCACGGTCCCAGGCTGTATGTTATATGGATTTGTCTGGTGGTCTCTGTGTCGACAAGGCCCCCCTAACGCTCAATGTCTGTGCCTTCCCAGAGCCGTTCCTCTAGTGGCAAAGATCATATTTCCTGGACTTTGCCTTGTTCCTTGTCATCTCCTTGAATTGTTACAAGATGGATTTATAGGAGGCCTAAAGGTAGTAGCAAAATGAAAATTAGTTCTTGAGTAGAATAGCAATCCCAATTGACTTGCCTGTAGCCATGGCGTCACGTCTGCCTCTGCGAGCAAGGAAATGACTTCTTAATGTGGTTTTCTTCCACTAAGGAGAATTAAATCTGTGTGGCAAAATGTAAAACCAGGGTGCTGGCAGCCAGATTCTGAGAGGAAGATCCATGACCCTCATAAACATATTTGTGGCCCAGTTATATGCTAATGAATCTCATTTAGACTCTGACTTACTTGGAGTGGAAAAATAGCTCAGCCAGAGAGTGAGGCTCTCTTGCCCTCACTGCTTTACCTCTGTGTTAAAGTTTGGTTGGAAATCAATGAGGAAATGTCCCCCTTTTTGCAAGTTTCCAGGGTGGGGGTCTCTGGGTTACATGTAGAATTGGGGGGGGTGAGATAACAAACTGTGATAGTATTATTATTATTATTATTTTAAGTAGTTATACAAAGCAGTTGCCATTGAACAAAGCACTTTGTGAGCACAATATACCTTTACTGACTGGGAAGGGTTATTTTCAAAGGATACAACTTCTGGATGAATGGATGTGGCAAATTGAGACAGTAGTAGTAGAACTATATTACGTTATGTTGGTTTTATCATGTGGATCTATATAAAGAAAGTAGGTAGAACCTTCTGAATAGATAAGGCAAAAGCTGCGGGGTACAACGCTAACCCTGACATTACCTCGTTGAGTGATCTTTCACAGGAGAATGAACTTCTTCCTTGGCAAAGGAAATTTGATGGTATTGGTCTTCTGAGAGAAACTGACCCTCACATCCTAAAAGCGAGCCACCATTGGTAGACCTAGGTCATTTATCTCCGTAGACTTAACACAAATACTGCATTTTGCATGCACTGAGCACAGCAGTACCACATGTAGAGCCACACAGACCAGTCTTCATCATGACACTGAATTGCAATAGGAGATTGGTAGTAAAGGGAAAACAGAGTTTTTCTTAAAGAGAGAGAGAGAGCTCGGAAATGATAGTGTCTGCGAAAGAACAGAAATTTTCTCCATTCTATATTTAAATGTGAATCATGGGGCTGGGAAGGTGGCTCAGTGGTAGAGCCCTTGCCTTGCATGCCTGAGGCTCTGGGTTCGATTCCTCAGCACTTCATAAGCAAAAAGAAAAAAGCCAGAAGTGGCGCTGTGGCTCAAGTGGTAGAGCGCTAGCCTTGAGCTGAAGAGCTGAGGGACAGTGCCCAGGCCCAGAGTTCAGGCCCCACGACCGGACCCAAAATAAATAAATAAATAAATGTGAATCATAAGGAAGTATTTTGTTGATGGTAGTAGTGGTTGTGGGGCTTGAACTCAGGGCCTGGGTGCTGTCCCTGAGCTCTTTTTGCTCAAGGCTAGTGCTCTGCCACTTGAGATTATAGTGTCATTTGCACTTTTCTGGTGTTTACTTGTAGATAACCCCTGTTTTCACTGTATTTGATGTTAGTATAATTTGTTGAGGGGAAGGGAAAAACAAATTGTTTAAATAGGGATACAGATGGACCCATTGCAACAATGAAATGTACAAGATGTTATGTAGAAAAACGAACTTTACAACTTTGGCAGGGGGGGTGGGAGGGTGAGGGAGAGGGTGGGGGCAGTGTGGGGGTGGAGGTGAGGGGCAGGGAGAAGAGGGAAATGGGAGGGCAGGGATGGTGGTAAGGGGAAATGGAGGAGGCAACAATGCTTGATAAGAAATGTACTCATTACCTTGCTCATGTAATTGTAACCCCTCTGTATGGTATTTTCACCAAAAAAACTTATTAATAATAAAAAAAGAAAAAAAAAGAGTCTCATGGACTTTCCTTTTTAGATGGGCTCTGCCCCCTCAGTAGCTAGAATTACAGGTGTGAGCCACCAGTACCCAGCATAAACAGGAGTTTTAAATACATACAGATGGGGTCTAAGGAGGCATTCAAGTAACTAGGGCCACTTGTTAATTTTTAAAGTAGTGTTCTTATTTTAATATCATTTACTGATTGCCTAGGAACAGCTTCTATGAAGGGAAATACCTGTATTGGGTGATGAATTTGCTTGGGTTACTTTGGCACATTCATACCTATGCAGACCCAGGAAGCAAACAAAACGAAGATGCCTGCTAAGCAGGAGGACAGTGTGGGAATTCTGGTGCATGGCATAACACTTATCCAGTAACAGCCCCTATTCCACCTTGGAAAAAGGCTACATGTAGCCTAATGTGGTTATTTTATTCGAGAAAGTGGAAATGATAATTCTTAGGAGGAACTGCGTTAAAATACGGGGAAGTCATGTAATTGAGACCACTCCTCCCCTTCACACACACACACACACACACACACACACACACACACACACACACACACACACACACACACCACACACACACACACACACACACCTGTTAGCCTGTCATCTGCAAATTGTAATTCAGGTTTTTCCCTTCCCCAGCATTTGCTCCAGGGTATTTCCAGGACTTCTTGGTAAGCCTATTACATGTTTTTCTCCACAGCTCCAGAAACACGACAAAGAGGATGAGGATTCCCCCGCCTCTTGGAGATCAGAGGAGGAGATGGCAGCGGAAGCTGCAGCCCTGCGGGTGTACTTCCAGTGAGGTGGGTAAGGATTTGTATTTCTACCTCCCCCAGATCTACCAAAGAGACTGAGGAAAGGGGCTCCCTTAGGCAATGGGGAGACAGAAAAGTAGCATCACCGTTATTGTGGAATAGGCTGGAACAGGAATTAGGAAATGTCTAGGCTCTGAGATGCCATTGTAAAACCCATGATGGCCCACTCCCTGGGCCAAGTGATGGCCTTGTATCCTTCTGCAGCCCTCTCCCCATATTCAGGTTAAACTGGAAAAGACAAAAAAGGATCAGTGGTATAGACCTTTGTGTAGTGTTCAAAGGCCTTGTTTTCATGACAGTAAGTAATCCCCCTATAAGGGGTAAGCCTCCAAGCTCCAACCATTCGCACTCCATTTGAGGTACAATTCGGCTTTGCCAAGAAGTCATGCTTTCCTATCTATCTTGCTATGCTTCCTGGTTCTTTTCCTGCATCTGGGCCAGTGTCCTAATGGTTGACCAGGTGCTTAAGAATGGAGGAACGTGTGGAACACACCAATCATCCGTGGACACATCTTAACTGAGTGGCTGCGAAGGACACATGAGTTGGAGTGGACCAAAGCCTGGTACTCATCTCTCTCTCTCTCTGCACTCACACCTACTGTCATTCTGGCTTCTGTACTTCCTTCTCCACCTGTTCCCTCAGCCCTACCTTGCCTCTCTCCTGCAGGGCAGCTCCGATAGCCATGAAGTCAACGGTTACTAATGCAAAACATTGTTTTCAAGGTCAAAACCCTCTGAGGCTGTGTACTGCCATTGGGGTCCTGTCCAGTCTCTTTGATCCTGTGGCAGGCTCTACAGTCCTTTTTGCCCTAGCATTTTTGTATGTCACTTTTCCTCTACAGTTTGTGGTTCTGTTTTACTCTGGCTGCTTTAAAGCTCAGGCTACTGGAAATGGTCTTTGCATTCATGATGTTTCACTGTAGGTTTAAGGCTACCGGAGGAAGACAGCTACAGTCAATCTTCTTTTCAAAATGGATCTATAAACTGAATATTTATCCAGTGTAGTAGTGTTCCTAACGAGGATCGCCTTCTAATATTGGAACATACTTGGACTGAAAACTTGAGTGTACCTTATGTGAAATCCAAAATAAAGTGGATTTCCATGTATTTTAATATACTTCTTTAGGAACTTATGATGACTCTAAATAGATGTGTTCTTCATATGTAGTATATATATGCATGTATTTTATTTATAACAATGCTAAGTTAGAAATCATTTTTCATATGGCATATGTATAGATGCAGTATTTTATGATATTGCTAAAGTAGAAATAGTTATTCATATTGAAAATCTTTAAATGTATGTATAAGTTGCTGAAACAGATCAGAAACAAATATAAAATAAAAGTAGTGAACAAATATTGGTAGCAAGCGAATCCTCTAAACCTGGATCATCGCTGGAGTGGCCCTGGTTTTTAGGTAGAAAACATATTTCTTGCGCCATTACATTCCCTCAGCTGTAGTCTGAAAATATTCAGTGGAAACTTTCAGAAATAATCCCTAAGGTGAAAATGGCAGGCCCATCTCCCTCCAGAACATAAAGTATCTCTTGGTCCCTGTCTTGGTTATGAGATGGAGTAGTAGTGTCATGTCCAGATCACTGTAGTTCAACATGACCCCAGTGGCCAAGAGTAGTGATGTTGGCCATTCCATCCTGTCAGAGGGGTGTTACAGAGTTCTGCCTTGAAGTTTCCCCTTGCATGATCATGAGAAGAAAGGTAGGTACAGTGCAACAGGGCATTTTGAGAGGACACCTGATCATGTGACAGCAAGTATTGCATTATATTGAAATTATCATTCTGTTTTACATGATACATTCCTTTCTGTCCCTTACTTATCAGTAGACATTGTGGAAAATAACATAAGCTCATAGAATGCACAGGGTTCTCTACTATTTGCAGTTGCCTGAAGTCACTGGTGTTCTTGGAAGGGAGCTCTTGCCAAGTGAAGGGGGAAGTACTTGGTTCTGTTTTCAGTTTACACTGGAAATCTGTACTGAGTGGTTTAAAATATGTGTTCAATGCCAGGCACCCATGGCTCATGCTTGTCATTGTAGCTACTAAGGAGGGTGGCATCTGAGGATGGCAGTTCAAAGCCAGCCTGGGCAGAAAAGTCTGTGAGGCTCTCGTCTCCAATAAACTACTCAGAAAAGGCTAGAAATGGCACTGTTGCTCAAGTGGTAGGGCAGCCGCTTTGAGTAGAAGCTCAAGGACAGTGCCCAGGCCCTGAGTTCAAGTCCCAGGATTGGCAAAAAAAATGCTTTTCTCTCTCCATTGTCCTTTTAAAGTAATTACTTTAAGACCTAGAATGCCTACCTCTAGCTACACATGGTTCCCGAGGATTGTGGGTCAGGCACTTGCATTTAGAGGCTCATTTCTTTCTTTGTCACCTGTGTGTCCTCTTTGTTCTCACTTGCCTGAAGGGATATTGTGTGGCATAGCAGCAGTGTAACCTTTTCCACTGTTCACCACCTCTGTTTGTGTAGAAAGGATCGAGCAAATGAACATCATCCTATGGACAGGGCTGCAAGCCTGTTTCTATTCCAGTCTTCTGAAAGCCAGTGTGGCCTTTTAGAGTGCCCTGTTCCACTGGGGATCCCAGATCTTCAGAGGTGACTTTGTAGGGTGCAGTGGCTTTTAACTTTCCTAGGCACTAGGTATTCTCAGGTAGAAGGAAAAAAAGTTATAGGCTTTTCCTGGGGCTTGCTGAATTGTAAGGATCTGGGTTAGAATGCATTTTCTAGATGCTTTTAGCTGTAAATTTCCAACCCAAGATTCTGCCTTTGTTCATTGTTGCTTCTTTCTTGCCTTAAGCCCTGCCATCTTCTATTTCTCCGGTAAACCCCTCACCTTGCAAGTCTTGCCAGAAAAACATACCTCCTAAGAAGGCAGATGAGTCATAGGTAGCATGGCTGTGGGGTCATGTCTGTGTCTTTCCTGAAGGCATTTTACTAGTAGACAGAGACATCACTGCCCGAACAGCCAGTAGTGGAAGTGGGCTAGCTAGAGGGATAATGCAAACATATACCTGATAAGTCAGAGTCCAGGGACTTGGAATGTAGGATTCTTACATTTTACCCAGAATATCATCATGATGTGGAATTCCATATAGTTCCCTGTGGAGACAAAGGGGGACGCAGACACTCAGCTTTGTAGGAAATGGTTCATCTACATGGATTTGTCACTCCATTTAAATACATGGACACATTGAACTGTGTATAGGGGTGAGCAGATCTATGTCTACAGTGGTAAGAAGGTCACGAAACTCTGAAATGTGTTAACAAATAGAGATGTTGGGCCTATGTGTACATATGTAGATCTCCCATAGGTCCACAGGTGATGTTAAATGCGCATGAATTCAATGTCTCCCAACTTCCCAGATTATCATCTCAGCAGCAAGCATGCCATTCCAGGGTAGTGTCCCTGTAAGATTTTACAATCATCAGGAGATATAGCAGAGACAAAATGGGACTCAGTCTTGGGAGGGATGCTTCTAGCCTAGTGAGAATACAGAAGAGTGGATTTTATTATGAATGTCAGTGGCAGGTAGCCAGACAATAAAAGCTGGTCCATGTTATTATTTCCAGGTCAAAAGTTGACTGGTGATGATGCTTCCATTGGAACCCAGACAGTGCCATCCCAAAGCCATGTATTTGTACTACTGACTTTTCTAAAAGAGCTTAGCCTCCAGCCAGTTCATTCTCCCAGCTCCAGCTGGTCTGGCATCTCCATGTATTCTTTTCAGGCTCTTTGCCCTTAGATACTAGCATCTCTGGTTTTTCTGTGAGGACCTAGTACCCTTCTCCTATACTGGACTCCCTCACTCTTTTTGTCACACTGAGGCCAAAATGGCTCCAATTTCATCACTGAGTTCCATGTACAAGTTTCTTCACTCCATGCAGATTTCAAGCCCTCTTTCCTCCCATAATTTTCATTCTTAAGTACCACATAGGGCATTACTTAGGTTTTTTGTTATTGTTGTTGTTGTTGTTTTGTCAGTCATGGACTTGAACTCTGGGCCTGGGCACTGTCCCTGAGCTCTTCAGCTCAAGGCAAGCATTCTACCACTTGAGCCACAGTAACACTTCCAGTTTTCTGGTGGTTAATTGTAGGTAAGAGTCTCAAGGACTTTCCTGCCCGGGCTGTCTTTGAACCATGATCCTCAGATCTCAGCCTCCTGAATAGCTAGGATTACAGGTATGAACCACCAGTACCTGGCATTACGTAGTATGTACTTAAGTCATTTATCCTAAATTGTATGTGTAGTTTCAATAAGCCAGTACAAGTGAATCCTAAAATCAAAGAAAAGCAGAAGGGATCCAACACCAGCTGCACCTAGTGGCTTGTCTGTAGCCAAGCAAGACTTTGGTTCATTGTCTAAGTTAGAAAGCCAGGCCATCCACTATGGGCCTTTCATTGTAGCACCAAACTGCAACTGTCTTCCCAGTTTATTCAGAAGGAGGAGAAGAGATTAATCAGGAGAGTCAGTATGTATACTTAAAAGTTACCTTGAATACTTATGTCATTCCCACTTTTGGTGAAACAGTGATAAAGGCAAGAATTCATATCCATAGCAAGCTGAGTGCAGATGTATTCCAGCTGCCAAAGCACTAAGGATCTGATAAGGTATGCCGTGGGAAACCAGACCAAGTGAGTTTTTGTCGAGCTGATGGGTCACTACTGGTGGGCAGGAAGCTGTGTAGCTCACTTCCTCTCCACCCAGTGGCCAAATAGTCCCTGAGCTCACCTCCTATCCTCTGAGAAGCATTCTGTGTCTGTGTGAAATCTCTCTTGTCCTTAGTACACCAGCTCCCACAGCTGAACCTCACATTTGACTTTCCAACCCCAGCATCACAATGAAGAATGTCAACATGTGTTTCCCAGATGCGCTAATGGGATGAAAGAACTATCACAGGAGGAGAGGCTTGATCAAGCATTGTTTCATCAAGTTGTGCTTAGCAACCCCTTGTATTTTATTTTCTTGACATCTATAGCAGCCCTTGGGATCCTTAGCATGCACAGAGTGTTGCTAAGATTAGAAAGGTAAATCTTCCCTAGGTCCAAAGTGTCTACTCAGCATCTTGAAGCCACCAAGGCACCAGTGCATGCTTAGTTGTGTAGAAGGATTTTTGTTTTGCTGTTTGATTCCCTCTCTGTCGGTGAGTGAATGAGAAATGTCCATTGCCAAAAGCCACTGTTGTGTTTGTTAAACCCAGGGAAGTTACCAGCTTACTGGTTGCTGGATGCAGCCGCAGTTATATAGCTCAACCTCACAGTTCTTTGGGGAGTCAGTCAGCAGTCCTGAGGTTCCTGGAATTCCACCTGTTTTGACTGTGTAGGTGAATTTATGCATCGACTCCCCACACTCGGGGCTGATTTCCGGGATGGAATGTGATGGCGGCTGTTTGAGTCTTTCTAAATCACATCCGATGACAGTGGATCTGTATTTTTATGTAATGTGACCTCATTCTTGGCACTTGGAGCTTGTCTATGCAGGGATTTCACATTTGGATTGGCTCCAAGAGTAGAGTAGGCTTTGTGACTTGAGGAAAGTGTGTCATCTATTTCCTTGGGCCCATAGGAAGTGAGTGGGATCTGCTGTGAATGATAGAAGCCCCCCCCCTGCCCCCAGTTGTGATCAGAAGTGAAAATGGGATGAGTTTCACATCATGTGTGTCCACAGAGTTTATTTGCAATGCATCCAACTCTCCTTGGTGTGTTTCCTTATTTTGTAGATAATTGGTTGCTTCTCATGGACTCAACACAGAGCAGCGCAATTTCAAAGCCACTAAGTCAGCCCAAAACAGCATTGTTAGTAGTCATATGGACATTGTCAAGGAATATTTTGACAGCAGCATTTTTGGCAAACCACATTGTTTCAGACGTTTGACAGCCCCTTTTTATCATGACAGTCAAGGTAGATAAGAAAGGACAGGTTTCCCTAGGTGGTATTTATTCTTGCTTGTCACTTGCACATTTGGAAACCTACATCCATCAGTGTGGGAGCCATGAAACGTTTTTTAGAGTGGGAGTACCCTCAGCACAAGCTGTGTGTGGTAAAAAAGATCAGTCCATGAAAATACTGGTCCTGTCCTACGGGAAGGGTAGTCTTGAATTTCAGCTTCTCTGTGGATTTCCTTCTGAGTCCACTGAATAAATCTGTGAAGGATCTTATCTTTACAAGTCGCCTTTCACTGGACTCCATAATTCAGATGATCATAGATTTCTGTAGCATCATGTATTGGACAAGGTACCTTGTTTGGGGCTAAAGGTATTTCACTACATTGAAAAAGTCTTTGTCAGGAGAAGGTCTTTTTGCTTTAAAAGAAGACGGGATTTTCAATTGTCTTCTTGTTCTAGTCCATGGTTTGCTTAAGTTGTATGGCATCTTCTTACATTCTGTTTGAATTACATTTCTAGGTCCTGGACAAAAGTGTGCTACCTGATCGACATAAACCATGTCCCTGTTGCCTAAAGGGGGAGGGGGTATAATAAATGATAGATCCTAGAGATTGTAGAAATATAATGTCCTGATCAGTGATTTATTGTAGCACAATTCCATAGGATGCCCATTCCATAGATAGTATATCCAAAGGCTCTATCGGACCTTTGCATTTACTTGTAATAATTTCATACTTGTTTTTCCTCAGTCCCAGGATTCTATAACGTGGGCCTAGTTGTTAAAGTCAAAGATTTCTACAGACCACTGATGGCTACAGAGTGAGAAGTGCTTTCTGAAAAGATGTCGTTCTAGTGATGACAGAAATGAACAAGTAATTTGAACCACAATGAAACTTAGATCTAGATAGTTTGTCTGCACAGTTATTTCCTCAAGCGAGTAATCTGAAAAGGCAAAAAGAAGTTTTTGAGGGGTTTGAGGATTGACTTGTTAATCAAGATTATAATGTTTATCTTCCTCACATGTAGTAATGGATGTGTGCCCATTCATCAGCATACTGCTATAGGGAAAACAGTTGGTCTCATAGCTTCTCTCCTCCCTGAATGGTCCTGTCTGTTTTAGTGTAAAATTTGTGTCTGTATCTGCTGAAAATGTAGGTGGGGGAAAAAAGCCTTCTGAGAAAGCATGAGTGGTTCCTATCTACAAAGGCTATGAAAAGTCACTTGAAGAATGTTGGGCCTTATCCTTTGAGTTCATAATGGATAATGTTTGTGCACTTTAGGTGAATGGTTAAAATGTCCCTCGGGGACATTTCCATGGTCATGAATGCCCCATGTTGACATCCTGGGTACCACCAGGTTGTCCTGTAGCTGCCCAAGGTTGACTGATCAATGCAGGATCATGTAGCCTAAGCAGCTGTGAATGACCTGCCTTCTCATTGTCATACTATTTGGAAGATCTCAGTGAAAAATCCGTATGTCCTGGCATCTCCAAGTCACGAGTAGTGAGCAATACGAATTCAGTCTTAGTCAAGATCAGGAAAAGAGCAGGTTGTTTTAGGCCAAAAATGAAAATGCCACCAGTTGTCCCAGTGATCTAAGTCATAAACCCAGAACTCAGTGCAAATAGAGGTCATGTGCTCACTGTTGGATCTTTTCTTCTTCAAGGATAATGGAGGCAGAATTTTTCTTTTGTTTGTTTTTTGTTTTGGGGGGTTTTTTGTTTTTATTTTTCAAGAGGCAGGAGCAGTACAAGGAATGACAAAGAAACAAACAGTGCTGACAACAGCATTCTGGGAAGAGGCTTGCACATTTTCCTGTTCACCTCCCTCCATGGGTGAATGAGTACTACCTACTTGTATTTCCTTGACCCGTGCATTCAGCTAGCATTTTCAGGTGAATCCAGTCATTTTTCAGTTCTTGCACAAGGTAAGCCTTTCTGCCCTGAATGGAGCCTCTCAGAAACAATCTACTGTGAAGAACACTAAATCTGATAGGACCTAATATTTTCTGTGGAGCTGATGGTGTAATCCTAGCTGCTCAGGAAGGTGAGATCTGAAGATCAAGGTTCAAAAGCAGCCCAGAAAAGCAAGTCCATGAAACTTTCTTTTTTGGTTGGTCATGGGGCTTGAATTCTGGGCCTGGGTGCTGTCCCTCAGCTCTTCTGCTCAAGGCTAGTGCTCTACCACTTGAGCCACAGTACCACTTCCTCCATGAAACTCTTATGTCCAATGAACCACCAGAAAACTGAAGTGGCACTGTGGCTCAAAGGGGTAGAACACTAGAACAAAAGAGCTCAGGGACAGTGTTGTGGCAAGCCCCACTACTGACCACAAGAAGAAGGAGGAGGAAGAGGGGGAGGAAGAGGAGGAGGAGGCAGAGGAGGAGGAGAAGGAGGAGGAGGAGGAGGAGGAGGAGGAGGAAGAAGAGAAGGAAGAGGAGGAGGAGGAAGGAAGGAAGGAAGGAAGGAAGGAAGAAAGAAGGAGGAGGGTGTGGAGGAAGATAAGGAGGAGGAAGAGGAGGAAGAAGCAACAGCACATTTGAGATGCTGACCCTTTTGGTTTGTAGTTGTAGTGAAAATATCTGAGCAATCTAAAGAGGCTCTTCATCCATCATTGTCTGGACTTGCAGATATCACTGTATTGTGCTTTATTTCCCATATGTCTGAATTGCAATGATGGACCCAGTCTGTTCTTTCTACTTGTCGAGTTGTTATAAAGATAAGAAAGCAATGTATGGGTAATGATGACACCCCAATTGTAGATTTCCCTGTGATATTTTTACTCAGAAAGGGGACTATCAAGTATGAGAACCATGGCTTTTCTTGTTGTGAAGACATTTTCATTGCTTTCAAAATTTAAATCTTTCTCCTTGCCAAAAGTCTTGAACTATCCCGAGTGATTGAGCTTCCCTTCTGCTATCCTTTATTAACTCTACAGAGCATACCCCGGGCAATGAAGCTGCTCCATGCCACCTGCCATTTCTCAAGCACATTTCCCCATAAGGGCATGGGGTGCAGTAGGAAGACAACTTCACTTACCACAGTGTCTGATAAGAACTTACAAGTAACTCACAGTTCAAAAGCACACATATTCATTGGGATCTCAGCCCTCTACAGCCGCTACTCCCACTAATTCTAGAAGCTCACCAGGTGGGAGACTGTTTACCTGACTCCTGCTTACTACTTGCCTCCTCCTAGAAAGTGTTCTCCAACTAGCTTGTAAGCACCTGGCTCATGCACCCACTCACCCCCTCACTACCTCTTGAGATCCTTACTTCCATGTCAGTAAATCCTCTATACCATCCCTGAGAGCCTGGAATGGTGCGCTATGGATCCTAAGGGTGACAGGGGAGGAAACTAGACGTAGCAAAGCCAGATGCAGCATGAGAACATGAGCACCGTGCCCAACTGCACCCAGCAGACTCAGGTGGGGGTCTCTCATTGTACACTGAGTCTTCACTGGCCGTGACAATGCAGAAATAACAACATGGCCACATGCCAATGACTAAAATCCTAGCTACTCAGGAGGCTGAGATCTGAAGGTGGCAGTTTGAAGCCAGTGTAGGTGAGAACGTCTGTGAGATTCTTTACCTCCAATTAAGCACCAAAAAAAAAAAAAAAACCAACAACCAGAAGTGAAGCTGTGGCTTACATGGTAGAGCACTAACTTTGAGCAAGAAAGCTTAGGAACAGCAGCACTCAGGCCTTGAGTTCAAGCCCCAGGACTGGTGCTCACACGTGCGTACACACACACACATACACACACACAAACACACACATCATAATAGTAATAATAATAGCCACCACAGAAGCTAGCATGTAGTATCTGTGTGTGATGAGTGCCATTGCACCCAGTTTTCACAATGGCCCTGTCAGGGTGCCCTCACCTTGTTTAGACACACACACAGCTAGTGACACAACCGGATGTCAGAGACATAGCCTTTTCTCTGGAAGCCTGAGCATTGATCTAGTGCCTCTAGCATGGCGTACTCTTGCCTGGGAGCTTCCTGGACAAATGAGGAAGTGAAACTGCAGTAGACAGAGTTTGGAGAAGCTCATCATGCATTGGCACGCTATGAGGGGTGCTGTGAGGGCTGAGGTGCCGAAGTCCTACCAAGAGCCTGACAGAGCCAACCAGATTTAGCTAGGACAGGGCCTGAACTGGGAGGGCAAGCTGTGGGAAGTTACCTGGACAACAACAGATCAAATGTCACATGGAGAGAAACTTCTAGGACATAAATGGACCCTAGGCGAGCAAAGCAGAGGAAAAGAACGGGCACATCCATTTTCAGGCTGCACAGGTGCTTCGGACTCAAAACCAGTCATTGCACAAGGACAGGGTCTATGATGAATGGATCGAGTAGATGATCTGCACCTCCACACAGATGAGTGGGGAAAGACCCCAGTCACGGGGGAATCCGACTGATCTCCTGCTTCAAGAGAGACAGACTGACTGCTGCTTACCTCTCCTGGCACCCGTAGGCTACAGCCTTCAGTGAGCAGGAGCAAGGGAGAGAGAGCCATCAGGACTACACAGGAGAGTTTTCCGCTAGACTTGTGGAACGGAAATGATTTGGCCACACTGTGTGACATCCCACAAGAGACCACAGGTGTTGCCAACAGGATACCCTGCCTTGGGTCTCTGTGACCCCAGGTTATAGGAAAATGACTCACAAGACGCTTTCTCCATCTATTAGATTCTGAAGAGCTGGTCCCTACCCAAGTGGGCTGGAAGGGGCCCATGTCTGAGATAACCTCGAAAGCTAAGAGCTGGACCCTCACCCCTTACTTTCTCAAGTCTATATTGGTCATCCTGCAATCAAATGCTATTAGTTTTTGTTTGAAATCGACTATGAATACTGAACACATCTACCTGTGCCACTCGGTGATACGTCTGCAAATCTCTTCATGTATTGCTGCCATGGCAGCTGCCTTACTTCCCTTTCTTTCAGCCTTCCCCCAAGGCCGGGCCATACAACCCATCAAGTCTTTAGCTCTCTCCCCTTGTGACGCCAGGTTCTTTCCTATAAAGGAAGCTTCTTCTCTGAATTATCATCTTTGGACTCCCCCGGGGAGCTGGAGTCAGAGGAAGGCCATGGATGGACAGTCTCCTGGGTGTGGATGGGGACCACTCTGTAACAAGGAACTTTCTTTTCAGATACCATATACTTTCCTTTTCCTCGGTGGGCAATGGAAATTGCTTTCGCTCTGCCCCATACTAGATTATGCTCACTACAAACTGTTTCCCAAATCTGTAAGGGAAGCACCTCAGATTCATCATGATGAACTTGTTAGATTTCTGTTATAAAAGTTGAAAATTTTATTACTTATACCAGAAGGATTTTAGGGTTACATCAGCACTTATGTATACATCTAATTCCAATCCATTGTACCCCTTCTATCATGGAGACCTTGTTTTAAAACACAGAATCCTATTCTGTATCTACACCTGCAAATGTATGGGGGCGTTGAGAGAGAGTCAATCTATTTTTTGTTTGTGCCCAGTACTGGGGCTGGAAATCAGGGCTTAGGCACTGTCCCTTAAGTGTTTACTCAAGGCTGACACTCTATCACTTGACTCAAAGCTCCACTTCTGGCTTTTGGGGGCTTACAGTCTCTTGGACTTTTTTCCCCAGCCTGCTTTAGAACCTTGATGCTCCCATCTCAGCCTCCTGAGTAGCCAGGGTAACAGGCAAGAGCCATTGGGCACTGGGTCAAGAAATGTGTGGTTTTAACATGCTCGGCAGACAATGGTGGCCATGAAGGTTTGGTGGCAAACCTTGCCTATTACTGAAAGACCTGACCTGCTACCTTTGCATAGATCCTTCATATCAATGGCGTATACTCCTTAAGTGGTCTGGCAGCAGACCCCTTAGACATAGACACTGGGCAAAGAACCCAGAGAATTATGGGAGTGGGGGTCAAGGGTAGTGAGTGACTAGAGGCATCAAGGGGGCTGGAATCCCTTTATTACAGGTCATCTGTGAACATATCAGTATGCCTCCTCCAAAGTATACATGGCAATGTAACAGATTAGCAGTCAACACACTTAGATTTTTGTGTATTGCCGTGACTCAAACACAGGTACCAGTTCTAACTCAATGTCTCTTTTTATGTTCTGTCATTTCCAGGCATAAAAGTCACTGAAACAAATCCCAAGGCATAAGGAAATAGGCCTCGTGCTCTAGTGCTCCGTGGTATAGCACCACTGCGGTTGTGCAGCCTTTGGCAAAGCAGTTTATCACACTCGAGGAAGCCGGGAGGGAAATCTTCCATCGTGATGACTGGCAGTCTAACTTCAAACCCACAGCATTGACAACCCTGGCACACTTTTCTTGCTGCACACTTACAATAGAGCCTTTTCTAAACCGTTCCTCAGCTGGGATGAAAATAAAAATGGTAGTTAAAATATTTATCTTGTGTGCTGACTGACTTAGAAATTCATACTTTGGGGTCCTGGAAAGGTCCAGTCGAGGAAGCCACTCGCTGAGGGCGACTGTGGTTCCTGTGAACCACGGCTTGCTATGGCACAGGTGAGAATTACAGAGTTTCCGTTTCGGCAGAATAAGAAATGGACAGCCTTTTCTCACCGACAGCCTTCTGTCTTCACTACAGGAAAGCAGCACTGACAGAATTTAAAGAGTAGTGCAGTTAGCCTCAGGAAACATAGTCAGCAGACACCTTGGACTAGGCTGGGTATGGGGGACAAATGTAAGAAAAGGACACAGAGAAAGCTCCTGATACTGTGTACACTTGATGGTTGTTGGGTGCCTGTTACCCACATCGTTGTTGATGTCCTGAAAGAATACTTCTGAGATTGCATTCTTTCTTTCCTCTGGCATATTCATACAAGACAGGTTAGAGTTTCCATAGAAAATGAAAATTTATCTATACCTAATGTGGCTACAAATAACTGAACACAGGAATTTGGGTGTTCTTATTTTTTTTCAACTCTCTTTGGGAATATCCTTAGGCCTATGAGTCACTCTCCAAACCAACTCCATCACCAACACAGGTTGCATAAGTTTCCTGTAACTACTGGAAGTAATTCCCCAATAAAAATGATATAAAGCTGTACTTTAGTCTTTCCTTCACAGTTCTAGAGGGCAGAAATCTAAACTCCAACAGAAATGGGCTTTCTCATGCCCTCCTCTCAGGGCCTCTGGTAGAGGGTCTGCTGCATGCCATTCTTCCCCAATGCCTGGTGACCCTTAGTGTCTTCTAGAATCATGTTCATCTCTGTTGCTTATTCTCTCTCTTTTCTTTCTCCTCTGCATAGGTCTTATAAGAATATGGGCCAATGGATTTAGGACCACTTGTATGCTTCAAGATGATCTCCTGGAGGCCTCAACATCTTTAAATAAATTACATATAAAAGGTCTGTTTTCATAAACCACAGGGATTTGATATGTGCATCTATGTTACTGCTTCCATTAAACCCACTACTTCACACATTTGAAACTGGACTGTTTCTGATGTGGTAAGCTAAGTACAAAGCAACCTAATATGTCTTTAAATTTTTTTGCATACATTACTTATACAAGTGGGGAGTTTCATTGTGACACAGCCACACAAACAATATAATAGCATCTTGTTTAAAATAGTATTCTACATTTTTTTCCTAAGGCTGACTGTCTGATTCACACTGGTTCTTGGGTCTGGCAAGCCCTCCAGTTCAAAGCCTTGCATCTGAGGTACTTCTCTTTAAGCTACAAGTAACAAGGTGTGCTCAGGATACAATATGTCAGTGAAGGAAGACAGCAGACTGATAAATAATCCATGCAACATCATCCACACACAAGATTCCTGCCAGTGGGTTGGTTGGTGGTCCACAGTATAGCCCTAAACATTTGTCTTACACTTTGGTGGTCAAACATCTCCACCTCTGATTTAAATAATAAATATGAGCAATGCCTAGGCCCTAGCTACAGAGTGAAGTCCACTTTTGACTCATTGGCTTTGATTCAAAAAAGTTAGTAAACAGTTGTGATGGTGGAGAAGTACAATGATAGCTAGACAACTGGTCCAGTTGCACGGTGAAGCAACTCAGAGTTTTGTGCTCCATTTTTGTCTATGCCATTACAGCTCTGCAGGCTCTTCCTTGATGCCTCTCTGTCTATGGACTTTTACCTTACTGTGTGTTTTTTTAAAAAACTCTGCATGATGTGCAGGCTGTGTTTGTCTTTCCCCAAATCAGTATTTAGAAACGGAATCAACCACGAGATACTACTGGAAGGAGGCAGGATCTTCAGGAGGTGATGAGACCCTAAAGACAGAGTATCTGATAAAGAAGCCCCATAGGGCTGCCTGGCCCCATCGCACCACATGCTGACACAGTACACAGGCACCAGAAACCAGAAACTGACATTAGCCAAATACGGAATCTGTTTGGCTACATGTTGATCTGGAATTTACAGCCTCCATTAGAATGAGAACAAATTTCCTGGGGTTTATAGGCTAACAACCCTACACCATTGTGCGACAGCAGCTTCAGTAGACAAAGATTGACTAAGAGTTACCAAGAGAAGGTGAAGGAAAGAACAAGCCTATTTGCCGTAAGAACCCAGATTGTTCCAAAGGCATTGAGAGGAAACTTCCAAACCACATTTTCTTTTGCAGCATCCCTACATAACTTCCTTCTTATCATAATGATAAATACTTCTCGATGTAGCAGCCCTTAGGCTAGGAAATTTTTCAGTGGTAGTTCTTGTAAACCTCATGAAAATCAACAAATCTAGTTTTTGCCCTTTCTCCCTTCTCTTCTCTTTCATCAAATACTTGTTCAATACTCGTTGTAGGACAAACACTACTTATACCCGGTGCCCAGGTTACAATGCTGAGCCAAATCTTCTACAAATAACTATGACCTCCTTCTCTAGACCTGGAGGTTGTAACTCTGGAACTTAGGATTTGCTGAAGGGAGCTACATGCAGCTGAGCATACAGGAAAATACTCCTTTCCCTTAATCCTAGCTGTTTCTGAGAAAGCCAAAGGAAACAAGTACCACAGATCCCCTCTCCTCCTGAAAAAAATGAGAGAGGGAAAGAAAAGAAACAACAACTTTGGCTTTATATGTTTACAGAGCCTGTAATGAATTACTACATGGGGCCATCCGGTTTCAAGGGAAGGAGGAACAACTTTGGAAGTAAGCCCCAAAGATACCAGATCTGCTGTTGCACCAAAGACAGTTCCTCAAAATCTTGTCCTTTCCCATCTTTCACACATTCCATGATTTGGCCAGATACACACAATACTTACGTTATTTGTTCACTACTTCTCTTTTACTCAACTCTAATTTTTTGCTTACATCCCTGAAAAGGAAACTGACAATGACCACACAAATGGAAAACCAGTATCTCTTGCCACGAATAGAAGCTAACAGTGAGAATGAAAACCATGAAAAAAAAAAAACCCTGGTGGGGAAAAGTGATAACATTCTAGCTAGGTTTTGTCACTTGCTGAAAGCCCCTCTCAGAAGCCTGTCTTCTCACTTCATTACAAAGGGACATTAGTGAGTGTTGGAGAGGTGCTAAAATGAGACAAAGTTTGGCTCCTTCAGGACTGAGAAGTGGGAAGGGAAGAATTTCTCAGGCTGTGATCAGGTGGGCTTTTTGCATACTTTGTCCATGGCCTCTTAGGTCCTCTCTTGCCCAGAAGTGCTGTGTCTCCCACAAAGCTATGTGAAGGCAACCATGCTTCCTCGGTGCCCTGAGATGCTTTGAGCTCCTCCTGCTACTTCCCATATAACCTTTATATCTTGCAAACAGGTAACTACCTGAGTTTTGAGATCCACAGGCAAAAATGAAGGAAAACAATGATACTGTCCAATAAGAATAGTGATCATCGGCTTTGTGTTTGAACAGAACGAACTTTGAAAGCACCTCCCCATCTTCTGACATTTGGTTGCAAAGAATAAACAAGCAGGAGTAAAGTAAGAGACTATTCTGGGTGTTCACAGCCTCTTCCATAGAAAAATAAGGATGGAGCAAGCTGGAGGAAGTGGGGGATGGGAGGAGGCTAAGGGCCTGCTGTGGCTCATAATCTACATCCATCTAAATAAAGGGAAGGGAAATAGGGGAGGAAAACTAAAGAGGGAAGAAAATCCAGCAACACATTCTCCACCCTCCATTCAGAGTGCTAGAACATTCAGTCTTAAAGTACTTTCACAAGTATAACCCAAGCTTCTCTTCACGGAATAAGAGACCTTTGATGGTGATGTCAATAGCGTAGATCCATAGGAGAAATGGCAAGCCAAACACAACAGACTTTCTGCGGGCTCTATGAAGCACACAGACGTGGCCACTGCCAAGGGTTTATGTAGATGAGGTGGCACAGACTAATGGTGACAGGAGCTTTGCCTTTGACGGCGAGTTGAACCAGTGAGATGACTCCTAATTGTCTACTCATTCTGTAGATTAGGAAATTGAGGCTGGAGAGGTTCGGGAAATGATAGTCAGGCTCCCACCCAAGTCTGCTTTGCATTCAAGGGTCATGCTCTTCACTTTCAAGCTATTGAGTGCTTGACAGAAATGAACTAAGGATTCAAGACTGCTTCTTAATAATGGCATATAATTAATTATATAAACTTTATGCCAACAGAGAAACTAACAAATGTCAAACCTTTCCCCAAGGTTTGCAAAACATGACTTCCTCAGATTAAAATCTTGTTGCTTCTCTGTGCATAACTAAAATGAACCCCTAATAAAAACAGTGGAATCAGCCAGGCACCCATGGCTCAGGCCTGTAATCCTAGCTACTCAGGAAGCTGAAATCTGAGGACTGTGGTTCTAAGCCATCCTGGGTAGGAAAGTCTCTTATCTCCATTTAACCACCAGAAAATCAGAAGTGGAGCTGTGGCTCAATGAAGCTCAGGGATAGCACCCAAGCCCTGAGTTCAAGCCCCACAACTAACAACAACAAAGAACAGCAGAATCATTAAATGCTTCAGGAGATAGGAAGGGGCAAGGAGGTCTTGAATAAGATCTCAAAATCAGCCAACCAAAACAAACATAGACAATGGCATGATAGAAAAATAAAAGGCTTCTGCAAAGGAAATACTAATGTTCAGACACAATTGACAGAATGGTGGAAAAACTATGCAATATAGACACTAGAGAAAGAGTTGCTAACAAGAAGATATAGCAAACTTTGGCCATTCAGTAACAGCCACAGGAAACCAAATAACTGGAGTTAAGGATAATCAATATGGGGCTGGGAAGGTGGCTCAGTGGTAGAGTGCTTGCCTTGTATGCATGAAGCCCTGGGTTCGATTCCTCAGCACCACATAAGCAGAAAAAGCCAGAAGTGGCACTGTGGTTCAAGTGGTAGAGAGCTAGCCTTGAGCTGAAGAGCTGAGGGACAGTGCCCAGGCCCAGAGTTCAGGCCCCATGACTGGCAAAAATAAAATAAAATAAATAAACTTAAAAAAATAAAAAATAAGCAATACACCTAAGTAGACCCTGAAGAAATACAAATGACCAACTGTTATACATAGAAAAAAATGCTTACCATCACTCATTATCAAGGTGATGCAAATCAAAATCATACCTCCCCCTGATAGAAGGGATGGTATGAAAAACACTAGCAGTAACAAATGCTGCCAGGCCCATGGAAGGCAGATAACCCTTGCCCACTACTGGTGGGAGTACAAATTAGTACAGCCTGAGGGAGGATTCCTCAACACGTTATGAACAGAGCTGCTGTAGAGTGCAACAATCACAATCATGGGTATAGATTGAAAAGAAGTGAACTCAAACACCTGTACTCACTCCCTGTTTGTCATAGCACCATTCACAACAGCCAAAACTTGGAAAGAACTCGTGTCCATCCAATGATGGCTAAATCCACACACCGTGGAGTACTCCTCAGCCATGAAAAGGATGAAATTATCATTGCAACAACCTAAATGAAAAGCATTATGTTACAGAAAATAAGTAAGGCACAGAAAGACCTCACGATCTCAAGTTGAAAAATAGATCTCATAGACACAGAGTAGGGGAGTAGTTAATGAGGCTGGGAATAATGTGCATAAAGGGGAAGTTTGGTGGTTGGGTCATAACTGATAGTTTGGTACAGCAAGAAGCTGTGACATACTACCAGATGACAGGTAAGCGGTGACATAACACATTTCAAAAAGCTTCAAGAAAGGACTGCAAGCCTTCACCACAAAAAATGGATACTACATAGTTGAGATGAACAGGCTGACCTTGAAGCAAAGGTGATACAACCTACTCAGGATGGAACATTAAATAGTTGTTCTTTTCCTCTAGAAAAACTACCCAGAGTCAAGGACCCATTAATTTCACAAATTTTAGATAATTTTTAATCAATTATACTTAAAAAATTTTTAAAGTAAGTAAATGATAGTTTCTTGTTTTTTTTTTTTTTAACTGTGTACTACTTATTAAGTGTTACATAAGATGCTAGTTGTCTCCCAAGGATTCTTCCTCTTAATTCTCATCCACCAACTTGCGAGAGATACCTTGTCTATGAGAGGACTAAGAGAGACATTAAGGTCACTTAGCTTGGAAGGTGAAGGCCTGAGAGAAATGAGGACCTGGCTGTGTACTGTGTGCTCATGGAAGGCTCTGCAGTAGGAGAGACATGAATTGGGGACATTTCACTTCTTCCACAATTGTAATGACAGTTCAAAGGAACTGAGGAAAATATCCAGAGGACTTACTATCTACATCTACCTGGTCTTTCTCTCTATGCAAACTATCTGAAGCGAAGGGTGTGGACATGGATTCTCTAAAGAATTGCCATGGTTTTTGCAGTCTTGCCTGAAATAAAAGACATCATCTTATTTTAGAGGCCAAAGGGAGAGGCTTTCTAGGGAAGAATTTGCCTGAACATCAGAATGTAGGTACATAGTGCTCGGAAAGCTTAGAAACCAGGAGGAGTCCAACAGTAGCTTACCATAGCTAGCTGGTTGTCTGGAAATCCTTTTAGGTATCCACCATTTTATATACATAGATATTTTAAAATATATAACATATAACATATATAGTATATAATTTATAGTATATATGATTATATTACATTTTATATAATCATATATAATATAATAAAATATATAATTATATAAATTATATTACATATACATAATTTCCTAGCTTCAGTGTGCATCCTCAGATTACATTTTATTGTTTAATGACGCAGAATGAGTGGATGCTATACCTAAGAATGTTCTAAGCTGAATATGCAAAAAAAAAAAAAATTCAAGGATTTGGCTAAAGATCCTTCACAAAGCCTTTCTTGAAAATCTCCTTCTGAACATCTAAACACAGTCCCACAAGCTGCACTGTGACAACCAATCTGATGAATTTCTCTGTAAGTGTTCAAAGACTATGGGCTGACAAACTTTGCTTTAAACCTCTGGGGTGGGGGTGGGAGGGTGATAATCCAAACCCCAGATAAACTTCCTTGACCACTCTCAGTCTACTCCACAACTCAATTATAGCATGCTGTTGCCTTGGGACCTTCTTTGTTATTCCATCTATTCTGTGAGCCAGTAACAAATGGAAAGTTACTAGAAGGGATTAAACATAAAGGGACGGAGTCAGAGAGACGGAAAACTCAAGACAGGATTTGAACTCCTGGATGCATTCATGTTAGAGGCCAATAGATTTCTAGACTTTTCTTTATGTGAGTTAATAAATGTTCTTTGAGGTTTAATCAACCAAACAAATGAAAGGAAAGAAAATAATGAATCATTCTTTACTTCCTCCAATAGAGCCAAATATTAAAATACGCATAATTGGACTTCAAATGACTAGACCTATTCCCCAGATCTATATCCTTGCTCTTCTGGGGAGGCTGAGGCAGAGTTAGAAACCTAGCCTGCTTGGCCCTTTGCACTTTCATTGCCAACATCACCATAATTTCAACCTCATGGTGTCATTTCAATGCTGGAAGCTCTGTGCCCTTAGGAACCATGAGTAAACAAGGGATGACTGCCCTTTCTTGAAGAAGAGCATCTCAGAAGTAAAGAGATTAACAGAAAACCTGTCTTGTCACCATCTTTCTGTTTCCAGTATCAGCATTTGATTGACAGAAAAAGCAGCACAGCAGCAAATTCTAAAGATCCTGCCTGGTTTGCATTTTCTGCCAGAGGCTACAGAAAGAAAGGATGTGTGGGGGTGGAAGCCCAGTCCTGTAGCCCTGTAGCTGTCCATTGCACGTGAGAACAGAAAATCCAGCAGGGGTCTCTTTACAAGTGCGAAACCATGGAGCTCTTGTGGCTCTTCACATTTCAAAAGCACTTAAAAAAAAATATGTTTCTTCTCTTTGTACTTTGATATTGGACTACAACAGCCGGAAATTCCTTGTAAACTCCTGACTTGGGCTCCCTGATAACCAGCATGCTCCCTTCGAGGCAGAAACAAGGATTAAATGATGCTGCGTGCGCCCAGAACGTAACACTCAGGGGCTGCTTGGCTATTGGCAGACAAACCTAGGTGGACACCTTGTGACCAGAGGCCAGAACACACACAGGCCAGCTCCCAAGGCCTGACACCACATAGCCCAACAGCCCATCTCTGTGCCAAACCCTGTGCTCATTTCTCCACATACCATTGTCTCAGTGGATTTTCATGACCATGCCTGAGATCAGACTTCGGCCTATTTAACAGTAAGCAAATGGCAACATGGGATGAGAGTCTGCTCAGTGAGTCTGCAAAGCCAGAGGCCTTCACCTCTGGATGAGCCTTCCTTCCCCTCCATTGGAAGGAAAGAAGGCACAACAACTTAGCAATAGAGGTTGAAAAACTATGGCTCACTGGCAAAATCTACTCAGGAAAATCACAAGTGTGAGGCCAACCTCTTGAAAAGAAAGGGAAGAGAGAGAAGGATAAAGAAGGGAAAGAAACAGGAAAGGAAAGGGGAATATAAAGGGCAAGGGGAAGAGGAGAAAAGGGGAGGGGAGAAATGGAGAAGGGAAGAGAGGGGAAGGAAAAGAGGAAAGGAGGGAGGGGAAGGGAAGGGAGAGAAAAGATCATTGTCATTGAAGTCATTGGATTCAAGCACCTATTCTGGTTGGTGGTTTACAAGTTGTCAACAAAAGTTCCCCTTTACTTGCCCTATCAAGACTATGTGTGCGTGTGCAGGGCAGCCTCTTTTCTACCAGACTCTTCCTGGGTACTCTGTCTCTGTTGGACCCTAAGGACGAATCTCTAAGAATCAATGTTACCTAAGTCATTCAAGTATGAATATGATGGTTGGGTTCCTGGCTACCTTCTAGCCCAATATGAAAAATGGCCAGATCATGTAGTTTTAACACGAAAATAAGATACAATATGATACTCACCAAGGAGTCTATTACTATCTCATTGATTCATTGATGTGTCTGGGATTTACATGCATCTCTTCTCTTAATACTCATGGGAGCAGAGCAAATAGATGATTTTCTTTATTGCAAAGGTCAAACATCAATTTGTTTATCTTTTGCATTTCAATGCTATCAGTGATGATTAAGCTCAAGTACTGAGCTGACAGGAACAGACTACATACATTTTTATGGAATATTCCTTTTCTTCTTCTTAAAATATGAAGAGTGACTTAAAAAGAAACCACAGGACTCCAGTTGTCCTCTTTGGAGCACATATAAAGGCTCTTTGTGATTATGCTCATAAGTAATTACAATATTTCCCTCAACACACACCCAAGTTTTTATTCCACTGAAAATTATATCACATTAGAATAGAGTGAGCACAATGCAGAGACATCCTAGAGTTACACAAAGAAACTCACTACATATCTACCTTCCCTCCCCAGCACCATCACCCATCAGGTCTCCATACTGTGTCATTCTTGCCGAGAGGAAACACTGTCTGAATAGCAAAATAATGAAAGCTTGACTCAACTTCTTTGATTACAGTTAGATGCTATTGTGGGTGTTCTACCTATAGGACACATCAGCATCTATAACAAAGCATAGAGTAGCTACATCCTCAACTGCTATCAGTAGAGTTCCCTGCCTCTCCCCCACTCCCCGCAACATACACAATGCCCCTAGGTTGTTCTTTCATTTTAGGACAAAGCATCTGTGACCAGAGCCTGGTTTCCACAGCCCTTGGTCCATCAGTTGAATGAGCAGACAAACTCATCCAAAGTCAATAGAGGAAGGTCAAGGAGAATGACTTGATGCAATATACCTGGGAGGGTCTCACAGGGAGTGAAGCTCAAAGCTTAGGGAGGAATAGAAATAAAATGCCAGGTTCTCTGGGTCATTTCTACCCAATCCCTGCTCACTGAATATTATGAACATTTCATAACCATGATACCTCTAGAAATCCCCATCCTTATCATGGCTCCTTCATTTGGCTGGCTAGCCACTGCTATCACCGCCACTCACACTGAGGGATGTTAGTGATTTGCCCACAGGTGCACAAAGAATAGAGGTTGAACCTGAGCCCTAAGTCAAAATTTAACTCCCTGTAAATCTAACTGGTACTGAGTTCTGTTCTGTTCTATTATTCCATTCTATTCTGTGCCATTCACTACAATAACATACACTTTGGGATCCTTTCCAGGCCCTATCCATTGCATGCATTATTATTTCTAGCCTCTAAAACTGTCCCTCATCTTTCCACCTATCTCTACTCTTGTCCTTCTCCTCGTCTCTGTCCAGTGCCAAACCATCGATGCTCCTGACATGCTTTTGGTAGCAGCCTCAGGCCCCTTGTCCATTTTATGCATTTTCTCCTATAGGTTCTCTACTCCTTAATCAGATTATGACTAAAAGGTGCCAACCAGAGTGCCTCAACTTTCTACTTCACACCTTTCAGTGGTTTCCTACAACCCATAGGATAAAACCCAAATGCCCGGACACAGCGCGTAAGCTTTCTACCTCTTTGATCCTCACCACATTGCCCCTTTCCTAGATGGTTTCTCCTTCTGTTGATCTCAAAAACAATAAATTGCTTCCTGCTCCAGAAAGCATTGGCTATGCTTCTCTGCCTGGATGTTCCTTCCCTATTATCCATCGCCACTAATTTTCCCTAAAGGTTCATGAAAGTCTCCCTTGTCATGGTCTAAATGGAGCCTCCCTCCCCAACAGCACACTCAGTGTCATCCTCTAGTTATTAATAGCACCCTCTTTTTCAGCTCCATTCAGGAAACATCATGTTCATTTGCTGACTCTATCTCCCTTACTCCATTCTATACCTCCTAGCAGAAGGAAAAATCAGTAAACTCCGAGTAAAAACACAGCAATTGAGTACATAAAAACTCTTAGCAGAATAGCATTCCTAACCACAATCCCACAGCTGCCCACACGCTAAGTAGGATACAAAACTTTTCCCTGTGGGACAGAGTGACAGCATGGCTAAACAAAAATGTCCTTAGGATACCAAGTACTTCCTCAGTACTGAAAAACCACACCCAAGCATTAAAACGAAATAGTGTGTCAACAATAAGGCTCAGCTGGTAGCAATTCTACCCATGTTACCCCAGAGATTCCTAAAGCAACTGGCATGCCAAGGGAGGAGACTATGACAGGAGGAGTGTAAGGACATGAAAAGACATGGTATGTATGGTAAAGGTGACTCGAAGATTTATTTGTGGGCTTATCTAAACAACAGGCCTGGTGTGAATATCCAGATCTATTTTAAAGGTATTTCCAGAGGGTCCAGAGGACCCTTTTGTCTACTCTGAAGAATGAAAATTTTTCCAAGAAAAAAAAGGCTCCAGGACAAGAGCCTCTTCCTCATTTTCCAACTCCTATTGCACGGTCTTCTCCTCAGCGTAGTACAAAAGCTGGGGAAGCTTATGTGTCCGGCCCTTCACCCCCCCCCCCCCCCCAAGCTAGATCCAGCGTTTTACCTTCTGATCTTCCATGGGAGCCATTCCATGGTGTGCCTCTAGGCCAGCTGAAAGGTTAGTTTTAACCCTATTCCAAGCATTTCACATGCATTGGGGACAATTTTTTTTTTTCGAGGTGGGAGGGGGGAGTTCGGTCTTGGGGCTTGAACTCAGGTCCTGGGCACTATCACTGAGCTTTTTTACTCCAGGCTAGCACTCTACCACTTTGAGTTCCACTTCTGGAAGTGGTGGTTCATTGGAGATAAGAGTCTCACGGACTGGTTTTGAACCTTGATTCTCAGATCTCAGCCTCCTGAGTTGCTAGGATGGCAGGCATGAACCACCAGAGTCTGGCTTGGGGACAGTTTTGTGAAATACGTTTGGGAAAATATCTAAGTCTCAGGTCTAAGGCCCCCGGTCAGAATTCTCTTGACAAGCTCACAGTGGACAAGTCAGTGGACCCTGGCTTATTCACAGTCCATGGAATAGGTGCAGTTGGTTCCACTAGCCAAAGGAAAAGGTTGGCAAAAATACAGGTTATTGGCCCAAGCAACTGAGAGAGGGGCTCTGATGGTGCCTGAATTTCCACAAGCCTTTCCACATCTAGCAGCTATTGAACCGAGTTCTGTATACCATGTGCTGTGGACTTGTTAGACCTATTTAAAGCCTGCTTCCCCCTCCTGTGGCAAATAAATACATAAGACTCCTTGGTGAGTGTCAGGAAGAAACATGGACAATGAGGTATTGATTTCTCTATGTACAGATGTTCTAGAACAAGGCCAGAAACTAACCTCTGCTTACCTGGAGATTTGAATACAGCCTTCCAGATAGCCCTGTAGATAAGGATTTCCAGGAAGGTTCTTTTTCCCCCCTCCCAAAAAATGATTTGGCTTTCATGCACCAAGGAGCATTTTAAGGCTCACAGGCATCTTCCCATAGGTAATGGGTCTCCTGTGTAGCTTTGGGGTAATTGCTGAATATATTCATTTAAAATAGTTGGTCTGCATTGATGGCTGAGGAATTTCCCCGAGACTGTTGCACTAGAGTGCTCTGCATAATTGAACACTGTGTCTGCAAATAAGACTAATAAGCATACTTGTCCAAATGATTACCTTATTACAGACCTTAATAGTCTACCAGAAAGGCTTCTGATGGCGATGGTTTTCTCGTGATCAGCCAACCTTGTACAGGACAGTTGTGCACACGATTTCAATAACTACCTGCACTTTTCTTAACCATTTGCCTTCTCTCCCCTGTTCTGGGCCAATTTCTCTGAGCATGCAGTATACAAAGTGGACTAGATGATCCCTGAGGATTTTGAAAGATCTGATATTCTGGGGTTGCAAGAATAACACAGTCTCTTACAAACAGGGTATTTGCAAGGCCTGTGACCCACTAAGGTCAACTTGTCAGAGATATAATAACAATAACAACAACAACAATAATAATAAATACATAATTCTGATTATCTCCAGAACCCTTCATCCTAACCAGGAGAGGAGAAAGCCACTCACTGTTATCAAGAAAAACTATCCCCAAAGCATGCTGAAACAGGTCTATTTCTTGCTGTTAAGTGGGGAAGAATTCTGTTCCAAGTAGAGTTGACTATGACAAGGGATAAATCACTGTCACAGGTTTGCCTATAGGTTTAGTTGTATAATCTTCTGACTACTGTGTGCTAAGTACAGATGGTTCTGCTGGAGTCTCAAGGAATTGAGGAGATACTCAACACCTTGGCACAATTCCCTCACTAACTGATCCTAACAAATCCATATGCACATACATGCAGATAGCTCATATTAGCCCTTGGCATAGTACATTGAAAGGATGGGCCTCTTGTGATTTTTTTTTTGTGAAATTAGTTAGCACATCTCTAGGAAAGTGATACCCAATGCAGACAATTAAAATAGGACAACTGCTCACCATGGAATCAAAGCAGGGCTCTCATTAACAAAGCTGTAAGAGCACCCTCCCAGTGTATGCCACATACTTGGGGTCATGGACCCAGGACACAGCCAGGTTAAGCTCAACAGGCTGAATAGGTCTGTTGGAAGATGCCGGGGCCATGGCCTGCCTCCAGTTTGCACCAGACTATGACCTCTGACACTTCATTTCAGTTGTCCCTTTTATTTTGCCAGAACAAAGCTGATAAAGTGAAGACCTTACATGTCTGGGCCCAAATTATATCCATTACTTTCTTAGTTTGGAGATGTACTTGACCTGTGTGAGCCTCAGTTTACCCCTTTTCCTCCTTAAGGACAATGGCCTCAGTCAAAGGCAGTTGTGAAGGTGAATTAAGAAGAAGCATATCATAAATATTTATTTTTGTTGTTGTCAGGCAGCATGTACTATTTCCATTTCTTGGGCTGCTATAACAAATTACTATCAGTTTGGTAGCTTAAAACTACACAAATTTATTTTCTTCCAGCTCTGGAGTTCAGAAGTCTAAATTCAGTTTCCCTGGGCTAGAGTCAAGGAGTGGCTGCTGATCATCACTCTTTCTGGAGGTTTTAGGGGAAATCTGTTTCCTTATCTTTTCCAGCCAGTAAAAGGCAACTTATATCCTTGACTTGTGGTCTCTTCCTCCATCTGCAATGTGCATTTCTCGTCTTTTCCTTCTACTCCCACTTCTTTCTTCCACGTGTGCCTCTCCTGCTTCCTTCTGTGATGGTTGCAATGATGTGAGGCTACCTGGTCAACACAGATGAATAGTGAACAATGGAGAGGACTTCAAGCTTCATAACTTAGGAGCTTCTGCAATAGGCTACCATGGGACTTCTGAGATTCTAGGATCATGTGAGCCAATTTACCTAATATAGCCTTTCTCAAATCTAGGTCTATAACTAGGTCTGTGTATAATGTAGATCATCCATTGGTTATGTCTCTCTGGAGAAGCCTGGCAAGTACAAGAATCACACTGTATGAAGTGTGTGCGTGTGTGTGTGTGTGTGTGTGTGTGTGTGTGTGTGTGTGTGTATGTGTGCAGCTTCTTTCATTCCATATAGCATATGTGAGTCAACCACGTTGTAAATTTGAGATTTGGCTGTTTCTTATGCATGGCTTCTAGAGCATGCTTATTCTTAAACCCTCCTATCTATTTACATCTACTTTCTGAAAGCATGCTACTAGTATATCAAGAATCATTTCAAACATCACTATTAAAAGCATTCTCTAATAAGAAGGTGTCCACTTCATCAGAAGTACTGCCTCTGACTAACTCTTACACCAGTGGAAGCTAAACTATGCATAATTGACATGTCTACTATCATTCATTAATGTCGTACCTTACCTCATGCCCTGTAGATTATGCGTTTATTTGGTGCTGTTCCTGGGTTTTGAACTCAGGACCTGGGCTCTGTTCCTGAGCTTTATATATTGTTCAGGGCTGGGGCACTACCACTTGAGTAGCAGCTCTACTTTGGGCTTTTTGGTGGTTAATTGGTGGTAAGAGACTCATGAACTTTCCTGCCAGGGCTCCCTTCAAACCTCAATCCTCAGATCTTAGCCTCCTGAATAACTAATACTACATGCAGGAGCCACTGGCACCCAGCTTCAATTGTAATTTATTGTATTTCCTCCATGGCCACTGTTTTTCTCTAATAAAAGATATATTCACATTGTTTATTGACTGGAACTCACATTGCGCAAAATATGCCTCCTCTCTGTATTTGCACTGTGACCCATTAAGACACAATAACACAGCCTGGAGAGTTTCTATATGGTCTCTTCTGACAGTGATCAGAAAGAAACAAACATAGTGGAAGTCAGTTTGGGAAAGGCTGGAACTTGCAAGTTTAGATTTTGTTGGTTTCATCGCTAAGGAACAGTAAGAAGGTAAAAATCAGGTTTCTGATCACTTTGAAGCCCTCCTCTTTCTAATGTCTGGGCAAGTGGAAAAAGGACCACATTGTGCTTTCTCCCTCAGCAGTGGTAAGGAAATCAAGGCACTTCAGCCCTAGTTTGGGTAATGGGACTTGCCCAGGTCCACCCCTACAAAGAGAGTAAAACCAGAAGTTCCCCAGCCTCCCCCTAGTGCTCTTGTTCCACTTTGAACCTGTGCCCTGACCTTCGTGAAGTCTTTCTCATTTGCTCTGTGGTTATTGAACTAATTCCACGCACTGTGCTTACATATCAGTCATCTGTCCTTCTGTGCATAAATATCTACACAGGTCTGTCCAGCATCCAACAAGGGATGGTTGGTTTCTAAATCAGATGGAAAATGTGAATACTAAGCTCTCCACAGTTAGAATTATTCTCTCCTGAGTTACAATTTTTAAAAATGGCTTCAGAGTGGACATTAGTTATTCTTGCATTTTGCTATGGTTTGATCACATGCCCCCAAAGGTTTATGTGTTAGAAACTTGGTTCCCAATGCAGCAGTGCTGAGAGACCTTGGGAGGTGATCAAGGGTGTAACTTATTCCTTTTTATTTTTTTGGTTTAGTAACTACATAAAGATGATTATATATATATATATATATATATATATATATATATATATATGGAGAATAATGTTTTTTAATGAAAGAAAGTTGCATCAAGCTTCTTAGGTGTTGTCTCATGATACGTTATCCAGTGTCAGACACAGTCAGAAAGTGCTCACTGGATAATAACTAGATGTTAGATCCATGCTCTTGGATTTCCCAGGCTGCAGAACCATGAGCTACATGAGCTTTTCTGATCAATATACTATCCAGTCTCATGCATTTTGTTATAGCAACGGAAAATGGATTGAGATGCAGTCCATGAATACACTACCCCTTTTTAGGGAAATGCCAACTTAAAAAATCTTAACTTTGGGATACAGTCTTATTGTTTGCTCACTCTCGCCTACATCTCCTGCTTAACGCTTCCATCATAGTTGAGATCACAGGAACATACCTTGTTTATTGAGATGGGGGCCTTACTTTCCATTTGGCCTTGAACTGGGATCTTCCTATCTTTGCCTCCCATGTATCTGGGGTTACAGGAATGAGTCACTGGTACCCAGCTACCAGCTGACCCTGTAGGGTACATGTTAGGGCTCATGCATGGCATGGGTGCTACAAAATATCCCAGCAGCTAGCATTTATTCCCCAAGAACCTAATGAATTCTTGTCATCTCCATTTGTGGGAAAGACTATTTACAGGGCTGATAGGGAGAGGAATAGATAACTTCCTTACACATAATGAAATGTTGGAAAGTGGTAACATGCCTACCTAGTAGCAAAGTCTAAGATCATTTCCAACAGTTCTATCCTGGGTTGAGAGCTGAGAGGCAGGCTGGTTCCTTCTCATCTGCCACAGGAGGGAGAGCACGGCTCAGGAGCATACAAACCCTAGGCACCTTGTTCCTCTCCACCTCTCACCACAGTGGCCTCCTTCTGTGAGCAGAGGAATCTTTTGAGGAAAACTTCCAGAAGATTACAATGGGCTATCTGTAGACAATCCAATGTCATCTTTTGGTTGCACTCTCAAATATTGAGAGTGAATATCCCAGAAAGGTCAGCTGTTTTGATTCATGCAGAGCCAAGTTCTCACGAGTATTGTGTTTTGCTGAAATTTAAAGGATATTATTTGCAGGCTTTAAACATTGATGTTAAACACGGTAAGAGCTGTCAGGTTTGGTTTGTTTTATGTTCACATCCTTAGGTTTCCATAGCCTATTTAAAGCAGCTCAAAGAGCAAAACAGAAGATCTCTGATGCTGCTAAAAACCAAATTTCATTAAAGCTAAATGAGACCACATGCTCTGCAGGGTGATGGAATTTCACATTTACTTAAAATTTTAAGTGGATAGCATGGCAGTGGCGCTGGATGAAGAATAGAGAAGGTGGTATACGATGCAGGTGCCCCTGTGTGGTAGAATCATGTTCAAATACAACCACATTAGCTACCATTCAGTTAAAAAAAAAAGTAGAAGGAGCCAGGGCGCTGGTGGCTCATGCCTGTAATCCTAGCTACTTGACAGGCTAAGATCTAAAGATCCAGGTTCAAAGCCAGACCAGGCAGAGAAGTCCCTGTGAGATTCTTATTTCCAATTAATCTTTCAAAAACCAGAAGTAGTGGCTCAATGAGGTAGGACACTAGTCTTGAGTAAAAGAGCTCAGGTACAGTGCCCAGAGCCTGAGTTCAAACCCGAAGCTGCAGAAGACAGCTTTGTAGCAATGTATTGGATAATTTAACTCCAACAAGAAATCTTCACCTAGTAGAATCTTTTTGATTACACACACACACACACACACACACACACACACAGACACACACTCGAGTTCTTGAAAGTTTTCTAAATCAATCCCAAGATACTTCCCTGTGAACATTCCCTTTTAGATTAATTATACTTTTCATTAGGCTAGGGACTATAAAGGCATATATATGTCATTGCTTGTCATGGTTTTTGTCGGTCAAATAATAGAATAATCAATCATCTCTCTTCTTAGAGAATGGCATAATCAAAGGTATTATGGAGGCAATTGGATTTCATTCTCCAAGAGTGTCTGAACAATGCCTGTGATTGTCAATTGTTAACTGTGAGTTAAGTATGTAATGACCCCAAGTGTTTCCCTAACAACACAGAAATTAAAATCATCACTTTTCCCTTTCTACCAAATAACAGTGAGACCTGCAGAACACTAGCTGGGGTTTCCAATGGCTTTCTTTGAATAGATTCTCTTACATGTTCAAATCTAGAAACTACTGGTTTAATGACAGAAGCCCACTAGCGTACGGTATACATTATCCACCTCACTATAGCTGTAGGCTAGATGTACTTGTTTGAATTACACTTGATTGCCAAGGTTAAGGCATTTTTGTTCACTTTCAAAGAAGAGAAGGCAATGGGCAATTCATCATTCAAATTTCCATTCTGCTTCTAAGGTTGGAGTGCCTTCCCCCTGACTTTGTGGGAACTTGGTAATTCCTAGTGCAATGGATTTCCTCTAGGGCCCTTCTCTGGGGAGAGAGCTCAGTGCTTCTTCAACAGTCTACACACAGGAAAGTACCAAAATATTAGGCAATGTAATACTCCTCAAATTTCTTTTAAAAAAAGGACATCAAAGTGACGTTGGTTAGGGAATAATCTCCCACCTTTTCTTCCTGGTTGTTAGGATTCCTACAGGAAAGATGATATTTTATTTGTCTTTGTAACCTGAGGAGGATACAGTACCATTTCTGCCAAATGAACAGTCCTTGGAATAAATGAATGAATGAATGACATCAAGCTGATATCCATAGCTGTTACTCTCTAGGTAACTTCTCCTTTGGTTCCCCTCTATGTCTTTATTTCCCAGTATTTGCTTGAATCTCTTCAGCATTCTTGAGATTTGATTTTCAAGCATGTCCGACTTCTCCCAAATGCTGCTTTGCCCCTCAGGTTTCCCAGCGGCCAATCATGTGACCAAGCACATCCATGTTCACCATTCTCTTTGGATGCTGAGATTTTCTTTTCACAGACACATCACCATGAATCATTCCTAAAGAACACTGACAAATACTCCTTTTTCTCTTGCTTCCAGTGAAGCAGTAGAGGGTCGGGGTGGTGGGGAGTGTAAATGAACATTCTCATTTCACCGATCTGAACACTGAGGCCGGAGACACGTGAACTTCTAGCTCTAAACATGAGATTCCCTCCACTCATCCCACTGTGCCCTGGCAATCATGGTTTATAGAGAGGTTTTCACTCGGCAGACCAAAGACATACAGGCTAAGAAAGAGCAAAGATCAGCAGCAGGCTCTCCTAAGAACTTGGCTTGGAGGAGACATAGTGGAATGGGCAGAAATTGATTCGATCACCTTTGAGCACGGCTCCTGAAGGTTTGCTGTTCACAGTGCATTGGTGAGGCCAGGAAGACACCTCTCCCCTGCTGTGGGGCAGGGTAACACTGCGGTGTTCCTCCCCGGCCTGCCTTGACTCCTCTGGAGGGGTAGACTGAACTGCCTCAGGCAATCCCAGAGAGAAGGCTTCTGGGGCTGTACTTTCTTTGCACATCATCATCAGCGTTTCTGCCTGCTTTTGGTAACAATTCCTCCATTCTTTATGGGGAATTGGTTCACTCTTTGCTGTGCTAGTAACCTCCCTAAGTATATCAGCCTACTTGCAGGTACCAGAACACTCACTTCTTTGTGGGGGTGGGTGGAAGCGGGGAAGCATGTAACCCTTTGCTAATGCTAGCTCCCACCTGTCCCAATCTGGCTTTTCTGTGGTCTGATTGTCTTAGCTTTCTTCTTGATATTTTGAGCTGCCTTGGTCTTCCAGCCAATGCTATCCTTTGCCTATGTCAGGCAGACGAGTGGCTTGCAACTGAATCTGATTTGACAGATCAAGAAGTGAAGTGAAGGAAGAGATTGCCCGTGAGTTTGATGAGCTTGGTACCTGTCACCCAGGGGATGGATGTATCTGGGGTCTGTGTGCACTCCATGTCAGTTCCTGCGCTGCTATGACCTGTGCCACCAGGAAAAGGTCCTTGTCACTTCTCATTGTAGTAACCAAGAAACAAAGTCCTGCTGTCAGAGACCACAGCAGGAAATGGTGCAAGGCAAAGCTTCGATACTGTCAGGGCGGTTGCAGAAGAGAGATCACCCGGATTGGTAGGCCAACCAGTAACTCTTGGGCCACAGGTCTGGTTTTCTTTTCTTTTTCAAAAGCACTCAAATCTAATGGTAAGAGATGATAATATTTGGTGTTAAATATGCAAACATGGAGCTCTGAAAGGAATCTCTAAGGCTATGTGCTGAGGGACAAAATACCTCCATTTCTGGAAATCATGGTAGTAAGTGAGGAAGTACATGGGGTAACACAAGTTCTAGGGTGAAGGGAAGGTTTCAACTCTGAGACTTGTGTGCAAGAATAAATGGATACTCTGCTCAGTGGTCCCTACACCTAGGGTTTGCTGAATATTTTTTTTTCAGGGTGAGAGGGCTCATAAACTTGGACGAAGAAAGGTGACCTTGCCCTTGTCCCTCATCCTAGAAATACTAAAGGGATCAAGATTCCCAAGTGAGGTACTACATCCTCCTGCAACTTAGTCTCTTTTCCTGGCAAATCCCACTCTGTGAAAGGACAATAGCCACAACTTCATAATTAGATACTTAATGTATTCCAGAGATCGTGCTAACTGCTTTATATTCATGATTGCATTTGATTTTCACACCAACTGTGTAGTGAGTACAGAGTTTCTCCTGGGCTACAGACTGACAGGAAAAGATACTGAAGCTCAACACACACACACACACACACACACACACACACACACACACACACACACACAGAGGAAGCAGAAACAGCACTATCCCAAGGGGAAATGTAGCTGCCGATAATACAGTCCAAAAAGATGACTTGTAGAGTCCTAGGACCTCAAATTGTGCTATGCCACAATCTTGTAAAATTGATAATGATACTATTAGTTCAGAAAGCATGGAACACTATTATCTCATATACTTTTCAGAGTATAAACATATTCTCCCAAAGTATATTACATTAGATCATCATAATCATCATCATCACTATTATTATTGGTGTTGTTACTGAGGCTTGAACTCAGGTCTTCAAGCTCTCACTTGGCTTTTTCTTCTCAAGGGTGGCACTCTACCACTTGAGCCATGCCTTATTTCTGGCCTTTTGCTGGTTAATTGGATATAAGACCCTTGCAGATTTGTCTAGACTGGCTTTGAACCTATGATCTTCAGATCTCAGCTTCCTGAATATCTAGGAGTACAGGTATGCCTCATCACTCCCTGGCTGATGACATTATTTTTGAACCATTTCAGAAAGTAAGCAAGATTCTATGAGTATGGATAAGCTTCAGCATGCTGCTTGTCCTTGAACCAAGATCAGTCTTAGAGAAGGTTCATGCTCATCCTGGATGGCATCTCTGACTTTCCCCAGAATGAAAAACAGCTCAATTTCTCTGGACCTGGTCACATCACTATTAACATCTGAATATTCCTGAGAGAAGAAATAGTAAACTCAAGATTTGAACTCATGACACAGGTCTTGCCATGACAATAGCTAGCATGCTTTGGAGACTGAAACCAACAGAGACATATCCAAAAATCCTGAGTACTGTCTTTTCTGTTGTTCAACGATTTTGCCCTCAGTGGCCTTGTGAAATGCAGCCATGGATAGATCCCCTATCTAAGATGCTTTTGTAGCATGGGATACAGGCTCATAATTAAACATAGGGTCCTTCTAAGCAAGAGGTCACAGACATATCTATGGAATACATGCAGCCAGGTTCAGGGCTGCTTTCTTCCAGGCTCTCCCATCCCAACACCCTTTTACCTGATTCTTTTATACAAGCCATTCCTACCCCACTCCATCCCATCTCCTCTGCCACCAGCACCTTGGCTAATACCATCCATCCATCCATCCATGCTGCCTTCCCATCTGGGCTGTAGATCTAGGGCGCTGTTCTTATGCTTTGAACTATCCATGCTGTCACCTGCCCCCAGGCCATTCCAACATCTAGCCTTCCTAAGACACAGTTTGTCCATGGTTCCGGGGATGTGACCTGATTTAATTTCCACTTCTAAATATAAAATAGCCATTTTCATTTCCTTTATTTTCTAGATATGGAAGAAAAATGTCAATGTATTCTTTTCTTTCAAGGGCCTCGTGCTACAGAAAAGTTGGTTTCTAAGGTAAAAGAAAAAATTGTATGTGGTGAAAATAGTATTAAAAAGTTTTAAATACCCAGGAAGTACAAAATTTATGAGGCTAAAGTGTATTTTATAACATCTAAAACATGTTTTAGCTCAATCATAAAATAAGTATTATATAAACTCTAGTATGAGAACCACCAAGCTAGAATAAACATAGGAAAGAAATAAAAATGTATATGCAGATGGCAGAGTTTTCAAATGATTTCAACTTTAGGATAACTATTAATTCTCCAGAGCAGAGGCGGGATGACTATAAAATTCTAATGTTCCTTCTTACCGCTGTTTGCTGTAGCCTGTTTTAATATAAATCCTCAATGTTTATAGCGTGTGACTTAAACTTGCTCAGATAGGGTTCATTTAGATAATGTAGTTTTATCTAAAAAAGGGAGAGCAGGCATTCATGTTCTTAGATACTTAAGATATTTATATGACAATGTTTCTGTTTTTGTTTTTTGGAAGTATTAGGGTTTGAACTCAGAGCCTTGCACTTGGTAAGTACACATCTTATTTCTTGAGACATAGCCCCAGCTCTGACATGTTTTTAATGTACAATTAAGAAATTGATCTGGGTGTGGTAGCTAGATAGTGGAGAAAGAGAGAGGAGAGAGACAGAGAGAGACAGAGAGAGACAGAGACAGAGAGACAGAGAGAGACAGAGGCAGAGACAGAGAGACAGAGACAGACAGAGACAGACAGACAGAGACAGAGACAGACAGAGACAGAGGCAGAGACAGAGAGACAGAGAGACAGAGAAAGACAGACAGACACAGATGGACGGACAGAGACAGAGACACACAGACAGAGACAGAGACAGAGAGAGAGAGAATATCATGAATTCAAGGCCAGCTTGGGCAATGTGAGCAAGACAGAGCCTAAATGGTACCAAGCACAAAGTCCTAGGTTCTATCCCCAGTCCTGAAAACAGGAAAAACTAAGAAGGAAAAAAAACAAGGAAAGGAGGACAAATAAAAGAAAAATCTGGCCTCAGGTAGAGGGGAATGGCCTTCCCAAAGCCTTATAGTGGCAGAGTAGGGCTTGGACGCTTATCCTTCAATTCTAGGCTGGCTTTCTAACAGTAGCATGTCCAACCCATTCCTGCAAATCCCTCAGGTAGCATGGCAGAAACTAACTGGATTGGATGGTGGTGACTGAAATCATCACTGAATCATATTTATACCATGGGGATTCTTTCTGTGGCTAGACTCGTGGGTGCTATTTCCATGGTATTTCTTAAGTTAATAACTCAGAGAAATGCTCATGTATCTGTCTGATGTTTGTCCATATCTGTCTAACATGACATCCAAGCAACCCGGAATCCAAGATGTGAGAGGCAATTCTTTTTTTTTGGGGGGGGGGTCCGGTCATGGGGCCTGAACTCTGGGCCTGGGCGCTGTCCCTCAGCTCTTCAGCTCAAGGCTAGCACTCTACCACTTGAGCCACAGCGCCATTTCCGGCTTTTTTCTTTTTGCTTATGTGGTGCTGAGGAATCGAACCCAGGGCCTCATGCATGCAAGGCAAGCCCTCTACCACTGAGCCATCTTCCCAGCCTGAGAGGCAATTCTTACAGGACAAGTTAGAGCTCATTTGAACAACCTTCACTATGATTATTGGCCTTTGCAATATGTCGGGCACATGCTGAGTGTTTTATAGGCAATGCACTTGACCCTGAGTTATAAAATTGGAATTCTGTTCATCCTACTTTAGAACTGTATACACTGAGGCTCATAAAGGTCAACTAATTTGCCCAGATCACACATCTAGAAAATAGTAGTGTCTGGATTCAAATCTGGATCTGCCGCAGTCTGACTCAATACCACTAAAAATTCAAAGTATACCAAAATAGTCACCGGTGAGTATTGCTGGGGGCCAGTGGTTCAACCCTCTAATCCTAGCTACTCAGGAGGCTGAGATCTAAGGATCATGATTTGACTCCAGCTGAGGCAGGAAAGTCTGTGAGACTCTAATCTCCAATTAATCACAAATAAGCAGGAAGTGGCACTGTGGCTCAAGTAGTAGAGCAAAAGGAGCTCAGGGTTAGCATGCAGGCCCAGAGTCCAAACTCTAGGATAGGCAATTGTTAAAAAGGTATTAACAGGACAACACGGGGAACCAATCCAAAGGCTATGAGGACAATCTTTTTGTGCTCTTTCCTTCCCAGCCTCCCCAGGGCCCACTGATGGCACAGGACAGTGTTGCTTTTACAAATGCACACAGTGAACTCAGAGATGAACTGGCCAGGACCACTGCCACACATCTCTGTTGTTCTGGGTCCTCATTCCTTTGTTTCTGACTTGGGTTGCTCAGCTGCAGTCCGTTTAGGATTGCTTTTTAGACTAGAATATTCCAGTGTGTCAAATGGAATCTAGAGAAGTGACAGCGACCACCACATGCTGAAGTGAAAATATTTCTTGCCAACTGAAATTATTTATGGACGAACAGTTAACCAGTCACTCAACTTGAGGATTTTGGCGCCTTAGGGCTGTTTTATTACCCTCAGCATAAAGACGCCTTGTACATAAACAACATTTACTGTGACAGTCTGCTAGCTGGCTTGTTAAAACCATGTTGTGTCAGGACAGAATAGTTCCAAAGGAAGTGGAAAACTGGTATTTGCTCAACTGGCTCCCAGTAAGTTGCATCTGTCTTGTTAACATGTTTACCCAGTCATCATTTACTGAGTGCCTACTATGTACACGGTTCTTCTGTCAGCATAGAGCACTCCAAGGAGAGAAAAGAGTCTCTGCTATCATGAGTTCCATGCTACTGCAAGAGACAGAAGAAGCTATAGCCAGGTATCAGTCCTGTGAAGAGAAACAAAACAGAAGGAGCATGAGGAGGATGGAGGGGCTGCTATAATCCACATCAGCACTGCGTGGTGGGTGACCCGTGAACAGGTATCTGAATGAGTGGTGAGAATATTCATGCAAGAATAAAGAGCAGAGGGCATAAGACAGGCTCATGCTCAATATAGTTACAGGATGGTCAGGAAGCCAGTGTGGCACAAAGGATAGCTAAGGGGCAGCACCTGTGGGAGGCGGAGGACAGAGACAGCAGGAAAGCTGAGGGCAGGAAGAACTATGTGAACTGGTTGGAGAGGGCTTCCTAGACCACAGTAATTCTTTGGGTGTTGATTGATTAAGTTAATCAATTAATTATTTAATCATTTAATGGTGGGAACCATTTCTGAATTGGGAGTGCCCTGAGACTCACATGGCAGTGATTACAAGGTGCCAAGTTCTCCATGAGACATTTTTAGATATTATCTCAATTAATTAATCTCCATACACATCACAGTGAATACTTGTGGCCTTCTTCTCTATGTAAGAAAAGAAAGCACAGAATGATGAAGAATCTGTGCAAGGTTATTAATGGGTAAAATGTAATGTTCACAAGTGCTATGGTTTTTTTCTTATTTTAAAAAAAGAACTCTCAGTAATTACAGGTAGATGCTGACCTTTAAACATATCTATATCATATAAATTATTGTTACATATACATTATGGTTATGTATAGATTTTATTATTTGGAGCAATCTCCTTTTCTTAAATTATGAAAATATCAAATACCAAATGAATTTGAAGAGTACAGAATTATGTAAAATAATTAATCTTTCCTCTAATTTCCAACCTGGGATTCCAATCTGGAAGTAATCAAAATCAAGCACTGTGTATTTTTTTTCTTCTCCTCTCGTATTTTTTTTCATTTTTCAAATGAACACAATATGGACACTTTCAAATAAATCAATACGTTCCAAACATATTCTTCTTAATAGTTGCCTAATATCCCAGAAGTAAGCATATTTCTATGCTTTCACTTTTTGTAACAGGCCAAAGTGCAAGATTGTTACACCAAAGGAATACACATTTACATTTGTGGCAACTCCTGTAAGTCTATCTCTAAGTGTGATTTGACCCATCATACTTCAACAATAGGTTTGATATTGTCCCTTCTCCGCCTTTTCTCAAATAGGTCCTTGTAAAAGCCTTCTACCAAACTTATAGACAAGAAATGGTCTCTCTCTTTTTCTTTTGCCCTGGTTACTAAATGAACATTATTTACATCCATTGATCACTTTCATTTAAGCTTCTATAAGTTATTTACACCTATCATTTTACAATCTTTTTTCTCTAGCCTTGTCTTTCTTCTGGTAGACTAGAAAAATGTTTCGATGATGATTTATATTTTGTATGTGTCCTGTTACTTTTTCTCCTCACATTTATTATAGCGTCTTTTGCTATACATATGTTTTAAGCTCATTTGCGTAAGGGTTCATTTTTGCTTCATGATTTTGAAGGCACTCCATATTTCAAGACTATATAAATATCCAGTCTATATGTTTCTTCTAATATCTATAAAAGTTTTCTTCATTAAGATAAGATTCTGATAAAGTGAATCATTTTCCAGTGCACAATTTCGACAGTATTCAGGACATTTACAATCTTGTTTACTAATTCTGCTAATTCCAAAATGCTCCCACCGGAGACACACTGTTTAGTGGTCAGTCCTCCATACCTTAGACACCAGGGTCCATGAACTTGCTCTATCTCTATGTATTTATCTGGTCTAGACATTTCATTTAAATACAGCATGTGTGACAATTTAGGTCTAAACATTTTCATTTAGTATAATATTTTCAAGGTTCATCTTCTTGAAATTTCATTCCCTTTTATGCCTGAATAGCATTTAATTGAATGGATAATATCCCTCAAGAGGTACTTTATTTTGTTTTCCAATTGGAATCTATGTTCGTCTATGGTGTAGGGTCGGGAGTCTAGTTTTATAAGGTCATAGAACTTAAAGGGGTAGTTTGTTTTAGGGTAATGAAAATGCATTAGTATTCACCAACTACACTTATGTTTATGTCATCACCCATATTAACCAGAGACCTAAGTACTTTTGATACATTCTGTGGTGACACCTGGCAGAGATGAAGCAAGATCTTATTTAAGAAAACAAATTACCAGCATTTAGCATACTGGTCTAAGCAATCATACTGATTCATGGGCCTTCCAATGGTTCCCTTCTGCTGCGAGCATTAGCAAGTTCCTATAGTGGCATTTACGTAATCAATGTATTAGCATTATATGGATCCTCTTCAAAGACACTTAGAAGATAGAGGATTCTATTTCAAACCCAGGGGAGCTGGGAGTTCAGAAATAACATTGGCATTCTGGTTAATCTATTCTCTAAATGTTCATTCCAGGGTGGTGGAAACTTTTGACCTTGATGCTGATTATGATTAGCATAGCAATCACTCTTCTATAATTAAAAGGCAGATGAGAATTTTCTTTGGCTTGTTTATTAATTCCCTTATGAATCTTGTATTTTTCTTTTAGTTATGAGGACAAAATGTTTTAGGTGACTCATGAAGAACCTTGGATATAGTTTCCCTAAAGATAGAGACCAACACTCACCTAAAAGAAAATCAGTATCTGCTGTGACTCTAGGTGATACCATGACCCAGAAACCACAATGGGCACCTCACTTTTCCCTTTCCCCTCCTTCAGCCTAGGAGTAATATGTAACCACATAGACCATAGGAGATTAATTCCAACAGTTAACTTTCCAATAAAGTTAATACCCAAAAGAGAGGCTGAGACCCTATTCCACTACAGGAAATAGTCAAAAACAAAACAAAACAAAAGTAATTCATTGTGGACCCAGCCTTTTCCAGATCTTTCTTCTGGGTATCTCACTTTTCAGGACCTGAGTCTCAAATCTCTGCTCAGTCCCCCACTTCTGCCTTTCTACAAACAGACAGGTGTGCATCATAGTTTAGGCCTGGATTTTAATAATGCCTCTTCCTTATGAATCACTTCGTAGGCACAGACCTGGCTATGTTCCCTTCATGCTTCTGTTATTTAATCATCCTGAAAGTACAAGGGCGATATGATCATTGTTCCTAGTTTTCAGATGAAGCAACTATGTCCTTGAGGTGACAAATAACTTGCCCAAGTTTGTCCAAGGTTGCACAAGGTCATCCATTTTGTAAAATTAGGAAGTTGAATCTGAGGAAGACTCTGTTTGCTTCTAAAGCCCCTGTTCAATATGCACATCCCCTAGAGCTCCCTAAGGCTCTATCTACTACTTGCCTCTTCTAGACTTAAGCCTTATCTAAGCCCCATATGGCCCTAATGCTAATGATGCCAGGCAGCAGTGACAGTGGCAGCACTTCTGCCAGGTTTTTCTGCACACTTGTCATTTATGCAGCCCAGTAATAATCCTTGGAGGTGAGGGGATGAGGAGTCACCATTTCCTATCTGAGAAACCCAAGACATAGAGAAATCTCACAGATCTCACAGCTGGGCAGCAGCAGAGGTGAGGCTAAAGTAGGGCTCATTATGATCTTAAACTTAGCCATTAAACCAGCTCTCTGCCTGGACAAGCTTCAAACCACGATCTGCGGATCTCACCCCTCCTGAGTAGCTAGGATTACAGCCTGGGCAGGAAAGTCTATGAGACTCTTACCTCTAATAAATTATTGAGAAAAAGCCAAAAGTGGAACTGTGGCTCAAGTGGTAGGGTGTTAGACTTCAGCAAAAGCAGCTCAGGGACTGTGCCCAAGCCCTGAGTTCAAGCTCTGAGACTGGTACACCCCACCACCTAGGCACACACACCAAGACAGCTCCCTGGCCGTTACTAACTGGACTACATTCACTTCTAACTGCGGTAATTCTTCTTTCCTAACAACCATCTGGATAGCTTCTCTGCAAATCCTTGTCTACCACCCTTTACCACCCCCCCAGCCAGGAACAATGCTTGTAATGCTGGGGGCTCCTTACTGAGGTCCCATTAATCATGTGTTTTCTTCTTAGTGAGCAGGTTTCTCTTGGGGTCATGTTCTCCATCCGCACTCAGACAACAGGAAGCAGACAGCAATTCAAGAACAAACCAGATATTTAAATGTACATATATATATATATATATATATATGAAACATCTGCTACATTTTCAATAAGGTGAGAAAATGAAAAGAACTAGAAAATGTATATTGAATAAAGCACCATGAAACACCAGTGACTTGGGTCCTGGTGGTTCATTCCTGTAATCCTAGCTACTCAGGAGACTGAAATCTAAAAATTATGGTTCACCAGCTTAGGCAGAAAAGTCTTTGAGATTCTCATTGCCAATGAACCACCAAAAATCAGCTGGAAGTGGTGTTATGTCTCCACTGAAAGAGCGCCAGCCTTGAGTGAAAGAGCTAAAGGACATTGTCAAAGTCCTAAGTTCAAGTCCTGGTGGTGCTAGTACATGCGTGCACACACACAAACAACCACACATGAGGGAAGAGGGAGAATAAGAATGAACAAGAACATGCTACAAAAAAGGATAAAGACAAAGTAAATAAAACTAACAAAAATATCAGCTAATATTTCTTCCTCACCAAGGAGAATGGAGAGGGTATATAGTTTAGCTTCCCCTGCTCTGCCCCACCCCCCAGCTTGTCTTGTAGAGTTTACTTTGTGTAGAAGAGCAGCTCTCTGTCTGTTTGTTGTATGAAGTCCAGATAAGTTATAGTAGAAAGGGCTGCTTGCAGGCTGAGTCATATCCTGCCTTTGCTGAGGGGTTGAATTCCTGTCAGTGGTATCCTGAATGCCAGTGAGCTAATATGGAGAATGTAGGAGCCACCCTAGAGATTCTCCCTCTTTATTTGTTTGTTTGTTTGTGTGTATTTAATTGTTATTGTAGGGGCTGGGAAGGTGGCTCAGTGATACAGTGCTTGCCTTGCATGCATGAGGCCCTGAGTTTGATTCCTCAGCACCACATAAGCAGAAAAAGGCTGGAAGTGGTGCTGTGGCTCAACTGGTAGAGTGCTAGCCTTGAGCTGAAGGGCTGAGGGACAGTGCCTAGGCCCAGAGTTCAGGCCCCACGACTGACCAAAAAAAAGTTACTGTGAAGGTGACATACAGAGGAGTTGCAGTTACGTAAGTCAGGTAATGAGTACATTTCTTTTTGAAGAGTGTCACCCCTGCTCCTCATTCTCTCCCAGATTCTCCCTTTCCACCTTCCTCTTTCCTGGCCCCCTTGCATCAGATGTGTGCTGCCTGTGCAGGTTTGGTAGTGGGAAATTAATTCCTCAACATCTGCTTCTTTCATCAATCTCTGTAGTGCTCTGAGTATGTTCAAAATGGTCAGGACAAATAGTCTGCACGGGCCGCTCAGTTCTTTGTCCGAGCACCTCGCTCACATTCACACATGGTTGGTCTTTCTTCTGTGAGTTGGGCAGCGGCTGCCCCCGTGTATTGTGTTCTATGGCTTCCTTCTTCAGGCATGGCTTACATTTCCCACCCAGGTAGACCTTGTGTCTGTGAATCTACACCCAAGTCACAAGAAGCATCCTGGGTCCACACTGATGCTCAGAGTGGTTGTTCACTTAGCACGCAGAGGAAGGCCTTCGGGGCTTGGAGATAAAACAAATGTACCATCTGCTGGGCACCAGTGGCTTAGCTGCTCAGGAGGGTTAGATCCAATATTCAAAGTCAACCTGGCAGAAAAGTTCATTAGACTCTTATCTCCAATTAAATGCCAAAAAAGCCATAAGTGGACCTGTGGTTCAAGTGGTAGAGCACAAGCCTTGGGCACAAAAGCTCAGGGACAGCACTCTGATCCTGAGTTCAAGCCCCAAGATTAACTCCTCCCCCACCCCCCAGCCCGCAGCACACACATGAATGTAGCACCTTCTCTCCCTGCCTCAAAGACCCTCCCAAGGTGGCTCCTCTCCACGGCTCCAGTGAGCCAACCAGGATGTGCAGAGGCCCCGGCCCCTCCCTCTGCTTTCTGCTTGCCTGGTATTAACATGCCTGAGTTTTTGAAGACTATCAGCTTGTGTGCCAGTGGGCTTCCAGGCTTTCCTTTTTTCCTTTGTTTGCAGCCAGGCTTGAGGAAAAGTAGAAAAGGGCTTCCCCACACATATTTTCCTTAGTCCTGTGAGAGTGGGTTATGTGCTTCATAAATGTAAAGTTTGCTATTTCATCAGGCTCTGCCATTTACCATTGCCTTCCCTTGTGCTGTCCACCCTACCTACCTCCTGTAGCCACACACACACACACACGCACACACACGCACGCACGCACACACACGCACGCACACACACGCACACACGCACACACACGCATGCACGCACGCGCATGCGCACGCACGCACGCACGCGCACGCACACACGCACACACACACGCATGCACACACACACGCACGCACGCACACACGCACGCACGCACACACGCACGCACGCACACACGCATTCACGCACACACACAGACACATGCACGCACACATGCACACACACGCACGCACACACACATACAGACACACACACACGCACGCGCACACACGCACGCACACACACACGCACACACGCACGCACACACACACCTGCTGTTTTGTTTCAGATTCCCAGAGATGCCGAGAAGCACTGGGTGTGTCCAACTCATCTGTGTCATTCTCCAAGGGTGTGCTATTTCTTGCTCTTTCATCAGTACAACACAGAGAGAGAGGTGATTCTATTTTGACATTAAAACGTTGAATTATCTTGCAAGGAATCTAGATTAATAACATCATTCTGCTGTTCCATGAGTTTTGATGTAACATAATCCGAAGAGCCTTCTAGCTTTCTATTTGCATTGAAAAGCTGTCATTTAGAAATCTAGACCTTTTGTCATTATTCAGGTTTGTCACTTACAGTTTTCAAAATCCTTCCCTGCTTTTCCTCCCAACACACTTTTTGTCCTTGGACCATTATCTTCTTCTATCTCAGCATTAGTTCACTCTAGCCTTAATTCCTACCTTTATTTATGATTCCTAGATCCAACTGAGATCACTCTTCAAAGCTGGAGACTTCCTTTCTCTTCATCCTTGGACATCACTGACGTTCTCTACTAGAGACCCTTCATGTCTGAGAGCCACCAACCAGGCAGGGCTGTATCTTAACAACTTCTGATTAACAACACATCTAACACTTAATAACACAATTAACAACACACCTAACCCCGGCCACTCAGGCCTAAAACTCCAGAATCTTCTTTAGCAGTATTTTCTTCTTTAAAAATCAAATTTATTTGTCTATTTACCATGAATAAGGTGGTAAAGTACAAATAATATGTATCCAGTCATTCATCCACTTATTATTTTTTTTTTGGAGGGGGGAAGTCAGTCATGGGGTTTGAACTCTGAGCTTGGGCGCTGTCCGTGCGCTCTTCAGCTCAATGCAAGTGCTTTACCGCTTGAGCCACAGTGCCAGTTTGGATTTTCTAGTGGTTTTTATTAGAGATAAGAGTCTCACGGACTTTCCTGCCTGGGCTGGCTTTGAACTGTGATCTTCAGATCTCAGCTTCCTGAGTAGCTAGGATTACAGGCGTGAGTCACCGGCGGCCGGCTTCACCTACTTATTAAAGGTAACACATTGACTTCCTGAGCCCTGGACAAAAGGTCAGATAGACAAAAGACAACTTTGGAGAGCTTTAGAACTAATTTATATCAAAAAGTAAATGGTGATAAGTATAAAGGTAGGATTTGTGTAGGAATTGTAGAAGGAACGTTGTTCTTAGCTGAAGAACAATTTGGAGACCATAGGTTGTCTCATATCCCTTCTCTTTGTTTCTATCCCTTGAGCAGCCCTCATATCTCAAGCACAGAGACATAAAGTTCAATATTGCCCTCAGAAATATAGCCTATTCCCAATGTTGTACAAATTCTGAACAATCTAGTCTAAGCCCATATCACCTTTAGATTTTCTTCTGTATTCCACGAGGAGCTGTTGGAGAGGTTTAATGGGAGAAGAGTATTATTAAAGAATCGAGAACTTCCAAAGTTCTGTGTTAGGGAACTGTGCAGGGTAGGCATAGAACCTAGAAGGGTAGTTAATGTTCTACTGAGATAATTCTGGAAAGAGATTGATCATTTACTCTGTAATATAGACCAAAGATTGACACACTACCACTCATGAACCAAATCTGCCCTGCTGCCTATTTTTGTAAATAAAGTTTTACTAGGAACATAACCATGCCCATTTGTTTATGCATTGCCTAGGGCAGCTTTCAGACTGTATCAGCAGAGTTGAGCACAGACCATGTGGTCCGCACAGTATGGATTTTTTTTTTTCATTTGGCCTTCTAGGGAGGAAGTTTCCAACCCTTGCTCTAGACACACCGCCTTCTTTCAAGGCTTAGAACATACAAAGCATTTTCCAGCCCTAGAAAACAGCAGATGTTTTCTATCTTCCCAGAACTTCTCCATTTGAGGTGGGTGGCAGGGAGGCTTGGCTTCTTCATTGGTTCTCATGTCTCAGATTCTGTGACAGACAAGGCCAAGGAACTGAACAGAACCCTTATATTTGATCTTTCTATTTTGTTTTAATACTTGGTAGCCGTTTTGTAATTGGCCACATTTTCTAATTACTCATGTGTTTGTCTGACGGAAAGTGACATCAGATGATGGGTGAGAAGCCTGTCTGCTTCACTCATTGCTTTAGGCCTAATTGCTACCATTGTCCTTTAAATATAAGATACTAACAAAATGTTCTGTTGGGAGAACCAGTCATTAATGAAGTGACACAATTGTTGTGATTCACTTGGTGGATTCTATGTTAAAAACAAATATTAAAATGTCAAAACTGTATCCTGCCCCCCAAAAAATACTCACAGAAAACAATGGACTCTTCTTTAAATACTAAAAGAAAATGATAGCAACACAAAGAAAAATCAAGCAAAGAGCTAAACAGGAGAAATGTCCCTCAAATGTTGCTTGTCCTTCACAGTAGTGAATGCAAATTATGAGCCCCAATGCAAATTGCAAATTAAACTCTGCACGCTAAACATGAAGAGAGAGAAAAATCCCAAGCACCCGCAAGCATGTGAAGAACACAATTTTTTTTTTACACTGTTAGCTGGAGGATGAATTAGCACAATGGCTTTGAACAATCCTGCTGCTACTTCCTAAAGCGGAGCTCAGGCATTCTCTCTGACCCAAGAGAACCCCACACAGGTGCTAGAGAGAATTTTAATGGCAGCATTACCTGAAGTGGCCGCATGAATAAAATGGTTAGTGATACAAATACATGTGCACAGACACTCACACAATTCCCATCCATATTCCAGATTACTATACATCAGTGAAAAAAAGTGCCATCTTTCAAATGCAAGAAAAATACTCAACACAAAGTTGAATTCATGAACATAGATAGAGGAAACTGTTGAAATGTGCATGCTGAAACCAGGCTAGTATGATGTGGCACATGAGTGTAATCCTGGCACTTGCGGGAAATGAGATAGAAGGATCGTGAATTCCAGGCCAGCCTAGATAGCATAGTGCATTGGAGGCCAGTTTGAGCTACAAAGAGAGACTGTCTCAAACAACAAAAGCAGGGTCGTGGTTAGCTTTAGGTGGGTAGTAATTAAAGGGGCCGCAAGATATATTGCCTGACAACTGCTAATCTTCTATTTATAATCTGGGTGTTCACTTTGTGAAAAATATATCAGAATTACATGTTGGATCATGCACTTTTCTCTGTGTTCTACTGCAACAGAAAATTAAACAGAAATTTAAAGTGGTTGTTTATTTCCTAAAGAAGGAAGATAAAAGTCTGCTTCCTGGAATCTATAGCCTTGGAAGAAGGGTGTCTTTAAAAAAAATGTCTACAACTCTGCTGTTCATCATAAAGAAGGGCAGACCTTCATTGATCTACACAATTATATTCAAAATGGACAAGCACATTTCACACCAGAGGCCATTAGTGGTTTACAGATCACATTAACAGAAGCATCCTTGAGCAAGAAGTGATGTAAAAATAAAATGTCAACAATGATTTCTAAGTCCTTAAATATATACTTTATAATGGTTACACTTTCATTCCCACATGGGAACTTCACTACAAACATAGGTGAGCAGTTTAGCCCATTGTAAAGATCAGGATACTGAGGCCTAAGGAGCTTTAAGTTACCAGACCCAGAGGCAGTGATGGGCTCTAAAACCTCATCCTTTGCTCTTTGGAAAGAGGAAAAGTTTCTGAAAATCTTGCCTATACATTGATGAAAATCGCACACACACACACACATACACACACACTATGATTGCTTGTCCAGCATGTATAATGTATAAGGCCATTGGTGCAATCCCCAGCACCACCAAAAAAGGAAATATATTCGTGTATATATGTATACATGTATATACACACACATGAAGACCAACAAGAGTGGGCAAAACTGGACAGAAATAGGTAGCCACCAATAAATGCTGGGCAAATGCTAGCAATATTTAATCTACTTGTATTTCATTTAGTTCCACAGAGCATTCACAACACCACAAATAGAAAGGAAATGGCAAACATATCCATAGGCCTCCTGATTGTTCTCATTCTCCGGATGAAGAAAACAATGGATGACAAACATCAGGATTCTATGACACTGTGTAACCCACCTGTAAGGAACAAATATTTGAACTTGGGTTACAGACTCCAAAGATTATGCTCTTAACAAGGAAGCTATCCTGCCTCTGAGTCTCTGCCTACATTAAGAGATGAAAGACATAAATCCCAAATCTTTTCTGAGTTAAAAAGGCAAGATAAAATCCATCCATTTTTACAACAGTCTCAGTGAAAATCAGTTCTCTTTGATGGCTTTGTTGTGGGGGGTGGGTACCAGAAGGAGACCTATCAAGGAAATTTCAGTGAAATGAGCTGTTCCAATGTACCATTCTGCTTCACGCTCCAATGGGAAGCTTGCTGAGTGGTAGTAGAGGAGGGGGGAAATAGTTTAAATAGATAAAATAGATAATAAATACACCATGTATTCAATGGAGATTTGATGACCAAATCAACTCACAAACGTTAAAATAAATTACACATGGAAATAATAAAGGTGTGAACTACAAGATGCTAATTCAATTAATATTGACAGTGATAGAAGTGAAAAGTCAAAGGGAAACTGACTCTTGCTCCTTCTACAATGCCTCCGGGTAGATGATAAGGCTCCAACAGATGACAATTCAGAAGGGATGAGAAGCAGACAGAAACGTGGAATAACAATAACAATAACCAAGCACAAAGCTGTCCTTGCCCCAGGACCCTTGCTGCTATGGAGAGACCATCACACCTGCCCTCACCCATCAGCTCACTGTTCACTTAGCCATGTAGCCTCTACATAAACTTCCTGATTTATCATCCTCTGCAGTACCCAGTGCCAGACCTACCTTGGCCATGACTCGGAGCCCTATTGGCTGCAGTGGACAAGGATTGTATCCATGACTCATTCATTTAGCAAATAGTCCTTGATAAACTCATGGTGGGCCATGAGTTTATCGGGGGTACATCTGTTTGGTTTCCAAAGCCTCAGTCCTCATGTGGCTTACATTCTGGTAAAACAAAGAATGAGTGAAGAAATACACAGTTGTAAAATATAATCTGAGTGGAGACAATTGGGAAGAGAAGTAACACAGTAGACAGGGGTAGAAAAGGGTGATATTTATTAGATTAATACAGTGTTAGGAAAGATCTTGTGAAGAAGTGATGTAGGAGCAGAGGCAAGAGTGAACTGAGAAAGTGAGTTATAGGATTTCATAGTGAAGGTATGTCTGAGGTAGAGGCAAGAGCAAATGCAAAGGCCCCTGAGGAATGAAAATAGTTATGCATAGAGCACAAGAGGAGCTGAATGGTTTTGAGGTAATTGAGCTAAAAAGCAGTGGACACAGCTTACCAGTGGGTAGCTCAAGAAAGGGAGAGATGGAAGAGAAGAAAGACATGATGAAAAGGGAGACAAGAAAAAAAAGCAGGAACTGACATTGCCTTCATCTAGACAGTGGGGTAGGGATATAGAACGATAATATTTGAGATATATTTTGATCAGATCCATAAACAGAAGTGTCCAGGATCTTTCTAAGACTATTCCAAGTGGATCTAAGGCTCTATCACCTGAAGGAAGAGGCCAGCTGGAATTCCTAGGCTGTCAGTAGACTTGGGAGATTCATGAGTACATCCACAGGGCACAGAGAAACTTGACCCCATCCCTTGGTTTGTCCATTCACTTATTCTGCTCGTTCCTTCTTCCGTTATGGTAGGGCCTGTGGAGGTGGCTATAGAGATGCTAGGGTGGCTTCACCAGTAGGCTTTTCAACAAATACTGACAGAAACATGCCAATGAGGAAAAAGCAGCATTCAGGGGATAGCATTAGAACCGGTTGCAGCTTTGAGAAATCTTGCATATTCTAGCAACATGGGTTCACAAAGCATCTACACTGTGGCCTATTGAAGTCCTAGAGTTCTTTAGTCTTGGAGAAATTGGCATTTGGCACCCAATAATATTTTGCTGTGAGGAGAGAGCTGTGATGTGTTCTGTAGAATATTTAGCATCATTCCTGGCCTAGACCCACTGAGGCCAGACGTAACAACCAACAGTATGCTTAGATATGGCCCAAACAAGGATATCTTCAGACAGAAATCACCCTGGTTGAAAAACCACTGCTCACTGGCATGCCGATGGCTCAATGTGCCCAAATCCCACACAAGGGGAGCACTCCACATCCCACACAACAGCAGGGGAAATGGCAGCCTTCTTTTTGGTACAATCATGGCTCATTTCAGACCTCCTCTGCAAGGAAATTGCCCAGGCCCTGCTGACTAGAATGGAAATCCTTTCTTCATGGCTTCCCTGAATCCTTAGGGTAGTCAACACACAGTGCCTGTGTTTCCTTAATCACATCTGTAACTAACCACCTGTTACTAAGCTGTGTGCCCACAAACAACTGAATGTTTTCCTTATCATCTCAGGCCCATACCATTTTATCAATTATACTCCTTGAAGAAGTTTTGTTGATCTCCATAATTGAGCTAAATTTCTTCTTTTTTCTTTTTTCCTTAATTGTGAAAATACTGTGCAGAAGGGTTACAATTACATGGGCAAGATAATGAGTACATTTCTTATCAAGCATTGTTGCCTCCTCCTTTGTTTCCCCTTCCCATCCCATCTTCCCCCCCCACCTCCCCACCTAACCCTCCTCCCCCCACACCAAAGTTGTAAAGTTCGTTTTCCACATAACAACTTGTACGTCTCATTGTTGCAATGGGTCCACCTGTATCCCTATTTAAACGATTTGTTTTTTCTCTTCCCCTCCACAAATTATAACAACATCAAATACAGTGAAAGCAGGGGTTATACCAGGGGGGAGGGACATACAAAGCAACAAAAAATAATCTTTAAAATGTATTAGAAACAATTGCATGAAAGAAAAAAACATTTGAATACATATCTTAGGGTTCATTTCCTTAACATCAACTTATCTGACCTTTTCTGCTTGACTCAGACATATGCTAGTTATTGCAAATAAGGGAAACCATGGGACCTAAGTTTCTTTGGGCCTGGCTTACTTCACTTAATATAATATTTTCCAAGTTTTTCCATTTCCTAACAAATGGGACAATGCCATTCTTTCTGATGGAGACATAGAATTCCATTGTGTATATATACCACATTTTCTTGATCCATTCATCTACTGAGGGGCATCTGGGTTGGTTCCATATCTTAACTATGGTAAATAATGCTGCAATAAACATAGTTGTGCTGGGAGCTTTAGTGTGGTCTTGTTTGTGAACATTTGGGTAAATGCCCAAAAGTGGGATTGCCGGATCATAGGGGAGCTCTATGTGGAGTCTTTGGAGGAACCTCCATACTGCTTTCCAAAGTGATTGAACAAGTTTACACTCCCACCAACAATGCAGTAGGGTTCCCTTTTGTCCACATCCCCTCCAGCATCTGTTGTTATTAGAGTTCTTGATTATAGCCATTCTAACTGGGGTGAGGTGGTATCTCAATGTTGTTTTGATTTGCATTTCTTTTATGGCTAGAGAGGTTGAGCATTTCTTCATGTGTCTATTGGCCATCCTTCTTTCCTCATCACAGAAGTTTCTCTTTAAGTCTTTAGCCCACTTATTTATTGGGCAGTTGTTTCTTTGAGGATTTGTTGTTGGGGGATTTAATTTTTTGAGTTCCAGGTATATTTTAGATATGAGACCCTTGTCTGTTGTACGGCTAATGAAGATCTTCTCCCAATCTGTGGGCTTTCTATTGATCTTGCTAGCTATTTCCTTTGCCATGCAGAAGCTCTGCAATTTCATGCAATCCCATTTGTCCAACCTTTCTTTGATTTGTTGTGTTTCTGGGTCTCTATTAAGAAAATTTCGGCCTGTGCCAAGGAGACCCAGGGTTTCTCCTATTCCATCCTGTAATGTTTTCAGAGTGTCTGGTCTGACTCCGAAGTCTTTGATCCATGAAGTTGATTCTGGTGCAGGATGATATATAAGGATCTAGCTTTAGTTTTCTACAAGTAGTTAACCAATTGAGCTAAATTTCTTATAGCTCCCGTCTACATAATGAAATCAATTTTTAAAAATGTGGACAGATAGACAGATAGCCAGGTTCCAGGTGCCTTATAATCCTAGTTATTCAGGAGGCTGAGATCTGAGGATCACAATAAGAAGTCAGCTCAAGCAGAAAAGCTCTTGAGACTCTTCAATTAACCATCAAAAAATAGACATGGAACTGTAGCTCAAGTGGTAGTGCACCAACCTTGAGCAAAAAGCCCAAGGACAGTAACCAAGACCTAAGTTCAAGCCCAGGACTAACACAAAAAAAATCATGCAGACAAATAAGGGGGAAAAGAGGGTAAGAAAAAATAAAGGGTGAATTTGATCAAAGCACATTATATGCATACATGAACATAGCACAATAAAACCAATTGTATAATTAACATATGCTAATAAAAATGAAAACAAATCATGCCCTCCTTGTTTAAAATTCTATTTGTTTTTGAGCAATCTCTTAATTATGGTTTCTTTATAGGAGTGTGACCCCGGGAAAGGTTGAACTATGGCTATTTTTACTTAACATTCAACTCCAGTCCCCAGCATAGTATTCATGCTGCAATAGACTCAGCCTAATGAACCAATAATTAGATTAATTAAGATAATGTTTATAAAGTAACCTGGAAAATGTCATAGTAAGCAATCAAAGATGGTCATGACATTTTTTTAATTTTTATTATTATTATTTGTAGAGGAAATAGGGAGACACACAGGGTTCTGAAACACATAATGTACAGAGGGGTTACAGTTACATGAGGAAGGTAATGAGTACATTTCCTATTGAGCATTGCTAACCCCTCCTTTGTTTGTCCCCTACCTCTTTGTTTTCTCCCTACCTCCCCAATTCCTCCCTCCCTGCCCCAAGTTGTCAAGTTTGTTTTCAACATAGTGTCTTGTACATGTCATTATTACAATGGGTCAATGTGTATCCTTAATTCAGCATTTTGTATTTCCCTTCTCCTCCCCAAATTAGACAAATATATATACAAGATGCGGGCACCAGAATCAAATACAGTGAAAACAGGGGTTATACCACTGGGGAAGAGCATACAAAGAAATAAAAAAAAATCACATAATACATTAAAAACATCAAAAAGATAAAACCTCTTGTGTCCTTATCTTAAGGTTCATTTTGCTTAGCATCATCTTATAAGGTCATATTTACATAGCTTTTGACCTAGAAAAGGTCAAAGGCTTGTCTGGTAAGATTATCCTAGACTTATACTAGTTATTGCAAATAAGAGAAACCATGGGACCTATGCTTCTTTGGGTCTGGTTTACTTCATTTAATACATTTTTTTTCCAAGTCTCCATTTCCTAACAAATGGGGCAGTGCCATTCTTTCTGATGGAGGCATAGAATTCAATTTTGTGTGTGTGTGTGTGTGTGTGTGTGTGTGTGTGTGTGTGTAATGTATATGTTATATATATATATATATATATATATATATATATATATATATATATATATATATATATATATATCACATTATCTTGATCCATTCATCTACTGAGAGGCACCCATACCTTAGCTATGGTGAATAATGCTGTGATAAACATAGTTGTGCTGGTAGCTTTAATATTGCCTTGTTTTTGATCCTTTGGGTAAATGCCTAAGTGGGATTGCTGGGCCATAGAGGAGCTCTATGTGGAGTCTTTTTAGGAACTACTTTCCAAAGTGGTTGAACAAGTTTACTCCCACCAACAATGCATAGGGTTTCCTTTTGGCCACATCCCCTCCAGCATCTGTTGTTATTAGATTTCTTGGTTATAGACATTCTAACTTGGGTGAGGTGGAATCTCAGTGCTGTTTTGATTTGCATTTCTTTTATGGCAAGAGAAGTTGAGTCTATTGGCCATTCTTATTTCCTCTTCAGAGAAGTCTCTCTTTAAGTCTTTTACCCACTTATTAATCGTGCAGTTGTTTCTTTGAAGAATTGTTGTGGGGGATTTAATTTTTTAAGTTCTAAGTATATTTTAGTTATGAGACCCTTGTCTGTCGTATGGCTAGTGAAGATCTTCTCCCAATCTATGGGCTTTCTATTGATCTTGCTAGCTCTGTCCTTTGTCATGCAGAAGCTCTGCAGTTTCATGTAATCCCATTTGTCCAACCTTTCTTTGATTTGTTGTGTTTCTGGGTCTTTATTAAGAAAATTTTCGGCCTGTGCCAAGGAGCCCTTGAGTTTCTCCTATTCCTTCCTGTAATGTCTTCAGTGTGTCTGCTTTGTTCGAGGTCTGATGCATTTGGAGTTGATTTTGGTTCAGGGTGATATGTAAAGATCTAGCTTTAGTTTTCTACAAGTGTTTAACCAATTTTGCCAGCACCATTTACTGAAGAGACTGTCTTTCTTCCATTCTACTTTTTTAGCTCCATATCAAAGATTAAGTGGCTATAGGTCTGTGGGTTCATTTCTGGGTTTTCAATTCTATTCCATTTTGGTCCTCAGGTCTGTTCTTGTGCCAGTACCAAGCTGTTTTGGTTACTATGGCTTTGTAGTAGAGTTTGAAATTTGGAATTGATGTTCCTCTGTCACTTTCTTCTAAGGATTGTTTTTGCTATTCAGGGTCTTCTATTGCTCCATATGAATTATTGAATTGCTTCTTATAATTCATTGAAGAATGAGGTTGGAATATTGATAGGTATCACATTGAATTTATAGATAGCCTTCGGCAGTATTGCCATTTTCACGTTGTTAATCCTCCCAATCCAGGAGCATGGGAGGTTTTCCCACTTCCTTAGTTCTGCTATAATTTCCTTTCTCAGGGTTTTAAAGTTTTCATCATAGAGGTCCTTCACTTCTTTACGTTAATTCCTAGGGATTTTATTTTCTTCTTTCCCTTCTTTCCTTCTGGCCTAAAATAGTACTGAGCTATGCAAAATAAACATTTCTTATGGCATTGAAGATTTCGTAAGGCAGTAAATCTGGAAGTCTCATAGAGGCCTGAGCTACTATTAAATATAGAGATGCTTTGTTTAAAGGTTTTCTTGGATGCAAACAAGAAGGTTCTAGCTCCATTAGGTTACACTCTGAGGGTAGCTTCTACACATAGCCTGAGCCAAAACTAGTCTCTCATCCAGCTTTCCTTGAGAGGATGCTTGCAGGATGAATAATTATGGCCAAGATAGATGTCCTGGGTGTGAGCAGGGCAGCAGGGGCAAGGCTGGGCCCCTGCTAGGGCACAGATCTCGTCTGCAGTGACAATCACATGTCTTAGACAATTGGGTTGGGGGTTCAGAACTGAAAACACAATTCAATTGTCTGTGAAAACAAAGCCAATTGAGTTGGCCTGCTGGCATCAAGTCAGAAGAAGGGACCCAAGACCTGACCTTTCCCATTCCTTGTGTCTTCTCTGAACCATCTATTCGCTCCAGGACACTTGCCATCCAATGATAAGCATCTATGCAGCTATGAGGGCACTCCCAGTCACTGGGATAGTTAGACTAATTTTTATTGGGTACAATGGACAACACACCTCACATGAGCAATCTGTTCCTAAATCAGAGTCGGGATATTGTTGGCCTGGCATGTCTTTGCTCATACTGAGGTTGATTGGAATGAGCTGTAGAAGAAGGGACCAGCGGCCATATTAAATGCAAACCCACACACCACCGTGGCATTCAGATAACATTGGGATATCCTCAAGTTCTTCTCTTCTTCTCTATCTGGAGATAGTTATAAACACCTGCAAACCCAGAGCTGACTACAATGGCCAACACACACATATATCCAATCTCTGCTCTGTATCTGATTTGGTAAAAGTATAAAAAAGGACAGACATACCTTTCCCAGACACAGATAATTCGTATATACAGGATTCATGTTAACGGACAAATTGGAAGAAAATAGAAGTCTGCATGTCTGAACCACCAAAGATGGTAAGAACTGAGTTTTATTCTCAGCAGAGGATATGCGTCACTTGTCAGTTCTACTGGGAACAACTTGTCACAGAACGAGAGCTTTCGATGACAGTCAAGCTCTAGGCTCATGGCCAGCCTTCACTGTTGCTTTTGCTGAAAGGCTTGAATCTCTCCTTTGTGTTCTAAGCTATACCTTATGGTACACTTGGTGTAAGTAGAGGCAGAGACACATTTTCTTAGTTTGAACAAAAGTACAGGGCTACAGCTTGGGTTTCGTTTTTCATTGCTGTGTTAGGAAAATACTACCCCTGTGTGTGTGTGTGTGTGTGTGTGTGTGTGTGTGTGTGTGTGTGTGTGTGTGTGTGTGTGTGTGTGTGTTGTATGTTAATACAGGGGTTAGAACTCAGGGCCTTGCACCCTTACTTTTCTTCCCCAGGCTGGAGCTCTACTGCCTGAGGAATGGCAATACTTCTGATTCTTTGCAGGTTAATTGGAAGTAAGAATCTCACAAACTTTCTGCCCCAGCTGGCTTTGAACTCCATCTCAATCTTCTCAGATCTCAATCTTCTGAGTAGCTAGGACTACAGGTATGATTCACCAGCACCCAGTGAAAATAATTCCTTGATGCAGGAGAACATTCAAATGGCAAAAAAGAAGTGAATGCAAGAAAATGGCCAAAAAAGGCAATGGATCAACATCTGGGACAAGAATCGAGCTTGATAGCCAGCTTCTCAGTGAAAATATAACATGTTCTTCTTGTTGTTTTTTCAACAAATTGTTGATGTGTTTATTCCTCACACCTACCTGGTATAGTAGCTGGGTTTTACATACGTAGATGAAAAAATGAATTCATGAGTAAAATGTTTACTTGAAGAGAGTAGCACGGTAGAGAGGCAGTTTCTTTCTCTGAGGCCCACCATCTCCTGGGCCACTGTGGAGACCTGTCAGGGCCTGTAGGAAGGCAGCTGTGTGACACTGGACAAACTCCCCTTGCCCCAACTGACCTCACACCATGGCACTTACAAGGCAGGGCAGGCCGCTGATTTTGCCTGGGAGAATTCACAGGCAGAGGTGAAAGCAATGCTCTGCAGTGTTTTAATTATTCTTTAATTATGTTCCATGTCATTACCCCAGCAAGGGCTCTTACAGGGCCAGTGGTACCATCAGGGAAAAAGTTAGAAGGGAAGTTTTATGTTTTTCTTCCTCTTTTGTCTGCAGCTGCCTCACAGGAAATATAAAGCTTTCTGATCGGTCCTGTTGCCCATGAAAAGACAGAAGAATCTCTGTCCCTCCAAAGCCTGTTGGAATAGCGATAGGAAGGAAAAGGGGACTTTGAACTGTGATAATTAAAAGAAAAAGTCAACCCGATGTTTCAAGTTTTCTTTGGCTCAAGGTTCCTTTTTCACTCCTTCAGCATCTGCTGTTTCCTTGTCAAGGAAACATCTGTCTCTCATGATGACTTTGATGCCACAACTCAAGTCAGTGCCTTAGCCTCAAAGGGCAGCTTCCATATCCCAAGGATGCTCTGACACTCCAGGGAAAGCACCCAGACAGAACAGGATGTCATAAGCTTCAATTCACCTTAGAGTTGAAGAGCTGGAAGATGCAAAGGTCTTAGGAGTCTTCTAGCCAATCCTGTGTAATTCTAGTAAGTCATTGGGACATCTTCTGCATAACCCTTTGTCCTAAATAACCACAAGTGAGTTCACTGTGAAAATCCTGCCAGCATCGAGCAGCCCTTAACGTTTCTTGTTGCTAACTGGAAGGAGATGGATGTAGTAGTCGGAGAGTCTGCATACTACAGAGCCTGGGGGAAAGGACCCTTCTCAAACCCAGCACAGATTTCCAGCTGCCCCTTCCTTCTCATGGCTTTGATCCTGACTGTGCTATGTAAGCTGTTCCGTGCACAAGGTTCCTAAATCACTTTTAAAATAATTTCTTTGCCTTTCCTTCTGAGGTGACTTTTTTAGTCGTATTGCATGCTGAAGAGAAGCTTTTACTTTGAGCCCATAATTATTCCACTTCACGTTTATCTCCGTGTATGAAGCACACTCATTCCTAAGAGGCAGGTAAAGCTCATCTTTTTACCTTGAGTTTTATTTTAAATTCTCTGAAAGACCATCTAATCTAGAAGGGTCTTCTGATGAATAATGTTTTAAACGCAATCTATCAGCTACTAATCTACACTGTCCAATAAGTACCCAACCAGCCATATGTGTCTACTGTGCATTTCAAATGCAGCCTGTTTTGATTGTGGTATGTTTTAAAAGACACATTCAAAAGCTTACAAAATATCTGCTTTGTAATTTTGATGTTGACTGCAAATGGATGGTGATTTTGGATATACAAGATGAAATGAAATGCATTACTAAAATGAATTCTCCTTCTTCCTTCCTTTTTGTTTCCGGTGTGGTGACCAGAAGATTTCAAATTCCAGATATGGCTTGCCTCATATTTGGGCAGCATCGATCAGAATAATTAGTTTTATAACCTTGGTTTTTTTTTCCAAGCCAGTTCTCTTTAGGGGACCCCTATTTATTCCCAGGAAGTAGGTATGATTTGCAAATGTGTGTGAAATTGGCACTTCTAAACAGACTATTTAAGTTTAACATTTGATCAAATGTGTGTTCATTCAATATAAGCAGGAAGGAATGCTCTGTGCATTGACTCTTGACCCCAAAGAGTTCACGGTTGAGAAGATGGATTAGGCTGTCATACATACATTTAATTAAAAATGCCAACTTCTACTCCTCTCAAACCTCAAAAGAAACAGAACAGTTCAAATGTTTAAAAACCTATTCTAGGTAAAAGCATTCTACAACCTTTTGCTCCAATTATAGGTGTCTACATTAGATATAGAAGGTATACAGGAATTCTTGTGGAATTTTTAGTCTCACAAACCAAAAATTAAGCCATAAAATTTCTTTTAAAATTATTATTTTTTTAAGAAAGTAGCATAGTTGGGTGCTGATGGCTCAGACCCATAATCCTAGCTATTTATTTGGGAGGTTGAGATCAGACAAGTCTGTAAGATACTTATTTTCAATTAACCACCCAAAAGTCACAAGTGGACCTGTGGCTCAACTGGTAAAGCATCACCTTTTAGTAAAAGTCCAGGGCCTAAGTTCAAGCCCCTGTATTGTCACACAAAAAAAGGAGCAAGGGATAGTTTGGTTTGAAGACATGTCACTTCACCACGTCCATACTAAACAATGTTTATAATTAAGTGGAATGCAAGCACACACGGATTAAGGCCTATGGATATTGATCTAACCTTTTAAAGATTGGCAAGTTTTGAAAAGTGGAGCATTGGCAAGTTTTGACAAGTGGAGTACTCAATTTGTATTCCTGTCAAGCTAAAGGCTAAGGTAGAATGATACTGTACACCTGTGCACACACATACAAGACTTGGGTTTCTGGAAGCCAAATATATGCTACATGACCCTTCTCCTGGACCCTAGCTGATTGACATGAGCAGAACTAGGCTGACAATCTGTCTTCCTATATTTGGAATTTGAGCAGTAGGTAATCTGACTTGATGGTTTGCAAAGGGAACAAACAAACTCAAAATTGGAATAGGAAAGGAACTGGCATATATAGAGGAAGTGAATAGAGAAGAGAGTGTCTTTGGAGATGCAGAAGCCTTCTCAAGTCTTGAAACAAATCAGTCAAGAAACCTGGCTGATATCTCAGTTCATAGATTCCTGGAGGTCCCCTCATGTTCCTAGGCTAAATTTCTCTACATTGTTCCGAATTAGTTCCCACCTAAATAATCTTAATCCCTACACAGATAGACTATAAGGAAGTTGTTTAAGGAGTCCCAGAATTAGCTGTCTGTCCTCTCAGCAGGGGATTATTTCAATAATTAGAGGCTGGGAGCATGAGCCATGAACCACATACATCCATAGTGGATGATACAGACAATGTGACACTAAGCCATTGGCTGATGATGCAATCCTGATAAGAGATTAGGACTCTCAAAGACCGATTCGGATGGTACAGCCTCACAAAGGATGTTGTAGAGTACTGGATTAATCTGAACCCCATTTTGTTCCCACTGTTTCTCCAAGAGGTCAATACTCAAAACTTTACCTGGAAGGTATTTACTGTTTTGACCGATGGAAGGAGGCCTTTATGTCACAATATATCATCTATTAACCATCTTGATGGAAATCCATGAATCCATGAGGGTCTTCCTTCTCTATCAGACTGCAAGGTTCTCAAGGACAGTGGGAATATTTTATTTGTCCTCTGCCTTCCTTCCCAACACATTTGACAGTGAATTTGAAAAGATCTAGTAGTTAAGAACTGTTATGTGTTCTTGCTACACTGAACTATTTTTTTTCCCAAAAAACAGATTGTTCTGTTCACCCTTCCAGTTTTAAGTATTCCTCTTACAGTTGCTATGTTCCTGTTTTTCTATCTCTCCTTTTTCCCTCTCCCTCTTCTCCTCCTCCTCCCTCTCTCATTTCTCCCTCTCCCTTTCCTTCCCTCTAGCAAACTTTTTTTTTTTATGGTAAAGGCCAGTTAGTACACATTTTATGCTTCAATTTTTTCTTTCACAACTCTTCAACTCTGTCATAATACAAAAAGAAACCACAAACAATACTTAAAGGAAAGGATTTGGCTATGTTCTGATACATTTATTTGCAAAAACAATTTGAAGACAGATTTGGCCCATCAGCTGTAATTTTCCAACTCTTGTTCTAGAGCAAAAGAGCACACTACCATTTAAATAATTTAATAGTATACAATGAAAATAAGTTTGTATCTCTCCTATGCCCCCAATCTACATTTAATCATTAGAGCTTTCTATGGATCTTCCAGAAATTTTACATCTCTATACATATGCATGTGTATAAATGTCTATGCACATATTTATATATTAGTTTTAAACACCAAGGTATGCTGTATGTAATAGTTTATACCTTGAATTCAACTCAATATATTCATTGGAGCCTTTTCCATATTATCATATAAAGAACTGTATCATTCTTTTAAATAACTTTATTATCTCTTAGTGTACAGATATGCCACTTGTTGGCAGGCCTAATAGCAAATACTTGCACTCAGGAGGCTGAGACAGGACGGTTATGAGTTCCAGGTCAGAACTTTCCTCAAAAAGAATTATACTCTAGTATATTTAGCTATCTCTCTATAACGAACATTTATATGTTTTAGTATAACTAGTAATTCAATGAATACCTTTGAAGATATGTATAAGCACATGTATTGGATAAATTTCTGGATTGGGAGTTCTTGGGTTAAATGGTACGTGTGCCTTAAATTTTACCAGGGACTGCCAAATTGTCCACCAGGGAGGGCTTACAATTTATGTTCTCATCAACAATGCATGGAAAAAGAAAGACATTTTATTTAAGTCTCATATATCTGAGCCAGATGAAGAGGTAGTTTTATATGAAGTATAAATAACCTATGGAAAAATAACTGCAAAGCTACATTAAATAAAAATGGTGGAATCTTGTGTGACTGTTTTGCTCATCTCTTAAATTGTGTAACAAGGAGTGTAAAACTCTACAACAAATAGCATTAAAGATAAATACCCTTTTATTTTAGAGGAGATATAAAAGTGTTAAGAAAATAGAAAGAATGAAGAAAAGAGAAAGCTAGTAAAATTCAGAAATAGCCCATAAAGTTGCAGAGATTTAGAGATCTTGACAAGACAGATAATTTCAACCTGATAGGAACATCACATGATGTATATATCTATTGGAACTTGGTAGGTCATTACTATGCATAGTTTTTAGTCATTAATTAAGAATTAAAACTCAAGCAAAGATAGATGAAAAGGAAAGAGGTATATACGAAGATACACAACAAAGATGAGAGAGGAAAAAGAGATGTCAGAGACCCAGTGACAATGGGAGTTTGGGGGATTTTCTTTCAAGTGTATCACAGTATGAGTCTGGTTTAGATTATGCATTTGTGCTATTTCATATCCTTGGGTATGGTGGCTTACCATATTGGGTCTAATTCTTCATCTGAAGCCTCATCATGGGCAGATTACCTTGACTGTACACTTGGCCGTTAGACTGCCATTAGCTAATGGTTTGGATGCATGGAGTATCATTTAGCCCAGTGGTGAATCTGGCCTCATGTGCTTCAGCCATCACTTTGATAAAAACCTGTCAGTTGCCTGCTGGTCCAAGGAGGATACAGGATTGGTGGAGCAGACCAGGGCCCCCAGCAAAATTAGCCAACCCCAGATGGCCTGAAGATGTGTCATAGAGCCCACCCAACACCGGCTGAGCCCAATCAGATCAGCCAACTCACAACCTACATGTACATTGCATGAGCAGTGACAAATGACTAGTTGTAAGCTACAATCACTACCAAGGAAGTTGGATTTGGCCTCAGGGTCTTTCCTGAAGAATTTCCTTTCACTCAACAAATATGTATGAGCCTCCACCATATGCAGGCACTAAACTGGGTTCTAGGAATAAGAGAAGATGGAGTTAGACGAGGTCCCCTCTCTCACAGACCTGAGTCCTGTAAAGGGAAGAGGGCACCAAATTAAAGCCTGAAAATGACTGATGTGTACATGATCTTGGAAAAGGTGATTAAAATGGCTGGCAACCAATTAGGTCACCTGAACAACAAAGGAGGCTTTAAAAATGTTTCAGCCCAGACTTATGGAACAAGAAGGAGCCACGTTTAAGTCCCAGGGCACAGCTAGTGCAGCGATTTAACCTAAGAACAGACACAGCGCATTGAGACACTGAAAGGGATTAGCACGGCTAAAACAAGGGGAGTCCTTTGCTTAAGGAGCCCGTCTGCTCCTTTTAGATAGTTACTTTTTTATAATTGGACAAATCTGCTTGCCTAAGTTGGCAAGAAGCCTGCATCAATTGTAATTTCACTATTCCAACGACCTAATTAAACAGAATTGGCTTGAACTTCAAATAACAGTGGAAACCCATCCTCATTCTGTCCTCATTTAAAACAAGCCATCCACTGCTTCCTCTGATCTTCTCTAACCAATGAGTCCAAGTGAAGTAACACAACTAACGATGAGCTAATGGCCCAGAGGAAGTATAGACAAGGCTCCCATGGTATTGATACCTAGAGAAGCAACAGTAACAACAGCTTTGCCTCAGTCCTGTGAGGGCTCTGTGTCTGAATGGAGTAGAGCTCACCAACCGAGGCACAAACCCATCTAAAGTGGTTCTAGGAAGCAGTATTATTATTTTAGGTCCCCCTGAACTTGGAGGATTGCAGCCAATACAGCTACCTTTAAAGGAAAGCATGACTGTTTTCAAATCCTCTGAAATTACCTTCCTATTCAGATCCTGAAAGAGAAAGCACAATTCATCTGATGGCTATTATTCCATGACCCCAGATGGATGATCTAACTTCTATGTGCTTTAGACTTGTTTATGAAATAATAATGAACATCACTAACCAATTACAGGTTGCTGTGAGAATTAAAGACAATAATACAGTTCTATGTCTTATATCAACCACAAAGAGTCACTTAATTGTGATGTGCACTAATTATTAAGATGTTACATTCCCAGTGGGGGCTGGCTTATGCATTATCCCTATTAAACAGGAAGCTAAAAGTACCTTTTCATCTATAAAAACGGTATTTAAAAATGAACATGAGATATTTGTCATTTTCTCCACTGTCACGATACTCAATGCTTCTTCCTACTATTCTTTTAAAAAATAAATAAACAAGACATGTACTATGATTATCCAAATTATAATTGATATCATTTTATTACTATTAATCCATAAAGTCTCCAAAGACTTCTAAGGGCAAATCACCAGCTTGCCTTTCCTACAATTTCTCTGTACAAGCACAGCATAGTCTTTTCTTCTCAACGGTCCCATATGGAAATTCTGATTACATTCCATTACACATCAGCAATGAGGAGCCTAAAATATGCAAAGTGCAGCATTTATCTCTGGACTATATTTATATTTTGTTTATGTGATGGCTTGTCATCTGAGCCCAGAATAAATACTGTAGAAATCTTAAAAACTCATAATCCGGTAATTGATCATTCTCCTAGCTAGTCGCTTTCTTCAGTATTAAACTTTTAACACCGTCAATATAATTAGAAGCTCACCCATTCTGCTCTCCTTGTAAGCAGAGGAAGTCAGCATCCACAGAGCCTCACATTAAGTTGTGGATGTACTGCCATGTGGTCTTGCCTTCTGTCAGATGCAGAAGCTGTGATGTGGAATTCTCTTGCCATTTGGAGGCATTGTTCTGAAAGATGTTTCCATGTAGAATTTGTTTTCTCCAGGCAGTTTTGATTTGTTTTCGTGGAATTAGAGATTATATCTAGGACCTCATGTTTGGAAGGCAAGTGCTCTAGGGCATCGCTGGGGCCACACCCCTAGTCCTTTTGTATTGAGACTGGATTTCCTTAACTTTTCCTGAACTGCTTTGAACTTACAATCTTCCCACCTCCATGTCTCAAGGAGCTGGGATTATAGGTGTGCACCACCATGCTCTGCTCTAGGCTGCTTGGGACACTGTGTAACCAAATACATGGCTAACTTTATATCTCAACACACCTAGGCTAAGACCAGATATCTGGTCCCAATAGTTAGGTTAATAAATAAGTGAAAGACCAGATTGATTCTGCTTCATGTCATATGCAGGGTTCCTGCTTTTCCAGAACTCTGCCATAGGATTCCTACAGTCAGTTTTCTTTGATCATGTAGAATGTAATCTAATTCATGACTGGATCAACCCATAAGTAACTTGTTTTAAGACTACAGTTATTTTTAAGAGGCTTTGGACCAAAGAGATTGTGCTTCCTTGTGTTTATTTTTTCAAGCTTGTCTGGAGCAGGTCAGAGAAGGAATCTGGGGAGGCTCCAGTACACACTTAGTACATACCTGACAAAAATATGATGACTGACAGAACTTGGGACTGGCAAGTGAGTAGATGGATACACCAGCGAGTTACCAACCTGGCTAAATTAGCTGGTCTTTAGAAGATTGTCTGAATCTGGAAAGGAAAGGAATGGTTATAGCTATGATCTGCCTTATGCCTCCTGTGAACCTTTGTCTAGACCACTGCAGTCCCAAAGGCTAGCATGACTATGGAGTCAAATGAACAATATTCTTAGCTCAGTGTACCTAGAGTGAACAAAGAGCTGATGACCACCATGGGTGCAAAGTTAAAAAATGTGTTCTGAATTAGGAGCCTCCCTCAAAATTTCCTAAGCCAAAGTTACAGGTGTAACTACCCTACTGTTTAATTCAGTGGTCTGAGTTTATGTCCTGGCCAACAGCAGCATTGAGCATGGAAGATGACTCACATTGTTGGTGTTCAGGACTCTTCATTCTCGTGATTTCTTACACAGAGTCTCATCAACAGGTGCACCTGCTTCCACAATGGCCACACTGGACTAATTCGCTCTTCCTTATGCTTTTGGTAGATTATTTTGCCCAGAGTGTTTTCTATATCCCTTCTCTTTTGAGTGAAGGGACTTGGAGACTTGAAGTGACTAGTTCTTCATCCCAAAGCCTCTTAGAAACCTTCTTCCTACCCTCCAAGTCCTTTTGTCTGTGCAACTGTAAGTAATAATGGGTGTGATGAGAACAATTATTGGAGAGGTAGGAGTCATAACAGGAGTAATAAAACAGGGAGGAAGAGAAGATGACAGATTTATTGAACATTTTCTATTGCCAGATGCTAGGCTAATTCCTTCCCATTCATTATTTTACTGAATCCTTCCAAGGGCAGTTATGATCATTACTTTATGGAAGATGAGCCTGAGGTTTTGAAGTGGTTTTTAAATTACTTGGGCTCACTCAACTAGTCAGTGGTAGACTTGGGACTAAAAACCTTGGCTCAAGTCTGCCTAGAGTTAAAATGCAAACAAAACAACCAAAAACAACCCACTCCTCTCTACTGCCAAGTCACTGTTAGAATTGTATGTCCATCTGTCCTTCAGGGCCAGGAAATATCTTATAGTAGTAATGCTTCACTAACATTGGTCAGTGAATGTTTTATTCACAGAATAAAGTGACTGATCAAGCTGCATTGTACTTACACTGATATGTTTAATTGAAAGTCATTTGTACAACTACTCAAAGATAATTTAAAAAGTTATAAGCTGGGCATCATTGGCTCATGCCTGTACTCCTACCTACTCAGGAGGCTGAGATCTCCAGATAGCTGTTTGAAGCCATTGCAGGCAGGAAAGTCCATGAAACACTTAACCTCCAACTAACCACCAAAATGCTAGAAGTAGAGCTGTGGCTCAAGTGCTATAAGCATCAGCCTTGAATGAATAAGTTAAGAGACCTCAGGCCCTGAGTTTAAGCCCTAGTACAAAAAAGAAAAGGAGAATAATAATAATAATAATAATAATAATAATAAGAAGAAGAAGAAGAAGAAGAAGAAGAAGAAGAAGAAGAAGAAGAAGGTATATTTCCTAGAGTTGGTACATTTCCTATATCTTGTGATGCTCTCACCTAGGTCTTTGTGGACAATTCAGGAAGTAGCCAGTAGAATGCCATAGGCTGGGAGTCCATTCAGTGTGAAATTAGACTGGTTCCAGGACATAAAAGAAGGTCTGAAAGAGTCCCTTCTTGCACTGGATATTTCACAATTCTGTGACTTCCCAATGCCTCATGGGTTTAGCTGGATGTTTACATAGCAGAATTTACTCTAGCAAAATGAGAGAAAGAGGCCTTTCTGTGGTGAGCAAGTGAGCTGATTAAGACTGACACCAGTCAGAGTTGATCTTTGTGGATCTTTCATTTCCTTGTTGCCCCTTGAAAAGCTTTATTTACTCAAGATGAACCCTGGTTTTCAACTGCTACAGGAGGACATCTCTCAATTCAACGGTCAATGAGCAGCGGGGGATAGCTCCGTCCTCGCTCGCCTTCCCTGCATCTTCACCGGCTGTTTCCATCAAAGGCAACTCAAGCCTGCCACCACCGACTCCCCGCTGTATCACCAGCATTATATCATCAGTCCTATGGAACCCCCAGACCTCCCTCCATCCTAATCATCAGGAAATTAATACTCACTGGTCAGTCACACTCTCATTAAGGATGCAATGGGTTAGAGCACTTACAGAGTGCACTGCAGTTTACCCGATGTCTTCCTACCTCTACGCTCATTGCACTTTTTCCATATGAACACACCACATTTTCTCTTGGAGCAGCACTCTTTTAAGTCATCACATGTAGAGGCTGAGAATGATGCAGGCTATCATTGAACCTTTATTTCATTTTTAACCAAAAGCACTTTGCATCTACCAAATTCTTGTTGGTAAGTTCAGCATGGGACCCTAGGGGATTCCTGAGACAGCATTCTTGTTTTCAGAGCCCCTCGCTTTGCAGTGAGGTAACAATTTTATTTAGAAAAGTATAAATGCTGCTGGTGCTTGTGTGTAGAGGGGGAGTCAGACCACTGAATGAAACATGAGGTACAGGTAGTCTATAACTTTTGCTTAGGCAATTTTGATGTGGGACATTGTGTGTGTGTGCATGTGCGCGTGCGCGTGCACACATGCATGTCAGTACTGAAACTTGAACTCAAGGCCTTTTATTTTCACTTTTTTTTCCTTGCAGTTGGCTCTCTTCCACTCAAGCCACACCTCCACTTTCTGTTTTGTTTTTGTTTCCTGATTGTTAATCAGCGATAAGAATCTCTTGGATTTGACTGCCTGGGCTGGCTTTGAACCACAATCCTCAGATCTCAGCCTCCTGAGTAGCTAGAATTACAGTATGGGCCACCAACATGTGGACATTTATTTAACTAAATTCAGAATAACGATGACTATAAATGCCAAGGCAAGTACTACTCAGAGGGGGTACGTTCATGAAAAAAAAATATGGCCAGGATACTCCAATGCTAGGATTGACCAGAAAGATGTGGATTGTGAAGTATTTTAAATGGAAATAGTAGGAAGGAATACTTTGTTCATAATAGCAAAAAAACCGACGGTTAGTCTACCACATTCCAGGGATGAGGAATAAGTTCGGGCGACACTGTCCTTGCCCTAAAGGAGCTCACAGTCACGTAGAGAGAAGGATAACAGATGGACCAAGCCAGTAGGAGCAGCAGTGGTCTTTGACCATACCAATGTGTGAGAATAGTCTCCACCCCACAATCCACATCCTCATGCCACTATCATGTACGTGTCTTGGGACTATTCCTTCTTACCCATGAGAGACCTTTCATGTGACAAGCCATGTATCCTTGACTCTCTAACATCCTTATCTCCAAAATACCCCTCTTCTACTGGCCATCTTGTCACCCACTGGAAGATGCCACCCTGGACTCACTGAAGACTTATTCTGAATTCTCTAGCCTTGAGCTCCAACTACAGACTATTCATTTCTCCTTTATCTGGATCCTCTGAGACTCCTCGGGTACTTCCCTGCCCAGAGGTGGGATCTGGATTCTGTTTCCCCAGCTATTTCTGGGATGAGTGTCTTGGTTGGAAGTTCCTGCTAAAGTACAAATTACTGTATGTACTTAAGTATTCTGTAGAACTCCCCTAATCCCCTTCCACAGATGCGTATAGTATGTGATGTACCAGACAGAAGAGCCTCTAAAGATTAGACTAGAGGTGAGTAGACATCTGTTTCTTTTATTGAGAAGCTCCCTCTAAGAAACATTCGAACAAGAAACTATTCTTGTGGTGATAGGGGGTGGAGTTAATCCACTTGCTTTCTGGCTAGTCCTCCTGAGAGAGAGGCCTATCTATTTGATCCTTGACTTGAACCAGCCTTACAAGGATTGACCTGCTCTGAACCATGTATCTTGCTCTTGTCTTGTTGTATACCAACAGCCATGGTAGTCTTTTAGTTTTTCTTTCTTTCATAACAGAGTGTGGTCTTTGTCTTTAGGACCGTTGGCCTTGCTTTGCCTCTGCTTGGGAGCCGTTCTCTCAGGATCATCTTGGTGACTCATCTCTGCCCATGTTCTCCTCATCCCATGAAGTCACTCCTAGTCTCAGTCACCTTTCTCTGTGTCCTCTAATTTCCTGAAAGGCTTAGCATGTGCCACACTGGGATTTGTTCATTTAATTCATGTATTTATTCCCAACTCTCTCTTAAGAGCATAAACCCATTGGGAGAAGAGATGTGGCTTATGTTGGTCATTCCTGAGTAATCAGAGCCTAGAAAAATCCTTGTGACATAGTTGACACTCAGTACATATTGGAATAAATGAGTTTGAAAAAGCTTAGTAATATTTCTATCAAAAGGCCCCCAGCCACAGTATTTAATCCGCACATAAATGTGGCCTATGGAGCAATTAATCAAAAACTTTGCTTATTATGCACCACCAATGGCAGGCCAATATGGAATGCTTGCAACTCCAGTGATCATTTGTCTTCCTAGGCACCATCCAGACATTGTTTTGGCTCCAGTGATTCTGGGGTACAATTAGTCAGTGAGAACACTACCAGCTACCATGCAGATTCCACTCCTGGACAAGCATGGTGCTGGCAATATTCCTACAAAGGCAGAGGCTGGGGGGGGGGGTCTCCTCTGGGGGCTGACTCTAGACCATTAGAAAATTGGGAAAATGAAACTGGATAATAATTCCCCTGATAATAGACTGAAGAACTGTTGGTATTGGCTGGTAGAAAACAATATTTTATGGTTTGAAACATCTAGTCTTTATTCAATATCTAGGCAGATCAGGATTTACTTGCCTGTGTGCAACCTTGGAAGGAAACACTCTATGAAGACATGCACGTTCATTTCATTGATCAGTAGAGGCACACCACAGTGGATTTTTTTTTTTAATTTTCCCACAGTAGTAGGGATTGAACCCAGGGTCTTATACATGCTAGGTAAGTGCTCTACCACTGAGCTACAGCTCCAGTACTTTTAAAACTTTTATTTTGTAGCTGGTATCATGACATTGTAGAGTCTGGCCTTGAAGTTGTGATCTTCCTGCTGCTGCCTCTTGAGCAGCTGGAGCTTTAGGTGGGTATCACTATGCTGAATTTTTATACGACTTTGGATACCGCAGCTATGCCTTTCAAGTGTACTGCATGAACTTGACATTTTTTCTCAGTGGCTAGTGTAAACATACCTTAAGCAATCATAAACGCTCCGATTAACATCAGTTAAGAAGCCTTGAGCACATATGCATTTAAATGGCTCTGTTGATTTCAGATCCACTCAGGCTGTAGAACTTGATACACTCAATGACACCAGAATTCAGAAAAGCAAGGTCGTTGTCTCCCTAGAATTGAGCTACCATGTCTAAAAATATAAAATCTGAAATTTTAACATATATACAAAGATGTGTGGAGGATTCACTCTATACCCCAATCTTTGCATATGTGGTATGTTTTTATCTGCATGAGAACTGTATGGAGGGTTTATAAATGAGAGCAGAGTTCAGGCACAGACTAAGGAGGCTGAGATGGTTTCAGTGCAGCTTATATCTGACTAAAGAGCTCCCACTCTTTGTCACTCTGCCCCAGGGCCTCCTCAGATCCCAGGCCACCCCTTGTCACCTACAGGTTCACAAATACCTGCATATCTTACTGGGGTCTCAGTCTCACCGATTCCCTGTTTCCATTGCTGAGGCACTTAGTGTCTTTGAAAAAAAATAGAATGGATTTGAGCTTTAACCCTACAACAATGCAGTGCTCATTCTTAGGCAGGTAGCTAGAAGGTCTGCAGAGTGACAACCAGCTCCAGGGAACTGTGCATTTCCCCATTCACTTAGTTGACTCTCAGTCAATAAGTGCTCAAGGTGTGCAATTTACTCAGTGCTGAGAACAGAGCAGGGAAGGAGAAGTTGACATTCTAACATCGAACTTGTGTTACTTCATTGATAAAATATTAAAATGGTGGGCGCATGGTAGAGAGGGAAATAAATGCCTGGTACTAGGGATGCCCTGATCTTCCTCCATGGGAAATTTCCTTGAGGGTGGTTGGAGTAGGGGCAGTGGGGGGAAGGCTAAAATGGAGTTGCATATAGCCCAAGGAATGATCCTTCAGCAGGAGAAATCCTAGCCTGTTGCAAGACCTGCAGGAAGGCAGGGATGGCTAGAGGACAGGAAGAGATAACAAGGGAGGGTAAGGAGGCTGAGACAAAAGCAGGCAGCCAACACTGAGAGCTGTCTTTCCTGCAGGCCATTCTTAATTTTTTTGAATGGTCAAGGTATTTTCCCCTTTAATTTTTTTTTAAAAACCTATTATAAAGGTGTTATAAAGAGTACTGTTTCTTCTTGGACAATGTTACCCCTTCCCTGGCTCTCTTCCAGATTTTCCCTCCCATCCCCACCCACAAGTGGTATAGTCCATTTTCAACAGAGTGTCAATTGAGTGCCACTGCCTGCAGGTCATTCTTGAGACCTTCTTCAGGTGTGCCCATCCAAGGCTTCCTACAAAATGGGTGTTATCATGTTCCCCATATAAGGGATAAGAAATATCTCGCTCAGAGTGAGGAAGTCCATTTTGCTTAGGTTTGAGCAGCCCTTAAATAGAAGATACAAACCCAAACATTGGCTCTGTTCTTTCACCAGTGCCTGTTGGTTGACCTTGCCAAAACACAAGGGAATCAAAGCACGGAGAAGTCAAATAACTTGCCCACTGTCACACAATAAGGGAAGAAGAGGAGCTGGGTGCTGGTAGCTCACACCTGTAATTCTAGCTACTCAGGAGGCTGAGATCTGAAGATCATGGTTTGAAGCCAGGCCAGGCAGAAAAGTCCCCATGAGACTCTTATGTCCAATAAACTACTCAAAAACCCAGAAGTGGAGCTGTGGCTCAAAGTGGTACAGTATTAGCCTTGAGCAAAAGAGCTCAGGGACAGCACTCAGGCTGGGAGTTCAAGCCCCACAATCACCAAAATAAATAAATAAATAAATAAATTTAAAAAGGGAATAAGAGAATAAACAAATAGTCTTTTTCCAGAGCCTAGACCACTAGCTGTGGTTCTTTGCTGCCCAATGGCTACTTGTAGTTGCTAGCTTTAAGGCCCTCACCGGGGAGGGGCCCTAGTGCCATTGCTAAGGGAGCTGTGTCTTCACCAGCCCTGGGAGGGCAGAGTGAATGTAACGCCTTTGGAACACCTATCAGGGCTCTCCTATTCCATCTACTCTCTGACCCTCCCCCCCCAACCACAGCGCCAGAGGATGGGATGAATAAGAGCAGAGTGACAATGTCTTCCCCTGAGCCTCAGTGTATTCAAGCAGGGAGTTTTTATTATCCCTGTTTTTTTCTGATAAGAAGAACATCATCTTAAGTGTCTCCCAACTGTCAACTCATGGACCAGAGAGATTCCTCCGGAGACAATGAAAACAATATGGCCCAATTTGTTATTTGGTTTTTTTCTTTAATGTTGAAAAGTACATTTTTCTCATTTCCCCCACCCCCCGTCAGTTGTCAAAACTTCACCATGTAACAAGGGGATTGGGGCTCTCCATAAAGCCCAGTGCCTGAGACAGGGGTGGGGAGCTTTGCCAGCCCCTTTTGCCAGAGATATTCTATTAGTCTTGATTGTTGATGGGCTAAGGGAGAGCTCCCTTCACTGCATCTGGCAAGACAGAGGAGGAATAAAAACAAACAAACAAATACAGCATGCTGCCTTGCCTGGCACCTGGCACTCAGAGCCTATCCTGCTGGCAGCCCCTGGCAGCATATTTGGGCAAACAGGCTGGCAACCCATTGGCCAGGGGGCCAGGATCCAACACCTCTCTTTTCTGTTGCCATCTCCTCTCTCTCTCTCTCTCTCTCCTCTTTCTCATTTATAGAGAGATAGATAGATAGACAGACAGACACGTGGATAGATGTATCCATCTTTCTAGATAGATAGATATAGATAGATAGATAGGTACATATACACATAGATATATCCATATATACATATATGTATGTAGATATATATACATATATAGATATGTATGTATGTACGCATTGATATATCTTTATATTCATATATCTCACACATACATGTATATATGTATATGTATCTATGTACATCTATACGTGTGTGTGTGTGTGTGTGTGTGTGTAGGAGGTGATTGGTGGGTACTAGTATACCGCAGAATCACCAAAAGGCCTCTCAGGTCAACATTCAAGTTTTGTCTGTTTCTACATGTACTAAATAAAACTTTTTACTGCAAGTGGCCTCTGGCTGTTTCTGTCTAGGTGCTTCCTCCAGCCACAGACACCCAGAGCAGCAGCCCAGGGTCCCATGCTAAGCAGAGTCACCTTCTGAGTACTCTCCTTAGAGAGTCTTGGTTTTTGCCTCCTGGACTTTGGATTGTCTCGCTGCTCTTGGCTGGTGCATTGAGGCTCTAGAATGAGAAAAGCTTGCCTTTTCCTCTGTACCACTGAGTTCCTGTCTTGGCTAACGAGTGGCTGACTCATGCCGTTTTTCTCTGCTGTCTGTTAGAGCAGGTGCTCCCATGGTTTCCTTTGTAAGATTTATCCCAAAGACTCAGCTTTGTGTTTCCCTGGTCTGCTACACTGACCATATCCAGGAGAGTTTATAAGTTCTGCTTTGGCTACCAGACTACCCCCATTTTAAAGCTGATAGGGGTGAGGACTTCATTCCTTACTTGGTTTTCTCATCCTCCTAGGACTGACCATTTCCTCTCCAGATATCAAAGGGCTTGGAGGGTGAAGTAGGGGTTACTGTCAGGAACAGAACTGCTCCATGTCTTATCCTCTTCCCTTCTGGCCTTCCTCGTCCTCTCCTACTCATTCAAAAAATTTCCCAGAGAAGCCTAAACCCACATTCTCTTAAAAAAATAAAAGGCAGGGAAAATCTGCTGCATTGTTGCGTATAAATTATTGTAAAACTATAAGATAGTCTCCTCTGGGAGTTTAAAACATGCATTCATATAAGCTCTGTCTAAACACTGGCTGTCTTTAGAGTCATGATCACATCTCCATCTCTGCCTCTCCACTGTCCCGTCTCCCCTCCCCCCCCAGCTCACCCAGCTATCTTGTTATGTGGATAACAGCCAATTAGAAATCTATCCCATTAGGTCATTGCATCCTGTGCTTTCACCATTGAGCAGAGGGAATAGAGCAGATATTAGAGGTTATTTTATGGGTCTGTGGCTCTTTAAGGCCAGGCCTGATGAGGTTAGGCTGACACTTAGGAAAACAAAATAATGTCAATATCTCATGTCCCCAGGAAGTATGATTCCACAAAGTGGTAAACGTCTTACATTGAGAAATTTCCAGCCCTGAAAATTTAAAGGACAGCCATGACATTGGGAGACGCAGATGCAGTAGAAGGTTGATTGTGGCCTCTGAACTGAAGAACCATGTTCATAATTAATTGCAACTAAGTTACAAAATACAAAACAGAAGATTCATAGACAATGGGAGAAAATAATGGGAAATCCTGTCTGGCAATAAACATCCAGTCTATATTTAAAAAGAGCTTCTCTAGTACAACAATAAAAGGCAATTCATTTTTAAAAGATGGCCAAAAGACTTGAGGGGTTTTTTAACCAAAAAAGATACACAAATGGACACTAAATATATGGAAAGATGTTCAACATCATTAGTCATTAGAAAGAAGCAAATCAAAACCACAAGCAGATGCCATTTCATTATGATGGGTAAAATTTTAAAAGCAGACATTAAGAAGTATTGATCTAGACGTGGAAAAATTGGAACATCTCTGTATTGTTAGTAGAATATAAAATGGTTCAACCACTGTGGGAAACAGGTTGGTATTTTCTCAGAAAACTAAACACACAACTACTACAATTCCACTCCTGTGTATATATCTAAAATAGCTACAAGTTAGCATTCAAGATTGATAATCATTGATATGCCACTGTTCAGTGAAACATTATTCATTATCCCCAAAAGGTAGAAACAACCTGTGTCAATCAACAGATGAATGACTAGACAAAATATATATAACATACAATGGAATATTATGCAACAAAGGAGTAAAATTCTGAATCATGTCATATGAATGTGTGGCCATTTGATATATATGGCCTTGAGAAAAATAATGCTGAATAAAACAAACCAGAAGCAAACAAATAAAAATGATTCCAGTTATATGAAATATCTAGAGTTGGTAAATTCATGAAGACAAAAGAAAATTAATTACCAAGTGCTGAAGGGAGAGAGAATGGAGAGTGTTCAATGGATTCAGGGACTCTCTTTGGAGTAATGAGAAAGTTTTAGAAAAAGATAGTAGGGATAGTTGTACAACACTGAGAATGTTCCTAATATTAATGATTTGTATACTTATAACTGTAAGTATATAAGTACCTAACTAAATTTATTACATGTATACACTTTACCTCAATAAAATACCATGAGAAGAAGCTGGGTACTGGTGGATTATGCCTATAATCCTAGCTACTCTGAAGGCTGAGATCTGATTTCAATTCAAAGTTAGCTTAGGGAGAGAAAACTGTGAGACTCCATCTCCAAATGACTGGCAAAATGCTGTGCTGGAGGCATGGTTCAAGTAGTAGAGGGCCAGCCATGAGCAAGAAAGCTGATAGTGCAAGAGCCTGAGTTCAAGTTCAGTACCAACACACATGCACACACACACACATACACACACATACACACACGTATACACACACATGCACACACATACACACACGCGCACGCACACACACACATGAAAAATATTTTAAGAAGAAGCAAAGCCAAATATTTGTACAACCAAATTAACTCCTGTAGTTTCTTCAACTAAATATCAGGGTTGGAACTCACTATTACATCTTCTGATTTTCAGTCTGGTGCTTAAGCCATGACAGCATTTAGCACCAAATCTCAGTCCTACATTGAACCTCCATCGACACAAGCAAATAGATCATTATCTTTCAGTTCTTTACATATTTAGAGAAAAGCTCACAACTGCTCAGTGATCTAAAACTGGAGATGAAGGGCGATGGAAGGAATGTTTTAATATGGGGTCTATGTCAGTTTCTCTGCTTGAGATCATTTTTAGCCTTGCCAGCTAGCTTTGCCTCCAGTTTTATGAATCATTATCATTGCTAAGGAGGCTGAAGAAGGTGAGGTGAGCTCGCACAAAGTGCTGGTGCTAAGCAGATTGGGAAATAGAACTGACATCTGCAGGGCTCAAGGTCCTCATGCACATAGTCTTCTTCTTTCTCATTTCCTTGGATTATGGACTCTCCCTATCAGCATTAGGATTGAGGGACAGAGGCAGAATTGAGAAGAAGCTCCTTGAGAGTGGCTCTGAAGTTCAAGGTCAGCCAAGGTTGTCCGTGTCCCAGGTGGGAGCAAGGATGTGATCTTGCTGTGACTGTTGTGTAGCTGGAAGAAGGACAGCCCTGGGGGTTGTCTGCAAGTTGTACTACCACAAAGGAGACAACTCGACGGTGCCAGGCACAGCAAATAAAAAGACAGCTGTAACCAATGAGGGAAGCCAGCAAGCTCCCAAGGCCAGGCTCCAAGTGAACAGCAGGTGCCCTGTGCTTTCCACAGGTTGCCAGATGGAACCACCACTAGGTTTTGCCAGCAGCTCAAACTCAGTACTATGTGCTTGTTAGCAGCGTGATCCTGAGCCTGCGAGCTCATTCTGTGATGGGAAATGATCTAGGGGCCAGGAAGGAGTTCTGAAGGCCAAGGCCAACCAAGTCGAGCTTACAATAGCCAGTAGGTAGGCTGAGCAGAGCGAGACTAGGAGAGAGCAGGATAGGACAGGATAAGGGAAGGTAGCTGCAATTCACTCATGCCAAGGGCCAGGTTGATTTCTGCCCAGTTGTGCTGCCCCAGATTACTGGTCTCTGCTGCTTCTTTGGAGACTTCGATGAAGAAGAACTTGTTTTTCCCATATAAGCATGCAAGTCGTGTTCCTGCATTCACAGGAGCTTTGTTAGTTCTGCCTTTGGGGAATGAGTGCATTGCCAGATCAGCATGAGAAGATAGGCCAGTGAGGAAATGAGTTGATCCAAGGAAACAGGTCATTACAAACCTGTATGTTTTGCCTTCATTTACTCCATCACAAGTGATCTTAAAGCACCTCTACTGCTCATTAACACTGCTAAGGAGCAAAGTATTTAAAGTCAGCCCTTTCTCCCCATTTATTCTCTATGATTCAGTCCAGTTTCTGGGATGATGCTTCATCAATAAACACATTCCTACTGTCTGTTGAGACTTCCTGTCTTCCAATTAGAAGAGAGGAACAAAACACGCTGTTTTTATTATATAGAGGCATCAGTCAATTTTGGCTCGATGCTGAATAGGAAATGCTGATTTTTCAGATGTTTGTGTAGCAGAAATAACAAAGCATCCACTTGGAAGGCAATGGGATTTTTCTCAGCCAAACTGCGCACAACTGGGATTTTGTTTTTTTAGCAGCTCAAAGGAGGAGGAAGCAAGCAAGAACATGGCCCCAAAGGGAGGCAGTCAGCTACTCCCTCAGACCTGGATGTGTGATCTGGTGCAAACGTCTAGCCCAGAAACCTCATAGGCAGCCTCCTGTCTCATAGTTATTAAAATCCTGGCCTGGATAAAGTATCAAATCCCCATGTAGGCTGACTGCTTGCCTGTGGGAGGTGAACACGGAGATGCATGCACTAACTTCCAGCTTGTATTCATGAGCCTCTTCACTGAACACTGAAAATGGAAGCTCTCTGGGGCCTCCACCGGCTTGAACACCAAACTTAGGCCTTCTTGCTTCCCAGCAGGCAATACTTTGGATTCTTGGAGACTTAAAATTTTCAACTACAAACTTGGAAGTAGGATGGGAAAGGTCTCGTGGTTGTAGTTCATTGCTAACATCAACACACTGAGAGAAAGTATGGAGGAGAGGGGAAGAGAGAGAGGGAAAAGGCAGGAAGTGGGAGGGGTAGAAGAAGGAGAAGCTTGTTGTGTGTTGGCCTGTGGACAGGTTTCACTTCCCCTTTCGCTAAGTGTGAAGCCAGTGATTTATTCTTTGTTTTGGAGGTGATATGGTACAGGGTTGGGGACTGTAGAACAATTCATAGCTAAAATCTGATGAGTACTTTTTAAAATCATAGATAACCAATGTTACATTACGCTACCTAATTGGGTTACCTAATGTAACCCAAGTCGAAGTGGAATACTTTGAGGGCAGCCTGTATGCTGCTATTACACACACACACACACACACACACACACACACACACACACACACACACACACACACACACTCACCAAAGCTTCAAAAACAATTTATGTATTTTGCTGAATTTCTATTCAAGAGGAAACATGGAGGACTTATACTATACATCTTCTAAAAGAGTTTCATAGACATGTCTCCTTTTTGCCAAAGCCTCTTCCTTCATCATAGCTATTCAAGAGAAGCTATATCCAAGCATTTCTGGCCCATATGGACTACATTCCTCACTTTAAGCCTCTTTCTCTGGCTTCCTACATAGTTCTTCCCTAATGGACTAGTCCATCTTCTCACATGTGTGGAGGAACCTCTCTATGTCTCCAGTGTAACTTTTCTACTCATTACCCCAGTCAGGATAACAAAAGCCCACAGATGGGTGATAAGAACCTGCTATTCTTGAATGACATTGCCGATTGGCAGGATGAATGGAGAAAAAGCAAAAAAAGTACTTGGCCCAATGCCTGATACATTGGGAACCAAAATGATAGGAATGGAGGGAGAAAAGAGACAGAGTTTAAGACCAGGATACTCACCATGTGTCCTCAGCTACATAACTCTCTGGATTCAGTGACCTTGTATGTCTCTCAAGTGTTAGGACTTCTGAAACACTGTGACCTCTCAAAAGCCCCGACGGTCTACCAGGATAAAAAGACCCCATTTAATGAGGAGAGATGATGCCCTTCCTCACTGGCATTGTTTTGATCTGACTCAACTTTAGGATGGTTTCTGATGGGGGAAAAATAACCTGAGATCAAAATGCTTTCCAAAGGAACAGAACTGATTGAAAGGAGGACTTCCCTGAGAGACTGTTGAGACGCTACATGAAGATCCGAGGCCCATAAAACCCCAGCTCACCTGCAGCACAATCCTTAGAGTGGGAAGAGACAGTGCTTTGGCTTAGCCTGCTGGTTCCTGGCAGACTCCACCAGCTGCCTCACCAATGTGGGCCTGCACCGCGTGTCTGCTTAGATCATGAACTTCATTATGAGAGGAAAAGGGCTGGCTCAGGAACGCCCATCCTGGGCCCGATACCCATTTCAGATTGATCAGAAGAATCTCACTATAGCAGTGGCACAGGCTGTCTGGCCCCATGAGGCCATGGGAATAATGAACCCTCCGTCCCCACTGGGATGCTTGCTGGTTTGTGTAGCTGGGCACCTTTTGTTCTGAATGGTAACGTATTTAAAGGCAGGATCAAAAGGCTTACACACTGGAAACCAATGAGAAAAAAGGCAGAAGAGTCTGTTTGTCGTGGCTATGCTCCTTGCTTCTGTGTCTCTCAGATGCCAGAGATAAGCTTCTCTCAAACTGATGGTCAACAGAGGGATAGGCGAGAAGAGAAACAGAAATAATTTATCCTCTTTCATCTAAGGGCTCCTTAGCAGCCCTGGCCCATTGCTTACTCCCACAGCCTGACTTGCTCCCAGGCTGGGTTGGTGCTCCCAAAGAGAAGAAGGGGGTGGGGGAGGAGGAGGAGCAGTAGCAGCAGCAAAGGAATACTGAGTGTCTACTGTGTGCTTTGTGCAAGGATGGCAGATAGGTACCGAGTCATCTCCGTGTTTGCCTGAGGTGACTAAAGGCTCCTTATGCAAGGTCACACCACTGGTACATGGTAGAACTGAGATCAAACACAAAAGGATGAGGGTCCAGACAGATGAACAACAGGTGGAGGGAATAATAACACACAGCAACCTTCTTTTGAAGGGCAATTTGACAATAGTATTAGGCAGTTCTCAAAAATGAAAAAAAAATTTTCAAGACAGCAGTTCTAAGTTGGGAATGTGCCACAAGGAAATAATCTAATGAGGGTAACAGCCTAAGGGCGTTGATTATGATGATGTTTATAATTAGAAGCCATGGTACATGTCTTGGTATTGATTAGTGAGAATCACTATGTCTTTCTTAAGAATGATGTGACTATGTATTTACTCACTTGGAAATAAATATGGGAAAATAAGCAGGCCAACAGACTATATGTACCATGAGATCCAATTTTATGAAAAAAGAGAAAGATGCCCATTTATCGTTTATATTGAATAAATCTGGAAGGTTAGATAAACTGATGTTTTTTAAAAACTGGAGTGATTATTTCTGAATAAAACAATAGTTGGTTCTCTTCCCTTTCTGCTTTCTCCTTTTAACATAACAAAAAATTACTATCTCCTTTTAACATAACAAAAAATTGCTATCTTTACTATTTCAAATTGTACGGTTTAGTAAGACTGAACTCTTTGGTCACATTGCTGTGAAGTTATTTTCCTAATTGTACACCCAGTCTGCTAAACTCTTTTCATAGTACAAAACTGAAACAAGACACTATCTACCAAACAAGTCCCTATTTCTCTCTTTTCCTCCTCTCCCTTTTTCCCTCTCTTCTAGTCCCTAGCAATCATCCATCTTCTAAATTTACCTACCCTATACTCCTCACAGAAGTGCAATTCATGCATTATGTCTTTTTGTGACTAATGTATTATCCTTTATATAAAACCCTCAAGGTCACACATGTGTTAGCATGGGTCAGAATATTTTTTTTCTGTTTTAAGGCTGAGTAATATTCTATTGGAAGGCTACACATTTTGTTTATCTCTTCATCCATGCATGCACACCTGATGGCTTCTTACCTTTTGGCTAATGTGAATTATTATTTCTATTCTCTTTGCTTTCTTGTATTCTGCAGGAAACAGTTCCATTTGTAACATTTTTAATGTGAAATCTAGAGTAGAAGTGTACAGAGTGTGAAGTCTTTTTTAAAAAAACAACAATGAAGTATTTCTGCAGGAATACTATATATTGGCAGCTTAGAATTACGCACACTGGAATAACGCACACTTGGATTTCAATTTCCAGGCCACCATGCACAAGTTCTGTGACTGCAGAAAAATTATTTAACCTCTTAAAATTGATTTCCTCGTGTAAGAGAACTCCAGATTCTAACATGCGTTATCATGGAGTGATAAGGCTCAAAGGCCAGGCCAGGTCCACGGTCAGCACTCTTAATTAGTAAGGCAACGAGGACACTGGTGCCATTTCATTTTCCTTGTACTCAGGCACTTTCCTGTCTGTCCCAGAGGCTTTCCTCAGGCGAGTCTCTCTGCTTTCAATATTCTCCCTTGCCTGTTCCAAGAAATAACCCTTGCATTCCCATTGCTGTTGAATTCCCTGGGTCCTTTGGCCTCCTGACTGGGTCTGCCCTGCCCCCACGAAAAATGCTTCTAATACAATACATAGCTAACTTTCTCCTGTCTCTGTACTTCTGTCCCCCCCCATCTAGCTATAGTTAGCACCCAGAACCTCACTCGGCGATGTTGTCTACAAGTGAACACATGAAGGTATAAAACCTTGGGAAATGAAAAACGGATCCTAATTCTTCACACGGGGAAGTGGCATCTGTCTGGCTAGTCAGTGCTACTCCATACCCTTCTTCCTGTCCTCCTTTGTCTCTCCATCTGACATACCCCATCTTTGTACCCCCAGCCCTGGCATTCTCTCTGCCTGTCAGTTTTCCAATTGGGGCCTGTCATGGAGGAGGCCATCACTCTGGCTTTGCTAGGGAGTAAGGTAGTGCTCACCTGAAATTGCACAATTCATCCCACAGGTGCAGCATGCGTGCAGCATGTGGAGAAATTACACCTCTAAGCTGCCAGAATATGTTCAAACAGCCAAGAGCAGAAGTTGGCCCAACTGGGACAGATCTACAAGGCAGCAAATATGCACAGCAAGCTTGCCGGCAAAGTGTTTTCATTTCTCAGGGGAATGTCCACCAATTTCTGCCTATCTACGGCTTCGTTCTTCTCTTTGGTTCAAGAGGTAATTCTTCTTTCCAAAACCAGAACTAGGCAAGGAGAGCTGGAGCCTGAAAACCATTTACACGTACCGTTCCTCTTCTGCATTACAGAACTTTATCCAACCAGCTCATGACTCAACTTGGCTTCAACTAACAGCAGTGCATTTACTGTTTGTTTTGTTTTTAGTTTATCAGAAAGTCAAACATGGTGATTTTTTCCCCCAAGTTTGTGTCCATCCCGCATCTGAGCCTTTGAGATAGTCTCTGTGGTAGGTTTGATGATTTTAATACAATCAATGTGCAAAACAAAAGTTTCAAAGTTTTTAACACTGAATGTAGCTATGGAATTTAGTTATCCAAAAGCTACTTGGCCCTATGCAACTCTTCCATCTGGCTATTCATGTGTGTCCTTAAGAAAATCACTTACTAAGAAACTAGTAAACCTACATAAAGTGGTTCTCTGAGTTCAGTGAGCCATTCCAACAAATTGAACATAAGCAAGAGGCTGTGGAAACACTGAATTTATAGTTGGTTAGTCAGAAGCATAGCTAACAGCCTTTATTTGGTTTTGGTATCTGAACTGGGGAGCAATGTGAGGCAACTTGTGGGTTATGATGCTATCTCCAGGGTTCTGATCCTGTCAGAATTAAGTTGAATTACACACTCCAGTGGTTTCCACATGAGATCCACATGGGCTCTCCAATGGGGAAAATCCAGGGACTGCAGAATGTTTTGGACTTCAAAATTTTAGATGAGGTGTACTCAATCAATAAGGTCTAAACAAACATTCTTAAAAATTCTAAAAGCTCCCAACACTGAAACAGTTCTGGTTGCAAACATTTTAGATCAAGGATCCATAACCTGTAGGTGGCAAATTTGAAGTCTACAGCTGTGTTTTGTTGAATATATTCAGTCTTGGCTTCCTTTTTAGGTTTTGGGCCAATACCAGGGCATGAACTTAGGGTCTCATGCTCTCTTTTAACTGTTTCCACTCAAGGCTAGCACTCTACCACCTGAGCCACACTTCCACTTCGTACTCTCCTGCTAGTTAATTGGAGAAAAGAGTCTCTCAGAATTGTCTGCCCAGGCTAGAATTACAGGTGTGAGGCTGTAATGGTTACTCTTTCTTTAAGAGGATTAATGCCCCCCCCCCAGCAAGGCCAAGAATATCTTTTACCACAGTCTATTCCAACCCCCATTGCCTCTCACTCTGCTCTACTTTACTACATATACTTGCTGGCCAACTTCCACAGGCCTGTATTCAAAAGCTGTCCTCCATATTAAAATGTTAGCCTCCTCAATCCAAAAGATCATATGGAACCCTGAATAGCAAAAATAATCCTTAACAGAAAGAACAGTGTTGGAGGAATATCAATTCCAAATTTCAAACTCTACTACAAAGCCATAGTAATCAAAACAGCTTGGTACTGGCACAACAACAGACCTCAGGACCAATGGAATAGAATTGAAAACCCAGAAATGAACCTACAGACCTATAGCCATTTAATCTTCGATAAGGGAGCTAAAAAAAATAGAATCAAAGAAAGACGGCCTCTTCAGTAAATGGTGCTGGCAAAACTGGTTAATCACTTGTAGAAAACTAAAGCTAGATCCTTATATGTCACCCTGCACCAGAATCAACTCCAAATGGATCAAAGACCTCGGAGTCAAAGCAGACACTCTGAAAACATTACAGGATGGAATAGAAGAAACCCTAGGTCTCCTTGGCACAGGCCGAAATTTTCTTAATAAAGACCCAGAAACACAACAAATCAAAGAAAGGTTGAACAAATGGGATTGCATGAAATTGCAGAGCTTCTACATGGCAAAGGACATAGCTAGCAAGATCAATAGAAAGCCCACGATTGGGAGAAGATCTTCACTAACCATACAACGGACCAGGGTCTCATATCTAAAATATACCTGGAACTCAAAAAATTAAATCCCCCAACAACAAATCCTCAAAGAAGCAGCTGCCCAATTAATAAGTGGGCTTAAGACTTAAAGAGAAACTTCTGTGATGAGGAAAGAAGGATGGCCAATAGACACATGAAGAAATGCTCAACCTCTCTAGCCATAAAAGAAATGCAAATCAAAACAACATTAAGATACCACCTCACCCCAGTTAGAATGGCTATAATCAAGAACTCTAATAACAACAGATGCTGGAGGGGATGTGGACAGAAGGGAACCCTACTTCATTGTTGGTGGGAGTGTAAACTTGTTCAACCACTTTGGAAAGTAGTGTGGAGGTTCCTCCAAAGACTCCACATAGAGCTCCCTTCTGACCCAGCAATCCCACTTTTGGGCATTTACACAAATGATCACAAACAAGACCATACTAAAGCTGCCAGCACAACTATTTTTATTGCAGCATTATTTACCATAGCTAAGATATGGAACCAACTCAGATGCCCCTCAATAGATGAATGGATCAAGAAAATGTGGTATATATACACAATGGAATTTTATGCCTCCATCAGAAAGAATGACATTTCCCCATTTGTTAGGAAATGGAAAGACTTGAAAAAAATTATATTAAGTGAAGTAAGCCAGGCCCAAAGAAACATAGGTCCCATGGTTTCCCTTATTTGCAATAACTAGTATATGCCTGAGACAAGCAGAAACAGTCAGATAAGTTGATGTTAGGTGAAATGAACCCCAAGATAAGTATTCAAATGTTTTTTTTTCTTTCTTACTTTGTTTCTAACATATTTATAAGATGATTTCTTTGTTACTTTGTATGTCCCTCCCCCACAGTATAACCCCTGTTTTCACTGTATTTGATGTTGGTATAATTTGTGGAGGGGAAGGGAAAAACAAATTGTTTAAATAGGGATATAGGTGGACCCATTGCAACAATGAGATGTACAAGTCGTTATGTCGCAAAACTAACCCACCAGGGGTGGGTTGTGGGGGGGGATGGGGGGGTGGGAGGGGAGATGGGAAGGGATGGGAAGGGGAAACAAGGAGGAGGCAACAATGCTTGATAAGAAATGTACTCATTATCTTGCCCATGTAATTGTAACCCCTCTGTACGGTATTTTCACAATAAAAAATTAAATTAAATTTTAAAAATAAAATAAAATAAAGTGTTAGCCTCCTTCAGAATTCCAGAGTAACTGGACATTGCCTGCATGCTTAAGGAAATGAAACTGAGTAGTTTCCAGTACTGGATGCGATTTCGCCTATGCATAGCCAGCATGCTGGGTTTTAAATTAAATGTCTCCTATGTGATAGCCCCACTTTCTCCAGAAGAATTTTAGGTCCTTGAATGGGATCCTTTTTTTCCCCTCTCTGTGTGTTTCATATGTCACCCTCCAAAACCTTTACAGGACATCCTACAAGACAGAACCTGACGATTAAGTCACAGAATTTCAAACTTGGCTATTAAGATAGTTTAGCTATAGCTTCCTCCTCCAAATAGTAATTTTGAAATCTAATCCCCAGTGTACAGTGATAACAGTGTGAAAACTAAATCCTACTATGGTATTTAAAGGAAGGCATGGCATTTAAAGGTCTTTGGGAAGTAATTAGGATTAGATAAGGGCACTGGGAAGGTTTTCTGTGATTGAATACTGGTAGCTTTATAAGAAGAGGGAGAGAGACAAGAACATATACTCGTACTCCCTTTGAGTCTTATGAGTCTTATGAGTCTTCCGCTAGCTTGAGAATCTGTCAATAAGAAGGCCTGAAGGCCTTTTGCCCATGAACCTCTAGAAACATAAGCCATAGCAAACCTGTTCTCTTTAAAACTCACCTATTCTGTGTTATATTTATATATGGGAAACAGAAAATGGACTAACACAGTTATTCTGTGTAGCGACCATCAAGAGCATGTGGTAAGTTTGTACAATTATGTACATTATTGAGAACGAGAACATACAAGGGGTCCAGAAGTTCTTCAGAGAGATATAAATTGACTAGACTTCATCAAAGGGTCAGAGTCCTATAGGCTAAGGCCAAATTCAAAAGTGCACACATACATTTTTGTCCACTATTTTTAGAAAACTAAATGTAAATCATATACAACATTTAAAAGTAAAATGTCATAAGCTAGAAATACAGTTCTACTGAAAAATATAAAAGATCTTAGCATGTTTCTTTGGGTTTGGCTTAGGTTTCCCTTATTTGCAATAACTAGTATATTTTTGAGACAAGCAGAAAAGGTCAGATAAGTTGATGTTAGGTGAAGTGAACCCCAAGATAAGGACTCAAGTGGTTTTTCTTTCTTGCTATTGTTTCTAATATATTTATAAGGTGATTTTTTTTGTTGCTTTTTATGTCCCTCCCCCATGGCATAACCCCTGTTTTCACTGTATTTGATGTTAGTATAATTTGGGGAGGGGAAGGGAAAAAAACAAATTGTTTAAATAGGGATACAGGTGGACCCATTGCAACAATGAGATGTACAAGATGCTATGTCAAAAACCGAACTTTACAACTTTGGCAAGGGGTTGGGGGGGGAAGGTAGTTGTGGAGATGTGAGGACAGGGATGGTAAGGGGAAACAAAGGAGGAGGCAACAATGCTTGATAAGAAGTGTACTCATTACCTTGTTCATGGAATTGTAACCCTTCTGTACAGTATTTTCACAATCAAAAAAACTCACTACTTAAAAAAAGACCTTGGCATGTAAAAACTCCTTCATGCCCTTCTTCCTGGGTGTGTTAGAGGCTCACTCCCATCCCCACCTTAGATTACAACCATCTTCTCAGGCCCTGGAGTACTGGGCTCGGTCTCCTCCATTCACAGCCTCTGTGGGCATCTGGCCCTGTGGGCCTTCCTTCTCTGCAGCCTCACACCCCTTTAATGAAGCCATCATCTTGCTAGGGCTGCTGTCCTCTTGGTGGAGATCTGTGTGATGTCATCCGTTTGGCTGCTACAGGCACAGCCCCAGTCTTCCAGCTGCATCTCAGGAAGAAAACAAACTAATACTGCTCTGATCTTACAACACAAACATACATTTGGAAGGATGGATGGATGGATGGATGGATGGATGGATGGATGGATGGATGGATGGATGGATGGATGGATGGATATAAGGGGTTAGGACCTTGTGAAGAAGCTTTTGAAACTTAGCCTCTATCTAAAATAATGGAAGTTCACACTGAAAAGTCAGTCGCACAGAGGGTGGCTGAGAATGAGGAAGTAGATTAACTCACATCCCTGGACAGACATGGCAGTTGGACTGAGAGAGTGATGGGTGATGGAAGAAGTCAAATCAAATAAGTGACAACCTGTCAACACCAAAAATGAGTGGCTGTTAACAAGAAACACTTTTTTCTCAGTGGGAGGATGGAGTCATGCAAAGAGCACAGTGGTCAACAGAAAGCACATGAAATATTTCTCTTAGAGCAGCACAAACATTGCTGTCTCCATGTACAGGTTGGATTGCTTAGGGATTACACTCATTTGCTACACGTTAATGTCCAGTCAATATCAGGCTGCATAGACAATACTGGTCCCATACAATAGTAATGCAGCTCAAAATCCCTATTGGCTGGAAAAGTTGTAATCATAGTGATGTCCTAGAATATGGCATTCCTCATATGTCTACAGTGGTACTGTAGATACTACAACATTGATAGCATTTAAAAGTATAGTACATTTCCAACATTCTGTCTTGTGTATGTTGCAGTTGCATTGGTTCTTTGTCTCGCCATTCTGTTGTTCCCCTTCCCTAATTCAAATAAATGTATATACGATACCAGGGTACCGAAATCAAAGGAGGGGAAAAGTAGGAGAAAATTGAGGGAAGAGGTAACAAGTTTGACAAGAAATGTACTTATTACCTTACTTATGTAACTATAACCCTTCTGTACATCACTTCGACAATTAAAAATGTAAATTTAAAAAACGTAAAGCACATAACAATAACCTACTATATAACCTACTACTATAATAGTTGATGATGATAATAAGTGACTGCTTATGAGTTTATGGTTTATGAGTTTATTGTATCATACTTCATATGATGAATACATTTTATTGTGTAGATTATAGTAAACATATAGAAACATATATGCATGTGTATATGTTTACATATATGTGTGTGTATATGTTTGTGTTTACTGTAATCAGTATGCTGTTATACCAATGGCAGCCTCATATAACTTGTGTTTACTACATCTCTACATGCCAACTGACTCTCCTGTGTACCATCTAGAATATGTAAATATACTCCAAGTTGATTGTCCAATGTAAAAACCAACTAAAGACAAACGAAATATCCTTAGAATGTATCTCCATTGTTAAGTGACACCTGACTATGTTCCGTTATATGAATCTGGGAAACAGGACTCTGGGTTTCATCTGACCTGGTTTCTACTTCCTACAAATTAAGAACTGAGGAGCTGAGACTTAGAGGTGAAGTCTATCTTCCATTTGGACCCAGAGTTCTTAAAATAATTTCCAGAATAGAAATAAAAACTCTACAGACATGAATAGGTAAGTGACTTGGGGACCTTGTTAAAATACAAATTCGGATTCAGTAGATAAGGGTAGAACCTGAGGTTACGCATTTTTAAGTAAGCTCCCAGGTGATGCCAGGGCTGCTGCTCTAAAGACCATATTTGACTCAAAGGGCAGTGGAAATTTACTTTAAATGTAGCAATGTCAGAGGTAATGTTAAAGCTAACTCCTTCTAGGTCAGGGGTATCTAGACCTTGAAAAACTTAGAAAGGACCTATTTCTGGATTGATGAAAGTTTTTTTGAAGAAATTACCCCTAAAATGGAGGTTAAATGATACAGAAAAAAGTCTAAAGTTGTCATTTCCCTACAAGTGTTTTCTATAAAACGATGGACACGATTAGCCTCTCCTCTGCAGGATTGGGGGTGGGTGGCAAGATGACATGAAAATAACTTGGCTACAAAGTGTGTGTGTGTGTGTGTGTGTGTGTGTGTGTGTGTAATTCATTCAAAAGAGAAAAATGAAATTATGTCATTTGCAAACATATAGATTGGAACTGGAGATCACCATGTTGAGCAAGACAACACAAGTACAGCTAGAATCTGCTGGCCCATGCCTATAATACTAATTACACATGAGGATGAAGTCTGAGGATTCACCTGAAGTTTTTGTTCTCAAATTTTACATCTGATTATCAGCCCCTGCTATGCTAAAAGAAGAAAAGCAACCACCAAAGAAGTAGCCCCTACCTACTCCTAATCTTTCTGGAGTCAGTCTGTACACACAGATTCACATACACTGCAAATTTCAATACTCTGCTTATGGCAATGACATCAGCTGATGGTGGTTTCTTTGGCTCACTTTTGTTGAGCCCATAAACACACTACCTGCTTGACACCTGAGCCATAAGAAGCAATAGGCACAGGACAGTGTTTCTCAGCCTTGACAGTTGCCATATTCTGCTTTGACAATTCTTTATTTTAGGGGCAGGGTGGAGAGCAACATTCCTCATTTCTATTGTATCTCATGCTAATTAAAATGACCAGAAGTGAGAAATGAATTAATGTTCCAGTGAATGGGGGGGGGGGGGGGTAGACTGTCCCTGGTTGAGAACCATAAGGATTACTTTTCCCATGTTCTTTATCTGTAAGGACTTGAGGCTAATACTTACTCCTGAGATGTTAGCTTCTTCATCCTCACAAAGTTGAGGTGGCTTAATGGGAACGTTGATGCTAATACTATTGCCGCCTTGTTAGATGGATCCTTGGGAAGATGACATCAATTCATCGCATAGAGTTCTCAAAAGAGGGACAGGGCAGAGAGGAAGGGCCTAGAAGACACCTGCTGGGATTATTACCTGTCTTTCACTATCAACAAACATGCTATGGACCCATTATGCAGACTGCAAATCTTGGGGGAGGGGGCAGTTTGTCAGTATTACAAATCTCAACAAATAAGCACCTAAGTTCTCTGTCTTTATTGTCTAAGAGCATGGGAAGTGACCAGCATAGGAAATGTATCAGCCTACAAGTTGAAAAGGTACAGTGAGAAAGACAGTAGAGGGGGAACTGAATTCCCTAGGGGTGAGTATGTGGAGGTCCTTTTCACACCCAAGGATTTTATTATATTTCCCATGGGTGCATTAACTCTTCAGGTACAAGCTCCAACCAACAATACCCACCCCCAACCCTTTAAACCTCCCAGCTCCACCACATCTGTCTGCCTGTTTCTCTCTCTCTCTCTCTCTCTCTCTCTCTCTCTTGCTCACTCTCTCTCGCTCTCGCTCTTTCTCACACACACACATACACACACACAGAGGAGGAGAAACAGCAAGAGAAGGCAATCTAGATATATATTTTGCTGTGGCAAATGTACCACTGGCCTAGGAAGCCAAGACAGATTGTTACGAGCTTTAAAACTCCCAATTAGAAAAGGTATGGTGATCGTTTATTTGTTTCTCATGAATCCTTTTCCATTCTGCCACTTCAATCAGTTAGGGACAGAAGATGTCTGGTATTGGTTTGTAGGGAAGACTTGTGCCTAGCTGTTGTGTTAGCACCCAATACTTCTCTCATCCCTCAACCTACAAGAAGCAACTTAGCTCATTCTGTTGCATTCCTACCAAGAGGCTGTATTCCACAAGTCCCCTGGGGAGCAGGAGCAGGGCAGACTGCACGCTGCGATACCCACAGGCAGCTCTGTGTGGATAGGCACGGTGAGAGATGGAATGGCAAACACCACCCTGGCAGCCTTTCCATCACAGAGAAAGACAGAAAGCCGAGGGGATCTCAAGGGAGCCTGGGAAAATCAACACAATGCCTGAGTATGTTTTCTAGATGGGCAGAAGGAAAAAAACAAAACAAAACAAAACACCAAACGGTTTAAAGAAGATAATGACCCAAGAAACCATATCAGCACGATAAATAAGAGATTGCCAAGCTGCGATTGCAGGTTGAAGGTTAGGCAAATTCTTATACATAACAAACAAGCAATTTAAATGACTCTTGGACAAGTCTCAGCGGCATCATTTAAAGCACCACCTTGAATTTATTTTGCAGCGGTTGCTATGCCAACAGGAGGATTGTATTCCAAAGGGGAAATGGACACTCCACCCCCACACTGCCTGGCACTGATTCTGCAACTCTGCTGGGTTTCTCACCGCTCCCTGGTCTTGTCTAGCCTCCTGTCACCCCTCCACCTAGAAACCTCCCAGATTTATTTCTGGGGCATCGCCGGCTGTGCACATCATCTCTCGCACTCTCTCTTTTGAACATTCTATGCATGCCCCTTACACTTTGGGTCCAGACCATAAAACCTCTCATCCCCAGCATAGCAGGAAATACTTTTAGTCAATCCTGAGTCTAGCACAGTGTCTTAAATGCGGAAGGTGGCATGAAAAGTCCAGTTGGTGAGTTCTAACAAATAAAAATAAAACTCTCAGATACCATATTTGCCACAGAGGAGGGATTTTAGGATGCTATTATTGTTTTAAGCAACACACAAAGCATCAAAGAGAATGCCTCCTCACACTAGGGTAGATGCTTCATAAATATTGCTGATTGGATAGGCACAGGAATAAGTAAACAAAGGCATCTTAGATAAATTGGGTTGTTTTTTTTTCTTCAATTCTCTCATAGCTAAAGTTTGCCAATGAAAGATCAGGCACGATGTACAACAGAACTAGTTACCGGAATCATAGGTGCTAATTACCGAATGTTAACTCCCTGTCAGGTCTTGTTTTAAGCTTTTCATTTATATTCTTTCCCACTATCACAAATACGCTGCAAGGTTGGTTCCCAGCGGTGTTGTAATTACTAGGTAGTGAGGTAGGTGGCTGAAATCTTTTTGATTTTGTTTCTGACCTCTCCATTCTGTTAACTTCTTACTACATTGGCTTCAAAATGTATTTCGAGATAAAAACCCACTTCTAAGAAGATAAGATATTGCAGGCAATAGCTATTGATTTCTTAGGTCTACTCTGTTGTGCTGGGTACTAGGAAAATTACACGAAAGCTCTAAAAGAGGCCTCCAACCCCTAGAAATTCATCTATACAATATCTTAGATGATCATAAGCTCAGGAAGGGAGAATATACCTGAGTGATCTCAAGAGTGTCTAGGAAAAATCAACACAATGCCTGAGTATGTTTTCTAGATGGGCAGAATAAGAATAATGCAACTAAATCAGGATGTTGCAAAGGTAGGCTTTGAACACATACCTGTGGGGCCCTGGTCTCAGAACTAGCATGAAGTTCAGTGCTTAGAATAGAGAATGAGACAGAATGGGGCTTGCTCAAGTCCTAGCCTTTCCTTGTGCTATCAGAGGAGAATGGGCAAGTTAACCAGGGCTCTGTCCACCTCAGGCTCCTCAGGTGTAACATCACCTTCCTCCTGGAGATGAGCACTTTGTGTCTAGCAGAAAGAGGATGACAACAGGCAATAACAACCGTGACTACTGATATCACTAGGAGTTGCACAACACAGAACTTGCTCTTCATTTTTGGAAATAAAGGTCGCTCAAAGATAAGGCTCTGTTCCATGTTTACATGGTTCCAAGCACAAAGTATACCCATATGGACACTGAAATAGTGAATTCTGTGAGCAAATGTCCTTCCCACCCTCTCTGTGGAAAAATAGAAGCAATGCCACCCTATGTGTACAAGCCACTTAACACATTAGCTATATCTGAAATCTATATCCATATCTCTATTTCCATCTCCATCTCTATATCTATATTTGCTTTCATTTATAGCGTGCTCATTTTTTCAATCATTGAAGAACAGAGAGAACGCTCTTCTATCTTTGGCAGAACTTGTGTCTGTCTTGCTTCCTCTGAGCTTCTGTTTACATCTCAGTTACATATCGACATCATTCCTGACTTCTGCCTTAATTAGCAGCATAGTTTGAGAGCAGAAGGCAAAGAAATTATCTTGGTGCATGGAGACAGGGGAAAGAGAAAACAAGGGGAGAAAACCAGAATCCTCCACCTACCTCCCAGTTTCTGTTAGTTGTGCATGAGGTGTTTGTGAATGCGGGCTTGCCTGGGAATTTTGAAGGAGAGGGGAACTCTAAGGCCATCTAGTGCTGGCAAGTTTCTTCCCTTGTGTCTCAGATTCTTAAACTTCATTGTCAAGTGTATTTGTAGCACACATTTAGAAAACAGTCGTGTCCAATAACCATTTCAGGAACGTATTGTAGAGCAAAAGCTGTACATCAGCCGCACAGATTTGGAGATGCGATGTCTCTCAGAGGGCAGTAACTCAATGTAAGTCTGTCACCTGTGAGGACAGCATCCTCCTCACTGAGCTCCTTTGAAAAGCATGGAGTATGAGGCTGAGTTCTTTTTAACCTTAAATCTATCTCCCTTTCTCTCTGAAGAGAGAGGCAGATTTGAGAAGCAGGCAAGTGCTTCCAGAAAAGCTTAGGAAATGAGCACAAGGACCACAAGAAATTAGTGTCATAACCTCCGAGCCAGTGAAGCTACTCGGAATCTGCCATGACCAGAGGTCACCTTGATGGGAGTCAATCTTCTGCCCGTGGAACTGCAGTTATGGGTAATGGCATCTGGATACACACTCACCTAAAAGCTTGTAGAGAGGATGATTCGTAGGGGCTGGTGGCCACTTTGCAGAGTTTTTCCTGGAACCCAGCACAGAAGAGGAGACAGAAGAGATCAATAACTACTGCCTGAAATATCTTACCTTTTTTTGAAGAAGGTTTTATCTCCAAACACATTTTTCTTAATGCCAGTAGTAAGAAAGAAACAGAATAAAGTGGTCAGTTTAAAAAAATTCAAAAAAGGTTAGTATTCACCTTGATGTTTACTAATTATATAATCTTAGTATTTGATGTATAAAGTGAGTTGTAATTAATAGGAATACTAGATACTATTTCACAGAGGTGTGTAAGGATTGAAACATGAATGAAGTATGTTGCATAATAATACCTAATACACAATGGTGATTTAAAAAAACCTATTATTGATGACAATAGCAAAATAAAGATAATTTTTTAAAAAGGTAAGATACTAGATAGAACTGCTGTTATTTGCCAGAAGAAGAAAAAAAATAGAGTGTTTATTATGGAGATGTGTCTAGGTTTCCATTCTGATTAGGAAACAAATCATTTGTCTTTCACAGAGGCAAATTTAAAGTTGAAGTGGTAATATACAAGTTATATATCTTTCCATTAGAAAAGTGTGTCCAGTGTGGGCTGAGATGTATTCAACAACAGACTATCCAAAAAGGTTACTGCTTATGTGCAATTATAGTCTGTTAAAATGAATTTTATGAGGGCAAAGTATATACAGAAATTCATTCAAATATATAGTACTCATTAAGTTCTAGTTGACTTCAATAGAATGTTTTCCTCAGATTTTATTGAGCTCTTGTGTTTGTAATCAGTCAACCTTGAGTGAATGAATGTGTTATGTAATATACTTTCAAATGTAATTTTCTCTATTAACATTGTTTTACAACAGCGACTATGTCCCCCTCCCATTCCCAGCCGTTGACAGTTCCCTGGGGTAAATTCTCCCAATATGGAATCCCAGGCTACTAGAAGAATATCAAGGAACCCACAGTTGGAATTTGTCAGCAGCACTGTGTTTATACAGTAAGGATTGAGTACATTTAAATATCTCAAAAAGTAACTAGTAGGTGATGAAGATTGAGTCTTTATAACCCTTCTTTTTAAAATAATGTAATTCGAATTTAATCTTTAATTAAATTTGTATTTTAAAACTGGCTTATCAAATTCCTGAAATTTTAATTAATTTATTTATTTTGTCAGTCATGAGGCTTGAACTTTTCCTAGTCACTGTCACTTCAGCTTAAGGCCAGCCCTCTACCATTTGAGCCACAGCGCCACTTCCGGTTTTCTGGTGGTTTATTGGAGATAAGAGTCTCATGGTCTTTCCTACCCGTGCTGGCTTTGAACGGTGATCCTCAGATCTCAGTCTCCTTAGTTGCTAGGATTACAGGTATGAGCCACCGGTGCCCGGCAAATTGCTGCATTTTTAAAAGTGGAATCTGCCAATAGGAACTTGGAGTTCCTTTGGAGAAGAGCAGCTGCCGGACAGTTCTATGTTCCTATGTCAAGGGAACTTTTCAATTAGTAGATCTTCTTTCAAAAGGTCTCTTCACCTAGTTGGCACCTGCTTTCCTCCTTGTCCTTTGAGCTCTCTGGTCTCCTTTCCTACCCTTCCTATTTGTTCCTTTCCCCCCTGGTCAATGTAGGACCCTTTAAATTGTTTTTCCCCCTCCTATTATTTCTTTGCATCGTTCTAGCTTTTCTTTCCAGATTCACTCCTCTCACAAGCTCCTTCCTGCTATAAAATCTTTAAAAGCTTCCAGGATAGAGTCCAAAGTCCTTGCACATCCTGAGTAGGGACGGTGAGGAGAGTTTACAGAAGAGTTTACAGGTTGGCAGAACTTGGGGATGTACCAATGTCACACAACTACCTACTTAAAAGTAGTGAAATTTAAGTTAATGAAACTTAAATGATGTATATTTTACTATAATTTAAAAACCCTTAGAAAGATGAACAAGATACTAAATAATGTTCCTTTTTATTAGAACTTGTTCAACTGCAAATCCATACACTGAAAGTTAATCCCCAAATATGGTGTTAGGAGGTGAAGTGTTATGCAAGTGGAGTCCTTAGGAATTCAGTTGGAGCCCTTGTAAAAGCCCTAAGAGATCTGCCTTGATCTGTTTGCTATATGAGGTATAGCAAAAAGGTATTACCTATGCAGCAGAATTGGGTCCTTCCACAGTGCTCAATCTGGACTTTTCTAGGTCTAGAATGGTTAGGAAATAAATCTCTGGTGTTTTGAAGCCACATTATCTACAGTAATTTGTTACAGCAACTGGCAGACTGAGACACTTATCCATCATTGCAATGGGCTAGACATGGTGCTGAGCTACATTAGTAGTTTATGTTGAACCCCATAGAAAATGAACTATAATTGTCATTATTTCACTAATGAGGAAACTGAGACCTCAACACCTTAGTGAAGATTACACATCCTAGGATAGTGATACACTGCTGGTAGAGCTAGCCAGGCAAGTAACGAATGATTCAGAAAAAAAAAAACATTACTCTATGTTCTCTCTCTGCCTCAGAGTTGGGACCAGGTGGCCTATGTGGGCCACTTGCTTTTGGTACAAAATTTAAGAGAATAAAGATGACAAGTGATATTTTATAGTAATATCTTAAATCAAAGTCAAGGAAAAACTCAATAATAAACAAAATACCCAATTATTAATAAGGACAGTATCTGATTCTACATCTCATTCACTTTATCCTGGTTCCTATAAAGACTTATTTATTAAAGCAGGTGACAGTCCATACTCTTTAGTTTACTGCTCTGATTTTTTAAAGACAGTACATTAATAGCTTCTAATTTATTTTTAATTAACATGATGTTCAATGGATAAATCACAGTTGTATTACATTTATGGATTACCAGGTGGTATTTTGATATATGTATGCAATGTGGAATGATTAAATGAAACTAATTAACATATCCTTCATTGAAAATGTCATTTATCTTTATCACTGAGTTTCTTGGAATCCCCTTAAATTCTTTTCCCTATGCAAGTATATCACTTGTTTCCTCTTAAACCTGGCCCTACTACACTGTCAACACAAAAGAAAGTTCTATACTAATTTTTCTCCATTAGATTCCTTGCTTCCCCAATCTCTACCAGCTTTTTGGTGCTGACATTGATCTCCACACTAGTTCTGTTCACAGGGAAAATGTTTTTATTCCAGGCCATGGGAAATCTTGCAAAGAGAAGGGCCTGCTTTGTTTTTGTTACCATAATAGAACATTTCTGAAACACAAGTTACCTTTCTACCAGACAATACTGTTTATTGAGATGCCTAGATAGCATTATGTCAATAAGAAAGAAGTCGGTCCCTTCAAGCCAATGTTTTCATAAAAAATTCATAGTCTATGCACCACTTGAATACCCTGAAAACATTAAGCCAGCAGAGATATAATCTTATTTATGCAGAAAACATAACCACTGGTTCGCAGTACTGATTAAATTAGGAACAAAACAGCTATGGTCATTTAATCGCTCAGATTTTGAGATAACCTGGAGTTGGTTTGTAAAAAGGACTGCATCTTGCTTTTTTCTGTAGGGAAAGAGGCATCCTTGTGATAAATTGCTTTTTTTTGTATTTTAAGATGATCAAACACCTAGGGGGGCTTTTACACACACACACACACACACACACACACACACACACACACACACACACACACACACTAAAAACACAATCAGAATCAAAATCACAGAGTTCTAAACAACTAGTTAAACAAACTGGAAAGTATAAACTTGTTCTTGCTGTATCGAAAAATCCAGTAATAAAAGCATTAAATTAGTTCTGGGCTCATTGCACTGAATGAGCCGTTTTCCTGAGTTGCAGCAAGGCAAGGTGGCCAAAGTGATACGCAATGCTGAAATGTGTTTTCTAAGAAGAGATACTTAGGAAAACACAGTGCTCTGAACTTACCCACACCACAGAAGGATCAAACTGCTAAAAATACAAAGGATAGCACACTAGGAAAAAAAAAAGACAAGCCAGATGCTGGTCGCTCTCACCTGTAATCCTAGCTTCTCAGGACGCTCAGATCTGAGGATCCAGGTTCAAAGCCAGCCTGGGCAGAAAAGTCCGTAAGACTCTTATTTCCAATTAACTACCAGAAAACCAGAAGTGGCACTGTGGCTCAAGTGGTAGAGCACTAGCCTTGAGCTGAATAGGTCAGGGACAGTGCCAAGGCCCAGAGTTCAAGTCTCCACCACCAACACCACCACCACCAACAACAAAATGACAAAACCAGGTTCACCTACCACTTTAAAATAGGTTTCAGCTGGGATTAAAGGGAAAGGGGACAGACAAATGGAGAGAGGAATGATGGGTAAATATAGTCATGATACCCCGTGTTCATAGGTGAGGATGGAACCTGGTAAGGAGATGGATTGAGGGGATGGGTGGGGTTGGGATAGATTGGAGAGTGGATAATGGAAGAGGTGACATTGATCAAGATGCATTGTCCTCATAAATTGACCTGTGGAATTGAAGCCCCTTCATACAACTGCTTAAAGATAAACTGTATATGATGTAAAAATTTTAAATGACAAAACAAGTAAATCATCGGTGTCAAAGCCTGTCAGCGAGTGATAACTAGAAACAAAAAAGGACTCTCGAAGCTAAACAGCTCTGATGCCAAGTGACCTTTTAGAAATGAATTTGAACCCCCCCCATAAAAATACATGTTTTCAAATATTGTTCATTTTAGGACAGGACAATTTTTAAAATCTCTGTTGGCCCAGAGTTGCATCATATAAAACTACCATCTATCTAAGAAAAATTTACAAAATAAAAAACAGCTGTATCCAATGACACCTGACACCCAGGATGTGAATGACTGGCCTGTAATAAGGAACACTCATGCTGGGAAATGAACATAAAAATAACTATAGGGAAATAGAAGAGAATCACGTGTTTAGCTGCTTCATAGGAGTATTTTTATAATTCAAGACATAAAGAACTGTGCAAAATAAGTTCTTACCCTAGCCTCAACTACAATGACTTGCTGAATTGATTTGTATATTAATTTACTTTTTTATTATTATAGAGGTGATAGATAGAGGGTTACATTTACATATGTCAGGCAATAGGTACGTTTCCTTTTGTACAGCGTTATCTGTTCCCTTGTTCTCTCCCATTCCCTTCCTCCCACTTCCACCCACAAGTTGTATAGTTCACTTTCATCAATGTCCTGTGCACTCTACTGCTGCAATTTTTTACCCTTTTTCCTCAGATTCTGTGCCTTGATAGCAGATAAGAAGACATTAAGCCAAATGAACCCCAAGATAAGGACACAAGTGGTGGTTTTTTTTCTTTCTTGTTATTGTTTCTAATGTATTTATAAGGTACCATGTGATTTTTTTTTTTGTTGCTTTGTATGACCCTCCCCCACAGTATAACCCCTGTTTTCACTGTATTTGATGTAGGTATAATTTGGAGAGGGGAAGGGAAAAAACAAAATTTTTAAATAGGGATATAGGTTGACCTATTGCAAAAATGAGATGTATAAGATGCTATGTTGAAAAATGAACTTTACAGTTTATGTGGGGGTAGGGAGGGTGGGGGTGGGGGTTGGAGTATAGTTGTGGAGGTGGGAGGGAAGGGATGGGAGGGGAAAAACAAAGGAGGAGGCTACAATGCTTGATAAGAAATGTACTCATTACCTTGCTCATGTAATTGTAGCCCCTCTGTACAGTATTTTCACAATAAAAAACTTGTTTTTTTAAAAAAGAATATAGAATCATCAGCAAAAGGAAAAGCAAATTACGAAAAGATTCCTTTGATTTTTAATGAGATTATCTGTTCCAAGAAACAAAGTACTAGAAAATAACAAACCTATGGATATGACAGGTATTTAGCATCTCAAGAAAGAAAAAGTTAAGTGACAGAAACTATAAAATGAAGGTGTTAAAAATGATCAAAGACAAGCAAATTATAGAAACCATGGTGAATGAACAGCAAAATATCTTTTAAAAGATCTTCAATAAATGAAGGAGAACCAAATATTATATAATATTGGCAACAGGCCATATAATCATTTATCAGAAAGTTGGACAATATATTAGATTCATCTGAGGAAAAGGACTGGTACAGTGGATTTGAAGAAACCATTCAGATTCTGGTACAAACTGAGAGAGAGCATTAAAGTAGTTATGAGATGGCAGGAACAAATCAAAAAGTCTACATCTGTTGGGTACAGGTAGCTCATACCTGTAATCTTAGGTATTCAGGAATCTGAGGGGTCATGGTTCCAAGCCAGCTCAAGCAGAAAAGAGACTATCTCTAATTCCTCCAATTAAACAGTGAAAAGCCACACGTACAAATGTGGCTCAAGTGGTAGAGCGCCAGTCTGGCACTTAGACTTTGAATTCAAGTCCCAGAAGTGGCAGGCATACAGGCATGCGCCACATACCCAAATCTAGCCTGCTGCCAGTGGCTCACTCCTGTAACCCTAGCTACTCCAGAGGCTGAGATCAGTAAATTGTGGCCTATAGTCCTAGCTACTCAGGAGGCTGGCTCCTGCGGACTGTGGTTCAGAGTCAGTCTGGGCAGAAAAGTCTGTGAGACCTTTGTATCCAATAAACCATCAAAAAAGTTGGAAGAGCTGTGGCCCAAGTAATAGAGGGCTATCCTTGAGCAAATGAAGCTCAGGGACAGCACACAAGGTCCTGAGTTCAAGCCCCAGGACCAGTATGTGTATGTGGGTGTGTGTGGGGGGGGTGATGTCGTGTCCCAGATCGACATTCTATAGAAACTCCAGAAGAGCGATATAGTGAAGGGCAATGTTCAAAGAGAAAAGTCCAAGAATGTCCTAGATTTAAAGAGCTACTAACAGTTTGCAAATATACTTAAAACCAATCCAGCCTGGACTAATAAAAATTGTGGTTAGCAGGTTTATTTATTTTTATTAGTAGATAATCTTTATTTTTCAGTAGGTGAAATTGGTAAGCTTTAACCCATAGTTGGCATGGTCTAGAACGGCCTCCTGTCTTCAGATCATCACAACTATCCACAAGGTCAGGACCCTGGAAGTAAGATTATCTGCAGTCAGTGTGCTTTAGAATGGGCCCAATGTCCTGCGCAGATAAATTGTAGGACTGAAATCACCTGCAAAGTGGAACAATATGAATGTGGACACTAAATTGATTCTCAGGAACTGCTCAGGATGGTACTTGGTAGAATGCAATGTTTGCAAACATTAATAAAATAATCTCAGCATTTGTCCTCCCTTCCCTTCTTCCCTTCCCTTCCCTTCCCTTCCCTTCTTCCCTTCCCTTCCCTTCCCTTCCTTTCCTTTCTTCTTTCTTCTTCCTTCCTTCCTTTTTCCTTTTCTGGTACAGGGGCTTAAACTTAGGGCTTGAGAGCTGTCCCTTAGTTTATGTGCTCAAAATTAGTACTCTACCACTTGAGCCATAGCTCTACTTCTGGCTTTTGTTGGTGAATTGTCTCACAGACTTTTCTGGCTTAGCTAGCTTTGAACTGTGACCTTCAGCCTCCTGATTAGGAGTATAGATGTGAGCCACCAGCACCTGGCACTCTGAACTGGGAAGATCATCTGGAAAAAGCTGATCTTGCCAAAGAACTTGTGTGTCAGGACAAAGCCCTTTCAAAGGACAGAACAAAGCAGGTACATAGTCAGGTCTGGCATACTAGAGGTAGAAAACACATTGGCAATCTCACCTTGGAGGATCATATATATTGTTTGTCAGTCAAAGGTAAAGACAGCTTGTTTATTGTGAGCATGGTGTGCATTACATTTGTTTTTTAAAATGTCAGGCACATGCATGTACAATATGCCTGTTTTCCAATAATGTGCTTTTTCTACACAATGTGAAATTAGAAATAAATTGCTAATGGAGGCACGATATGATGAATCAGAAATGGAGTCAAGGGAAAATACCAACCCTGTTTGAAGCGAAGCACATCTTAAAGCATTTCCTTTTTTTTTACTCCCTAGAAGATTTGGTCAGCTCATGTTAGCCAAAGTGGTCTTCTTGGTGTAGGAGTCACTGGGCATTATTTTTTTTTACAACATTTTCTCTCCCAATGTGCAATCAGTACCATTTTGAAGTCAGTGCCTTTTAGAAATCTTCTATTTTTTCACTGAAAAAAAAAAAAAGAAAACCAATTTATTTTTTGTTCAAAGAAAAAATGGAATCACAGTCATCTCGGAGAGAACTGATGAAAACATTGGCAAAACTTTCAGATAAAAGAGATCAAATTGTTTACCAAGAAAAAAAAATATATATATTCTATTTTTATTTTCCCTCACAATCATTCAGAAAGAATGGGAGGGGTGGGGGAAGGGAGTGGGAACTCTGACATTCTTTCTTCTGGTGGAAAAACAAACATTTTATAAAGCAATTCGGCATTTTAATCATTATACCCGGTCATCTGAGAAAAGTATTTAGCTTTTGCTTTGATTTTCATTTCTTTCATCAGTCCAGGAAGGTTGTCCCTATACTGACAGCAATAGATGTTGGGATCCTTCCAAAAAAAATCCTCAGGTATTCCAGGCTAACTTCTAGCTTGCTCTTTTGGGAGGTAACATAATCAAATTCTTTCTACAAGTTTTTTTTTTTCCTTTTTTTGGTGTGAGGCACCCATATGCTTGGGTGAAGATTATAGTTTGAACTTCAGTGAAAGTAATTGAATTTATTTGCCCTTCTATTTATGGTCAATAATTCTGTCTGGGGATTCAGACTTTCCACGGGAAATTCTACCTCCTGATACTATCTCCAGACTCGGCTGTGAACCCTGATGGAAGGGCAATAAACTGTCAGTTTGAAGGTAAATAGAGACAGAGGGGGGTGGAAATCAAATGCTAGTCTTTACTCAACTTAAATTTCTGAATGTCAAGGGCTCCCCTCAATTATCATGATCCAATTTTTCTCAGTTCACTGTGACCTCTGTTTCTTTGTCAGATAAAGTTTTGTATACAACACTCAGATTTTTTATTTTTATTTTTATTGCCAGGTACTGACTATAGCACAAAATCACAGGCTAGAGAGAAAAGAAATGGAAAATTTCCTCCATTGCTCAGGTGTATTGTGTTTTCCTTGTTCTTTTCCTAATCCTTTTGACCTGGTGGGGAAAGACAAAGAAACAGAGCTTAGCTCCACACCATGAGGACAACCACTCTCTAGGCCACCTAAATATGCCTTTTGTGACGTAATTCCCAATTATGTACTCATGGCAGACATTACTAATCAACTATTACCCTGTTTTCCAGTAAGTGTAGATTGGGCCTCTGATCCTCTTCCATATCTCTCTAGGCAACTCTCCCACCAATCCTGATTTAACCACCTTCCCTTCCCTTTTACTTTAGAGGGAAAAGCTATAGTGAGAAAGATCTTGAATGAAAAGATGAGATGTTCAAATCTAGTCCTCTGCTCTGCCATCAGCAAATTATTTTCCCCTTGGCTAAATCATTGACCCTTTTTAAACTTCACTCTTTTAATAAAAAACAAGTAGTTTGGGTTTGATCAGAATACGGCAGTCATGACCCAAGGACCCTAGTGGCCTCTTAGTAATTACAAGAGGATCTTGACCCCATAGGATTTGAAGCACAACTTTAAACATTAAAGGAATGACAAGGTAATGAATTTTCCAAAATAAACAAATAGGCAGCAGTGAATGAAATACAAATGTACCTAAAATCTCTGAAATTTTATAGCATTTATATGTCGCTAAGTAATTCCCCTGTCAATAGAGACCATACACAAAGATGATTTCATCATTTCAAGTTTCAATATCCTCAGATTCTAATTGCATAAGAAATAGGGGCTCCAGGGATTTTTGTGAGGAAAGGATTTGGTCGAGATCTGTGAGGACCCTAGTAAATGTTTTAGAAAGTGCAGAAGGCTTCCCAAGCTAGAAGAAGGGGAAGGACTTGATAAGGGTGAGCCCCAAAAGTAGGAGAGTGTGATTTTTATAAATACCCCCCTTAATGGTAGGAATTTAGGTACAGTTAAGTATTACTTGAACATAGTTTGAAAAATGGTCACCTTGGGGCAAATGCATTGCAAAAATCCCACTGTGGTCCTAACTCTATTAGCATTGTAGCTGATGTACCTTTCCCCTGCCTGGTAGGTCACAGTGTTTTCAGTTACTTTCCATACCCTTGGCTGGCAAAGATAGAATTTTAATCTAATACTGCCAAGGCTGTGTATCTGGTATATTTTAACCAGCCTTATACCATTTAATGGATGATGCCATTTTCCATGTCATGATATTCCTATTTTATTGTTAGAGAGTTGCAACATTTTAAAAAGTTGGGAACCAATGAGGCAAAGAGTCTAGAAGTTTCCTTCAAGTTCTATAACATGATAAATTTTAGAATGTAGCCCTTAAGCAAAAAAAAAAAAAAAAGAGGAAATAAACAGAAAAAACCTTGATGGTAAATGGATGATCCTCTTCAATCTGTTATCGTCAACCTTCCAAAGGACTGGCAAAACATAGGGCGCACTCCAAGTCAGTAGAATTGAGGGGGAATTGGTCAGTGTGTTCAATTCCCAATATTGCCAATGAGGCCAAGGTCCACTTTTACATGTTTTTCTTTGATCTTTGCATATTCTTCTTATTTTAAAATCCAATCCATCAGGCAGCTGTCAATCTCTCTCAGTGACTTCTCAAATCCATTTCCCTCTTTCCCATCTAAATTCAGACCCTAGACTGCAGTCTCACACTGGCCCCTCCAAGTTCCTCTCCACTTTGCCATCAGAGTGAACTTTTACTTCAGATCTGTCTGATTCGTGTCATTCTCCTCCTTGAAGCCCTCTCAACCCTTGGCGATGTGCTCCAGGACTCTGTTGTCATCAATCATCCTTCTCTCTTCTTCATTCACTGTACTCCAACCACACTGGTCTTCATTAAGTTCCTCCATACAATCAAGCTTTCTTATAATGTTGGGAGTTCTTTATAGGATGATGCCTCTGCCTGGACCAATTTTCCTTCCCACTATCTTCTGAATGGTTCTTCCATCTCTCCTCAGCGATCTCCTGACTTCTCTTTTGCTTCTGCTTTTGTCATCTGTATGCTGCCTTGAAAACACTGATTAATATTTGTAACCATTTATTTCCTCATTGCTTGTTTTGTTCTGCATGTTGAAGTCCAGGGTATTTTGTTGTTGTTGTTATTGTTACATTTTTTTCCCACTAAGATTATGTCCAGAACCATTCCTGAAATCCCATTCAGAAAAACTTATTCAGCTCTGAATATGTATTTGCTTAAATTGACAGAAGAGAACACCACACCAATTTTCAATAGTAAGTTTTACAGATGTGTATGAATAAACTTTGAGGTGGGTTATCAAATAACTGTGCAGTCTCCCCCACTGCAGAGTCTCTGTTGCTGTATTCTCCAATATGGTAGCCACTAGCTACGATAAGTTTCCTATCAAAGGATCTTCCCACTATCATAGAACATTCTGGACAGCACACAGCTGGGAAATGGGTTGTGTTGGGGCAACTCTTTCTGGAGAAATCATCTTGATAAATGGGCTTCTCAGTCACCTCCTATTTCTAGCAAGAACTGGTTCTCCCCTGAGGTTTTGTGTGGATATTCTCCATCATTGTATTTAAAATCCTCAGTCAGCTTGGTTTTCCAGGTGTTAACAAAAAAATGTGATTGACAACAGGGAGTAAGCTTCCTGCTGAGAAATATGAACACCAGGAGGAGCCCCTGTGACTCCACTCAAAGGGTTTCTTTCCAGTTCTGCTACAAAAGGCTGGGGGAAATGCTAATTTTATTACTAGACTATTGTTTAATATTTATCCAGCACCAAAAACCCTGCCAAGGGCACAACGCTGGAGCTCATGCTGGTCTCTGCCTTTTGGGACTTACCATTTAATTAGACAGACAGGGAAAAAACGTCCCCAAGTGTGGTTCTCAATCACATTTATGAATAATAAGCTGGATTTCCGCTTCAGGCAGGATGTCAGTGACCGGAGGCGGACTCTGGTGTGTCTTATTGTGCTGCACAACAAGCCCCGAAAGCCTCTGCTCTCTACTGCTCCCAGATTCCAGGGCTGCTTGTATTACAGCCTTCCCTGACTTGCACATGATTGGGCTTTACACTCTTGCTGAGGTCCTCTTGTCAGGGGACCATGCCATCGTCAAGTGTTGTTAATACTTCCTATGAATGTTTTGGGGAGGGCAGGTCTGAGCCAGTTGTATTTTTCTCCCCATCTTGTGCTTGTGTGTGTGTGTCTCAGCACATATGTGGACCTGTGTGCATTCATGCTTGTCAAGAGATGAAGAATGCTGCTGGAATCACTAAGAAGAAAGTCTGGGGTTCAGTCTGTTGGACTGCATGGCCCCCATTTTGTCTTCTGGAAAGGTTTCCACACTTCCTTACCTCTTCTGCAAAGAGCTCTTTTATTACCATTTACCAAAAGTCACACTCCTTTTCTTATGCCAACAGCTTTATTATCATGTAGTGTACCTACCATAAAAATTCAGCTAAGGGTACAACTCAGCCATTTTTGGCACATTCAGAGTTGTACAACTGTCACCATCAGGTGACTTTAGAAAAATGTCTGTCATTCCAGAAACGAACCCCAATGCCCTTAGCAGTTAATCCCCATTCCCATTGACTTTCAGGCAAAGTTTTGACTTTTGCTGAGAACCTCTGTTTGGGATTTACTTTCTGTCTCTATGGATTTGCCTCTTAGTGACCTTCTGTAGAAAAGGACGTATACTGTATGTGTTTGTGGGTGTGAGTTCTTTCACTTAGCATGATTTTGGGAGGGGAGGTTTCCCTTTCTATATCATAGTGCATCATGTAAGAGAATCAGCATGTAAAGACTCAGTCCTATGATTCTTTTTGTCACGGGATATGACTCCATTGGATAAATACACCACATTTTGTGTATCCCACCACACTTGTTTAACATAAAAATATGTATTACTTCATGGCTATCCTTAAGAATCTTCTTGAAAGCTGGGCACTGGTGGCTCATGACTGGAATCCTAACTATTCAGAAGTTAGAGATTCAAAAAGAAACTCAAGGTTTGAAACCAGCCTAGGTAGAAAAGTCTGTGGGACTCCATTTCTAATTAGCCAGCAAAAAGTGTGGTTGGGGCTCAAATGGTAGAACACCAGCCATGTGCAAACCAAAAAGCCAAGTGAAAGCATGAAGCCCAGAGTTCAAACCCCAATACCATAAAAACAAAACAAAACTTTGTGTATTTTTTTGAAGGTGCAGCACATAAAGCCCATATTAAACAATATTTTTCTTAAAAGTAGGCATCTTGAAAGATGAAATTCTCCCATCCGTATGTGAACCTTGTTGTGCATTTTTTTGGAATCACTTAGAAGCAAGTACACCCGTTGTGGACGGTTGGCAGAGAGGGCAAGTGCTTTCTGGGGAGAGATTATCAGGCTAATTGCTGACAGGAGTGGCAGCCGTCAATTTCAATACTGTGAGTCTCAATAAACAACTTTAGTTAAAAATAATGTCAAAACTGGCACCAATATTGTATTTAGATGTTCAGTGATCATATAAAAGATGGTGCTTTCTCTGTAGGCAGGCATAAAAAATATTTGGGATGACATGGGTTATTTATGCTTACATACACCCCAAGTCGAGGTCAAGGAGTTGTTGCTGAATACTGCTACATCGGGCAGCTCATTCTGAAGCACCATTTGGAGTTCTGAGATAGTTTGAGACTAATTTCTATCTTCAGGCGGGTAGTTCCACCATTGGCTTTCACGTCCTTTCCAAGCGGTCTGTGCTCTTCTTTGCCCTTTGCCACATCCCATTTCATAGGGTGCAAGTACTCTTACTTTTTCTCTTAATCTCACTGGTTTCTTTCTTTCCTGTTACTTTAATTAGTTGTGTTAAAAAGCACCTACCCCCATACAGGTGTTTGCCTTGGCCTAACATCTCCTACTCTCTTTTCCTTTTATATTGCTGACCAACTTGTAATTTTTTTTGAGATATTGCCATTCACTTTCAACACATGTTCTGAAGCATGGTCCATAGTGCACACTCAGATAGCTGTAAAATAGCTTAAAGCACTAGACAACATAATCACAGATTCTAAACCTGCTTCCTCCCAGTGGTAGATTTTGACTCCAAAGAGCTTATTGGTACTAATTTCTTATTGGTTCCTATAATCACTAACAATGATTGGTAAATACAGTTAAATTGTAATTCTGCCACATATTGCTCTAAGACTTGATACATATTCTCCTGATATGCTTCCCCTTTCTCTCTCCCCCGGCATATGATATGAGAAAACTAAGACTCAGATGCTAAGCAACTTAGCCAAGGTCACCAAACTCAGAAATAAAGGAGTTGGGGGTGGAGTCTACTAGAATCCCTGTGATTACAAGTCCAGGCTCTCCCCACAATGCCTTCTCAGCTTCCATGATCATTATGTCACTTTTCACTTAGAGGTCTGAAATTCCCTGCTGATAGCAACGAGATTTCCAGGACTCATTCAGGCCACATAACCTGGGCAAATTGTCAGGATTCTCCACATATTCCTCACCACCAAAAAATGAGCATGGATCAGACAGACATGCAAGAGCCACAAAAAGATAAAGCTTCAGGCTCAGTGGTCCAGGTCCCCCAATGCCTCTATTCTTCATCCTGAGCAGAAGAGAAAACTCCCTGCAGCATCTATCCGCAGGTGCGTCTTCCTTTGGCATGCCAAACCTGCTTGCCATTGTCTCTGGATCTTTCAACACCTCTCATTTAGTCCAGGTGACTCAGAACCTCCGCCAGGATGAATTTCCTCTCCTCTTCCCTCCCTGGGAGCCCTCTGTAGCCACCCACACTTTTGGGTCTACTGCAGATATAACCACCAGGCCTAGAGCTTGCTGCTGACCAGCTCTGGGGACAATGAACTCCTTCGTGTGCTTACTAGGTCTGAAGTGACAGCTCTTCTCATGGCCTCTAACATTTACTGGCTAGTTTCTTGCTTGTATCATTCACGCTGAAGATCTTTAGGTGATCTTTCTGGCAACTGTCACACTGGACGATTCAGTCAGGGTCACTGAGTTCTAAGGACACATTGATAGGATATGATGTCACCAATGCTATTTAATATTTATCAAGGGCACTCTGAATGCTTGGCACCACTCTGAAACCCAACGTTCCCAGGCCCTCCCCTTGCCCTCGTGGCTGCAAAGAATTTGACCCTGTGGGACTTAACTTGCTGAGATTCTGTCATTCCTGACTTCTGAAACCTTGGGGTTCTGTCCCCTGTAGGTAGTCAGGGACTGTGTGTGGTGTCAGCCTTCTGATGGCAAGCATCCTGAATATAGATGTGAGCTGAGGCACAGACCTCCTGCCATCCTGAATTAGCCTGAACAGGAACCAACCAACTGGCCCTGTGGGAATGTCAGCGACCTTGTATTTTGTTTCCTGCTTCTACCCTTGGCATTTGCAGCTTGAGCAGAGGAGTGTAACTTTCTGCTACTTGTGAGAAGCTGCATGTCTAGCACCAGCCTCTGTACCCAGCTTTCTTCCCACTCTTGGGCCTTCGCAAGCACTTTTTAAAGCTGTGGGGAAGAGTCACGAGAACCATGTTTTTAAAAGTTTCTTGGCCAACTTGCTTGACACTCCAACCAAAGCCTCTGACACCTAAGGTGATCTCTGCTGTAATCACCTGCTCAGCAGCTCAGTTTCCTCTCGCTTGCAGCAGTTCCTTGCTTTTAACAGCTTGTTTAAAGTCCCTCAAACAAGCTGTCAGCCTCCAAAGGAGGGCCAATGCTAGAAACAGTGTGGGGAGCTAAAAATAAACACCTTCTGTAGATATGGCCAGACATGCTGTACAAATAGATTACCTGGCCATTCTCCAGACCTGATTGCTTTGGAGGCCTGGTTGGTTCCTATTAGGAGATGGTAAGGTGTTTGCATGGGGAGCTCTGGATGCACAGGTGCTAGGAGCCACTGTTAAATCACCCATCCACTCGACAGTGACAGGCAGAGATCTATTGGTTGGTGAGCAGGTATAGGCTCTCCAAATGGGCTCTTTAAGAGGTAGTCACTGCCAAGGACAAAACATCCTATTCTTAAGAGTAAGCACTAGTGTGTGACTTAAGTCATAAATCTTTCGGGGATTCTCATTTGGATTTAGTTAATTAATTTTTGACTGTGCAAAAAACTAAGAAGCTTGGAAAACAGCACATCCATCTGTCTAGTTGCCAAATGGAGTTCTTGCAGAAACGGTTGGGCTTACAACAGCAGACAACCCTGAGCAGACCTTATCAATGGATACCATTCACTGGTGGTTTCACCTGATGGCTTAAAACTTTGGGACACATACTGCACACTAGGCAACTTCTATGTGTTACTTATGCTTCCAACAAGAGTCCTCAAAAGTTACTTTTACAGTGAAGAAAGCAAGTTTTTGTTGTTGTTGTTGTTGTTGTTTTTGAGGAGTTAAGTGACTCGTCCCAGCCTAAGAGCAAGATGGTGGCTCCTACGAAGGAGAAACATCTCCTGATGGTCAGTTCTGAGACAGATGTTGTGGTGAGGGCTGTGTGAAGGAAATCATGGAGTAGAGAGCAATTACAGGCCGACTCAGCTGCCTTTGGAATATGATCAGCTGCCATCTCCTCCACATTGACTCAGACAAGTCAGAAGGGAGACAGGTGATCCTCAGTGCTTTTTCAGGAAAGGTCAGAGGGACCAAGCCAGGGTTAGTAACCACTTTCCCGGTGGCCCTGGTCACACTCTACACTGCTTTGTAGGCATGAGGAAGCTTTACAGGATTCTGATTATGGAAAGCACAGTGGATTTTGCTGAAGTAAAATAAATAAATAGCCACTTAATGACACAGAAGGTTCTGGGTGGTGATGTCTCACCAGCAGCTGGAAAGAGAGTGGCTAGCATCTAACCTACAAGGAAAGTGGGCCAGCTCTCCTGCCTGTGCCCGATTTCATACCTCCATTGCAATTTCTACCATGAAAATGGATTACTTCCAAGGTGCTTTCAATTGTGATTAAACATTTTCTCTCTGTGGTTGGTGTCAGGATTGTAAAACACCTATTATAGCAGTTAATTATAATGTGGGGAACTGCTTTAACCTTTACAATTATGTATGTTTTTTTTGAAGGCTTACAGGTTAGTAATGCTCAGAGCGGGGCAGGGGATGGATAGACCAGCAAAGAAAAATGGGGAAGATTCAATAGGTCAGAGACAGAGCATAGTGAAGCCTACTCTCCATGAAGCCCTGCTCATTTCAGTGACTGGGTAGTTACTAAATGGTTCTTCCTAGAGTCATTTCAGGCCTAAAAAGAACACAGATGTCCTAGAGTTGTCTTTGAGAGAACTGCAGCAAGCACCTCACAGGAGCTCGAGAACGAAAAAGCTGTTGTGTTTTCCCTTTCTCATTGCTGTGTTCACTGTTTTGTCCCTAGGGAGGAAGTGGGGTTCCACGGTAGCAGCGACAAGAGAAATGTCCAGATTCTATGCGGAAGGATATACCTGCGATCATTGAACGCAATCTCCATAACTAGTTGACCCATTTTATAGAAATTTTTTTTTAACTGTGGAGGCACTAGCCAGTGTTCTGGTGCCACAGTGTGGCTGCCTAACGCATCTCCATCAGATGGTGGGGACTCATTCTCTCAACACCTAGTGGTATGAGTCTCTAAAGCAGACCTTTGCTATGCCTGAGCTTTTCCTGCAGAGGTAGGCTAGAAGGGTCCCCATCTGCAGCCACAAGCCCTGGCTGGCACTCCTTCCTGGCCTTTCCAATAACAGCAAGGGCAGAGTCTGAAAAGAGCAGCACACCCTACGTGGCAGTTACTAGCAAAGACGCCTGGCTCTCACCGAGGAGCTAGGTAAGATCACCCAGTAGACTCTCAAGTAGGTGGGCTGCTTCACTTATTCTATTGAGAAACCTTGATTTTATGCTATGAGTTATGAGTGGGAAGGGGCAGGGTGGTGTGTGTCATTGAAGGATTTAAGTAGGGTGATACTATGAAATCACATTAGAAAATCCTGTCTAGCTAGGTTCATAAATGGCACTGAGGATAACAGTGGTCAGAGCTACCATGACACCATGTATTTACTAAATGCTAAACACTGTGAAATTACACACACACACACACACACACACACACACACAAATATACATACATACATCTATACGTGTGTATAAAGTTTAATCTTCCCCCAAATTTTATGAGTTAGGTATTAATATTATTATAACTTTATAGTAAAATAATACTCTAAAGAAACTTATTTGTCCTAAATCACCACCCAACTGGTAGCAGGAAAGAGCCAGTGGGTGTATGCTGCAGAGTAGGCCAGGACAGCAGTCTTGGTTTACAAAGCTTCCCTGCTCCCAATGGGCTAATGCTCCCACCCTGGCCCATGTTCACGTTCTATCAGGGAAAATCATTCAAGAAGCATAAAGGAGGGGCTGGGGATGTGGCTCAGTGGTAGAGTGCTTGCCTTGCATGCCTGAGGCCCTGGGTTCGATTCCTCAGCACCACATAGCAAAAAGAAAAAAGCCGAAAGTGGCGCTGTGGCTCAAGTGGTAGAGCGCTAGCCTTGAGCTGAAGAGCTGAGGGACAGCGCCCAGGCCCAGAGTTCAGGCCCCACGACCGGACCCAAAAAAAATTAAAAAAAAAAAAAAAAAGAAGCATAAAGGATGCAAAGCACATTACTGAGTCATGGAATGTCTGGAACAGATACTCTATTAAATATGAATTCATCAATTCCTTTCGTTCAATTTCATTTCTTTATTTTTTTTTACAAAGGGCCAGCAACAACAATGTACTGAGAGACCCCACGGGTTCGGACGGCAGACCTCTGAACAAAAGGGTTTCAACTGCATTCCTTTTCTCTTGTGGCTTGTTTCAAAACGTCCAGCTCCTACAAGACAAGAGTCCAGATGACTTCTGTACAGGTCTACTGCTATTTAAAACGTTGTGAATCATTGCTCTCAGGCTCTTTCTTCTTTCTATCCTGCATGGCAGTTCCCACATAAACAAAGTCTCAGGTATATCTCTCATTGAGGAATATAACTAGACATTGCTGCATAGTACTAGTCACATTGTTTATTTGTTTGTTTGTTTTGTTTTTACTGGCAGCTTAGAGACAGAATCATTTTCTCACCTATGTCATTGGAGAACAAAATACCCTTTGTGACTGGATTTTCTACTTGGTCTGTAGGTTTTGCCCTTCAGGTCATATTTCTTTGTCCATCTACATGCCCTGGGATAGTGACTTGTAGTTCTAACTCTTCCCTTCATCCCAATGATGGTGTCTGAGGACCCAGTGGGCAGTGTGTGCCGTTTCTTCTGAATAGCAGGTAAGCTAGCTCATGAACCGATTGCACACGCTGCGTTGCTCTCCTCTCTTATCTCCTACTTTCAGAATGTGTCTAGCTGCCGACGGCTGACCTGATCAACTGTAGACCCTGATTCAATTAGATCATGGGTTCTCAGCCTCCTCATGCTTGAGTACAGTACTTGCTTTTAAAAAAAAATTTAAATGCTGATTCTGAAAAAAATAGTTAATCAGGAATGCCTTTAAATAATGCGCAATCTGGGAAGGCAGCACAGCGTAGACTTGAGTTCATAGGCTTTGGCCTTGACCAATCCAAGTTTGCAGATTGGATCCTTTACTGAATATTCTGTATTGTTAGACAAGTTCCTCAACCACTCTAGGTATGGCCTCTCTCCTCTCTCTCTCTCTCTCAACTGGGGATAAAATTTTTACATATCACTAAGTTATTGTGATGATCAAACAGATGAGTCTAAGAGTTGAATACAGTGCTGTCTGACATGTAATACTAGTAATTGGTATGAAAATATATAAGCAACACAGATAATCCTTGGTGGATACAAGGGCTTGAAAAGCCTAGTAATTACTTCAAGAGCCTATGCAACCCTTAATTTGGGGCCCACTGAGGGAGGCTAGTTCTCCATTATCCTACCTATCATCTCTCAGTTACACCCACCCAGACTGATAGGCCTGTTCTTTGGCCAACAAAGTACAATTTGGTTGTCTATTATTTTAGAGTGCATTTTAAAAAATGCAAATAGAACCCACCCTACCACATGACAAGAAATGCATATTTTAAAGCTCTTGTCTGAACTAATAAGTCAGAAAATTAAATTTCTTCAAGTATCTTCAGGTAGCGGTCAAAATGAAGAATTTGCATTTAAATGGAAAGATTAATGATGAATACACAAAGCTCACATTTAATCACTATTTCCTTAACACCTATAATTTTTATTTTATACAGATCATCCACCTTAAGTTGGTCATCAAAAAAAGGTAGGTGTACTATAATATTATGAGACAATTTTTGTGCCACCAATCATGCATCGCAGTTATAAATATTTCTGAAGCTGCTGGTTTCACACTGTTCCTTGGGAATGAGCTAAATGTTGGTACAGTAACTTGGGTGTAAATATATATGAGAATGTGTGAGTCTCACCTCATAGAAATATCTCAAGATAAAAAGAAAGAATTGCTTGGAAATGATTTACTGGGCAGGCCTGTTCATTTCCTTCTTCTTTCCTCCCTCACCAATCTGGACTAAACATGATTTTTCTCCCTACTTTAATTTTGGTCAGTCACTCATTCACCCATCCATTCATTCATTCACTTACTAATTCATGGTAATGAGGATTAAATCAAGGCCTTAAGCTTTGCTAGGAAAGAACTCTACCACTGGAGTTACACACACCCTTAGCCCTTTGGTTTCTACTTTGTTATTTTGTTAGGATTGCATACTTTTGCCTGGGCTGGCCTTGAATCTCAGTTCTCCTAGCTTCACCACCTGAATTACTAGAAGGATTACAATGGTGTACTACCATGACTGGCTCAGCTTTAAAGATTTAAAATTTTCAATTTGTTTTAAAGCGAGTTTGGCTTCCTCTCATCAGGAAAATCTAGTAGCAAGAACACAAAATGCATGTGTTTTCCTCTAATTGTAATGTGAAGCCGTTTTCTGTAAAGACAGAATTCTTTGGCTACCCTTTTAGTGGTATATTTTCCATTGATGGAGAAGATGCACTTTGGTCTGCTGAACAGAAGATCAAGAATCATCTGGCTTATGTTATACCAATCCATTTTACCATCAACCTCTAACGTTCATATTTACCCCTTATCTAGGACATAACCACAAGTACACAGGGGGAACTGAAAGCATGTGGGATCAACCTTGATCCTTGGTACTGACCAGCAAGAACAACAACATTCAAAGTAATCAATGTCCACTTGATACTGGGCAAGGGACCTGACTGAAAGAATTTACCCCAGGTATTGAACAGTATCTATTCTCTGTCTGTGGCTTGAGGCTCAATGCTGAGTGAGTGTTTGAAATGTGATTTACATTGGCTAGAGGACTGTAATGAAATGACAAATTTGCATTAAAATAATCTTTCTCAATGGGGACCAGCCAATAACAGAGTCAGCAATGCGGACAGTGCCAGACAATTTAAAGTTCCTAGTGGTTATTATGTCATCCTCTGGGTACTGGTAATTTATGGGGCTTTTCAAACTCCAACCTCCTCTCCTCCTCCATCTTTCTTTCACTCCCCTTCTTTCCTTCTCTTCTCCCAGTCCCTTCTGGAGGCAGCAAGAGCAAATTACATTTGACAAACAAGACAATGATCAAGTATAGGACACCGGAAAGGATAAAGAGTTATTAAACCTAGTTTGTCCATTCCTTGCCCTTAAAGGCTCAATTTAATTCTGGAATTTGGCGAGCTATTCAAACACAACACTTCCCCTAGAAGTTGGCCCCTAAGCTCACTATTGATCACTTCCGATTGCTGACCACTAAAATTAGTGCCATATCCTTTGCCATTAAGAGTGAAATGCAGGGAGAAATAAATATAAGCACTTTAGTCAGAGAAGCATGCCAGCAGCTCTGCAAGTTTTTAGGTTCCATGATCTCTGATTTATGCTTATGGTGAATTATAGGAAAAGGAGGCTGAAATGTATAAGCAGCAGTGGTTTGAATGGGGAATTCTCTCTAGTGGGACCTAGTCCTGGATCCTTACGAAGAGGCCTTGCTTAAGTTGGGGATATCTAGTTAAAACAAATGAAGTAACAAACCAAACTAACTCTGTAATACTAACCAGCTCAAGATCATTTCCAGAAGAGAAAACTAAGCCACATTATACTTGCTGGTAGAGCTGACCTGTACGAAAGAATCTGGCAGCCAGTTAGAGTTAATTAAAAATATATCTAATGTCTCTGGGTTCTGAAAAATGTGACTTTAACCAGTTGAGAAGAAAAATCAAAGAATCAGCATCTCACATCAGCCAGTGGCTGCTCTCAGCACTTGCTCTATGTAATGATCCCCAATGCATAATAGAAAAAGATGTGGTCCAGTGGCTAACGAAACCAGAGCAGCACAAAGAACACATATACTTCAATTTATTGTCCCACTGTTGCATGCAGATTCTTATCCAAAAGACCTTTTAATTAGAGCTCTCTCAGGTGGGAATTAGTCCACGTTTTTCAATAACACATGGATAATAGGAAAAAGCAAACAACGTCTTTGTTTCTCCTCAGCACTCTATTCGCTAATCATCTTCCTCAAATTCAGCTCAGGCTTCCGCCAGAGTTCATTTCATCTTCATCAGCATTGCCATTTTCTAGCTCATATTTCAAAGAGCAATTGGAAAGCAGATATTTAATCAGAAAAGTTTGGGATTCATTTTTCGGACACCCAATCTGTCTTTAGAGGCTTTCAGACAGACAAAATTGCTGTTGATGGCAAAAACAACTGAAGCCTGTGTCCTTGAGAGATGCTGGAAGCTGGTGGAAAATGCCTGGATTTCAGACCTGGACAGAGCTAGTTCAAATCTCAGCTTTCCTGTTTCCTTGACCTTGGATGACTTGCCTATCTTCCTAGAACCTTAGTTTTCTTATCTTCAAAAAGGAGAGAACTCTAAAATGGCTATTTTGAAGGCTACTATATGCATCAGTCCAAATGCAGGTGAGAAAAGTCAACGTGAGAGTTTTCTAGCAAACGTAAAGTTGTATCCTGTAGAAACACGGTGTCTGGAGACAAAGCCAATTGTGTCCTCACCATATATGAAAATCAAGATCAGAAATGTAGACTCAGGAAAAGTTAAAGCTATACATCACTTTTGTCAGAAACTAATGTGGTTTTCCACCTCTTTCCACCTCTGTTTCTCTGTGAAGTTCCATTGTTGCTGGCTTTCTTTGGAGTTGACCTTGTTTTGCTTTAGTCTCCATGGTAGAAGATTCACCAAAATTCTTAATTTCACCAATATGTGTTCAGCCACCCAGAGATAACCTCCCTTACTATCAATTGATATCAACTCCAGATTTAGAAGGAAAAGATTCTGATGAGTTCAGTTTGAATAAGAATGCTATCTAATCTGATGACTCTGGGGCACAGAGTCACTATGGTTTGGAACCAAAGTGTACCAAATTCATTGATTTGGACAGCAAGGTCAGTTAAAGAAGGATTAGTGACTTGGAAAAGTAATTACTACAAGAGTAAGAAAATGTCAGCAGCTAATAACGTGATTGGCAGGAAGCAGGTACTGAGGAAAAGATAGCTAGAATGTTCCAGCCAATGAGAGAGCTATGTAAAGGGGATTGATACATGTTTTCCAATGTTCATCTACATAGGCCACTCTTTTCTCGATTGGATAAGGGAAGTGGATATTTAAATCATAAGCTTGTCACCCCTGGGATCTTGACACTCTTAGTCTTCATCAGACCACTGCTGGAGAGTTCTACTCTGGGCATCTGCTATAAGGAAAGCCAAAAGCTTCCCTGTCTATTCCAGGGTGGAAAATGTGACACTCCATCGCTTCTTTAGATGAGAATGGAGACCATGGCCTGTTCTGGAACCACAGATCAATGATTCTAGTAGACATTTTATTTTAGAAGCTGAGAGGACCTACAATGAGAGGCTCCAAAATCTTATGACTGTGAAGGGGGAAAAAACCCAGATGCGAAGCTAAAGCATTTCCCAGTTGTAGCGTTGATTATTAGGCCTAGCATCCACCTTCTGCTCTTCAGTGACTTGGTTTAAAATGAAATCGAGCTGGGCACTGATGGCTTGTTCATGTAAGCCTAGCTACTTAGGAGGCTGAGATCTGAGGATCACAGTTGGAAGCCTGGCCAGGCAGGAAAGTCCATGAGACTTTTATCTCCAATAAACAGCCAAAAAAACCTGGTGGTGAAGCTGTGGTTCAAGTGGTGGAATGCCAGCTTTGAGCAAAAGAAGCTCAGGGACAGCACTCAGGCCTGAATTCAAGCCCCAGGACTGGCACAATAAAATGCAATTCATAATTATGAGGCAGAAATAAAATTACAGATTAAGAAAAAGTTAGTGAAACTCCAACTACAAAAACAAGCTGGTCATGGTGGCATAATCTGTAATTCCAACCACTTGGAGGGCAGAGATGAAAGTATTATAGTCTGAGGTTGGGTCAGGAAAAAGTAGGGCATGGTAGGTCATGCCTCTAATCCTAGTTCCTCAGAAGGCATCAATTGGAAGAGCTGGATGAGATGCCCATCTTCACACAGAAAGTGGGTACTGCAGTATGTACCTGTGGTCTCAGCCACACAGGAGACCATAGATAAAAAGAAATTGTAATGTGAAACCAGACCCGCAGAAAAACTAGACTCAACTTATAAAATAATTAATGTATAAAATGGCTGGAGGCCTCTCTCAAGTAGTAGAGCATCTTCCTTATAAGAGTGAGGTCCAAATTTAAAAATCCCAGGACCATCAAAACAATGACAACAAACTAAAAGAAAAAAAGAATTGGGAATATAACTGAGTTTAGTCCTCAGAACTACTTAATCTTTTTCAAAAGAATTTTTTTAAAATATCACAATCCAAATAAAATATTTAGGAGAAGGAGCTAAGGGTCTGTGAGACCACCAAGTTTGCCTACGTTACCACAAATGTAAAAATTCTAGCAAAGACTGTGTGTTCTCGGGAATCTCTGTGCTGCTTCCCTGAAGGCAAAATAGCAACCCTGGGCTGGAGACAAGGACTCTTATTGTCAAGATTTCTTTCATGACTTATGACTTCAAACCAGAACAGTGACCCTCTTTTTTGATGCTCTGTGGAAAGCCCATGTTGGCTCAGATTTCTTCCTTCTTGGTTTCTTCCTCAATCCTTCTTCAGACTCTTTCTAACGTCTGTCTGAACCCCGCTGGGTCCTTCTCCACCAAAATCTACTTCTCATAACCAGTGAGCATGGGAAATATCCTTCCTTTTTTCGACTACTTCTTTCCAACATATAATAGCAATAGTACAGGTATATACAGCAGAATGTTGCATTGGAAGCTTTGCTTGTGTCACCAGTCAAATCCAAAGGCAGTTCCTTAAGAGGCATTTTCAAAGGAAATGTCGGGGAAGTTGTTTCCTGACTTTTGTGTCCCTCACTTCTAAAGACACCATAAGGACTGGGTAGTTAAGAGAGCCATTTGATAAGTGTTTTGGGAAAAGGACTGAGGCTGAAGTCCAGAAAAGGCTTCAAAGGAGAGGTCAGTAATGGGTTCCCCACAGCTAAGAGGCCCAGTGCATTAGAAGCTGATCTTCCCAGAGAAATTAATTAAATGGTTTGGGACTTAAATAGAGATGGCAACTTTGGATAGATCTCCATTCCCAGGATGTGTCAAGGCAATGGAAGTCTTAATCTTTTCTAGGAATCTGTGGTGGGTTTCATAGGGCAGAAAGGGAAGTGCTGACCTGGAGTCACTCTAATTTCTACCTGGGAGCCTGGCTCACAGGGCAAAAGAAAAACAACAGAGAGAGGCCATGTGGAGAGGACTCCAAAATCTCCAAGTCTGGGGGAAGGGTGGTGAAGAGTGGCCACCAGAGAAGTAGAGTGTATAACTCACAGCTTGAGGGACTACTAATAGACTGAAGGTTTGTGTTCAGATAATTCATTTTATTCGATCCAAATCCAGATGTCATGGGTATTTGGAGATGAAATCTCTTAGAGGTGATTAGGTCCTGTGCCCTGATAAAAGGGATCTCAGAGACTACTTTAACCCCTTCTACCAGTAAAAGAAACAGAGCTGAATATGGAACTAGGCTTCACCTTATACAGAATCTGATACTCTCTTCCATTTCTTCTATCTCAGACAGAATAGATTTCATGTACTGTGTATTTGCTAGCCATTTTTCTTCTTCCTAAGGAAGGACATCAACTCTTCCTTGCATTGCTATAACTTGGAAAATTTAGAGCTTCCATATATGATGGGTTCCCAAGGGGTATTGATTGCTGAATGATGGGCATAGAACATGGAGGCTAGCAGTGCTTTGCTTCAATTACCATTTTGTCAAGGAAAAGGAATCATCCAGTCATTTTCCAACATGGCAAATTCCCTTAAAAGATGGGTTTATATAATAAAGCATGTGATTGTTAACTCTTGTCTAGGATTTAGCTATGCCAAACCTGCCATATTTGAGTCTTAGCTTGGCAACTGTTCTTCAAGACAATGATTTCCCATGAATATTAGATGCTCATTTGTTTCCTTCTGACTTGGGACTGACTAAAATCATAGGTTGCTTTCATATAGTGTCTAGCTTGAAGGCCCATTTCACTCCGTGCTGTCAATCTTTCCCTCCTGCTGACAGGAACAATCAGATCTTAATGTTGAAAGTGGCTCACATCCAACCCTGCCTGATCCCGCAGACCTGGGGGATTGACCGACAATCACAATCAGTGGAATTCACTCTGGACTTGCTTCTTCGGTTGGTGCTTTGACCATCTGTTGACCCTCTATAGCATAATCAACAGTTTTTAGTGCAGATCAGAGAGACATGGGCTATAACCAACAACTTTCTTGGATTTTCCACTAACTTTTTTACTTCTCAAATCTATAAGAAATCTATAAGCTACATAAAACATCCACTATGTTCTCCCTGCTAGCTGTAGGACTAAGACGATTGGGGTCTGCTCAATACTGGTAGTGAAATAATTGAGCAATAGATGAATGACTATATGGTATTCACCTGATTTAAAGATGTCTCTATACCCATGGCAGAGATGGTATCATAAGGATGCTACCAAAAATCTTGGATGTTCCAACACTGATATTTTATGGTCTGCTTTGAAGACTGTACCATAAGCCACACCAGTAGAATAACAACTTTATGTTCTTCCAAATGGTAGCAAGAAAGCTAATTTACATACAATCAATAGGAATAATTACCATAGGATTACGATAATAATTAGCATACAAATACTTCCGGTTCTACATTTGCATAATGACTTCCTCCTCAGCATGGCATTTCTAATTCCCCCTCTCCATCCCAAATGCTCTTCCAGGTCCTACCTGGTTTGCTCCTTAGGACCATATACATATACTGAGCTCGGGGTACCCAGAGGCATGAACCCTCTTTCCTTGCTTAGTTGCTTTTTGAATCCAGTTCATTGCCCACACAATGCTCTCCTACCCTACCTTGACAATTGTGTATAGCTTCTCCAAGATTTAGCTTTGATACTTTTCAGGTTGGAGCAGCTGCATAATCATTTCTCTATCCCTTCAAGTCAGTATTCCAAGAGCTTAGCCCAGTCCTTTAAAGAATAGGAACCAAGAGTTTTGCACCTAAGGGAAAAGGTAAACTCTATGACAGGAGCCTATGACACAAAAGTTTAGCTTACAGGAAGCTCTGAGGCACACAGCACAATGAACTCTTAAGCCACTTGTGTCACAATATTTTAGGTACTCTTCTTTAGCAAAGGAATCTCTTTTAGAAAGTAACTGTTTCCAAAGACACTGTAAAATTTTGTACAATGATAACTAAGCTAAATATGAATAGTTGACTTATTGAGTCCTTTCTATGGTCCAAACTCAATTAATCCTCATAAAACTTTGGCATAGTAAATTCTCTAGCATTTGTTTAAGATATGGGAAGGTAAAGCACAAGAGGATTATGAAATTTGACCAAGATCAAAGGGTTAGTGTGTGGAAAGCCATCATCTGCATGTAACATAGTATCCCTCCATTGTTACAATTTGCACCCTTTCCCCCAAAATAAATGCATTTCTCTGGGCAATAATATCTTCCTATTTGTGAAATAGGGAAATAACATTTAGGCTTCTCAGGAAGACTGCAAAAATCAGGAAATGCAATTGTTGTCAAGCACTTTGCATATAGGAAATGCTAAATCAAGCTAAATTAAATTCAACAGAGTTCTAGACAGTTAACAAGCCTTTATTAAACCCCTGCTGTGTTGGGCACCCAGCCGTGACTCGGGTTAAGCCCAATACTACTTAATTTATGAAAATGCTGTTATAATTATTCTGTTTCTTAAATTTAGGTGTCCTCAAAAAGGAAGTGCAATTCAGCAGTAAGTATAAATCATTCACCTAATTTTCTGTCTTTCTTTCCATTTCAGCACTCCTTTATGAGGTCCCAAGTAGTAGAAACATTTTGTAAGGGGGTTGCTCATATCATAATTATTTCCCCTTCTCTCACCATTACTCCATTTTCCACATTCATCAAGGTCTATATGTTAGACATCTGATCTACCTGGGGCCAAACAGGTTCTTCCATGAATGTGCAATTGGTGTTTAGAATCTGCTGGTCGGTCTTTGCCTGTGGCATATTCCATGTGAACTTTAACAAATATGGGATAAAGGGGCCAGACCACAGATAGGGAGAAGAAAGCAGAAGATTTTCATACGAGAAGCAAAAATGGGAACATATTCAGGCAGAGAGAGACACAGACAGATAGACAGACAGACAGACAGACAGACAGAAAGTAGGGCCCTTCGACCCACGATGAGAAGCATAGTATGGAGGTGGCTTCTCTTAATACTGCATTTTATGGGGAAGAAGTTTGTTCTGAAAAAGTATATTCATAAAATCGATATAAAGTTAAGAGTTTAAAGTTAAAAGTTGCAAAATTGTATTTTCAGGGGTTGAGGCAAGCTGTACTCTCTCTTCCTTTGCTATTCTGGGAGAAGACCTAGTAATTTTAGACCATACTATTGGGGAAAGAAAGTTCCAGAGTACTTTCTCATTTTTTATTTAGCATCACTGCCAATAATAACCTAGATGTTAGTAACTTCAAAAACAGAGAATCATTCTGATTTGCTGCTTTGGGCATGTTACCTAGCCCCTGATCTGCAAACATGAAACATATCACACTTTCCCCTCCATTCCCACCTCTAAGAGACTTGTCACTAGTACAAGTCCTCAGGGTAGATAAGAGGGGACACATTGGTGTTTCTTTTCACACGGTGAAAGGATACATCATTCTCTAAGTTTAATTAATTATGGGTCATTTGAAACACTGTCAATAAAGCCAAGTGTTATGTACTAGTGGGAAAAGAAATGAGATGAAAAAAATATGTCTACCTCATTACTCATTTGTATTGATCTAGCTATACAACCCTATACATCACAATTTGACAAAAGGTTAAATATTAACAGAAGAATCATTAATCTAACAAAACAAATTAACACAACAATGGCTTTCCTGGTTGGCATTATGTATGTGGTATCTGGGTAGACTAAGAAATGCTGCAGATGATGTACAAGATAGCTTATACTATATTTCGCTTTACAGACCCAGCCTTGAACTGCACAGGATCCTGAGATTAACTGTAGAAGTTTGTTTTAGGAGACTGCAAAGGTCTTATTAGAAAAATGAAGGGACAATACAATGAAGGAAACCTGATTGTTATAAAAAGAATTACCATCTGATAGCTTATAGTGAAAGAGAATATGACCATAAAAAATTCCATAAAAAAATCTTTCACTGGGCTCACCAAACCCATTTGTTTAAAGAGAAATGACATTTCACTGTTAGCAATATATGCCTACCAGCCCTAATCAATCCCTAAGACACTTCACTGAGCAAATACATTGCAGTTTTTAATGATCTATATGTTTTATTCTTAAAATGATTGCCTATATCAACCATAATTGAATACTTCACAGGTAACAAGCACATACCACATTTCAAAAGAGGATATTCAATTATCTAAAGAACAGGTAATCCCAAAGTTAAAGAACTACCTCTAACAGAGATCTAGGTTGTGTGTGTGTGTGTGTGTGTGTGTGTGTGTGTGTGTGTGTGTGTGTGTGTGTATTTAAATCTCTTCACATAATACTTAAGTGATTTGAAAGTAACACAGAATCCTTGTGAAGTTAGTAATATCATTTGAACATCTCTTAACAGTCCCCCTCCTCTACCAAGGCTTCTATGTCAGAGAAGATGGTCTCATTTCTCTAGAGCTGAAATGTGCCCATGGCTAAACTTCTTTCTCAGTGCTATTGAAAACATACTCATCTTCCACGTGAGAAGCTGCTCCGGGGGTCTCCAGATCCCTCCAGAGAGGTTGGACTTCGTTTACACCCATGTTTTTGTAGCATCTTCAATTCTCCATGACAGTGACTTTTTTAGTCAAAATGAAGACACTGAGGTAAGCATGAGCAGTTGGATGTGTAAGGAATTTAAAACTACCACCTAAGTCAGTTTTAAAATTCTTTGAAGCATTTCAGAGGTGAAAGGAGGCCAGTTTCTAGCCTTGTCCATTGGAGGAAAAGTTTTGTTAGAATCTAGGTGTTCTAATGCGTACTTTCCCATCTCTAATTTATAGAGGCCCATTACTTTTTTGCTTTCCTTTTTACTCCATGCAGTCCCTGGCCAACCTCAAAGATTGATGAAATCTGAGCATGGTATTAGATTTAACACCATTTCAAGATGGGCTTTAAGCTGAGCCAGAATGAGTTGGACAGGAAAGGAAATAGGAAGGAAGAGAAAGGTTCTGCAGATGAAACTCTTGGCCTTACGGCAAATTGAAATATTATTATTGCAATCCCTTCTAGAAATCTCTGGGGGTAGTTTACACTACTTCTAAGATCATGCTGCTATCCATGATACCACCAGAACCAAGATATTAGGGTGTAAAATGGATGGTACATTTATACGCTTTCCAAACCAGAATGAGAAATTCTCTCAAACCAGGCCACTCAAAGAGACAACTCCCTTGATTGTCATGCATGGACTATTTGGGTTGTGCTAAGCAGAAAACTCGGTTACATTGAATCAGCATCTCTGAAGCTGTTTTCTTCGGCAGGCTTAGTTCCATGGTCCAAGGGACCAGTTACAGAATACTGATAACTGTTTTATGGTTTTGCATTCTCACGCTGACTTCAAGGGCATCATCAAAATCTTCTTGCTCTGATTTGATCAGAAACCAAGATCTTACTTTAAGTAAGCAGCAAAACAAAAATTTCCATACAGTGAGAGATAACAGAATCACATGGGAAGCAATAAAAATGTTGAGAAGCACTGGCTGACAACTCTCAAAGCAAGGATAAGAATTAAAAAGAAAAATATGGCAGCTTTATTGAGCCAAAAGTTAATGTCAATATAAATTCTCTCTGATATGCTGAGGAGTCAGTGTCAATACCATTTGGTTAATATATAAATAGTCAGACCAATTTTTCTTTTAGTTTTGTCTCAATAAACAAAAGATATTAGCACAGCAAATCTGAATGCTGAAATGATAGCATTAAAGTTAAAATGTAGGCTTCTTTATATGCATCTTAAAGTGAAAAAATATTGTTTCTATTCAATATATTTGAAATTGTTTTAAGTTATAAAGTTTCTGGGTCTGGGTTAGCATTGTTCCCACTCTATATGAGGGAGACATCTCCAGTGATTTGTTTAATCCATCTGTAAAACAGACAATATTCACTATGTCTTTGAACTTAGAGATGACCCACAGGCTCTTACTGTATGTCCCCTCCTGATAGGCTGTCTAAAGGTGATAGATTTTCCTGTCAGTAATATGCTGAATCTTCCCATCTCCTGAATTTTCTTATCATGTCAATGAATTCTAAACACAGATTTCGAAGTATAGTCAGCCATCCATATCTGAAGCTTCATGTCTAATAATTCAATCAACCATGGCTACAAATATTTTGGAAAAAGAATTACACATTTGTGTGTGTGTGTGCGCACGCGCACACGTGCACATGCGTATGCTAGCATTGGAGCTTGAAGTCAGGATCTGGATGCTGTCCCTGAGCCTTTTCATTCAAGGCCAATATTATACCACTTCAGACACATCTCCATTTCTGGCTTTTTAGTAGTTAATAAGAGTCTCACAAACTTTCCTGCCCAGCTCTGAACCTCAAATCTCAGCCTCCTGAGTAGGAGGATTACAGGAACGAGCAAATGGCACCCAGGCAAAAGTTGTGTGTTGAACATGTACAGTGTGTTTTCTTGTTATTTTACCTTAAAGTAAAAATACTTTAGGAACTACTTATACAATATTTACATTGAACTAGATACTCTAAAGTCATCTAGATGTAATTTAAAGAATGTGGGAAGAAATGAATAAACAGAATACCAATATCGTACCTTTTTTTTTTTTTTTTTGCCAGTCCTGAGGCTTGAACTCAGGGCTTGGCCACTGTCTCTGAGCTTCTTTTGCTCAAAGCTAGCACTCTACCCCTTGGGCTATAGCACCACTTCCAGCGTTTTCTGTTTAGGTGGTACTGAGGAATCAAACCTAGGCCTTCATGTATGTAAGGCGAACATTCTACCACTCAGCCACATTCACACCCCCATCATACCAATTTATGCAAGGGACTTCAGCATAGGGTGGCTAACCAATCCCCTCTGGATGCTGAGACACAAATGCCATTTAAAAATTCTTTTCTAATACACAAGCAAGGAGAAGAAGGACTCCTACCTGAGATTACTTCCCTCCTCTAGCCATTTTTGTACTTGTCAAGAACTGTGCATCATGTGCCATGTGCAGCTTCCTTCCATCTGCCTGTTCTTGCTTGCGCTCACAGGACCTTTGTCATTGGTACTTGTTGCAAATTGAGAGTGGGATCCAGAGACTTAATCATGCTCAGGTTACTCACTTTAGCCAGGTTGCTGGTGCCAATGGTCTGTTTCACCTGGAGACAGACATTTCATGTCTTTTTCTCATTCCCCTTGGATATTTTTACCCATTAATTCTCACATGTAAATACCTCATGAATTGATTATATTTTAACTCGAAGTTGGAGTGAAAGGAATTGGACTATGATTTTTCTTTTTAGATTGCAGCCACATAATGTACATGAGTCTCAGAACAATACTCTCACCATCAATTATGATTTTTCAAAATAGTTACAGTGGTCTTTTACATTTCCTCCCATTCCCCTCCTTATTTTCTGGTGTTTCTGTTTGTACTGGAAGATCATAAACCTCAGCTACCGTAATCTTTCCTTTTCAGTAATAGAAGATACAAGCAACAACATATTTAATGCCCACTGCTAGTTTTTCTATTAGTGTCTTTTCTTTTTGGTGATCTGAAGGTGATCTTAGGAAAGCTAACCTTTGATTTCTTATGTATTGACATATTGTCCTTGTTACTGGAAGATTTATTTTGGTGACTGTTAACTCTTTCCTCGTGTCTTCATTTGACTTTCCTCTGCATTAAGTAACTACCATCAAAAAGTCTCAGGAAATCTAGTACTGTTACTTGAAGGTCAACAATTTGTCTAGATGTCTCGACACACAAATAGTTTTCTTTTCTTTTCTTCTTTTGTTGGTCCTGGGGCTTGAAATCAGGGCCTAAGCACTCTCCCTGAACTTCTTTTATTTCTTTTATTCAAGGATAGTGCTCTAACACTTGAGCCACAATGCCACTTCCGGCTTTTTCTGAGTAGTTCATGGGAGGTAATTGTCTCATAGACTTCTCTGTCTGGACTGGCTTCAAACCAGCCTCTTGAGTAGCTAAGATTACAGCATCCATCACAAATATTTTTCTTCAAAATTGACACTTAAAAGGAACATATTTTCCTTTAAAACAAACATCTCAATGGAACATGTTTTATTGTTGGATAATTGGAGATGGTGTCAAAGACTTTTCTGTAAGGCTAGCTTAAAACCTTGATACCCAGATTTCAGACTCCTGAGAAGCAAGGATTACAGGCATGGACCACTAGTACCTTGCTCATTTCATGAGAATTTCATCTCTTTGTTTCTTTTGGATTTCTAAAAATATTCCTTTCTTTTCATCTTCTATTTCTGAAAACATTGTGTTTATTCGCTCCTCTGTTCTTTCCAGTTTGGCCATTATTTCTAAAGTGTTGAATTCTTTTTTTTAAGTTCTGCCTTCTGGTTTGATTTTTTTTTCTAATTTTTATTTAGGTTAGTTTCATATCTCTTTTTCTTAGTATTGAATATAGGCATGTGTTACCATGCCCGGGCTTTCATTCTTATAATGTCTAGATTGTATTGAAATAAAATACTACTTTTCTAAAAATATGGTGCTGGGGATTGAAGTCAGGGGGTCTTACTTGCTAGACAAGTCCCCTATCACTAGAACCATGTTCCACTCCATCCATAGTGCTCTCTCTTTCTCTCCCTCTCTCCCTCCCTCTCATTCTCTCTCTCTCTCTCTCTCTCAGCTTTGTGCCTGTTATTTTCAGATAAGGATTCATGCTTACTTTGTTTGACCTCAAATCATGATTCTTCTATCTCTACTTCCCAAGCAGCTGGGTTTACAGAGGTTTGCATCTCCATGCCTGGCCCAAATGTTACATTTTTATCTACTTGTTAAGCACACGTTTGGCTTGCTTTCATTATCTGTAAGGAAGTCTTTTAGCATTTATTCTCCTCCCTTGTTATAGGAATTGGTCTGTATGCGTCTCTATTTCCTCACAAACAGGGAAGTGTTTTGGTTTTGCTGTTAGATTTGTTTTGCTTTCCAACTTCATCAAGCTCCCTTTCCAGTTCATTTTATATAGTAGTAAAAATATTGCTGCCAAATCTTGGGCTCCCCTATGTCCTTCTCTGCCATCCTTACCAAGACTTTCTTCTGTTGTACCTATTTTCTCTGGCCTGGTAAAACTGAATTCTTGTCCTAGTGGTTAGTAAGCCCTGACATGGGGGACTCCATGTTAAGTCTTCCTGCAGACAAGCCTGCCACAACTTCTGACCCATCAGCCACTGCCCTGATAAGGTATACAACACAGCTCCAGAGCCGCTACCATTTGTGCAGGGGCCTACCCTGCATTCACTCAGGGGCTGGGATTCCCATCATATTGCCACAGCTGCTTCTACCTTCCCAGATCTCCTGCACTCACAGTTGTAATAAGCAGAAACAACCATTTTACTTGATTCATCATGAAGTTGATTTTTTAAAGATGAAAACAAACCCCAAAGAGTTAATTTGGGAGTTTGTTGCCTATGTACTTGAGACCTGTTTTTCAGGAAGACAATATCAGCCCCTGAGTTTTTAATGCTATATTAAACTACTTTGGGAGACCACAGGTGTGAAGGTAATAAAAAAAATTAAGAAATTCTTTTTCATTATACCGTGATATTTGCAATCAATCCCCTAAGCCCTCTTTGTTGTCCCAACTCTATTTTCTACCTTAAACCTCGGTGGATGGAACAAGGTAAAGTACTGACAAAGCTGAGCCTGATCCTTTGTGATCTGATTCGAAATGGACCACAGCTGGGAAATGACAAAATGGGCCCGTTCCACTCAGTGTGTGTGTTCTGGGCACTCGGCTCCACGGATGGGCACTTTTCTTTAACTCTGCAGTGTATCACAAGTGCAGAAAGAGTGGATTATTGAAGGAAAAGAATTCGTTCAGGGGTAAATACTCTGAGGTATTGCTGTGTATTCCATTGTCATACAGAATCAAGGAAATGTATGAGATAGAGGCATCAGACTTGCTTCCAAGTAATAATTTGTTTGAAAAATGTAAGCTCTTATTTATAGGGCTTCCACAATGAACTATTTATAATATGCAGAGTAATTAGTGTTGACAAATGGAGACAGTCTCAATAATTCTCAATAGCACTGTATGGCTAAGGCAGATTAATCTATTTCAGCAGATCCTGATAGTTGGACTTCAGCTTCCAGACTGCAAGCTCTGCTCTGTTTCATCTGAGCATTTCCATTCTGCAGCACTGTCTGGGCACAATGTGTCTCCCCTAGTGGCCCCCACAGTGTGGCCCCCACCAAGCCTGCTTACCATCTAGCCAAGGAAACAGAATGCTATTCAGTGAGGAACTGAATGTTGATGGTGCCCAGCAGAAGCAAGACAAATGAATTTTTGCTAAGTTGTTTTTTTTTTAAAAAAAAAAAAAGCAAGTAAATGCTATCTAGATACTAAGTATACCTTGATAGTGGGTGTTGATCATTTCCATTGTTGTGGATAGATGCTTTAAGACTCTTTGGGTCAGAATTGAGAGATGAGGAAGGAGGAGATGACTGTAGAGACAGAATCCTTCAGCCACAAACATCATGTCTAGACCTCAGCCTGTAACAACCTCACTCTCATTCTTACAGTGGAAGCACCCTGGATCATTTGCTGAGAATTGGAAATCCACGCTGGACTCATGTCCCGAGTTTCAAAAGGGAGAAAGTAACAATTCTAAACCCTTTCCATTATAAGACTGCAACCTCTGAGATCTGCAACAAAAAGCCATTCTAAGCAGGGTCAGTCCACCGCACCCACCAGTCAGTGTCACATAGGTAATGAGATGAGAAGGCATGAAGTGATACAAAACAAAAACAAAAACAGAAAACAGTCCACAGGTTTCTGTCTTGCACGTGCAGTCTTCCAGATGGTCCTAGCTGCAGCTTGTTTGGTTCTTGTAAAAATCCACCCACGGTACATTTCTGCATTTTTCCTTCTGTTGGTGTCACAGGCCCCGCCTCTGTCTCCCTTCATTGTCTGCTTTGCTACCCTTGCTGCTCTCCGCCAATGAGTGACCCAGGCATGCCAAGCGGCCATGATGGAGAGCGGTCACTTTCATTTTCCTTTATACAGCCAAATCTCCTGCGTGCCCCAGTAATTACCAATCAATTTTACATAAATAGCAAAATTAAGGCCCATTATTCTCATTTACCACAAAATTAGAGGAATTAATTAAACACGGAAAAGGGGCCACTGCCTGCCAAATCACCACTTCCAGTAGCTAGAAACAAATTCAGGAATTACAGGAGGGCAGGAAGAAAGCACCCAGGGCCACATCCAGAAGATGTGAAGGGGCTGCGTGTGGGAAGATTCTGTGCCAGGTACAAGTACCCAGCACCCAAGGAAGTGTTCTATCCTCAAGTGCAAATGAGTCATCTGGCATCTTTACATGGCCAGGTCTGGGGATTCTTCCTCCCTGTTCTTTCAGAAAGGTGTAGATTGTGTTTGGTTTGAGAGACAACACATGAAGATGTGCTCTCCATCCTGAGTCTGTGAGAATTTCCATTTGTGTGGCTGATGCTAATGAACCCAGATAAGCAATGGAAGTCACACTGCAGGAATATCCTTGCTGCTCTTTTGAAGGTCATATGGTACTTAAGAATACAGTCAGGAAATCGATGGGAAGCAGATGGGGAAGAGAGGGAAAGGATGGATGGACAAACTTTCCCGATTTTGGCATCCAACCCAATAATGTAGGAGATCTGTTACAGAGTTTAGAAACTATGAGCCTGAAGGAATATTAAAAAAAAAATTACTCTTCAAGATTCTCTAAGCATTTCTTTCCATCACTTCCGTTATGAAACCACCATTTATTATTTGTGACATAAGTCTACCAATACGTTGCCCCCTTTAACCGCTGGGCTATGGTAAGGAGTTCTCCATTATCTCCCTTAATGAGGTTTTTATTGCTTGTGTAAATTTGGCGTGTACTGAATTTTTGTCTGGGGAACACTGAATTATGTTACCTCACGTTGTTTCTGGTTAGTACGCAAGCATTCCCCCCAATTTTTTTTGCTGTGGAAATGGCTCCTTGAGGCCAAGTGAAAGCAATTGGAACTCAGTTTAATTAGCTACCTTTGGTAAATTCGCCATTATTCTTCTAGCTCCACACTGGAGTTATATTTACAAAGGGAACAGATAGCAATAATTATTTGGGGTGGTAGTTAGTCAGTATTAGTTAATGCCTGAGCATAATTAAGAGGAAATTAAGAGAAGGTACAAAACACGGGATATAGGAGTGGCTGTCATCAATTTTACTTGTATTTTTCGGCAGGGGTTGGAAATTCTGCTCCACCACAAAGAAGCAACAAGTTCCTCTCCTGAAAGTCTTATCACAGAGAATATGGGGTCATGGGGCGTGAACTCAGGGCCTGGGTTCTGTCCCTGAGTTTTTTCTGCTCAAAGCTAGTGCTCTACTTCTTTGAGCCACAGCTCTACTTCTGGCTATTTTGGTGCTTAACTGAAGAGTCTCATAGACATTCCTGCCCAAGCTGGCTTCAAACCATGATCCTCAGGTCTCAGTCTCCTGAGTAGCTAGGCGTACAGGCATGGACCACTGGTACCTGGCTTGAATATTTCTAGTTTATGTCTTCTATTAGGATGACTTGGTGAATCGAGATGTTTCCGAGATCCTCTTACTCAACAGAGCCCAGGGAAGACAGACTCAATCCAATATCAGCCACAGCCAACAAAATAAAGGAAGAGAGTTTCATGAATGAAACTCTTGGTGGATTATAAAGCCAAATATACAAATGTGAATAAGTTAGGTGTTTCAGGACTTCCCCTACATCATTAAGAGTTGCCTCATTTTTCATGGCTTCATTCTGAAATTTGAGCTCACACTAGTCATCACGGATATTTGGGAGTTAGACATCAGGAGGATGGTGGTTGGATGCCACGGTAGGCAGAAAAGTTAACAAGACAACAAATAAGATATGGTGGACAAAGATGTCATCCTAGCATGGGATGAGTGAGCAGGATTGTGGGCTAAGGCCAAGCCTGGGCAAAAAAAAAGTGAAACTCTATCTGAAACATAACAAAACCAAAAAGGGCTAGTGGTGTGGCTCAAGTGGTAGAGCGCCTGCCTAGAAGTATGAGACACTGTTGTAGATAAAGATATCTCAGAAAGGAGCAGGCTGTTTTGGGCAGGACAACCACCAGAGCCAGGAGGCTGGGAGACTATAACCATCTCCCTCATGGGGTTTGTGTAGTTTGGGGAAGAGGCATGGAACCCAAATCACAGAGTGAGCTGAGGATGCAGACTATCGGGGTGGGGCGGGGGTGGGGGTCAAACATCTCTCAGTAATTATTTATAGAGATTCTTTTTCCTTGCTTACGAACCATGATATCCCGAGCAAGTTATTATCCAACTTCCAGTTTCCTCTCCTGATAGATAAGACTAGAAGTTGACGAGGGAAACCGGCTGAATGTGATCATCAATCCTGTGAGGTACCTGTGGGGAGTCACCCACAGGAAAGATGCTCACTGAGTTGAAATGATCACAGCTGCTGCTGCTACCTCTTCACTACCACCATCTCCTCAGAACTATTTAAATGCTTTCACATGCATAGCAGGTTTGGGTCTCAGGTCCAGGGCCAAAGAAGTACGTGGATTAGGGAGAGCCGTGAAGGGATAAGAACAGAGTGCTGGGCTTTACTCAACTGACAGAAGGGGCTGAGTTTGATTGTACAGTCATAGGGATGACAGACAGAATCTTTTTGTCTTTTTATTTCTTTTTGGTCGGTTGTGGGGCTTGAACTCTGGGCCTGAGCCCTGATCCCTCAGCTCTTCAGCTCAAGGTGAAGGCTCTACCACTTTGAGCCACAGCACCACTTAAAGCTTTCTGGTGGTTAATTGGAGATAAGAGTCTCACGGACTTTCCTGCCCAGGCTGGCTTTGAACCACGATCCTCAGATCTCAGCCTCCAGAGTAGCTAGGATTATAGGTATGAGCCACTGGTGCCTGACTTCCTTTTGTCTTTTGTCTTCTGTTGCTTTGTAACTGGCAGTGTGTGTGTACATATATGCATGTGTACTCGTGTGTGTGTGTGTGTGTGTGTGTGTGTGTGTGTGTGTATGTGTGTGTGTGTGTGTGTGTGTGTGTGTGTTATGGGGTTTTGAACTCAAGTCCTCAAGCTTGCTTTTAGGCAGATATTCTTAGGCCTGAGCTCTTTCTCCAGTCCTAATTTTTGTTTGAGATAGGGTCTCATTTCCTGTGTGGGAATGTGCCTTGGTTCAACCCATCTATTTTTAGACCCCCCAAGTAGCGAGGGTGACAGGCATGTGCTGCAGCATCCTGTTCTTGGGTCAGAAGGGCCTCCCTGACTCAACCTCACAAGGAATCAGAAATAGGGGCCTGTGTCTCCAGCTCATGCGCATGCCTTAGGAATCAGAAATACGGGCCTATGTCGCCAGCTCATGCGCATGCCTTTCTCACCTGAAGAGCTTGGTAAAACTCCAGCGCTCAGGTAGTTCCTCAAGTACATGTAGAGGGGTGATATAAGCAGAGGCATTTGGGGTGACTTAAAAAAATGACAGGCATTGCAAAAAGAAGTTGTCTTTCCCTCCCGGCCCCTCCCACTGCACAGGGCCTGCTGTACTCTGTATATTCTGTATATTCTATCCTTCTGCCTTGAAAGCACAGCAGAACTCCCCACCCCACCCCACACACACACCAGAGTTCCCCCACAGAGTTCCAGTGGCTGGAGTTTCCACCCAATTTTCCCAAATCAGTCCCTAAAATCCTGGCTTCTAAAGAAGACCTCAATCAGATTTCTGTCTTTAATCTTTGATCAACCTATTATTCGAGTGGGGCTGAGTTTCCTTTTTCCTCCCAAGAAAGATTTATAGGGAAGAAAGTTCTAGAGTCCTCAGAGCCCGGAGTCGTCCAGCCGGGCCTCAGGAACTGAGACGTCCTGGAGCTGGAAGGAAGCCACTGGCAAAGGCAGAGGGGACACACGGGTGCTGCTGTCATCTCAAGGGTCAAGGTCACAGGATTGCTGGCCAGGCCTAACGCAGACTTGAGACAGCTGCCTCACCCAAAAAAAGATAAAATAAAAGTCACTAGGCCTATAAAGAAGCTGTAACAAGAAGCCATCCTACAGGCCAATGAGGTGTTCCAAAGTGTCAGATGTTTCCAGCAAAACTAGACAGCATCCGAGAAGCTGAGTTGTGTCCCCCTCCCCCCCCAACACCACCCTGGCCCCATCTTCTCATCTCAATGAAGAATTCAAGACATCCGATCATGATGAGGGAAGGCGGAGCAGGGAAGGGCCGTCCTCCTGCAGCCGCAGCTGACCAGGCAGCAAGTGCCTGGGAAGGCAACCAGGGCCATTTGCTTCTGAGACAGAGCCGAGACACTCGCGAGAAAGACGTAAAACAACTCTGGCGAGACGAACATCTTGCACACCCATTTGCTCTGCCAAACAGTGGAAGCCCTCTCGTAATTTAGAAATATGGGGTTATCTTGGGATATTGAGTGTGTCCCGAACACCAATCTGCGCTAACCAACTGGGACCACAGTTTCAATTTGGTCGCTGTGTGGAATAAGCTCCCAGGCAAAACCCAGTTAAAAAAAATAAAAATCCCGGAGGAAGAGAACAGAACGTGGAGCAAATACCCCAGCAAGCGAAATCTAGGCCAACTACTGAAGCCGCCACAAAGACAAGAAATAAGCAAAGGCAAATTTACCCAACTAAGATGGCCATTATCTACTAGCAGATCTAAGACTGCCCATAGGACTTGTGTGCTGTGTAATTTGTTGACACATTACTAAACCTTTCTGGATGTCATATCTCTCATCAGCGACATGTTGAAGAAGAATTCTGCCTGCTAATAACAAATTTAAAATGTTTCTCAGGATAGCACCTGACACATAGTAAGGGCTGCATGATAACTGTCATTAATTTAGTATGTAATCTGTCTTGTGTTAAATTTATTTCTACCAGCCAACCAGTACATGAGAAAAACAGGGCAGGATTCATATCTAAGCCAACAGGATAGGGGTGCCATGTTTTTATTCAAGGTGATGGGCTTTGCTGGGAGTTAACTTTTTTTTTTCTTCTTCTTCTTTTTTTTTGCTGGTCCTGGGGCTTGGGCTCAGTTCTTGGGCGCTGTCCCTGAGCCTCATTGTTCTTCACTTCTGGCTTTTTTGAGTAGTTGATTGGAGATAAGAATCTCACAGGGACTTCTTTGCCCTGGCTGGTTTTGAACCACAATCCTCAGATCTCAGCCTCCTGAGTTGCTAGGATGACAGGCGTGAGCTACGGGTGCCTGGCTTGTGAGTTAACTCTTAACTAGCTCTCATCAGGAGAAGTCAAACTACTTCTGGAACAGTAAACATACTGCTATGGATACAGGTTCAGATTTATGAGTGAAATCACTGTGGATTCCTGCATCATGTTTCTGTTAAACAAGACATTACAAGTAAATTATTCTAAATTATTCCTTAATTAGTCGTCATTTGTTACTCTCATTATTGATATCATTAGAACAATAATGATAATAATCCACAGTGGAGGATTAAATAATCAAATTTAAAAAAAAAAACAATCAAATGAAGATGGAAGCTTCAGCCTACCTATTTTCCAAAAAAGAAGGGAAAAAAAGAGAGAGATTAAAATCATTTTCAGTATTTGTTTAGGGAGGAGTGTTTGAGTTAATAGAAGTGTTTTGTAAATTATAATGTATATTTCATCTTGAATCTGCATAGGAAAAAAAAGAATCCTCTCCCAACTTGTCCCCAATGCTTTCTGATGGATTCCGAAAGTATCTTGCACTTCGTATCTCTTGCAGGCTCTCAGCTGTGAAAATAGAGAGCGGGTTGAGAAACTCCGGCTGGAAGATAGGAGAAAAGGCACCATCTGCTGGCCATATTGGAGAACTACTTGGAGGAAGCTGCCCACAGACTTTAAATAGGGCACTGAGAGCCATCTGTCCAAAGGTTTCTGATCCATGAGAGGTGGAGGCCCCAGCCATGACTGGAGTCTCCCGAGGGTCCCAGCTTGAGTCACACCACCATGCTGCTGCACATGTGGCATCTGGTCCTGGCCCGTCTCTCAGGATAACACCTGCCTTGCAACTTTCAAAGCAGAGCACAGTTCCATAGGGAGCCCATCAGAGAGACCAATCCCTTGGCTCATTAGTGTTTTGCCCCTTTCCAGTCATGAGGGTTTATCAGAGCCCATGTTTCTGGTCTCTACTGAGGGCTCAGGCTGTCCAGGCTTAATCCTTGATTATTTTCCTTTCTCTGTCTCTAGAGTCTCAGCCTTGTGGGACACAGTAAGACACTGGAAGAGAAGACAGGAAACCATCCCACGGAGCTGGGTAGAGACAGATGCTGACTGTCTTTCTGTGCACAGCTCTACTTTTGCTAGTCAGAGAGCAGCTCAGGCCATGCCCTCATTTCGAGTGAACAATTTTCACACGGAGAAGGCTTCACACACAATAGAAAGCTCTCAGCGCTTGGCGAGGTGCATCTCGAAGAGACCATTTCTGAGCTGAGTGCTCGGAGGGAGCGGTGCAAAGGCTGGTTCATACCTTGGGCCTACTATCTGCTGAGTACTGTCATGTGTTTTTGCAGAGCAATGCATTTAATCGTTGCAACAGCTCTGTTGAAATGATTTATTTTATTTTATAGGCGGAGAAACAGGTACAGAAAATTGAAGCAGTTGCACAAGCTTCCATAGCTAGTGAATAGTGGACTTGGGTCTAGAACCCAGGTTGCCTGATCTGGATTCGAGTTCCTTAAAATTGAGACTAGATAGTGCAATGCGGGGAAGTCCCTGATAAGACTGAGTCTTGTGATTGCAGTTAGAGGAACCTCAGAACATGAACTCCCCTGCAGTGACAATGAGCGCCCAAAAGGTGACACCAAGGATCAGGGATGGCTGGTGTGAAGAAGGGGTTCATGGGAAACAGGAAACAGAGAACCCCGGAAGAATCAGGACCCAGTCAGCACAGTAAGGTGAGAACACAGAAAGTGATGCACATGGAGAATGACAGGAAAATGGAGAAAGGCTCTGTGCTTCATGTTCAATGTTGTAGCCCAGTGGAGGAGACGAGACTGCTGAGAAGAAGCACACAGGCACAGCTGCCAGACCAAGTGGCTTTGGTGTTGTACCACTGCCCAACATGGCAGAGCTGGTAGACAATCCGTGCCTATTTCTGAACAGGCTCCCAAATGAGGGCTTCCACCACTCCAGAGCTCATGAGAATCTGAGCACTGTGGACACTGGGGTGATCAGCAGAGCCGCAGCACATGCTTCCCATGCTCATGGAGCTTATGTTGTCGTGGGGGACAGAGGAGATGGGCTGTAAACATGTCAATTAAATAAAGCAGCCACCCCCCTAAAAACATGCTGTGAAGGAAATAAGCAGTCCACTGTGCCAGAGAACAATGGGGAAGACAAAGCTGTATTGGCAAAGAGAGGAAAGTGTTTGGCTGGGCCTCTTGTTTCTAACAGACTCACATTCCAGTTGCAACACAGCCGCACAGAGGTGCAGGGTGCAAGGTGCAGACTGAGAGGTGGTCTACCTGACCAATCAGGAGTCAGGCCATGACCTCATCACCACATCATAGCGCTGATGTTCAACATTCATCATCTTGTAAGCAAGGTGTGAATGATTTTCTTTGTATTTTCTATTGCTATGCACAAATGTTAGAAGATGGACTATTTTGAGAATGTAGGCACTTGATTTACTGTTTTATTTTTAGGGGGACTGGGAGCCTCAAAAACAGACACAGGCCTGAGGTAGAGTTGGCCACAAAGGAGAGACACACAGAAGAGGTGATAGCTGAATATGGTAGAGACAGAGCACTTCCCACTGTATTACAAAGCCACCGGACTTTTGGAGAACAAAAGGCATCTCTGAAGGACTCCTATTAAAAAAATAAAATGAAAATCCGTTAGGAAATAAAAGATCCTGGTCCGATGAGGTTGGCAGGCTTAGCACAAATCCCCAGACATGGTGATTCTCATTTAGCCAAAGGTGGGAAGAAGAAAGACCTCCCTGCACAGCTGAAACTGGATTTCTTGTGCTTCACCAGGAGACATTTTGAAATGAATTGCTGAGTTATCAGAAGCTAGGTCAACCGGTACATAGCATATCCCTGATTCAACCTACTTCTGAAAATAGGCATTAAAACTGCAGCAACCCAAGTTGCAGGTGGCAGGTGGGATGTAAGGTGGAATTTTAAATGATAGCCTCTGTGAAACATTATAGTATGGGCTAGTGGCTAGCCAAGCCCTGGGTTCCCCGGGGGCCACTCTCTCAGGCTGCTGCTTCTCAGGGAAGGCATAGGACAATACGCTTTCTACCTAGGGCTGGAGTTGAAGATGCTTGATATTGTTGTTTTGCCCATGACTTTCTGGATTTCTGGGTGATGAACCCAGAGATAGAGAGGGTCAGGGAAGACTAGTGGGTCTCTGGAGCAAAGGATCTTCATGTGGGAAATATGAAATGAGCAAAGAGTATTCCCTAATTTTACCTCTGTGCTGTCACACAAAGCAACTGAATGTCAACAATCCACTCTAGCAAGTGTTTCTCTGGCTAAAGTCTTTCTAACATTCCCTGTATGGGAAGGGCTCAATCCATTTCTTCCTCCAGTGCCTAGCTAGATATTGGTGAACTAAAGCATCAAGAGTTCTCCTTAAGTACTCATCAAATGACTAAAGGGCCAGATTAATCACATCGGTAGCCATGCCCTCCCCTCTCTCTGGAGGATTGGTTTCTCCAACCCAATGGCCAGAGTCAACCAATTCATCCATTCACCTCACCACCACATATCTACTGGGGCCTGAAAGGGTTTTCCACACACAAGAGAGACTAGGAGGGAAAAATCCTGGTTCCTGAAAGCTGCCTGTGGGCCAATTGGCAGCTAGCAGACCATTTCTACAAACAAGTCAGAATGAGCCAGGCATAGAGGTTTATGCCTGTAATCCTAGCTACTCAGGAGGCTGAGATCTGAGGATGGGAGTTCAGCCTGAGCAGGAAACTCCATGAGACTCTTATTTCCAATTAACTACCAACAATCCTGAAATGGCACTGTGGCTCAATGTGGTAAAATACTAGCCTTGACTGTAAAAGCTCAGGAACAGCACCTAGAATCTTGTGTTCAGTCCCAGTCCTGGAGAAGGAAGGAAGAAAGAGAAAGAAAGAAAGAAAGAAAGAAAGAAAGAAAGAAAGAAAGAAAGAAAGAAAGAAAGAAAGGAAAGAAAGGAAAGGAAGGAAGGAAGGAAGGAAGGAAGGAAGGAAGGAAGGAAGGAAGGAAGGAAGGAAGGAAAGAAAGAAAAAAGAAAGAAAGAAAGAAAGAAAGAAAGAAAGAAAGAAAGAAAGAAAGAAAGAAAGAAAGAAAGAAAGAAAGAAAGAAAAAGAAAGAAAGAAAGAAAGAAAGAAGGAAGGAAAGAAGGAAGGAAGGAAGGAAGGAAGGAAGGAAGGAAGGAAGGAAGGAAAGAAAGAAAGAAAGAAGGGAGGAAAGAAAGAAAAGGAAGGAAGGAAAGAAGGAAGGAAAGAAAGAAAGAAGGGAGGAAAGAAAGAAAAGAAAGAAAGAAAAGGAAAGAAGGAAGGAAGGGAAAGAAGGAAGGGAAGGAAGGAAGGGAGGGAGGAAGGAGGGAGAAAGAAGAGAAAGAAAGAGAGGAGAGAAAGAGAAGAGAGGAGAGAAAGAGAGGGAGGGAGGGAAGGGAAGGACAGAAGGAAGGAAGAAGGAAGGAAGGAAGGAAGGAAGGAAGGAAGGAAAGAAAGAAAGAAAGAAAGAAAGAAAGAAAGAAAGAAAGAAAGAAAGAAAGAAAGGAAGGAAGGAAGGAAGGAAGGAAAGAAGGAAAGAAGGAAAGAAAAGAGAAAAACCAGAATGTAAATCTTACAGGTTTGGTCAGGATGCATTTAGTCTTAGTAGCATATTTTTCTTTGCCTTTATTTTTGCTTTTCTTTGTTCTTTGATTTTTGATCCGCACATAATATTTGTACATATTTATGAGAGTAATCATGATGTTTTGATTCATATATATATTGGGGAGTGAAAGTTGCTCAGGCTAGTTAGCATTTCCATCACCTTCAACTTCCTCATCCCTTTAGGGTGAGAATATTCAAAACCTTCTCTTTACTACCACAGGGGGTGAATATGATCAAAGCACATGATATCTGTACCACAATAACATCTACTTGTATAATTAATATATGCTAATAAAAATCCTCTGACAGGATCACAATTGCTCAATAGCTATAGCATCATACAAAATGATGCTAATCGGAATGAACTCCAAGATATGGAAATACGAGGGTTTTTTTTTTTTTTTTTTGGTTTTGGTTTTGTTTTAATGTACTGTGTGAAGTTATTCTTTTTTCTTTCATTCCCCCCCCTTTGGTTTATTCCCTGTTGTCACTGGTTTTTATTTTGGTACCTTGTGTCTCGTATATATGTTTATCTGGTTTGGGGAAGGGAGGGAGAATAACAAAATGCTGAGACAAAGGACATAGGGTGAACCAATGCAACAGCGATCGATACTCGCAAGACACTATGTTGGAAATGAATTTTACAACTTGGGGGTAAAGGAAGTTAGGGGGAGGGAAAGTGGGGGAAAACAAAGGAAGGGGTAACCATGTTCGACAAGAAATGTACTCGAGAACCTTACTTATGTAACTGTAACCCCTCTGTACATCACCTTTATAATAAAATAAAAATTAAAAAATCCTCTAACAATTTTGAGATATAAAATGCACCCTTGTTAATTACACTACCCCTGCTGTGTTGTACAGCATCAAACTCTTTCTTCCTATCAAACAATAACATCATATCCTCTGGCTCAACCCTCCATCCCTCCTTTCTCGTCCCCCCCTAATCCACCCCCATTCCTTGGTAATTACTATTCCAGTTTCAATTCCTATGAGATCAGACTTTTTAGATTCAATTTATAAGTGAGATCACATGGTGTTGTCTCTCCATAGCTGGCTTAATTCACGTATAATGTCCTCTGGGTCCAGCCATGTCATCATATATGACAGGCCTTTGGCTTTTGGTGGCTGAATACTATTCTGTTGTGTGTACATACATTCCCTTCATCCCTTCACCCATTAATGGACGTGGAGGGTGGTTCCATATCTTGGCTAATGTGAACAGGATGGCAGTGAACATGGAAGTACTGGTGTCTTTTCTCATGCTGATTCCATTTTCTTTGGCTTTGTTCTCATTGGTGGGTTTCTGAGGGGCCATGGATCTTGGTGACACTTTGATTTTCGACACATAACCTCCAGCATGGTGACATGGTATGGTCATTTAGCATAAAGCCACCTAGTTTGTGGTACTTTGCTCAGCCATGGAAGGAAATGAGTATCAAGTGACAGTGGCCAGAATAACATGTATCTGAGCAGAAGAGAAATGCAGTGCCCTGGACATTGTTTTGAATAAGGACTTGAAGGAACTTGGGAATGAATGCTCAGATGTGGGAAGCGAGGGCAGAGAGTGTGCAGAAGCTGGTGAGGTTCACCCAGCCACTAACCAGGGGGCCAGGGAAGCAAGGGTGAGAAGAGCATTTTCTTTTCAAATCTGCCACTAACTCCTTTGTCCTGGTAGAAGAGGAAGGATTATTTTCACAATAAGTAAAACAGAGTAGAAAAAACAAGAGATTGAAAGGAGAGAGAAAAAAATGTAAGACTCCCTGAGGTGGCTCGGAACTTCCCATGGGATGCGATTGTCTCGAGGAAACTGAGGCAGCCAGAGGGGTGGGGATAACTGGGGCAGAGCAACATTTCAGTTAGGGACCTACAGCTGAGATGCAGGAAGAGCCGATCATGGGAAGTCTGATTCCCCTCTAAGTTCTAACCACATGAAGCAGGACATGGCAACAGTTAGAAGTAAGGGGGAGGAGTCAGAATGGCCCACATCCTCAAGTCAGCCAACGACAAATGCTGGAGGGGATGCAGAGAAAGAGGAGCCCTATTACACTGCTGGTGGGAATGTACACTTATACAACCACTTTGGGGAGGACACTTTTTTTTGTCAGTCGTGGGGCTTCAGCTCATGGCGAGCGCTCTATCACTTGAGCTACAGTGCCACTTCCGGTTTTCTAGTGGTTTATTGGAGATAAGAGTTTTACGGACTTTCCTGCCCGGGCTGGCTTTGAACCACGATCCTCAGATCTCAGCCTCCTGAGTAGCTAGGATTACAGGCGTGAGCCACCGGCGCCCTGCTTTATACAGCCACTTTGGAAAGCAGTCTGGAGGGTCCTCAGAAAGCTAAATATTGACCTCCCTTATGACCCAGTCATACCACTACTAGGCATCTATCCTGAACAACAGGAACCAGTATACAAGGACACATGCACCTCCATGTTATTGCAGCACTGTTCACAATAGCCAGGATATGGAAACAACCCAGATGTCCCACCACAGATGAATGGATCCAAAAATTGTGGTATCTATACACAATGGAAAATATTACGCAGCCATTAGAAAGGACAAAATAATGGTATTTGCAGGGAAATGGACGGAGCTAGAAAAAATCATGTTGAGCTAGGTAAGCCAAAAGCAAAGAGACAAATGGCACATGGTCTCCCTGATAAGTGGATGTTAAATCCAAAATGTAAAGTGATACGACAAAATTAACAAGACTTAAGAAACAAAGGACTTCCACTTGAATCACTACTAAATAACCCCATACTGCTGATCACATGTATGGTATATATGTGCACATCAGAGGGAAACCAGGAGGACGACACAGAACTAGAGGGAATGAGGAAAAAAATACAACAGCAGGACCCATCAGCTGCACTGGACATTGACCAAAATGAACTAAGCAACTCAATGGCAGCGAAGGGAGGGAGGAAATGAGTGGGAAAGAAGGAACAGCCGATGCTATGCAAAACAAAAGAAATGTACATATCACCCAGTGTGGAAGAAATAACTGTATTGCAAAGCTCATAGAACTCATAAATGTTATGGACCATGATAGACAATTTGCCCCATGAAAGTTAGAATGTGTTTGTGACTTTAACTAAGCATCACTATCCTACAATACTGTGAAATTGGGGAAATTATGTAACCACTTAATCACAATAAAAAAAAATTGAAAAAAAAAAGAAGTAAGGGGGAGGGTTACGAACCCCTGACTACAAAGAATAGCTTATTGGGTCAGCCCCAGAAGGGCATCAGCTCTGCCTAAGTCTGTCCAGGTCAAGTTCATGCAGGAGTCTCCCTGCAAAGCAATGTGTTTGCTTTGAGCACCCCTTCCCCCTTTAGAGCAATCACACCACAGAAGGAATAAAAAGGTTGAATGTTATTTTAATTGAATTTGTTTCCAATTTATTTTCAGCTGTCTAGGGAAAAACCTTTTACACTCACATCATTTGATTCCTTTTTACTGCGTGTCCATTATCCTCATAATGAGCTTTTAACGCATTAATGTAGCCCCTGTTTGTCAAAGAGTGATTCACGTTGGCCAAATCAATAGCTAGCAAAAGCATAAAGACACACCAAATCAGGACATTGAGCCAGAGTATACATGGAAACACTAGGCTTCCACTTCCTTACAGGTGAGATCGCATGCTAATGTCCTTCTGACTGTCCATCAAACCATTAGAATTATTGGGGCCAACTGGAAGCCCTTCTACCTGCCATTACAGTTACTCTCTATTGTCTTATCTCCATTCCTTTTCAACAGTGTGCTGGAGTTAAAGCAGTATCTCACTATAAGCAAATTTATCATGAAAAGGGCAGAATCACAAGGCAAACTTCTATGGATTTTTTTTTTTTTTAGCAAACGAAGAAGAGTTGGAGTTCTGCCCTCTGAATCTATGGCATGTGTGTCTAACACTTACAGAGGTGGTTTGCATTGTTCATTTGTAAAATGCCATTGAGCTTTCAGAAAAGAAGAGTTTCTGATGATAATACAGGAACTCCTCTGTGAGTATTTAACATGCTTCTTCATTCTATTAAGAAGGATTAGCAGGAGTACATCCCACATCGGTGGCAAGAAAAGTAATGTACCTTGAGCTTCCATTAATTTAGAGCTTCTCCCAGGCTCTCCCTTCTTCGTCCATTTTCTGGTGCTGTACTTGAATACTAGATACTAGATGTTTTATAAAGAATAAAGGTTTATTGAGACTACAGTTCTAGAAACTGGGAAGTTTGGGGAGCCCAACGGATAAAGACCTTCTTGATTTTAAAGGTAGAAACTCTCTGCTGTGAGAGCAGTAGTGAGAAGAGAGTGCATACCAGCAATCAAATCAAACCAAATCTTTTTTGTTTGTTTGTTTGGTTGGTTTGGTTTTGGTCAGCCCTGGGGCTTGAACTCAGGGCCTGGGCACTGTCTCTGAGCTTCTTTTGTTCAAAGCCAGCACTCTACCACCTTGAGGCACCAGTGCTACTTCTGGCTTTTTCTGAGTACTTTATATTAGAGACAGAGTCTCACAGACTTTCCTGCTTGAGCTGACTTCAAATTGTGATCCTCAGATCTCAGCCTTCTGTGTGGCTAGAATTACAGGTGTCAATCACTAGTGCCTGACCTTGTACACTGAAATGCAAATGAAAATACATCACCTGGAAGTGATTTTAGGAAGATACTCTCTATTAGAACCTAAATTTCCTTTTGCATTCGGGTGAAGGTTTCCATATCCCATGATCCTCCTGAACAAACTGGGTCACTATCACCTGTCTCCTTTATGGTTTATGAGGTCCTTTAGGACAAATCTGGGGCCTTATGCATGCAAAATGCAGGTGCTTGATATCCACATGCGGAAGAGGGAAAGCTACTCCAGACTCAGCTTACTAACAGTGGCAAACAACTACCTCAAACCAGCTGAAGAAAGCAGCAACTATTGAAAGGAAATTGGTCAAAGCTCACAGCTCTAGTATATGAACTGAACAGCCATACTGAAAACCCGTACGCTAGCTCTCCTTATGGGCAACCCACCCATATAAGCCACCCACTTAAGCAGTTAGAGAGGAGTTCCCACGCAGAAATGTGGTTCTTTTGGGCTTCCTGTTCTGCCAAAAGGCACTGTCTTGAGGCTCATAAGTTGGCAAGTGTCTTCCTGGTTCTTTACTAAGAGAACAAATGCATAGCCTTTGTCAAGAATGGTAGTGAATGGAGTGGGGAACTCCAAGGACTCAGATATCCGGACTCTCCTTCTATGACTATTCCTTCTTTCTTCCTACAAGTTGGTTTTATTCTCCCAAATGCCAACCCCTACTACCAGAGAAGAAACTGAGCACTCATCCATTAAAAACCACCCCAGAGGAGGACTCCAATTGGCCTGAGCCATGGCCTGGGTCTACAATGATTGGCCACCTGGACCTAAAGTCCATTCTTGAGGTAGATACTATGATCAGCAGATCATACTCGAACTGCACAGGTAGAGTGGAGGAGGAAATGCCTACCCCAAATGAACATCATATACATACCACGCATGTACATCTATTGAAGACAGAAACAAAAGATTGCTGGCTTGCAGGGGGGCGGGGGGAGAAAGCATAACTACTTCCCTCTAGCCTATGTGCTTTTGGAAATCTGTCAAATTACGAATACATTGCTCTGGACAAAGCATCATGTTTAGCTCAGGTGCTGTCCTTGCATTCTGTACATAACCTGTGTCTGATTTGCCCAAGAGAGAAGCACAAGGCTAATTGCTTTAGCAAGTCCATCAACTTACTCGTGATTCTAAACTTAATCTGTTCATTATTCTGCTTATGTCTCTTCGTAAGTAGAGAGAAATTGTGTTATCACAGGAGAAATGAGCTCTCTTGTTTCTTGGGCAATTCTTTTATGCCTAGACAAAGAGACTTTAAGTTTATCAACTTCCCCTTTGTGATACTTCATTCTAAATGATGTATTAATCATGTGTTGATTATACTAATCAATTAAAGGTACATTATTGGTGGCTTAATTAAATCTTTGGTGGCCCTTCATATTTATTTAGACATTCTGGTTTAATAATTGTGAAATGCCACTTAACTAGCATGTTGTCTTATAACAAATTATAAACAAGTGTTATGGGAAAACAGTTCTTTTTTTTTTATTTTACTTATGTAGTCTTTTTTTTTATTTTTTTGGTCAGTCATGGGGCCTGAACTCTGGGCCAGGGTGCTGTCCCTCAGCTCTTCAGCTCACGGCTACTGCTCTACCACTTGAGCCACAGCGCCACTTCTGGCTTTTTCTGCTTATGTGGTGCTGAGGAATCAAACCCAGGGCCTCGCATATGCGAGGCAAGCACTCTACCACTGAGCCACCTTCCCAGCCCCTTATACAGTCTTCTTTAAGCTCCCTATATATGTTCCTGCATAGTTAAATCTATCATTCTATCCATCCATTCATATATTCATTTGCTTGTGATTCAGGCTATCTGGTGCCAACAGAACTTTTTAATCTGATAGCTGTGTCCAAGTAGATTCCTATAACCAAAGCCATTCTAATGGTCATTGGGAATTAAATGGCAGCTATGAAACATGTGGTTTCTCCTCCTTGAGAATTTGGGTGTATCTAGACCCAGTGAACCCACACTGCCTTACCTACTGGCATGAACACTGGTGAAGACTTTGCAGTAATTGAAAAAGACCCACAATTTAAAAACAAATCAAGACCAGGGATCATATCCTAAGATTCACTAAAATTAAGATAATCATCCAACCAGTCTCTGCCCAGATAACTGAATGTAAGTGAGTCAGAGACTTGTTTGTCTTCTGTAACATGTCCAGGATTGTGTAGCCAAAACTCTCCCCATGTCTCTTACCTCTGATCATCACTCCCAGGTCTGCCTCTGGAATCAGGTCATGTTTGCAGCACAGAGCAGGAAGGGAAAGTTAGATTCCCTGATGAATGATCTCTTGAGGAAGTATGTTTAAAAATAAAACTATGTTCTCAGGCACACCTATAGCCCACAGAACCAGCCTAGACTCACAGATCCAATCCCATTCCTACTCCCCCCCCACACCCCAAGGCCCTCCCCACCCCTTATTCCTAGCCAAACCCTCCCAGCACTCATCGCTTTTGTTGTGTGATTATTGTGCACCTTCACAGCAAGCAGAATGGGGACCCACATTTTACAATGCATGTAACTGGCTTCATATAGTTTTGAAGATTCTATTTCTTTTCTAACAGCATTTCTCCCCACTACCTCTTCCCCCGTGGAATATAAAATTTTAATTCTAGAAGAGCCTATTTTTATAACAAAAATCTTTATTCCCATGACTGGACATTAGGTTTCTTGGATTTCAGGGTAAAAAACAACAGTCTACAGTATTCCCTGTATCCAGGGGCATCAATTATGTGTTAGAAACTGATTTCCAAGAGATGCAGGACCTGCCAGCAAGCATAACCTGCTGAGGAACCATCACACATCCGAATGTTAAAGTTGAGTATAAAGTTTAGACAGAACAATGAGAAGTGTGGGAGAGGTTGCTGTAGGAAATCTGAAGACTTAACTGATGTGATTGAAGAAGGCTTCCTGGAGGCAGTGACTCCATACAGATTCAACGAATGAGAAACCATTAAGGAGTAGACAGAGACAAGAAGAGGACTAGTAGTGGAGTAATACTGATGAAAATTAGGTTTCTAAGAAGAGAAAATAGCTCAACAAATTAAAACAGAGAGTGGAGGAAGGAAGAAGGGAAGGAGGAAAAGATGACGTGATTGGACAAGACAGAAGACTATCCTGGGAGAGAAATAGTGAGAAAAAAAATGGAGGCCAATGTTGGAAGGACTTCATAGGCCGAAATAAAATCTGATCTTGAAATAACCCTCTTACAGTGTTTCTGGTAGGTTTTCCTTTTTCTAGCTAAAAAGCAGAGTGGATTTGAGAAGGAAGGAGAAAGACAAGACTGAAGTAACCAGATTCGCAGCCAGGGAAGCCAAGATCAGGAGCAAGAGTGCAGTGAGGATGGGCAGAAATATAATACTTGGTGAGTGGTTGGAGTAGAGAGAGGCAGTGGGGAGGAAGAGGAGGAGAAAAAAGAAAAAGCGAAAGAAGAGGAGGAAAGGATGATCTCAAAGTTCCTTCCGTCATTTCACACAGCCGGTAATATAGGAAGAGGCAACCTAGAGGAAGACTATGTACCTGAGAATGGTTAATCTATACATATGGAGGCTACCTGAACAGTAAATACCTCATAGTGATTGAGGGGCTCAACTAGGACTGTGTGACCATTACCACCTGGCCATGGCATGCCCCACATCTTCATTCTGGCAGCCTATGATGGATTGGATATGCAGTGTTCCACCAAAAGCTTGGTCCCCATCTGGTCATACTATTGGACCATGAGGTCACTAACAGCATCCATGGATTAACCCATTGATGGAATGAGCTCATACTGAGTAAGTTACTAAGAAATGGGGCCTGGAATCAGTCATTGATTGTTGTATCTTGTCCCTTCCTGTCTTTTTCCTTTTTCTGCTTCTTGGCTTCCATAAGATGAGAAACTTCCCTCTGCTATGACCTTTGGTCATGTTTCTGCCTTGTCACAAGACTTAAAAGCAGTGGAACCAGCAAAATATTAGTGGAACCCTCTGGAAATGTGAGCCAATAGAAATCCCTCCAGCATTCAGCTGTTCTTCTCAGGTATTTTACCCAAGTGACAGAAAATGGACTAACACATAGACTATCTAACACATAGAACACTGCCTATCTCCTGGCAAAGGAAAAGACTCTTTAGAGACACAATTTACTTTAACTCACTTAACATTAGTCAAAAGGAGTCATGACGGTCATCTGAGTTAAGCGAGGCAGGCACATAGCCCTCTCCATGGGAAGGGTCACCCTAAGATGTTTTGGGATAGTTACATGTTCTGCTATACTTAGGAGAAGTGGCTATATACCCGTTCCCAACACCAGCTCAACACAAGTTCTGCTTTGTGGGATTCTGGTTTGGTATAGCTCTAAGTGTGACAGCACTTTGGTGGTGCTGGTTGAAAAGAGGTGAAAGTGGAGGGGTTGAAGGGCTGCCATACCTGGGTTCTGGTTCCCATCTCCCCTCGTTCTAAAATTCAGTTTCCGGAGAGGCCTCCAGTCGGTGATTCTTATGGCACATCTTCTGCCAGCTCCTAACTTACCAATATTCTGAGAAGGGCTGTCTTTACTGCCTTGTCTGCCTTCTTTCTGTAGAGCACTAGGGATTAATGCCTTGTACAAATTCTTCCCTATGAGAAGTACCCATGATACCTTTGGCAATGGCTTATCATCTCATGACGTCTAGAGGGAGGCCAGAGATTGGGCACTTGGACCCTCCTTCATCATTTTGCTTGATCATCTTGGCTCATTTAACAGTCATAGCTGCTGCTATCCCCCCACTTCAGCTTTAATTTCTGTCCCCTGGTGTTCCTCCCATGAACAGTGATACATTACAACTTCCAGGTGCCAAGGACTGCACATCTTTTTGAGATATAATCAACTGAAATGAAGAATTTTTACATCTGATGCTGTTGCCAAGATCACTACATACCTATTACCCAGCTTGTGTAATTAAAAATAAACATTTCACACATACAAAAAAACTGTCATCTTAAGGCAGAAAAGAAAATTAGGATGGAAACACTCAAAGCAGCACTGAATAGAATGAAAAGGTTGGAAACAGTGGGGTTGGTAAGAAGGAATGAGGGGAGATTGTGTAGGGCTCCCCAAGAACTAACCTGGCTGTGTTAATCTTATTAGTTAAAGACCACCTGGCAGAATGCAATTCTATTTTGCCATATTATATATAGTCGATGTCTAAATCAGGAAATGGCATTGTGTTAGAATCCCTGGGCCTGTGTTTATATAAACACAAAAACACTTCCAACAGCAGCCAATCACAAAGTTTGTTCCCAAATCTCCCCTTTGAGGCAAGTTCTACTCTCAAACACTGATGCATGACTGCAGAATTCTGCTATGTAATGGTCCCTATCTAGCTCTACCTAAGGGACTCATGAATTTGTGTAATCTTCTCCCACTGAGTCTCGGGCAGGACTTGTCCTCAATACAATATGGCAAAAGAAGAGGAACACTACTTCTGTAATTATTACATATGCCATTAATGCTCATGTTGCTGGTGAGAGCTAATAAGACGTTAACAAGTTGCATTGGTAAAGCAAATTGCTATGTTGCAAGCTGCTCTATGGAGAATGCTATGTCTCAAAGAATTGAAGGTAGTTTCTAATGGCAGCCATGAAAGAAATGAGACCCTCAGTCAATCCATAAGATTGAATTCTACCTGGAAATTCAATGAACCTGAAAGCAGAACTTCCCCAGTCAAGCATTCTGTTAACACTTCGGCCATGGCCAACTCTTTGGTTACAACCTTGTGAGAAATCCTGAGTCACCAAAATAACTTATATTGAGATTCCCAAACTCTATCAGTTGTAGATGTGTGTTATTTTATGCCACTTGGTTTGCTGTAATTTGTTCTGCAGCTATGGAAAACTATGGAGGGGTGCTGATGACAGACTTCATGCAATTCACTCTCTAGTGAACTGCATGGGAAAGAATTGCCTGAATTTTCAGGCAGTGGGCTTGCCTATGCCCATCTATGTTTTGATTACTACTGCATGCAAATCGATGCATTATTTGCTATGAAAAAATAAGTAGACCATCATAGCCTTACTTGCTAAAAAGCACTGACATGGCAAAAGCTCTTCTTTAAAAAAAAATCACTGTTAGACTTCTGAGTTGCTAATATTGTCAATTGGCTTGAGCTCTAAATCCCAACCTCTGAAAATTCATGGAGGCCCTTCATATCCTTAATGTAAACATAAAGTACTACAGCACATAACAGATTGGCAGAAATTTTTGAATTCTATTACAAAGTTGACATCCCGCAAAGTACAGGAAATGTGGGTCCAAAAAATAGCTTAAATATAGGGCCGATATAGGAAACCTACGTGTAGGAGTGCCACATCTGTGTTTGTGATGTGTGACTGTCAGAAAAACCCAATGTAGTTACAGATAAAATTAATAATGGTACGAGGCAACAGCGAGGAGCAATCAGCCCCTTTCAGAAAGGACAGCATGACCCAGGTAGAGAAAATGCTAATAGCAGTCAGGAAGAGAAGGCCAGCAATTGTGATGGCTGATGACACATGCGTGAATGATGGCTCTGCAGAAGCCATTGGGGGAGGGTGCTCTGCGTGAAGAAGATGGCCGGGTGGATACCAGGAGAGGCAAACAAGAGTGTGATGCTCTGAAGCACCCATAGAATCAGAAAAAGCAATTTCCTAAACCTATCCGCATTCATATATATTTTTTTACAGGCAGAATCTTGCTATATAGTCCAGGCTAGCCTCAAACCTGTAGTTCTTCTACGTCAGCCCCTTGAATCTTGGGATTATACATGTATGCCATCATGCCTAGCCACACACTTCTTAGAACAAATAATTTATAATGCCTCCTACTACCAGGAAACAAGATATCAATAGACTAAAAATACCTAATTATTATATGAAGGAAAGTAGCTTGTCATAAAGTCATGACTCTTTAAAAAAATGACTTCATTAGAAGGTATGATGAAATAGGTCAAGAGTACACTGAGACATGTGTATCGTACTTTTGCTACAGTTTGGATGTCTCCCAAAAGTCTATGTATTCAAGGCTTAGTCCCTAGACTATGATGCTGCTGGAAGGTACTGGGAACTTTAAAGGGAAATCTTACTAGAGTTCTGATGGTACAGGAGTATATCCTTGAAAGAAAGGCACATTACAATGCTGGCTTCTTGTTTCTCTCTTTGCTTCTACACTACCATGAGATGAACTCACTTGCCACCATGTTTGTTAACTTGCCACAGGCCCAAAGCACCAGGGCTACCAATTATGGACTACACCTCCCAAAATGTGAGCCAAATAAACCTTCCCTTTTGCTGTTGTTATTGTTGTTGTTGGTGGTGGTGGTGGTCTTGGGGCTTGAACTCAGGGCCTGGGTCCTGTCTCTGAGCCTTTTATATTCAAGGCTAGCACTCTACCACCACTTTAAGCCACAGTACTACCTCCAGTTTCCTGCTGGTTTATTGGAGATAAGAGTCTCACAGACTCTCCTTCCTAGGCTGACATTGAACCATGATCCTCATATCTCAGCGTCCTGAGTATCTAGGATTATAGGAGTGAGCTACCAGAGTTCGGCAAACATTCCCTTTAAAAAAATGTATAAATTAAGTTTATTTATAATGATGTTTACATAATACAAATAAAACACATGAAAACTCACAAGTTATACAAAAAAACAGTTGTGTAATAAAGACAGCAATTTAGACTGACAAGCAAAAAATTTAAAGAAAGTTTTAATAAAGAGTTAGATATTGGGGCTGGGAAGGTGGCTCAGTGATAGAGTGCTTGCCTTGTATACATGAGGCCTTGGGTTCGATTCCTCAGCACCTCATAAGCAGAAAAAGTTGAAGTGGCACTGTGGCTCAATTTGTAGAGCGCTAGCCTTGAGCTGAAGAGCTGAGGGACAGCACCCAGGTCCCACAACTTACCAAAAAAAAGAAAAAAGAGTTAGCTATGGACTAGATAGCTCTTTGTATCTTCTAAACCACTTTGTTACCCACATCGAATTGGAACTGAGCAAAGGCTTTCTCTTTAGGTGATCCTGTACTGTAATTTCTGGAAACTAGCAAATTGTATTCTGATAGTTAATGAACTATTTTCAGACAGTACTTAATGCTCCCTTAGTATGGAGTCACATTTGGTCTGCTTTGAAGTGAGGCAACTTTACTTTGCTCTGCCCAATACTTTACTGGTCTGTGAAGATATGGTAAGGAGAAGTATTTCAGACTGGAAGAGAACTGGAGTAGCGACTGTGTAAGGCTCAAGAGAACCTTCTTCTAACAGTATAAATATCTCAGACATTTTCTTACCATTTTAGAAAAGCTGGCAACAGCTGGCAACTCAAATACCAAAATAGTTGTTTCCACTGTTGATGGGATTTTCTGTTCCTAGCTAGATAAACACACACACACACACACACACACACACACACACACACACACACACACACACACACACACACACAATACACACACGAAAATCCTCCCGTTAAAGTTCCAAATAAGCAAATAATAAAGTACAATTTTCTTGTGTTTACCTAGCACCTACAGTGCTAGAAAATACAGTCTACAACCAAACCATGGGGTAAATATTTGATAAGCTAGAGTTGAGGTCCTGGCTTAGGCAAGCAGAAACAGTATTTGAATTTGTGTGAAAGTCTGAGCAATATCTAGTGTGGCTTATATAAACCAGACGTTACAATGTATGGGATTCACAGTACCTCAAGCCTCTCTTAATAAATGCCAGTCACGAGACCTCTGATGATTATGACTGGCACAACTCCAGAAGTTTTTATATATCCTTACAGAAGAACCCTAAAGGACTCCATTGTCAGAGGATAGAATGCAAAATATCCTAAGGAGAAAAATTTGGGAAGAGACAGGTATAATCCAGGCTCTCGTCAGGTGGGAGCAGACACCTTTCTAGAGTTCTGATTCCCAGCAAGACAGACAGAGAACACAGAGTACAGTAAAATGATGCGTCAGACAGACCTAAGTTCTGTCTCTATGTCCTGAGCACATTTGTACTGTCCCTTGTTTCTCACTCAGGGTGGGGAAATGTGCAAGAGTCATGTATGTCATCAGTAGTAAATGTTTCGACACTGACATCACAGGATTACACAGCAGAAGAGAGCTGATGAGGATCCTGGAAGGGTGATTTGCAGTATATGCTTGACAACTTTTATTCTTCTGGCTCAAGGTCCTGTCTCAGGGGCTCAGGAATCCCAGGGCATTTCAAAGGAGTTCATGTACTTCCCAGTCTCTTCTAACTACGGATCAATCCATAATCAAATATTTGGCCCTTCAGTGATGCTAACTGAATTGTTGGTCCTCTTTCCCATTTCTCCAGACTGGAAGGAGTAAGGAGCATTGAGAACACAACCAAGTCAAATGCAGGTTGAAATCCCAGCTCAGTCACTTAATATCCTCTGAGTAAACTTCGTCATTTCATAGAGCTTTGGTTACCTCTTCGGTAATATGGGAACGATGGCATTTGTCTCATACTATTTTACGTGGGGTAAGTTAGATCATCTGAGGAAACAGTATATACTACTCCAACATCTGGCTTGCAGTTGGAATTCAATAAGTACTGGATGATGTTATTGTACTTACTATTGTTCACTACATTTATACTGGCCAATCATCAAGTTGCTATGTTTCTTGCTATATAGGGAAACTATACTACAGTATAGTAGACCTTGCCTCAGTTCCTAGTTTTGCCACTTATCAGTTATATATTCTTGAAGTCACTTTAACTTCTAAGTATAAAATGTATCCCACCTTCTCTACTCTGTCCTGTGGCCTGTGTGGGAACATCACAGTAGATGGAAAATGTAGCTTTTATATGTAACAAGTAACTGTTTACATTACCTGTTAAAACAAACCTTTATTACCAAAGTAAGTGTGGGCAAATGAGAACATCTCTGTAAATATTTGGATAGCGGTCGTAAAAATGGAAAAGTGGCTCTGACATACATTGGCCTTTACGATATGAGGAGAAACTGCCTCTTTAGGAAGAAGCTTGACCTTAGAAATCCATAGAAGTCACTCCATGTGGAAGCCTTGACTGGGGCCTTGTCTGGACCCAGGGATTTTCTGCATATCCAAGAAGAAGCTATGTTTAATCTGAATTGGTTCTTTAACCACATTTCTAACATGATTGCAAAAGCCAGATGCAAGGTACTCTGGAAATGAACAACTCTCAGTTAAGAGTCAATGTGTTAATGATTAAGTTTGGGTAGAAATTTATAGTTGTTGTAACTTGTGCTGCAAATTAACATGGCTTTCCAATTGCAACATATAGCCTCTCCCCAGGAGCTGGCTTCCTAGGGAAAATTGCTAATATTTTTCAGCAGCTATTGAAAGCAAGAAGAAGACTAGTTTGAAATGTGCGTGCTTCTGCATTCCTGTTTCCCTCTGCACAAAAAGCATCAATTGGATGAAATAATAGCTATTCAGCTGGCCGCTCCCTTATGACTGTAAGCCATTCGAAGCTCAGTCACACTTACGAAAGCCAGTATTGACTATGTGTAGAAACATCTAAAATGAGATGCTTCACTACTGACATCCTTCATTCATAATTACTGCAAAATCGTCTTGCTTGAACCTAGTCAATGGCCAGTCAATATTCCCATTATAAGCTGGAGCAGGGTGAATGGCGAGGGCAGAAACACAAAGCAGACATTTACTCCAAGGAGCCCACACACTCAGCCATCAGAGTGGTGGGGAGAGAGTCTCATGAACCATTGAGTGCCGAGGGAAGGGAAGGCACTGAACGATGCTCTCTATATCTATATTCCACAAAGTTGGTAATCAAAGTTCTTCACAGAGAAACCATATTTGTGAAGAGCCCCTGTAAAGTGCAATCTTCTATATAGGAGCGAATCATCCTTCTCTGAAGAGCTAAAAGTCTGAGTTTATAGTTGCCATGGCTTCTGCATTCTTGGGCCTGCTCATGTTTTCGTAAGACAGCCCATTTTGTATGGGCATGAGTAATGTGGTTACACTCAGCCCACAGATAATGCAAATTAGAAAGCATAAGTGAATAACTCTTACCTTGAGATAGCCCAGGGTTTCATATTGGTATGGTGACCCTATTCTGTAATGGAGAGGAGTTGGTAGCCAAAGATTATCACCAAGTAGTCTGGGAATGTTAGAGAGCAGTTGGGCTTCTGATGGGCTACCACTGTAGGATTTCTTGCATTGTAACTCAATTTGATCATTTGTATGTTGTCAGCATGAAGCCATTGTGAGGCTTAATTCTGAATGTTCAGGTCCTCTAAACCCTGCAAGGCACACACTGTAAAGAAGTGCATTCTTGTACAAGCTACTGTGGGAAATTTCCTTAGTAACTCATCATTTTGTACAGATGCATTCACTGAAAATGACTAAAATAAGAACTTCAGAGTTTCTGGATTTATAAACATCTCACATACTCAGAGTTGCATGAAAAATGCTTTGAGATTCCATTATTCATGGCTATGATGAATGTTACTACCTGAGTCTAATTTAGGTAATTTTCCTGCTGCTGTAGTGTACTAGCAAAGAAATGAGTATTAATTTACTGTTAATTTAGTGTGCTAATCCTTAATTAGCAGCAAGTCTGGTCCAAATAGCTGATATGAAAAGCTCAGCAACCTTTTATCCAAAATGAAAGCCACCAACACACACACACACACACACACACACACACACACGCACACTACTACTACTACTACTACCACCACCACCACCCTCCCACTGATACCCCCTCACAACTTTCATTTCTCACTGCGTACATTTGGGAAATCTACCACCTGGATATTAGCTCTGAATATACTTGTAGTAAAGTTTAATGGTGCCATTTTTTTGCAGCTTATTTAAGAAGCCAACAGACTGGGATGAAGAAGAGATCCTCAAGAAAGGATCTCAGGTTCAGGGTGCCTTAGGGAAGATCAAGCTGAGTTGTATTTCTGTAACACTACAATCGAAACACCATAAAACACTCTAAAACACATTCTTGTATGAAGTTTTCTTCCAATGGCCTCTAAAGATGGGCTTTATTAATTCTTCTACTGTTAAAGAATTGGGGTTTGAGGAAATTCATTTATCTATCTTTTTGTTCATTCATTCCACAAATACTGACTGCTGATTGCCAGTCCTGGGGTTTGAAGTCAGGACCTGGGTGCTGTCCCTGAGCCTCTTTTTGCTAAAACCTAGTGCTTTCACTTGAGCCACAGTGCCACTTCTGGCTTTTTCTGAGTAGTTTACTGGAGAAAAGAGTCACGTGGACTTTGCTGTCTGTACTGGCTTTGAACCAAAATCCTCAGATCTCAGCCTCCTGAATAGTTAGGATTATAGGCATAAGCTACCAGCACCCAGCTCTGAGCCCTGCCTTCTACGGCAAGTGAATATATAGAACTAAAAACTGTTGACTAGGATTCATTATTGCTTTTACCTAAAGAGATACTGGTTGTTGTCCTATCAAAATAAGGTTTCTCTATCAAAACAGGGCCTATGTTCATATTCTTTCTCTTTTTGTCTGTGTCTCTGTCTCTCTGTTCCTCTCTCTCTCTCTCTCTCTCTCTCCCTCTCTCTCTCTCTCTCTCTCCTCTTTTCTACCTCTTCAGCCTCCACTCATCCCTCATCTCCTTTACTACTAGTTGACTATTCAATATATATTCTTCCTTCAATTTTGCTTGGAGCAGCACTACCAAAAATTAAAAAAAAATTAAAGAAATAAAAAAAGACACTTCCCTGGGGTTACATACAAGACTGAGGTTTAAGAGGAAGCCCAGTGGGTGGAGCTTCTAGAAGATCTTTGCTTTCCTGATGATAATGGACAACCTTTGCTGCCCCATGTCCTCTGCCCTTTGCCCTTTTTCCCTCTCTCTCTCCTGCAGCAGGGACTTATTTCTGAAAGGCTGTGAGAATCTTATAATTGAGAAGTAGAGGTACTAGGGGTAGCAGAAATCAGTTGAAAAGGTTTGAGTACTTGAGGACTGACAATCATCATACAAGTCCTGGGTTGATCTTCCTGGACATGAGAAAAACACACCAGCATTTACTCTATGAAGGTAGGGGTCTCTTATGCATGTAATGGATTACAGTGGCATTGGTAAACAGACACAAAAATGCCTTGTTCACAGATTCAGTGTTGAATAATCTCCACTGCTGTATCACCAGCCCCATTTACAGAGTACTTTACACTCTGTGGGCTCTATGTTGACTTTTTCCACATGTATCATTATGAGGTTGTATCATTACCTTGTTTGATATGTGAGAAAAGTGAGGCTCTGGATTGTCAAGCTCACTCAGGACACAGAGGGGCTCATGGTCAAAGATGGCTGCGACATCTGCCCCTGTAGCACTGGACTTGCTTTAGCACCATATAAAGTAACTCATCAATTTCTAGTATTGGCAAAAGGCTCTGGTATTGCTATTTATTAAATGATCAGGATTGGCAAAACTAAGATGAATAAATCTGTTCTCTAATGCCTTCAGAACTAATGTTTCACTAAAATGTCTTTCCCAACATTCGAACCTACCAACTTCAGATGCTTCCTTGTATTTTCAAACAACTACACAGTGTAAAAATCATAACCTCCAAGCTCGGTGCATATTCAGGACAAAAATAATGTCTATTTGCCTGTTATCTACACATCAAAAAGTGGTATTTTAGTTAATAATATCTACAAATTATCAGGTTCCTTTCCTCCTGGACTTACTTTGACCATATTAGGATAGATATTGATCTTAAAAAAAAAACCACCTAAACTAAAAAAGAGAACTCATAGAAGGAGGGAGAGTTCAGGGGCATCAATGTGGTTGCTGGGTAAAAAAATAGAATACCAGCTGGCTTCTTTTTCATTTCATGCCTTCATCTCTCTCTGCCTTGATATACTCCTTTACAGAAATGAACTTATACATCCAGATGCTCAAATGCCCAGAGTCTAGCTTCTTCCTCCTCTTTCTTTTGAAGGATAATCCTCAATTACCCATTTAAGAAAAATATATTTCTTTGAAATTATTTGATATTTAATTAGAGATGAACTTATTTTTCTACCTTAAGATTAAATATCACTGTTCAACCTCTCTGGAAAGCAGTATGGAGATTCCTCAAAAGACTACACAGATGCCCATGAAATTATAACCCTTCTGTACAGTATTTTTCACAATTGAAAAAAAAAGACTATACATATAGCTTCCAATTCTGGGCATTTACCCAAATGATCACAAACAAGGCCATAAAGCTACCAGCACAACTATGTTTATCACAGTATTATTCACCACAGCTAAAATATGGAACCACCCCAGCTTTCCCTCAGTAGATGAATGGATAAAGAAAATGTGGTATATACACACACAATGGAATTCTATGCCTCCATCAAAAAGAATGACATTGCCTCATTTGTTAGGAAATGGAGACTTGGAAAAAATTATATTAAGTGAAGTAAGCCAGGCCCAAAAAAACATAGGTCCCATGGTTTCCTTTATTTGTTTTTGTTGTTGTTGTTTTTGGTCGGTCATGGGGCTTGAACTCTGGGCCTGAGCACTGTCCCTCAGCTATTCAGCTCAAGGCTATACTCTACCACTTGAGCTACAGCGCCACTTCCGGTTTTCTGTTGAGTTATTGGAGATGAGAGTTTCACAGACTTTCCTGCCAGGGCTGGCTTTGAACCTCTATCCTCAGATCTCAGCCTTCTGAGTAGCTAGGATTACAGGTGTGAGCCACCAGTGCCCGGCTTTCCCTTATTTTCAATAACTAGTATACGTTTAAGATAATCTTACCAGACAAGCAGAAAAGGTCAAAAGCTATGTACATATGACCATATAAGATGATGCTAAGTGAAATGAACCCCAAGATATGGACACAAGAGATTTTTTTCTTTGTTGCTGTTGTTTTTAATGTACTATGTGCTTTTTTAATGTACTATGTGCTCTTTTGTATGTTCTTCCCCTATGGCATAACTCCTCTTGTCCTTGTATTTGATTCTGGTGTCCTGAATCTTTTTTTTTTTTTTTAATTTTGTTTTTGGGTCTGGTCATGGGGCCTGAACTCTGGGCCTGGGCGCTGTCCCTCAGCTCTTCAGCTCAAGGCTAGCACTCTACCACTTGAGCCACAGTGCCACTTCCGGCTTTTTCTTTTTTGCTTATGTGGTGCTGAGGAATCGAACCCAGGGCCTCATGCATGCAAGGCAAGCACTGTACCACTGAGCCACCTTCCCAGCCCCTGGTGTCCTGAATCTTGTATATATACTTTTCTAATTTGGGAAGGGGAAGGGAAATAACAAAATGCTGAAACAAGGATACAGGTTGACCTATTGTAACAGGACACTATGTTGAAAATGAAATTTACAACTTTGGGGAAGGGGGAAGGAGGCAGGAGGCAGGGAGGAAAGGGATAGTAGGGGAAAAGCAAAGAAGAGGGTAACAATGCTCAATAGGAAATGCACTCATTACATTACTTACGTGGCTGTAACCCTTTTTTAAAGTATCTTTTCAATAACATTTTTTAAAAAGATTAAATATCACACACACAGCCCTTAGCTATGTTCCACCTAGTATTTAATTTATGTATAGTGTACATCTTTCAAGCCTTCTGCAAATATGTGGGTCATCTGTCTGGAAAAATTAAAAGTCTATCACAAAGTTTCTTTGTAAGTTTTTTTGATTGATTTACTGATTAATCAAATGATTGTTGATTTTATTTTGAAATAGAATATGTAGTCTACCCTAGCCTCAAATTTGTGATTCTCTTACTTCAGTTTTCTAAGAGCTAAGATAATAGATGTGCCCCGCCATGATTGGCTGGCAAAGCTTCTCTATGTTTTTGCTTTGCTCATAAGAAATGTATTCACCTGGTCAACTTACTATTTACCTGCCCAAGCATTAGGAGTGCTGTGACATTCAATCTTCCCACCAGGCATAAATGTATTCATTCTTCTGGCCCCTGAATCTATACTATCTGCAAGTTAAACAACCCAATGTTGTATATTTAAATTTTAGGATAGGCAACATTTTTACTTCATCATAATAACAATTTTACTTAATTCAAGATTTAAAAGCAAGCCTTTCACTTTTAAATTTTGGATAAGATAAAATATCCTAAAAGAATAAAGGAACACTTCCCTCCTCCTCCCCCCCAAAAAAGAAGAATCAGAGCAAAAGGGACTCTCTTTCAAAGGAAAGCAATACTATTTGATGATACAGAGGGAATCAGATTTAGGTTTTGGGGGTTTTTTTTGGTTTTGATTTTTTTTTTGCCAGTCCTAGGGCTTGAACTCAGGGCCTGGGCACTGCCCTAAGCTTCTTGTTGCTCAAGGCTAGCACTCTACCACTTGAGCCATAGTGCCAGTTCCGGCTTTTTTCTGTTTATGTGGTACTGAGGAACTGAACCCAGGGCTTCATGAATGCTAGGCAAGCACTCTACAACTAAGCTACATTCCCAGCCCAGATTTAGTTATTTAGCTCTAACCGAGACACACCATTACTATTGTTCTGTATAGGATAGCTTGTTCTGTATAGGATAGCTTTTTTTTTTTTTTTACTTTTTATTTCCATCTGCATCTCATGATTTTTGAAAAGTTGTATTTTCCATCCATTCTTATTGGGTGATGGGTCAATGTAATTATCTTGAATAACCAATATTTAATTAGGTATTTAAGTACGTGGACTTTCATTGACTGATGGCATCCACAAAGAAAACAAAATTCATGTTTTCACATTCCTAACTCCAGAGTTAAAAGCTTTGAGAGCAAATTTGAACATAAGCAATTTAAATTGTATATCATCAATAACCAAGATGACAAATGCTTTATGGGATTTTGTTTCAGAAATTAGAAAAATCATACCAAAAGTACAAAGAGTAGACTTTATCCATATTTCTCTAATTCAAAGTTTGCCTTCAAAAGTTGATACATATGCTTTTCCTTTTACTACATTACTAAAAGCAACTATTAAAGGTAATTAAATGTGAATAGATTTCCCTTCCAAAGGAATTTGGAAGATTCCAGATTAGTCTGGATGCTCTTCTACCATCACACTCCTGTCTTCATCTACTTCCCTTCCATTTCTTTCTCTCCCTTTCTCCATCGTACCACCTACAATCATTTTTTTGTATACGCTTATAGTCCTTTTTAAAAACTGTCTCTACATCTATCTATGTCCCTGGCAAATACACAGTATTGATTTTTGTGTTTTTCAAGTTCAGATTTTACTCCAACAGAGCACTGGTCTTCAAAGAATTGTTTCAGAAAAATCCATGTGATCATCTCAATGTAGGAAAAGAAGCTGATACAAGTAACACCTGTTACTTCCCTAAATGTTTATATACTTACAGTGAAGTAAGAAAATAAAATGACCTTCCTGCATCTGAAAATAGAAACACCAGAGTAAAACCTCAATTTAATGGTAAAACATTAGAACACCTTTAAAGTTAGGAACAATCAGCTGCCAGTGCATCCATTCAATAGATTCAGACCAGTGTGGTAAGGCACAAAAAATTAAGTCAAAGGCAAAAGAACTAGGGAGAAAAAAATAGATCTACCATAAATCACCAACAATATGATTTTATCCTCATGAAAACATCCAAATATTGAAGATAACACTAAGCCTAAGAAAATAGTTGGACAACCCTCAGCACCAAGTCTACATAGTCCTCAAAGTCAGATACATATATACTAAAATTACTTTTACAATGAATATGCAGAAATGGAAACCATCACGTTTATAACCTTTCACTCTGCAAAGAAAGAGAACAGGATTGGGGATGATGTGTATAAAAATTACTTGTAGGAATCATATTTGATTTTTAAAAACTGTGCAAATGGTACATACATGTTTGCTATGCAATTACCCATATACACTTTGTGTCATCAAAATATTTCATTTAATATTTAAAAAGGTCTTACCCTTCTATAAAACTAAGAAGCAATGATGAATGTCAAGACACAATGAAGACTATTGAACCATGACCACCTCCCTTCCCAAACTGATGTGGAGCTGAAACTCTCAGAGAAGTGACAAAAACTCACCAGAAAAACTGCCTGATATTCTTCCAGAGGAAGCCCATATTTTACCCATGCTCTACCCATCCATCCTCAAAATAATACACTTTTCCTTGTTCATCATCATCAGCCATGTCAGCCTGTTGAGGCTCCTGAATGAATACAATTTCAAAACACTCAACCATTTTCTGGAACACTGTCTGTCACTGCTGGCCTTTTTCTGCTCAATGCAGTAAATCCATCTCCATGATATGCAGCTGGCCCGTGTTAGTTCAAGTTTCCAGTTGTTAGCATGTAGGCTGCTCCTTACTGGGACTTTTTTTTTTTAGCTGATACTGACCATTTAATTCATATCCAATCATCTTAGTAGAACAATAAAATTAGCATTACAGTCCTATGTTATTTGTTTAATAGTTATATTTACCCCAAAATTTGAACTTTGATTCTTTATGCATAGGCCAATATAAAGGTATTTTTCTTGCACAGCTCTGCAATAATAAGTGAATTTTTACAAAAACAAACATCTGAAAGGATATTAATAGCTGTCATGCTTTATCTAAACTATTTTTTGGTTTTGTAACAATTAACAAATTTTATTAACTTTTTTGTTGCTTTAAAAAAAAAACTATCTTTAAGTAGTTGTACAAAGCGGTTTCAATTCAACATGCCAGTTGGTGAGTTTGATGCATCTTGATCATTGCCATCCCTTTCATCTTTAGCTCCAGCCTCATTGCTTGGTTTCATTTCAGTTTTAAATAATTGTTTTATTTGTCAGCAAAGGTCTTTGTTTTTCAACCTAGACTCAAGGTATTTTATAGTTACCGCTTGACTATAATGTATGCCTTGTTAGTTATTATTTCTAGATCAGCTATAGTTACATGGGCCTTCTGGGGTCTCTCATCTCTGAGCACTTGTCTTGGTATAGAACACCCTATTCCCCGCTAACCTGGCCCAGCCTTTACTTTATTCTCTTAAACTCCAGCTCAATTCCTTTTTCCTGGAAACCTTCCCAAGTCCTTGAAGCTAGATCCCCTAAATACCTGGCCATTAAATGCAGCCCATAGTGTCAGAATCAGGCTCACTCACCAAACTTAAGCTTTATTCAGCCAGGGAGAGTGGCTGTCTCATTTGTCACACAAAGCCTGGCATACACTAGGCATTCAATAAATATTTCATGAACAAAGGAAAGAAGATCAAGTCCTACATATCAAATGATTCATTTTCTGATGGGTAGAGTAGTCTGCCTCTACAGTAAAGAGTCTCCTAAACAGTTCAAAGTGACTCAGTAACTTATTCTGTAGACTGATCTCCAAAATATTCCAATTATTTTGCAGAACTTCAGCACCAAAAACTTTCAAACCACTTCTGGAATAGTAAATTCCATCAGGTTATGTCATGTAGAGCTTTGCTGTGGTTGTTGTTTTCCACTCATGTGAACATGCTTCTTTCATGTATGACTTTAAATCTAAAATATTGGCCATCATTTTCTTTACTCTCTTTCTGCAGGTAAAAGGAACACAGAAAAGTATTTTCTTTTAATTTTCATAGCACAGTGATGGAAGGACTAATAAAGACTAGAGACTGAAGCAAGACTGAAGTAAATAGCCTTCATTGGAGAATCAGTCAGGCCTAGTTAACACATCTCAACTCTGGCATTTGGGTAGTGGTGATGATCATGTATTATGGCCTCATTCTATTGGCCTTCTAGGAATTGGTTTTTGCTCAATTTGAAACAACAACATGCAAATGTGAGTGCAGAATAGGGAATTCTTATTAACAGAGCCCGTTTGATAGAGCTTTTCGTACCAGTTTAGATCTTCTGAGTTCGCATCTGCAGCAGCAGCTGGGAGCAATACATTTTCCAAATTATCACAAGATTTAATGGTGTAATGTGATCAAAGAGAAAGCAGAACCCATTGCAGCGAGAACAAAAGCAACAAGCAAGAATATAAGCCAGTTATAATCGACTGCAATTGTGCCCATTTTTAACTTTATAAATATTTTATGGAATATATACATGTATTTGTACATGTGAAGTGAGTAGATGATTGGTTTTATCCACAGTATGTATTTCCTTGTATATATTATGTATGATTATACATTGCAATACATTTATATCATAAAATTCAGAAATAAGTTTTATTACTTTGTTCTTTGTCTTTCCTTGAGAAATAATTATTGATATTTTTGTAATAGAGTTGTATTTTTAAGGGGAATTAGAGAAAAGATTTGCTTAGCTTCAGGATAGAAAATCTTCAAGGGTGCCTTGTTTTACCCTTATACAATTTTTTCTAAGTACACCAAACAGCACTTGTCTTAACCAAACAGTAGGAGATTCTTTGAAAATACTCATCAGAGCATGCCAACCAATATGTTTCTATATACTTATTACTGATTTAAGCACTGCTAATCTTTTACATCTTTCTTCTGAAGAGTTTTGAATTGTACTCTTAAGCAGGGCTTATTACTATGAATTGCAAGGAGACTAATTTATGAATTAAAAATGTCTCTGGAAAATACGGCTGCTTGTGCATGTGGCTAATGGCAGAAGTGTTTGCTGAGCCACAGAAATTGTGATCTGTAAGGTAGACTTAAGCAGAATCCCAGAAAAATATCTCTGGTGACATTTCTTTCTTGCAACTAATGTGCTGATTTCAGAAAATCATACCATCTGAAGAACGGCTCCAGTGGACTACAGATTTGATTTTCAGTGGTAACAGTTAATATAATTTGTAGAATGTAGTATTTAAAAAGCATAAACCATATCACCTGTTTCCTCAACCCCTCCCTACACAGCTTTTCAAAGATTATGCACTTTTGTTTGTATCATAAAAACAAGCCCAAGTTTCCAATCAGACTCATGTTTTAAACTTAGGAAGGTATGACCTATTGCTCAGAATGTCTTATATATGATTCTGTGCAATAATTGGCTTATTTCTTAAGGTATAAAGAGTACTATTTTGAAACTGTATGGCTTTGTAAAAGTCAGAATTAGAACAATTCTACTGTGCTCATGGCTCATGCCTGTAATCCTAGCTACTCAGGAGGCTGAGAACTACAAGTTCACAGTTTGAGATCAACCTAGATAGAAAAGTTTACTAGATTCCATTTCCAAAATAATCGGTAAGAAGTGATAGAAGCATGGTACAAGTGATAAAAGTGCCAGGCAAGCAAATGTGAAGCCTTGAGTCTACACACCAGAATTATCTCACACATAAAATGAAATATAACAATTATCTATACCCAAGGTCATAGGAGAAAGAAGGTTCTTTGATACAAACGCTTATTTTATCTAATCTGTGTTCTGTGTGTTTAGAAAGTTATAGAACCCCATCATGCTTTAGTTGCTACATAAGTAGGAGGATAATAACAAAACTATTTTGTGCCTAGGATTATTGGGATGATTTGATTTTTTAAACATCTGAGAAAATTTTAATCCAGTGCATTGAACAACATAATCTGTCAAATGTTAGCTGCTTCTGTCACTATTTTACATACATATATGTATTTATAGGTATATAGGTATATATATATGTATGCACATGTATACATATATATATGTTCAGTATATAAACACACATATATACAATTATACAAATATATACACACATATGTATAAATTCTACATTATAGTGAATAAGTTCTATTTGTTTTTTTCACTATGGGTTGATCATATGTAGGCAATACAACTTGACATTGAAAAACAACTAAGGTTGCCTAAAGAGTCAGATACTAGGTTCTATGAACAGCTTTGCTCCAATCTGAGCTTGCTTTGAACTGTTTGATGTTTTTACATGCAAATAAAATCAAAATTTCTCTTTAATCAGGTTTCATGATATCATCTGGAAAAAAAGAGCAAAATAGAAGAGACACAGGTTGATGAAGTAGAATAAGAATTTATTGACAGGATATAGGGGAACTTACAGAACATCTCAGTGTAGGCCAGAACAATTACATTCTGAATAAGACTTTTTATCATTCCGCAGGACACTGTGGTAAGAGCAAACTTGCCTGAATTTCAGCTGTGCCCTTGTGCCCCCTAACTGCTTTTGGATTCTGGACCATACAGGGGTTGCTTCTGGAAATGCTGCTAACATAACTATCAAGATTTCCTCCATATGATTGTTGATGGCCTTTGTAAGTAACTTTGCATTGCACACATTTCCTGGGGTACCAGCAGGTGTAGAGTTTAAGGTTATAAAACACAACTGCTCCTATACAATACACACATCCAGCAACTCCCACAACCAACCATGACTGGCCATCACACTTATAAGGAACTGTGCATTCACTAATGACTTGAGAAGTCCATGGCACTCAAGAAACCCCTTCACAACAAAGAAATACAAAAGTTTCCAGACGTGGTGGCTCATGTCTGAAATCCAAGGGACTCAAGAGGCAGCGATCAGGAGAATTGTTGTTCAAAGTTATCCCAGGCCAAATGTTTGTGAGACACCATCTGGACAAGCAAGTCAGGGATGGTGGGGGTGAACACCTATGGCTTACAGTCTAAGGCCAATACCAGGACAAAAACACAGCCTGCCTACCAAGTATGAGGCCCTGAGTTCAAAGCTCAATATCATTAGAAATATATATATATATATATATATACATATATATGTATGTATATATACATATATATTAGAATAAAGTTTTGCAAATTTAATGCTTACTTACTATGTTTCATGAGAACTAAAATATGCAGTTCCATGAAAAAAATTCAATAGGCTCAAAAGGTCTTAAGGTCTAGATAGATTTTTCATTTTTCTCTTTTCATTTTCACCCTTTATGAGACCCTATTCAAGTATGTTTCAAAAAAATACCTGACTGCCTGATTCAGTCAGTAAATTTCCTCTTCACTTGTCTGTTTAGAGGAGAGTGACAGGTATCACCTAGTTCTCAAGCTGACTTCTACAGTTCTGGCAACTGTCATGGGCTTGCTTTATTGAAAATAATCAATAGCTTTGACAGAGAGAAAGGGTAGGAAATAGTGGCATATTGTGATGCATTGTGACAGCATGTCTCAGTGTGGCTGTCCCTGTCAGTGAGTGACTCCTATTTTATTTTCCTACCTAGGGCTCAAGGGAAAAATCTTAGGGTCTTTGGCACAGAAGTTCTTAGAAAGTTAAAAGGCAATGGATACCTAGCATTTGTCAAGTATTGTTTCTGTTTTTTTATATCTATTGAGTTCATAATTTAACTTTTCATTCTAACCTGGTAGATTTCCAATCATGTATACAATTTGGAAAGATCTATTTCAACTGGGTGCATGTTACATTGGCAATAAGAAAGGGCTTAGATTTAAACCACTACTGTCCATAATTTATTCTTCATTCTGTTGTGTATTCCAGTAATCTGTGGAGCTTATTAGTAGATATTCTGAAAGATTAAATTCTTCTGGCCACAAAAGAGTGCTAAAGAGCAAGAGACATTTTTATTACAATTCATTACACATACCTAGAAATTCAGTCAACATGGCTGCCTGAACCCATTTTGACATAAAAGACCTTGCTTTTAATGTAGAGAAATGAGAGTCACGTTTTGTGTCAGTTTAACTGTCCTCTTTTCTTGCAGCAGAAAATAATCTATTGTACGAAATAATTTGAAATACCGTTTCTTTAATAGGTGACGACACTGTGTAGCTAGAGCCAAAGCTACCTGCTTTCATCAAAGAGTCAGACTCTTCTATTCAGATAGAATTTCAAGAACCATGACTATCCTCCAAATTAGAATGGTTTGGAATCTTTGTAAGAACAAGGTCCTCATACCATACACAGAGCTGTGACGATGGATTCAAGTAAAAGGTGAGTAAAGGAAATGGGAGTGGCTTCCAAATCCAAGGCCACTGATTAGTCTTTGCACTGAGTCTACTGTCCAGCTGAGTTGAGGGAATGCCTTAGCTTCCTGGCTCCACACATCCTGATAACATGCCTGACATCTCAAAGAATGTCTTAAAATATTCTTAAACCTTTGGCATTCTCTCCTGCCCTGGGCTTCATGAATAAAACATTTATCCAGTCAGCAGCTTTGGCAGAGAGGAAAAAACAAGCTCCATCTATCAATGTCAAGAGCGAATTATCCGGTGATTGCAGATCCTTTAATAACTCTGCTTCTTTATGGCAATGTTGGTAAATCGTCAAATACTGCCAGTCCTTGGTTTCTTAGTAAGTATTCATTTTCTAGCCTAGTAACATATTACCATCAAAAGAAAGTGTGAGATGCCAATGTGACTCAATAGCTCCGTGTGTTCTCATCTATAGTCTATTTAGCTTGCTAGGGCTACCATTAACATAGTACTACAACCTGGTGGTTCAAACATCAGAAATTTATGGTCTTACAGTTCTGGAAAACACAACTCCAAACTTCACAGTATGAATTCTTAAAAACTACAGATCCAAGTACTGGTAGAAACAGTTTCTTCTGAAGTGTGAGAATCAGATCCATGCCTCTTGCCTAGCTTCTGATCAAATACTGCAATGTATTCATTCAATTCATTCATCATTCATCACTCATCAAAACATTGTCCTCATCTCTACTGTCATCTTTATATTGCATTTCCTCTAGGTACAAGATAGTAAATATCTTTTTAGGAAGATACCAATCATATTGGATTGGGCTATAACCAGTATAACCTCAATTCAACTAATTTTATCTATAATGACAAAACTTCCAAAAAGGTACATTCTGAGCTACTGAGGCTCAGTACTTCCATATAAGAATTCTTTGAGAACACAATTTATCCCATCATATACATTTTCCGTCATTTCTCTAAGTAGATTTAATTTCCTGTTGGTTTCATGAAGACCAGCCCTACTCATAAAAAGTCAATAAGGATTAGTTTTCCTTGAAGAGACCAAATAGATTCTGGATATCATAGCTAATCTGGATCACTTGCCATAGGTCAAGTTAATATTATGTTATATGGTGGATTTAGTAAATAAAGCAAGTAAAGTAAGACTTCTACCAGGCACTGGTGACTCACGCCTGTGATCCTAGGTACTCAGGAGGCTGAGATCTGAGGATCGCAGTTTGAAGCCAGCCTGGGTAGGAAAGTCCATGAAATTTTTATCTCCAATTAACCACCAGGAAACCATAAGTGATGATGTGGTTCAAAGTGGTAGAGCACTAACTTTGAGCAAAAGAGCTCAGGGGAAGCACCTAGGCCCTCAGTTCAAGCCTCATGATTGACAAAAAAAAAAAAAATCATTGAGGATGGTTGGAACAGTGTGTAAGAAGAAGCACAAACTTTGAAATAAAAAATTATAGCAAGCCCAGGCATGGTGATTCATGCCTATGATCCTAGCTACTGAAGAGATGGAGATCTAGAGAATCCAATTTTGTTTGGTTGTTTTTTTGGTGTCAGTCCTGGGATTTGAACTCAGGGCCAGGCCCTGAGTTCAAAAAAAAAAAGCTAAGTTCCCTTAGCTTTTTCCCTCAAGGTCAGCACTCTACCACTTGAGCCATAGCTCCACTTCCAGTTTTTTAATGGTTAATTGAACATAAGAATCTCATGGACTTTTCTTCCAGGGATGACTTCGAACCACAATCCTCAGATCTCAGTTTTCTGAATAGCTATTATTATTGTCATGAGCCACCACTGCCCAACTTAAAGAATCCAATTTCAAGGTCAGCCCAGACAAAATTGAAACCCCATCTCAACCAACAAGCGGAGTGCAGCAGTATGTAACTATGATTCCAGGTAGGTGGGACATGTAGGTATAGTAAGATCATGACCTAAGACCAACTCTAGTCAAAACAGTGAAAAAAAATAACTAAAATCGAGTAAGACAAAAATGCTCAAAGGATTAGGAGGGTCACATGACTCAAGTGGCCAGTAACCATGAGATCCTGAGTTTAAACAACACACACACACAAAAACAGGAAAGCCATAAGATCCATAAAAAGTATTAATTATTTGAGGTAGATTAAAGTACCTTATAGAGTAGGTCTTCTGTAAATACTCAATTATATACAAAAGGAAAATATTACCTGCATAAACCCAAACTTCATCCAGTTAACTCACAGTGGATTTAATTTTACCCAATATGTTTTAATTTTACATTATTAATAAGAAAAATCTTGAGTCTGTCTACAATAAAAGCACAACTCTTTCGTGAAATTAATCCCATCAGATGTTTGCATATCTATCAAGTAAATGTATGTGGAAGAGCATATAGCATATAGTACAAAGACTGACATAACACAGAGTCCAATAAAGAAATCAAAGAGAAGGAAAACCACTGGTTTCATAAAGACGGATCTCTCTTCATGAGGTCAAATAGCCTTAGTGTATATGTAGCTAAGAACTCCTTCATTATTCACACTTCTGTTCCGACGCAGTGACTGTGTGGTCCACACTCACAACGACACATACACATGTGAATATAGATCCACCCAAACGAACAGGCATTTACTGTACAGAATAACAAAATCCACACACAAATTGTTTTGTCTAGTCTTTCTTCCCTTCATTTTTAGTTTATCCCAACAAAGCCACTAGGCAAACAAAACCCATCCCTAGCTTCTGTGTTTTCTTTACCTCTTTTGAGTCCTTTTAATTAAACCTCGGGAGAAGTTTATGATTTCTTTTTTTTTGGCCAGTCAAGGGGCTTGAACTCAGGGCCTGAGCACTGTCCCTAAACTCTTTTTCTCAAAGCTAGTGCTACCACTTTGAGCCACAACGCCACTTCTGGTTTTCTGGTGGTTTAGTGGAGATAAGAGTCTCATAAACTTTCCTGCCCTGACTGGCTTGAACTGTGATTCTCTGATCTTTTGCCTTCTGAGTAGCTAAGATTACAGGTGTGAGCCACCAGCACCTAGAAAGTTGTGATTATCAACCCTACTTGAAGACTCCATCAAGCCAGACCACCTCATAAACACTACTAGAGCCTCTTCAGACTGACCCCCATCTTGCCCATATGACTGTCAAAACAAGCACCAAGAAAGCCATTTGTGTGGTTAGTTTTATAATATCTTCAAAGAAGAGTGAAGAATCATCTCCTTAAATACATTTGTTTTCAAGATCACAGAATGCCATTTCAGTGATATTTGATTAACTCTCCCACTGAAAACCCTAGTTGATATAAATGAGTCAACCTCAATACAATGGACATATTTTGGAGATACATAACACAGAAGGCAGTTGAAGCATCAATTACAAAGGTAACCCTTGCTTTTCTCTTTGCATTCTTTTAGATTTTTTTTTTTTTTAGATCTTTAGCTTAGGTTCGAATGAAATGAAAATAAATAAGCCAGAATAATCCTCACAGAATGCTGAGACAACTTTGGCTATGAGTTTCTTTCATTAGCAGGTAACTTCTGATCACTGGGGGCCTTTCTCCAAAGGACCTTCCTGTTGACAATTTTATGTACCTGTTTTAATGCATCATTAAATTTACCACCACACAATTTACACAGGAAGCAGCTATCCCAGTCCCAATCCTTGGAATTCTCTTATTGATTTAGTTGCTCAAAGCCATATCCCCAAGGATTACTATTACTGTTTTATGAGAGAGGGATGCTAAGTTTTTTTGCTATCTTGTTACTAGTACAACTGCGCATGGTTGCCCCTTCTCCGGGAGCTAGATCAGGGTTTAGGGACCACACATATACCTAAACATAGGCCACTGTGCCAGTGTTCATCTGTGGCCAGCTTTGTGGGCTAGAAGGGAAGGAGTTCTGTATCATGATACTTGGAGGACAGTGTGTAAGATTGGGAACTCCTTGATTCAAGAGTCTGGGATCTCCAAGTTCTTCTACAGAACAGAAGATGCCTCAGAACAGACACATCACCTACATAAGACATTTGAGGCATCAGTTGGGAAGAAGATAAAGAAAATAAGATAATAAGAGACATGGACAGACAGAAGGCTTCATTGCTCACTGTGAACCACCATCAGATAAGCGTGTGTGAGATCCTCAATTTTACCATTATAAAAAGCTACCTGAACCATTTTGAGCATCTCCCAGTTTCATTCAAAGGCCAGGGGATTAGGCCGATACAGTGGAGAAAATGTTATAATATGAATTTTCAAAGAGTTCCCGTAGGATGCAAGACAAGGAATCTCTCCCCTAGTGGGGGATGCCCATGGTGACTGGGTTGGAGGGGTACCAATCTTTCAGTCTCCATCATTCCATATCCCTCAGAGATCTGGGCATCAGGAGGAGCTATGGACAACCCTCAGTGGGTTTGCTTGTGTAATTCTTTTTTTTTTTTTTGGCCAATCCTGGGGCTTGAACTCGGGGTCTGGGTACTGTCCCCGAGTCTCTCTGTACTCAAGGCTAGTCTGCACCACTTGACCCACAGAGCCACTTCTGGCTCTTTCTGTTCGTGTGGTACTGAGGAATTGAACCCAGGGCTTCATGCATGCTAGGCAAGCACTCTACTACCAAGCCACATCCCCAGCTTACTCGTGTAACTTTGTACTCCAAGTTCTATTTTACTGGCTTACATGCGCCTGGCTCCTATTCACACATTAGATCAGTTCAGATGCCAGGCCTTTCTCAACAGTTTTCAGAGTGCTTTGCTCTACTATTATATATCCCACCGAACCTTGCCCTTATTCTTTCCTTCGTTCATGTTATCATATCCTCTGCTTGTCTTCTTTACAATCTTTCCCCACTGGACAAATGCCCACCAGGGCACGGACTACATGTTATTTTCACCAAGATAATTCCTAACATATGATATCCAGAAATGATGGGTTGAATGAATGAATCTGTTCTAGAACAACATTTTCCACTAGACCTCTCTGGAATAAAGGACATGTTCTCTACTGTGTTTTGTCCAGTATGGTAGCCACCAGTCATACATGGCTACAAAGGACCTGAAATGTAGTTAGTAGGAATGAAGAACTAAATTATAAACTGAAACTGTCGTTTAGTTTAAACTGAAATAGCTACATGTAGGCATTGGCTATCATATTGGATAGTGTGGTTCTAGTACAATCCCCTCTGTTCTCAGAAAGATGCACAACTATTTGCGAAGGGGAATAGTTCTCCCAACTCAGGTATGGACCATGGCTATGTAGTCTTGTTGTTTTGACTCTTAATGTTAGGAACATTTTTTCCTGAGTATATAATGTCAAAACAACAAATAAGCCTATATAACTTCATTTTGTACCTAAATTCCATGCTCTTCAGGTTCCCATCTAACCTTGCTTATCTTTTTCAGATTTAGCTAGTAACTCCTGTGCTCTTTTCTGAGATACCACAGTACCCAAAAACTTTGAGATGACTCGATAAAACTGACCCCGATGAACTTGCTGGTGTTATCCAAACAAACTGCCACCATATTGTCAGGGGGGCTGACTGCTGTCCATTCCATTACAACTTCACTCTGATTATCCTATGGGACTAAAGCTATCTATGAAGTTCGCTCCATTTCTACACTGGGTCTTCATCTGCTCGATTCCCCATTCCACCATCTCCTCTCTTGGAAAGTGAGTAAACCTCTACTTGCTTGCTTGCCATTATGATGCTTGGTGAATTTCTTTACAGCCTGTACACCAGTCAAAGATTCTACATCAAACACAAAAATAGGGTATGTGATATAAAGCCAGATTATTTGAGCTATGTTTCTAATAAAATAAAACTTAATATTTCTTTCTATTTCACGTTGTTCATGACTTCTGTATACCAACAAAACTTAACACCTTTTTTTTTTTGGTGAAGGGTGCCAGTACTAGAGTTTGAATTGAGGACCTAGGTATTGTCCTTTAGTATTTTCACTCAAGACTGGTGCTCTACCACTTAAGCAATAGTTCTACTTTTTATTTTTTGATGGTTAATTAATTGGTATAAGAATTTCATGGACATTTCTGCCCAGATTAGCTTTGAACCATGATCCTCAGATCTCAGTCTCTTGAGTAACTAGGATTACAGGTGTGAGCCACTGATGCCCTGCTCAGATTTAAATGTCTTAAGATGTTTTGGCTTAATCAAAATATCAAGATGCCAGAATAGGTATCTCCTTATTGACTGAATAGGCTGACGTTTTTAAGGTTAGAGATAGTGTCTGCTAATTTTATGGGGCGTGGTGGTTTTGTTTGTTTGTTTGTTTGTTTGAGTCAGGGTCTCATTATGTAACCTTAACAGGCCTCAGATTTTCTGTATAGTCTAGGCTTGCTATGAACTCATAATTCATCTGTCTCAGCCTCATAAATGCTGGAATTGCAAGCATACATCGCTACACTCAGTTATGGTATTGTTTACCTCCTAACAGTACAGTCATGGAAAAGATATCTGCTAAGTGTTTATTGAATAAATAACTTCCTCAGTACCATTTTGTTCAATTATTCAGTGGTTGGCAAATAAGAAGCCAAGTGCTCTTTGTAGGCCTGATTTGAATTCAGTCATACATTGTTTGGGGTTCTTTCAAAGAACATGAGTCCCATCATCTCCTCTCGCTTCTATGGAGGAAACTCATAGTTTCTCGTTTCTTTAGATATCAAGCTTGCAAACAAATCCAGATAGAGTTTGGGCTCATTTACAATTGGTGGACCCAGCAGATAATTTTCAGGAGAATTCACAGCCAATCTTTCCATTTTCCTCTTTTGCTTCCTCCTGACTCTGCCTCCCACCCTCCTTTCCGTCACATGCCCCTTTGCTCTTTGATATAGAAGATCACAGTCTGAATTTCCTCTTTTTGATCTAGTTAGAAAAATGGTCTCATTGCCTCAATATTGACAGCAGCTACAGCTGGACTGCCCCAGGCCAGAAACCCTTTGTCTGAAACAAACAAAAATCTGCCTCTCCCTGTTCCCCACTGATGGCTGTCACCTGCCTCTCCACTGGAAAGTTTACCCATCGGCATTGAAATCATCACATTTGTTTTCATAAGTTATAGGAAAAGGCAAAAATGAGGATGATTTTTATTTTGCTTACAGGACAGATTTCCCAGTGCCTAATTTGTCAGGGATGACATTTCTGTTAATATCCTTGTATTAAAACTGCACATCCATACTTTAATTCTGCCATAAAAATCCTACCATAGCACTTAATAAGAAAGCTATCAAGAGCTCTTACCAAAAAGATAGGGAATTTTACTTAAGAATGTCATTTTAAAGAGAATATGAAAGAAGAAGGACTGTATAGATGCTCAGAATATGAATTCCTGAAAAGAGAAAGAGAGAATAACAGGTTTTGTTCTCCATTTTAAATTTATCATCCATCCCATTATGCACTGCATGGAGCATCATTTTTTTAAAATGGGTTTGATAGTAAATCTTTTGTTCTGTTGGATCAGATATTATTATATATCAACCACCCCAGGAGCTTGTTGCGCCTGAGCTCAGGCTTGAGAAAATAGACTAACAATGACACTGTCTTTTCGCTAAATGACAAACTTCCTACAAAGCATAAAGCAAGGCTTCATCCAGCCTCTTCTGTAGTTATGCCAGACCATATGGGGTACCACAGCCAGGAAAATACTAATTTCAAAATGTGACAAGAAGGACTGACGATCATATATACAAACTCTTTGTTTTTGTAGTTAATCATAAACAGGAGAAAGAAAGCAAACATGCCAGCTGGTAGCCATATATTAGGTACTCAATTTATAAAACACCGAAGGCATAGAAACACACATCTTCACACTCTGATTTTAGAGAAAATAATTAATGTGTCATAGGGGAAAAAAATTCAACATTTTCTTTTTTTAACCTAGGTCAGGGCTTTCTTCAAGATTATGGATGCGCTTGGTTGGGTTTTATGAGTATTTTACAAATCCTTTGGAAGTTTTCTGGTTAAAAAGGAGAGTGTAATGTTTTTTTTTTCTTTTTGCATAGCAGAAGGTGGTTCTCACTCTTCCCAATTCTCTGACCCAGCAAAAATTACTGTCAACTATCTGCCCAGTTGAGGGATATTGATTCTCCCATCGCCATGGCAACACATTAGTTGTCAGGTCTATGTGACTCTTACACTCAACGCCTAATCTGTTCCTCCTGGCTTTTGGATTTTGACACTTTCTAAGCCTTAATTAGTTTATTTGATGGGACTCGCACATTTTATTTTTATACTAAGTAGGTATTGAAAAGATAGTCAAGCGCAGAATAGAACATGGAGGTGAAAAATCGGTGTGCTGTCAGGCCAACCAGAGATGACAAAGAGCAAGAGTAAAGAAGGAGCTACAGCTCTGCTGTTATATTGGGGTGGGGTGGGTGTCAGGGGAGGAAATCAAAACAGTTTTTGCCATCTGTCAGCAAGTACAGTGTGAAAATTGCAGATGTCAGAGGAATATTCCGCCACAGTGATCGGATCACAACATTATTACCAAAGTTACTAAAGGTTTGGATCCATGCTCTTTTAAATTTTTCTTCTCCATCTTCACTTAGCTTTCAGTGTGGATGTCTGCTGAAGGACTCACTCAGAAGACATGCATGTCTGATGGCTGATAACTTGGTTCAACCATGAGAAGTAAAAAAAAAAAGCAATAAGCAAACAACTTCCTAAAGGATTGCCATGTGCAAAGCATTAAAGCAATGACAAGCAAACAACTTCCTAAAGGATTGCCATGAGCAAAGCATGACCCTAGAGCTGCAGTTTTTAGAAGGTGCTCCCCAGAACCCTAGTGTGAGAAAATGGAGCCCAGGAATCCTCTCAGAGAAATCTATAGACGAAAAGTTCTCACAGTGAACCTAAGACATTACTTCCCTTTCCATTACCTTGATAGTTATGCTGATGATGCACAGGTTATCATAGTGAAACTAAGGTTTAGCACAAAAGAAGACAACCACATATAAACACACACACACACACACACACACACACACACACACACACACACAGAATCTGCATTTAAGGACACCCTTGATGAACATTTAAAATTATTTAACTTTACTAGATATTGCAAATAAGGGAAACCATGGGACCTATGTTTCTTTGGGCCTGGCTTACTTCATTTAATATAATTTTTTCCAAGCCTTTCCATTTCCTAACAAATGGGGCCATGTCATTCTTTCTGATGGAGGCATAGAAAGTTAGGGAAATGAACCCTAAGATAAGTATTCAAATGTTTTTTTTTCTTTCATGCGATTTTTTTCTAACACATTTATAAGATTATTTCTTTGTTGTTTTGTATGTCCCTCCCCCACAGTATAACCCTTCTTTCACTGTATTTGATGTTGGTATAATTTGTGGAGGGGAAGGGGAAAAACAAATCGTTTAAATAGGGATACAGGTGGCCCCATTGCAACAATGAGATGTACAAGTCGTTATGTCGAAAAACAAACTTTACAACTTTGGTGCGGGGGGAGAAGGGGGGTTAGTGGGGAGAATTGGGTGGGGGGCAGAGGGAGGGTGAGAAGGGATGGGAAGGGGAAACAAAGGAGGAGGCTACAATGCTTGATAAGAAATGTACTCATTATCTTGCCCATGTAATTGTAACCCCTCTGCACAGTATTTTCACAATAAAAATTTTAAAAAGTATTTAACTTTGAAGTTAATAAATTATTTAAGTACAAGTCCTTTCAACAATCTGTGTGATAAAATGGAGGCAGTCCACAGAAGACTTCTGCTGTATACTGAAGTGGGGTGTGTGTCTCACGGGAAAGCTCTTGTGTGAGTGAATGCAGAACAGAAATGACCCCTTTTTAAATAGAACATAATTGGTGCTTGGTAGAATTCTGGGTGGGCATATTATGCTATTCTTACATTTGCATGTTCCAAAGATTCTACTCAAAGTGTAGGACAAGACCCAGTATAAAGAAAGACCAACAAATTTTAATGTAACATAATATAAAACATTAATTGATATGGCTTCAGATTTCATATCCTACAGCTAGCTTTGGGTAGACTACCATTTCCGAGCTTTAGTATCATATCAAAGAAGAACATCACAATTATATAAAAGAAGGCATTAAAAAAAACACCCATCTCTCATTGTCACACATCTGTGTGAGACCAGATTTTCTTCATATACTTCAGTCAAACACACATTGAAGACAGAAGAGATCAGGAAAACCAGTAGTTTTCCCCTATGCAGACATTACAAAGATTTGTAAAACTGTATAACAATGCTAGAGAAATTTCATTTTGGTTTAGAACATATACTTACTGTTCACAAATAAAATAGATGGTACCTAGAACAGTTTCTGTGCTGCATTAAAGCCCCTTTGTACAACTAAAGATAATTAAAATAATCACCTTAGTTACTATGTAATAGATTTAGTTTTATTTAGAAAATAAATGTATTCAAAATTTCTTATAATTTATAACAAAATGTCTAAAACAAAGCCCTTTATGCTCTTCAATAATTTTTTTTAATGTACGGAATCCTGAGAATAAAACATTTGTGAACTGCTCTGGCCCAAGGAAAAACTGTCCAAAGCACCGAGACCACAAATCATAAGCCTAGAGCACACAGAAAGGTGAGTTCTTAAAACTCTTCTTGGAGACAGACAATGACTTCATGAACACCTCCTAAACTCCTTTCCCAGGTCACAGACCACACAATCCCACAGCAAGAAAAGAGTCTGAGCTTCTCTCTAGGACATAGTAAATTTTACTTCAGGTAAGACATATTTCTTTCTACTTTTTCATTGTGAGATTTTTTTTCTACCAAGTCTTTATACACAACAGTTTTAAAATAAATAAAACAGTTCATTCCACATTAACCTTAACAGAGAAAAGATACTCTGGGATCACCGAAGAATCTATAATACCAAATAGCATTCATTAAAATGAAATGCAAGATTGACAAGGCAACACATTTGAACTTTGATGAATGCATTGCCATCTTTGGAAAAATATCACCATTTGAAAACATTAAGACTCAGTTCACACTCATCAGAGAAATTTGGAAAGGCATTACATCTTCCCACACTTACTAGAAGTTAACTATTCAAACTCCCTAAAAACCTAAAATATTAGCTCATAAAAATATTTATCACATAAGGAATGAACAAAAGTAACTAGAAGTATTCTGCTCTTCATGTGGATTTCTCAGAATAAATAAAATAGTAATGATTCTTCAACATAGACAATTTTATAGTCTACATTACCCAGCCTTGTGAGAACTGGTTCCTAGTTTCTACATCAGCAAATATACAGAAGTGTCACTTGTCACTTACTTTGCTGAAAGGTCATCCAAGTAACTTGACAGTAGGATCTGCCACCATGTCTTTCCATTTCAGAACTAGAATATACAATAAAATTATTAAAATCCAGCCTGGACGTCTATTCTTCCTCACGCAATTTTTCTTTGCACATTAGGAAAAGGAGACATGAGGCCACAAGACTTTCAGGAAATTGCACTCTTCAGTTTAACCTGCCAGGAAGAAAACTTGTCTGTCTGTGTGTCAGCCTGTCTGCCTGCCTGCCTGCCTGCCTGCCTGTCTGTCTCTCTTCTTTTTATCTCTCTTTGCTTCACTTTCTTTTCTCTCTCTCTCTTCATTTTTCTTTTCTTCTCCTCTCCCTTCTCTTCTTCTCCCCTCCCCTCTCCCTTCTTCCTCTTTCCTTCTCTTCCTCTTCTCTTCTTATTTATTTTATTCAGAAGTAGTGACAGTAACTTCATGATAACAGTACCGGGGTATTTTTAAGGATACAAATCCATTTTCTAGTACATAATTAAGGCTTTCACATTTCTAAGTCTACTAAAGCTAAAAATAGCATCAGCAACAAGAAGTATTTCTAGCTTGCATTCTTTTCTCAAATATTAAATGTTTTGTTTCATTGCATAGTTAGTATAGCTTAGTAGTATAGTGCTTGCCTAGTGTGTTTAAGGCCCTAGGTTCTTTCCCTAGTAGTGCACAGGAAGGAAGGAAGGAAGGAAGGAAAGAAGGAAGGAAGGAAGGAAGGAAGGAAGGAAGGAAGGAAGGAAGGAAGGAAGGAAGGAAGGAAGGGAGGGAGGGAGGGAGGGAGGGAGGGAGGGAGGGAGGGAAGAGGGGAGGGAGGGAGGAGGGGAGGGAGGGAGGGAGGGACGGAGGGAGGGAGGGAGAGAGGGAGGAAGGTAAGGTAAGGGAAAGCGGGGAAGAAAGGAGAAGAGAGAGGGAAGGTAATACCAAGTTCTTCAAATGAGAATACCTCAACACTATTTCTTTGCCTTGACCATCTTTGTAGCATGGTGTAGTGAGACTTGGGAAAGTCTAGCTATCCAATGGCCATGTCCACTCAACCTACAATTTTTATGTTCAATAAAACTGATATTATGTTTCCCAGGTACCAAACATACTGCCATGAAATCAGAGACCTGAGTAGCTGATAACCTATTAGTCTCTTCTGTAAGCTATAAAGGAATAAAATACAACTTAGAGGGAAATAGTGAAGATCTGGGGTTAAGTTTCCTTAGGTATTAGTGGAATCTAAGGTACCATGTCCCGGCATTCATTTGTTGCAACAATTTGTTTCATTTTGGCTTTTTGTTCTGTTTATCAGCAAAAGAACAGTATATATGAGGGACTATATTGGAATCTGCTTTTGCATTTGCAATGGTTAATAACAAGGTAGAAATGCTTTTGACCATATTAAGAGCTTCATTTTTTATGCATTTACTTCATTGTTATAATAGAGGTGATGTACAGGGGGTTACAATTATGAGTCAGGTAATGAGTGCATTTCCTTTTGTACAGTGTCTTCTGTTCCAGCACTCTCCCAGTCCCTCCCTCCTGTCTCCACCCACACGTTGTATGGTTTACTTTCATCAATGTCCAGTGAGCTCTACTGCTGTACGTTTTTAGAAATGCTTTTAATTTTTTCAAGGTATGTGTGAGTGGCAACAGCTCTTTAAATCAGAGGTGTTTGCCCTTATCTTCTTGGACGAAACCAGGAAATATCTCATGTACATTGCTCTATTTCATGATTCATTTTATTGATACAGATTTAGTCTAACATCCATGTTTTGGGTTCAATACATGGATACCATCAAAACAAATAATCATGGACATACCATAATAGTCTCCTCATTATCAATTAAGTGGCCAACAATTTTGTTTTCACAATTAAAGCAAAATGACCATAGCATATTGCTAGAGCCTTCACAGCATCGTTGCCAAACAATTACAGTTTTCTAAAGCTTCAATGGTAAGCCACTATGGCAATTTTCAAAGCCATAATTTTTCTAATCTGACAGCTAGACAATGAGCTGCTCAATGACTTCAATAAAAACAAAAAAATAAAAACAAATTACACTTAATTTATATTTCTTAATATTTCCCCTTGATTTAATTCATGCTCCTTTCCCATTGCCTTAATCTTATGAAATTATTATTCACTGAAAACAAAATCCCTCCTGAACTCTCTGCCTCTCTGTTTTCTCACTTTAGGCTTTAAAATATGCAAGGAACTTTATTATCAGGGTAGAAAATACAATTACGCCTCTCAACTTACAGGAGGGACAGTTATTCTTTGCTTGCCACAGGGAGATTTCATCACACCCTGAATTTGCATCAAATGCTTTTTTTAATAAAGCTGGAAGAATCTCAGTTTCAGGAAGAAAGGTCACCTTCAAGGAGAAGGTAGGCTATTTGCCTAGCACCCAGGTTGTTATAGTGATTGACAGTGCATACAAAGCTCCAATCTGTGCATGGGAGTCATTTGTCCTTGTACCTATAACCTTTTTTTTGTGGCAAACTATACATATCAGCATTTACCATTTCAACATATGCAGTTCAGTGCTATTAAGTAGGTTCACAATGTTGTACAGCTGCCATGACTACGGACTCCCCAAGCCTATTCATCACTCTTGAAATGAATGTGATACCCATTCTATCTACAGTAGTTTAAACCATGAGTTGGAAGCTGGCCTGGCAATTCTTCTTTCTCATTTCTAGCAGGTGATGATACTTGAGAGCATGGGAGCTAGGGATGTTTGCCTGCATTTAAGTTCTATTCCGGGGACTATCCTGAACCATTTGCTCAATCTCTGCTCTTCATTATCCAAATATGTGGAATGGGAACAATCAGAAAACTTTAGGGCATTGAGAACTAGACAAGAATCCTGAACTGTACTCAATTCAGTGATGGACAGGCATCAAGAACCCAATATATGTTACCTGCATTTGTTGACTCCTGTTTCTTAGTTTACATTTCATGTAGCAGGTCCTATTCTAGATGCTGTGTAAATGTGAGTTCTTTTCAATCTGTTAACAATCCCATGCATTAGTCAGCTTCATACTCACTTAACATTGAATTATCTATTTTATAGACAATGAAACTCAAGCAGAGAGAGAGAGAGAGAGAGAGAGTCTAGAGAGAAAGAGAGCTGAGTAACTTGTACAAGGTCACACAGCTCCTCAGTAGAAGAGCCAGGATTTGAACTTCCAGAAACCATGCTTCTTACAACTAGGTCATGCTGTTCTGCATCAGGATAATCTCACCAAAATACTATAGCCAGACTCTCCTAATTATTGACTATATATATATATATATATATATATATATATATATATATGTACATATGTATGTATGTATGTGATCATAAATATGTGTACTTACTGAAGCAAGGTACTATTGGCAAAATAGAGATCATCTATATTCCTCCTCCCCTCATGTGATCTGTAGCTATTTTTGCACACTCACACCATTTTTCATTAAATGTGTGATTTTACACAGTCATCACTGGACAACAGTGTAAAATTCCATCTTCTATTTTACACCATGATATGTAGCGCAATTATGCAGAAACAACTTTATTCCCCCAAATATATTTGATTATAATAGAAGAAGCACTAGTCAGCTTTTTGTACTTCCTATCTATTTAAGTGGGTTTGCTACACCCCTACACTCTGAGGGTCAGGCTCTGCGTGGTCAGTTGGCACCTAACGTCAATAATTTGCATTGTATCAGTTCTGAATATGATGTTACAGAAGTGAGAACTCCAAAGGAAAGTTAGTTTTGCTAGGTACACAAATATCATAGGACAAGACTAATAGCTTGTCCTATGACCCTAGGAGGCAGTATAGGAAACATAGCTCTGGTGACAGGATTGAGAAGAGAAATTATGGGAAAACCACCACATCAGCTACAGAAGTCCAAGCTATACGTGGGAACCAACATCAGCTAGCTAAGCACATGCAAGAATGAGATGCTAGCCAGGAGCTGGTGGCTCATGCCTGCAATCCTAGCTACTCAGGAGGCTGAGATCTGAGGATCATGGTTCAAATCCAGCCCAGGCAGGAAAGTCCATGAGACTCTTATCTCCAATAAACCACTAGAAAACTGGAAGTGGCACCATGGCTCAAGTGGTAGAGCACTTGCCTTGAGCTGAAGAGCTGAGGGACAGCGCCCAAGCCCAGAGTTCAAGCCCCACGACCAACACACACACACACGCACACACACACACACACACACACACACACACACAAAGATGCTAGTCTAATGCCAGGCCCAGTACCCATAGTCATTAGCTAAGACCTTCATATTTACACAAACTAAATCTACTGATGGTCTAGGGCAAGATGTCTGGTCATTTGATTAAAAAAAAAAAACACACACATAGGTTCTAATAAAATAAAATTTCCTTGAGGTACAATTGTTGCTTTTCATACCTTCAAAAGGATGAAAGCAGTTCTTACTACTGGGAGTTAAGTCAAATCTAATTTCTTTTTTTATTCTTTTCCTTTAATTACAAAAGCAATGTGTGCTTATTATATGGAGTTCAAACAATGCAAAAATATGCAGAGTAAAAATACAGTTCATTTCTTCCCACTGACATTTTCTACCCCTTGTCTCTAGAGCAGCTATGACCAACACTTTAGAATCAAACCTAAGACTCCTTCACTGTTTCTAGATCTTTCTGTGCATATACAAATGTATATAACTATGCAAAAGCATTGACATAACACTAAAATCCACCAAAGTCTAACTTTCATATTAACCAATCACAGAATAAATAGCACATAAAGGAGAAAAAATAAGATGGCGTAGAAGTGCGAGTTTCCTATTAAAAGCTGCTAATACCCCGAAAGTAACATTGAATTGAAAAGAAGGGAGAAAAACTAACCTTATAAATGAATACATCTTTTAGCTGAGCATATAGAATATCATTGCATAAATGTCATGTACATACATAACTCTTTACTTTGACCATTTATGTGATTGATTATATAACTATGCCTCTTCATTAGAATTAGGCTCATAATACTGTGGCTTTGAACATTTATGATGGGATATATAAATAAATAGAATTTAGTGCCTATATTCACTGCTGTCCATGTTCTTGCTTGTTTTGATTTGATATTTTCCCTCACTTCCTTGCTCATTCATTGCTCCCTTATTCCAAATGTCCTATTCCCTTACATTTTTCCTTCACACACTTTAATGATTGTGTGTACTTCAATCACTAGATCAGTTTCCTAGCAAAGACTTCCTAATAATTGTTCTTCTCTTTGTTTGTTTGTTTGTTTCTTTCTTTCTTTCTTTTTGTCAGTCATGGGGCTTGAACTCAGTCTGGGCATTGTCCCTGAGCTCTTTTGCTCAAGGCTAGTGCTCTACCACTTTGAGCCACAGTGCTACTTCTGGTGTTTGAATGATAAATTGGAGATAAGAGTCTCACCCCAACTTTTCTGCCCATGCTGGCTTCAAACCGCAACCCTCATATCTCAGCCTCCTAAGTAGCTGGGATTATAGGCATGAGCCACTGGTGCCTGGCTAGAATTGTTCTTCTAACTGAGGCCAGATTCTTGCATCTAGAAATGACATCAATGAAACTGAGACCAATGGGATACAGGCAATGTTTATTTTTGTTTTTTTTTTTTTAATTTTTAAAGGTGTCTATTCAAGCCAGACATGAAACACAGCTCTAACCAAGGCTGAACCATACTGACAGCTCTCCAAGCAAAGGAATCAAGAAGGCTAATATAGGAAGAGTTCCCACCCAAAGTTCCTATTCTGATCCTGCATGGAAATGAGGGACCTCAATTTGTGGAGCATGCCTGGGCCTGGATGGTCAGTGTCTGAACTCAGTTGGAGGAAGCTCATTGGTCAGCTTTGACTATGTAAGATAAGGTCAACCTCCTGCCCTTATTCATGTTAGTAGGATCTGTTTGGACTTAGAACTCTGGGATTTCATATGAACCTTGGGTCTCCATTTATATGTGGTATCCTTGTTCGGCTTTACTGTGAAAACACAAAAGAGGTGTGATCCCTGAAGAGCTCCTTCCCACATGATTGTTTTGGTTGCTTTATCCTTCTTCAGGGGGTTTCCAACCATCCCACTCTGAACTGAGGTGATTCCTTTCAATTCAGAATCCCTTCCAGGGCAGGTTTTGCCACTTTGGACTCAACCAACCACTTTAGTGTGGGTCTCACTTTGTCCCTAACTAGACTTCTGAATGCAAGTGAGATGGAGAGTCTCAGGATGGCTGGTAGGGTGCATATAATATGCCTTAAGGCAATGTTTGCTAAGAAATTCACTTCATTTACTATGAACCAGTGTTCACAGTTTAAACCTCTGATAAGAAAGGCTTAAATCAAAGATGACTTCTCTAAGGTTTACAAGTTCTAGATTATAGGCCAAAGATGTATCACATTAACCAGAGTTTCAGTGAACTTCAGAGGGACACTAAAATCCCTGAAATGATGAGCAAACTTGATGGGTTGGTCCCACGTACATGGGGTAGTGAAGTAGTGGGCCTGCTGCCTTTCATAGATGCTTTCCCCATCTGTGTCCCCAGAGGATCAAGAACCATTACTTAGTGTCATGGCAGACACATAAAGGAAAGTATTCAGGGAGAGGAAAGGCATTTATATTGCCACCCAAAGGTGTTTTCTCTTTCCATGGATTGAAGAAGTTTCAGGAGCATGTTTCTCCACCTCTCCATTTCAACCGACTGCTCAAATACTTGACATTAATTAATAAACTATATACCTTTGGATGTTTCTCAGTGGGTATAAACTCCCTCCCGTTAGTTCAGGAGACTGAAGCAGGGAGGGCTGTCCTGAGAAATGTGCCTCAGGCTTTAGAGGGTTTACATAGAAATGAAGCTTGCACTTTAATATGATCTCAAACCTCAGTACACCATTCCACATTCAGTTCAACACACGAGCACAGTTCTGCAAATTCTTTTTTCTATTGGCTTGTGCTTATGCATAATTGGTATGAATGATCTTTATAATACAACACAGCTCTGCACACTTAATGTATAACTCTTAGCTCCCTAGAGGATATTAGGAAGAATAATTCTGGTGTCCAATACCCAACCAAAAAGAAGCCCAGTGGGTCGAACTCATTATTTCTGAAACTTGTCACACCCTGCTGTAGACATGAACCTGCATCATTTGTGCTGACTTAAATTAGAACTGTTTTCCCACTGAGAACTAGGTTGACTCTTTGGCAGAATAGCAGGCAATGCTCTAGACAATTATACATTCATCTTAGGATGAGACTGAGCCCTGCAGTATTTAGGCTTCTCTCAGTTTCCAATGATGGCAGGAATTACACCTTTATTAACCCCGAAATAAGCTCAGGATTTTCTGGAAATCACATTTGGGTTTTAGTCCTGAGCCCGCCAATAAGAGATAGGTGACCTTGGACAAATCAGTTAATCAGATTTTCCTTATTTGTAAAATAGGTGGGTTGGATTCTTTCTCCCCTCAGCTTCCAAACCTAGCATTTGAAAATTCAAGTATCATTTCTAAGACAGAGAAAGGATGAAGGGATTTTTGATTGGAAGGAAAAATCAGCAAAGAAATTTATCTTACTTTAAGAAATGAGAAAACACATGTTGAATTATGACACTATAAAGTGAGCTCTATTCCTTTATTAAAATTGGTAGATCTTACAGATAATACCTTAACAAATAAAGATCTATGCAGTCTTAAATCATTTATAGCTAATAGGCAAACTTTAGATTGCATAGTCACAGACTTCCTAGATATGAGTAGCTACTTCGCAAATGCGTAAGTAAGATGGAAACAACATCTAAAAGATGTCTGTGTTTGTTCATTTTGTATGGGCATACATCAAGCTTTCTGAAGTTTGGTTTACCCAAGACCAATACTCTCTTTAAGAATTCCCTTTTTCCATGTTAACAATGCTTTATTGGTCCCTGTCCTATGACAATATAAGGGCATGTGCTAAGAAACAGGGGGGTCCCAGTGAATTTGTTTTAAAGCTTGGTAATAACTTTTAAGTATGTAGCTCTTTCATCTCTTACCAGTATCTAAGGAGATATAGTAAAATTAATTTATCTCCTCTTGTGACAGTATTTTAAAGGGAACAAAAGACATGTACATATACTGCTGACTTGAAAAGGGATTTCTTTCTGAGCTGAGAAGAAAGGCACAGAATTACCCCTTTTATATATCCCTTGGGGAATGTCCAATGCTCCTTAAGATGGAACAATTTGAACAATGTCTTCTGGGGACTGGCTTCTTCCCAAAGATTTAGGTCTGCTAGTATCAGTCATCAGGAAGGGAAAATAGCTAAAACTTGGACCAAAGATTTTCAGCACTATACAACTCAATCCCAGTACCATCTGCAATGTGGTATATTTGAGAAGTATACCAATAGTCACTGTTCTGCCTAAAGAAATCAGCAGTACCAGGTTATCTCTCTGTATCTTTTTAATATTGACAACTGTTAGACAAACATAATTTTCACTCAGAACATACTCAAATACCCAAATTCTCGGGGCTGGACAGCTTATTTAAATAAGGTGAAAATAATACGCTGACTCAGTATAATTAAATGGACGCCAAACCAAATTACTCTACATCTGCTTTTATTTTTAAAGTCTGCATATCTCAGAGTCTAGTTGTGAGCACCTACTATGCGCTAGATGCCTTGCTAGGTGATGGAAGGAAAAAAATACCAGTTGAACAAGATCATGTCTTTTTATTTCCTTTAGTTAAAAAAAACAATGACTCAGAACATTTATGAATAGAACCTATCAGGTTTAATTCTTCATTTGATATTTTGCAATTAACCAATCCTTCTGAGCACTGAAGTCTTCAGCTATAAAGCAGGAATCATAGATGCTATAAATGTTCTGTGGAGATTAGATAGAGTCCAATGTGCAAGACTCAGTATTACTCAGATTGGGCCGCCATACCAAAACACCATGAGGCTGAGGAACAAAAACAATAATATCTATTTTCTCAAGTTCTGGAGGCTGGAAGTCCAAGGTGAAGGTTCCGGTAGGGTTACTGTCTGACAAGGCCTTCTTGTTCTGCCTTCTTATTTTCCTTGCATGCCCTTTCCTCTGCCCAAACATGGAGGAAGACAGAACAATCCTCTGCATGTATGTCTAATTCTATTGGACAGGAGCCCCACCTTTATGATTTCACTTAATCTTATTTGCCTCTTTAAAGTCCCTGTCTCCAAATACACTCACAACAGTTTTTTTTTTTTAATTTTTTGTTTGTTTGTTTTTTGTTTTGTTTCCTTCTTAGGCTTGAATTCACAGCCTAAGAGCTCTTTTGTTTGAGCTCTTTTGCTCAAGGCCGCTCTACCACTTTGAGCCACAGTGTTACTACCAGTTTTCTGGTGGATAATTGGAAATGAGAGTCTCACAGATTTCCTGCCCAGCTAGCATTGACCCATGATCCTCAGATTTCTTCCTCCCGAGTAGCTACTATTACAGGTGCCTGGCTTACACGCCACAATTTTATACGTTAAAACAACATATAAAATATGGTGCACAGAAGATCCTCAGCACAGTTTCTTATACACAGACATTTCCTGAGGACTTGCCACAATTGCCACTGTTTCCCTTACAATAGTAGGAATTAAGGGTACTTTCCCTATATATTAAAAGCTGATTAGGAAGACCACTTTACTATACAACTGAAGAAGAAGAAAAAGGGGACAACAAAGTCCTTTTGGAAAGACCCTGGCTCTCTCCACATTACTCCTAACCATCTGCTCAAGGATATTGTTTTCCTTATGTTGACTCGGTCTCTGTATTCTGGGTCTCTGCTAATGCATACTTTCCCCACCTCTGATGTTGGTGGTCAGTTATGGTACCCTGTACACTCAGCCCTTCAGCCCTGCAGTGGCTTCATCCTTAGCTCAGTTAATCACATGCCTAAGCATTACACTGCTGTCCGCTGTAATACCAACACAGCTGTTCTGCTCCATAAAGCAGGGGCCGATCTCCACATAGGAACCATTATAGTATTTCTCTGTGCTTTAATGAACAGGCTTGGAAAGCAGCATGCTTTCCAAAATGAACCTCCACAATATCCACTGTGACTCTTCTCTTGGCACAGAGAGAAAAGCTATCACTTTAGCAAATTGTGACCATTTGGTGAAACCTTTCTATGTGGACCTCCAAATGTGATTTTCTTTATGCAAATCTTGGAGCGATTAGCTGGTAAGGAGTAGAAGCTGTTTTGTCATTCTTGGATGATGCAAAAAAAATTATCCTGGTTTCAAAGAGCTAATTTGCAAAGCAAATACTACATAAAAATGTACATCTTACGTGTTAACTCACCTTCTCAAAAATAAATGTCTCTGAGAATTTAGGTAGATGTATTTGCATATAAATGCAGGAAGCAGAGAACCTTCTTTCCTATTAGCTCCATACTCTTTTCTCAAGTACTTCATGGGCAAAAGCAGGGTGTGCAATTTGCCCAAAAAAAAAAAAAAGACAAAAAAGGGTCAAAAATAAATTAGGGTAACTCATTGATACCAGATTATTTTTTTACACAAATTAGGTGTCTTTGCCCATCTTGCATTGCTATGAAAGAATATCTGAGACTAAGAAAATCATAACAAATAGATTATGTGTTCCTCAGTTCTGGATGCTGGCAAGTCTATAATAGAGAGAGGTTGACGTCTGGTTGGAAACTTCTTGAAGTGTCATCCCATGGCAGAAGACAAAAGGGCAACAGAAAGCACATGTGCATGAGAAAGAGAGGGGTCAGGGATGAGGCTCATTCTTTCAGAGAGGACCCAATCCTGCTATAATGACCCACTCTCATGCTATAAATATTCATCTGTTTATAGCATGAGGGCTTGGAGTCTAATTATCTCTTACAGGAGGGCTGTGTGTGTGTGTGTGTGTGTGTGTGTGTGTGTGTGTGTGTGTGTTGCTGATAATTGAACTCAGGGTCTCACATTTGCCAGGTAAGAATCTTAGCTGTCTTGCTTATGTCCTCTGATCTGGGTACAATAATGACCTGTAGCAATTATTAAATGAAAACAATAGTAATTCTGCACATAACACATAAAGTTTTTTCAAGAAGGTAGCATGAAAAGAAATACTCCACAGTGGATAACTGATGGATTGAGATATATCAAACCCGGATGAATGATATCCAGTCTTGGTCTAAATTCAATGATTTAGAAATAAGAGCTTGCTATAAGAAGGAATACTTTGTGCATTAAAATTACTTGTTCAAAGATCCCCAGGCCCAATGTTACAGCACATTCAACAGCTTAGGACATCATACTGATTAATAATAATGAAGAAGAAAGAACATTTATAGCAAAGGACCTCTGGAGACTCAAGGAATTCTTCTATGGACACACATAACTAGAGATGGTTTATACCACTAGCTTCTCTCAAGGTAATTTACCACAGTTGCTGCCGTCAGCATATCCACCGAGGGTAACATTAGTCATAGGTGCAATGGGGCTAGGAATAAAGACACATGTGTGGCTCCTTCTTGGAGAATAGGGAAGACAAAAATAGCTCCCAGGAAGGAGCTGTTCTACGCAGAAGGATTTGTACAGACAACACCAGAAGTTATCCGGCGATCCTCCAGAAGATTTTTCTATTCTTTTTTAAATAATATTTTATTTTATTATAAAGGTGATACACAGAGGTTACAGTTACATAAGTAAGGTAATGAGTACATTTCTTTTTTTTTGGGTCCGGTCGTGGGGCCTGAACTCTGGGCCTGGGCGCTGTCCCTCAGCTCTTCAGCTCAAGGCTAGCGCTCTACCACTTGAGCCACAGCGCCACTTCCGGCTTTTTTCTTTTTGCTTATGTGGTGCTGAGGAATCGAACCCAGGGCCTCAGGCATACAAGGCAAGCGCTCTACCACTGAGCCACCTTCCCAGCCCAATGAGTACATTTCTTGTCAAACAGTGCTTACCCCCTCTCTCTTTTTTCCCATTTTCTCTCCCTCTTCTCCTCCCCCTCCCAAGTTGTAAAGTTCATTTTCAACATAGTGTCTTGTGAGTATCACTGTTGCATTGGTCCTTTGGCTCATCATATTCCCCCTCCCTTCCCCAATTAAGATAAATGTATATACAAGACACAGGGTACCAGTGACTACCGGGTATATACCAAAGGGTAAATAAAGAAAGAACTCGATACAGTACATTAAAAACAACAATGTCAAGCCAGGCACCAGTGGCTCCTGCCTGTAATCCTAGCTACTCAGAAGGTTGAGACCTAAGTGAGAATTGTGGTTCAAAGCTAGCCATGGCAGAAAAGTTCCTGAGACTCTTATCTCCAATTAACCACCAGAAAACTGGAAGTGGCACTGTAGCTCAAGCGGTAGAGAGCTTGCCTTAAGCTGAAAAGCTTGAGGAACAGTGCCCAGGCTCAGAGTTCAAGCCCCATGACCGACAAGACAAACAAACAAAAAAGTCAACAACAACCAAAAATCCCTCTTGTTTCATATCTTAGAGTTCATTTTGCTTAGTATCACTTTACATGGTCATATAAATAGGTAATGAGCTATTGTGATCTTCTGCTGGGACTATCCTAGACATATAATTATTATAAATGAGGGAAACCTCTAGAGAGGAAATAAGAATAGCCAACAGATACATGAAGAAATGTTCAACATCTCTGGCCATAAAAGAAATGCAAATCAAAACTACATTGAGATTCCACCTCACCCTAGTTAGAATGTCCATTATCAAGTAAACAAATAATAACGGATGCTGACGGGGATGTAGCAAAAGGGAATGCTACTACACTGTTTGTGGGAATGTAAACAGGTTCAACCTCTTTTGAAAACAGTATGGAGGTTCCTCAGAAGACTAAACATAGAGCTCTCTATGATCCAGCAATCTCATTCTTTGACATTTATCCAAACAATCACAAACAAGGCTACACTAAAGCTACCATCACAACTATGTTCATTGAAGCATTACCTACTAAATATGGAACCAACCCAGACTGCCCCTCTGTAGATGAATGGATCGAGAAAATATGGTATATATACACAATGGAATTCTATGCTTCCATCAGAAAGAATGACTTCTAGGGAAGTAGCCTAGAAAGTTTTTTTTTTAAGTAACTGGCTTTAAACCAAAAGCAGAATGCCATCAGGATGTTGATGTAGTCTACATCAACAACTTGGGAATCAGAGTTGGTTTCAAGCCTGGCTCTGGCTACTATGAGGACTATGTTACCTTCAGAAAGTTACTTGCCTTCTCTGATCTATACTTTTCTTGATAAATGAGGTCTGTAAAAGCACCACAATACATATGGAATAAGAATGAGGACACTGGAAATAAATGAGGGGTTCAGTTCCTGACTTTTCTTCTTACTGGGCGATGCTATTAGGCAAGTCTCTCTCTCTTTTGTTCCTCTGTATGCTTCTCTTTGTCTCCACTTCCCTCTGCCTTGATTACCTGATTGATAAAATAGCCATCCTATCTTTGTGTAACCACTATAATTCTTATTTTCTAATACCTTCTAAAATTTACAAGACTCTTGAGCTCCTGCTTGACATTGGTTTGCTCATAGCTGGTGCATTACCACTTGAGTCATACCTCCAGTTTTCACTCTTCTTTGTTGGTTAATTGGAGATTTGCTCCTTGACTTGATGAAACAAGTTCTCAAATGAATCTATCAAGACATTTTCTGAGAGCAACGTCAATAGGTGAATCTCTTGCCAACAGAACTAATTAGTTTTAAGCAATCTCATGTACCTCTCACCACATAAAAGATGAGGACAGGTGAATTGGAAAATCTGAAATCCTACTTAACGGGGAGCAGACATTAAAGGTGAGAGATACTTAGAGATGGATGCCCTACTTCCATCACCTGCCCACATTATTTTCCAATTAATTTCCACTTATAGACTTCAAAGGACCCTATCATTTATATATAAATTCCGTTTAGTCAGAAAGCCAGGGGGCCCTGACACGCTCAGTTTCTACTTCTCTAGAAAGCCTCATCAGAGCATATTTCTGCTCCCATAAGAGCAAGACTTCTCAGCCACTACAATGGCACAATGTGTTTACTTCACATGTGGCTCAAGCCCTTTCGGGAGAGGTTCTACTAGCATTAATCTTCCCTTCTCAATGAGGCCACTGAATCTGGAGCTTTGATCTCTATCTACCAACAACCAGTGGCAACTTGCTATTGCCACACAAATTAATAAATCTCTACTGTATGTCAGCCATGGTGGAAGGGGCTGGGATCAAACAGGAAGTAAAAAGGGTGGTGTCTAACCTTAAAGACTTCTGCAAGTCTAGAAGATGACATTACCATCTAGTTTGTGAGTGCAGAAATGTAATGAGATATTATGGAAGTAGACAAAGACGTAGTCATAATCAAGCCTTGAGGTCTCGGACACATTTATAGCAGAGTGAAAGGAGGAACAAGGGCTAACCAGCAATGGAATGTGCAAAGCAGAGATGGAGGTGAGGCTTCTTCTCCAGAGAAAGCAAAGAGTAAGTTGGGAATCCAATGGCAAGCAAGGCCTGATGCTCTTTGGGACTGACAGTTTCAGTGTGGTAAGATGAGATTACGAGATAGGAAGCTGCATGCAAGGAAGCTGGAAGAGGGCTTTGAAGGTGATGTTAAGAGTGTGGGTTCTCTCCTATAAAAAGCAAGGAGAGTCAAGGAATTCCACACTATCACACGGTCCTCACAATCATTAACCTGAGTGTCAACTACCTTCTGATGATAGCCTGGACTTTACCGTCTCCCACTCACTCACTTGATATGTGGCTGTAGGAGCCCTATGTGCTCCATGCCACAACTCCCAGCTTCTGTACCCATAAGGCTCTCTACTTGGGTATTTGTTGAAACATCAAAAGAACAAAAATGAGTGGAAGCCTTTAAGAAACAGAACGGAGTGTGGTCTTGTCTCAGACTAGCCTCCCAAGATGCATGGCATGGTGAGGTCCAGCATGAGAGTTGGGAGGGGAGAAACACCAGTCAGAACTTGGCTTCCAAGAATCAACACTGGGTTGGCAGAGGAAGTAATTGCCACAAGGAACACTTGCTGGGTGATCCTCTCTCAGCAGGGAGCAATAATGAAATCAGGTGTCAAAACAAAGTGACTTTTAAAATAAATAAAGCCAACTCACACCAGGTCCTGTGTAGCTTTAGTACGACACATTTAGAGATTTTTTTCCCCACCCCCCAAAAAAAATCTTTAAAAATAATCTGTGGGTTTTACAAAGCCATTTGAAATCTCCATTTGGTGAATGCAACAACAACAAAAAAATCACCAGTGTGTGTACATTAGTGTTAACTCAGATTTTCTAGGATGAATAGGACCTAATATGCGAGTGACTGAGTGGGTCTGAACCCAGGGGTTGGTAATGATCTCCTCCTAGCCTTGCCCTTTTTTGCTTACTATGTGGCCTAGTTTTAAAAATCATACCAGGGAAGTGGCGCTGTGGTTCAAGAGGTAGAGCGCTAGCCTTGAAATGAAGAGCTGAGGGACAGCGCCCAAGCCCAGAGTTCAAGCCCCACAACCGACAACAAAACAAAACAAATAAAAATCATACCAGCTTGCCTCTAGAGTCTAACACCTCGGGATGACACCTAACTAGATAAAGTATGGAGGAAAAAGGAGTCCATACTAACCATAACTGCCATTAACATACAACTAAATCAAGATTTTTAAAGCTCCTGGAAGTTTTGTGCAAATAAAGGCCATTTAGTCTTTTCCTTGATGTTTCAGATGTTTCCAAACTAATCCCATATTAAAAAACAAGTCATTGGGGGCCATCTAGATGCATACATTATAATTACATGATTCCTTTAATTAATTTTGACAGAGGGTTTCACAACAAAGATCCCAAGCCAGTCTTGTTTTTCCCAGAAAAGCATGGTATGTGTAATCCTTATTTGCAAAACCCTCTGCTAAAGATGGGGCTTTAACAGCCAGCGTTTGTAATTGCTTTATTACAAGTAATCACAAGATGAGTTGGGAGGGACATTCGTTCCTGATTACATCAACAAGTACCGATCAGTGTATCCCGATGTGTGTGAACGTAATGTGAGATCTCTCCCCCGTATATTAGCTTCACTTGTGATAAAGTCCAGAGGCAAAAACATAAGCTAAATAAGTTAAGAGCTACCAAGTCGATTGATGAGAAATTTAATCAACCCCAAAGAAAGAAACCAAGTTGCAGAGAGAAAGTAAGTCAGGAGTCCCAGCAATCTCCCACTTTAGGAGCTACAATTTTCAGGGCTATTCTCCCAGGACCCCGCAGTGGGTGCTGCTTGCGCTGGGGGTCCAGAAAGGACTGGCACTCAAGCGTTCTCAATCCCTATCACTTCAGCCAAGTAATTTTCTCCCATCTCTCATCATTCAAATTCAAGTGACAGGAAGTCCTTATTCATTCACTAGCAATTACTCTAATCAGACAAGTAAATAAGCCCTTGGGCTCTACAAAAGTACTTTATATCCTTTTATCAACTACTTTGGATTTTTTCCTCCCTTGGGATCTAATAGATTTCATTACCCTTCCCACACAATCAGATGTTTGGTGATCTCCTTCTGTGATAAAGCTGAATAGTCAGCCATTCAGAGGCTGCCAGTTCCGGTAGTTGTCCCAACACTGGCCTTCTTACAAGGGACAAGGAAAGCACTTTCTATTTGAACTCTTTTTTTTTTCCTAAACCCCAAATTGTTCCCATTCTGAAATTCATATACATACATTTGGATCTCCTTTTCTTTGCACAAGTAGTGGTGGTATGCATGGACTATATATATGTAGTATATTTATAAGCCTTATTTGTAATTATCTACAGACTTTCCATCTCTAAGTCTGGGCTCAGGTATCCAAACTCTGCTATGTGCATAATGTATATCATGTCAAGTAAGATCCTCAAGCAATTACATGATTCAGGATGACTTTTGGTGCAGAGCCTGGGATTCTGCATTTTCAGCAAGTTCCCTGTGTTGTCTGTGTGGCTGATCTGCAACCTGCAGGTACTAGCAAGGGGCTGGTTCACTGGGGGTTGGGGTGGAGGAGGTGTAGTAAACTCTCTAGTTACTGTTCAAGTGGCAAAGCATCTTGTTTCTCTTTCTCTCCCCTGTGGGGTTCTTTAATTTTAATTTGTGATTTCTCCTGAAGGCCACACTCTTGATTTCACTGCTGTTCTCTGGGACCCATAAAAACCAACATCACAACTGAAATTAGTTCCACACAGGAACAAAGCCGTAACAATTGACTCACTTTGCTCTTTCTTCATTTGTCACTTCAATCACTAAAGACACACAAACAGAGAGGAAGAGAGAGAAACAATAAAGTACCTGATGTCCCATGTTCTGCTGTTTATCTGAAGGTGTTGATTACCTAAAGGTAATTTTTTTCTTGTAATTTATTTTAAATAATAAAAAGGTCAGGCAGCTATTTCATTTATCACTATTACAAAGGAGTCTAGCCTGGTGATGGAGAAAGGGAAGGAGAAATTAATTACAAGTCAGAAACTGCAATAACACTCCTGGTAATTGTGGCAAAAATTTTAAATTAACATTTCTGTCACAGAGAGAAGTTTGATTAATTTTACAATTGGAGATGCTATCACCAGAATATGGGGGATTGGGGGGGGGGGGGCTGTGGGGAGGACATAACCTGTTTGTAGTTGGAGATTCAGATCCTATTCTTCCAGACTCCGAATGTATCTGCAAGACACCTTCACACTTTATTAACAGCTCAATCAGTGCCATGCTGGAAATAATTAGCCAGGAAGCCAACGGGTAAATAGATCTTGACTAGGAAAAGCCTGTGATGAGAAATTCAGGCAAGGAGCAACTCCACGCCTGTAAAAGAGCAGTCCTTGTTTCTTGTGTTACCAACCAACCTGGGAGGGCCTGCTATTGCCACCACAAAATTTTCTCTTTTGGACATTAAAAAGTATAGCAGACAGAAGCTATACTCTTTTTTTCTCATTTTCATTTCTTTACAGGTTTTATGATAATAGCAAGTAAGAAAATAATAGCAAGTACGAAAAAGAAAGTTACATTGATAACCTATTTAAAAATAGCTAGAAATATTCGCCCAGCAATGTATTTATCAATGATCTACGTAATGTATCTGCCATCAAACCCACATAACCTTTAACACATAGACTAGGGCATATGATATTAAGGGCTTTGTCTGTATGCATTTAGCCAATCCTTGTAATGCCTCTTCTAAAGCAGATGCTTCATTTTTGGGGGTAACTGCTCTACTGTTGTAAGGAAGGAAGGTTTAAGAAACTTACCAGGATCACCCAGAATGTAAGAGACTTGAGATTCATACCCAGGCAACCCAGCTCTGAAACCTACAACACTAACTGGTCAGAAAGCTTCATCCTATGGGCCAAATACAACTTGCTTTACTCTGGTAAAAAGTTCTGCTGGAACTTTTTCTGTTGTACCTCTTCACTTCCATGTCATCTCTGATGAGTTTTCCATACATGTCAGAGCTGATTAGTTACAACAGAGAGCCCCAACTGTTTGTTCTCTGCTTTGAATAGATTGTTTACCAACTCTGCTTCTTAATTCTTTACTGCCTAGGAAGATTTCTACATTGGCCTCCTGTATCTAGCAGAGACGGAACAGTGATGGGCTCTTGGGGACACTGACAAGTCAAGTGACAGAGGGAAACATGAAATCAGTGAGATGGAAGACTTCTCCCCTTCTCCATAGTGTTCCATGGTTTGTGTTACATCTTGATGTAAAAACCTATGATCCAACTTGTGGAGGGAAGCAAGAGAAAAATATTTTCTCTTAGGACATGGTCCAGTGGCCAAGCCCAAAGTGGCTTCCAGCTGGAGTTACTAAGTTACTGAACAGGGGAGGGGCTTGGTAGGATAGTGTTCATTTCGCTCCACCAATAGCAAATGAATTTGTGTGCAAACCTGTCTCTAGAGACAGGTTGAGAACATGCAGGTAATTTCCAAACTCCATGGGGGAACAGAAAGAACGAAAAAAGAATGGAAGGAAGGAAGCAAGGAAGGAAGGAAGGAAGGAAGGAAGAAAGGAAAGGAGGGAGGAAGAAAGTGAAGGAGGGAGGGAAGGAGGATGAAAAGGAGGGGAGGAGGGAGGAAAGAAGGAAAGCAGGGAAACAGAAAGAGAGGAGTGAGGGAAAGAAAGAGAGAAGGAATTTCCACTTTGAAAAATACAGCTTTCCCAAGACTAAAGAAGTTACCTTCACCTTTTCACTAATTTAACTTTACATTTAAGAATGTACAGGTTGAGAAACAAACACGGTGCAATTAGGGAGACAGCATGGTGGTACAGAATGGAGAAGGGGGAAAGGAAGGGGAAGTGTGAGGAACAATTACCAGGCATTCACTTTAATAGGTATTAAGGGATCCTCCACCGAGATCTGTGGCCTCATGTGGAAGCCCTGTGTGGTGGAAGCCAGGGAAGGAAGGAAATCTAAGCGAAATTTCACTGGAAAGTTCAGCACACAAGGAACATCTACAGCAGCAATTCATCTACACAATCAAAGGGAAAGAGTCACATGTTAAGAAGTAGACATAAGGAAGTAAATTTAGAAAAATCACAGAACTGTGAAGGGTTAGGTATCAAAATATTTAAAACTCAAGCAGAAGGATGACTCAATGCAACAAGGAGACTCACAAGACACTATGTTGGAAATGGACTTCACAACATCAGGGGATGGGGGGAGGAGGGGGAACGAGTGGAGGAGGGAAAGGATAGTAGGAGAGAAACAAAGAAGTGGGTAACAATGTTTGACAAGAAATGGACTCATTACCTCACTCATGTAACTGTAACCCCTCTGTACAGCATCTTTACAATAAAATAAAATGTAAAAAAAAAACAACCCACTCAAGCAGATAAACTTTATCAATTTTAGTGGTCACCACAATGATTTTATTGACCTAAGAGTAGATGGACAGGAAAGAATAGAAAGTGAACTAAATGTTAAAACAGATACATTGACAATATAGGAAAAAATACTTAAAATTGGGGAAAGGATTTACACTAAATTGTATATATCCTTTCCCCCACATGTTAAAGACCTTCTTCCCTTCTACAGCAAAATAACTTCCTAAAGCAATACGTTGAATGAGATCCAAAGGAATGGAAGGAGAGGAGTGAATACCTTTGCTCACAGAAGAGAGGTCATCATAAAGCAAGGGAAGCGACGACACAAGATGGTGGAAATATTTGGTTGCATTCAGATTGTCAGGAAGAAATATTGTTCAAAAGGTTGGACAAAAGATTATGAACCATTTATTATGTTAACTGAGTGTTTACAAGGCAATAAAAGACACTTTATAATGGACAGTACATAAAAAGCAATAATAAATAAAAGATGTTAAAGGGAAACATAAAAATGAAATAAACCTAAGAGGAAAACACTTGACAATTCCTAACCATCAAAACAATGAGATGTTTTTCCAACACATTGATAATCATTTTGACCTATTAAAAGAACTAATAATCTGCTGCATCACCTTCATTTGCACCGGGCAGGATTTAATCCAATGGTCCTCCTCAAATAGTATGGATGATATAAACTCACAAAGCCTTTTAAAAATCATAACTTATTAACCCAGAAATTCTGTTTTGTAGATTTTATCATAAGGGAAAATGTGCAAAAGGAGCTGAAAATATAAAACTGATAGAATAGTGCACAAATGTTGATAGAAGAGTGCACAAAAAAGAACTTTCAAACATTTAGGAACTGCATCTGATTAAATGATTAAATAAGGCATGGCACATCTATATAAATATATATATATATTAAAAAAGAAGAAGAAGAACACGCAACTCTGAAACTCCTGTTATAAAAGAATATGGAAGTTGGGAAATCTTCTAATATACTGTTGAGTAAAAAGCAATTGCAGCAAGGATGTGCAATAAGTTCCTTGGTTCCAAAAAAAGAAAAAATAATATCCGATGTAGAATTATTTGCTATAGAAAGATGGAAGAAAGGAAAATGTTTTTTTTTTAATCTTTCCTGTGCTTTATTGTCTTTTCTAAGCTTTCTTCAAAGTGTCCAAGATGATTTTGTAATAAGTACTGACAATTATATTCAATGTTTCCTATGTAAAAGTATACAGAAACAGGGCCAAGTTGTTCTCAATCTTCCAGGGATTCTTTGGGGGGTGAGGACTGAAAGATTCCATGGCCCTGGGTTATCTGGAGGAGACAGGAGCGTTTGCAAGATTACATCTGCAGATTCAGATGACTCAGAGATAGTCTCAGACCAGGACAAGAAAAGAATTGACAGTCCCTGGATCACAGTGCCATAAATGAATCCCTGACTGGAGGAAAGCAAACTGACATTGGGATACAAACTATGTTTCCTAGGAAGCAAATACATCGATTCTTCAGAAACCATCACAGGGAAAGACTCCCTCAGATGTGTTATCCTTCTGATTCTCTCCTCTTTCTAAAAACAGTGAGAAATGTTAAAGGGCAATGTGAGAGAAAGCTTTTAGTTTGGATGCATATATACCATGTTCCTGGGCCAGGCAGTGAGTTTGACCTTTGAAGGTGTTGAAGGTGTGGGCTTCATGCAGAGAAGAGCTTGGCTATTACTACTGCCAAGGCTATACTAAGCTCAACCCCCTCTTTCTGCTTTTACAGGAAAGAGGAAGTGCATGGGATACTAGCTCACAGGTGAATTAAGACTTCTCTGAAGAATTCTAATGGAGTCTCTGAACAATGCTGGTATCTAATAAATGGACCATCATTAGACTTGAGTAAGTAATAAGTCTATAAAAATCTATACCTTCTGTAAGACAACAGGAACTATCTTTTTTCCAATTTTATTCTTTGTGTTTTTGTCAGTCATGGGGTTTGAACTCAAGGCCTGGGCTCTGAGTTCTTTTGCTCAAGGATAGTGCTCTACCATTTTGAGCCACAGCTCTACTTCCAGTTTTCTAGTGGTTAATTGGAAATAAGAGTCTCATGACTTTTCCTACCCAGGCTGACTTTAAACAGCAGTCCTCAGATCTCAGCCTCCTGACTACCTAGGATTATAGGCGTGAGCCACGGGCACCCAGTGGAATTATATTTTGTTGGGGGGAACCAAAACTAACTCCATTTTTAATATACCAGGAGTTTCCCCCCACCCCTGAGAATCAAAATACTGGTCTGTCACAAGCCCCTAGAGTCAGGAAATGCGCTGTTTGTTGAGAAATGTGGGAACTGTTTGGAAAGCCCTGATGATTGTTGTGATAAGGTTGTGGGATCTGAGCCCTGTTTGTTTATCAATAGCCCAGACAAGACCTGTAGCCCTGTATGGTTAACAATAGTAAAACAGCCCAGCCACCTTTGCCTTTCCAGGAAGGAGCAGCCTCATCTCTGTCCCCAGGAGTAAGAATTTGGGGACCCCCAAATTTCCGTACCAATTCAAACCAGAATGATAGGTTAGTTCAAACAGATACTATGAGATGGACTGGAACCCCAATGGCCACTGACATAAATACACAATCTTTATGTGTGTGTTACAAGCTCTGTTGGCCATCTGCGTGTGGCCAGGCTGGACCACATGGATTCTGCCTTTAAAAACCCTAGCTTGTGGGCCATTAGGGGTCTCAGTTTCAGCTCCCGAGTCTGTGCTGTGTCCCTGGCTGGTCAGCTATCCACTTCCCCAATAAAGTCATCTTTTTACATGAGGCTATCTTTCCATAACAGTTTTTTTGTTTTGTTTTGTTTTTGTCTTTGTTTTTTTTTTTTTTTTTTTTTTTTTAATCTTCCAGTGTGTTTAACTGGCCAACAGAGAAGCATGCTCAATTTTACTCCTTTTGATCATTCTGAAAGTTTGGTTTTTCTAGACATGAGGCTTTGCTTAACACAAAATTTTGTCCTCCACATAGTTGAAATCCCCTGACTGTTCACTCACCCAGCCCTGTCCTACCTAGCTAGAGCTGGGAAGAAACAAGACCAGATAATAGATATGAATGACTACTGACCTGAGATTGGGTTTCAAGACTCCTTGCAGGCAAGGTGCTATCTGATCATCTTTCATTTATCCAGCCCTCTACCAAGTAATATAGGGGAAGATGGATACAGACTCTTGCTTATAGGTTAACAATCTTAGATTTTGTGTTTTCCCTTCATGTCCTTCCTTCCTCTGAGTTCACAGTCACATATACCCGAATAATTGGGTAAAATGACTAATACAACTAATGGGGAGAAAGAATTAGATGGTATGGATGATTTTCACATTTTCTTTCCCCTACCAGATCTATCCCTAATGATTCTTTTATAGAAGCCCAGACTGGGATAGACTACATGACTATATTTAATGGCTCCCAAAGTGATTGGAAAGAATGGATTAAGACATATTTGATCTCACCACAAGCTCCAGCATAGCTGGCAACAATTTACTCATGTATTTATCCACATTATTTAGCTCAATGCTTACTTTAGTACATATCTGGAGTCAGTATGTCATTGAACTACAAAAATATCTGCTACAAAAATATCAGTGGTAGAGTGCTTGCCCTGTATGCATGAGACCCTGGGTTTGATTCCTCAGCACCACATAAGCAGAAAAAGCCAGAAGTGGCACTGTAGCTCAAGTGGTAGAGCACTAGCCTTGAGCTGAAGAGCTGAGGGACAGTGCCCAGGCCCAGAGTTCAGGTCCCACAACCAACCAAAAAAAAAAAATCTGCTTTTTCTCATTTGGCTTTCCTGAGATTATATCATCTACAATTTTACAGGCTATAGCTTAGGAACAGATGGAAAAGATAGAAAAGACAAGTAGACAGTGGCTTAGAGATTTAGTTTCCCAGATCACACATTCAAAGGAGTCTAAATCTTCAACCTGTGTCATCTCTCTTTATCTCAAGGTCCCAGCAAGAATACTGGGTGCTCTCTTATAAGTGGCTGGACAGAGTGGCGGTAGAGTCTTGTGTTAGTACCTGCTGCTGACCCTATGAGCGTGGGTAAGTTACAATTTCTTTGAGCCCAAAGGTGCTCATCTTTAAGGCAGGAATCCATTTTCACATTTCACATTGACTCATTGTTAAGGCAGATAGACTCACAGAGCAGGGTGAATTCGTTTTATAAGTTCCAAAAACTATATAATTACTGGCTTCTAAGCACACATTTTTTTCCCTAGTAATAACTTTTTAGTTCCAAACCCAAACAAGTTTTGACAATAAGCATGTTCTGTGTACCTATATAGTTTAGCTTGTTGGAACTTTTATTTTCCAGCCTTCTCTACCCCCAAAAGGTAGAAGTGGAAGGAAAACTTCAGCTTTCTAAACTGGGGTTTGTTTCTATCTCCTTCAGCTTGGTCTTTTTAATATTTTTAGCCCCAGCATCATCTTAAATTGTTACATCTCCTTTTCTAACATACAAGTATAACAGTAGTGTATATCTTCAAAAGAAAAAAAAATCCCCAGCACTCATTCTCTGGATACAGAATCAAGACATGATTATCTGTGGGATAATCTAGAGTACATAATTGCACTCTTCCTGTTTTATTATATTTGTCATGTTGTTTCTCCACCTCTGACCCCCAACTGTTTGAGAAGTATGTGAATGCATCCTAATGAATATCCTGAATCTTAATGAAGTTAATTAGCAGTGTGCAGGCTAGTGAATCCTTCTGGTAACAAATGTGACATACTTCATCTTAGAAACAAGCTATTTCCATCTTATTCCATTAGTACAGTGACTTAGTTTTCCTTTTCAGAGACCACTGGTTTCTCTTTCAGAGACCACAGGTTTCTGATTTGCTTATTTCTTCCATCCCTTCAATGTCATTCTCCCTTCAGAGCCCATGTGTAGCAAAATTTAGATCTTGCCAGAGACAGGAAACAAGTTGTGTAAGTCTGGGTCATTGGGAGGAAGTAGTGAGAACCATCAGATCAGGATGCAATCTGATTCAAAGTCAGTGGGGGTGAGGGACATTTTTCTTCAAAGGTATGGGGACCAAAACCAGTGAGCAGATCTCCTAGAATAGGTCTACCTTAGTATCTCCCATGGAATGTTCTAGCTATAAGGCTCATAATTTGAAGGCTTGATCCCAACTGACAGTACTACTATTGAGAAGTGATTAAATTATAATGGCACTAATTTCATCCAAGAATTCTTTCTATCAATGGATTCATAACTCGAGGGGATGATTTGGATGTGGTGGACACCAGAAGGCAGGCCTGGGTAGAGGGTGTATGTCTGTAGGTGTGAGTGGAGGGTTTTAGAAAAAGATTTACCTTACACCTGGCCACTCACTGTCTTTCTCTACTTCCTGGCTGCATAAGGTAAGCATCCTTCCTCTACCATGTCCTTTTGCCATAATGTGTTCTGCCTTGGTGCTAAAAGCAATGGAACCAGTTGGTCATGGCTGAAACCCTGAGCCAAAATAAATCCTTCCTCCATTAGACTGTTTATGCCAGGTACTTTGTTAGAGCAATGCCAAGTTACTGACACATCTGACATGCTCAGCTATTTCTAAGCAGTCAGTAGGATGTGGGGTTCTGATGCAAATCCATGATGGATTTCAAGTCACAGGTGTTGGAACCCTCAGTCAGTTACACTTCTTATAGTAGAAAGTCTTCAAAAGAGCATTCAGAAGGTCACCACTGTGATCTGCAAATCAGATTGCAGAGTTTTCTAAAGGACACTTCAGGAATCATAGTTAATTGGCCCCATTAAGATTGGAAAAAAAAAAGATTTTAAAAAGTGGGGAGGGGGAGGAGGAGGAGTATAATGTTTAGAATGGAACTCAAGAAAATAATAATGTCCAGAGATTCTTGGAGGTAGAATTTGTTTGCAAATCAAAAAGTTCATAGGATTTAAAAGGAAAATGGCTATCACCAGGAAGCCATCAGAGCTGATAAGATTCAATCTCAGGAGCAGCAAGACCTTCCAAGTTAGAACAGTAAATAATTTGATTGAGATAAAGATTAATAGCCAAAATCATGCGAGTCAGTCAGAAGCACCAGAGAGCATCAATCTCTGAAGATTAATAATGGTAAAAGACAACACTGTGATAATCAGCTTCACAGTGATGGATCATGGGAGAGTTTAATGAGGGAATTTCAGGAGGAGAATTTCAATAGAGTTGACTAGGCTTGGGGAAAAGCACAAATCACATGGTTAAAACCTGAAAGTAGGCTGTCTGCCCAGAGGACACAGGCAGGAATGCCATTTTCCTGTCTTCGTGCTAAATGCTAAAATATCACACAAATTGGTGTCAAGAGGTTGAATGGAATCTGCTGCAGCAGAACGTGACTAGAGCAAAGAAACTGTTCTCACCACTCTCATTCTCAAGTCAGGAGAGCTGAGCTAACAGAATATAATCGTGTCTTAATGCGCTCAAAGAAACTGCGCATCATTAGTCACTGTCTGGGGAGGCATACAAGCTGATGTCAGTTATGGTACTGTGTCATATTTCAGAAAGTAGGGGGCCATTGTCCTCACTGTTTGTCTCTGCCAGCCCATGTGTGCACAAATCCCATTCTTCTAACAGGGACCAGGTGCTCACCAGGCAGGAAGTACGATGCTAATCTAGAATGGGAATGACTAATGAGCCATGATCCTAGGCTTCAGAGGCCTTATCGTTTAAAAAAGAAAGACAGACTTAGAGAATAAATTAGGACAAAATGGCACTTGTGAAGACAAGGGGTGGAAGGATAGCCTATGTTTAGGAACATAGACCCTGAGATAAACTCTCCCATGTTCCCGTGCTCTAGTTCAGCTAACTACATCTAGTCAGAGGTCCATAAAAAATGTCTAAGTCTCATTTTCTTTACCAAATGTAGAAAGTCTTAGTTCTAGAATTGGAGGCATGGCTCAGATGATAGAGAATTAGCCTTGAGTAAATAAAGGAAAAAAGAAATCTAAACAAGAGCAGAAATCCCTAAATTCAACCCAGTCCAGGTACCAAAAACAAAAGAGAGAGAGAGATTATTCTTAGCTTATTAATTATGAGAACATTTCATTTCAAAGGAGAAGACAAGTACATTCTTTTTTATATATTTTTTATTGTAAAGATACTATACAGAGGGGTTACAGTTACATGAGCAAGGTAATGAGTCCATTTCCTATCAAGCATTGTTACGCCCCTCTGTTTTTCCCCTACCATCCCTTCCCTCTCCACCTCCCCAACTCCTCCCTTCCCCTCCCCGAAGTTGTAAAGTGCATTTTCAACACAGTATCTTGTACATCTCATTGTTACAATGGGTCATCCTGTATCCTTATTTCAGCATCTTGTTATTTCCCTTCCCCTCCTCAAATTAGAAAAAGGTATATACAAGATGCAGGGCACTGGAAGCAAGTACAGTGAATATAGGGGTCATACCATGGAGGAAGAACATACAAAAGAAAAAAAAAATCTCATAGTACATTCTTCATACAATGCTTGGCACACTACAATGTTTGAGAAACTTTATGCAATTTTAGCCAAGTGTTTGAGAATCATGCCAGTAACCCTTACGACTCAGGGGCTCAGATCTGAGGATTGTGGCTCAGACCCAGCCAGAACAAGTCTGTGAGACTCCATCTCCAATTTCCAAGCAAAAAGGTGGACCAGAGGCATGGCTCAATGGTGCAGAGCACCAGCCATAAGCAAGCAAGTCAAGCAAGTGTGAGGCCCTGAGTTCAAGACCTAGTATTGGCACAGAAAATGAAATTGTATGTTAATTTGTCTCTGAGTTGATAAGAACCCTCATTATATTATCATATACAAAATTTAAGAAAGAATAGACTGTTCAGAGAAATAAGGATGGAATCCGGACTTGGGTTAAGATTGGGAGAAAACCTGGAACAGTAGAGGAAAGATATTTGAGGTGGGTCTATATGGAAAAGTGATTTCCAGATTAAGAAAGAAGATGGGTTTTCTGGATTCAGAAGGGAGGAAGTGTTTCAGGAGTCAAATCAGAGACTATGAAAAATCTATGCGTGGTTTGAAAAGTAGCAAGAATTTCAGTATGGCCAGGCTATTTCAGAGTTCCACAGGTAAGGTGGGAAAGCAAGTTATGAAAACCCAGTGTACAGTTTAGACACAATGTGAGAGAATACCAAGAAGCCAAATTTGTCATTGGAGGGAAAAACAAGAGAGGAAAAAAAATGAAAAGAGGAAAGTATCTGGAGGGCATTGGCTCATTTATATAATCCTAGCTGTTAGGAGGCTGAGACCTGAATATCACTGTACAAAGCCAGCCCATGCAGGAAAGGTCATGAGACTCTTATCTCTAATTAAGCACCAAAAAGTTGGAAGTGAAGCTGTGGTTCGAGTAGTAGAGCACCAGCCTTGAGTTCAAGCCCCAAGACTGACAACAACAATACAACAACAACAAAGAGGAGGCGCTGAAACATCTCTCTAAAGTGGAGAGATATCTTCAGAGGAAATAATAAGCAAAGTATATTAAGGAAACTTTACTGTGACATAATTTTATTTGTATATACCTTTGGCCAAATCAAATCTCTCCAAGCCAAAACTATATTCAGCAGAAACATAATTAATTCAGATGTCTTAGATTAATGAGTGCTGGTCCCCAAAACCAAGCAATAATAGATAATTCTATCAGTATCACTTGTGAGCTTGTAAAGTCAACCATTATTAAGTACCAAACCACCTATCAGCCCAGATCCCTTCCTAAAGATGCCAAGAATAGTGACTACAAACTTCTGAGCACCTCTGATGTACTAAGTGTTTTATGATGGATGAGTTTTTGTTACCAACCTTCATTTTGTAATATACCAGAAATCCTGAGAGTTAAAGCAATTTACCCAAGGTCACACACATGGGAAGTGAGGTACCTGGTATGTAATCTAATTCCACAATGTACTTTGTATCTCTCTCTGTCCTTTCCTCCAAGACATCCAGCAGTGGAAATCCATTCTGCATGGAGCAAGAGAGACTTTAGACTCCCACTGGTTCCCATTCTATTCACATTGGGCAAATTACATTATAAATTAATCCTGATGAAACATTCAACTCTTCCCTTCTTGTAAGCTAAGAAGACCCACTGTGGTCCTGAGGCCCGCACTAAAAGGACCTTCAGAGAAAAACCCAGAGGCCTTGATTACATTTGCTTTTTAATTAATTGAAAGTGTTAATTTTCAGCTGGAGGAAAGTTAATTTTTCCTTTTGTTAATCTAATGGCCACAGGCAATATTCATGCCATTGCAGCAAAAGTTTGGAATGACTGTCAGGATCCCTGGTGCTACAATAAATGCAGTGGCAAATAAAACAGCTTCCCTGGAAGGCACACGAATTTAAATAATTTCCACAGATGGTGTCTGCTTCTTTTAGTGAAAAGAGAGAGGAGGGAGGGGAAGGCTAATTCTGACCTAATCAGGCCACCCCAACATCCAGCAAATACATGTTTTTGATGTTTTCACATTTCTTCTCTGAAAGCAGGAAGGACAAAGAAACATCAATTTCTTCCAATAGCAGAATAACACCTCAAGTATAGGGTTTAAGTAAGGTGACTGTTCTCTTCTCTCTGAGTGCCATTCCACTCTTAAGTCTTGCTTGGCCTCCATTCTCTAACTGCTTTAAAGAGTAGAACTCTTTTTGAATAGAACAAAGAGAGTTATTCAGAAATAGAATTAAAGCTGCAGGCCATTAGGTTTTTCTGAAAGGAAAAGTCAGAGTATGTCACACTTGTATGTCAAATAACTTAAGGGGGTGGGGACAAAGACCCTTGCTGTGTATAACCTTAATATGCCAAGCACAATGGGGGTGATTGAGCCAGGATGGAAGTTCTTATAATCATGTCACTTTGTTCCAAAGACCATTTTAGAGGTTTGGGACTTCCCAGAGAGAGTCAACAGGTAGTGGTCAAAAGCTTATGTAGCAAGCCAGGTGCCAGTGGCTCTTGCCTACAATCTTAGCTAGAAACTTAGGCTGAGATCTGAAGATTGTGGTTCAAAGTCAGCCTGGGCAGGTAAGTCCATAAGACACTTATCTCCAGTTCACCAAAAAGCCAAAAGTGGAGCCGTGCATCAAGTGTTAGAGTGCTAGCCTTGAACAAAAATGCTCAGGAACAGCACCCAGCCTATGTAGCAATCTGAATTGAGGGATTGAGGAGAGCTGGTAACATAGCACCAGTAATCAGTAACGAACCAGAGGGACCTCAAATTTCCTGAGTATTGGTCTATCGGATGTTGCCATCATTTTTTTCCCCAAATATCATCTTAGCATCTTCTTTGTTTACTACACTACAATGATTTCTCTTGTCAACTCAGATTGGTTGATAGTGGTTGTGTGGATCACTGTGAGATTCCTGGGGAAAGGATTTGCTAATGGTAGGGATGCGTCAGTGGGCCCCAGTTGAGGTCAAGTGCTGGGAGCAGAGAGCATATGTGTGAGGGATCTGCCACACAATACTGGAGTATTTCCTAGCTTGTCAGAGATAATGAAGTTTCATTTTTAAAGGAGTTAAACTCTTTAAATAACACCTGTCTAGAGAGCCTACCTCAGAGCCATTGGGAATAAAGTATCAGTAATAAGTTAAGGAGTTGGGAATGTGGCTTAGTGATAGAGCACTTGCCTAGCATGCATGAAGCCCTGGGTTCGATTCCTCAGTTCCACTTAAACAGAAAAAAAAGCTGGAAGTGGCACTGTGGCTCAAGTGGTAGAGTGCTATCCTTGAGCAAAAAAATAGAAGCTCAGAGACAGTGCCCAGGACCTGAGTTCAAGCTCCAGAACTGGCAAAATAATAATAAATAATAATAATAATGATAATACTTTAAGGAACTACCATAACTCTCATTTGTCTCCAAAGCAATTGAGGCCAAAGAAAGTGGTTCCTTGTAGTGAATATGACCCTTCCAAAACCATTTCCTTAAGGAGAGAAGGAACTTGAAAGACTAAATTTGGCTCTGAATCTGTAAATGAAAAGAAAAAAAATCAACTCTACGTGGAAAAGGAAGGAAAAAGACTCACACAGGCACCAAGGGGTTACACCTTTGTGCACAGAAAAATTCTTTCCCAACGCGGGTTAGAAACAGACACAATGAATTCAACCCATCCACTTTTTAACGGCTTGCATTATTAAAAACATTACTTATGCTCTTTTGCATGACAAAGAACATGAGTAATAATTTTGATAATAACTTTGTCTTTCATACACAAAGGAACTCAGCGTGAAAGTTTTTAAAATACTATCTTTGGGGCAAAACTGCAGATTAGCAACACACTGGGAAATGAGCTATTCAACTGAGGAAAAAGCCTATAACAATTTTATAAAAAAAAATTAAATTTGGAAGTACGAGCAGAAAACTGGTAGAATGCTTAAACAATCATGCCCATTGGAATATCTTGGTTTATAGATCATATTTTGGCCTATGGAACCAGATGTGAAACTCCTGGTTAGAAAATGTATATGCAGCAAGGTGCTGGTGGCTCACACTTGTAATCTTAGCTCCTTAGGAAGCTAAGATCTGAGAATCACAGTTGGAAACCAGCCCAAGCAGGAAAGTCTGTGAGACTCCAATCAATTATCAATAAACGGAATGTGGAGCTGTGGCTCAAGTTGTAGAGTGGTAGCCTTGATAAAAGCTCAGGGACAATGCCCAGGCCCTGAATTCAAGCCCCAGTATGAACACACACACACACACGAAAAAAGAAAAAGTATCTGCATACACATATGAACATATAAGTTCTCAAATAGTTTTCCTATCTACCAACTACATTCTTTATTTTCACAAAAACAGTTTGTGACTTCATGCAGATAGTGGACAAATATTACACTTGAACTTTCATGAGTGGTTGTGTTTTTAGGCATGCCTTCTCTGAACTTTCTGCCAAGTGATAACCAGCATTCATTCATTCAAGAAATATTTTTGAGTAGCTACCATAAGTCTGAGATTGAGCCTCAGAGTAAAAATAAAGTAAAACAATGAAAGAAAACAGAGAAGGATCCTTGTCCTTGTGGAATATCCACTCCAGCATTACAGGTACATACTAAATAATAAGCATAAATGTGCTATACACCAGAATATAAGTTGTATATATATAGGTAAAGGTGGGACTGCCTTGGGAAAGAATTTAACTCGGTTAATTCAAGAATCAAAGGAAGTGGGGAAATGCTATAGTCTGATACTGAATGTTCCCAGAAGTGCCATGTATTGAAGGCATGGTCTCCAGAATGGCACTATTGAGAAGCAACAGGACCTTTCAGTAGATCTATTGAGTCTTTAGTTCATTGGGAGGTACTCTCAGCTCAGAGAAGATTGTGGGACCCCAGCACTCTCCTCCTCTTCTGCTTCCTGCCAGGAATGCGAACAGTTTGTTCAACTTACATTCCTTGATACTGCCATCTGGCACTCTACCAGAGGCCTAAAAGCAATGGGCTCCATTCAAAACTTGATAATTTCATTATAAGTTAATTATTGGAGCTATTTCACTATAATGACATAAAGCTGACCAACACAGGGCATTGGACATACAGTCCATCATAGCTGGTGCCAAGACTTGGCTCAAATGGGGAAGCTGTGTGGAGGAGATCTGGTAGAACAGGAAGATCAATAATTCTGCTTGAATCTTCTGGATTCAAGAGTTCTCTTAGAGTAGAGATTTCTCCAGGCTCAGATAAGCCAGTCCACAGTCTAGGAAAGAAACTCAGGATGGATAAATAAATGTGCATACTCTTGACATATAGAGGGTACCATGGGTCTACTAAAGGTCTCTAAGGAAGAATACTAAAGGGAGAAGAAAACATTCTGAAGGAGAGGGAGAAAGAGAAGGAGATGGAGATGGAGAAGAGAAGGAGATGGAGAGGGAGGGGGAGACGAAGAAGAAGAAGGAGACAGGGGAGGAGGAGGAGAGGGAGAGGAAGGAGGGAGGAGGAAAAGAGGGAAAAGAGTAGGAAGAGGAGGAGGAGGAAGAGGAGGAGGAGGAAGAAGAAAAGAAGAAGAAGAAGAAGAAGAAGAAGAAGAAGAAGAAGAAGAAGAAGAAGAAGAAGAAGAAGAAGAAGAAGAAGAAGAAGAAGAAGAAGAAGAAGAAGAAGAAGAAGAAGAAGAAGAAGAAGAAGAAGAAGAAGAGGAAGAAGAAGAAGAGGAAGAGGAAGAAGAAAGAAGAAAAGAAAGAGAAGAGAAGAGAAGAGATGGAGAAGCAAATGAAGAACCTGTGCTGCTGACTGGGCAGCCAGTTGAAGGAAGTACAACAGGAAAACAAGGAAGAAGTCATCATCAGCTGAGCCAAAGTCACTGACTGAAAAGGCAAAGAAATTTGGGGAATCATGGATACATGGAAGGTCTGGGTCACCAGCAGCACTTTAAGCAAATGTTGTTTATCATCCTTTGTATTTATGTATCTTACTAATGTGAAAATGGTCCATGCTATGATTCCATGGTTGTCTTCCAGACTTGTATGTGATGGAATCTTCATCCTAAAAGTTATACATTAATGGTATTTAGAGACCATGGTACTTTGGGAGGGTGATTGGGTTATAAGTACTCTCATGAATGGATTAATCTAGGAGACTCATAGATACATCAAAGTATCATGGATTCATCAGGGAAGGACTCACAAAAGAGGGTTTTTTCTGGCCAGCTTGCTTTATCTTCCCATGGGACATCCTTTGCCATGTTGGGATACAGCATGAAGGCTCTCATGAGAAGTTTTGAGCCCATGCCAGCACAAGCTTAGATATAGTCAGCCTCTAGAACTGTGAGCAAAATAAATCTTTATTCTCTATAAATTTCCAGGTCTCAGGTAGCAGTTACAGACACAGAAAACTGACTAGAACAGACCACGATTCCATCTCCCAGGACCAAGACACAAATCTGATCGCTCTGGAGATCAAGATGTGCTTTCCGTGCATTTGTTATTGTTGTTTTGTTTAGGTCATTCCAATGCTTAAATGCTTAAAAATGCTTTAAAAAATCACATTAAAATGAAGCATAATACTTAAACGCTAGAAGTATCCTCCTAAGAATCAAGAAACCCTCACTAGTGTGATCCATTTTCCCTCCCTGCCACTGAGGAGTGTGGGTTCTCAGGTCCCTCAAGTATCCAGCAACCTGAAGGTGGGGCCAATAAACTCCCACCCCACCAGACTTTTATTTACCAAGCTTGGGTATCTAAAAATGGTACCTTCCTTTCTAAATCTCTCTTCTAGGAAGTTTTTTAAAAATGGTGCAATATATCTGAGGTTCCAAAGGCTCTTACATGGATGTGTCTCTGAAGTACAGTTTCTGAATGGTTTTTACTTACAAATCTCAATATAAACAACCTTGTATTTCATGGTGACAGGTTTCCCTGCTATGTTGCAAAAATATTTCATATTTAAATAAGCATGGGAAATGTTGGGTTGGGCTTTTGTTGTTGCTGTTGTTTTTCTTTCTCTATCAGCCAATGATCTTAAAAGCTAACATGCCCTAGAACTCCTCAAGAGTTTTGTCCTACACAATGTGCTACCTTTCGGGTAATATTTTTCTGATGGATGGAACATCTTGAAAGAGAAAGAGATATACCAGGCACTCAGAGAAAGGCCACTGCAGATTGAACACAGGGATGGCTGGAACCATGTCCTCTTATGTCCCTACATCATCACTGTGAATGGTATCTGATCTATCCATGTTCAACATTTTTTTTTAATTTTTATTTATTTTTTATTGTGAAAATACTGTACAGAGGGGTTACAATTACATGGGCAAGATAATGAGTCCATTTCTTATCAAGCATTGTAACCTCCTCGTTTCCCCTTCCCATCCCTTCCCAGCTTCCCCCCACCACCCCACCCAAGCCTCCCCCCCCCCCCCCACCAAAGTTGTAAAGTTCGTTTTCGACATGACAACTTGTACTTCTCATTGTTGCCACGGGTCCACCTGTATCCTTATTTAAATGACTTGTTTTTCCCCTTCCCCTCCACAAATTATACGGACATCAAATACAGTGAAAGCAAGGGTTATACTGTGGGGGAGGGACATACAAAGCAACAAAGAAATAATCTTATAAATGCATTAGAAACAAATGCATGAAAGAAAAAAAATTTGAATACATACCTTAGGGTTCATTTTCCTAACATCACATTATCTGACCTTTTCTGCTTGACTCATACACATACTAAATATTGTAAATAAGGGAAACCATGGGACCTATGTTTCTTTGGGCTTGGCTTTCTTCACTTAATAGAATTTTTTCCAAGTCTTTCCATTTCCTAACAAATGGGGCAATGTCATTCTTTCTGATGGAGGCATAGAATTCCATTGTGTATATATACCACATTTTCTTGATCCATTCATCTACTGAGGGGCATCTGGGTTGGTTCCATATCTTAGCTATAGTAAATAATGCTGCAATACATGTTCAACATTTTAATGATCAAATTACAAACTGGTGGGGCTGGACATGTCACCTAGTAAAGCCAATGACATTCTAGATTTTGCCTCATACCTGAGTTACTGCCAATGAGATGTAAGTTAGAACCTGTACAAATCCAGCTCCCTGAGAACTGGCCAAGGAACTTTGTTTTGGTTGCTTGAACTGGGCTTCCTCCCTCAGGCAAACAAAACCCCAAACATCCTGCCTGTTGGATTGGTGTCATTAACTCATCAGAAGAGGTTTGGCCCAGAGCTCCAGGATTTCTGGGCTAGTCACAGGCATAGCTTATAATCCATGCCTGCACTAGTCTTCCGTCTTTTTCCTTTGATTACAAACCCTTTACTCTGTTCTATAGCATCATTCCATACCAAAACTAGTCTTGCATTAAATTGGTAGAAGATCTCTGGCAGTAAATGACAGGAACAGTAGATGTCTGGCAGTCTAGCTTCAGTATGTGGCAGTTTTACTCCACTTGCAGAGGCAGGAGCTTAAATCAAATGTACTATGCGAATGAAATGCCAGAAAAAGACACTTGCCTGGAGGCTGGGTCAAGCTGGCCCTGAAGCATCTGTTTCTCTGCCTTTCTTTGTTGTTCTTACCGCTTTTTGTATAGCGAACATTTGCTCAACATTCCATATGGGTCAGGCACTTAATTTTCTCAATAATTTTATGGTGTAGCTATTATGTTTATTTTCCAGATGAAAAAAGCAAGACTCAGAAAAAAATTACCCTCCGGATTCACTATTACACAGCTAGTAAATAGCAGGGGTCAGGTAATTACTTCAGATCTGAATTGACTCTAAATGCTGCTTAACTAGTAATTCTGAACCTTACTAGAAGAAAGAGGAAAACATATTTGTGGGCATTCATCAGGGACCCTTATACACAGCTCTTCACTTGGACATGAATAGGGCAGACAGAACAGGGCATGTATTTTAGCAATAGGTTTGGGTGTCATTTTGTTCAAACTTGGCCCTGCAACTTCTTTGCCTTGCGGTTGAAGAATTTATTCCTTTATTTTCAAGGCTGTTTTGTGCTTTCTGCATTAAAGATAGATTTCCTTTATTAAATTTGTAAGACCAACAACAATAAAACAATACCCATTTAAAATTTAACTTAAAGGATGGCCGTGATATTAAGATGTTAAGCAAAATGAACCCCAAGATAGGGACACAAGTGATTTTTTTTCTTTCTTGCTTTGTTTTTAATGTATTTATAGTGTACTATGTGATTTTTTTTTTTTGTTTCTTTGGTATGTTCCTCCCCCACCATATAACCCCTGTTTTCACTGTATTTGATTCCAGTGCCCTGCATCTTATATATACACTTTTCTAATTTGGGGAGGGAAGGGAAAAAACAAAATGCTTAAATAAGGATACAAGTTGACCCATTATAACAATGAGATGTACAAGACACTGTGTTGAAAACAAACTTTACAACTTTGGGCGTGGGAGGAGGGTTGGGGGGGGAAAGGGAGGAGTTGAGGAGGTGGAGAGGGAAGGGATGGTAGGGGAAAAACAAAGGAGGGGGGTAACAATGCTCCATAGGAAATGTACTTATTACATTACTCATGTAACTGTAACCCCTCTGTATGGTATCTTTACAATAAAAAATATTTTTTTAAAAAAGGATGGCTGTATTAGTAACTTTCATTGCTGTGACAACATATCTAAGAAAATCAACTTAATGTAGGAAAGGTTTATTTTGGACTAAGGTTTCAGCCAAGGTTTGGTTAGTTCCATCATTATGGGCCTCTGGTAGAGGAGATGAAGGAAATCTGCTCAATTTGTGGTAGCCAGGAAGCAGAGCCATTGGGCATTTTCTGACATTCAAGGTTAATAACAGCTCCTGATCTGCCTGCTGATCTGTTGCTACTAGAAATAAGGCTGTAGGGTGAACCCACGTGGGCAAAGGAGAAAGGGCCAAAGTGAATGCACATCAAACACCAAGTTTTAGAGCACCCACATCTGGAAGGGAGATCCCTGCAGTTTAGTCCCCAATGTGAAATCCAAAAAGTTTGCCCATGTATCTTCAGGTTCAGCAGCCCCAACTGAGACTATAGGGGCCAAGGTATCCCCTACCCTTAACATACATGGCGAAGTCTCACCTCTATCCATCGGTTTCCCCAAGAAAGTTTCCTGCAGTTCTCATATCTTATTTTGTTTCGCTGTTCTTCTCCTGCCTCTGTTCACTATATATATATATTATATATATATTATATATATATTTTATATATATATTCACTATATATATAGTGAACTCTATATATAGTAAACTCTATATATATAGTGAAATATATATATTGCTAAGCAAACTGCCCAGTCCTGTTCCTCTCCCAGTCTTCCTTAGTGCACACACACCACCATGTCTGGACAAGGGTGCCATCTCTGCATGGAGCCAGCATCTCTGAGCCTGCTTGGCAAAGGGATTGGGTAGAACACCTGATCCCTCCTCAGCTCAGTATCACACCTAGTCACTCAAGTCTTGAAGCAACTTGGTGTGTGTTCAATGTTACTAAGTCCCTTGTTTTGTGTTACAGCAGTTCTAATGGTTTCTAACCCTCCCACTCTAACCCTAGGGCACTGCTTCCCCAAGTCTCATCTGAGTCTTGCGCAGTGGAGTTAAAAACGAGTTACACATTACATAAAAGCGCTCCTCTCATTACATGCAACGCTGCACTTCTGACTCCCTGTCACCCACTCTTGTGCTTGGTGTCTCGGGAGTGAGTGTAAAGTGTGCACTGTTATCTGCTACACTGGACGACCAAGTGTACACACGTACACCACGTTCCACCAGAATCCAGAATGCAATGTCAGCCTCTGTGATGGTTTTGCTCCATGCAAGGCTAAGCAGCCATGCCGGGATCAAGGCCACCATGCCAGCCTGTCAGCACTCTCCCCAGACTGTTTATACTTCACACAGATCAAAACGCATACCGAGAATGCGGGTGAATACCACAAAATGGCCCTATACTTTAAATTCTTTCCTGAAGGTCAAGGCTTTATAATGAGGCTCACAAAGGAGCAATCCAGTGGACTAGAAACACACATTAAAGGGACTTCATTTATATCAAAAGGGGAAAAAAAATAGGTCATCGACCATTTTAATGGGATCATTTCAGTCCACTGGCCCCTGGTGCTAAAACCATTTTGGAAATGGAAAAGTGAGTGGGATCTTTTATATTCGCTAATAACATCCCAACAGCACTAAAACTGAATTTGGTCTAAAATTACACACTTCTTTGGAAGGCAGGCAAAGCCAGTGGATGGTATGTGTCTTAGGACAGGGTTTATGTGGAGAAAGACCAAGGTTTTACTTGGCTCCTGGACTCTCAGAAGAGGAGATGGGTAGTGAGACCGACGATGGGCCATCTGATAGGTTCTTACTGTGGCACTGTAATGCTCTATCTTAGGACCTTCTGAGGAGCTTTATGAAATGATTCTTAGAAGTGTCTACTGGAGTGTCTAGCTTGTAGCTCCTTCGGGACTAAAGGTTACCCTATTTATCACTGACTCTTTTGTCTCCAGACCGAGCCTTGAAAACTGTTCAGCACAATATGCTACAGTATCAGAGAGGCCTTCAAACAAAAACAGGATATTGGCGGTGTTCACCCAGGTAAGATGATGTGTGGTAAAACAATGAAAATCTGCTCGGAGCCCATGTGAACTTATCACTGCTGCAGCATAAACCAATTCAAAGAATTTGAAACCCAATCTATGACAACTCAGAGTCCAAAGCTGAGCTATTCATCTTGATGAACTGAGATGAACCTAAGTGGAAGATATCCAAAGTTCTGCGCATAAAGCAAGACTCTCCTAGTCCCAACCCACTAAAGAAAGATTGCTGCTCAAATTATTTGCTTATTTCTCTAAGCATCCTCACCACAGAATTCCTCTTGATAGTTACAACAAAAGAGATGCCTTAGGATTCTATAAGTATGGCATTGGTGTAGGATTTCAGATAGCGATTTTTAATAGAAACATTAAATACTCAAAAGTTTTGCCAATGTAGAAACTTCCGGTTCTTGACTCCTCCACTGGGTTACCTTGGAATGCACCCTTCTACTTGGCTCTATCCCCTTTCTCAACACAGAGAAATATGCATGGTTCAAAAACAGGAAGTTTCTTTTCCATCTTTCATGTTGGCCAAATTCTACTCCAAGAAAACCTGCACTGAAAGGCACCTACCTCATGCTTCTTCCTGGGTTTCATATTTCTCTATTTCACAGAGGGTCTCATTGAGACTCCCAAAATCTGCTCAGTGAAAAAGACTTGTTATTTTGCAGTAAAAAGAGAAAAGAATTCTCAGACCAGGAACCCTAGCTGGGCAACGGTGGGTCAGGCCTGAAATCTTAGCCACTCAGGAGGCTGAGATCTGAGGATTGCATTTCAAAGCCAGCCCAGGCAGGAAAGGCCATGAGACTCTTATCTCTAATTAACCATAAAAAAAAATCTGCAATTCCAGCTGTGGCTCATGTGATAAAGCATCAGGCTTGAGTGTAAAAGCTAGGAGACAGAACCCAGACCCCAGCTCAAACTCTATAGTGGATGCAGGTATGGAATGGACAAAAAATAAGAGAGTGTCTCTTCATATTTTGTGTCTCCTCTAAGTTTCTTGAATGCCTAGTGACTTTGCTTTCCTCTTTGTAACTTGACTGTGGTTTTCAGCAGCTGGAGAGTTCCACCGTCTGCTCAAATCCTGCCACAATAGCTGGAACAGCCTTTGCATTTTCATCTTGCAATTTAAATGGCTCCATGAGATGTACAGACACCCAATTTGGGTTAGGGGTTTGATTTAAATGTGCTGTCAGTTTTGATTTTTCACATTATCTACTCATGCTTGCAGAGGGGATATGCTAAACTAGCAATAAGTTTTCAATCCAAAGAGGTCAAAGTAAACTGTGTGGTGTGAGTATCCAAAGGCTCCTTCTGACAAAGTTCAGCACACTGAAGGATTGGAGGTGCCAAATGTGATGAAGGGGAGTCTTTGCCTCCCCAGGGCTGGGCAACAAGATTCTACTCTCATTAACTTCGCACCTTTTGGAGAATAGATTTGTAAATTGTCTTTCTAGACATGGCTGTAACTACTAATTGGCCGTCCTCCTTAGCATAGAAATCAAGTAAGAACTCAAGAGAAGACTCACAACTCTCTTTTTAGGAAAAAATGTCTGATGAAGCAATCCGAGAGCCTAATAGTGCCTTAGAGTCAAGGTGCTCACTATATGTATGCAGAGTAAACAAACAAAAACAAACAAACAATAAAAGCAATGTGATTTGTCCTGGAGTGTGGCTTTGCTTGGCTGATGTACTGTTCCATTTCTATGAGAAAAGTTTGGGTTTTGGCTGCCTACTCAACAACACAAAACAACTTTGCACAGCTCCAGGTCAACAAGTGTGTGTGTGTGTGTGTGTGTGTGTGTGTGTGTGTGTGTGTGTTTGTGCACGTAGGCCAGCAGTCTCCAGAAATAGCCTACCTGGAAACTTGTCTTCACAGGGATTGCTCCAAATGAACAAACATCCTGACATACATTTTGTATTCAGTTCTGGTCAATTGGATTAGCTGAACCATAATTGTCAAGATGGGCAAGATTATGCTACAGTAACAATAACTCACAAACTTCAGTGACTCATAACTCTGAGTATTTATTCTCTACTATACTATATGTCCTGTATGGGTTCCTGGGGCTGTGCTTAGTGTCATTTATCTGGGACCCAGGCTGATGAAGAGTCGATTTCCTTGGTGCTTACTTCATCCCTGTAGCTGGGGAAAGGAGCATTTCAGTGTCTTGCTCTGGCAATTAAGTGTTTCTGCCTCAAAGCCACACGCCATGTCCTCTCACATTTTATCATCCACAGCAAGTCATTAGCCACATCTAACCACAAGGTAGCAGGAACCATAACTTGCAAGCTTTGGAAAGTAGGCATAGAATGGAATGCTTAGCAGCAGCCATAAGGACTAGAACACAGACCTATTCTTGCTTCCTACAGGGAGATCCTGACTTGTAGGTGCTACTGTGAGTTGGATGCCAGTGGCTACTGCCTATGATTCTAGCCACTCCGAAAGCTGAGATCTAATGATTGATGTTCAAAGTCAGCCCAGGTGGAAAAGTCCATGAGATGTTTATCTCCAATTAAGTAGCAAAAAGCCAGATGTAAAGCTGTAGCTCAAGTGGCAGAGTGCCAGCCTGGGGGAAAAAGCTGAAGATAATTTCATTGGCCCTGAGTTAAAGCCCCATAATTGGCACATACTAAATAGATATATTTTTTTGAAACTACTACAAAGTGCTTTCCCTAGACAAAACAAAAATAAAAAACAAACAAAAAACCCAAGCAAGCAAACAAACAAACAAACAAAAAACCCAGTGTGCTACAGTTAAAATGTGGCTTAAGATATGACCCAGCAACCCAGTCTTAAAGCATGTCCCAGAAGTTCTTTAGCCTCTCTGTTAACTAACACCCCACTGGTTAAAAATAAAGTCTGTTGGCCAGTAACTACAGCAACCAGATTCTCAGTGGACCCAACCCCAATGACATCATGACCTTACCAGTGTAGTATAGGTCATAGCACCCTTTTATTGACAACTGAGAATCTGGAAATCAAGTCTACCGAAGCTTTGTTCAATTGACATATATCAGAAAGCATCTGGGGGAATTGAATGAGTAGAAAGGCCTCATTTAGACTCTAAGAAGAGACGGTAAGAGAGAAAGAATGGTCATATGAAGACCATGCTGCATGACAAGGTTACTCCCCTACATGGTAGGCAATACCTACTCTCCTAAACCAAGAAAGTCTCTATGAGAGAACATATTTCTTTTGGCCAAGCGGAAAGGTTACAGCTACTTTCAACCTTCTACTGATGGTATGAAACCCAGACAGGGGCACAGAATCCCCACATAAACTGTTTCATCAGGACAAAGGAGTCACATGTCTATAACTAAAAACAAGGCCAACAAGTTTAGGAGACTGATGTCATTCAGGAACCTCAGGATATATATATATATATATATATGTATATATATATATAATAGACATATACATATACATTATATATACCTAATATGTATATAAAATATTAATATATATGAATATAGTCATAGAAAATATATATATACATAGATATAATATAGCCAGATATAATATAGTCAAATAATATATATTGTCATATATGTACACACACATATTCACAATTAACTAAGGTCAGTATCTGGAGCCCTGCATCATTATTTCTGCTCTTCTTTTAGAACAGAGGCCATTCAAGTGTGGCCTACAGGGCAAATCTGGATAGTTTTGAATGGTGTATGAGCAAAGAGTAAACATTGTATTGTGACTTTTAGGGAAAAATAATGGACATTAGTCTTATATCTATATATTAATATTCTCAATTTTGCTTCTTGCCTTACAAAACCCTAAATTCCCACCTGGTCCTTCAATAGAAAAATATGCTGACTCCTGCCCTAGAATGTCAGGATAGAAGACTACCTTCAGGTAGCCCCATAGGGAACTCATTCAAGACCCATAGATATGCTGTTGCATAGCTATGTTCCTTCTGCTGGCCATGGAAATGCCATCTGGTTGCTGACTCTAAGTAGAGAAAGCTGGAAAAGTATGGTAGAGAACCAGGAGAAAGGTTAATAGAGAGTAGGAAACACTTAGGAAGTCAAATGTTTGTATCAGCATATATCTATATCTATATCTATATATATTCATTTTGTTTTCTTTTGGAGATAGAGTCTTACTATGTAGTTCAGGCTGGTGTAGAATTCACTGTATAGCACAGGTTGGCATTGAATTCATGATCCTCCTACCTTAGCCTACTGAGTGTGGGGTTACTGGTATAAACAATGATGCCTGGCCAATATGTTCACTTCTTAGTCATCTTTTTGTTGTTGTTTTTCGGTCAGTCGTGGGACTTTGAACTCTGGGTCTGGGTGCTGTCCCTCAGCTCTTCAGCTCAAGGCTAGTACTCTACTACTTGAGCCACAGAGCCACTTCTGGTTTTCTGATGGTTAACTGGAAGTAAGAGTCTCACGGACTTTCCTGCCTGGGCTGGCTTTGAACTGTGATCCTCAGATCTCAGCCTCTTGAGTAGCTAGGACTATGGGTGTGAGCCACCAAGACCTGGCTTTAATTGTCTTTTCAACAGCTCTGCATGGAGGCTCTGTGCCTCAGTTTGCATCTTTGTGAAATGGGATAACATTACTCCATCTTCTCAGTTGTCTGTGGTAGTGTATACACAGGGAGAAGAACCAGAGAACAAAACCCACTGTGACATTGAATAGGGCTGGACAAATGGAGGGAGGCTACAGTTGTTGCTTTGCCATACCCTCCATGTGTAACATTCAGCAAATGCTAACCTACAGCATAGGGAAAGCCAGACACAGCGGAGAGAAACAGGGCAGGGACCCCCAAAGGATGATGGGTTAGAAGGCTAGAATGAAAAGGAGAAGGGAAAGGATTGAAGAAGTAGAACCTGGTCAGATGATCGGGAGGGGTAGCCCTCCAGATTTGGATTTCTTATAAGAGATGAGGCAAAATATTTACAGATGTGCATCTTAAAGATTTGCTATGGGAGATGAGTCACTGAGAACAGGAGCCTGAGGGTGGGAATGGTGGAGGAGGGCGGGGGGGGGGGGGGTGCGGGGGGGGGGGGACTGTAAAGCTACAGTTGAGGCAAAGTGAGGCTGGCCACACTAGAGCAGCCAATCTGCAACCGAGCTTAACAGGAAAAAGCAGGAGCTGAGGAGACACAGATAGGGGAAAGCAGTGAGAAAAGAGGTCAGAGGTACCAAAAGTTTTGCCACTGCCTTGAGTTGCTCTAGGAGTCTGTCTTTGGATGCTGGCCTGCTGAGTGACCAAGTTGGCTTTGATTAAGCCATGATGTACAGTGAAGAATCTTAAAAATCTGCTGGACTCGAGTATATTGGAGGGCTGTCTTCTGTGTTCTCAGGTAGTTCAAAACCTGGTTAGAAACAAGAGGTCTAAAACAGAACAAAGGACAATGTAAATGCTGAGCTGTTTAAGACTCACTTGCTCTTGGGTGATGAGAAAAAGGTGAGCTCTTTTAATGGGGAGAATGGGGCAGAGAACTCTGGGACAAGAGTGTGTGTGTGTGTGTGTGTGTGTGTGTGTGTGTGTGTGTGTGTGTGTGTGTGTGTGTGTGTGAGACAGATCTGAACGGGCAAAGAATGAAAAAGCTGACAGAGGGGGTAACCATAAAGAACCGTTTTGCATGAAGCCTTTGGTATCCTTTTTGATAATAATAGCATGTATTTTATCCTAACGTTTGAAATTAACAATCGGCATCATTCTCTCCAGCTACCACCTGACTTAGATCAATATCACCTCTTCTTTCTGTAGCAGAGACTTCTCACAGAGATAAGACAGGAAATTGGCTATTTTTCTTGTTTAAAACCCTTACTGGGAGGAAAGCTGCATGCTAATGAAAAGTATCATCATCATTATTTGCTTCAACTGTTGGACTCTCCTTAACAAAAGCTTCATTCACTGTTAATCTTATTGTTGTTTGGTATCGGGAAGACATTGAAATTCATTTACACCTCCAGCTCCGGATGTGAGAGCCACCTGCTGCTCTCCCTGTGTGGCTGGTTTTATCCTATTATGCTATTTATAGGACCTCCTCAGCGAAGGTGGTGCGGAGAGCTATGCCAATGTCTCTTGTATCCCTCCATCTGACAGCTGGCATGTTGTCTGACAACACAAAGGGGAGGAAGAAAGCTTGCATATCAAAATATTTTGAAGGCATCGCTGTCAAGCAAACAGACACACAACATGGATAATTACTTAAGCCTTACTGCATTGTCCAAAAAGAAAACACAGAAATCTTTCTAACTTGGGGACAGGGAGTGAACAAGTTTCAGAAAAATATTCAGGTTCAAATTCAAAATATATCATTTTTTTCGTACTATACATTCACACATACACACACACACACACACACACACACACACACACACACACACATATACATACAAGTGCCCACTTAAAAATTGCTATACCAAGAATATCAGTTTTATTGTTTTCTTGCTTGTGAAGAATGAAAAGAATTGATCTCAGTATATATCAAGTAAAGCATATTCCCATTGATTTGGTGATAAATGTAAAATAAAATCACCTAAAACCAACCCTAAACAACGTTAGGTGGTTAAAATGGCACCTAATGCAACACATTTCCAGACCTATGCTTGCATTTTTTCTGTTTTTTATTATTATTATGAAAATATTGTACAGAGGGGTTACAATTATATTTGCAAGGTAATGAGTACATTTCTTACCCAACATTGTTGCCTCCTCCTATGTTCCCCCTTCCCATGCCTTCCCATCCCCCCCTCCCCACCCTGAGCGCCAAAGTTGTAGTTTGTTTTTCGACATAACATCTTGTACATCTCATTGTTACAATGGGTCCACCTGTATCCCTATTTAAACAATTTGTTTTTTCCCTTCCCCTCTACAAATTTTGCCAACATCAAATACAGTGCAAAAAGGGGTTTTACCGTGGGGGAGGAACATACAAAGCAACAAATAAATCATCTTATAAATATATTAGAAACAATCGCAAGAAAGACAAACCATTTGAGTCCTTATCTTGGGGTTCATTTCGCCTAACATCAAGTTATCTGACTGTTTCTGTTAGTTATTGCAAATAAGGGAAACCATGGTACCTATCTTTCTTTGGGCCTGGCTTATAGATGCTGGAGGGGATGTGGACAGAAGGGAACCCTACTGCATTGTTGGTGGGAGTGTAAACTTGTTCAAACACTTTGGAAAGTAGTTGGAGGTTCCTCAAATGACTCCACATAGAGCTCCCTTCTGACGCAGCAATTCACTTTTGGGCATTTACCCTAATGATCACAAACAAGACCATACTAAAGCTACCAGCACAACTGTGTTTATTGCAGCATTATTTACCATAGCTAAGATATGGAACCAATCCAGATGCCCCTCAGTAGATGAATGGATCAAGAAAATGTGGTATACATACACAATGGAATTCTATGCCTCCATCAGAAAGAATGACATTGCCCCATTTGTTAGGAAACGGAAAGACTTGAAAAAAATTATACGCGCATTTCTGAAAAAAGTTTCTCTGTGCTTAAACATCTTGAAAGGTCCCCTTTGAGTATCTGAGTCTTCACTTGTCACCTGCTGGCTACTGGGTGGAGAGCATTCCTAAAATATAACCCTTTTGTTATGGTGAATTCAATTCTGAGGCGGCCAGAGTAAGAAGATGCAAATGGGCATTCTCCTGTGTTCCTCAGCCTCCCAAACGTCTGCTTCACAAACCTTTCCTTCTACTGCCTCCATTCCCGGGAAGGGGGTGGGGGGTGAGGGGAAGAAGCGTTGACACCTAGCTAGAGATGGCTGTCACACAGCTTGTTCCAGATCTCCAGAGGGGTGAGGGGACCTATCAGGGAAGTGCAATGAGGGGAGTCAGCTGAAGTCCTGAGTTCTAAGAACTGAATGGAAAGGGACTAAAAGTGAGAAGAGATCAGACAGGTGTGAATCATTAGAGCTTGCAATACAGAGCAACACAGTAGGTAGGTTCTGGCTACTAAAAGAAATCACCATATGCTTGAGGGACTTAAACAACCATTTTGTTTTCACCGTTCTGAAGGCCTGAAAGTCTGAGAACAGGGTATCAGTAGGGATGGGTTCTGAAGAGGGCTACTTAGATAACCTAGTCTCCTGGTGTCCTCACATGCCAGAAGAAAGTCACTGGCACCTGTTTTACAAGGGCACTAACCTTATTCTCAAGGGTTCCCCTTCTTACATACAAATGATCTCTCAAAGATTCCATCTCCCAATACCATCATGATGGAGGTTAGGATTTCAACATTTGATTTCTCTGTGTGGTAATACTGAGGCTTGAACTCAGAGCCCCAGGCTTGAGGCACAAGGAATACAGAAATAACTAAAATCCAAGAGCAATATAATCTTGGAGCTGGGGTGAGATAAACCTATAATTTATTCAGATTTCTAGGAAGAGTCATGAGCATCAAAGCAGAAACGTAGAATGGCAGTATGGGGAAGGCTGAGTAATCTACTGCAGGAGAGTCCTCTGAGAGATGCAGTGTCCTTCAAGACTTCACTTGGTCCCTTATAGCATTCTTATCTCTGAAAGTGAGAAATTGGAAGCATGTAGGGTTACAGATAAACCATGTCCTCTATGGTAAAATAATGACTATGATAGCCTCTCTTTGTTACTTCCTCTGTCTTATTTCCAAGGTTGGTCAAAATTCAAGAGGATGTTTTTCTACTGGATGGAAAGACTCCAGAACAAAGATGCAGGTTAATACTGTTTTCCTGGCACAGTTTCTACATTCCTTGCATTTTTCAATAAGTATTTTCAAGTCAGCTACATGGAAATGACTGGACTTAGAGAAAGAAGGAAACAGAAATGATGAAGAAAGCTATATTTAATATAGCCATGGGTCTCGTGTCAAATGTAAGAGTGACGTGGAATTTATCAACAGAGGAACAATTACTTCTGACTCACATATACAGGCAGATTCTCTGAGAACAAAATATTTGACCCTAGACTGAAGATGAATTAGGATTAGAAAGTTTTAAGGCTTAAGCTGAATGAAGTTTTTTTTTTTTTTTTTTTTGGTCGGCCGTGGGGCTTGAACTCTGGGCCTGGGCACTATCCCTCAGCTCTTCAGCTCAAGGCGAGCGCTCTACCACTTGAGCTACAGCGCCACTTCCGGTTTTCTGGTGGTTTATTGGAGATAGGAGTCTCATGGTCTCTCCTGCCCGGGCTGGCTTTGAACCGCGATCCTCAGATCTCAGCCTCCTGAGTAGCTAGGATTACAGGCGTGAGCCACCAGCGCCCGGCTGAATGAAGTTTTTTAAAAAAATACCAAACAATTAATTCTCTGTTAATTCTAACAGATTGTATACTGGATGAATATAAGCCTTTGCTACTTAAAAAAAATCCCAAATCATGTTAAATATTGTGCTAAAATAACACTTAGCATTTTCTATGATTCTGTGAGTTACTCTGAAGTTCTTCTAGTCTGAATGAACTTGGCTGGAGCCAAATGTCTTACAAGGAGCTCACTCATATACCTAGGACCTAGCAAGACTTGAGATACCCAGGGAATTTGTCTTGTGCCCTTCCATACTCCCAAAGGGTAGCCTGGTTTGTTCACATGGAGGCAGGAAGAGTTTCAGCAATAGGGGAAGGCAAGTCCCAATAAGTACACAAGTTTCATCACATTTACTAGTGCTCCAATGACCAGTGCAAGTCTCAAGGCCAAACCTGATGGCAGGAGTGGAAAGAAACATAGATCCTGTAAGGTAAACTAAATAGATAGGTTTAATTAGATAGCCGATGAAGGGAACACCGTGTGGTATTCAGACAAGACAGCTGCCCCTGCCATGCATGATGGAGATCTTGCACCTAAGTCCCACCTGGGTTTAAGTAGAGAAGGGGCAGGGAGGAGGTGGGGTCATGTGTGGTGAGCTTGGGATCCTCCCATGGTTAGATGGGAGGCATGGCTAGATGGGCAGTCCAGGATGTGATCTCAGAAGGGGGAGGTGACTGCCTCCGGGTGTGCGAGTTACCTAGGTGACACAGGTACTGAGCTGAGACTTAGCCAAGAGGAGGGAGGAGTCTGCCTCACCTTCCCGGGGCAGACTTTATAGAGCCCACCTCTCTATGAAAAGAGCAGTAGAGTCTCATTGTAGAGGGATGTATGCACATACAGTGGAAATGACATTGCTATCTTCAAAAATCGTCTATATTAAGTATGGCTGGTCCTCTGTGTCCACAGCTTCAACCAATCTCAAACTAAAAATACCCTCCAAAAGGTACATCTGTATTGAACATGGACAGATATTTTCTCTTATTATTCTCTAAACTCTTTATATAACAGCCATTTACAGCTACTTCATATTACATAGGCATAACTATTCTAGAGAAGATTTAATGTATATGGGGCTATACATAGGTTATATGCAAATACTTTACCACCTTATATAAAGGATTTTAGCATCTTTGGGTTTTGGTAGACATACCAAGAGATAACACCATATAGAGAACCATATCCTGTGTTCATCTCATTTCTCACTTGGAGCAGGAGCAGGAAGGTAAAATATATATGAAAAAAAATCTCCAAGTACAATCTAACACATCTTCAACATCACTTGTACTCCTAAGGAGTAGTACTGCAGTTACCCTCAGATAAGTCATAGAAGAATAGTGGGAGCAGAAAACAGACCAGTATTGCTAATCCTCTTTAGAATGCAGTAAAGAAAAGTCTACCTTGGAGAAACTTTGGGAAACTGATATTGTGAGCAAGGCCCTCAACTGGTGGGGTCTACCAATAGGAATATACTGGATACTGGCTATTGAGTCAGTGGTTGATGGGAAAGGTGTCCCAGTACCATGAAGGAACACCAACCACCTGTTTATCCTGGGTCCATGGCTGAAGATGCACTTGGCTAGAATGTTAGTGAACTGATGCTCATCGCAAGCTTTATCAGACCCTGACAGTCAATACCTGGAATCCTCTCCCCACCCAGAAGGTGAATTGATATTGAATTGAATCCCTCCTTGTGCTGTTACAAAATAAGCCCTTAAAAAACAATGAGCAAATGGAAAATAGAGTGTCTTTTATTGATTGTGATGTTTCCACTTAACTCGATTCCGACAGGGGAACTTCTAAGGTGGCACCTGCTGGAGCAGCAAGGGCATTGCCACGGTCGATAGTTCTGAGGAAATGGACAGCCTCCTCTGCCTAATGGATCTCTCCAATTTCCTCCATTGGTATCCAACTTGGGATTAGTCACTGCATGGATTCTCAACAGTTCCTCCAGATAATGTTTTCTTTCAAGGTAATTTGGTAAATGTCAGCTGGGCACTGGGCTTACTTTCATGATGAAAGTCTCTTTGTAAAGTCACCTTCCATAGGACTCTGCTTTGCCTTGTGAACCAGTGGTAGTCTTTTTAAAAATTTTATTACTTTATTTTCCTCAGTAGGTGGCTAAAACAAACCCAAACAAACCATATACTCCCACATGACATGTATAACATATGCAGATGTGTGTGCTCACACACATAAGTTATAAGAAAAAAATTCTCTTGAAATAGTCTTATCAAATAAAAGCCTCAGCAGTTCCTTAAAACCTTTCCTTCCCTTCCTCCTCCAGGCTGCTTTCATTATTATTTTTCTTTTCTTTTCTTCTTGCTAGTTCTGGGGCTTGAACTTAGTGCCTTGTGGTCTTGCTTGGCTTAGACTGGCACTCTGCTACTTTCTTTGGAAATTTTCAGATGCATAGAAACATTGCAAAGATAGAAAGAGTTCCTCCACGTTCCTCACCCAGTTGAGTTTTCCCCTAATGCTACCAAATATGGTCCATTTCTCAAAACCAGAAAAACAAAACTTTATGCTTGATTCAGATTTCATTAGTTTTCTCACTTATGTCCTCTTCCTGTTTCAAGATTTGACCCATGGAATTCTCATTTCTCCTTTTTTGTTTGTTTTGTTTTTTGTTTTCTGGCCTGTTTCTCAGATTTTGTTTGAAGTAACCCTTGGTATTTCTGAGGTCTATTAGTCAGGTATTATGTACAGTGTCCTTCAGTTCAGGTTATCCTGACCATTTTCTCATGATTAGCTTGGGGTTATGGATTTAGAATTTATGGAGGAAAATGGCTTTCATTGCATGGCATTTGCTTATGACTGAAAATGATGAACTTGCTCATGTGGCCATGGGCTACTTATTTGTTTTCTACTCCACAAAATCATCAGGTATCTCATAATCAGGTAGCGTTTCCAAATACCATGTTGCTCATGACAGGAAAATGTAAGCTTTCACTATGACATTCATGTCTGCAATAGCAAATGGACAGAAGATGAACTGGGAGGGTGAATGTAAGAAGGAAGGGAAGAAGAAGGGGCCTGAGCTTATTTCAAAGAGAACTTTTATTTTCCAAGCTATACATTTAAGAAAGCTCTTTTTGAAATCAGATGCTAATCTATCTGGCTACTGGTTAGCAATGGCCTTGCAAGGATTTAGTCTTGGAAACCTTTGTTAGTTATAAGCACAACAAGCTGGCTTCACTTCAAAACTCTTTAGGTATTTTAAATGGAAATTAGCAATTGCCAACCTAAAAGCTGTTTTGCATTTCAGAAGAATTGAGAATATAGGTCTGGGTAACTAGTTCAAATACATCTTAGGAAGGAAAACAAAAATAAAGAACAGTTTGATCTTAGCAAATCTTACTGATGTAGTATCTCTATATAAGTAATGTTCCCTACAGACTCTCCATGGTAGCAAAATCCATACTGCACAGAAGGGCCCATCTGTTAAGCTGCAATACTGTGTTCATCTGCACCATCTGGGACAAATGCAGAGTCTCAGGTCCTACCCCAGCCTTCTTGAAGCACAGGCTGCATTTTATCTAGAGCTCCAAGTACTGCATATTCACATTAGAGTTTGAGATGAAATGTTCTGCTTTAGAGATTACCTATGAAACCTTCCATGTAAAAGAAAAACACTGAACTCATGAAAAATGGATATACATAGACTTCAGTCCCTCTGTCTCCAAGCAGATGTTCATGTATAAGCTTTAAGGAACACAGTTTGCTAAAGGAATTGGTAAGTGTTCGTCTGTGAATTATGCTATTTGATTTACGTTTCAAAGGCAAAAATTATTCTCTGGGACAAATTTGCTAATTAGGTGCATCCTGAAGGTAGCCAACACACATTGATATATCATTCAAATGCAATCTTGCCCTTTGAAAAAAATGGGTAGGAAGCAAGATGCATTAAAAAGGAGATCTACCCAAGGTAAAGCTGCTTGTGTTGAGTTTTATCTCATAACCGAGAGATGGTTCATGACAAACCCTTTCCCACAGTGCTCTGGTGCCACTGCAGTACTAGAAGCTCTTTATCCCAGAGAGATGTGATTGTTGTTGTGATTGCATGAGAATGAGGTTTAAAGGATTTGTGCTTTCAGACTGCACATTCCACAATTACTCTGTTATTGGGGACATATTAGTGAAAACTCACTGTACCACACTCTAGGTTCAAAAGCCTTTATTATCACCTCAATGAAAAAAAATGAAACCAGTCTTAGATGTTATGGTTCTCTGGACGGTTCTATAGAGAATAGGCACAGTTTTGGTTGAAGTAAATAGGACAAAAGAACTAACAGAAGCCAAATAGTTAACTACAGAAACGTGTAAACACACTGATATAAAATCAGACTCCAGGAAAGAAAGGAGGAAACTTCCGGAACCATACAAAGTAAGATTATGCCCATCTTACTTCAAAAGACTGGCATACAGTTTCTGCCATACAATGCATCATGCAAAAATGTACACTAAAATGAAGCTAATGATTGTCACCATTATCACCATTATCAACACCATATAAAAATGTACAGTCAGCACTATGCATGAACAATTCAATAAATGATAGCTCCTAGCATCATGATGTTGGCAGACTTTATTGAGTTCCAGAATTTCAAACAGAATTTCAGAAAATAGCAGACTGTGTGATAAAGCTGGGCCTAAACAAATAAATAACAAATGATGCTCTTACAAGCCCATGTGGCTTCATTCTCTCCACACTTATGCTCAGTGCACCTCTGAGCAGTGGCTGGTGCCCCTCCTTAGAGCCTTTCCCTTACCATGGCCATGGCCCCTAATGCCCAGGTGTGACACGGTACACAAGGTCATCTGTGATCTGGGAGAATCATCCAGTCCCTGGCTGAGATGCAATGCTTTTCAGAAAGACATGACAAAGGTCACCCTAGAGACAGCTTTTCTTAAGTGATGATGCTCCGGGCCATCAGAGAAGCCAAAATGGACCTTGGCTTGAATCTCCTGCCGACATCCTGCATTTTGACAGCTACAATTCTTCCTTTTTCAATTTCAATTCTTATTGATTTTCAAGAGTCTCATTTCAGAGATGTATGCCATCATTGTACAACAGTGTTTAGCCATTTATCTGTGCCTGTTTTTATATGCTAGATTGATCCTTTTCTACAGAAGCTGCAGACAGGGGAGCGTTAGGGTTGCTATTCCAGTGCTGTCCTCCCTTGCAAGCTATTAAACTAAGACATTTCAGCCTCTCACCTGAGGACAAGGCTCGAAAGTGAGCCGAGCACCAGGGGAGGCACACATTTGGTCAGGAAGCAGCAGAAGTTGGCACTGAACTGCTTCTAAAATGAAAGGCATAAATTAAGAAGTTAAATCTAAAAAGAACAAGGGCAACAAAGATATTGAGCTCTATGTCTGCTCACGAGGCCCAGATTGCTCTCTGGTAAGTCAGGGAGAAAAATCACTTTCAATGGTAAAATACTAGCTCAGGTTTGGTTATAGTGGGATATCGTGGTCATTTTTTTTTTCTTATGATGTAACAAACAAACACCTAAAAGACATTTTAAGAATTGTAGGAAAGGCAAATTAAATGAAACCAGACAAGAATAAATTTCTCATTGGCCAGTTTTTATCAAGGAAGAAATTCTAGAGTAAATGTGTAACTTACTGGAACTTAGTTAAAGCACTTGTGACTATATGGTTAAAATTAAAAAAAAAAAAAAGATTGCTTGGGAATGTACAGACTAAAGTTCAACCAAAAACATTTAGGTAGGGGCTGGGAAGGTGGCTCAGTGGTAGAGTGCTTGCCTTGCATGCATGAGGCCCTGGGTTCGATTCCTCAGCACCACATAAGCAAAAAGAAAAAAAAGCCGAAAGTGGCGCTGTGGCTCAAGTGGTAGAGCGCTAGCCTTGAGCTGAAGAGCTGAGGGACAGCGCCCAGGCCCAGAGTTCAGGCCCCACAACTGGACCCCCCAAAAAAACAAAAAACATTTAGGTATTTCACTGGTTACTTACTTTTCCCTTTAGCCTAATTTCAAAAGATTCATTTATATTGACTATAATAATTTAATTTCCTTTATGTTGTTGGTGTGTGTGTGTGTGTGTGTGTGTGTGTGTGTGTGTGTGTGTGTACATGTAAATATGTGAGCCAATACTGAGGCTTAAATCTCAGAGCCTTGCACTTGAATTTGGATTCTTCTGCTCAAAGCTGGCTAGTGCTCACATTAGTCACACCTCTATTTACTACTTTTTGGGTGGTTAATTGGAGATTAGACTTTCATAGGCTTTTCTTCTTGGGCTGGCTTTGAACCGCAATCATCAGAACTCAGCTTCCTTAGTAGCTGGGATTATAAATGTGAGCTACCAGCACCCAGCTACTTGTTCTTTATCTCATGTCAATGTACTTTCCTCTCTTGCTTCTGATTCTTCTGGAAATACTTCCCAATCTCCATCTGATATATTATTGGTTTTTTTTTGGTCAGTCTTGGTTCTTGAACTCTAGGCCTGGGCGCTGTCCCTCGGCTCTTCAGCTCAAGGCTAGCGCTCTACCACTTGAGCCATAGTGCCACTTCTGGTTTTCTGGTGGTTTAATTGGAGATAAGAGTCTCATGGACTTTCTTGCCCAGGCTGGCTTTGAACAGCAATCCTCAGATCTCAGCCTCTTGAGTAGCTAGGATTATACGTGTGAGCCACTGGCACCCAGCTACCATCTGATAATTTTGAAGGATTAACATTCATAGGATTCTCTGACCTAAAATGATTTACTGTTGCACAGGATTTACTTGTGCTATTAAATATTGGAAATTCAAATATAACTGGACTATTTAGAACCTACTTACATTTTTTTTTTTTTTTGGATCCGGTCGTGGGGCCTGAACTCTGGGCCTGGGCGCTGTCCCTCAGCTCTTCAGCTCAAGGCTAGCGCTCTACCACTTGAGCCACACCGCCACTTCCGGCTTTTTTCTTTTTGCTTATGTGGTGCTGAGGAATCGAACCCAGGGCCTCAGGCATGCAAGGCAAGTGCTCTACCACTAAGCCATCTTCCCAGCCCCCCTACTTACATTTTTTAATATTTTTGTTATCTTTAAGTAGTAGTGCAAAGGGGTTGTCATTCAACACAGCAGTTTATGAATGCAATATGTCTTGATCAATCTCCTTTCTCAACATTTTCACTCACACCGTCCTTCTTAATTTTTTAAGATATATATATATATATATATATTATATTGCCACGTAACAAAGAAGTTTATGTACACAATGTACCTTTATCTGTGTCATTCCTTCAACATTTTCACCCTCCTTTGATTCATCCTTTCCCTTAATTTTCTTAATTTTGGGGTTTATACAATTTGTAGTAGCTATAAGTAAGTAATCTGTAAGTTAACACTGGGTGGGATGTAAGTAGTTACACATGAATTAATTGGAAAGCTCAAATAGTCATAATTAATTATGGAATGCTCAAATACTTGTAATTCCTTAGAAAGACTAAGTCACAGCCCAAGAAAATAAGTACCAAGAAATGGGAACTTGCAAGCGAGGTGGGGGAGGGTATCAAAGAGAGAGCGGTAGATGAATGGGGGAGGAGAGAATGAAATCAGGAATTCATTGTATATACCACAAAACATGGAACTGCTTATATTACAAGTTATTTTTCTGAAGCTCACGTTTAACTGGTCATATTTTAAACATAGTAACATGTATTTACTAGTTAATAGAAGTTCAAAGGGTATGGGACATGTGCATTTTATCTGGTACCTTTACATTATGAACAGTCCTGATCACTTGCTGTTACCCACGCAATGTTGCAGTTCTTCTCTCTCTCCATAAGGCAGCAATTACCCACCCTTGTGTCAATCTGCTGAGAGGCTGGGATAAGCTACATTATTTGCAGTAAGATTTTGAATAGATAGATAGATAGATAGATAGATAGATAGATAGATAGATAGATAGATAGATAGATAGATAGATAGATAGATAGATAGATAGAGTCCTTATCCGGCCTAACCTTTTCTGTGGTTGATGAGCTTCCCTCACTGATAGGAGACTGCCACCCTGGAAAAGAGCTATTACCAAAAGACATCTACTACTTAGGGAATATTAGTCTATTAGTGTGTCACTGACAGGTAATGGCTAAGACAACCTACCCTCAGACAACCCCAATGCAAGATGAGGACAGTGTCTTCCACAACCCCAGACAGGCCAGTGAAAGGGACTGTGAGACAGAGAAGAGCAGAACAGAACCGAGGACAGTGACTCTGAAGGAGAACATGCCTTTGCTATTTCACTATTCCTAGGTGACCTCTAGCCCTGTGGTGTTGGGAATAAACAAGCTTGTGTGCAAGCACCTGACCACAGTAATTGTTTAAGGTAGTTGAGTGTTCTAGGAATCACATGCTCTTCTCTATCTCTAAAAGCCCTTCAGGTCCTAGACATTATGCTATAAATGTGATGTCTTTCTGCTTCTTTCTCACAGAACCATCTCATGCTCTGTATGTTCATGTGCTGTTCTCAGGACACCCTGAGACCAGCTCTCTGCAGTCTTGAACTTGAAGAAGCTGCCTCATGAGTATGCGTTTTCTCTACTTTCTGTATTAATCATACAGCCTCCCACTAGGATGGTGGTATTTGGTTTCACTTTGTAGAAGATTCTAACAAGGTACATGGAAAACGGTCTTGCTAATAGGCTGAAATGTAAAAACTTTCCAGATATTCCTTATGCAGCACTGAGTAAGCTATGTGTAGCACAAATGGCCCATTTTACAAATAACCCCAGACGTTCTCTGGGCCAAGTTCAGAATCTGCAGTCTATCTTTTCCTAACAAGTATTCAAGTATACATTAGTAGCAAGGGAGAATAGAAGGAAGACAAAAGATTTTAAAGAAGGAAGATTTTAAAAGAAGGAAGAGAAAAGATTTTAAATGTAATTCAAATGAAAAATTCACAGAGGTATCTTGAGCTGGGTGAAATTAAATTGTCCTGAAATGTGGAATTAGAGAGCTTAAACAAACCATCAAAATGCACATAATCAGGCTAGGATGTAGCTCAGTAGCAAAGCACTTACTTAGCAAGTACAATGTCCTGGGCTTGATCCCCAGTTCCAAAGAGGAAAAGACACACACACACACACACACACACACACACACACACACACACACAAATGCACCAAATCTAGTTCATTAGAAAGGCTAGGCTGAACATGATGGCTCACAACCAGAACCCTGATCAGAAGGTAGAGATCAGGAGGATCACTGTTTCATGCCAGCCATATCGTTCAGAGAAGTACACACAATTCCATCTAAATAAAAGAAGCTGGGCATGGTGGTGCACACCATCATAATGCTTATAGCAGAAAGCCTAACAGCATGACTGCAATCCAGGAACATACCCACACAAAAAGAGAGACCCTATCTCCAAATAACTAATGCAACCAAGGGCTGGAAGAACGGCTCAGTGGTAGAGCACCTACCTAGCAAGTAGGAAGCTCTGCCCTTAATTTTGTTTTTCTTTTTCTTTTTTTGTCAGTCATGGGGCCTGAACTCTGGGCCTGGGTGCAGTCCTTCAGCTCTTCAGCTCAAAGTCAACACTCTACCACTTGAGCCACAGCGCCACTTTCGACTTTTATTTTTTGCTTATGTGGTGCTGAGGAATTGAAACCAGGGCCTCAGGCATGCAAGGCAAGCGCTCTACCACAGAGCCACCTTCCCATTCCCTCTGCCTTTAATTCTTAATACTGCCAACAAAAGGAAAGGAAGGGAGAAGGAGAGAGTGAAAAAGAGAAAGAAAGAAAGAAAGAGAAAGGAAGGAAGGAAAGAAAGGAAAGAAAGAAAGGAAGGAAGGAGGGAAGGAAGGAAGGAAGGAAGGAAGGAAGGAAGGAAGGAAGGAAGGAAGGAAGGAAGGAAGGAAGGAAGGAAGGAAGGAAGGAAGATTGAGCAAAACTCTCTTCCATGCTGGTTCAATATGATTCCTTCAAAAATACATTATTTGCAGCCAAACATACGGCAGTACACAATCCTTAAAGTTTTCAGTGCTTCCCTGTTTTTAATTCCTCTGAATTTTCAAGCAATGCTTTATTTATTTTGGCTGGCACTGAGGCTTGAATCAGGGCCTGAGCACTGTGCCTTAGCTTTTCCACTCAAGGCTAGCACTCTACTACTTGCGTCACAGCTCAACTTCCAGCTTCTTGTTGGTTAACTGGAGGGAAGCGTTTCATGCTCTTTCCTGCCCAGGAACTGTGATCCTCAGCTCTCAGTTTCCCAATTAGTTAGGATTATAGGCATGAGCCACTAGATCTGCTCTCAAGAAACCTTCAAAATATTCCCCATGCTTTAGATAAAGGAGATACATATTTTTTATTGTGAAAATACCGTACAGAGGGGTTACAATTACATGGGCAAGATAATGAGTACATTTCTTATCAAGCATTGTAGCCTCCTCCTTTGTTTCCCCTTCCCATCTCTGAGATACGTATTTTTTAAATGCATAAAATTTCCATTGCTGTAGATCTAATAAACGATATGAAATCAGGTTTTCTGGTCTAAAGCTTCTTTTCGACACATGCTAGAGGCATTGTATCCCAAGCACTATTATAGACACTTGGTGCATAAGAATAGTCATGGTTCTCCCTCAAGAGCTTAGCAAAACACCTCTTTATGCATATTGAATCAATTTAACTCAGCATTATGAAATATGCAAACAACTTCATATAGTGGAAGAGGCAATATCAACATCATTTAATTTATTCAACTCATGCCAAAACGTAGTTCTTAGAGACCAGTTTAGAAGCAAGACATTAAAAAAAGAAGAAGAAAAAAGAAATAAGCACACAAAGAGAGCCAGAAAGAAGAAATTCAGATAAAAGGGAGTAGGAAACACTATAATACAGAAAGACAACATTTATCACTCAGACACACTCACAAATGGAGTTAATATGACCATCTTTTCTCCTTTCTGGTTTTCACCTTGCAAGGGATCAGACACCGTCTCTAGTTTCATCAAAGTACTCATCCTACAAGACTGCCTCATCCATAGCTCTCAGTCTTTCCTACCAGCTATTTCTACTCCATTCCTTTTCCCGAAAACAGATTTCTTTCTATGTGTATAGAACAAATCAGTCCCCCTTAAACAAGAACTCTTTGAGACTGAGATCCATTTCTGATTCATCATACTAGCTTCTGAAACATCTTTGGGAGTGTTTCCACTATCTATTAGGGCCTCAGATAAACTTTCACTGAATTGAGATTAAATTGGTTTCCTATTTCTAATTTACCACTTTGAGTAAGTAAATCAGACCCTATTTGAGCAAGACTGATTTTTATATACACCATGCCAAAAGCCATGTCCTATTGTAATAAGCTAAATATGCATGTCGAGTTTTTCATCAAGAAGGCAAAATGGTTAGGCTCTGAGAAGATAAGGATGAAACAAAAAACATGGGAGATGGTCTCCAGGGACTTATGTTTTATGTTCTTTCCCAGGACACATTTCATATCTCTGTTTGGAACTCACTGAAACAGTCCTGTTCTAACTACCCAGAAACAAAGTTACTTTTTGAATCCTTGGGATTCTTTCCATCTTCTCATTTGTCAATGAACTTCTCTGAAGGGTGGGAAGCACAGTGGAATTAGCCATGTCTCTGAGGTTCGCCTGCACATCCGCTACATGCTACTGGGAAGACTATATACCAAATAAACAAAGAATGGAAGAGCCATACTAACTGTGGGTATATTTGAGATAGACATAAAAATCAAGTGTTCTTCTATAATTTGTCTGTTTTTTTTTCCTTGAGAGGCAATACTATTTACAGAAGGTAAACCACAGATAATATTCTCTTATATAAGGTTGCCAGAGGCTTGTGCCAAAAATCCTAGCTACTCAGGAAACTGAGACCTGAGGGTTCACTCTTTGAAGTCAGTCCAGGCAGAAAAGTCTATGAGACTCCATCTACAAGTGTCCAGCAATAATAATAACAACAACAACAATAACAATAATAATGCTGGACTGGAGTAGTAGCTTCAGCCATGAGCATGCAAGCTAAGTGAGCTCGACAAAAAGTTGTCCCTTTTTTATGGTACTTTGCAAATAAAGCCATTCGCCAAGAATAAGGGCATTCGCTAAATAACAAGTACATTGCTGATGCCAAAATTTTTTCCTCAGGTGAGTAGTGAAGGTGATTGATTGCGCTCATTTTTTTTCTTACAGAGTTTTCTTTCAGTGCTGGAGTTTGATCTCAGGGCCTTTGCTTGCTAGGCAGGTGCTGTATGACTTGAGCCATCCCTCCTGCCCTTTTGTCTCTGGTTAGTTTTAGACGGGGTTTTGCCTTTTGCCTGGGCAGGCATTGACTGTAATCCTATCCATGCTTCCCACCGTACCTGGGCCATATGTCTACCACCATGCTCAACTTCTTCTGTTGAGATGGGATTGCATAAACTTCTCACCTATGCTGTCCTCGAACCAGAATCCTATCAATTTCATCCTGCCCATTCAGCTAGAATTACTAGTGTAAACTTCTACTCCCAGCTTGTTTATTACACAATTCTTAATTGCAAAAGGCAGGGGCTTTTCCACGGGCATGAGTCTGTGTTTTGTAATGCAGAAAATACAGAAGAAAAATAAACATTTTTTTCCTGTGTTCCAAGTACATAATCTCTTGGTTCTGCTAAAGAAAACCAACATTGCCAAGGTTTTGCATTTGAAGAGGTTCTTATGACTCAACATACTGTGGAATTCAGTGGGACACTATCTAGAAAAATAAAAGCTAAAGAAATAAGAATAAAGGATTCATCAAGTCCTGAGAAGACACAGATGGTCTATAAATATGTATTTCTAAGTAAAAGAAGCTAGTCTGAAAAGATCTGTGGAAGCAGGGTAGTTATGGGGAGGGAGAAAGAAGGGAGAGAGGAAGGGTTTGAAAAACTGGAGCTCTTTAGTGGACTATTTAGAGCAGTGAAACTATTGTTTTTGATCTAATGGTGAGTATATGTCATTATATATTTGTTAAAACCCACAAATTGTATGACACAAAGAACAAACCTTGATGTGAACTACAGGCCTTCGTTAATTATCAACACGCAATACTGGCTCATCAATGATAACAAAAAGGATCCTCTGGAGTTGGGCTTGAGGGCCTATGACAAGACATGCAGAATTTCTCTATACTTTGTGCTTCATTTCTAGATAAACATAAACTGCTCATCACCAGCCTCTTCATATTTACAACATTTACAACTCTAGAAACAACTTACTAGAATGAAAAATTTAAGAAATAAAGAAGGAGGGCTTTATGGTTGTGAATCTAGTCTTTGGGGTGGAAATACTGGAGTGGTGTGGTGTATGGTATACTTCTAGTTGTAGTATCCATTGTAGGCAGTATAAATTTTGAGTAGAAAGGCTGATGTTTTTTGTTTTTTGTTTTGTTTTGTTTTTAAAAAAAGGACACAAGGGAAAAACAGAGTATAGGATTCAGAAGGACCAGATCATGACTGGCAACCAGGGAGACAGACAAGCAATTAAATGGAAGGAACAGCACAGAGAAACTGATAAAAGGTCATGGTAAAAATGGAAGAATTATAGCTCAAAGGAAAATACACATTAAAAGTGGGGCACTATAAAGAACTAAGAGAAATGCTTCTAACCACCATGTCATTTTAACACAGGGCTGCAGCAGCTACGCAGGATGGGTAGTCAAAGGGCATTATTTGAAGTTCTCATTGTCTTTCATGAATATAAGGGAGGAAACTACAGTGGGCTGTGACCCACGAACTTTTCAAAACTTTCTGGCGCTTGCTCACCTCTACTGATTTTTCTCTTGCCCATTTTCTATTTTTTCCTTCACAGAGAAGAATCGCTTTTTCATTCTAATGGTTTGTAGACACAGTATATTTAGATCAGAACAGCAATAAGATATAGTGAAACAGTTCTGGTTTGATTCTTTCCCCAATGTTATTTCCATCTTGTGTGAAGAGTTCAGTTAAGGGACAGGGAAGAGAGGAGTAACTGGAGTTAAGTTATACTGATATTTACTGTATGTAGTTCAGGTACCCACAAAATCTTTGCAAGAAGGAGAGAAGGAAAGGGAAAGGGAGGGAGAGAGAGAAGTGGGGAAGAGGAAAGGGAACGGGAAAGGGAAAGGGAAGGGGAATGGATACTTTCTGCTGTTTGCAGTGAAGCAGAAAAATGCTTACTCTCTTTCCTGAAGGTCAAAACAAAGTTTCTGATAGGGTATTGGCAAAAGATATAGATCCTTGTATCTTTTGAGGATACAAAGATCCTTACAATGAATCTTACTCAATGAATAAACAAAGATCTGAGGCACCAGGCTAGAAAAGGGATGCAGTGAAAGTGAGAAAACTGTGAACATTTTCTGACCACCATCTGCATCAACACACATACCTTAAACTCCTCCTAGCCTAATGTATTTGCTTCTTTTGCTAATGGAGATTTATGACCACTTCAGAGTCTTTTACAAAGTGGAGGTTGCTACCTACTAAAGGGGGTCATGGAGTCAATTTAGTAGGTCTTAGACAACAGAGTGTTCTAGTTGACCTTAGAAATACTTAATAATTTGGTCTTGATCCCTATGTTTGCTTAAAATAGTACTAACATCATTGGTTTTAAAATTCAAAAAATTATCACCCATGATAAGGATATTATTTCAGAAAACTATGTGTCCCAGTAGACATGTTCAAGAACAGGACTCTGAATGTGATGACAAGAAGCTTAAAGTCACTAGAAATGGAAGAGGAGAGCCAGTTTGTTTTCCTCCTCCCTTACTGCAATTGCTCCCACCCTACCCTCAGCTTTAATGTTGCATTCTATACCACCACAATGCCATTTGGCTGGAAGAAGGGCATATCTCTAGGTGGTACCCTTCAGGACAAGTGAGTCCTGAGTCATTCTATTCTCCCTGTAACATATTCTGAGTCTACTTCAGTCCATTCTGTCCATGGTTGGTATTTGAAATGTTCTTCTGTTCCTTAGACAGGAACCACTAAGTGCCAAAGCATCATGAAAAAAATTTCAGAATCACTTGGCACAACTGTTGGTTGAAGCATGACTAGAATATCCACGGAGAATGGCCCTGGGGAATGTCTTTTTCAATATCTTTGATCATTCTGTGCTAAGACCAAAAAGCTGGATGATAGGTCTTTTACATTGATGGCAATAGAAATCTCAGTGAAAGGCTGGATCCTCTTTGAAGTTGATTCATGATGTGACTTATACCAATTATGGGAAATATGATGATTGGAAATGAGGTTTATTTAAAATATAATAAGCAGTTTAAAGGTAATTTCTTATAGTGTTAAGTAGGTAATATGGAAATGATTTTGACATACACTATTTTTTTTTCTACATACCATTCTATTACAGAACTTTTCCATGTGAACAACTTTCATTTTCCATTTTGGTACCAAGCATTATTGTCCTTCCTGCAGCTGATTAAGTTATTCTGGCATTTTGAAGTTCTTGATGAATGTTTTAATAGGAATCTATTCTTCAACCATTTGATATCCAGCAAATAAATTAAGGTTTGGCAGTACAATGCAATTTAATGTCATAGAGACATTGAAAATTATATTTATACAATCTTGAAGAAGAGAACTCATACATTCTCATTTAAAAATTGTCTATAAATAAAACCATATGGTTTTAGCATTATGAGATCCATGTAAATCAATGGAATAAAATGGAAAGTCCTGAAATAAGTTCATATGTTTAGAGTCAATTGATTTTCAACATGGTGCCAAGAACAACAACAGGGAAAGAATTGTCTCATCAAAACACAGTGCTAACCATATTGATAACCATACGCTCCAAGATTGAAGTTGGATCACTGCCTCTAATCTATCACTATATAGGCAGTTTTAGTGACCTTAGCTTTGGTAATGGGTTCTTAGCAAAAAATATAGCAAGAAAAATATATGCATAAAGCTTCATCAAAACTGAAAGCTAGCTGGGCGTCAGTGGCCCATGCCTGCAATCCTAACTACTCGGGAGGCTAAGATCTGAGGATCATGGTTCAAAGCCAGCCTGGGCAGGAAAGTCCATGAAACTCCTATCTCCAATAAACCACCAGAAAACCGGAAGTGGTGCTGTAGCTCAAGTGGTAGGTAGAGTGCTAGCCTTGAGCTGTAGAGCTGAGGGAAAACATTCAGGCCCAGAGTTCAAGCCCCACGACCAACCAAAAACAAAAGCAAAAACAAAAAAATTACTGCTATTTTAGGTCCAAAACACTGTCAAGAAAGTTAAAAAAAAAAGTAATGATAAAAATATTTGAGAAATAACAATTCAGCGAGTAGCTTTGACCTACCATTAATAAATCATGTGACCTAAACATAAAAAATGTAAAAAAAAGATAATTGGCAAAATTGAGATATTTGCATGCGATATGTATATAGTTAGTGATCACCGACAATTAATGATAGTTTGCCATAGTAACCAGATTATATAGAGAACTCCTAAGACTCAACAATAAAAAGACAAACTATCCAAATAAAAATTGAGCAGAACACCTGCCTAGACATCTTCCCAGCGAAGATGCACAAATGGCCAAGCAACACACAAACAGATGTTCAACACCACTAGTCATCAGGGAAATACAAATTAAATCCACAATGAGATCATGGTTATAATTTAAGAAAAGCAAAGAGGGAAATAGGCATAAACCAGGGTATGAAAAATTGAGTCTCATTTATTGCTACAGGAAACATAAAATGGCACCGTTTCAATGTTCTCTGACATACTGGCATATGCAATCAGCAATACACTGTTATATGTGGAAAATAGCTTGGCTTTTCCTAAAGGGACTTGACATAGAAATACCACATGGTCGAGCAGTTCCACTGAACCTATATACACCCAAGTAGTTAAGAGCTATTCCAACAAAAATGTGTGCAGTAGATGCTTGGTATTCTCAGGTATATGGTTCCAATGATACTGTCATTGAGGAAAACATGTAGACGCTCACACGCCTGGAGTTTAGTATGACACTATAAGTTAGCACTATACTGTAAATGCTTGATTTAGTTTTGTCCCCATACCACACACCAACTTCTGCTAAAAATATGCTTCCTTTTAACAAATCTAAAATTGTTCACTTTATCATTTTAAATTGAATACATTGACTTTTGCCTTGCCTTTGGGGGTGGAGAGAGACACACTCAAGCAGATCGCACAACTGATGATAATAACATGGGGTTGACAGAACTGCTCAGCATCAGTTGAGCTGGTGGGGAATTAAAATTCTTGTTCTTGAAATTTCTTTTTATTTATTTTTTTAAAATTTTGTCACATTGGTCAAAACTGCACAGAACTAATCTGCAAATCAAATAGGATTATTAGACATAATTGCTTAAAGCAGTTTAATTCACAACAACTAAAAGATAGACTAGAGCTAAATGTTTACCAACCCCAATGACACATAAACAAAATGTGATAATGTATGCAAAGTAGTATTATTCGGCCATAAAAAGTAATGATGTATTGATGCACGCTATAATACCAATAAACCTTGGCAATATTTTACAAAATAATAAATGCCACACACAAAAGACTTCATTCATATAAAAATACTCAGAATAGGTAAGTCAACAGGAGCAGAAAGCAGACAGTTTCTAGGTAGAAGAAGCAGGTGATTTTTAAGTAGAAGGCAAAAGGGCAGAAAGAAAATGAATGCTTTGTCTCAACAATGGAAAAGAACAAATCTACTTCTATAATCTCTTTTAATTCTGACATTCATCTATTCATGACTGCAAAGTCTTTGTAACCTAAACATCAACCACACTGACCTATCTTCCTACTTTGTTATGTTGGAGATTAAACTCTCAGTACATGCAATTTCACAGACATATTCATACTGTAACAGAACCCAATATTGGTGACCATTACATAAGAATATAAATGTAGTAAGCATCATTGAATTACATACTTAGCATATTTAATTGTATTGTATATTGATTTTACCTCAATAAAACTATGTACCAGTAATAGAACCCAATATAGGTGACCATTACATAAGAGTATAAATGTAGTAAACATCACTAAATTACACATAGTTAGCATGTTTAATTGTATTACATTTTGATTTTACCTCACTAAAACTATGTACCAAGCTACATAATAATGTCACTCTTATTATTCACTATTAAGAAAGCAAGACCCAGAAGAGCCTAGTATAAGAATTCAATTACACTTTAAGTAGATTTGCCTAGAAGAAAAGACTTGAAGGATATAATGTTACTAGGGGCCATCATTAGGTTTTTAAAATAGCAAGTAATTTGATTTGTTCTTTATTACTATACTTTAAAATTTTTATTTTAACATGTGGTTCTTTAAAGTGAAGAATAACAAACAGATGATTTTTCTTGTCAATAAAAACTTAAATCCACTTTTACTCAAGCATGCTGGAATGGAAAAGCCAGCTATGTGAAGCTGATTAAGGGGAAATGATAAGGAGCTGACCTCTAAACAAATGTCTTGAGTAAAGGCCAAGAGGCTACCTAGCATGATACTAGATTCAGTTCCACAGAGTAGGTTGAGGGACTCGGTAGAGCTCCTAGCATGACTCCTCCTTGGCCTACCATAACATCCTGGAGTCCCTTCACTAACAAAGCCAGGCTAGTAGTGAAGAACAACTGGATGTTAACAGAGTTAGTCCCGGGTCATCTGGAAAAATAAGGAATGGGGACGAGCAGCAGCTTGTGGTTAGATGGGGAGCAGTATTTTAGCAATTGACGGCTTAAGTGTGTGAGAACACATGGCCAAAATGTGCGCCATTCATTCAGGCTTTACTACACTCTCAGCCTTGCTTGCAGTTCAGTGGTTTCCCTCTTGTCAGGTTCTGGCAAATAGACTATGAGCATATTATGTCACTTTTAGAAGAAGACATTTGCTGTGGAGTGCTGAAGGACTATAAAAACAGAGGACACCAAAAAAGACACCTAAAAGTTACAGATAGCACACCTACTATTGAGCAATGCCACTTGGCCTTGGCTGTGTTAAGCCCCTCATAGATTATCTTTAGTTCTTCTAATGTTGAAATTGGAACTAGGAAGCATGGTACTGGCATAACGAAAGCCCTAATATACATAGATACAGAGAAAGAGATATACATTTAAATCTCAGATAACAGGCAATGGAGCTGAGCTGGTTGAAGGCAGACCCTGAGTCCACCATATTGAAAGCAGATGATTAGTGTATGTTTGTTGTCCATGGCTACAATACATATGGTGGAGTTGTGAGAAAATGAACTAAGGGAGGAACTGGCTAGATAAATAAGGAACTCTAAATTCAGAACCTTGCATCCCCAATAGCCAATTAAACCTCTCAATTGGGTAAAATGACTCCAGAGCAAAAAAGTAAATCTATGGGATGGTTTTCCCTACTTACTGTTTTCCCATAGCCTCAAGGCAGCTTCATTCAGGCAGACTTGCAGAAAATTTGAAAATTGTGTCTCAAAGAAATTTCAAGCAAAGTTACTGATAATGGAACATACTGGAAGTAATCATCAGAAGCTTTGTGAATTCATTGCCAAAGGAACCCAGAGTCTGGGATGCCGGAAATCAAGACACTTTACATGGCGCTTCTACATTTCTCTCATACCGGAAGTAGACTGAGGAAACTATGCAGCCATTGAGGAAGAAATATTGCCCAGTCCCTACATTGATCAGGCTCAAGGAAGGTAAAAGGAAACCGAGTAATCCCTCCAAGGGCCACACTAGAATCTACTGGAGAACAATTGACAAAGGAATCCCTTTCAGAACACCTAGGCAAGGACCCATCCAGCCGGGAGGAGAGGCTGCCTTCAGATTCCTGTGAACCAATAGCTGCTGAGTGATTCCATTTTCCCAGTGAGTGGGCTTACTGAATTTCCTTAGATGGCCAAACCAAGAGTAACCACACTCAGACTTAAATGGATATTATCTGGACAGGAGGGTTTTTGAGTTGGATGCAATGACATGAGGCTGCATCCACTTTTTACCCTTGGGAAGAGTCATTTATCTTCTGTTTGTAAAGAGAGGTGCTATAGGGCTAGTAATTAGAGAGACAGACCGTGGTGCAATAGGTCATCTATGCACTGTTCTGTATTTCCCACCCTCTCAGATGCTGAGGTTATGGTCACATCAAAGTTTTTGCCAATGGAATGTGAGTTGATATGGTTTTTCCGTCACACTCTCCCCTCATTTTGAGGCATTGCATGTTTCTGATCGCATAGCTATAAGGGCACCAGAGTTCGAATGACTTTATCTGAATAAGAGGTAATCATGGGCTTATTAAGTCCTCAAAAATTTGGTTCTTACAGCTCTAGGTATAAGTCTCACTGCACAAAAGACTTAATTGTTTTATGACAAAGATCAGGTATTGAAGAAGCTAACTTCAGGGCCTAGTGTAGTGATGTTAGCATGAAGACTGACCGAGAGATTCTTCAGAAGGCTCAGAGCTAGGTATTTTGGGCAACTCAGTTTGGAAACTCTGAGCTGCTTCAAGTCACTTGTTTAAAAAATGATGAGTGTGGTTGTGGAGGTGGAAGGGAAGGGAGGATAGAGGAAAACAAAAGAGGAGGTAACAATGCTTGATAGGAAATGTACTCATTACCTTGCTCATATAACTGTAACCCTTCTGTACAGTATTTTTACAATAAAAATTATTTTTTAAAATGATGAAAGCAGATACAGTGGTTCATGCCTGTAGTCCTAACTACTCAGAAGACTGAAATACAGAGGGCTGTAATTCAAAGCCAGACCAAGCAAAAAGTTTGTAAAAAATCTCATCTCAACCAACAAAAAACTATGCATGGTAGCACATGCCTGTTTTCCCAGCTAGAACAAGAAATGGAAATAGAAGGATCACAGAGTAGGGGAAAAAAATGCAAGAATTATTTTTTTAAATAGCAAAAAAAAAAAAAAGAAAGAAAAAAGGGCATGGGGCTCAAGTGTTATAGCACCTGTCTAGTAGTTCAAGGCCCTGAATTTAAACCCTAATACTGACAAAAATAAAAATCAAAGCACAACAAAAGTTTAAAAAGATAGAACCACATTGCCCAAGTCTTTCTAGTCATCATATGGTTTTCTTCCATCTAAGTATTAGCTCACATGCACCTTTCCCCATTAAAATTTCAAATCAAAGCACTCATTCTGAAATCTGGCGGGGGGGGGGGGGGGCGGCGGTGTCTAAATTGGGGAATAAGATATTAAAAAAGATTCCTCCTCCCATTTTAAAAAGTGGGCCCCACCTGCATATGGCCCCAGCCTGATAGGTTCCATCCAACCAAAATGAGTGCCCTAAGTTATTGCTTATAATAATGATTATCCTGTAGAATATTCTGATTTCCTTGAAAAAGTAGTGTTATAGATTATCCCTAGCAGACACACCAAATAAGCTTGCTCAAGTGGAACAGAAAGGAAAAGAAATTTTAGTAGCTGTAGGCAACCATGAATTCTAATTAGAGTATTTTATTTTCCTACATCATTCCCTAAGCTTTTCACTGTGTGTGGGTTACTTTCAATTTCCCTGTGTGTCCAATTCCTCATGCCAGCTGATAATCTAACAATTCAATTCTGATTCTCTCCTGAGTCCGTGCACAAACCCTACAGGTGAAAGGCTAATGCTGGTTAACCTTGAGTCCACAAGTTAAGAACTCAATCCCACAGTGTCCAGATGCCAGCCATACATGCAATATTTAAGCTAACCATGTTTCTGCTCAGCCCACAACAAAATTCAGGGGCTCCCATGACTGCCCCCTACAGGTTTCATAATTATCTACGACTACTCAGAGAACTAAGGAAGGTGTTCTTCTGTTACTGGTTACTGAAGACACAACTTAGAAAGTACCAAATTGAGGAGATGCACAGGATAAGGAATGGGGATGAGGGGGAATCCATTCCCTTTTTGGGTGTACCACCCTCCCAGCACCTCAGTGTCTTCATTAGCTTGAAAGCTCTCTGAACCACACTATTTGAGAGTTTTGTTTTGGCTTTGTGTGTGTGTGTGTGCACTAGAACTTAAACTCTGAAACTGAGTCCTTAGGTTTTCCTTTTGCTCAAAGCTGGCATTCTGCCACTTGACCCACACTTCCATTTCCTGCTTTTTGGTGGTTAATTGAAGATAACAGTCTCATGGACCTTTCTTAGTAGGCTGTCTTCAAACTATGATCCTTGGGGCTGGGAATGTGGCCTAGTGGTAGAGTGCTGGCCTAGCATGCTTGAAGCACTGGGTTCAATTCCTCAGTACCTTATAAACAGAAAAAAGCCGGAACTGGCACTATGGCTCAAGTGGTAGAGTGCTAGCCTTGAGCAAAAGAAGCTCAGGGACAGTTCCCAGGCCCTGAGTTTAAGCCCCAGGACAGGCAAAAAACAAAAACAAAACACACACACCAAAAAACTATAATCCTCTAATCTGTCTCCTAATTAGCTAAGGTTATATGCTTGAGCCACTGGTGCCCAACTATTTCAGTGTTTTTAAGGAGGTTTGCTTACATAAATAGGATCATGGCCACTAAGGATTGAACTAAACTTCCAGGCCTTTCTCCTCCCTAGAAATGGGGAGGAAGAATGAGGCTGAAGAGTTTACTTCCCTACTCACATGATGGTTCTTCTGGGTAGTAGTCCAGATGCTACATGGCAATGGGGGCTGGGGGTATCCAAGAATAATCTCAGTAGCATAAAAATATATGGGGTTAAAGAGATGCATTCTAAAGAACAGAAGACATTCAGATTGTTCAAGAAATGCCAAGGGTTTTAGGAACTCTGTGGTAGGAAGCAAGGATAAAGACCACATCTAATTTTCCTTACATTATACCGTATTTCACAAGGAATCCTTTTAATTGTCATGAATAGATATAAAGAACTTGGATGCTCTTAACACACAGAGGTCCTTCAGATTTTGGTACTATAAGAGCTGGGAGGAGACCTTCTTTCTTTTTTGAAGGACTCAGATGGCTTATCAGCAGCTCCTTCTGAGGACCCTTTTGTTGCTATTAGCATGTTGACTACAACTATAGTTACCTGGTGACAGGATAAAATTACAGATAGCAGTTGCATTTTTCCTACCTCCTGCTTGGTAGTCAATTTTCTTGAATAAACCTTCTTCCAAAGAGTATGTAATTTTGATACCTGTTTAATTTCAACCCTTCACTCTTGTTTGACAGAGTGATTTCTCACCCTTTTTTAGACAGTGCCACACACCCTTCAATTGAGTTTCTTCTCCCTGCTGTTAAGACACTTGTTCTGCCCGCAATATTTGGAGAAGCAGCTCTCCAAAAGCTGTTAAGTTTAATCGAGACTGCTTGTGTGCAAACGCACATGCATACATGCTTACACAGAAGTTTTTAATCCTTTCTTACACACAAAGAAGGAACTCTTTCAGTATTCTTTATCTCCCAGTTTGTTAAATATTTATACCATATCCTTCCTTACAAAGAAAACTTCCACTTAAGCAGATCCAAAACTTACCATATATAGATTCTTCTTCAGGGAAATCTAAACATAGAATCAATCCATAGTGATTTTCTCCTGACTTGAAATAGTCTACTATAAACAAGAAGGCACTACAACTTCTTATCTACTATCAACTTCTTTTATAAATGATTCTTGAAAATCCATAAAAGCTTGCCTAGTTATTCAACTAAGGTCTTGGTATACAGGTCTATAACCAGGTCTTATAACTAGAATGCATACACACACACACACACACACACACACACACACACACACACACACACGCATACAAGCAAATTATTTCGTTTACTGACTACACTGAAATCAGAAACAAAACCAAAAACAACATTCATGGAAAAAATATTTTCTCACCAAAATCCTTACAGCTACTATCAAAACATATGTCTAGGTTTAAAGCTCATTTCTCTTTTGCCCTTTCATTGAAATGGGAACACTGGTTGGAAACAAAACAAGCTTATAAATCTCTACACGCAGAAAATGGTTAGAAAACTTATTTCACTCTTTTGTATTTTCCTCTCAAATAGTGCTTGCATTTTATCACATCTTTTGGAATGCTCATTAAGAAATTTTGTTTTGGAAAAATCAATTTCAACTTACTTTGTTTTTTTTAATTGTGAAAATACCATACAGAGGGGTTACAATTACATGGGCAAGATAACGAGTACATTTCTTATCAAGCATTGGTGTCTCCTCCTTTGTTTCCTCTTCCCATCCCTTCCCATAACCTCCCCCCTGCCACCTTCCCTACCCGGTCCTCCCTCCCCCCCCCAAAGTTGTAAAGTTCATTTTTCGACATAACGACTTGTACGTCTCATTGTTGCAGTGGGTCCACCTGTATCCCTAGTTAAATGATTTGTTTTTTTCCCTTCCCCTCCACAAATTATACCAATATCAAATACAATGAAAGCAGGGGTTATACCATGGAGGAGGGACATACGAAGCAACAAAGAAATCATCTTATAAATATGTTAGAAACAATTACGTGAAAGAACAAAAAACATTTGAATACTTATCTTGGGGTTCATTTCCCTAACATCAACTTATAAGCTTTGCCTTTCTCTGACGTCCTGCATACCAACCATCTTAAACAATGAACTGAGATGTATTCAGCAGGCTTAGGAGGGGAGAGAAGAGAGGCAACCTATGTTTGTGTAACCCAGATACAATGGAGATTTCATGTGATTTGTCCTCCCCACTGAGTCATAGTTCAGCAGACAGATCCGTTAGCCAAAGTCTCTAAACATTCATCTCTCAAAGAACAACAATAAAACCCTGATGAAAACTAGAAGAATTCCTGAAATCTCTCTACTCTCTAGGGCATATGTTAAGGATTGAGTAGGAAGAAGGGAGAAGAGGAAGGAGGGAAGAGAGCACTACAGAAACTCAAGTATAGATATGAACACCTGTAAAGCCTTATGTACATCCGTGTATATGCCATATATCAGTCCTGAGTTCTCATCATTCTTCCTCAAGTTCTCAAGAAGGATAAAGAGAAGGGAAACTGAGCCAGCACAGGCAAAAGTTTTCTTTTAGGGCAAGGTAGTGTTAAAAAGTAAAGTGAGTAGAACCTCACTCCTATGTTGGCACATTTGTGCCCACTATTGATCCACCATTTCTTATTTTCGCCTGTAGATGATCAAACTACTGTGGTCTCCTCTTTTCATGACTATATAATTCATGCTGAATTACTGTTTTAATTCACCTTTCAAAGCCCAACCAATTACAAGACTATCGCAAGGATCATGGAATTCCATTAGAGGCACACCTCTTGCAGGAGGAAGGAGTAGCCGAACCAGTCCATTATCCACACAAAAAGAGTTCTGGTCCAAATTAATAAAGTCAGAGGCATCTAATAACAAGTGGAGTTTGCCTTTTTTTCTGAAACAGAGACAACCATGGAGCTAATATTCTCTTCTGTCCAGAGTATTGCATAGTTGAACCCCGATGCAGGTGTCTGCATATATTTGCATTCTAGATAATTGGAGCAAGTCTGAGAAACTTACAGGGACTGTCTGTGGAATTAAAATTTTCGGCGTTCTAAAAGGCATAAACATAGAAGGGCCATCTTGAAACCCAATGGAATTAACTTTTTTCTTTTTCTTTTTTATAGCTCTTGTGGTTCTCTGTGTGACATGAGATTTCCCTAACTAACGCTTCTTTTCAGACAAGGATTATGTCTGGAGACATGTGCCTACACCTGTGGTATACCAATCCACAAGATAAACATGGAATATCTTCACAAATTTCAGTTTAATATATATTTTGGAGGAAGACCTAGCAGAAAGTATGGTTGAAAATCGTGAGTTTTAAATTTTAACATAGAAAGTCAATTAGTTTTAAGCACTATACTTTTATTCTCTTCATCTACTCTAGATAACCATATGAAACCTTTGAGCAGCTTCTCTACTCATTCTAGATCCTCCAAATTCCATCAACCTCTTAGCCTTGTCCATAGATCCTGCTTTACTAGAATAAGCATTAACTTTACATCTTAAGATTGTCATCTAAGGATGCTCAAGGAAACAAGACACAGTGTTACTGTTTGACTTGTAAGATCTATAATACCATCATGGGCCCCCTATTTGAGGACAAGAATTTATTATGTATTTCTTTACTTCTTTGGGGAAAAACTAATGTATTTCATTCACGTTGGCACTGAGAATTATGACTATTACCTACTTTCCTTTTGTTAGGAGACTCAAATCCAAACAAGCTATCACAATACCAAAAGTTCTTAGACTTTTTTATTTTTTTAAATGTTGTATCTATCTTCCAGACCTTAAACATTTCCCTAATATATTTCCTGCCTCTTATCTGCTTTAAGTATCTGTAGTTTCTCCCCCCCACCCCATTTATGGTATGTGTTTGCACATAATACTTTGAATTTTTTATGGAAGGAGTTTGAAAGTATACATCTGGCATCTGGGTGTGTTAGGATTATAATAGGGCTTTACATTATTTAACAGAACTCTCACTGCAACACCATGAGGCAAGCATTGTTCTATAAATGTGCAGTAACTTTGTACAAGGCTACATGCCTATAAAATTGCTGAACCCAAAAATAAACTTTTTATCTGTCTCTCTCCAGGCTCCATCGTCACTGTTAGCTGGTTCATAAGTTCATCTAGTCAGCACTCCTGCTGGGAAAGGGAAGCATGCCTGACTGCCCCACCACATCTGGACCCTGCTGTCATCAAATGTCTCCATCTGAAATGTCTCCATGGGCTTCACCACGTTTTTCCAAGTTGCATGGACTCTGGCCCTTTCAAGAAGGGTCTCATTAGTTATGAGCATTTAAAAGAAACCCACCCCTAGTAGAAGCAAAGAAAAAGAAGCAGAGCAATATCAAGAGATCTACTGACTCATCTTCAGGAAGGAGAGCAAAGGAATTTGTGCACAGATTCTGTATTTACCTCTTAGATCTGCCAGTTGACTTCAAATTGAGAAAGGTTTTCTCAATGCAGCAGAAAACATGAAAATAACAGCTTCCATTTTGTATAGCCATCTAGATCATGATCCAAAAGAGAGAGAGGAAAAAATGCTCATGTCCTCATGTCTGCAACAAAAATAGTTAACATGCTGATTAGCTTGCTTAGGTATCTTAAGTATCAGGCCAACCCCTTAATCACTGTGGAGGTAGATTTTGTTCAGTTCCATCAGCCTATCTTTTGTTTCTACTCCTGCCTTTGACAAAAAGGTATCACATGATGGATAGCCCCACTGCCATCACATGGAATGAGGGAGAATATAATCAATCAGAAAAGGAATGCTAGAAAGATAAAACTATATCTACAGAAGTCTCTGTATGTTAGCTCTCATAAAGTTGTGAAACAAAATATTCACTGCATTATGGAAGCACAAGCAGAGAGAATCAGAAGAGTAGATGGGGAGAATTTTCTAACACGCCTCAAATGGCTGCCTTCTTCTCTGACCAATGTTGAAAGTGGATTTTCTTTACTAACTGTGACAAAGCAATTTGCCTTCTGATAATGTCAAGAATAGTATGATTAAGCATGGCTATTGTTTGCCAAATGGGTAGCCTGCTTTTCTCCATGCCATAATAGAATTATTTCCCACTTTTATCTTAAGAAATAATAGACAATGATCCATCCACCTAATTGGTCTGTACCTTACTATTCCCATTTTAAAACATTTACAAATGATAATTTATTGCATAATGAGCATGTAAGGAATTGCTCTCAAATCAGGTCAGTGTAAGACAGTATGTGTCACGGTAGAAGCTCAATAATGATGCTTGCTTTTATCCTAACGGGCTAGGCTCTCTGATCCTGGGCATGTGGCTAGTCTAATCCCAAGAGGCATTCCACTTAGAAGGGGAAGATAACCACAGATTTCCAGAGCAGTAGAGCCCTGAAATCTGAATTGGTGTCCAATTTAACCAGTGCCTGAGTGCATATTAATTATGAGACCAGTGACTTAGGGTTTGGAGACCATAGTTGGACTATATTTGTTAATAAATTGTTTTTTAATCCAGATGTTCTATCCAGAAGATTTGAGGTTGAAAAATTCCTTAAATTTTAACATAAAACCCATCATTTAAAACTCAGAAATAGATTCCCACAGAAATATTCTCTTAAAACTAATTTCTCAGGTATATTTCTAGGAGTGCCAAAATCCTTGATAGCCAAAATATAACATTTTCAATTGCATTGTTATAGGCTACAAAAACAACTTTTGATGTGATACTAAAGAATTAAAAGTGAGTAAAAAGTGAACATGACATCAAAGGCAAAATAAATACCAAAGTAAATATCACTGTATCTGGAATAAGAACTGAAGCCTTCTAGAGTCTCTAGTTAATTGCTCAAGTCATATGCTTGATATTTTAGTTATGACTATGAAGACTTACCTCATGGGCATAGGGTTAAGCACTAGTGAGTGATTTCATGGGCTTTTCCCCTTTTAGCTCCTGGAAGCTATTTACCAATCTTAACTGTGTTTAGTATAAATTTGTGAATTTAAAGACTCTCGTAAAGGGAAAAATTTTGTTATGGACCCCCCCCCATAATGTCAGCTCATGTATTCTGTATATTCTTAGTAGTGTAAAATACATAATTACAATTATTACTCTGATTTAACTATAAAGCCCACACATAAGTTAGGAATATACCGAACAATCAGAGTAACATAAAGTTAAGGAAATTTATTCTGTCATTACTCTGATTTAACTATAAGCCCACTCATAAGTTAGGAGTATACCAAACACTCAGAGTAACATAAAGTTAAGGAAATTTATTCTGTTAGATGAAATTTCCACTTACAATATAAATATGTACTGCTTTTTGTATTCTTTTTAATTTGGTAGGGTCATATCAACTTACTATTTACAAATGCCAGGGAGTCGTCTCTCTTTTCATGGGCCATAAGCATTGTTTATATCCAGTCCACTTCTGTTCCTGTCTCTAGTGATACATGTTACTTGTGACTGACAGTCAGGCTGTAGGCTAGTGGCATGTCAGACTCTGACTCCGATCACTTTGCCCAAGTAACTTTATGCCCTGCCTTACATGATCACACCAAACCTTGAACTTGTACTTGGGAATAAACTGATTGAGAAACTTTGCAGTCAGCTGGCAAGGTCAAAAGTGGTGGAATACAAACTACCCTTAGCATGTGAAGTCTGAATTTCAAGGAGGGAAAATTTCTGATATCTTCCCCCCTTTCCTCTCACTCATCTTGTACCTAAAAATTCATAAGTGTCCAGATTAAAAAATATAACACCCCACAGTGTACCTTCTGAGAAAAAGAGAAGCCAATACACAACTATTCAGAAATACATAAGTAAAAGCCCCAAATAATAAGATTTGCAAAAGTCATCTTTATGAACATTTCATGGTGGAGGATTTCACAGCCTATAAGAATTTATTAGTAGTCAAGAAAAGCTCTATGAATAAATTAGGCTAACTGTGAGACAATGTGTTAAGAAAGGACAGAACTATTTGCTCAAAAGCTCTGGAAAAGAGCTTAAATCGTGTTTGTTACACGTGGATTACCAATTCAGATAGAATTCACTCTTTTAACAAATGTTTATTGCTGAGCATGTGGTAGGCTGAAGTGAACAGCACAGTTATGGTCCCTGTCTCTCTGAGTTTACAGTGTAGTAGGAGACATGGTTAGCAAACAAGTGAACAAATGTACCACAAACAGACAGTGATGCCATATAGAATGCTGGGAAGAGCGGCTGAGCCCATTCTTTTTCTCTTACATACAGAGCTGACTCAATGATCCAATCTCTGATGTTTCATAAAATTCTTCTGGAGGTAAGAATGTCAATCATCTAGAAAAGGTCAGATAAGGTGATGTTTGGGAAATGAATCCTAAGATATGTATTCAAATGTTTTTTTTCTTTCATGTGATTGTTTCTAACACATTTATAAGATTATTTCTTTGTTGCTTTGTATGTCCCTCCCCCACAGTCTAACCCCTGCTTTCACTATATTTGATGGCGGTATAATTTGTGGAGGGGAAGGGGAAAAACAAATCATTTAAATAGGGATACAGGTGGACCCATTGCAACAATGAGATGTACAAGTCGTTATGTCGAAAAATGAACTTTACAACTTTGGTGGGGGGGAGAGGATTGGGTGGGGGGGGGTAGGGGGGTAGGATGGGAAGGGATGGGAAGGGGAAACAGAGGAGGAGGCTACAATGCTTGATAAGAAATGTACTCATTATCTTGCCCATGTAATTATAACCCCTCTGTACAGTATTTTCACAATAAAAAAAGAAAAGAAAAGAAAAGAATGGCAATCATCTGTAGAACATCAGCTCTGGAATAGAATTAGCCACAGCCAGAGAATTCCAGGTTAAGTGATTGGATACCTAAATGTCAGTTTAGGCTAATCAAATACCTCAAGCAGAGGTGTGTTGAGAGGCAATACAAGATAGTGGAAAGAGCAAGCTGGGGCATCAGATAAATATAGTACTAAATTCTGGTTCTACTATGTACTAGGCGAGTGTCCTTGGACAAGGCACTTGATCTCTCTGGGTCTGAGATTCTTTATATGATTTAAGGGGAAATTGTTCTTCATTCAGAGGGTTCTAGTCAAAACGAGCTAGTAAAATATATATTATCTTCCCATTGCTAAACATACTAAGTAGATGCTCGAAGAGGTAGCTATGATATGTGTCGAGAAATGTAGTTCCTCACTCTAAAAGATATCCATAGGCTACCATGATGGCAGGTTCTTCTGTGAAGCCAGCTGAGGCAATTTCTTTTTCCTCGTCTTTCTCCCCTTGAGATGAAAATCTATACTGTTACCCAAGATGAATGTGTTCCTAGCTGAGCTTTAAAGTGTTGACAAAAATATTTTGTGTACAGAATCTTAGTGGAACACATATATTAATTTTCTGGGCTCATTGGTCTTGTGCCTGCTGCAGTTTAGATTTGCTCAGAATACTTTCTAGCATCTTCTATGGTTCCTCTCTGGTGCTTGCTTGCTTTCCTCTGGGGTTGTGTGTAATCACAGCCCTGGCACGTAGAAGCTTTTACACATGGATTTGAATACAGATGGTCTCAAACAATATCAATCTGGCCTTTTCCTATAGTGCCAATGTCTGGTTTTATATTCGTTAATGACTTATCTCTCTCATCCCACTGATGGCGATGGCTAAGTGGTTGTTTTGTGCTAGACTCTGTTATGATCCTTTGTGTATGTTACCTTGTCTTCTTACCAGAACCCAGTGTGGATGCCGAGGAGACTGGGTGAAGCACACAGGTCCCATGTCTGAAAGTTAGTAGTCACAGCAGCTTTTCGAAGCAGCCTAATTTCTCTTTTACCCTGTATAGAAACCATCTTCCAGAGAAACATCTCCTTAAAACCTAAGGCAATTTTATTCCAAATGCTACACTTAGTAAATCCAGTGGCTACTTACACAAGTGTGTTTGTGTGTGTGTGTGTGTGTGTGTGTGTGTGTGTGTGTGTGTGTGTGTAAATAAACTATATGCATGGGGATTTCAGAACTCAGGGATCTCTGGGAAAATATTTAGTGTCCAAGGATTTCTGCAGGATTACTTTTAGGATGTAAGTTCTCTGGAACAGGAGTCCATTATTTTACTTATATTCAGTGCCTATCCATAGACTTGGAACTTTGTAAGTTTTCATCACTTCTCCTTAGATGAATAGATGAACAGAGGCTTTGAAATCATAGGAGAGCAGCCACAACCATAAAACAAACTGGAACATGAACAGCTCTCTAAAGAAAGGGCTACGGGATATCACAATGGGCCCAAGAGGCCTAAGTGCAAGGTCCAAGGCATCTTGGAAAGTTCAGCTTTCCATGCCTTGCAAGAGACACTGAGAGAACAATGCAGTGTTTGGGAGAAATCAAAATAACAGAGAGCCAAGACTGAGTGGTGGTGGTGAAGGCAGCACTAGAATTGCAAAGGTGCTCTGTGTCAGCTGATAAAAATAGCTTCAAACTTGGAGGCATCAGTGGACAAGAAGGAGGAGTGTGACGTTCACTTGTCTGAGCCAGGGTGTGTGGAAGGAAATAGAAGGCGACAGCTCAGTGGGACTCCATTCCAGTTTAAATACTACACCTCAGATGTTGAGGTATGTTTCATAGGAAGATACTCCCCAGAGGTGGAGACATACCATTCACTCACTTTTTGTATGCACACATTGATCAGTGATACAGACACAGCTACCGGCCAACTCCCTTTAACCTTACATGAAGCCCAGTTGAAAGTTTCAGTTGATGTGAGGCCAACAGAATAACATCAATGTAATCCGTGATAATTGCCATTCGTCAGGATCTCCCAAGGAGAAAGGTGACACCCTCAAAGTGGAACAATCCAAAGCGGGGTGTCATAAAGAGACTGTTGACTAAATACTTGTGAAGGAGAACCACAAGGGCCAACACAATGATTTAGAGAGATTAAAGTCACAGCTGTCACCATTTCTAGGCCTCAGAAACCATGGGAGAAGCATGGAGAAAGTTACCTTTAGGTGAACAGTAAGCTTTGGTCAAGGGACACAGATTACTGTGACTCTTCTAGGAATGAGCCAAGGAACCAAGCCCTATACCCACCATTTCCCTCCTTCTGGAACACTGCTTGACTCTTCCTTTAGCCCACTGTTCTGTTCATAGGTTTGTCCTCCTGGGCAGAAAGCCACCGGAGGGGAGGGACAGAGATTTAGAGAGACAGACAATAACTAAACAATCACTCCATTTGTAAACAGGGGAGGAGCTCTAATCCCAGGCAGAGAGCATATCAGGCATATTATATCAAACTGGAAAGTAATACTTTTATTTTGTTTCCATTGCATGCATTTTAACACAGCTTCTATTATGATAGATAGCACAGGTTTTCTATTTACTTAGAGATAACCTTTCTTTTTAGAATATGTAAGTCTAAAAAAGTGAGTCCATGTAAAGATATATAGGACACAAATAACAGCACAGGTGGAAAGGGGAAATAGCAAAGATAATGGAGTTGGTATGACTAATGTTTGAGAGAGCCTCCTAGAAGACGAGATGCTATTGACAGTACTTGAGCAAGGGGGTGATAGGATCAAGGCTCTAGATAGCTTGATGCACCTGCAGCATATACAATAGAAAGAGAGAGATGGGAGGTGAGAGTCCATAATGAAGAGCCAATGGGGCTGGAGCAGAAGGGTGGAGGGAAAAGAGTTGGGGGAGAAAGAGTAGAATCAGCATTATTTGGTAATTTATCGCATGGAGGGCAGCAAGCTGCAAAGCAAAAGATAATAGCTACGACCAAAATTGCCTCTAAACAACATCTATTACCAGGAATATTAGGACTGAAGTATGAAAACAATGAGACAACAATGAAGTCCTGTTGAACAGGTAGAGCACTGTGTAATTCATCTCCTGCGAGGCCATCTCTGATCAAAGAAAAACAAGAACATTTATCTAATGTGGGCCAAAGCCTGATGCTTCTCCAGGAACAGCTGGGGTTTGTTTTTCTGATTTGCAGCAGAAAAATTGGGAAGGTCATCCAGGCTTGGCGTCTAGCACCAGGAGGGCAATTTTCATGCCTTATATCAGCACCATAGTGGAGGTGTTTTTATAGTGTGCAGATACTTGGAATGTTTATTTAGAGCTTTGGAGTAAGCCAGGAGATCTATTTCCTGAAAAGACTATTTAGTTAGAAAAATGCAGTCAAATAGACATAATCATCCAAGTGTCACGTAAAAATAATTTGAAACTACAAGTTAGGAAATAACAACAGCTTATCAAGTTTGAAACAAAGCTTTGGCTCATAAGAAGTTTAAAACTCATTGCCCAATTTAGCTTAGATTAAACCCACACAATTGTACGTGTATGCACACAGACACACAAACAGACATACACAGACACAGACACACATATTTCCAGACTATGCTTCACTTGGATAACAATGTCTTTCAATTATCTCAAGTTTTAGCTCCCTGAGAGTTTTAACCATCATGCTTTCAAATGAATCAGTGACTCACAGGCATTGAGAGAAGGAAAAGACCCACCAGATTATCAAGTCTGTCCCAAAAGATATCCCTGCAGTTCCCTTTCAATTGCTTTATTCTGTTCCTGTTTTAAATGACTCCAGCAAGGGGACTCTTCATCAATCTAAGAGGCCCGTGGGAGCCCTTTCTCAGCCTAAGAGTCCTCATTTTAGAAAACATATTCTGATATGAAGTCTTGTTACACCACTTGCGTCTCCCAATGGGCCCTTTCTTCTTCTCTGCATTTATGCCCTTCAGCCCCTCCAGATGCCAGGAATGGCAATAGCATTCTCATCACTTACTCTCTTTTTTCTCTTCATCATTTTTTAAAAAAAAATTCTATTCTTTAATCTGAAGATCTCTGTGCCTTTATCTGCTTCTCTAGTCCACATCACCATAGTAACTGAAGGCTTTGACATGACTTCCATTTCAATAGAGCCTCTCAGACACCAGCCATTTGTCCTTATGACCTTCAGCTCTGGTCCAGAATGTTACTTTTTAAGGTTCTCGAGCATTTTAGAACTTCGTGGATGCCCAGGTACTCATCTGGTAGCCAGGGCCTGCCACAAAACGTATATATAATTACCAAACAATAAATGTGGGGGGCTGGAGGTCAATGTGGTAAAGGCCCTTACTTCTCCTGGATTACCATGAAAAAAAGAAAAGTTCTCTGTGTATTTCTCCAGGTTCAGAAGTGTTAGAAAGAACACAGTGTCAAGAATCATTCACTTCCAAACCACTCTAAGCTTCTGGATCTTGATGAATATATTTGCCAAAAGAAGAAGTTAGATAGCATGCCATCAGAAGAATACTTTGTTCACAAACATACCATGGCAGTTTCAATTTGAAGAAATAATACCAATGGCCTTATCTCAGGCTGCCGGTTTCAGCAAAAGAAAGCACAGGATGCCTAATTACATTTGAAATGCAGATAAATGAACACTGGGTAGTGTAAGTATCTCCTTGATGCAATATTTGGGACATACTTAGGTTTTAAAATTGCTTTTTCTCTCCCCTCAGGTTCAAATTTAACTGATAAACTGGACATAATGGCACATGCCTGTAATCCCAAGTACTTGGGAGGCTGAGTTAGAAGTGTATCTTGAGCCAGTTAAAGGCCAGCCTGACCAACCATGTAGACTTTTACAAAACCAAAAATGCTGTTTCATATTTTACCTGGTCATTCCACTCTCTTTCTCACCTTGAAGTCATCATCTTCCCTGATGGTTAAGCACCTAGCCTATCAGGTACCCTGATAGATTTGTTTAGAGCTCCCGTCCAGATAGTTCCAATGTGCAGAATTACTTGCTCCTCAAGGTTACTTAACACTCCAAACATAACCAAATGAGAAACTACTGAGACTTGAACCCCCCGCCACACACACAGAGTGAAAACATAAACTATAGATTGGAAGAAAATATAGTCAAAAGAGAAGTCTCCACACAGGCTGAGAAGTCTCCACACAGACTGAGCAATAATATAGCCAGAAGAAAACTTATGCAGCTGAGCAGTTGAAATGAGGCCATCACAAATCAAGTTCTACCATGAATATAAAATACATACCACAGTTAAAAGACTTCCTTAATAATTTTTATATTGATACATTATAGGTACACCTAGATAAATTAGATAAATTTCAACAAATGAAGAGATTAAAAACAATTATTACCAGTTTCATTTACTTTCTTGTCTTGTATTTGTAGGTATGTGTCTGTTTTATTTTTCTGCTTTGCTTGTTTTGAGTCAGGATCTCACCAGGTACCCTGGACTGGACTGGTACTCACTATATATTCCAGACTGACCTCAAACTCACAATTCTCCTGCCTTAGCCTTCCAAGTGCTGGGATTATAGGTATGGGCCACAACACCTGACTTATTTTGCTTTCTTTTTTAAATATTAATTTTATTTATTGTTTATGTGGTACTGAGGAATTGAACCCAGAGCCTCATGCATGCTGGGCAAGCCCTCTACCACCGAGCCACCTTCCCAGCCCCTCATTTTGCTTTCTTAATATGGCTACTTTTTAAAGGGCTGGGAAGGTGGCTCGGTGGTAGAGTGCTTGCCTTGCATGCATGAGGCCCTGGGTTCCATTCCTCAGAACCACAAAAGCAGAAAAAGCCCGAAGTGGCGCTGTGGCTCAAGCAGTAAAATGCTAGCCTTGAGCTGAAGAGCTAAAGGACAGGGCCCAGGCCCAGAGTTCAGGCCCCACAACTGACAAAAAAAAAAAAGGCTACTTAAAAAAAATTAAACCACTAATGTGCCTTGTAGTGTATCTGGTGCACATTAACATAGACTATAGCTACAATTCCTCTAAATTAATGACCAACAATAGAACAGAAAAAAAATGGAAAAAAGTCATGAAAAAGGTGCTCCATAGAAGAAACATAAACCAAATGAGAAGGCGTTCCATATCACAGGCCACCTAAACTATTTACAAACTCAAATTGTATCAAAGTGTCCTTTTGTATCATCAGATAAGCAAAACAAAAGAACTCTGTATTTACCGTTGGCCAGAGCTTGCAGCATTGGGAACTCTTGTTTACTGCCAGAGGGAGTAACAATTGGTAGAAGCACTTTAGAAAACAATTTGGCATTGAGCTATCAAGCTGAACATGTGTAGAGCTTGTGAACTGGCAGGCCCACATCTAGCTATCTGCCTGAGAGCACTCTAGCTCCTGTGTGCTGTGAAACATGTACAGAGATGCTTTTAGCAGTGCCATCTGCCATACCAGAATCTGGGAATGACCCAAGTTTCCACTAACTATAGAATGGTTAAGCCAGCTGTGGTATATTTATATGATGAAATCTATCCAGAATCATTAAAAAGCAGCAGCTGGGAGTGGTGGGAGCTGTCTATAATTCCAGGTACTTAAGAGTGGGAAGCAGGAGGATCAAGACACTCAGGCCAACTGAGGCAGAAGTAATACAAGAAAGAAAGATAGAGTTGGAGGTATATCTCAGTCACAAAGCATCTGTCTAAGTGCTCTGAGTGCAAATGCTGGTACCAATAAAAAAAAATGAAAAACCACACAAACAAAAAGAAAAGTTCACTCACAACTCAAGTGCTGACTGTGAGGGAAAGAGCCATGGGTCAGTAAGGAACAGGGAGAGGGCACCATCCTGTTCTAGTTCTTCAACTGGGAGGCCGGCCACAGGTGCTTGTTATCCTCTGATTTAAACTGTAAAAAGACATAGTATATCCTGACTTTAAAGTCTGATATTTTAACATTTTTAGAGAATGTTAAATAAAAAAGCATAATTCATCGTGTTAACCATAATGTCAGAAAAGCTGCCTTTTATTTGATGTTTAATGATATTTCTCAATGAGACAATGTCCTGCTGAGCTTTGCTCTACAACTTGGTTCATTTCCTATCTTTCTTGTATCCTATCTTATGCAGTCTCCAGAGTCATCTGCCTATCTGCCTACCTATATAGCTATTATTTATATATAATATGCAAAATATATACACACACATATATAAGTATGTTATATATCAAAACATCACATTATATATCCTAAATATACATAATCTTACCTCAATAAATATAATATATATTAGATACATATATGTGTATATATTATATATAACCCTTGGAAGAATAAGGCTTTGCTGTGCGTGTGTCTTGATTCATCTCTGCCACTTTCTTCAAGGACACACAGTCTTACAGGAAGGAGACCCTCATTCCCACATGAGCACTGAGCACATGAGCCCTGGGGAACTCAGTTTCCCCAGACTCCTCCACTGTCCTTCAATCAGACATCTTGTGCTTTCCTCATTTCAGCTATTATCAGGGTTGATGAGTGGTAGGTAGCTGGAGATGTCCTGGGAAGGACATCTACTATTCTTGGAAGTATACAATAAATAAAAAGGCACAGATTTACTGAGCTGTGTGGGTAGTTTCCACAGACTATTCTGCAGTTTTCAGCCCACACTCAGTCAAGGCAGTAAGAGGTCACATTTAATGAACCTAATAACTAGGACCCACTTTCTGGGCCCAAACACAAATGTTTTATATATCCCTTTCCATTAAAATACCTAACTCTCCACTGGATATAGTTACAGTATCAGGCATAGTTCAGCTTTTTTAGGTTAGGAAAAGTCAACCTATATTGATATTTCCACTTTCATGTTCATTGCAACACTACAGCTAAGATATAGAAACTATCTTAAGTCAGAAGGGGGTGAATATACAAGATAGAATCATTCGGTCTTAATAGGGAATTTCTGCTGTTTGTAACAACATGGCTGAACTTGGAGGACATGATGTCAACTCAAATAAATTCACGTAAGAAGATGAAGAAGTCACAGGAGCCGAGAGCAAAATTATAGTTACAGAGGGATGGAAGTGGGGGCAAGGAGATTTATTTATTTTACTTTTTATTTGGGTTTAAACTCAGGGCTTTGCATTTGCTAGGCAGATGCTCCACTACTAAGCCACAAGTCCAGCCATTTTTTGCACTGATTACTCTTGAGATAGGTTCTCACTGTTTGCCCAGGACCATGTTGGACTAAGATTTGCCTATTTTACATTTCCTGTTATAGGCTGACAGATACATGCCATCATGCCCACCTTCTTACTTTGAGATGGATTCCCATGGACTTTTCCACCTTGGCTAGAATGAAACTCTGTTTCTCGACATCTCAGCCTCTCAGGTAGCTAGGTTGAGAGGCACATACCATTGTGCTCATCTAGTGGTTGAGAAGGGGTCTCACAATATATACTTGGGTTAGCCTCAAACCACAATCCTTCTTCTCTCAAGTAGCTAACATTACAGTTGCAAGCTACTGGTACAGGGCTTAGAGGAGCTGTTGATTAATAGCTACAAACTTTCACAGATAGGCGAAATAAGTTCTGGCATTCTACTGAATGATATCATTATAGATAATGTACTGTATATTTCAAAACAGCTAGCAAAAAAAGGATATTAAATACTTTTACCCCAAAGAAATGATAAATGTTTGAGGAGACAAATATGCTTATCGAGATTTCAACATTACACAATGCATACATGTGTCAAAACATCACGTGGTACCCCCTAAATATGTGTCAGATAAAATATAAAGGGTGGAAATTTCCAGTTATAAGATGAATTAATGCTGGAGACATAATGTAGAATATGATGACTATAGTCAATCATAATGTACACGTGACACTGAGAATAGATCTCAAGTGTTGTTCACACACACACACACACACACACACACACATATACACACACACAAAATACCAGGGAGAGATGATGGACATATTAATTAGCTTGATTGTGATGATCACTTCACAATGTAGACCAGAACAACATATACCAAAACATCATATTATAAAGCTTAAATATACACAATCCTACCTCAATAAATCTGAGGAAAAATAAGCACCTTAGATTTTTATCTTTTTAAAAAATAAATGGTAGCACCTGCAGCATGTGAGCCATCTTCTCCTTGAAAACATTAATTCCACCTGAGGAAACCTGAGGACTTGCTTTCTGCAGGCAAATTACTCTTAGCAACAAGAGCGTACAGGTGTGCTAATGTCATCGATCCTGAGCCGGATCTCTGTGGTCTGTACAGTACCCAGGGCCCCTGTCTTCTCTGGGTAAAGCCCAGCTCCAGGACATGGAGAATCAATGTACAAACTGTTCGTTATTCTCACTGTGGAGCGGAACAATTACTAAAATCTATTTGCTAGTAAATGTGCCTTGTCTTGTAAATCATTGGGTCGTTAACCTTACCCATTGCAATGTGCTGTCTCCATCCAATTCAATTAAAGTACAGGGTGAGGTAATACTTAAGAATATATTTTAGGAAAAAGGATTTACTATTATAGTATATATCCTCATAAATTAAGCAATCTGTTGATTCCTGTTTTGCAAAAGGAACACCATATGATAAATACAAGGCAGAGAAGAAACAAAGGGAATGACTCAAGAATCGTTGAAGGACTAGAGAGGAGGGGAGAACAGAATCTGAAGCCACAAACAAACCTCCTTTGGGCTCTCCATCATTCTCTTCCTCCAGCATGGCTTCAGAATTTGGGGACCAAGCAGAAGATACACTTGGACCATTTGTGACTGGAACTATACCTTTATGAAATGGAGATGCCTGGATAGGGCAAAACAGCCCTCTACCTAGTCCAACCTGGTATATTGTTACTATAGTAGAAACATTTGATGTCAACAGGTCAAAAGCTCTGAGTCCTTGGAATGATTCTCTCCTTCCATGTATTGTGACAGCCAGACCCCAGACTGTAGCACTCTTCAGTTTTCTCCCTGGCTCTTGTTTGAGGGGTTAGGGAGAGATAAAGTAGGAAATTTTGCTGATAGGGAATATTTCTCAAGACTCAACAATATCTTCCCAAGATTAGTTAATGCAGATAAGGGTTTCCCCCTCTCTTCCCCAGGGCCTTGGAGCGCCCATCATCTTTTCCCTCCAACCTGACCACCTCCTAAACAGCACATTCTTACTTATCAGATATACTATAGAAGATTCTGCATAGGTCTATGGTTCTGAGGAGACCTTGTAGAAGAAAAAACACAAATGCTCAGGAAGCCTAGAGCTGAGGACCATACTGGAAATGCATGATTCATTCTTCCCATAATGCTGCCTTTCGGCAGATCTCGAATTCTCACTTAAGCACATCCACATTTACTTTGCTTTGGGGGTAGCATCTTCTTTGTGGGAGACAGATTTTTCATAAGATCAATGGCAGGAAACTATTCAGCAGATCCAATGATTTAAAGACAGCAGATTATAATGACCCATGGACATAGCTCCTTTCACTCCCTGTCCAAAGAGCTGCGCTGATGCATCACAGGAATTTAAAAATCTTGTAAGAATTTTTTTAGTTTAAAAACTTTTACTTATTTATTTTTGACCACGCTTGGTTCAAAATGGTGTGGAATAAATATGCAAATAAGGTGGGCTTACTAAAGCTATCTATTATCATAACGCCCCAACTCAGTAGCTAACACACACACATATTATCTTACAGTTCTGCAGGTCAGACGTGGAATGCAGGTCTGGAGGCAGTCTGGGGGGCAGTCACTCTCCCCACTCCCGTGAGACTCATCTCCAATTAGTCACTCAAAAACCAGAAGTGGCCCTGTGGCTCAAAGGGGCAGTAGAATGTTAGCCTTGAGCAAAAAGAGCTCAGGGACAGCACCTAGGCCCCAAGTTAAAGCCTTAGGACCAAAAAAAGAAAAGAAAAGAAAAAGATGTAGAAAGAGGGCCTCTAGCATCTGAGAATGGCCCTCAGCAGGAAGCCCTTGATGTGGGCACTCAAACTAAAGAAACAAACTCACTCAACAACTTGAAAGAAGAAGGAACAATCTCCCCTATGGTCTCCACAAAGACAGCTCTGCCAGCAAGCTTGGTTTTAAGAACAGGGGTTATACCGTGGGGGAGGAACATACCAAAGAAACAAAAAAATCACATAGTACATTATAAATATGTTAAAAACAACAGCAAGAAAGAAAAAACCACTGTGTCCCTATCTTGGGGCTCATTTTGCTTAGCATCATCTTATATGGTCATATGTACATAGCTTTTGACCCATTCTGCTTGTCCTAGACATATACTAGTTATTGTAAATAAGGGAAACCATGGGATCTATGTTTCTTTTGGCCTGGCTTACTTCACTTAATATAACTTTTTCCAAGTCTTTCCATTTCTTAACAAACGGCACAATGTCATTCTTTCTGATGGATGCATAGAATTTCATTATATATATAATATATTGTATATATATAATATGTGCGTATATACACACACACACACACACACACCATATTTTCTTCATCCATTCATCTACTGATTCCAGTGCCCTGCATCTTGTATATATATTTTTCTAATTTGGGGAAGGGAAGGGAAATAAGAAAATGCTTAAATAAGGATACAGGTTGCCCATTGCAACAATGAGATGTACAAGACCATGTTGAAAATGAACTTTACAACTTGGGGCAGGGAAGAGAGGAGTTGGGGTGGTGGGGAGGGAAGGGATTGTAGGGGGAAAACAAAAGAGGAGGTAACAATGCTCGATAGGAAATATACTCATTACCTTACTCATGTAACTGTAACCCCTCTGTACAGTATTTTTACAATAAAAAACATTAAAAAAAACAACCTTGGTTTTAGCCTCCAGACCTGCATTCTGCTTCTGATCTGCAGAACTGTAAGATAATGTGCGCGCGCGTGTGTGTGTGTGTGTGTGTGTGTGTGTGTGTGTGTGTGTGTGTGTGTGTGTGTGTGTTAGCTACTGAGTTGGGGCATTATGATAATAATAGATAGCTTTAGTAAGCCCACCTTATTTGCATATTTATTCCACACTATTTTGAACCAAGTGTGGTCAAAAATAAATAAGTAAAAATTTTTAAACTAAAAAAATTCTTACAAGATTTTTAAATTCCTGTGATGCATCAGCGCAGCTCATTGGATGGGGAGTTAAAGGAGCTGCGTCCATGGGTCATTATAATCTGCTGTCTTTAAATCATTCTGTGATCTGCTGAATGGTTTCCTGCCATTGATCTTGTGAAAAAATCTGTCTCCCACAGAGAAGATGCTCCTGGCTTCTAACTGTGATCTTCAGATCTCAGCCTCCTGAGTAGCTAGGATTACAGGTGGGAACAGATGTGAGTCACCTGCAACCGGGACTTTTCCTACATTTTAAAGCCAGTAACAGCCCAGGTTCCAACTCACTCCTGTCTTTGTGGATTCTAACTCAGCTATAACCAGTTTTCTTGCTGCCTTTCAGTGTATCTGATCAGATGGATCCTCCCAAACAGATATCCTGGGGTGTCCATAACTGTTACCAGGTTTGTAAAGTGCCTTTTGCCTAGGAAGGTGACATAGGTTCTGGGGACTAGGACATGGACCTTGTTTTTATAGGTAGGAAGTGTTATTTGGCCTAGCAAATAAGAGCCCGCTCATACCACAGAAGGCACTTTTCAAGGATGAGAGATGAACATCAAACCACTTTATCCCTTCTCCTCCCTCTCCCTTTCAACATTTTCACTCTACTTTAAGAACAAAGTTTGACTATTCGCCACAATCAGGTTAAGCACTCAATAAAGGTAAGCTGTTTCGTGAGCATGGACATCACATTATTAGTGTTTCTTCCAACCAACTCTCTACTCAAGCAAGTGGCTTGTCCCTGTAAAAATTGGTATATCTACCCAGTTAAAACAGAAGGAAGATGGAAATTTCAAAAGGTATTTACTTTGCCTTTGTAATTTGATTCACTGCCAATACCTGAGGAGTCACATCAAATGAGATGATAGAATTTGTGGAAATAATATATGAATTATATGAACACGGGCCCCTCTAGTTGTTCAGCAAGTACTCTATTGCTGAGCCACGCTGACCCTCCAGCCCAGTATTGTGTGTGTGTGTGTGTGTGTGTGTGTGTGTGTGTGTGTGTGTGTGTGTGTGTGTGTATGTGTGTGTTTCAAGAATAAAGGTCAATATTTCTTTTCTATAAAGGATCAGAGTAAATATTTCAGGTTTAGTGGAATATACAGCTTTGGTTATGATCTCTCAAGTCTTCAGCTATAGTGTGATTGCATTCATCAATGACACATGAGGCTGTGGATCCTCAAAACCTTACTCTGGAAAGCAGACAGCTGGCATGATTTTAATTATAAGTTACCATAGTTGGCGGACCCCTATTTTAGGCGGGCATCTAAACAACTCAGGTTTAGTTCTGACGATGAAATCCTTAGACAGAATCCTCTAGTGAGCTGAACATTTGTTTCTCAGAATTCACATATTGGAAACAATCTTCAAAGTCCTATGTTAAGTAGGAGTAGGAGTTGGCATGCTTGCTCTGTGGTGCTATGTTAATGAATACCTTCTGCCAATGGCCAGCGTAGACTTCCAAGCCTCATGAGCAAAATAAACCTTTATTCTTTATAACTTACCCAGTCTCTGTAATATTCAGCAGAGTATTGAAAGAAATAACGGATCAGCTTTTATCATCCTTAAAAGCATTTTTCAATAAGCATTTACCCCAGTTGCATGCACCAAAATTGTAACCCAAAAGTCACATAGATGCTTGGCACATATTCAAAAAGCTCATAGCAAATGTGAGGTGTTTTGCGAACTGAGGAGTTCTCTTTAGGGCATGAGGTCAGCATCTGCTTACATCTGGCGAGGCCTTCCTTTTGCCTCAACTTAACAGAGGGCACCACATGGCCACACAGAGCAAACATGCTGGAGGAAGAACTGGGGGATTTTTTTAAGACAAGTTACATCACTTCTCTGCCTTTGTTTCCTCTTCAAATATACGGTTCTAGTGATATGTATTTCATGAGAACTAAAAGAAGTCAGCTTATAAGGGCAGCTATTCCAGAGCCTGCTTCCTAGAAAATACAAGGTCATCACCATCGCCACGGCCTGTCATCACACAGAGACCTACCAGAGATCAAAAGATTCTGTTTCTTGTAATAAAATATTAACTCCGAATCTATGGAGAGAAATTGCCAGAGGAAGCTACTTAATTTTCCTCTGAGTTGAAGCAGGCTTGGTGCTTTTAGCATCCTGAAAAATAGTTTCAAGATAAAAGTGACTGAATAAATCTATCCTCTGGCTTACAAATTGGAGGCTAATAAGTTGGGTTAATATTAATTCATGTTCAAATATTTCCTATTGTAGATCAACGTAAATTAAAATTAAAATTATGGCATTTGAGCCACAACCTCTCAGATAACCGTAGCTCACTGCTAGATAGAAGGATGCTACACACTGTCATGTCTTTACAGTCTGGAAGGCATGTGAGTGCCTTACCTGTAACCTAAACTTGAGATGTTGTGTTTTACGACAACCCCAGCCTCTCATGTCATGATCTCACCGCCATCAAGACATTTGGAGGAAGAAGCCTTATCTCTTCAAAAACATATGGCCAGTTCCCAGAATAAATGTCATCCAAGGCTGCCAACAAATGATGTAAGGAGACAAGTTAACTGCAAAATGAGATGTTTGCTTCCTTCCTTGGCAAACGTCACATACAGAAGCCGAGACTCTGATTACCCGCACACAGAATGCTTCTTCAGAAGCACTCATTGATTTTGAGGACTATTATTAATACTCATTACTAAGCATCCCCTAGGACAGATGCAGTCATAGGTGATTATGGGAGACACCTCGATCTGAGGGGCAAGGGGAATGGCTTGGGTGAGACAGGAGGTTTTCTCTTCCATAATCAGTCAAACAACAAAGCACAGCAGAGGCCAGGCTAGCTGGTGTCCTGAATAACTATATCATGCTGTGCTTCTCTGTATGGTGCTCTTGAAACAACATCAAGTTTGGGTAGATGACTCCACCATTCTATGCCTCCGAAAAGAGGAGGTAACTCTGGCTGATGTACTTCAGCATTTTGGGTAGAGTGACTTTGTTCTGAACTTTGAGTACATGAGTAATTAATAGACAAGATGAATTTTGTAACATGTCATTTGAATTTTTTGAGACTGAGTCTTGTTACATGACTGAGGCTGGACCTAAACTCACAGTCCTGCTTGCCCTGACTCCCTCGTGGTGGTATTAAAGGCACATGCCACATATCTCACTGCAAATATGAGTAAGAAGTAAAAAGTGATCATTTAAAGACATAAATAAGATCATATCACTTTCTAGCCTCCAAATCTCTGTCTGTTCATCTGACACAAAACCAAACTCCCTATGTGGCTTTCAAGTCTCTGCAGTTTGGCTGGTCTTTCTCTGTACCTGTCAACAATCATTCCCTCATTTCTCCCAACTTCTTGGTCCTTGACAACCACTGTACCACTTTCTATCTCGGGAGACTTGCTTCTTTGAGCAATCATAGAATGCATTTTCTTTGTGATTGGCTGGTTTCACTTGGCATAACATTATCAAGGTTTGGCCATGTTGAAATGTAAACCAGTACTTAATTTCCATGGCTGACTCACATTCCATTACATGGACACACTGTGTTTTGTTTATATCCTTCATCAAGTGGTAGACATTTGGGGCCGTTTCCAATTTGGACCTATCATATTAATGTTGTTTGCACATTTGTGAATATATCAGTTTGCATATATGGGTTTTTAAGTATGAATCAACAGGTAAAATTACTTGCTCATAATATAACTTGATGTTTCACTTTGTGTGTGTGTGTGTGTGTGTGTGTGTGTGTGTGTGTGCTGGTCCTGACTCTCAGGACCTGGGTGCTGTCCCTGAGCTTTTTTGCTCAGGGTTAATTAAAGAGTTTCTAAAGTCTCACAAGCTTTCCTGACTGGGCTGTCTTCGAATCTTGATCTTCAGATTTCAGCCTCCTAAGTAGCTAGGATTACAGGCATGAACCACCAACACGCAGCAATATTTCACTTTTTGGACAATCACTGGACTTTCTTCCAAAGATACTGCACCACTTTCCATTTCCACTAGCAGTGTATGAGAGATCCAGTTTCTCCTCAACCTTACCTGCTCATGGCTATTGACTTATAGTTGTCTTAATGGGCATGAATTTGTATTTCCTATAGCTGATAATGATGAGCATATTTTTATGTGGTTCTTGGCCATTTGTATTACATTTGCTTTAGAGAAATATCTATTTGGGTCCTTTATTTATAATTTAGTTATTTATCTCTTCAATGTTGGAAACATTCTTTATATTTGCAAGCCCTCTATTAGATAATGATTTTTAAAGTATTGTTTTTTCTCCCATTCTGTAAGTTATGTTTCATTTTCTATGATATCTTTTAGCACTACTTTTTAAAATTTGATGAAATGCAATTTATCTCTTTCTCTTGCTATCTGTCTATATCTATCTATCTATATATACTTGCATACATATTTGGAAGTCTCTCAGAAGAAAGAAGAGAGAAAGGATAGAAAAATATTTAAAGATATAATGGCTAAATTTTACTCCAATTATTTTTTTAATATACCCACAAATCTATAAGTAGGTGCTCCGTAACAGCAGGTTGTAGTTCCAAGGATCATCCTATCTTGAGGACACACCATGAATATTCATGATGCATAGAGTTCAGTTCTATACTGTAGATTCTTAATCATTCTTTTCTTATAGCACCAGCCAACTCCCACTGATGTCATGTTGCCTTTCAATGAATCTCAAACTTTCACTTTCTTATTCCAATGAAGCTTATTTTCTTCTACCTTGCTTTATGGAGAGACCATTTACTTTGGAGGAGGTAGATTTTTCACAAAACTAAGGGGCAGAGAAAACCTCTGCAGATCACAGAATGATTAAAAACAAACACTGACTGTCACAGGACTGACCGAGAGTCGATGTGGGTATCAACGGAGCTATATAAGGCACTTGTGGGAATTTGAGGTTTTTGTTGTTTGAAATTTAGTTTGATTTTATTTATTTATTTATGTTTGACCATGCGTCATCAAATTACATGTACTTAATCTGTATATCTAAGATGGTCAATGGATTGTAAGATGAAGTCAGAGATTCCTAGCACTCAGAAAGACAAGTAAATAATAATTCAATATGAAGACACACACAGAGGCCACATGAAATGAAGGCGGAGATCTGAGTGCTATGCCCACAAGACAAGCAACATCAAGGAATTTTGGGAAGCCGCCAGCAGCTAGATGAGGCAAAGAACAAACTCACCTCAGAGCCCCCAACAAAAATGCCCTGATGACACCTCCAGAAGCATGAGAGAATACATTTATGTTGTTTTAAGCCAACACTGTAGTTTATTATAGTACCTCTGGGAAATAAAGCATTCTGAAGCTTTAATTTCTCTGCTTTTTTTTTTCCTTTCCCTAAATAAATTAGTTCCTTTGGAGAGGACTTCTGAGCATTCTTTTTATGCCAAAGCCAAAGATTGGGACAGAGCTATCACTGCTTTAGAGTGACACCTTGCATATGTGCAGGATGTTGGGCTCGGTGATGGATGCCTCTGGCCTTCGGGGTTTGCCTCCCCTAGCGCATGATCTAACCGTGTTCTGAGAATCTCAACCTGAAGATCTGGGAACAGCTCTGCTTCAGTTGACCTGGGGCTGAATGGCATGAGGGAACTTTGACATTCTGGCAATATTCTCTAGAATTTATCTCTACAACATGGAACAGGAAGGAGCAAGTAGGTCCTGACTCAAGTATTGCAGATTCTCTTTGTTCTACCAAGATTTGATAGGTTTTTCTGACACAGTGAGATCTTTATTTGATGTGTGTTCTTAGGATAATTTTCAATGAACTTAAAGGATTGATTTTTATTCATAAAAACGAGTTATGGTTTTTCAGGCAAGACATATATAGAATTCCTTACATAGTATTCAGATAGTCATTTCCATTTCCATTCCTTTTCACCTCTCTGTTCCTTGACAAAAAGCATCTACTCCAGACTTACCCCTGCATCAGGATCTTTGCACTTATGAGTCTCTCAGTCCAGAAAGTTTTTCTACCTAGAAATAGATACTGTTGAATAGCATACTACATTTTTAAATAGTTGGGTTAAACCAAAGAATATTTTATGCATGAAAATTCCATGAAGTGCACTTTTTACTACATACAAATAAAGTTTTATTGAGACACAGTTATTCCCATGGACTTCCTTTTTGTCTCTGGCTGCTTTTATACAGCAGAACTGAGTAGGGATATACTACCTTAAAGTCTCTGGTATAAATAAGCTCCTGAAGTTCATAGGCATTGTGCCATTCACAAGAACAATCTGACACCAAATAGATGCTTGATAACTATTTGTAGAATAAATTAACTACTAACCACATTTTAATTGATATTTAATAGCAAGATTAAATTGTGCTATTATTAATATGTATATTAATAGCAGCTTAATTTATTTTTAACAAAACATTAGAACTCAACATTTGCAGAGATTGTCAAGAAATGTTAATATGTATAACTGATAAATATCTATAATATTTATTATTCAGGACAACATTTTCCTGAGTACTTAGTGCATGTCATACTTAGTACCAGGGCTTATATGGCCCTCAATTGGCCCTTATAATTAATTATAAACCATTAACATTCTGTAGATCTTATAGTCCCCACCAAAGTCAATTCACAGTACAGTGTATAGTACTAGTACAACCTATCACAGTAAGATTCTTAAAAAATAACAATGCATATGTTTTATAAATCAGCAAAAATCAGTTGCCTCATCTTCACTTCTTTGGGGTGAAGAAATGCCAGCCAGAGGTAGAGGGAAGCATGCTCACGAAGGGATTGTTCAAACCCATTTCCTTGAGGCAAGGCATGAAGTTCATTGCATCTGACCCCACCACAGCAGCCGGCTTGGGTAAGGATTTTTCATCTTTCATCTGTGCTTTTCACACTCTCCATTAATAAATGACACATTTAGGCATAGGACTTAAAAGATTTCTTGAATATAATCTGCTGTTGATAAAAGAGGGTTCTGACTAAGAAACTAGCAGAGCTCTAAGGACAGACACAGGCCAAAGAATCGGATTTGGACAGGAACCTCTTAAAGGATGCCATTGCTTGGTTCTTTGAATTAATGAGCAAACAATCTTAGTCAATTTTGATTCTGAACTAGGATGGAAATTTACGACTAAGGTATCCAGGCACGTGTGTTCAGGGATGATGACTGTTACCTTATATTGGCTGAGTGTCCTTCCACAGGCAGTGGAGCTTGAGGGGTGGTGGTCAGAACAATGTCCCCCAATGTGTAGGCCATAATCTTTCAAATCTGTGGATGTGAGGCTGTATGGAAAATGGAATTTGATTGCATTTGGAGTATCCTGATGGGCCCAATGTAATCATAAGAGTTCCTAAAAGTGGAAGAGAGAGGCGGAACAAGAGTCAAACGGCAGAAGATGAAAGTTAGAGAAATTACAGAGGAATGCATGGGCCTTAAATATGGAGGAAAGGGCCACAAGCCAAGAAATGTAGATAACCTCAAGAAGCTGAAAAGGACAAGGAACAGATACTCAGCTAGAACCTCCAGAAAGATCTATATCCCTGCTACCACCTCGATGTTGGCCCAGTGAGACAAATCCCAGAAGCAAGGTGGGAAGACCACATACTTGGATTTTAAACCACTAAATTTGTGATAATGGTTCCAGCAGCCATAGGAAAGTAAGGGCTAGAGCATGAGAGAGGAGAGGAGCTCAGCTTTCTTGCCTGGAAATGTTCAGAGCCCTCAGAGACCACTCCTTCTGGCATGCGGTCAGAGAAAGCAGGTGTATACCACTCCAAGTACCCTTCCCAGACACTTGAGGGTCCTTCTTACCTCTCAGCTGCAAAACAGAAAGGTCACAGTGTATTCCCAATACTAATTGAATCCTCTAAATGAGAGACAATTGAAGAGAAAAACAATTAACAAAGCTTCGACTTCTGATTCAAGTAGCTGGTGTCCTTGAGGCCCAGGAAAATAAACAGATTTTGGAATCTGCTATGTATCACACTAAGGGTGACACAAAAATACTACGTAATACGGATTCCCTTTTTCTCTTTAGTCCTTGTTCTGGAGCCTGAAAGACTGGACGTAAATGAGCCAAAGCTTCTGGATCTGAAGAATGTAGCTTGGGAATGGCCCTTGCCATCCTAGCCAAATACTCAGAGAAAACATTCAGGTGATTTTTTTTTTGATCGTTTCAGTATAAAGATCAAGATCTAATGGAGGAGAGAGTTTGCTGCTCTCTGACCTTGGCTGTGTGGTTTTCCCCATCTCCTGTCAGGTTTACACTAACAACAAACAATTGTGGATGAGCTGGAACGCGAGCATGCGAAGGGCAGACGGCAATGACATAACTCTGAGGTAAGATGGAATGGAACCGGAGAAAAGGCAGCTTTTCTATCCCTGCCTGGGGAAGATGGAGTGGTTTCCAGAGAGTTTTAATGGCTGACTGGCGGGGCCAGGCACATCTGTCTGTGAGCTGTGATATCCCAGGCAAGCTGTTTGGCTACTGGGAGCTTGGTGTCAGGCTCTCAGGAAGTTACAGCTTCCTGCAGAGGGCTGGCCAGGAGCCCTGGAAGGGCTTGTTCGCTGCCAAGACAGAGCACCATCAAGTTGGCTCCAATGAAGAGAAGCCGTGTGAGAATATACTTAGACTCAAATAAAACCCAAAGATAAGAGACTTAATGAGTTCTGGATTCTAGAGTCTAGTTCATTCCATCAAGTTACTATTTTTTTTTCTTTTTTGGCAATTGTAGGGCTTAACCTCTGGGCCTGGGTGCTGTCCCTTAGCTCTTCTGCTCAAGGCTAACTTGGGGCCACAGTTCCACTTCCAGATTTTGAGTGGTTAATTGGAGATGAGTCCTACAAAGACTTTTCTGTGCAGGCCGGCTTCGAATGGTGATCCTCAGATCTCGGCCTCCTGAGTAGCTAGGAACATATGTGTCTATAAAAATCTGCACACCTAGAACACATCCCCTCTCCCACTCACCCTTCCAAAAACACTTTCAGCATGCTTCACCTGTTCTATTTTCATACATGCTAACAAACTACTTCAACCACATTTACTCTCTTTCGCTCCCTTCATTAGGTTAGTCCTTCCCTACCAGCACACCCACCCTCTTCCATGGAGCTTGTTCCACTTTGGCATCATTGAGATATCTATTTGTCAGTGTGTATTAATTGTACCAAAGGCACCACCATGATGCTCCAAGTGTATATATACTAAACCTTACTCAGATCAACCATCTCTACTGCTTTTTCCCTCTCTGCCCTCTGGCAAGGCTCCTATTGATTAATAGAACAGCTTTTCTTGAGCCTCTTTAGGCCCACTTTATACACAGTTTCAATGTATTTCAAAATTATTTGCCCTTCATCTTTTTTTTTCCCCTCTGTCTCCTCTTCCCTTAGGCTCCAATATAGAACCACAGAGTCATGTTCTATGGATATACATATAAAATGTCTGTCTGTCTATCTGTCTGTCTGTATGTCTGTATGTATGTATATGTATCTGTCCATTAATATATGTCTTTAGGTCTAGCATCTACATAGGAATGAAAACATGTAATATTTGGCTTTTTGATCTTGGTTTATCTTGCTCAACATGATGTGCTCCAAGTCTATCCATTTTTTTGAAAATGGAATGGTTGCATTTTTCTCTAGGACTGTATAATATTCTGTGGTATATATGTACCATATCTTCTTTATCCATTCATCTGTTTGTTGTTGGACTCCTTGCCTGATTCCATTTAGCTCTTGTGATAACTCTGTAATAAACACAGGTATGCAAGTATCTTTGTTGGATAGTGATTTGTTCTTCTTTCAGTATTTGCATGATAGTGGTATAGTGAAGCCACAAGAAAGACCTATTTTTAACTTTTAGAGGAATCACTTACTGCTTTCTGTAGTGGTTTTGTTAGTTCCCATAGCTACACATCTTCACCAGCATTTGTTTTGTGATGGTTTACATTCTGACTGGGGTGAGTTGGAATCATAGTGTACTCTCAATGTTCATTTCCTATATGGCCAAAGAGGTTGCACATATCTTCATGTATCTATTATCCATTTGGATTTCTTATCCATTTGTGTACTTGTTAGTTGGGTTATTTGTTCTTTTGCCATTTAATTTTGGGGGCTTTTAAAATATTCTAGATGTTAATCCTTTCTCTGTTGAATAACTGGAAAAGATCTTCCCCCATTCTATGGCATGTCTGGTAGGTTCTGGTAATTGTTTCCCTTACTATTCAGAAACATTTTAATTTGATATATTCCTATTTGTTAATTATGTTCTTATTTTCCAGGCTATTGGAGTACCATTCAGAAAATAGTTTCCTGTGCCTATAGCTTTCAGGGTTTCCCATATGTTTTCCTGTATGATATTTAAAATTTCAGATCTTACTTTCAGTTCTTTGATTCATTTAGAGTTGATTTTTGTATGGGTGAGGGATAAGGATCAAGCTTCAAATGGACAAGCAATTTTTACAACACCATTTATAAAGGTATTGTTTTTTCTCCAATGTTGCATTTGCCTCTTTATGTTTGTGTGTGTGTGTGTGTGTGTGTGTGTGTGTGTGTGTGTGTGTTGTCTTAAACCATTTGAATTGTCTTAACCACTTGAGTAGTTGCCACAAGACATGTGACTTCCAAGCCTAAAATATCTACCAGCTGGTCTTTTAAGAATAGGTCAAGAAAATTCCTGAGACCCAGCCTAGAGAACACTTCCCTCTTCCCCACATGATAGTCCCTGAAACAACTCTTGGCATAAGGAATTTTTGTGTGAATACTGTAGTTTTATTCATATTGGCTCTCAACATAGCATCTGTGAGACTCAGGCTTATTGTACTTTTACTCCTGAGTGCTGCCACTCATCAGTCCCAGCTGTGCTCCAGCCCCTTCTGTGACTTCAGACTGGCTTACCTCTCTCATTCACTGTCAGGGGATGCATGATATCAGCTCCCATATGGCCCCTAGATGTCTCCCTAGAAGTGACTCTCTCTCTGTCTCTGTCTCTCTCTTTCACACACACACACACACATCCATTTATCTACTTATATATTTCTAAATCATGATGCCTTTGACAATCTGATCAAGATTGAGTACACTCTTCTCAGACAAATTCTGAGTGACTGAAATGCTTAGCTAAGTATTAAACTTAGCTTAGTGAAGTTATTGGTTTTGAATTATTTCCCCCCTGCATTAGTGAGAGAAGAGTCAGAAACCCATTTTCCTCCCTTAGAGGAAAAAGCAAGAGTGGGAAACAGACAACCCTGCTATCACTGTGTGCTTCACTTCAAAGGGTGAATGAAGCATAAGTATCCCCATGATGGCAAGGGAGGAGAGGAACAGATTGCTTAGTGTTTCAAGGGCTCATGTCCCCTGGAAGAACAGAAAACAGAGCTCTGGGTCTGTGTAACACCAGATCCATGAGTGGGCACTGCCCCAAACCATGGCTGGAAAGCAGTGTGTTCTTGGGCTTGACTCCAAGAGACAACTCTCCATCTTCCCTCCATGACCTGGCTGCATTCCATCAGAACAACCATGATGTGTGTCTCCGACTTGGACACCAGGCTGGACCAAGACTCCAGATGGCAGTAGGGAACTTTAGTAGCAGTGTCCAATAGGATTCCAGTGTTTTCTTTGCTTGGGAAATGGACAGAGTCCCTTTGGACTGTAGAACTGCAAGGTTCTTGGATCATTCAGTGGGTAAGAGAGATCTAGAGCAGGTCAGAGAAACTATGGAATGGACTATGAAATGGGGGAGTGAGGGAATGATCTTTCTTATACTTCAAGTTGGTGAAGCGATTCATTTCATGTATATGTAGAAACCCAACATTTTACACCACCTATAAGTAAGTTCATGAACCCCTAGCTGAGAATAGCAGTTCAATCTTCTAGCTTTTCTGCTTCAGTAGCCACTGAAAAATAGCAGAGCCTTTCTGGGCATGGATCAAATACCCGAGGGACTGTTGGGATACTAGACTGTTGGCCAGTCTAGTATTTTCAAACAGGCTGCACATCTCCCAGATGCTGGCCAATCCTTGAGTTAGATGATGGGTTGTCAAGAGGATGAGGCAGATTCGTATGACAACAAACATGGCTCCCTAGACAGTCAGGAGAGAGACAGTCACTCCTTAGAAGGAGGTATGAACAGAGAAGATAGTGTGCCTCTTCAAGGAGACGTGGTGATGACTGATGGAAACTATTAGCGGGTCCCTAAGTCAGAAAGATGATGGTGATGGTGGTAATGGTGATGATGATGATAACAATGATGGCGATGCAGAAGAACTACTACTGCTTACGATGTGAATCAGTCCCGTGGAGAATCATGCCTGGAGGCCTTTTCTTCTACCCTTCCTCTCCGTTGTGCTGACCACACTGGGGAGTGTGGAAAGTGAAAATTTAATGCCCACAGGGTGATGAGTTTATGAGCAACAGTATTTGATAAGCACACACATTAAAAGAAATTAGAAAAGGGAAATTAAAAGTGTACCTTTGATGCTTCAAACATTAGGTAGGTTTGAGGCATTCTGAAAAAAAAATGAATCTAATAAATACTTTAATAAGGACTAAATAAAGATATTGCAAGGCAATCTGAATAGGAATATTGTCTGAATGATTATAAAAGTTGTTCCTTGCGTCTCATAAATTTATGTAATTAAACTAATGTCACAGTTTGCTCTTGCACAGTGGCAACATGACAGAAGTGCAGAATTTCTACTCTACCACTGGTTAATTAGGATGACATACATGTGATTCTATTTCTTATTTTCAAATGTTCTTTTGAATTTTGTGTTCAGCAGCCCCCTTCCTCTTTCAAATCGTGATGTCTGAGAAGTTATAAATAAGCCTCGAAGCCAGAACATTTTGAATGTGATTTGGCTCTATTCTTTTTTAATCTCAAATTAATTTAGGTGCCAGTAACAATTTAAAGAGAGTTAACAAAAGAAGACAGGATCTGAGATCCAGAAGAGAGGATAAGAGAGGTCTGTTTCTCTGAAGAACCAAGTAATAGTACCATCAGGAGAGGGAAATTGGTTCACTCATTCATCGGGTATTTAGTGAGCAGCAACTATGTACCACACATGACACTAAGGCTCAGGAAGAAGAAAACTGAGCCACCCTGGAGCCTTCTTGGAAGGCTGTTCTCAAATCTGGCGTGGAAAAAAGACATAGAGTAATGTATGTCTGTAATCCCAGCCAATCAGGAGACAGAAGTAGGAGAGTTGAAGTTTTTCATCCTGGGGAGTACCATGAGACCTTACCTGAAAAGCAAACTAAAAGCAAAAGGACTAGAGCGTGCCTCAAGTAGTACAGCATTTGCCTAGCAAGTGCGAGGCCCTGAATTCAACTCCTAGTGCCATAAAAAGCAACAACAACAACAAAGGGAGGGTGATGGGACACAGAAGATGAAGAAACCAGGAGGCCAAGCAAAATCCTTTCATGCCAATCCCAGTGAGGGTTCAAGGATGGTCTAAACCCTTTGAGGTCATGCTCATGGGTCTAGTGTGATTATCGATGGACATTGCTCACCTTTATCCCATTCCTTGGTACACACTGGGAAAGATTTGGGGTTTCTTACTTCCTCTGAACCCTAGGTGCCACCACAAACCCTCTTATTTAAACCCACCATCATGCCCCTTAAATACTGTTTCAACAAGCCTCAAAGAATGAGCTTTCCCACTTGAAAAATAAAAAGAAAATCAAAAGCTTAATGACTTCTTTCCCCTCTCCCCCATCTTTCCAGCTTAGGGCTGAAATGATGTATTCAGGGTAACATGTTTTCAGAGAATGTGAGCAAACTCATATCTCCAAAATAGACAAAACAAACTAATTTCCTACTGTGCGGTGAGCCTGGCAAAGCTGCTTTGGTTGTGTTGCAAATAATAGCCTCTCAACACTCACTCCCAGAGTCCTGATGAGAAAGTTCTGGAAATAAACAAGCTCTGAGCAACAGCCTGCAGAGGGGTTTCCTCCTAGAGAATGAGGAGGGGCCCACTCATACATTTTCCTTTCAAAATACTAGAGCTAGAGAGAAGATGGCTTAAATTGCTATGATTTGTGCTCTGGCGATGAATATGTATTTTTATTGCCGTATTCATTATACAGACTACAACAAGTTTTGCTTAAAGCAATCCTCTATATCACTGCATATGAATGTTATATTGTATTTTGTGATGCACAACTTGGTAAAGAAATATTTCATGGAGATTAATAAAGGGAGGTTTGGAATGAGCACTTCTGGAACTCACTGATGGATCGGCTCTATTTCTATCTTTTTCCCTGGAGTCAGTTGCCAGGAACGCTTCACAAAAAGCTTTTGTGTTCTGCCTTATATATTTTCTGGTGAAAGTATGGAGCCTAAAGTTGACTGAGAAAACTTACAGAAAGCAACCATAAGCTACAGGGAGTGCTTTTGTGCCAGGCTAACGGAAAAAAATATACTAAATGGCATTATGTTTAGGATGAAAAGTTTAGATCGTTTGAATTGGTTCCTAAGTATTTGCAAACTACAATATGCATGCAGGAAATGCATTTCCCAGTGAAAATGTGTTTGAGAGAATAGTTATCATGTCCCAGTCAGTGTGTCTGTCCTGGCTTCAACTTCCTTTTCAGGCTGAACTTACCTCAATCACAGTCTCAGCCTAGAAAGCAGCATCAATATCTACAGCCACTGGTTAGAGCAAAAGGTGACTACTTACTTGAGCCAAACTTATTTACAGGCTGGCTAAAGATCACCACAGTCAGTGAATATAACAGGATCTGCCAAAGATGGCCAAGATATCACTTCCTTTCTTGATAGGAACTAGAAGATTACAGAAGCTTGGAGAATGGTAGAAAGTATAGGAGAGCAGCTGGGTCTCCCCCCCCCCCCCCCAGAGTTCCCTTGGGTCCGTTTGTTCCACTTTCACTTGGTTTTAATCTTCCTGAAGTCTTTTAGTTTTTTTGAAGGTTGTGGGGCCTGAACTCAGGGCCTGGGTACTGTTCTTGAGCTCTTTTGCTCAAGGCCAGTGCTCTACCACTTTGAATCACAGATCCACTTCCAGTTTGGGGAGAGTTAATTGGAGATAAGCATCTCATGGGGACTATTCTGCCTGGGCTGGCCTCAAACCACTATCCTCAAATTTCAGCCTCCTTAGTAGCTAGGATTATAGTCATGAGCCAGCAGCACCCACCTCTCCCTCAGCTCTTATTACTTACATTTTCCTAGGTTTCCCCTGTTTATCCTTGTTGTTAACCTGAATCCTTACCTAGGAACATCCATTGCTTTTTCTGAATAGTAGCCCTTCCTTAAAGTTGAATTTCAATGTTCAGAGTGAGGCTCCCTCTTCTACTTAAAAAATTATATTCTAGGTAACTTAAAACTCACTAGTGATTTTGTCCTCATCCATCTCACTATCAGGTTGGAGTGGAGCTCCCTGAACTGTAACTCTGGAAGTAGACCTGGTGACTGAAACCTGGCGAGTCAGAACCTCAACTCCTGCTGCCCACACTGATTGGCACCAGGACAGGCGCATAGTCCAACTCTGAGTCTTTAAAGCTGTTAGAAACAGATGTTTTGTTCTCCTAAGATAATGTAGGTCTGGGGTACTATGGTTCAAATAAGTAAAGGAAGCTTGCCTGCAAGCACAACCAACACAGTTATAAGACTGAAAAAGGAAAATTGGATATTATCACTTGAGATCCTTGATCCGGACATATCTGAAGAATGTTGAGCTACAGGATGAAAAAAATTCAAAAAGCTTTTTATTGTAGGATTGCTTCCTTTTAAATTGTGAGGATAGTGCAAAGTTTCCATATACCCTATATCCAGTTTCTTCCATTGTCAACATCTTATACAACAGCATATTTCAGCTAATAAGCCAACACTGGTACGTTATTACTAACTGAAATACACCCTCTGATTTTCTTAACTTTTCCCTGAAATCCTGTAGTTGTAGAATCTCATCCCAGATGAGCATATAGCATTTAGCTACCCTGTCTCTAGTGGCAGTTTTTCACTGCATCTCATTGATATCCTATGAAACACTCCTCACTTGAGGCTTCTCATGTTTTCCTGGTGATTAGGTGGGAATATGGGTTGGAAGAGAAGGGGCAGGGAACATGGTAAGGGTTTATCATATCAAAGCAGGGGTATACACTACTCCTTGTGGAATGGAGTGTTTCTGGGTTTCTCTACTGTGAAATTACTCTTCCCCCTGTCCATATTGTAATATTCCAACAGCAGCTACTTTGTGCAGTCCACTTGAAGCCTGAAGAATTAGGCTCCACAACCTATTTTTTGAGGAGGACAAAAAAATAACCAAATGCTCTATTGTCTATATATGAAGCTGCTGTATAATAGGATATAGGGGGACATAGAAAGAGAGAACAAGAAATGAAGTTAATCTGATCAAATTATAACATATGCATTATGAAATACCATGGTGAAATCCCTTTGTACAATTAAATGTAAAAACCTGGGTGCCATTGGCTCACACCTATAATCTTAACTATTCAGGAGACTGAGATCTGAGAATCACAGCTCAAAGCCAGCCCAGACAGAAAAGTCCATGAAACTCTTATCGTCAATAGACTACTAAAATAAAAAGCCGGAAGTTATCTGGGCACTGGTGGCTCATGCCTATAATCCTAGTTACTCAGAAGGCTGAGATCTGAGAATCACGGTTCAAAGCTAGTGTGGGCATGTCAGTCTGTGAGACTATTATCGCCAATTAACTACCAGAAAACCAGAAGTGGCACTATGGCTCAAGTGGTAGAGTGCTAGCCTTGAGTGGAAGAGCTCAGGGACAGTGCCCAGGCCCAGAGTTCAAGCCCATGACTGATTAAAAAAAAAAAAAAAGCCAGAAGTGGAGCTCTGGTTTAAGTGTTAACCTTGAGCACAAAAGTTCAAGGCTAAAACCCAAGCCCTGAGTTCAAGCTCCAGGACTCAGACGAGAAAGAAAAATAATAAGAATGGCAGGAAAGCTAAACAGGCTTGGTTGGGGAGGGTGGTATCAGAGGGGGTGGAGAGCACAAATGTAGAGGGTGAATATGAATAATGTACATTATATGCATGTATATGAACAGAACAATGAAACTATTCAGCAGGGTATACTGTATGTGTGTATGGAAATGTCACTGTGAAATTCCTTTGTACAACTAGTATGAGCTAATACAAAAATCTTTTAAAAATTATTGTGAACTCTGGTGAATGGGAAATTTACTATCCTCTCTCACTTATTAACTTACGAAACGACTTATTTACATCAGGCTGGACTCCTATTACATTATAGTTTGTAATTCAATACTTTATTTCTGCAGTGCATGTTATCTCAGCATGGACCACTGTGAGCTCTCTCCTTTGCTTTCCTATAACCTCACGCATCCTTGCTGTATGTGGCTTCCTTCCTTCCTTTCTGGTACTATCAGATACCCCAGGCTCTTTATTATACATTCTTTGTCCCAGTTCTAGAACGAGCCATTTCTCCTTGTTTTGCAGAATGGTATTAGAGACCAAAATCTCAGCACTGACTAGAGCTATGGATTTTCTAATTATGTGAGCCAATTCATCCACCTCTTTCTTTTCCCCTTAAGTCTATTTCATTTGAATGTGTTGTCACTTGAGGCCAAAAATTTAATTAATAGAGATACAAAGATATAAAACAGAACTCAACCTTCTCTCCCCCAACCCCATCTTATCAATTTCAATAAATAACAGCCACATCCAAATCCTTTTCAACACCCAAGGCAGACTTCTCACAATCCTCTTGGTACAGAAAGAACACAGCCAGAACACTACTTAAGCAATAATCATGTTCTCTAGTTTGCTTGCACATTTCTCTCTGCTCTCTCAAACAATACTTTATCTCATAAGCTGGTGATCCTGTATGTTTATTTCCCCTTTCCCTTCTTTTGGCTATATTAATCTAAGCCCCTGCATCAGAGCTGCCTGGGAAATTTGTAACACAAATACAAATATGCATGATTGTGTTCTCTCTTACAGGCTGACAAAGTAGAGTTCCCACCATATAATATAATTTAGGTCAGCGTTGAGGGCTCTGAATATATCCATAACAGAGACTCATCCCTTACAGGTATATTCCAGGACTCTTAGAACCTACAAACATTTTGCTACTGAGACTTCCTCTCATGCCATCCTGAATTATTCTTTCATATGCAATGATTTTTTTATTGTAGTCTACTTATTCAATGTCCATATCCATTCTCCTCCTGTGAGTGACATCATAGAAGAGGTGGGTCTTACATTCATTCCACTCTTTTCCGGGTCCCAGCTTCCTGGCCAAGGATTGCTGTCCATCCCAGCATGATGACTTCCATACAGCACATATTCTATGCATGTATGAGTGATCAATCAAACCTGAAGCCTTCTCACATTCTGAACATATAAATGAAACTAGTCATGTAGAGCATTTTCCTACTGCATGTGAGGTCCTGGCTTCAATCCCCAGTGAAAAAGAAAGAATGAAGGAGGGATGGGAAAGGATGGGATGGGATGATACAAGATAGTAGGAGAGGAGAAAAGAGATAGGCAGAAGCCATGTTATACCATAAAATATGAAAGAAGTACACCCAGGGATCCCAGGGAAGGTAGTGAACAATGGTACTAAATAGGATAGAGTCAGAAAGGGAAGGGAATATATAATAGGACTTGGAGAGGAGTAGAAAATTCACATGGCAAGCAAAGGAGCAGGTTTAGTGGTACAGGGAACAGTATCTCAGTGAGCAGGATAGACATAGACAAAGACAGAGATAAAAAAAAAATTAGGGCTTGTAGCCTATAATCCTATAAGCCTATAATTATAGGGTTCATACCTATAATCCTCACTACTCAGGAGTCTGAGATCTGAGGATTGCAGTTCGAAGCTAGCCTGGGCAGAAAAGTCTGTGAGACTCTTATCTCTAATTAACCACCAGAAAAGCATAAGTGGTGCTGTGGCTCAAAGTGGTAGAGCACTAGCCTTGAACAAAAGAGCTCAGGAAGAGCACCCAAGCCCTGAGTTCAAGCCCCACAACAGACGCCCCGCTCCCACCCAAAAAAAGGCTTACGCCAGAGGCAAAGAATGGAGAAACTTGAAGAACAGTGAAGGAAGTGATGGGAAGGCCTTGAGGATGACAAAGTGGAGCCCCTTGGAAGTGTAACAGGGAGGGAGCATATGACCATCTGGGATTCAGTAGATTTGGTGGCGGGGGACGGGTGGAGTGAGGGATGTAGGAACCAAGGAGACAGCACATAGGACAGCAGTTCCAAAGGCAGAGACCAACCTCCTAGCTGAGGGTCAGAGGCACAGATAGGGTGAAAGACAGTGGGGAAGAGCAGCCAAACAGCCCATGTGAGTCAGATCGTCACTGGCTGCATCCACCAGAACATATCTCACAGCCCTGCCTACAGAGATTATCACCTGAGGCCTTTTCTTCAACTCTGAAGTTGTGAATCTGTTGTCTAAGTGGCCACTGATGGGTCTAGATGTTATGTGGACCAAGCTTGCTCATGGAAATTAACAAAGAAAGGAGAAAGCATTCAACGTGCATGAATAATAAATGAGTTGAGTCCCTATTCACCCTTCAAGGCCAAAATCAAATGTTAGGAGCCCCAGAAAGCTTTTTCTTATCCCAGAAAAACGATTGTTCCTGTTCTTCAAGTTCCCATAGTGTCTCGAGCTATGCCATAATACTTTGCACCCTGACTACTCATTGAGGGCCCAGTAATCTGTTCCTCCAGTAAACTACTGCTTCCTGTGAATGGGTATTACATCTTACTCTTTTTTCATACACCTTTTATCTGGCATATAGTAGATCTTCTCTATCCAATGCTGTAAGCACTAGGCAAATGTGGGTATGTAACTCTAAACTATAATAAATTAAAATTAAATGAAATAAAAGTCTAATTTCTCTAATTGCACTAGTCATATTTTTAAGTCCTCATGAGTCACATGGGATCGGAAGCTACAGCACTGGACAGTGGCAATATAGACTCCTCCTGAAAGTAGAATGTCCTTCTATTCGACAGCCAACCCTGTGCTAGACATTTATCACATGATAAAAGTAACAAAAGCCACCATTTGCGGGTATATTCATTTATCCCTCATTGTGACAAGTGTGTTATGTACACTATCACACTTAATTGCAAATACTACTTTTTATTTTATTTTGCCAGTCCTGGGGCTTGAACTCTGGGCCTGGGTTCTGTCCCTGAGCCTCTTTGTGCTCAAGGCTAGCACTCTACCACTTGAGCCACAGCAACCACTCTAGCCTTTTCTGTATAGTTTATTGGAGATAAGGGTCTCATGGACTTTCCTACCTTGGCTGGCTTTGGACTGTGGTCCTCAGATCTCAGCCTCTTAGGTAGCTAGGTTTACAGGTGTGAGCCACTGGGGCACTGGCTGCCCTTATCTTATGAACGAGGAAACTGAGTCTCCAGAAGGTTAAATAATTTGGCCAAAGACATACAATTAGTTGATGATAAGGCCACAGTTTACCATTACCATAAGCAAGTGTGCACTCCTAAGGACAATGTTACTTGTGTCCTTATGTTACACAAATAAAATAGACAAGTGTAGGGGATTCTGAAGCTGAGTTGTGAGACCAGGAAAGGGTTAAGAGGTTGGAAGGCCACTTTGTCAATACTTAGAAGGCTGAGAACTGAACCCTGAAAAGGTCAAAACAGAAAAAGTAGAATGGACATCTAAGTTATGTCTAAGCTGCAGCCTCCGACCCCCTCCCCAAACAATAAGGGAGCCATTTATTCATTATGTATACAATTCTGTTTCATGTCAATGATCGTAATAACAGAATAGACTGATGTCTTGTTTTCTGCATGTACCTATGGTAACCTTCCCGTACTAAACTAAATAAATAGGCTTGTTTATGGGAATTGAGGTCCAAGAGCCAGTGAGCCTTGAACCCCTGGTCCTCACTTGCTTTACTTTCTCTGTGTTTTTTTCTCAATTCTTCAGCTCTGGTATCCTGTCATGCTGTCCCAGGTTGTAGGAAGCAATAGACAAGCAAGTTCTTTCTTCAAAGTTCTTTCTTTTGCCTTCATGCTACATGCAAGACCTTGAAAATGTTTGTTTTCTCTCTGTAAATGGAAGGCAATCCTATTTCACACAAGTGTTATAAAAAATGATAAAGTAGGGCTGGGAAGGTGGCTCAGTGGTAGAGTGCTTGCCTTGCATGCATGAGGCCCTGGGTTTCATTCCTCAGCACCACATAAGCAGAAAAAGCCGGAAGTGGCGCTGTGGCTCAAGTGGTAGAGCACTCGCCTTGAGGTGAAGAGCTCAGGGACAGCGCTCAGGCCCAGAGTTGAGGCCCCACAACTGACAAAAAAAAAAAAAAGATAAAAGTAATGTGTATGGTGGCCCCAAATAATTCTCAGAACAGAGTAGTTACTTAATAAATAGAAGCTATGGTCTTCTTCGATATATTAATCTCTAGGGTATAAAGAATTTCTTGATTAAATTATAAGTAACAAGTAAGCTCTTATAAGCATTATTTTCAGTGACTGATTCTAATTCTGAGATACAGCCTGCTGGTCCTACCCAGTACTTTTCTTAATGCTATTTTTACAAATCTTAAACTTAATGTCCATGCATCTTGTGTCCTTTATGTGTGTGAGCTGACAGAGGGTGTGGGCCAGCAGTGGTGTCAAAGAAGAAACAAGAGCTAGCAGAAAGGAAGGAAACACCTCAGTCAATTGTGCAGAGGAAAATGGTAAAGTCTTAACAGGAGATTTTCAAGTAGAATCCCCAGAAGGGATTCAAGGCCACACCTCCTCCTTAATATTCCTCTACACTGATTGAAAGAAGCAAATTTGATGTTTACTGACAGGATGAGACCTTGTGACAAATAATAAATGGCACAGTTCACTCAGACTGTTACCATACCAACCAGAAGGTCGGATCTGAGAATAAACTGAATTACACAAAATTAAGAGGAAATAGATCCTCTGTGAGTGAGTGATAAGGAGAAAGCTTCATTGAATTTCCAAGGACAATATACCTGGAAATAAAGTTCTCTAAAGGCCCTTTGCATTGATTTTTTTTCCCCCGTGCAATATGTTTATTTCAACGTATGGGCCTTTGCTCTTCACTGTCCCAAGGACCTTTAGGAAAATAACATAGCTGGGAAAGTTACAGCACCAGGTATTCTCAAAGTAGGAGAATACTTCTGAAGTCCAAAGATCAGGTAGAACTTTGTATTAATTTGATCTGGTGGCTCCAGTTGTTTGGGGCTCCCTCAAATACTTTTTCTTTCTCTATATTGGATCCATTTGCAGGTTGAAATGGAGAAAGCTGCTGTGGTTCCAGGCCTCATATTCACCCATAACTCGTGGTAGATTTAATTATCCCCAGAATGTTCACACCTTCCCCACTATTATCCTTGTTCTGGATTTGACCATGGGTAACTATATGGTTACACAATGAGTAGACATGATATTGAAATAATTATCCATGTGACTTTTTTTGACCAATGAGATGTTAGCAGATGTGACCAATATAAGCTTACGTCCAGGTGTTTCCATGGATGCCTTTGTATTTGAGTATCATCTTGAGAGGAACATGCATAGTTTACCCTTCTGGTCTAGAGAAGAGATTGGACATTTAGTGCAGACTTAATCTCAGCTAACTTCTCAGCCTCAGTTCTGAACCCTGATAAGCCTGAGAGAGCTAAATTGTCCCACACAGCCAAGTCTATTTTAGCTAACCTAACACTTCTTGCTGAATGCTACTAATGTTTCTTGGGATTTTGCTTTGCAGCATCCATTAATAGAAACAAACATCAAAATCAGAGAAAAAAATCTTGTCTGAACCTTCCTTGCTAAAACAAAACAAAAACAAAGCTATTTCATAAGCCCCCAGAGAAAGCCTATCCTTACATCTCATTGGTCCTTACTGAATAGCATAACCAATTACTAGCCAAAAGAATGGGATTACCCCTAGATAGGGCAAAGACAGTCAAATGGATAGGTTTGGTGCCTAGGAAAAGGCATGGGGTAGAGCTTCAACACAGCAGGATAGTATACGTTTCTAGGAGTGATAGACAGATGTGTGTGTGTGTGTGTGTGTGTGTGTGTGTGTGTGTGTGTGTGTGTGTGTGTGAATATTCTAAACATGAATCTAATCTACCACTGGGCCAAGCATGAGTATGAGATCCTTACCTACAGCAATCCTCAGTTTCAACTATAGATAAAGCCAAAGCTGGGGACAGGGAGTCAGCTTTGTCTAGTACCTGGCTATGTAGAGAAAAGATGGATATCTGATAAAACCAGACATCTCTTTTTAAAAAAAAATAAGTTTTTTATTGTGAAAATACTGTACAGAGGGGTTACAATTACGTGAGCAAGGTAATGAGTACATTTCTTATCATTGTCTCCTCCTGTGTTTTTCCCCTACCATCCCTTCCCTCCCATCTCCACAACTACATCCCCCCTCCCCACCACCACCCCCTGCCCTGCCTAAATTGTAAAGTTTGTTTTTTTACATAGAGTCTCTTACATCTCATTGTTGCAATGGGTCCACCTGTATCCCTATTTAAACAATTTGTTTTTTCCCTTCCCCTCCCCAAATTATACCAACATCAAATACAGTGAAAACAGGGTATGTTATACCATGGGGGAGGGATCAAGAAAATGTGGTATATATACACAATGGAATTCTATGCCTCCATCAGAAAGAATGACATTGCCCCATTTGTTAGGAAATGGAAAGACTTGGAAAAAATTATATTAAGTGAAGTAAGCCAGGCCCAAAGAAACATAGGTCCCATGGTTTCCCTTATTTGCAATATCTAGTATATGTCTGAAACAAGCAGAAATGGTCAGATAAGATGATGTTAAGCAAAATGAACCCCAAGATAAGGACAGACATCTCTTTGTTGGGGAAATGGGTGTTAAGATGAAGATATTGTTTATCCCCATCCCTCTGGAGGCTCAATTCAACTCCATCTCATCTGTGGAAAATGCCAGAATTCTACCCTGTTTGATCTTTCTTGTGGTATCCTCACCACTCTGCTCTCTGGGTCTGGGAGTAGATATTTGCATGATACTGTTCAGGAAGCATTAGAAGAGTTTTTCTAAGTATTGAGCTTTGTATTTCAATCCAAGTATGGTTGAAATCTTGAGCTCCGTTCACACTTAGGCTTAAGCATTCACTCTACCATTTACCAGCTCTGTGACTTATGGAAATTTATTTTCCAAAGCTACTTGGCTTAGTTTCTAAACATGTTAAATGGGCCAATGGTATTATTGGCTACACAGGTTAGTGGGTACATGCGATAGTAAACCAGGGTTAACTTTGCTTATGTTTTCATTGTTTCTACTACAAGAATTATTCTGGATGGGGAATTTAAAATTGTTGGTGTCAACAAAATATTCTTCAGCAGTCAAGAAGGCCTGTGTTCACTCCAGTCTGGGTGAGACAACCAAGACAGACAACCTTAGCTATGGGTTTTATGCTCTCTCCCAGCCATTAGGTCTGTATTTAGGCAAGCCACTTCTGGTGGCTCATAATGAAAACTCACTTTGGCTGGGGCATTAGTCTTCTCAGGCTTCCATGACATATCACAGACTGGATGGCTCGACTTCGCACAGGGCTACTGTGCTCACTGTTCTGCAGGACGGAAGTCTGATAGCAAAGTGCTGTCAGGCATGACCTCTGCTGAGTGCTCTCCTCCTGGCTGGTGGACAGACATTTTGTATTCTCAGTGTCTTCACATGGTGGGAGGGACAGCTCCGGCATCTCTTTTCTTATAAGAATGACATTTCCCTCGGAGTTAAGCACTGTCCTTACCACCTAGTTTAACCTTTATTTCTGCTACAAAGGCCCTATTTCTGAGGCTTTGGGCTTCAACATCTGAATTTTGAAAAGGGACAATTGAGTCTACAACACTAGGTTAGGGAGAAGTGACACAGATTGGTGCTCCAGCCCCAAAATACAGAGGTTAGAAAGTCTCCCAAATGCTTTGGGTTTGCCTCCTGAATCCCCAAGGAACACATGCTTCCTCCTGGCGGATCAGCTTTCTCTGTATCTCCATCTTCACACCACAGTCTGGTATCTTAATTGTTTTTCATGTCATATTTCCAGTCACCTCAGAGATTCTGTCTACAATGCTAAATGCCAACCTAGTTGCCAGGGACATCCTTCCCGGAACAGATAGAACTTTAAGCTGAACTTTAAAAGGCCACAAGAATCAATTTGTCCTATTTTAAAAGGCAATTTCCTGCCCAGTCTCCAAACCACTTTGGCCTCAGTCTGGACAGTGAAGTACAATTTGCTATATGTAATTTTTCAGTGATCAAACTTTTAATTTAGAATACTCACAAACATGGTAAAAAGACAGGTCAAGGAAGATTTAGGGAACTACCTGCCTATAATTCTAACTGTTCAGAAGATAGAGACGGGAGGATCACTGTCCAAGGCCACGTAGGTAAAAGTATATGACTTTAACTGAAAAATAAACCAAAAGAATTAGTGGCTTGGGTAATATGGTAGACCACTTGTTTAGCAAGCACAAGGCTCTGAGTTCAATCCCAGTAACACACACACACACACACACACACACACACAGACTTGTGTAAAGAAATTAAGATTGAATGTTCATCTATAAAAGAAAAAAATCTTTAATCACACAGAAGACAATATCCAGCTGTTTTCTGATTCCATAAAGAACAGTACAAGAGCATAGGATTAGATACCAGAAAACATTTCTTAAAAGGAAACTTAAAAAGAGAGATGAGCTCCAAGTCTCTGAGGCAGTCCCAGATGTGTCTGCAGGTACATAAAAGGCCAGCTGACCTTTCAGAATGCTGTGGATATAGTGCAGAAACAGAAGGCCAGCTTTTATAGATGAGGTTCAAGTTACTCAGAGAGTGAAAGGAGTGAGGAAAATGGCCCATTCTAATCACTTTTGACGTGTTTAATGGACAAACTGTACACTTAGCTTTCAAAGAAAACTGGTTATCAGGTGCCAGTGACTTACGCTTGTAATCCTAGCTGCAGAGGAGGTTGAGTGAGGTCTGGGGATCTTGGTTCTAAACCAGCCTGGGCAGACAAATCCATGAGACACTTACCTTATTAACCAGGAATAAGACAGAACTGGAGGTGTGGCTCAAATAGTAGAGTATCAGGGCATATTTCGTACAGACTGGATATTTAACCTGTGAGTCTTTCACTTTTCTACCATCTCCCTCATTCTCCAGCTGCCTTACTGTCCAACCTTCCTCCCCTTCTTCTGGGAAACGGGGCTAAAGGGGACATGCTCACAGAGCCCCCACTGAATTCTCAGGTTTCTACCAGCACTCTACATTCTAATAACAGTTAACAAAGTGGTAGTTGTTTGGGTCTTTTCATTCCAGTTGGATAAAATGTCCTGCAAGGCCTCAGGCAGGCCATGAGAGGGTGACTAGCAAGGCTGGAGCCTGGACTTGGCCACTCCTAGTAATAGGTGATGAGAATCTGCTTGGTTCTCATAACCCAATATTTCTCCTATGGCTGATGACTCTCCCCTCTAGGGGATCTCCCTGAAATCCTCCAGCCCAGAATCTTAATCTAAATGTGAAATTTCACTTCCCCTCCTCCACCCCCAGGTGATAAAAAGCTGAATTCCTAGAAGTAGATGGGGCAGGGGACATAAACAATAGGTTCCCAGACCTGCCAGACCAGTACCATAAACTCTTGAAACTCTTTGGTCCCTCCAGCCACCTGGGACCTTGCTCCCCACCCATTACCCCTACTTAAGTAGCTCCACCTTTGCTGTCATTACACCATGCCTTCTCTCTTCTGACTCTCCTTAGGTCACCCTGGTGTCCCTCTTCAGGGACAGCTTGTTTTCTGTTCTGTCTTTATTTTAACACCCTCATGGCTCAGTTTCCTAACCCTAGACATTTTTCAGCCCATTTGGAGCCTAACAGAGCCCAAGTTTGGTGACACTAGAGCTCCAAACCATGGTTCTTCATTGTACTTCCCCTTCACTCAGGGCATTTGTTTTTCATACCTGCTGGGCACTTGTTCTCTGTGTCTCACTTGTCCAGGGGAAATGGAGCTTCAAAGATGTGTTCTGCTGGTCCCTGTAGCTCACACCTTGAATCCTAGCTGCTCAGGAGGCTGAGATCTGAGGACTGTGGCTCAAAGCCAGCCTGAGCATTATGAGACTCTATTTTTCCAAATAACCACCAAATAACCCATCAAATAAGTGGAGCTGTTCTTCAAGTGGTGGAGCACTAGCCTTGCACACAAAAGCTCAGGGATAGCGCTCAGGCCCTGAGTTCAAACACTAGGACTGGCACACACAAAAAAGAAATTTGTAAAGATGTATAGACACACCAGAAAGTAAACCTCATATTTTGGAGCTTCAGCCCATGTTTCTTCCTGTTCAAAAACTGTGCACTTCACAAAGAAACCTCATGAAGAAAGAAAGGGACTAGGCTTAGCTAGCCCTGTGTCCTAGGTCACTGAGTACTTCTAGGAACAACAGCACCATTCTGCTCAGCATTCCCTTCCCTCCACAGACTCACCCCACAGATCCAAGCTGGGCTTTCCCAATTAGGTCACAGAACTATCACCCCTGAAAATGTTCCTTAGAAACTTCTTAGATTCATCCAACAAGCTTAGGAAGTGTTCTGAACTATGTTCTCACTCTACCCTTTAACATTCACAAAGCAGTTGAGAAAGTTAAAAACTCAGAACTCTAGCCAGGCATGGTGGCTCAAACCTGTAACCTCACATACTCAAGAGGGAGAGCTTAAAAGGATCATAGTGGTGGCCAGTCCAAACAAAAAAAAATGTTAGTAAAAATCCATCTTAACAGATAAGCTGGGAGGCTGGGTGCTGGTAGCTCGCGCCTGTAATCCTAGCTACTCAGGAAGCTGAGATCTGAGGATCATGATTCAAAGCCAGCCCAGACAGGAAAGTCCATGGGACTCTTATCTCCAATAAACCACTCAAAAAACTGGAAGTGGCGCTGTGGCTCAAGTGATAGAGTGCTTGCCTTGAGCTGAAGAGCTGAGGGACAGTGCCCAGGCCCAGAGTTCAAGCCCCATGACCGACAAAACAAAAACAAAAACCAATAAGCTGGGCATGGTGGCATGTGACTGTAATCTCAGCTATGCAGAAGGCATAGGTAGTGGGATCATGGTCAAAAGCTGGCCATGGGCAAAAATGTAAGGGGCTTTATCTGAAAAATAACTAAAGCCAAAACCAAAACAAACAAAAATAAACAAAAACCCAATGCAAAAGAAGCAGCAACAGCAGAAAAACAAAACAAAAATAGTAGGGACAAAGCTCAAATGGTCAAGAGCCTGCCTAGCAAAAGTAAGGCCCTGAGTTCAAAACACAGTAATTCTGGCTTGCATCATCATCTCGAGTTTAATTAGAGGCAATTGTTTTAAAGTGAGAAAATTTCACATGCCCTCCATTCTAATTTGACATCGGTGGGTATCTAGAGCATAGATCTTTAACTGTTTAGAAAGCACTATTTACTCTCAGTCCCCCTCACTGTCCCCCCCTCCCCAATTGCTACTTGGACTCTTTCTAGGGGATAAACAGCATTTCTGGTCAAGTTTGCTGCTCAGCATTAGAATGGGGACCTTTTACAAGTCACTAAGACACTTTTCTTAAAAATACAGAGATCTAAAAAGTTAGGGTGACCCACCCTTTGAAATACACTTAGAACTTACTGCCTTATTTCACTTCTTAGTTAAAATTGCATGTTGGAAGAAAATGTGATTCGAATTGACAGCATCAGAAATGATGGAAATCATCATTTCCAAGAATAAACAATCTATGAGGAAAGAAAGGTTCAGATGCTTAGAAGCCTAAATCCTTTACAAGGTGTGGCATACCCTATGTCTCTTGGGTTTCAGTATACCCCTTTAGAGTATAGTATATTTATAATTCTATTCACAGCTGTAGGCACCCCTGGTTTGAATTTCCTGGGATGGGTAATTTGGTGTCACTTATTGGGGAGGGAGAAGGAAGGTGAGAGATAATCATTTCTGACTAGTGATGGATAGGGTAATCCTCTCACCTATCACAGACTTCGTAAAGATGGAGAGAGGCCAAGGTGATTTTTCTCAGCTTCAGTTCAATATAGCCATTACAGATACGTAGGCACTAAGTTAGAGACTGATGTACGCCAAGATGCACAACACATCTTGCTCTTTGCAGTGCGAGCACCATGGAACAGATATAAGAGAGGCCACACATCACTTGCTGACAAAGTGTGGGGAAAATAAACCATTGGCTGCCTGGTGCTGAGAGATGGGGGGGAGGGGACAATTATGTCTGAAGATGGTAGATTGGTAAATGGTAAGAAGGACTAGAAATTGGTATTTACAGCTGAGTTTGCCCCCAAAGCATAACTCTGACAAAGAGTTTCAAAATTGTCCATTTATTGTTTCTGTCAGCCTTTTTAGGCTGGCTGAAAGGAGGCCTGCTGGCTCTGACAAGATCAAAATGACCCTTGAAATGTTTGATAATGGGCTGAACTCACAGCCCTCAGTGCCCTCCCTGCATGGGGCTTTTCTGTCTATTGGAATGTAAGCAGCAGGAAAAGAACGTAGCTTTGCTCCAAATCTACTCAGAAATACAGGTGTAGGAGCCTCTCCCAGGCTTGAGAAATTCTCAGTTCTCCACATCTGAGGGGGCGCTGCTATTAAATCTCAGCCCCAAGTAATGCTCAGCCTGTCTTCTCAGCAAGAGGCCTGTTGCCTGGCAGTAGAATGAAAGTAGAATGTTGTCAGGGCCAGGCAGAATCCTAAGGCTGTGTCCTGCCAAGTGTCTCAGAGATCCTGCCACTGACTGGGCTGGAGGTTACCTCCTGTCCTGGGGCCCTGTAGGCAGAGGGAGGAAGGCACTGCTCCTTTGCTACCCTGTTTGGGCAAAGCTGAGCAACTCTGAGGTTTAGACAAGTCTTGCAGCTGAAAGCCAGGCACCTGTGACTCATGCCTGTAATCTTAGCTGCTCAGCAGGGTGAGATCTGAGGATTGTAGCTGGAAGCCAGCAAGGCATGAAGTCCATGAGATTCTTATCTCCAATTAAGTACCAAAAAAGCCAGAAGTGGAGCTATGGCTGTAGAGGTAGAGTGCTAGCCTTGCACAACAAAGCTCAGGGACAGCGCCCAGGTCCTGTGTTCAAGCCCCAGGACTGGTATCAAAACCAAAACCAAAAAATAAACAAACAAAAAGAACTCTTAAGGTAAACAAAGGAGGAGGCTACAATGCTTGATAAGAAATGTACTCATTATCTTGCCCATGTAATTGTAACCCCTCTGTACAGTATTTTCACAATAAAAAAATAAAAAGAAGTCTTGCAGTTGGATGATCCCGCATTAACCAAAATCTGTTGACATCTTGGGATGGCATTACAAAGGGATTATATTCACTTCTGCATACAGCAAAATTTGGCCAAAGCTTTCCCTACGGAGGCCATAGCTATACAATCTATGCAGCCCACTACAAAATGAAAACATAGGCCCCTTGCTTAAGTGTTACTTGGACTGGGCAGAGAGCAGAGCCCCATGTGACCATGAAAGCCACACATCAAGGAAGCCAGTCTGCCTTGGGTTTTCTTGCTTTGTCTTTCATTGGCCGGTGCCTGTGTCTATGTCTGTCTTCTGTCTGTTCAAGTACATGCATGTGTGCATACACAGTCTCTCCCTCTCTTTCTCTCTCTCTGTTCTTGGTGTCTGTCTATCTCAGTTACATGCATACACATACACACACACACACACACACACACACATGCATGCATGCACACACACACACACACACATACACACAGCAGGTACTCCAAGTCCCTATCTTGTCCTTCATGTACTTTCCCTAACCTCCATTCTCTTTTCATGCTGGCTTTATCTTTGATGCTTAACCTGACCCACACCCAGTGCTAATAAGGATCACACTGAAACTAATTAGATTCAGCCTCTCTCAAAATCAGAGGTAGGGGGAGAAATTCTAAGCGCTTAGTTTAATAAGTATCTTATTTACTCATGTTTACTCACTAACATATCGGTTTGATATCAGGTATTAGAAGCTGTTTATCATCCATAAAATGCAACTATCTTTGACCTCCAGGAATTTCCAGTAACATAGACCAAGATAGCTGCTATTGTGCATCTATTATGTGCTAGAAATGTGCTAGACCTTTTGTACATGTTAGATTCCTTCATCCTCACAGTCATGTGAGGGTTGCTGATTATTATTTCCATAGGCAGATAAACCATAAGCTGAGGGAGGTGGTTACCTTGCCCTTGTTCACAGACCTGCCATCTGGCTCTCTAGCTTGGGTTGCCGGTGCTATCAAGCTATTCTGCACAAGCAAATGAAAATGGGTTCGCTTTTCTCCCTGCATTGCCTCTCTGCCAGACACAAATAATTCCTTAATTAATATATATTGAATAAGCACATATGTTAGCGTTGAGGCAAAGAAAAGATGAAGATGAATATATATATATAAATATATATATAGTTTATATAGTTTAAGTAGTAAATGAAAAGCATCCATTTAGCTTTGAGGGGGAGGGGCATCTTTATATCCCCTGCAGGAGGTCTAGCATGCCACCAATTAGTGCTCAACAAGTATTTCTTTAACTTAATTCTCTTTTTCATTTTTCTTTTGGTGAAAACCTGGTTTTAAGCTGAGATAGTTCTAAATGTATTTGGAACAGACTTAAGTGCCCTCTAGAAGTACCAAAATAACTATACATAACTCAGAACTGCAGGACCTGAGCCCCAGTCTCTGGAAGCAGAAGATGTTCCAGCCAGCCACACGGACAACTTAAGCTGCTCATTCTCCAGGACCTAGGAGCCTTTGTTCAGTGCCTTGGAAACTCCTTAATTTAAGGTAGAAGGGGCTGTGTTTGATAAATGGCAGTTACCCATGAGCAATGGGAGCTGCAAGAGGAACCTATAATGAAGGAGGAGGTCACAAAGTCTTTGAGAGAAAATGTTGTAATTAAATATTCCAACTTAGAGATGACCAGCCTAGATAGCCAACAAGGCCAGAACTGTCACAAGATATTGTGGTGGTGTTGTTGTTGTTAAGTATCCTATCTACCTAAAGATTAAGAAATGGCTTCCTTTCTGGTTAAGGTGAATCAGGAAACACTTCCTGGAACAAGAGATCTTTCACGTGTCTACCCAGGGCTGAAGAACAGGTCCTACGGGCCAGATGGTAAACACCTGGGGACAGTGCCTGTCGCATGCACGGGTCCTGGGGAGAGCCATAGCACTCTCAGGTTCCTTTTACTTCGACACCAACTCATTCTAGAAACAATCTACTTTCAGCACATTAAAAATGTATTCCTTTCCTTAAAAACTTCCCCACCATTTTCAGTATAATTTTGAACTCTTCTCAGAGATGCAAAATGTCTCAGGGACATACCTGAGCTGACCTCTAGTAACATACCCATTTCTTATTCACTCTGTTTCTGTCTGTCTGTCTGTCCGATCTATCTCTGTCTCAGACTCTCTTCCTTTCTCTCTCCCTCCAACCTCTCTCTTTTCTGAAAAGGCCATTTTCCCCTCTAAGGGAATGGGTCCCAGTGTGAACAGTCAGTTTCTTTATTTAACTACCATCCAAGCTTTCTGTTTCTTTACCTCCAGCTCTGGTTACCAGGAGTAACCAATGCAAAGGCAAACCGAGAAAGCCAGCCTCTAGGGGATCAAGGCTCAGCGGGCTCAGCTAGAATCAAACCTGAGCCTGAAGACATGTTGAAACTTGTTCTATAGATAATGAAGTGTTCTGGGCTCTTCTTGAAGGAAATCAGACAGTGCCTCAAAGGGAAAAAAATCAAAAGAAAGTATGATGAATCTTTATAAGACCTTCTGGGATTTTTTCCCCCTTATACAGAGGGTAAATGGAGAATCTGTGCTTTTTTTATTTTTTATTTATATTTTTGTAGATAGTCTGCTTTGAATACTTGAACCTGGTCACTCAGGTTAGTGTCATTCGTTGGGGGAAAGGAAATCAAAGACAGAGAGAAAAATGTTAATAGTAGCCAAAGGCTTCAAAGTCCTTTTGTCTTCGATCTAAACGTAGGAAGGCTGCAGCCGGCAAGGGGGCATGTGACATATAAATAAGGGTAGTTAGGCGTGATAATAATATATTAATATTTAAGCTTTCCCACTGAGCCTTTCTGGGAGAGATGCCTAAATGACTCTGGCTAGGTAGTTAGGGAAAGAAAATGACCACTGGGACCAAGGCCAACAGGTTAGCACAAGGGTACAACACAAATCATCTTTCTTGTTTGCAGCAGGCCCCTTGTAGATTCATAGACTTTGACAAGTGACTATAAGAAAGGCATCAGAAGGGACCTTCTATACTTGGGTTCCCAGCAAGTGGCGATCCAATCAGAAGGGCCCCTAGAACCACGTGAAGATACAATCAGAAGGGCACCTAGAACCACGTGGTCACTGCTTATCCAATCAAAACAAAGATATACTCTTCCAAGAGGGTGGGGAATTAGGACCAAATATCTGCCAGGCCAAGACAAAGGGACTGCAGATACCCCTTTGGAATGAATCTGCTCTCACTAACTTTTTTTTCTCACTTCTAATAAACTTACTTTTTTCTTTGAAGGCTTTCTTGTCTTTGGCTTCTTTAATTGGCAGAGGAAAAGAACCCATCCCTAGATGGGCCAGCTTCTTTTCCAGCTTTAGAATCCAGGCTTGGAATCCAGTGGTCACAGGAAATGTGTAGCAGCAGACCAGGATGGGTAAAACTCCAGGTTTTGTAAGATGTCAGGAAGTACCCAGGAGGTCATTCAGAAGGAAACTGTGCAAATGAATCCATAAAATTGCCTATGGATTCCTCAAACAACTCCCGAGTGGCTCCTGCCTAGATCTAAACCTAAATACATCATAATCATGTACCTAGACTCTCTTCTGGTTAATACATAATGATCTGAATTGCACTGGAGAAAAAATAACATGAAAAAATGTACATGACATTGAAAACACAATTCCCAGAGATTGATTAGAACTTTTGATTTGAACCTAACCAGTTTAAATGCTGGCTGAAAAATAAAAATCAACTTTGTACTTTATAAGACTTAAATAAGACCTAGAATATCAAAACATGATATTCAAAACATCGAGAATCTAATAAAATATTGTTCAGCTTATGAAGAACCAGAGTAAATTTTCTCTCAACAGAATGGCTAACCTTCCAATAGAAAAGCACAAATGTGACCACGTGATTTTGTGGAAAAAAGTCCACAAGCACTTAATTTATCGTTTTCCATACATGGTGTAGAAACTTGTACTAACTTAATGAACCTCAAACTTTATGGAAAAAGTAATTAAAATAGGTCATACATCTAAATATAAAGTATAATAGTTTAGAAGACAGATTAGGAAAAAAGAACAGCAACCTCAATTAAAGTAAAGAGTTTAGAGGGCAGAGAATATGGCTTAGTGGTATCGTGCTTGCCTAGCATGCATGAAGTCCTGGGTACAATTCCTCAGTACCACATAAACAGAAAAAGCCCGAAGTGGTGCTGTGGCTTTAGTGGTAAAGTGCTAGCCTTGAGCAAAAGAAGCTCAGGGACAGTGCCCAGGCTCTGAGGTCAAGCCCCAGTCCTGGCCAAAAAAAAAAGGAGATAGAGTTTAGATATGACCAAAAAGTGCAATTTATAAAGAACTCAGAAAACTTAACAGTGAAGAAGCCATCCATTTAAAACTAAGTAACAGAGGATGGGGTGAAGTTCAGTGTTAGAATGTTTGCTTAGCATGTGAGAGATACTGAGCTTGATCTCGAGCATGGTAATAATAATAATAACAATAATAATAGACTTGGATAGACACTTTATCCAAGAAAACATACAGAAGACAAGTAAATCTGAAAGCGTGTTCAGTATCATTAGCCAGCAGAGAAACACAAATTAAAACAGCAATGAGACATCACTGTGCAACTAATGAAATAAAATTAATATTCTCACAATTCTGAGTGCTAGAGCTTTCATTCATTGCTGGTGGGAATGCAAAAGGTTACAACTATTCTAGAAAAGTTTGACAGTTTCTTCTAAAATTATACATTCATTACCAAATGACCAACAAATCCTCACCCTATGTATTTACCCTAGAGAGATGAAAATTTATGTTCAAACATTTGCACATGAATATGTACAGTGACTCTATTTATAATTGCCAAAAGCTTGGAAGCTGCTCACATACCCTTTGCATGTAAATGTATAGACAAACTGTGATATATCCATATGACAGAAATACTACTTAGCAATAAAAAGGAATGCACTATTGAAATTCACAACCGCATGGATGGATCTCAAAAGCATTGTGCAGAGTGAAAGAAGCTAGTCTCACAAGATTACCTAATATATAAAATCACTTATGTTACATTTTCCAAAAGACATAATCATGGTAATGAAAAAGACCAGAGGCTGAAGTGAATCAGAGCTCAGGAGAATGCATGGCTGTGAAGACCTAGTGAGAGGGAATCTTTAAGAATAATTCAACTCTGGGTGGTGGTTAGTATAATCTATACATGTATCATCATTCATTCATAAAGTATAATTCATAGCTGACCCAAATAAAGTCCATTTTACTGGATGAAATCCTCAAATATTTTTTTAAAAAATATTAATAACCTCCAGAAGGTTTCTTCAAGTCCCTAAGTTAATATCTTTAAAAACATTTAGACTTTGTCAAAAGATAAATATAAACAAACAGCCTCCTGGGTGACCGTGGCTCATGTCTATCATCCTAGCTACTCAGGTAGCTGAGGTCTGAAGATCAATGTTCAGCCTTTGCAGAGACATCTATTAGATGCCTATTTCCCATTGACCAGCAAAAAAGCAGAAAGTGAAGGCATAGCTCAACTGATCCAGTGCCAGCTACAAAAGCCAAATGACCCAGTACCAGCACACACACACACACACACACACACACACACACACACACACACACACACACACGCATACACATATACATACAAATGTTACCCTAACACAAAATATTACGTATACAAAATATTGCCCTATCTACTCCTAATCTGATATAATCAAATGCTTGCTCTTTTTAAACTTTATTTATAAACACATGTCTTAAATCTTTAAAAAGTTGGTTGTTTTAAGCTGGAAAACTTGAGGATGACTTGTTATACAGGAACAGATCATGAATGCAATAACCATACTAGTGTAATGTTAAACTGCACTTTGAGTTAGAATAAAGACATCTGAGAGGCAGGACTTGAGATCTCAATTCAGTTCAATACCTGAGATAAGAAATATTCAAATAATTTGAATTTCTGTCTCTAGAGGCTAGGGAATTATCCAAAGATATAAGGCATTTCCTACAAATGATGTTTTTAAATGAATCATCTTCCTACATAGACATTCTCAAGCTGATAGTTAGGGAAGCAGTACTGAAAATCACTACCTCCAGGGATTCCCAAACTGACTGATAGTTTGTTCAACAGCTTTTTAACTAGGATATATCTATCACATGACTGGTCCCATAACAAAGATGAACAAAAAGTCTCAATAAATGTATTTTGGTGTGAGTAAGGCTATGTTCATTCTTTTAATTAGCAAACACTGAGCTAATATCCAAGTTACTAAGTTCAAGCAAAACTAAAAGCCTAGCATAGCAACAAGATGAAAATTTTGCCTCTATTTCTCTGAACTCATACCTAAGGAACTTCCCATTCAGCATACGCTGTGACACAACTGCATGAGAAGTTACTATAAGAGGGGCTGGGAAGGTGGCTCAGTGGTAGAGCGCTTGCCTTGCATGCATGAGGCCCTGGGTTCGATCCTCAGCACCACATAAGCAAAAAGAAAAAAAGCCAGAAGTGGCGCTGTGGCTCAAGTGGTGGAGTGCTAGCCTTGAGCTGAAGAGCTGAGGGACAGCGCCCAGGCCCAGAGTTCAGGCCCCATAACCGGACCCCCCCCCCAAAAAAAAGAAGTTACTATAAGAGAATAGTATTTGATGTTTACATCTTCAAAGACTTAAGGCAGAAACTGTGCCAACAACTCACAAATCAGGGAAGAATTGACAAAAAGTATGGTTGGGAAAAGTATGGTTGGGAAACATTGCTTGTTGCCTTCTTTAAAAGGAAAATTGAAAACATAGGATCACAAAGGTCAGACAGTTATTATTGGAATCTGGCTCTTATAGAAAGTAATACATACCATTTCCCCCATCTAAATTGCATTACTTTGTCCAAGTCACCCGATGGGGCCCAGGATAAGGTGTTTTTCTGATGTAGATAACTACCTAGGTTTCCAAAAGCCCATCCATTTAAAAGTGGGGCCAGAATGAACACCACACTAGTGACAGAAAAGTGATATTTTCTGTAACCTCAGCATCACAAAGAATAGTTCTACAAGAAATAGTTGACAAAAAGGAAAAACTTTATTATTAAACACAGATAGTGCAATTCAGCACAATCTGGCACTGATAACAACTTCCAAAAACTAGGCCTTCCAGATGGGGAGTCTCAACTGAACTCAGCTTTTAAGAAACTTGAAACATTTTACAGATCAAGATGTCTATATAACTTACGTGACTGCCTATAGAAGGAAGAATTTACATATCAAATAATCAGCAGCTATCAAGTGAGAAGGGGTACAAGAAAGCACCAATGAAACCACTATTTCACATGAACTTCCCAGTTTAATGTGTGGCTTAACAAGGTTTCAAAGGGCAGCTAATTATAAAGCTCTGTAGATCTAATAAGTGGCCCATGTCACTTGGATTCCCTAACTGAAAGAAAAAAGTACTATTGTTATCTTGATATGAGAAGCCAGATACCAGAACTGAGGGCAGACTGAAATATGATATTATTTTGAAAACTTGGAAGGAAACTACTCAGTGCCTCTGCTTGATCTAAAGCAACATTTTCCATAAAAGTGGGGAAGGGGATTGAGCAAAAAAAGAAAGGTTCAATGTGCATATCTTGTAGGAGACACACACACACAACACATACACACACACAAATGTGCACACTTACACAGTGGGAAGAGTAGCAACTGAAAATCAAAAGGGGTATCTTATATGCATCCATGAAAACCACAAATTCCAAGAAGGAGAAAGTCACAGGGGAAGCTATTACAATAAAAATGTCAGTTGGGCACCAGTGGCTCAAGCCTGTAATCATACCCAGGAAGCTGAGATCTGAGGATTTCTGTTCAAAGTCAGCCTGGGCAGGAAGGTCCATGAGACTCTTATCTCCAATAAACTACCCTCCCCCCCCCCCAAAAAAAGCCAGGAGTGAAGTTGTAGCTCAAGTGGCAAAGTGCTAGCCTTGAGCAACAAAGCTCAGGGATAGCACCCAGGCTCCAAGTTCAAGCCGCAGTACTGGTGTGCCTGCGTGCACGCGCGTGTGCACACGCGTGCACGCACACACACACACACACACACACACACACACACATCTTTAGCAACCTATTTTATTTAAGAAGACATCACCTAAAAATTCAGACCTCAGAAAAGAAAGTTAGAAAAATGGATACCTATTTGCAAGGAGACAAACTTTCTCGTAATCTATTAAATGATGGAATAATGGAATTTTCTCAACACAGGGTAAATTTCTCAATGACCGTCTCCTCCAGTGGGTGATTCTCTCCTCTTTTCTCATGGCTACATAAACCTATTACCTTCCTCCATATTGAAAATGATGCCCAGCTCCTTCTTCCCAACAATAACATCTAAGATCTTACCTCCACCTGAGTTTACATAGCACTTACTGTTCTCCCGAAACACTGGGGACATGGAAGGAGTAACAAACAACTTGTGATAGCATTTACAGTAATGCTAATTAAGTGGCATAGACGATAAGAAGAGTTCATTTCTTGAGTGGCAGATTCCCAACAGCCACTCAAAGTAGGTTTCTTCTGGAGTGGCAGGACTGGCCACCTACCCACAGAGATAGAGTATTCCACATGCCATTAGCTTTCGTTCTTAGACTACACCTATCTTAAGTGGGAATTCTCTCCCTGGAATTTCTTCCTATCAGGCTTGGTTTTGACTCCTGGTCTTCACAGTGGGTCCTAGTCTTGTCTGTACAACAGCCCTTTGACCATTGGCCAGCTGGGGTGTGGTCCCAGAAGTTTCAACATTGGACTCACCTGAGAAACACCTTAATTATGCAAATCTCAAGGTCCTCTCTTCAAATCTGCTCAGATACTGGAGTGGAGCTCTAAATTGACTTATAATATCCAGAGGATTCCTCAGCTAGTAGGGTTCCTACAGCTACAAGCATCCACTTCTGGAAGGACCTTCAGAACTCAGGACATTTCAATAGCCAGGTATTATTTTGCAACTATGGTGTAGAAAGTTGAAAATATGATAAAAGGAATACAGCTAAACTTTATAAATGATCTGGGCTGTTAGTAACTCAAAATGCCATTTGTCTGATGTGATAACAGGAATGCCTACTACGTGTAGGCTATAAGGCTATGAGTCTGATGTTTATTTGGTCTTTAAGACCTACAAGATCACCATTATGCTCCCACTGTAGAGGTAAGACTGAGGCTGCCAAGGATAGGTGGTTTTTACTTGCTCAGAATTGCAGAGCTGAGAAGTCAGAGCCAATATCTTCTGATTCCAAAGCTGGTATTTTCTTCTCCACTGACCTTTCATTCCACACTTAAAAAGTATGAAAACATGTCAGCCCTGGTGATTCAGGCCTGCAATCCTAGCTGCTCAGGAGGTTGAGATCTGAGGATCACCAGAAGTCATGTCTGTGAGACTCTAATCTCCAATTAACCGCCAAAAAAGCCAGAAGTGGTAGAGTGATAGCCTTGAGCAAAACTCAGCTCAGGGACAATGCCTAGGCCCTGAGTTCAAGCCTCAGAACAGGCACCAAAAAAGAAAAATAAAAAAAGAAGCATTCTTTACTAATGCAGTCTTATTTGTTGATATAGTTTCTACAAGACTCCTCCTGAAATGTATAGAGGGAGGACATAAAACAATACTATCTTCTTTTATATAACTGTTTTTGACTCATTTATCAGATAGCAGGAATGATATCTTTAAGATGCAATGGACACTTTTAGGGTGTCAATAATATTATTCGCCATTTGGTGGTTCTTAACTCACCCAGGTGAATGCAATGTATGATCCTTAAAATAGAGCTTGAGAAACTCAGTGTGAACTTTAAAGATACAACCCACAATAGTGCCCAAGATGAGAAACTTCACCCTAAACCCATCTGTCTACAATGCTGTTCCCATAGTCTCTCTTCACATGGCAGCAGACAGAAACACATATTGGGAGAAACTTTAGGTAGTATGGGTAAGAGAAAAGACCACTATGTTATGAGAGAGAATGCCAGCACAGAATACAAGATGTTTTAAGTGGTTCATCTCTTGAGACTCCAGGCCAATAGTTGGAGCAAGCAGACAAGGCAGAAGTATACCACTTACGTAGGCAATTCCATCCAACCTCCCACTCCATGATGGAAAACTCCAAATAAGCCAAGACACTTACACCGACGGCTCATATCTTTATTTAGAAAATCTCATTCCACTGGAGAAGCTTCCTAATCAAGAAAGCCAGTGGTTCAGTAGAACTGAAACTGTCAGATGGAAAGAGAAATCACACAATTAAAAGACTCAGATCCCAGTTCCCCAGGCTCTCTCCTTACCACAGTGGCCTTGTGAGTCTCCTCCCTCTCCCCATCACACCTCCCTCATCAGATCTGAAAAAAAGGCAATTATAGTTCTGCCCAATACCACATAAAGGTGATGCGAGACTCAAGAACCCCCAGCATTTCGTGACATTGTTAATGGTATGAACTTTGTTCTCTCCACAGCTTATTGGTCTGTTCTTCTGGGAATAACAAGGTAACCAGAATAATTGCAAAGAGATGTGATGGCCTGGAAGAAATCAGAAGACAAGTATGCCTGGTACACCATTTATGTGAAGTCACAGTTGTGTTACCTTATAGTACATGGACTTCACTAGAATCCATTCTGGCAGGTCCAAATTCAAACTAAGGACTTGAATTGGTACAGCTATTTCTTGGGACAAAATCAGGCCAATGGCAATGGGGGCAGAAAAGTCTCTCTTAAGATGAACTGTCTACTTATGAATGGCATACCATAATATCGGGACAATTAGATGGATTTGAGGTTACACTTGCCATAGGCTGTCCACTGATAGTCACATATTTTGTTCTACTGACAGTTAGCAGCAGCCCACAGATGAAATGAGCCTTTTCTGTATGTACATGTTACTTAAAATCAATACTTAATTCTAGCATGACTGTCTGGGTCCAGCAGTGAGTTAGTGAGATTCAAAGAGGGTTGGGGTGTGGCCACAAGGTGGCTCTCATCTTCTGAGTTCTAGATTGAATAGATCATTAATTGATTACTAGGCTGAGCCCTTAGACCACGTTTTAAGAGGTTATGTTTTTCATCTTAGGAAGCAATATCATGCAATATCGTGAATAATTGGAAGGAATTAATAGCTTCATTTATAAAGCTCACAGTGCAATGTTAGCCAAGGTCACATTGGAACACACATAAAGAAAGAACAGAGGTGAATTCCAACTAGAGCTAAGGATATAGGCAGGGATGTAGAAAACGGATCCATAATTCATCTATGACATGCATTGTACTTGAAAGATGGATGTGACTCCAAGAATTCTCTCCCTGTCCTCTGTATTTTTAGAGCCATTTCTTTTTAGAGTGCATTCCTTTGCTCTGGCCTCAAATATAAGGGCTTATGTTTTTTGTTTGCTTATTTATTCAAAAAAATACCCAATCCTTCTTGGAAAAAAATGAATACGTAAATTCTGTGGCTAATGAGCTAGGAATGTGTTGGAGTTGTTTTGCTTTGTTTGTGATAGGTGATAGGGTCCAAGCAGACTCCTGCATTTGGCTTCCCAAGTACTTGGGTTACAGGTGTGTATCATTACACTCAACTTACTAGGAATGTTTTCTTAGAAATAACATTGAAAATTATGATAGGAAGGGAGAATTAGAAAAACAAGAGGAGAACTTCCAGGAGTTCTTTTACAAAGTAGCTAAGAGGGTCTTTCTTCAAAGTAGAAGATGGGCTGCTTATAAGGAAGAACAGCACTGCAGTTGGCTGGCTTCACCATTTACCAGCTCTGTAAATTTAGATCAGTGATCAGTCTGCGAGGGACCTCAGTCATCTGATCAATAAGAGAGTGCATGAGGACTTCAAACACTTGTGGTAGGACTTCCTTGGGCCAAGGCTCATTGCAAGACTGCTGCTATGCAAGCAGAGAAGAATTCTGCGTCCTTCCATATACCTCCAATGTTTTCTGCTCTGGCTCTTGGGCCATTTGGCCTTTGTGAGCAGGAATGTCTCAGAAACCTACTTCCCCCTTTGAGCTAAGTTTGCTCCCTCAACTCCTATCACTGAGCCCTTCAGCAAAAACAAAGGACTACATTTCACAACTGAGAATTCGGCCTAGCATGGAAATGAAAACTCTTCATTTCATTCATCAGATTTGGCCTGTGTGAAAGCAATCCAAAACACTTAGATATGACTGCCCAGCTTGAAGAAAAGCAAGATCGTTTTGCAGATGGGTTATAGTGGGTTATTCAGCCTTATTTGATTCCTCCTGATACATTTACTTAATGGGATATATTTGGCAGTGAGTATGCTATTGATTTCAACCCAAAGTTGCTCATGAAATGTGTAGAAAGTATGAGTATTATACTGCATTGCACTGCTAGATTACAATGTCATCACATCAAGTATTAGAGCTGAGCTACATAAGGTTAAAATCATGGTACATACATGGTCCTTTTTTATGAATGAAATTTGAAATAGAGCAACCTCCTGCAATCAATATTAAAATTTCATTGACAATCATATACTTTAATCTCAGAGGAAAGGCAAGTGAACTGCAAACAGATTTATGGTAGAGATTCATTTAAACAAATGAAGTCTTTTCTATTTTTCCACTGATATTAATCTTGAAATGGACAGCTTGTGAATTATACAAGAACTTCAGGGACATATTCCTCCAAGTGCCACCTTTCTGTGGCATCATTTAAAATAAAACAAATAAAAATTTTAATAAAACATATCCAAGGCCTAAAGATTGGGGGGAAATAGCAATATGGAATACAGTGTTATCAAAAGAGGAAAGAGGAAATCTTGCTTCTCAAGTTTTGGCATATGTTTGGCTGATACAGCAGTTACATCACCAATTCATTCCATCAACAACATTCACTCGTATGTCAACATTGAAATCAATATTTATAGCATGTACAGATCGCAGATGCACCACTGGGGCTTTGTGCTTCTCATTGAGCCCTTGTCAGGAACTCAGGATTCTGAGGAACATTGAGGAATCTCTGTAAAAATACTTCCAATTGCTTGAACATTTACTGCCCCTCTGTTCAGGATAACATTTGTGAGATGGGCAAGATGGGGAAACTAAGATGCAAAGAGAAGACAATTGCCAAACAAAAAAGAGAGAAAGGAAAGAAGGGAAGAAAGGGAAGGGAAGGAAAAGTCACAGAATTAAACTATCTGAATCCAGGTCTTAGGACTCTACCTCAGGAGCTCATAAAAATCATACCACATTGTATTTGTGTTTGAAGATGTTCAGAGAAGAGATGCTGGCCCTCTATCCAGGACTATGGATATCACTGTTTTCTGGCTCTTTGGGGGATATAGAGTACTTAGACATAGTCATGCACATCCTTGGATATAGTCAAGGGACAGTTGAAGGAAGTGTCTCATTCTTCCTTCCAAGATAAATATGTCAACAAATATGTGTGATTGGATATTTCTTTCCAGAAAACCTCAATTTAGACCAAGGAAAAGACCAGCATGAAAATAATCAAGCTTATTCTGGGAGGCTGACACTCTAAGGAGTGTCATGTAAAGTAGAATTCATGTAAAGCAGAATTGCCACGATTCTCAATTTTCTCCAAATTTGCCTTTTCATCCTCCCATAGATGCTTCAGCAATCCTATCCCTTCTAACAAATTCCCGCATTGTTAAACAATTAGCCAAAGCCCATTTTGGCTACTTGCATTCAAGGAAATTTACCTTGGGACTCAACTGAGTCTACATGTTTGCATGTACACTGTAACCCAAAGAATGAGGCAAATGAAAGTTCCAGGGTATGCATGCATACATATACATATCTACATGTATGTTCATTTTCTTAAAAGGATAGGCCTTATACCCAAGAGAAAATGACTTGCAATTTTTGTTTCTAATAGATGATACCCTATAAAATCATTGAAAATACCTTGCTAAATTTTTAAGAACTACCTCAGAACTTAAGAGTACTCTTGTGGAAATGAAAAAGAAATGTGCCTTAATCTGAAATCTGATGCTTATTTAGTATTTTATACCTTGTTTTATTATGATGCTTCTATTTTATATAACCAAAAATCCAAAAAATGATGTTTGCATGTTGATTGGTTTATATAGGGCTTTTTTTGGGAGATGGGACATTATCTTAAGCTATCGTCAGACTTCTAATGATATACCAGGTCTTTTTTTGTATGTACTGAGAAAGAACCAACACACAAGTAGATGAAAATATGCCTTTTGACTTTGCAAAGGTTGAAGCTGTTATCCAGTAGTTGTGGCTTACAAAACTCCAAAATTTCTGTCAAACTTAAATTGACATTATCAAATTTCCAAACTCTATAGCTTACTTTTTTGATGGCATTCTTTCCCCTATGATCCTGGTAATTCCAAAGCAATTACATTTCTAAGAAAAGAAATACAATAAGCAAAGTAAATTCATAAGGCACGAGTCAGAATGCATTTCAGCCATCTTTGGTTTGATGCCTGATCCTAGAATATATATACCGAGAAGCAAGGAGATCACTTATAATCTTTATTTTGATAACACAAACAAATACTGAAAAATGCCCTCCCATGTCTGAAAGTGCTTTCTGAATTCTTCATAATTTTCCACACACAAAAAAATATTGGGTATCAATGTACACACAGCAAGAAGCCATCTCTCTTAAGTTTATAGTCTGTATCTATGGGATTTTAGGCTAGAATGCAGCTGAAGTATCTAGATCCATGAAAGTAATCATACTAATATGTTACTGCCCCAGGTTTATTGTTTGGGTTTTACCTGAATTTGGATGGATTGATGTGTCTTTGTTGACACAGAACATTTCTGGATATATTATAAAGAAAATGTGGGTACAGGAGGAAGGAATGAAAGAAGACAGGAATGGAAGGAAGAAAAGATTCATTGTCTTTTATTTTATCTTATATAGTTAGCTATCCTTAAGCCAGGCCCAAAGAAACATAGGCACCATGGTTTCCTTATTTACAATAACTAGTATATGTCTGGGACAAGTAGAAATGGTCAAAAGCTATATACATATGACCAGATAAGATTAAGTTAAGCAAAATGAACCCTAAGATAGGGACTCAAGTGCTTTTTTTCTTTCTTGCTATTGTTTCTAACGTATTTATAATGTACCATGTGATTTTTTTTGTTGCTTTGTATGTCCCTTCCCTACGGTATAACCCTGGTTTTACCAACCCTGGTTGGTATAATTTGGGCAGGAGAAGGGAAAAAAAAATGTTTAAATAGGGATACAAGTTGACCCATTGCACCAATGAGATGTAGAAGGCACTATGTTGAAAAATGAACTTTACAATTTAGGCAGGTGGGGGGAGTATAGTTGAGGAGGTGGGAGGGAAAGCATGATAGGGGAAAAACAAAGGAGGAGACAACAATGCTTGATAAGAAATGTACTTATTACCTTGCTCATGTAACTGTACCCCCTCTGTACAGTATTTTCACAATAAAAACATGTTAAAAAAAGAAAAGAAAAATGTCAAACCCAAACAGATTTCCCAATTATTCCATAACACCTACCATAATTTCTCTTCTGGTTTTAAAGTATTGTTTTTCTCTTCAGGACATGCAAACACATGTCCAATTTCATGAAGAGCATCATTAAGAAAGGTAAATATCAAGCCTTGCACGGAATAGACTTTATCAGACAGCCCAGTGGAGATGGATTTTAAACTTTGGTTTTTGGAGGAATATCTCTGCTGCTCTTTTGCCTCATTAATGCAAATATTTAAAAATTAACTGCATCTATAAAATGTACTTTTGTAAAAGATGCAGGCAGACTTAATTAAGAATTTAACTGTGAATGCTACTTTGAAAGAATTACAATTGCATCTAATGTGAAAGGTTTTAATTTTTCCCCTGTCTAGTTTAGTCAGTATTGAGGTAAAATTATGATACCTGGGTATTATATGCCAGATTGCACAAATGAATGGTATGAACATAGTTTTAAAAAATGATCGTGTACACCAGCTTTTCATTCTACCAAATTTAGGGAAGACTTAGGTTATACATATTGATGAGGCTTTGTCACCATTTAAATTAGCCCTATTGATCACATTCTGACATCATTCTGAAAATGCAGTTCTGTATTCCAGCCACCTGGATGTTGCTACCAGCGAGCCACCACTGAAGTCGGTCTTTCCTCCTTGTACAATGCTAGCAACCCCTCAGTGGAAACCCAGTGAGGATCTGGGCAGTGACCCCTATCTCTGGGAAGTCTCCCTGCTTTTCTGACTCCTGGATTTGGGACCCCTCGTGCATGTTCTCATAGCAAGCTGTCCTTCCTCCATATGGCCATGAAAGCCTGTTTCTCATGGTAGACTAAATTCGGAAAGCGGAGGCCATGCCTCCTCTTTACTGTACTGCTGGCAAAGATGTTCATAAGATGAAAGAGGCATTGAGCAAGTAGGTAGATGCAGCAAATATAATCAAGTATTAAATGTTCTATCCCTGTAGCTATGATGCAATCCCAGTGCTCCCTCAGCTTTCGTTCCATTCTGGGGATGCTCTGTCTCTCATGGTGAGATCTCAATCTTTGAATATGACTCTGTGAGAGAGGAACCCTCACCCTTTGCTTTCCAGTTGCAGTTTAATTCCTGTTTAGTTTCTCTCTTGGATTGTGGTTTGGATTGGGGGTTCTTTCGATTTGTTTGCTCATTTGTATTTCTACTTTCTACCCAATAGCTCTACACTGGAATTTTTTTTTTTTTTTAAAAACTAGGTCAGCTAATGATGGTGTTACTCTGATTTTTACATGTCATTGGTTCTTGTAATTCAGCCTTCCTTGAGACTTTCAAAGGAAGTGAGTGGCTAGACTAAGAAAGGATTTGGTAATTCCAGTGTTTCCAAGCAAATTAATCTCTTATGGTAGAGAACGAATTCTCTGAGTTCCCTGTCTTGGTAAATCAATTTCTTACTCAATTGTATAATATGAAGTAAGCACTCTGATCATTAGCATGTGCTTAATTTTATCTTAGCTACACTTCCATCCATTGCAGTTAGATATATTACCTTATAGCTCCACATATTATTGCAATAATGATCTTCACGACTCACCTACTTCTAGTTTACTTTCTCCACCCAAGCCAGGATTATCATTTATAAGATGTGCTCATTACAGCACCCCACTCCTTCACTCAGAATTCTGTACTAATTAAAAAAGAGAAAGAGAAAACAAACTTTAAAAAATTCTGTACTGCTTCTTGACCATTCATTGTTGCCTCTTTCCTATGACACTTTTCACTTTCCTCTAAAGTTCAAACCATTGATTTATGTTTTCTGTTTGTTTTCTTTTGTTGGTTGTGGGGCTTGAACCCTGGGCGTGGGTGCTGTCCCTCAGCTCTTCAGTTCAAGGTGAGCGTTACCACTTGATCCACAGTGCCACTTCCAGTTTTCTGGTGGTTAATTAAAGAGTCTCACAGACTTTCCTGCCTGGGCTGGCTTTGAACCATGATCCTCAGATCTCAGCCTCTTGAGTAGCTAGGATTATAGGGGTGAGCCACCAGGGCCTGGCTCATTTGTGTTGTTGTTGTTTTAAAGTTTGATTTTAGAGATGTTTCAGGTTTATAGTGAAACTGAGAGATAAACAGAGATTTTCCCATGTCCCCCTCCCCCACACCTGAACTATACATCAGTGTCGATGATCATACAAGATCTATTACTCACATGAAGGTTCACTCTTGATAGAGCTTTCTTAGGTTCTGACAAATTTATGACATATCCATATCATAACCTCATACAGAATTATTTTCCTGCTCTAAAAGCTTCTGTCCTCTGCTTATTCACCCTTCCCACATCTCTAGCCCTGGCAACTACTGATCTTTCCATAGTTTTGCCTTTTCAAGAGCATCATGGGGTTGTGGATTGTACATTATGAAGGCTCCCTTCTCAGTCTGCCTTAAATTAGTAACAAGCATTTAAAGTTCTTTCATGCCTTTTCATAGTTTAATAAGGCATTCCTTTTTTACGCTGATAGTATTACATTGCCTGGAGGTTGCACAGTTTATTTATCTATCCACCTACTAAAAGACATCTTGGTTGCTTTCAAGTTTTCCCAATTAAGGATAAAGCTGATATAAACATCCATGTGCTGGGTTTTGTGTGGACATATGTTTTCAACTCTAAGATGATGGTTGCTGGATCATATGGCAAAAGTATGTTTAATGTTATAGGAAACTGCCAAACTGTCTTCCAAAGTGACTGTACCATTTTGTACTCCCATCAGTAACAAACGGGGAGTTCCTGTTTCTCCCCACCCTGACCAGCATTTGGTGTTGTCAGTGCTCTGATGTTCAGGCATTCTCATGAGTACAAAGTACAGCCCTCACTGTTTGAATTTGTAATTCCCTAATGACTGATAATGCTGAACATAGTTTCACACATTTAGTTGCCATCTGTAGATCTTCTTTGGTGAAGTGCAGTTCTTTTCTCTGTTTTGTGTTTTTGTTTTTTGAAACATGGCTGTCCTCTGTAACCCACGCCACAGACTCATAATCTTCCTGCCTTAGCTTTCTGAGGGCTAAGACGACAGGCATGCACCGCTATACCTATTTTTTTTCTTTTGATCTTGTTTTTTACTGAGTTGTTTTCTTATTGTTGAGTCTTAAGTATTCTTTGTCTATTTTGGATGAGTCCTTTACAAGTGTTGTTTGCAAATATTTTCTCCTACTCTGTAGCTTTCCTTCTCATTTTTTTTGAAAGCTCTCCGATGTGTTGTTAATCATTTTCTGCAGCTAAAACAAATGTTCTAAATGCTGGCCTCACTAGACATTATTTTGTATTAGTGTGACAGAGGAATCAGAACCTAAATAAAACATTAGTTTTTGTTAGTTAGGACTAACAGACATATCTCCCGTGAATAACAGCTCTCTCTTTTGCATGCTGTGAAGATATTCAACTTTTTTTTTGATATTCAACTTTTACGTTATGACTTGACTCTTCCTTTGTCTCTGTTGCACTTTGTCATATAAACTTACGCTGACTGAAGCATGACATAGTGGGGCAGAATGGTTAGCTTCGAATGGTTAATTTGGGTATATTTGTTTTAAAACAAACTTCAGACAAGTCTGAGAGTGTTAGAAATTTCCCTGGGGGCTTCAGGGACTATTGTGGGGGTGGGGGAGACATGGCATTTCATTTCATCTACAGAGTGTGTCAGGGCCCAGCCTCTCTCTCAGGTCCTGGTCCAGGGGTTCAGATAGGAACTTACTGACCTGAGAGAGAAGGGGGGGGCAGAATATTCATACAGGGGCTCTTCTCAATCTTTAGAAAAGTCAGCAGAATTCCCAGGAGAATAAGGTGATCGCTTCCATCCAATTATTCTTGCATGATTTTATAATCACAGAGAAATTTCTGACCCCTGTTGTATAGAAATTTCCCAACTGTCTTCCTACCTGCCTTCCCCTGAAATCCTTCCACAAGATACTGAGGCTGAAAAACAAAACAAAAGAACAGCAATTGCTTTCATTCCTTAGTCCCATCTCTAGTTAATTATTGGGCAACATCTTCAGCAGGTGAAAGTAAAACAGATACAGAGAATCACATCATTTTTTTTTTCAATCCTAAAAAATATGGTAAGTAACAAATCACCACTGTATTGTTTTCCCTAGGATACTAACAGAGATGCAGCAAATGTGACAGTAGGAACAAATCAATATTGCTATCACTAAAGCAGCCAATCAGGCAATTCTTCCAGCTCATAGAATATCCTATTATTTCACAGAAATAAATGCCTATCAGAAGCTGTCAATACCCCAGACATCTCTTCATCGCAGGGTGGGCAACTTAGCAGAACACGCAGGGGCTGGATGTAATGGCCCAGCCTTAAATACCTGGAGACAGCAACATCTTATACTCTCATAGCTGAAGCTTCGTTTTTCAACTCCAGTGTCTTTGGCTTAGTGTCCTTATGCAACTAGATTCCATCAACATTTCTGCCATTTCATGAAATTGCTTCTTCTTGGTGTTTTCTTTTTTTTCCCCTATGGCCTTGGGATTGGGAAAAGGATGGGAGATTTTTCTAAAACTCCCATCTTTTATTTTAATTCATATTTCTGAGTTGGAAGAGTCCATTTCAGCAGCAGGCTCTTCCCAGCCAAAGCAGGAATCCAGTAAGATTTCATGTAATAAGAGTATGATATGTACAGATTCACTCTTTGAGCCACTCCAGAGCAATTATAATGGATTTCAAATTCTAGGACCATATTTTAGTACTCTGAGTTTCACTTCCAGCTAAGGAACTGGCATTGGCTCAGTAGAAAAGGTTTCATATTTAAAAGAGTCAATATATAGAGTTATTTCCTATGCCTTACAGGTGATAGTAATATAAAAATGATGAACTAGTTTGGATATACTCAATGTATTTCTTATAGCTTTTTTTTGAAGCTCATAGAATTATCTGTGTTAGAAATGATATTGGAGAGAAAACTATACACAGTCTGTTATTTTTAAAGTAGTTTTGTTAGGATTGAGAAAAGGTGATTGTTTTATGTGTTTTTTTTGTTGTTTGTTTTTATTAAGAATAGCTGGAGGAGTAGCACAGAAAGAAACAACACAAGATTGAGGGACTGTGCTCATGAACCACCTTCTCTTTGGATAAGAAAGTCAAAGCAAACGGTTTGGGCATTAAATCAAGAATGTACCAAACATAACATCATAGCAGGCCATCTCCATCATCCCTTATCTGGCCATACATGGTGAGAGAATTGAAGTATAGTGTTCCCAGTGAGAAGGTGTCATTCTCAAAATGGCTTTATTGCTAGGCTTGATGCCACAGAGAGAGATGAGATGGACATTAGATATTCTGGAAGCTATTGAAATCAAGATACAGTAAGCTGATATATATCAGTGTCAATTTCATTTTATTCTTATAAGCAGGAGAATACCGGGTGATGGTAACTCACTTTGCACGTGGAGAAATGGAGACTAAATCATTGGCTGCTAGCTCCCACATAGAAGAGGCCTAAAGGAAAGTTAGATTTAGTGACTACAGGTCTGTCTCATTTCCATGACATTTTAGGAGAGTCAGATTCCATTGCAAGTCCATTCATGCCATTATGAGGATTTTTTTTTTCTCTCTACCAATACAAAAACATTCTATCTCATAGGACAGTATGATGCAGTATAATGAGAGAGACCATGCATTAATTACAGCCTATGAGTGCAAGATACAACTTAGAATCCTCAGCTCACCTCTCTAGGCAGCCACATCTCAGTTGGGGCTGGTACTTGAGAATGATTTTTTACCACAGACAGCAGAAGAGTCATAAAGACATACATAATAGGAATGTGCCATCTTCAGTTTACCAAATCATATATCCTCAGTAATTACAATGTATACAACAGCTCAACTATTGCTTTCAAATTCATTCATCTGGCTACCTAAAGTGTGTTAGATACTGTGGAAGGCAAAGAGTTAGATGAGGCATAAATCTTACCCTCAAGGGGGTTTATGTTCTGCTAGGGGGAAAGACTACAGTTAGGAAAAACTGCCCTGCAGATTAGGAACTCTGTACTGCAGAGAATTCTAGGCATCACTTGTCAGATTCTGTTCGCAGAGTGTAAGAAAGGGTGCAAAATAGCTGCAAATGAAGAGTGCACAAAGAAAGCTTCATGGAAGGAAGGAGAGGAGAGGAGGAGGAGAAGAAAAGAGCATTGTAGGCACAGGAAAATGATATCAAAAAGGCACAAAGGCAGTAAGTTGTAGTGAGTATATAGGAAAGAATGAGTGAGGAATTTGTAATTGGCTTAGAAAGTGCCTGGGGATAGTGAGAAACAATATGGAGAGTACGTTGGGGTCAGAAAGGATCAGGCTCTAGATACTAATGTAAGAATGAAAGATTTATTTCATGTGTAATGGGGGCAGGGGCTGTTTACAGTTTACAGACAGCTATGAGCTGGAGAACAACATGATGGCAGAGATGGCTGACAGCGTTGTGTAGAATCAGCTACCTGCAAGGATTCCTGAGACTTGAAGGACTTTGCAAATGGAAAACTGGAACTGTCAACCCACGGTTGGAAGACACGAGTGCCTCTTTTAGTCAGTAAAGATAGGGCAGAAATAAATACCTCTGACCGGTTTTAGTACCTGCTTCTCTCTCCTGTATTCAGAGTCTGCGTTGACCTGACCTAGAGGGATCTGGCTGCCACTTGAGGGAAGATAAAATATGACCAGCTCAGTAATGGAAACTGGGACATAAACTCAACTTGCTTCCTCAGCTGCAGGAAAATACATCAAGAATTCTTTGTGCTTCTCCGGAGCTGAAGCCCAATTTATCTGCCAGCCCAGGTCTTTCAACATCCTTACTGGACAGGAAAAGGGAGAAGGTAAAAGAGGAGAACCAAGAGGAACAAAGAGGCCAGGGAAAAGCCCATGAGTGTCTCAGAGGATTTGAAGACAGAGGGCAGGTGCAGAGAGGCGGCAGTTAGTCTGTACTGAACCGTGTCTGTGGACTAGTTCTTTGGAGGGGTTCTCTCTTGTCATCCTCCCAACATCATCCCTGTGGCATATGCCTGAGAAAGGCAGGTAATAGGAGTGAAGATGGATGTCAGATCAGTGTTTCTGAGGTTTTAGTCTGGTGTGGAGGGGAAGATGCTGTGGGGCAGAGCAGCTCCACACAGTGTAGTCAGAAAGCAAAAAGAGAGGATGCTTACCCTCTGCGGCTTCTTCCTTTTTCTCTTCTTTCATGTGGGATCCCTGCCTAGGGTCTGGGGCCTCACACATTTAAGTTAATCCTCTCCAGCAATGTCACCACAAACACACCCAGAAGTGTGCTTTTCTATTCTCCTAGGCCTCTCCCTATCTGATCAAGTTGATAAATCAAGATAGACCACTACGTGTCCTTACAGACAGGGTAAGTTGAACACTGAGAATTTCCCTGAGGGCAGAGAGAAAATGCTTGCCCAAGAGTCTAAGATTCTAAGTCCAAGTCTAAGGCAGGTGGGAAAGGTGTGCTTTATCTCATGTCTGCCTGATTCTTTGGTCCATATTTTTTCCACTGTACCACAGGCAGCATCCAGATGGGCCTCAGAAGTCATTCATTATCTTTCATGCATTTCCTTTTAACTGATTCCGTTGGTACGCTTCTCTACTGATTTGGGTTGAGGCCTTTCTGAACAATGTGCTTCTTTCCAAAAAGTTTCCCAGCTCCGCATCAAAGTGACTTATCAAACTCCGCTTCTGTGTCAGCTACCTGACACATGGCAACAGGCTTTTTTTCCACTGGAAGGGTTTTTGTTGTTGTTGTTTTTCCAATCCAGTAATGCTTACCTTTCTCTTCCAGATTTCTGACACAAGTGTGACAGCCGTGTGCACCACTCTATTTCTTTATTGTGTTTTACTTTCCACTCCACCACACGGAGTTTCAGGAATCCATTTCTAGGCGTGCTTACCAAGAGCCATCCAAGGTAACCAACAGCACAGGCTTAACACTGTTCTTTGTTGCTTGTCTCCTCCACCTTGGGTCTGTTAAGAAATAGACTACTATTGCTAAATTACTAATGCTATGTCCCATGACCTCAATGCAGGCAGAGGACAGAGGGCAGGGAGTGATAACACAAACTAGAGAACCACACCGAGTGAAGGAAGTGGTCAGAAGCCCAGACAACAGGCATCAGCTATCTCACCAGACACAGGGCTTTTCTTTTTTGTTGTTACTGTGGTTAATTCACTCCTATTCCATCAACCTTTGACCTACAGTATCAAAGTGCTCCCTTACTATCAACCCCTTACATTTTCTCAAGCTTAGGAAGATAACTCTTTCTAAGGTCTACAATGGGAAAATTTTGATGAGAGGCTAGTGGGTCAAAATAGAAATCTGTGCCTGCTTAACCACTAGATGCTGGCTCAGTAGTGTGGACCTTCAGTCTCCTAGTACAGTAAGGGCAACTAAAGCTGAAGACTTGTCAGTTTCTCCCAAATGGAATTATCTTTATTTTATTGTAACAGAGGGGTTACAGTTACATGACTAAGGCAATGAGAACATTACTTGTCCAGCATTGTTACCCCTTCCCTTGTTTTCTCCCACTAACCCTTCCCTCCCTCACCAACCTTACTCCCCGCCTCCCCCCGCAACCGGCCCAAAGTTGTAGAGTTCATTTCCAATATACTGTCCCGTGGGTATCATTGTTGCAATGGTTCATCCTGTGTACTTGTTTCAGTGTTTTGTTATTCCCCTTCCCCTCCCCAGATTAGACAAATGTATATACAAGATGCAGGGTACTAAAATCAAGTACAGTGACAACAGGGGATATAACATAGGGGGAAGAACATACAAAGGAAACAAAAATATGACATAGTACATTCAAAACAACAACAACAAAGAAAGACCTCTTGTGTTCATATCTTGGGGTTCATTTCACTTATAGGGTCATATGTACATAGCTTTTGAGCTTTCTATTCATCTGATAAAATCATCTTAAACATATACTAACTATTGCAAATGGGGAAAACCACGGGACATATAATATATATATATATATATTTTTTTTTTTCTTGATCCATTCATCTACTGAGGAGCATCTGGGTTGGTTCCAAATCTTACCTATAGTGAATAATGCTGCAATAAACATAGTTGTGCTGGTAGCACAACTTGTCTGTGATCATTTGGGTAAATGGACTTATCTTTGTAGATGTCTTTTCTGATTTATAACAGTAACTTGAGACAACTGAAAAAATTTCAGAGTTACATACACACACGTGTCCTTTCCATTCCACAAAACAATCTCAGTGGCCAATAAGATATATATATTTTTTTTGGGGGGGGGCGGGGAGGATTGGGTGGGGGGGCCAGTGGAGGATGGGAAGGGATGGGAAGGGGAAACAAAGGCGGAGGCTACAATGCTTGATAAGAAATGTACTCATTATCTTGCCCATGTAATTGTAACCCCTCTGTACAGTATTTTCACAATAAAAAAATAAAATAAAATAAAAAAGATAAATTTTTTTATAATAGGTTACAAATATAATATGTACTTTTAACCCAAATGAACTATATATCATTACTAAGTCACTATAATCTGGTTTCTTTGTTTGATGTTAGAACATGATTATGCCTCCATATTAAAATATGGTCTTCTAGCTTAAATGATATTGTACATATTTTTTTTTTTGGGTCCAGTGGTGGGGCCTGAACTCTGGGCCTGGGCGCTGTCCCTCAGCTCTTCAGCTCAAGGCTAGCACTCTACCGCTTGAGCCACAGCGCCACTTCCGGCTTTTTTCTTATGCGGTGCTGAGGAATCGAACCCAGGGCCTCATGCATGCAAAGCAAGCACTCTACCACTGAGCCACCTTACCAGCCCTATTGTACATATTTTTTTAACTCTACTTCTTTCTCTTTTTCTTTCTAAAGACATCAGAAGCAGTTTTTAAAAATGAAATGGAAGGCAAGTATAACCCCACAGTCATGATAGAAGCAGGTAAAATTTCAAATCACAAGTTATGAACTACAAACCACAAAATCTCCTATGAAACCTAACCCAAATGATAGTCAGTGAAAGCTATCTATAATCTCCATTGGAGTTAAGCAGGACACATAATTCCTTTGTATATAAATGACTCCATCCTGAAGGTTGTTAAAATGATTTATTGACGTTGACAATGAGATGTAGAGCCATGGGAGATAGGAGAAGGGATCAATGTCTGTATGTTACTGCTACTGTAACAAAATGCCACAGTATGGAAAATTTCTAAGCAATGGAAATAACTTTCTCCTAGTTCTAGCTAGAAAGTCCAAGATCAAGACAGCAGGGTCAGTGCCTGGTGCAGGCCAGGTCTCTGGATCCAAGATGGTAGCTCTTAACTGTATCCTAAAAAAGGTCGAAGATGGGAGGGAATAAAGGAGTCAAGCCATTTTCCTGCAGCACCTTTATAAGAGTATTAATTTATTCATGAATGTAAAGACATATAACCTAATCATCTCCCAAATGTCATACCTTTTAACACTGTTGCATGAAGGATCAAGTTTCTACACACAACATGGAGGGAACATAAACATCCAAACCATGACACAAGAATGTTCCTACACAGGCCTCTTCCCTTCCACAGCAGGAAAGTAGAAGAGGCAGGGCTCAGAAAGGTAGATGCCACTTGGGTAAAACCCAAACTTACAATTGGAAGAATCACTGGGTTTCCTCACTTTATGCCTACTGTGAGTGAAAGAGCATTTGAACCATCAATCACATGGAACATTCATTACTAAGAGAGACTGAGAAATGGGTGGAATAAACAGAAGAATGGCATTAATCACTGGGTTATAATCAGAAGATTTTTATAACGTGTAGGGCTTCTTCAGGGCCACAGAAAAACTGAGACTCAAATGGAGACATCACTTTAGGTTGATAATGTGGTAATTAGTGTCTACAATTTACCTCCCTATTCCCTATCACACAGAGTTTTACTAACAAACAAGCACTTCATTTAAGTTGAATTATTAAATTACTCAGTCAAATTACTTGGTGATCATTAATAATTAAAGGAGACTCTACATGGAACAGATGTAAAGATAATTGACATGGGAGAATTGGAAAGAGGGAAATATAAGCAATATCTATGAATAGGAATTATTCCATCACTTCACATAAATTTCCAACAACATGAAATCTCAAATAACTGAAAGAAGAAATTGCAGATGTATTAGTTACCTATTGCTATAGAAAAAAGGTACTGCAAAACCTAGTTTAAAAATCTATCTCTTGACAAGTCTGAGATTTGGATGGGGCTTAGAAAGGAGCATTGATCTAGATCACACATGACATGAACACAAGTGGCTCAGCTAAGCAAAACACAAATACTGGAAGGTATGCATGATGAGGAGAGCTAAAGGAAGAGTTTGTGATCATGTGTACTCTTGGCTCCTAGTGGCCCATCAACTTCCCACATGCAAAATACAATTCTAAATCAAGAATCTCACCCCATCTATGACAGCATCAGATTCTCATTGACAGTCCACCATATCGTTATTTAAATAACTTTCAGATGTGAGTAAGTCTCCTTAGTAGCTCTTCAGCTGAAGTTGTGCCTACCTCAGAGGTAAGCTTCTAATACCCCCCATCCACACATACACATAAGGAACTCTATAATAAATATTCTCATACAGGAAGAAAGACAGAGAGAAATATATACAATTCAGCATTATATAGCAAGCCTGAAATCCAGCTCATCACATATCCCAGAATCCTGTGATCAGGACCTAGTTCTACCATAATTCCTGGTCATTTTCTACCTCTCTTTGCTTCAAGTAGGGGCTTTGGTTATTCCCTTAGGCTCATCCTTCCTTTTCCATAAGACAAACAAAAAAAAAGAAGAAATGGTCCATATTTAGAATTGGGTAGCTTTATACATCTCTTTTCAAACTGAAAGTAAATTACAAATCCAACTTTTAATTCTTAACAATTTCTCTTACCACTTTAGTCCAAACTAATAAGCTTCCTTTAAAAACTGTAATTTCTAGGCATTAATTTATAATCCATTCAGTTCAATAAAAGCAACATATACAGGTTCTCCCTCTGCATTTTGACTGTGAGTTAGAAGGAGATGAGAAATATGATGTTTAGAATCCTAGTGTTTAGCTAAGATAGTCTACAAGTCCTTGTCCTAAGATTCCTGTAGACCTTTCTGTTTCCAAAGAAGGATGTGTCTGTGTGAACCATGTGATATTATTTTAGTTTAATTTATTTGTTTGTGACTGGGGCCTGAACTCAGGGCCTGGGTTCCATCCCTGAGATTTTGTGCTCAAGGCTAGCACTCCACCACTTGAGCCACAGCTCCATTTCAGTTCTTTGGTGTTTAATTGGATATAAGAGTCTCATGGACTTTCCTGCCTGGGTTGGTTTTTAACCTTGATTCTCAGATTCTCAACCTTCTAAGTAGCTAGGACTACAGGCATGAGCCACTGAGACTCAGATACCTTATGTTTCTTTTTAATGTCTTTAACAAAGGATCTTATTGGTCATGACATCAAAGCTAAATTTTACAGTCAATGCTATTATATTTTTCTTGAGAAAATTTGAAACAATTTGAGCAATCTTTTCTAAGAATATTGGAATAACAAATAGTTTTATCTCTTGATCCAACAAGTTTATGGATTAGAAATATGTTCTGTAAATTCTGCTTTCAAATGAAATACTTCCTTCTTTAGTTTTTTCATTTTCTAACTGTACTTTATCATAAGTAGCTAAATGAACCAGGTGATGCTTTCAAAAATGTGTCTGGAAATACCTTAACTAGATGCATAAGTTCATTAAGTGGGTTTTCTATCTTTCAAGTTACTATGCACAATTGTCTATTTAATTGTCCTGAGAATATATAATGTGGTTCCCTTTTGTGAAACTTTCAATAGAAGTTTCCTCCCTTCCATCAAGCCTCTACTGACAGTTTTCTCAAAACCCTTAATGGTTTCTGCTCATTGCCATGTTCCAAAAAGAAGTTTTGCAAAATAATAAAATGAAATAAAATCCCAAAGACAACCACCAATACCACCAATGCACAGTATCTTCTTGTCATAAAAATATGAACTATAATCATATGAACACACCATTACTCAACAAAAAGTAATACAAGAGTAAATACAGCAAGAATATCATAAGAAAGCTATTAAACTTCAAATGCATGTACAAATAACCCCACAAGCATAAAGGGCAAAAAGTAGTTCCGATATAAATGGGGAATACTGGATTGCTGCCTGACAAAGGATGATAGGGCAAATACAAAAAATAGAAAATGAGCGTGTTGTGGTGAAAGACTAATGAAAATTAAATGGAATTCAACATACACTTAAGACACATCACTATCATGAATCATGGCTACAGAGCAGGAAGCAAACAGCACACATCATAATAAAGCATAAATAAAAATATAAAACAATCAGTGGAAGAGGACTAATATAGATAGAAGAAAAGATATTTGTTACATTCTGACTTGAAAGTCTATATAAGTTTGGTATATGTAATTAAAATGAATTCCTTCTGAGTCAGGCTTCTCACATTTTCAACATGTAGAATATTATTTTTAAAATGTTCTTGCCTCAAGTAATATAACATCTTAAGATGATTTTTTTGTACTGTTAAATGATTTCAGTTTGATTCAAGTTATTTAAAGTTAGACATATAGGTTGCAGGCTACTATGGAGTACAAGATGTACACAGAACCACCTATGATAATCAGCTAGAAAACTTGCCAGAATACATGAAACAACATAATCTGTAGATGAAGGTCCCAGAAATAAACAAGTTAGTTCCTACAATGGTGGTTTTCTGACCGAAGTGATTAAAAGATCACAAACAGGAGAGGCAAGACCCTGGGTACAGTTTGACAACCTAGAAAAAGAACATCAGGAGCTGAAGACAATGAAATGGCTCAGAATTGTGACAGGCCAGAAGATGAAAGAGTTGGGGGAATTTCATAGGGTTATATTGGATTTGGGTCATATATAGATTGTATATGCTTATAGTATAAGGTACAGCGAAAAATCTATAAGAGTAGAACAATTTTGGGGGATCATTAGGGTTGAAGGTGTTCAAGCTTGCGTGAGCCACAATAAAAAGCTCACAGTGACTGCCTATGATATCTAGTGGATACAGAAGAGGAATCATGACTTAGTAATAGTAAGATGCCTACAGCAAAGTTTACTCCAAAGAAATCCTCATAGTGCTTGAAAAGAGGTCTCCAAGAGCTCAAATGAATAGGACAATGTTTCCAAAATAAAGTTCAAAACTCTGAAAGAAAACAAAACCTTTGAAGAGCTGAGGGACAGCGCCCAGGCCCAGAGTTCAAGTCCCACGAACGACAAAAAAAAAAAAAGAAAACAAAACCTTTATATTTAACTGTGTAACAGTTAAAATGTATAGAGCCAATCAAAAAGTAGAAGAGATAAGAATCTCAGGTTTGATTTACCCAAACAATCATAAACAAGGCCATACTAAGGCTACCAGCACAACTATGTTTATCTCAGCATTATTTACCATAGCTAAGATATGGAACCAATCCAGATGCCCCTCAGTAGATGAATGGATCAAGAAAATGTGATATATATATTATGCAATATAAATAAAATATAAATAAATAAAATATAAATACATAATGGAATTCTATGCCTCCATCAGAAAGAATGGCATCTCCCCATTTGTTAGGAAATAGAAAGACTTGGAAAAAATTATATTAAGTGAGGTAAGCCAGGTCCAAAGAAACATAGGTCCCATGGTTTCCCTTATTTGCAGTAACTAGTACATGTGTAGGACAAGCAGAAAAGGCCAAAAGCTATGTACATATGACCATATAATATGATGTTAAGTGAAATGAACCCCAGGATAGGGACATAAACATCTTTTTTCTTTCTTGCTATTGTTTTTAACATATTCATAATGTACCATGTGATTTTTTTTCTTTCTATGCTTCTCCCCCACAGTATAACTCCTGTTTTCACTGTATTTGATGTCGATGCCCTGCATCTTGTATATACACTTCTCTAATTTGAGGATGGGAAGGGAAAAACAAAATTCTTAAGTAAGGATACAGGTTGACCCTTTGTAACAATGAGACAACGAGATGTACAAAACACTATGTTGAAAATGAACTTTACAACTTTGGCAAGGGGGGGGGTAGTTGTGGAGGTGGAAGGGAAGGGATGGTAGGGGGAAAACAAAGGAAGAGGCAACAATGCTCCATAGGAAATGTACTCATTACCTTTACCCCTATGTACAGCATTTTTACAATAAAAAATGTACAAAAAAAGTTAAAATAAAAAAGAATCTCAGGCCTGTAATCCTAACTACACAAAAGCCTGAGATCTAAAGATCACCGTTTGAAGCAAATCCAGGCAAGAAAAGTCTAGAAACTCTTATTTACAATTAATCACATACACACACACACACACACACACACACACACACACACACACACACAGTAGATATGTGGCTCAAGTGGTGAAGTGCTAGCCTTTAGCACAAAAGCTCAGGGACAGGGCCCAGGAGGGAGGGAGGGAGGGAGGGTGGAAGGAAGGAGGGAGGGAGGGAGGGAGGGAGGGAAGGAGGGAGGGAGGGAGGGAAGGAAGGGAGGGAGGGAGGGGGAAGGGAGGGAGAGAGGGAGGAAAAAAATAGAAAAGAATAGAACAGAATATAAAGAAGGAAGGCTCAATGGATTAGGATATGATCAATAAGTAAGGAAGAATTTAGCCCACAGAAGGAAATGAGAAACAGTAGATGCTGGACTATGAAGAATTAAGAGTTAAAAGTTAAAACATCCACTCTGGAAAGCATTATGAAGGCTCCTTAAGAAGTTATACATAGAACTACCCTAAGATCCAGCAATTCCACTCCTGGACATTTATCCAAAAGATTACACTAAAGCCACCAATAGGACCATGTTCATTCCAGCACTATTCACCATAGCCAACGTATAGAATCAGATTCTCCTTAGTGGACAAATGGATCAAGAAAATGTGGTATATGAACACAATGGAATTTTGCTCATACAGAAGAAAGAATATTGTACTGTCCGTAAAGAAAAAATTGTTAAGTGAAGTAAGTCAGGCCCTTTATATATGAAGGCTAGATTTATCTTATAAACTTTAGTTTATAAATACATTGGTTGGTATGAAAGTATATACAAATGTATTAATTGAAATAGGGTACATTCAATTCCTTAGAAAGGCAAAATCAGAGCTCAAAAAAATAAACAGCAGTAAGTGGGTACTTAAAAGGAATCAGGAGAAAGAGGTAGATGAATGAAGAGAATAGGGAGAAAGCAGTCAAGAATTCAACATATACCCTACTAAATTAAGCAGAGTGCGGAAGAAGTGGGTAGGGGAGGGATGGGTGAGGACGTTGAAAGGGGTGACACTGATCAAGATGCATTAGATTCATCCACTGCTTTGTTAAATGACAACCCCTTCATATAACTACTAAAGATAATTTTAAAAATGTGGGCAAAAGTTCAAAACATCTATTATGACAAAATGTCCATAGTTCATCGAAAACATGATTTAATGAGGAGAGAAAGCAGATATAAAAATAGCAAAATGTACCTTTCAGAAATAACTATACAGTATCTGCACTAAGAATTTCTCTTGGCAGATTTTTATAATCAGCTCTGATTCTGAATGGGGAAATGTCTGGGCAGTCTTAACTTTAGCATTACAATATAAAACAAGTGACATACAAAGAACAAACAAAAGCAAAAACGAAATGAACAGATCCTAAGCTTTGAGGAGTCATAACAAGTGTACCCAAATATGTAACATAGGAATCATTTGGAAAAGCGTTTTAAGTATTGAAGGCAAAAGTTTCCAAATTTAAAAGATTGGATCCAGGATACAAGAAGAAGACATTGAAAATATGAGGTTAAAATCTAACCTAACATCCTGCAACCCCAATTATTTAGCAGTAATATCCTTTAGAAAAGAACGCAAATTCATTTTTTTTTTCAGACAAACAGTAGATTGACCCCGAGGAAAAGGCTGAAGAAGCAGGATGTGCATGGAAACAGATTTGCCAACACAATAAAGGGCATCAAAGTAATAAATATGTGGGTAAACAGGAGTTTTTACCTTCAATTTAAAATTTTTGAGAGTTATTAATTATTTGAATTTAACTACTGACAATGTATTGTGTGGTTTAAAACACAAAAATAAAAATCAAGCACAGGAATAGTACAAAGGCTGAGGGACATGAAATAATACTGTCAAAATGATCTTACATTATATGTAATCTGTGTATCCTGTGACCTAAAAATAGACTGTAATACATTTAAAATACACATAGCAAACCCTGCAGTAATCAATAAAATATAATGGATGAATAGTAGAAATAAAATTAAATTTTGATGATAAATTTTAGTATAAAATAGAAATAATCCAAAAGAATATAAAGGTAATTAAATTTGGAAAGTAGTGTTTGAAACACATAGAAAACAAACATCAAGGTAACAGTATGATGATCACATAAAATTTAAATGGAACAATTAAAAGACAAAGAATTTTTAGGACATATATGAAAGCTAACCATCACCACTGGCTCATGTTTATAATCCTCATTACACAAGAGGCTGAGATCTGAGGATGGTGGTTTGAAGCCATCCAGGGTAGCAAAGTCTGTGAGATTCTTATCTCTAATTAACCACCAAAAAGCCACAAGTGGAACTGTGACTAAAGTGGTAGAGCAGTAGCCTTGAGCAAAAAAAGCTCAGGGACAGCAAGTAGGCCCCAAATTCAAGTCCTAGAAATGGCACAGACACACAAAAAAGATATTAGAAATTATAACAAAATCTTCAATCAAATTGATTTAATTAAACTTTATTGAACACTCCACTCATTAGCAATGCACACATTCTTTTCAAACATAACTGCAAAGTTTGCCAATATAAACAAGTCCCAATAAATTTAATAGAATTCAAGAAATGCAAAAATGGCAACAAGAGAATTAGATTCAAAATCAGTAAGAAAGATACTTGGAAAATCTCAAAGTAGTTAAAATAACAATGGGTCAAGTGCACTGTTTTCTCTGCAGAACAACAACAACAAAAATTGCCTTCTATTAATGATCCATGGACTAAAGAAAAATCTTAAGAGAAATTTTAAAATATTGTGAACTAAATAAAAATGGTAATATATCAGAATGTATACTAACTAAACAAGGGCTTAAAGAGAAACTCATTCCCACTTGTATAGTTATATTAGCAAAAAGAATAATTTCCCAAGCATCTGTATAAACACATTAGGGTGGGGGGCAGAGTAAAGAGAGAGGGGGGAGAGGTGAGAGAGAGGGGGGAGAGGAGAGAGAGAGAAGAGAGAGGGGGGAGAGGAGAGGGAGAGAGAGAGAGAGAGAGGAGAAACTTGTTGTGGCTTCATTCTAGCTACTTAGGAGGCTGAGACTCAGAGGATGGTGGCTGGCCCTGACACTAAAGTCTGCAAGACAACTCCAATTAACCAGAAGAATGCTGGACCAGAAGCATAGCTCAAGTGGTAGAATGCCAGCTGAGCAAACAAGTTGTGTAAACTGGAGACCCTGAGTTCAAATCCAACTACAAGGAAAGAAAAGGGAGGGAAGGGAAGGAGGGGGGGAGAGGAGGGAAGGGGAGAGAAGGGGAAAGAAGGGAGGGGAAGGGAAGGGAAGGGAAGGGAAGGGAAAGGAAGGGAAGGGAAGGGAGAATACAACTAAATTAAGCTGAAGGAATAATTTAAAAGTATATATATATATAAAATGATAAAATATTTTAATTAAATGATTAAATTTCTAATGCAGGGATACCACTATAGATATTACAAATATAAAAATTATAATGAGGTCATCATAAGAACAACTTCATGTCAATGAGTTCAACAACCTAGGCTGAATGGGAAAAATCCTCAAAGATCCAAATTTTACTAGTATGAATATATGCTGTACAAAATAGAAAATCTAGGTCCAGATGGCTTTAATGATACAATCTATTAATCATTTTCAAGAGAAACAACAAATCAGAATCTCTTTTATTTTCAGAAAATGACTAGGAGAAATAGTTCTCTCATTTGTTGTTGTTGTTTGTTTGTTTGTTGTTTTTTGAGCCACTCCTAGGGCTTGAACTCAGGACCTAGGTATTGTCCCAGAGCTTGCTTGCTTTATTATGTATTTATTTTTTGTTTGTTTATGTTTTTGCTCAAGGCCAGTACTCTATTACTTTAGCCACACCTCTACTTTTGTCTTCTTTGTGGTTAATTGGCAGTAAGAGTCTCATCTCTTTCCTGTCCAGGCTGGCTTTGAACTGAGATTCTTTTAAATATCACCCTCCTGAGTAACTAGGTTTACAGGCCTAAGTCAGCAGAGCCCCATCCTATTAATTTTAACGAAAGTGTTTGCTAAAGATGTTACCAAAAAAGCTACAAATATCCTCTATGAATATACTCATAAAAATCCTTAAGACATTTTCATGTGTTCAGCAGGCACATTCTTTCGTGTGAAGTCTGTTTAAATCACCCACATTTATATTAGCATGGTGGAAAACTGAGTGATATTTACTTTCCTTGCTGCTCTTTTCTGAACTTCTTCAATAATAAATAATATAACAATAATAATACTTGCTTTAACTTGCCTAAGTATTTCATTACATCTCAGACTACTTAACCACTATCTACATGATAGAAATGAAAAAGTTGAAATCAGAAGAAACGGTACCCTGAACAGCACTGTACACATACACACACATGGATGTTAGAGAAGAGGGGTTCTGGGTACAAAATGGCAAATGACAGTAGTAAGTGAATGACTTCATCCTCATGAATGTATGAATGTACTCCCTTGACACCCTACCTCTATATAGGCTGAGGTAGGTAAGGGAGCAAAGTATGAATGGAGCCAGATGAAGAGAAGGAAAATAGAAGACAAAAGCAGGGAATCTATATTAGTTTCCAATTTATTGTTCCTTAAAATTTCAAACGAGTAGAAAAATTGAAAGAACAGTTTGAGGAACATAACCATTACACACATAGCAAGCACTTGATATTTGCTTCATGTTTGGCTTTTTTTTTTTTTTTTGGTGCTGGTTTTGGTGCTTGCACTCAGGGCGTGAGTACTGTCCCTGAGCATTGAGCTTCTGTGCAAAATGTGCTCTACCAATTGAGCCACAGCTCTACTTCTAGCTTTTCTGATGCTTAATTGGGAATAAGTGTCTTACGAAGTTTCCTGGCTGGGCTGGTTTCAAACCTAAATCCTCAGATCTCAGCCTCCTGAGTAGCTAGAGTTATAAGCGTGAGCCATCCAAGCCTAGCTCATGGTTAGCTTTTTATTCAAACAATTTTTAAATGAAGCAACAGACATCAAAACCTTGTGGGTTTTCCACCTGTATCTCCTACAAAGAAGGACTGTCTCCTGGAAGCTCTCAGTAGTTTATTATCCACAAGAAAATGAAAGCAGTATCTAACAGTATCTGAACCCAGAACATAGTTTCTGAGGCAGAGCAGTACCTTCATCACATCATCACTGTGAGTGAGGGTTACAGTGGTAGGACAGAAGGATTTCTGGGCCATCAGTCCCTCATTCTGCCCTACCCTTCACCCAACCTGAACATGCAAGGGATCTTTTTAAGACCCGAATTCTTACTTCTGTATTGTAAAATATTTAATATTTTAAAGAGAGGTATATACATATAGCAAATTTAAATAGTATAGGGAAACAAATAATAAAGAAAAACAAATAATAAAGAAAATGATTATCCATAAGCCCTTTCATTTCCCCCCCTCAAGGCTAGCACTTTACCACTTAAACCACAGCACCACTTGTGGGGTTTTTTTGGGGGGAGGGGTTTATTGGAGATAAGAGTCTCATGGATTTTCCTGCCCAGGCTGGCTTCAAACCATGATCCTCAGATGTCAACCTCCTGAGTAGCTAGGATTACAGGTGTGAGCCACCAACACCTGATTTATAGGCCTATTCTTTTGCACAAAAAGGTAGTTGTCTCATGGTCTCATTTATGTATGGAGTACGAAGAATCAAAGTCATACTTTGATTTGGTTAAGGATGTTGGGATGATTCCATTAAAGGGCATAAAATTTCACCTAGGAAGAAATCCAAGAGCTCTATACTATATGATGCCAACAACTGTTACTATCAGCACATTGTGCATTTGATCATTACTTAGAGTACATATTTTAAGCATTCTCACTTCAATAAGCAAGCACATGAGGTAATGCATGCACTAAATTGCTTGATTCAACCATTCCACCATGTAACATATATTAAAACATTAGATTGTACATCATAAGCATGCACAATTTTTAATTACCAACTAAAAATGCTATTTTGGGGTTGGTTCCATATCTTAGCTATGGTAAATAATGCTGTGATAAACATAGTTGTGATGGTAGTCTTAGTATGGCCTAGTTTGTGATCGTTTGGGTAAATGCCCAAAAGGTGGGATCTCTGGGAGCTCTATGTGGAGTCTTTTGAGGAACCTCCATACTGATTTCCAAAGTGGCTGAACAAGTATTTTTGAGCTGGTGATTCAGACTGGTAATCCTAGTTACCCAGGAGACTAAAATCTAGGATGATGGTCCAAAGCCTGCCTGGGCAGAAAGTCATTTGAGACTCCATCTCCAGTTAACCAGCAAAAGACCAGACTGGGAGCATGGTATGAATGAGAAAGCACTAGCCAAGAGCAAGCAAACTATGTGAATGCGGGAGGTCCTGAGTTCAAACCTCATTACTGGCATAAATAGATAAATAAGTGCATTAATAAAGCTTTCAAGAAGTAAGCCACTTATCACAAAAGCAGAAATTTAAAAAACACATAAGAGTCATGGAAATAAGTGGACAGCCATGAAACAAATCATCTGGACTCATTCCTCAGGTTATACCCTGGCAGATGGGAGGCACTGACATGCTCAGATCCTACCCAAGATACAGCCACATCTCAGCCCTATAGACTATGGTCTAGATCCCTTCCTACCTGCTAGAAAAATTTGATATTAATTCTCTATGTCCAAATGCCAAAGCCAGGCCATCTCTGTGTGTGCGTGCGCGCGCGTGCGTGTGTGTGTGTGTGTGTGTGTGTGTGTGTGTGTGTGTGTGTGTGTGTGTGTGTGTTTCTGCCCCCAAGTAGAAGATCCAGATGAGCTGTTTTGACAGCTTCCACTCCCACTGAAGTAATCAGAGAGCTCACAGGGCTTTCTTGAAGAGGAGAAGCCTTTCCCTGTACAAAGACAGTGTTTGGAGATAGTGGTTACAGCTTGGAACATAAATAATGTCCAAATCACTCAAAGTCAGGCAGACAGCATGTACCCAGGCACACGTGGCAGATGGTGTTCTGAAGGCTGAGCATTTGCTCTCTTTCTGTCACACAGGAATGTTTGCCAGCTAGTTAGACGACAGCCAGGGCTTCAAAGGGTAACTCTAGGCTTTGGGGAGAGAGGAAAAGCACTGGTCCTTCTCCTATCTCTCTATTGTGAGTCCAATCTCTGGCCTGGCCCTCTGTACCCTGCAATAAACTGCCACCTGCTCCTCCCTTGGTGCCAGTTCTCAGTGACTGGGATGAGCTGCAGATCAGGAGAGATGCCACCTCCTTGCAAAGGCAGCTGCTGATACAGGGTCCTTCCAATCCTAGTGTTGCTTTGAATCTCTACTTTAAATGTAGAAGAGGCAAAATAATGCATGTGAAAACAGGCAAGTCTTGTATGGGCCCAGGATCCCAGATGCCACAGATGTGCTACACATAGGAAACCTTCAGTGATCTCATTCATGCATTTCCCAAACTCCGCCTCACCTCTGCACATGCCCAGTGTCCTCCAGGACATTGGCTCCAGCCTGAATTGTGACTCTCTGCTGTTTGGATCTTAGGGTGACAACTCAGACCCTAATAACAACAATCACAACAATAACAATGATAGAAAGGAGCTCTTAACATTTGTAGGAGCCTGTGTTCAGTGGCACTCTGACTCAACTCAGATGAGTTTAAATGGGACAGCAACCTTTAATACACAAATTCACAAAAGAATTTGTCAATAGTGATTACATATTTTATATATATTATAAATAACATTACATTATGCTATTTTATCATATATCTTCATATTACATGGTTATTATAAAATAGAGTATGTTGTTCACAATCTTAAATAACATTATATACATATAATTTATAATGTGTAAATATTGTTCACAATTATATGTAACTGGTAATTGTAAGCAGTACATGTAATCAATTTGGCCCAAATTGATCTGACTTCCTCAACTCCATTAATCATAACTGGGAATTATAATGGGGCTGGAAGAATGGAAAAGGAAATTTAAAAAAGCAACCCTCTTTAAAACTACATTGGATCTATAGTTGAATAATCTATTCGGCTCAGTCTGTCTTCAGAAGCTCCTTCCATGTCCCTTTGGATGGGCAGACATCCAGCTATGGTGATGAGAATGTAGAAGTCTTACATGACAACAGGAAGTGCAGAACGCTCAGGGAGTTTGGCCTTGGGTCATGGAGGAGGAGTCTTCACATCAGGACTAGCTGCTGAAGCCCTGCTCACTGGCATGCTGGTGCCCGTAATTGGAGCCTGATCTCTCTCCCTAGATTTAGACCAAGCCCATGTGGTTCCCTCACTTGCTCTTCTGCTATCTACAGACTCATATCTCTAGTCTTCCTCATATAGAGAGCCCCATGGCAACCCCCGAGTCAGGGTCTACACCGTTGGGTCAGGGAAACCAAGGCCTAGAAATTCCTTCTCCTAATGAAATAAGGGTACTGGGTCTAACCAGGGTCATCTTGGCATCTTGATGGATGATAGGGATTTTCTGAAAACTCTTAGGGATGAGGTCACAGCCTCACCCTTAGGTGATAGGTCTGCCTGAATTCCTAGATGTAGGGGCGGGGACTTGGACAATAGGTTGTTGCACCTGCCAGAACTATACCATGAACTCACCAGACTCTCTGAACTCTGAAACTCCCTGTGACCCTGCCCACTGACCATGACCCCATTTCAGACCCACCTCCTCAGCCGCCATTGTGCCATGTCCTGTCTCCTGACTCTTCTCAGGTCACCATGGTGTCCCTTTTCAACTCTGCATTAAAGTTGATCTGATTGGTTGAAATTGGTTTTCTGCTCTTTCTTTACTCTAATACCCTTGTGGCTCAGTTTCCTATCAATATTGACTGTATTCAAGGCTGTAACTTTTCTGGAGACATGTGTCTGCTTGCAGTCATCAGCTTTCTAATAAAGACTCCTAATTCAACCTCTCAAAAATGTGGCTTCTGTATCTCACGATCTAATTCCCACATAACACTACCACCTGTATGATTACCCTACAACACATGATGAGTAGCTCATCCAAATCCCTACATTAAACCCATCCTTTTATTAACCCTCGATTTTGAGATATAACTGTCTTCACTCACCCCAAGGCTAAGTGTTGAGATATCCAGACCATAGCCCAATTCTTGCTCTCCCTCTACACATACTCATTTGGCTTTCTACTTTGCATGAAGCTAGAATGGTGTGGAGAGCAGATGGCTTAAACTCCCCTTACATGTTGACACCCTAGGGACAGCCTTATTATAAGACTATAAGAAGGGACTTCTCCTTCACAGCATGGGACAACTGTAGACACTGGTCATGCACATTTGCTCCCACCTTCCATCTTCCAGAAGAAGCAATGGAAGTTTTAAATCTCATTGCAAGAAAATTGTCGAATGAGCATGTTAATATCTTCATGTCAATCTGCTTTTGCATCACAGAAGCCAAAGATTCTCACTTTTTGTCCCTGCCTTCCTTCCTAACAAGATTCCTAAAATTCCTTTCCACTCCTACTGTCCACCCCAGCAGATGCCAACCTTGTACCAACAAGAACAAAGAACACATCCCCAGAAAGACAAAGCACATTGTTTTTATCAGTAACTCATTTATAATAAACAACCCTTTTAAAATTGGCTTTTTCAGGGATTTAAATAAGATATTGTGCCTAGGCCCTGGTGTCTCACACCTGTAGTACTAACTACTCAGGAGGCTGAGATATGAGGATTGTAGTCAAGACAGAGTGGGTAAAAAAGTTTGTGGAGTATGGATCAGGTGGTAAAGTGTCAGCCTTAAGTGAAAAAGCTAAGGGAGAGTACCTTGATCCTGAAGTTCAAAGTAGCAGAGTGAGCACGCGTGCACACACAGATACATCATTCCAAATTGCTTAGGAAAATGCCTGATCAGTAAGTATGCAATAAAATATAGCTCTTAGTATCCATCCCCAGGGACATTTGAGGCAGCTTGATTAGGAAGTGTTCTATTTTATAAATTAGAACAATCAGGCTCCAAGATGTTCTCCAAGTCACATGAAGATGTGAAAGGCTAAATAATGGGCCCAAATAAGAACTCAGTTTGTCACCATTTCTCCTGTATTTTTAATCTCATTCTTAATCAGGTTCTATCTCACACATCTTGTTTTAAATCAAGAATCAGCAAATTTTTCTATAAAAAGTCAGAGAACAAATATTTTATTTTTATTTTTATTATTTTGCCAGTCCTGGGGCTTGAATTCAGGACTTGGGTGCTTTCCCAGTACCTCTTTGTGCTCAAGGCTAGTGCTCTACCACTTCAACCACAGCCACTTCTAGGTTTTTCTGAGTAGTTTACTGGAGATAAGAGTCTCATGGACCTTCCTTTCTGGGCTGGCTTTGAATCACAAACCTCAGATCTCAGCCTCCTGAGTAGCTAGGATTAGAGGCATGAGCCACTGGTTCCTGGCTGCAAATAATTTATTATTGGGGACCAGAAGCTATCTATAACATTTAATTCTTTTATCTGAAAGAAGCCATAGACAGTATGTGAACAAATGGGTGTGGTTCTATTCCAATAAAATGTCACTTAATTTCTAAATGAAACTAGTTTTCTAAATAAAATCTAACAGAGGGCTAAATTTTGCCCATGGACTCTTATAGTGTACTGATTTCTGCTTCAGATCAATAACAAGGGCCTAGAAGATAGTGAGGAATCCAAAATGAGTTACTTGATCAGTAAGTGGATAAAACATCATTTTGATTCTTTGAGCACTCAGAGTCCCCATCTGATCCAGCACTGAATTGCATGTATTCTTTGTTTCTTTTTTGATGTTATCTCCTATGTCCCTTCTTTTTCCATGTATGAAATAATATTGACTATAGTCAATCAAGAACCAACTTTTCCAGTTGAGCAATTTAGTTTAACTTATCTTCTGTTACCACATTTTCAAAATGGGGCTGAGAATGCTGACTGTGGTGCGAAGTTCAGAAATGGCACAGGCACGGCACCAAATGCACTAGAGTCATTTCTGCAAATGAGCTGCAGGGAGGACCTCTTTGTTGTCTCTTATCAAAGCCTTCTTGTCTTTAGTCCTCCTCATTGATCAGATGAAGTCTAGAACTGGAGATTTGGGCCTGGAATGTGAGGGAAGGTGGCTGAGGACTAGAAGGAATACCACACACTCACTTGGATTAGATGCCACATTCTCTCTCTAGTTCCATCTGACTGCTGAGGTTTTTTGTTTTTTTGTTTTTTTTACAAAGGGCCAGACAAAGGTCCCCAGTCAGTCTGAGCTCATTCACAAGTGATTGTCACTTGTATGTTCAAGTCCTGTGTTTGAAGTACTACCAAAGGTTCTAACTCTCACTGTCTAGATTAAACTCTTCAACTGATACATGTGGGAAAGTATTCGTCTTCTTGATTGTCATCTTGCACCTGTGAAATGACCAGGAAAGAAGAAACTGGAAAGGGGTACATGAAAGAAGAGGAGAGGCAACCTCCCTAGCCATAAAAGAAATGCAAATCAAAACAACATTGAGATTCCACCTCACCTCAGTTAGAATGACTATAATCAAGAACTCTAACAACAACAGATGCTGGAGGGGATGTGGACAGAAGGGAACCTTACTTCATTGTTAGTGGGAGTGTAAACTTGTTCAACCACTTTGGAAAGCAGTATGGAGGTTCCTCAAAAGACTTCACATAGAGCTCCCCTACGACCCAGCAATCCCACTTTTGGGCATTTACCCAAATGTTTACAAACAAGACCACACTAAAGCTACCAGCACAACTATGTTTATTGCCACATTATTTACCATAGCTAAGATATGGAACCAACCCAGATGCCCCTCAGTAGATGAATGGATCAAGAAAATGTGGTATATATACACAATGGAATTCTATGCCTCCATCAGAAAGAATGACATTGCCCCATTTGTTAGGAAATGGAAAGGCTTGGAAAAAATTATATTAAGTGAAGTAAGCCAAGCCCAAAGAAACATAGGTCCCATGGTTTCCCTTATTTGCAATATCTAGTATATGTATGAGTCAAGCAGAAAAGGTCAGATAATGTGATGTTAGGAAAATGAACCCTTAGATATGTATTTAAATGTTTTTTTCTTTCATGCATTTGTTTCTAACCCATTTATAAGATTATTTCTTGGTTGCTTTGTATGTCCCTCCCCCACAGTATAACCCCTGCTTTCACTATATTTGATGTCGGTATAATTTGTGGAGGAGAAAGGGAAAAACAAGTCGTTTAAGGATACAGGTGGACCCGTTGCAACAATGAGAAGTACAAGTTGTCATGTCGAAAACGAACTTTACAACTTTGGTGGGGGGGGAGGATTGGGTGGAGGGCAAGGGGAGGCTGGGAAGGGATGGGAAGGGTAAACAAAGGAGGAGGCTACAATGCCTGATAAGAAATGTACTCATTATCTTGCCCATGTAATTGTAACCCCTCTGTACAGTATGTTCACAATAAAAATAAATAAATAAATAAAGAAGAAAGAAGAGGAGAGGGGAGAGAATGCATTCAAGAATTCAACATATATCCTACAAAATTAAGAAGAGTGAGGGAAGGGGTAGGTAGGGGAGAGAATGGTGACAATGTTGAAAGGAGTGATATTGACCAAGGATGCCTTGCATTCATAAACAGCTTTGTTAAATAATGACTCCTTTGTACAACTACTTAAACATAATAAAAAGAAAAGAAGGACAGACTAGAAATAAACATTATGAGAATTGGAAGAGAGTTGTGGAGTCAGGTTTTGGTAGCTCCTATTTGTAATCCCAGCTACTCAGAAGGATGAGACCTAGAGGATCACGGTTTAAAGCTAGTCTGGGCAGAAAAGACCATGAAACTCAATCTCCAATAATCCAGAAAAATGCTGGACTAGAGGCATGACTCAGGTGGTAGAGCAATAAAACCTAAGGAAAAAAAAATCCAGCCAATTGAGAATGAAACCGAGTTCAAACCTAGTAACAGAACAACAATAACCACCAAATATGCCAGCCCTAATGCTGTTTCTCATCCCCTGGGCCTTAATGTTTTCCAATTACAATGATTGATATGTGATCTTCATTGCTTTTTAAAAAATCATGTGCATGTATCCTCTGTACTATTATTTTCTCCTCTACTTCAAATAAATCAGGACATTTACTGATATTGTTCTACATAACTGTAATATAGCATTGATATGCTCATATCTTTCTTCTTATCCATGGAAATAAATTTGGATATAATGATCAAAATATAAATTGACTATATTAAAATTGATTATTGTTACATTAAAATGGATTATTATATTAAAAATGGTTGCTAGACCCCCTATAATCCTAAGTACTTGGGCAAATTATAGTCCAGGCACATAACAGAGTGAAACAAAACAAAACAAAAACAAGGTATATCATCCCTGCCATCCAAAAATAACCACCACAAATTAGGGACTGGAGGCACAATTCAGTGGTCAAGCATGAGGTCCTGAATTCAAACTCTACTTTCCTACCAAAAATATTTTTTTAATATACTACCCAGCATCATCTGCAATACCAGCAACAGTCAGTATTAGCACATCCAGAAACACTAGGTTTGTGCTGAGTTTCATGATGGGGATATCTACTGTCCTTTCACATTGCATGATTGCTTTATGCTCTTAATGGCACCTGTGTGCCACACTGTCGAGCACATAGTATGCAAAGCCCTTACATTTGTAACAACCATTACAGCTTTCAACATGCTTCAATACATGTGGAAAGGAGACCAATATGGAAGGAAGAATCTACTTAAAGGTTGGTATAAACATAGCAGTAGAGAGGAAATAACTAATGACCTCAGAAGGGACTAAAGATCTGCTTTCTTACTGTGCAGAAGAAGATACTAATATCATGGGAGATGGAAGACAAGTCCATCAAAGAAAGACGTTGGGGGAAAACACATAGGTAAGTTTTTAACAGAGCAGACTTTGCTTAAACAATAGCTAGATCTGATTAAAGCAGGAGTGATTATTATAAATCAGTACCACATCCCCAAAGAAACTAAGAGCAGTCATCTTGACAAGCAGTCAAGTACTGGAGTCCCTAAGCTTTTATGGATAGGGCTTGATGATTCTGCTCAGGATTCTGCTAAGGATACATACATCATTATGGTGGTTTCCAAGAAATAAGAAGGCCTTTCTAAGAATGGAGAAATGGGGAGTTGCTCACCTATGAAGCCACAATGGCAATCTGGGGTGAGGCACATGCATAAAATTGCAACTACACTGCCTTGTAATGATGTTTCTAGCTAACTTGCAGCTGGCAAATGCTGTGCTAGGGTCATCGCTAGGGACTGTTGGCCACTGTCCAAGGCAGCCCCGACCATAGTTACCTATTACTCCAGGATATGACTTTAGAACAGGATGTGCACCTGTAACCTGGCAACTTTGGTTAACTATCAATCCCTTTCTACCTGCCTTCCCATATCATTGAGGTTAGGAGCTTTCCTCCAAAGGAGTCAATGTCTGTGGAAGTTGTGGGTTCTGTTCTTCTCACCTTCCCCTAGAATTTCTGTATTTCCTTAAAGAACCTTCCTCTGTGCTCACAAATGCTTGCTGTTAAGTTTTCTGGCAAAATTACTAGAAGAAGGAAAGTCATGGGGTTCCAGGCAACTTCAAGACATTATTAAAGCCATATTTTTTATATTATTACCAAGCCTAATCCTATGTTGAATTTGCAGTTATGGAGTTCATCCTAAAGCACTTGATTATACCCAGAAGAGAAACAATCTTACTAGTAATTTTCTCAAGCATGCTTGAAAAAAAGGGGGAGGGAGAAGAAAGGGTAGCACCAGGCTTGGTAAATACAGCATCCTGAACAGTTATGAGATATCAACTAAGTTGCAATGATAAAACCTGTGATATATGAGTTTTATTGATTTATTTCATGTAAGTACAACATATCTGTGTTAGTGCTACTCTTTCTTAAAATTATCCTGGCTAATTTGGGTTTTCCAGGATTAAGATACCCATAGGCTACACAAAGATGAGCAATTTATTCTTCAGACAACTTATTATTTTTCTCCTACTTCTTTCAGTTTGGAGCTTGAGCCTCTTATTTTTAATTTTTAATTACTGTCCAACAGTAACATTAATACATTTTTTGTTTTGTTTTGTGCAGGCTGCCTTTTGCTTATGTGCCATAAGTAATGATAAAAATGAATGCTTTAACTATGGGGAATTGTTCTAGTTTTGTCAATTTTGGTATATAATCCCAAATCTCAGGTTAGGTCTTTTGTGACAGAATTTTTAAGCCAGTATCTTTAATTCATTTCACAAACACAGGTACCTTTAACTGAAGCTAAGTGATTACTATGTGGGTTAATACTCCTCACTTCCTACAGAGTGAGGCAATCAATCACTACAAAGTCAAACTTCACATCACCAATTGCAACAATCCAATTGGTTAAAAGCCATTGCTAATGTGGAGTTGGTTAACTCTAAGCTTTGGTCCCATACAAGACTTGACCAAGCAGCTTCAGAGCTACTAAAGCCTTGGAGTGGACAGACTGGCTGTGGGTGGGTGCAGGAGCATGGTACTTAGAGTTCATGTGTAAAATATACGCTGGTATGAGACCAGAGCATGCTGCTGAAGAACTGGAAATGGTAACCATCCCTGTGCAGCCAAGAAGCACCAACCACCAAGAAAAGCCACAGTCCAAGGGGAGTAAACATTTGTCACCCATGGGAAGGGCTCAGGTCTCCCAGGGCTATATTCTATTTGTTCAGTTGTTTACATTGGTTATCTTGATGAAGTGGGTGGGAAGGACTAAAGAGACAAGGTATCAGGCTGGGATTGAAGAGCTTTTTGTGGGACACTGGTGGCTCACACCTGTAATTCTAGCTGCTCAAGAGAGGCTGAGATCTGAGGGTCTCCATGTGAAGCCAGCCCTTACAGATAAATCTGACAGGCACTTATCTCCAATTAACCAGCAGAATGCTACATGTAGAGGCAAGGCTCGAATGATGAGTACCAACGTCCAGTGGAAGAGCAGGAGTCCTGAGTTCTGGCACCAGAAAAACACAATAAGAGCAGCTTCTCTCCAGGGAGCATCCATCTCCCTGGACTCCATTCCACTGGACTCCGACACATTTCCTTGGTGTGTTGGAGGAAGTCAGTTGACAAACTGCCAGCTTGATTTGGAGTTTCATATCTGCCACTTACTAGCTGAGTGACCTTGGGAAAGTTACCCTCCCTGAGGCTCAGTTTCTTCATGTGGAGCATTATTTTTAAAAAGAGAAAGACAGTACATCTATCTCTTAAAGTTGCTGTGAAGAATAAATGGAGGGATGCAGACAGAGTGCTGAGCACAGTGCCTGGAACACTGTTCAGAAAGAGGAGCTAGCATGTTGTCTTTTCCCACAGTCCCTTGTGTCACTATCCCAACCTGGGATGGCACATTCATGTGATGCCACTTAATTTATCTACACCTCCTCAGAAGCCAAAAGCATGCACTCCTTATCTGGCCAAGAGTGCTCCCATGTACCAGCTAGGGTCCTTATTGAACAATTTTTAAATTTCCTTCCCTGCAAATCTTTGTTCCCTTTCATCACCAGGCTGAGACATGCTCAGAGGCTTATTCTATGAAGTACTGTTAAGTAGCTTGGTGGGCTCAGCATTGAGATTACCAGAGGTAAGCAAAGCAGACAGGGCCCCCTTTCTCCTAGAACTCCCCATTGAAAAGACAAAAGAATAGCAGAGCAGTCAATTCTTAATACGAATGGAGATGGGAAATAAATACCTGTTGCTATGAGAACACACAGCAGAGCCATCTAGCTCAGTCTTTGGGTGTGTAGGTAAAGAGTCAGGACATGTTAACTTTTCTCTTTTCCATGGGAAACACTTGCACTTCCAAGCTCAGCCAGCTTCTCCAGAGCTCAAAATACAGAGGTGCTGATACAACCTTATTTTGAGCATAAAGAATGAGCATTTTTTAGGTATGAGGGAATACATTTTCTAGTTTCCAGCTCAAACTGAGTTGATCTCATACAAATACATGGTTGGCAATATGATTTCCAATACATAATTTAAGAAGTATTTAGACATTTCCTCCAGTGTTTCCATAAATAATGTGATCTAGACATGCTTTCTTTCTCCATAAAGAGTCTTTATTTCCCCCAGGATGCTGGTTAAATAATCAGATGACCTCTTTCTCATCCATTAAAAAAAATCTATTGTCAAGGTGATGTACAGAGGGATTACAGTTATATAAGTATGGTAGTGAATACATTTCTTGTCAAACTTGTTACCCCCTCCCTCATTTTTCTCCCACTTTCCCTCCCCTCCAACCCCCTTCCCAAGTTGTACAGATCATGTCTTGTGAGTATTGCTGTTGCATTGGTTCCCCCTTTGTCTTCCCTTCCATTTTAAATGACTTTATCATACACAAAATTCCCACTTATTAATAAAATTATTTTCAGACTCTGTCTTGGTTTCTTTGTCAGTATCATGCTTTTCTAATTGCTGTCAGTCTTGAAGGTTTTCATACCAGATAGATTTGCTCCTTATTTGTTCTCTAAATCTTTCTTAGTCTTTGAAGTCCATTCCATGAAATATCTTCACAAAGAAACTGAATCTGAAAGTCTATTATTTTACCTGTTTCTCAATATAAAATTCTACTTTATGGAGTAGGCATTGCTTTTTATTATCCATCATTTCCAATAATGATGTTGGGGGGGTTGTATCAGATTTTGTTTGTGTACATACCAAAAATGAGGTAAGGGAAATAGTGATCAGATCCCTCAGTGATTTAAGACCAGCGTGAACTGGGGAATGAAAGTCACTTTTCCAGGGCCTCAGTTTCTTTATTTGTAACCTAAGAATGATGGTAACACCCTGTTCCACAAAGTACTTGAGATTCTATAAGGGAAACCATCTGATTATTTTAGGAAATATCCTGGGACATATCAAAGAAGCATATAAAAATGAAAAATAGGCCCAGAGGAGGATGGCTGAGGAGAAGCTGGAGGCTAAACAAGCTCTCACATAGAAAGCAGTTTTAGTGTTCCAGTGAACAGTCCTAGGCCAAAAAATCACACCAAATGTGCCATCAGAGTACAGAGAATTTGACCAGACAGGGAAAATCCAGGCAGCTTGGTCAAGGAGACAGAAATGAGCACTTGCCGGTAATCACGGCTGCGGTGGCTGTCGTGGCTGTGGTGGAGGTGGTGGCTGCCAAGGCCACCATACCAACAGAAAGAGTCCAGGACAAAGTGTGGGAGTGGATTCGAGTCACCACCAGCAAGAACTGGCAAGGAGCAGAAATCTTCATCCTGCTGATCTCACACTAGGGACAACTCAGGAAGCAAGAGTCTGGCATGAGTAGAACCCTGACATCCTCATTCCTTCTCATGGAGCAGCAGTGAGAAGGCAGCCCCTTCCCCACCACTGGAGAAGATCTCCATCTTTGATACTGATAAAGGCCCAGCCAAGCAGCTAGCTCCAAGTCAGGCCTTGGAAGAAAACAATAGGAGCCATTCAGCAGTTCACAGAAACTGACCTGACTTGCCAGGCTCAGCTCCACCCAGGGGAAAGTCTCCCCATCCAGGCAGAGTAGCTTTACCCCCAGAGGAGTGACTTTCTTCACTAGGTAAACAGAGCCAGAGGCTGCCCCTCCCCACTGCAGCCTAGACAAACAACTGAAACTCAGTAAACATAAACCCTTAAAATGGCTCCAGACCTTAGAATGGCTCCAGGCTGGTCTCTGTGAGTATATCAGGAGCTAGCCCCTCAGAGAAAAGCTACTGATTTCTGATAGGCCTCAACCCTACCCAGAACCTAGCCTCATCACAGCAACTCCAAGCTAGAGGAAACAGCCATCTCCCTCTTTGGTGATACTCAAAGCAGATCTTCCTCCCACAGACCTAGCGAGGGAGGAGAATCACAAAGTCCTGGGTAAGGCAGAGCATTTTTCTGTCTGCTCAAACAAACTGACTTAAGAAAATACTCAAGCCAAAAGAAAACCAAACACCACAAGAGACTGGTTATAGATGCAGGGGAAACACAAGATCTTCCCCTCCCCATCCCCCCAAAAAATCAAATAACTTTTTTTCTATCTATTTTTTTCAATAAAAAAAAGGTTTTCTATTTTTTTTCCTTTCATAATTTTTATTTTATGTGTGTATGGATGGGTGGGTATGTTTGTTTTTATCTCTTTTAACCTTTTGATCCTTTCTTTTGCTCTCTCTCACTCTCTTTCTTTCTTTAATGCGTGACTTAATTGCTATTCTGCTCATCCCCAGATATAAACCGGTTGTCGAGTATTAGACCTTATCCTTCATTGTGTACATACTTAATTCAGAAATTTATTACTCAATTCACAACCTCTTAGGCTTAACTTCTTTAATAGTATTATATCTTTATATCTATATAATTTTCAAGTATTCTAATTTTAAGATTTTTTTATTTTTTATTTTTTCATTTTTCCTTTTTATCTCTCTAATCCTCTCATCCTATCCTCTTCTTCTCTCAGTATCATTTCTTTATACTTACATAAATTTTAAGAGTTTCATTCTGTAAATTAAAATTTTTGTTTTTCCATTTTTTTAATCTCTCTCCTATCATTTTGTCCTATCCATTTCCCACTCTGAGATTAGGACTTAGTTAAATTCACTCTTTCCTTTTACATTTCCACATCCCTCTAATCCTGTTTTTTTCCCCACAATTCTCTCTAAACCTAATAATTTCTGGTTTTCTGAATCCCTCTTCTGAATCCCACTAATCTATAGTTGTTTGATGTTGAATAGATTGTATCTGTTGAGCTAGATTGTATCTGCAGCCATTTTGACTGTGCAACTACAGGAAACTGGTTGATGCTTGCCTAAAATAGTGTTCTAGCACAAAATTGGTGTTACATTCATACCAAATAGGCAGAACAAGCTGGAAAAACACAAGAAAAATGGCAAGTCCGCATATCTCAACTCCTACTCATAATAATCAGGTGAGAGAACAGTTAATGAATAATCCAGAGGAGAGTTCCCAAAAAGCTCTACAAACTAAAGATAAACATGGTGAATGAAAAGATTGAAAACCTGCAAAGGACTCAGTGTGAGCGTGATAGGGAACAAGATGAGGCTAACCAAATATTAATACAGGAACTTCGAGAGCATGATGAGGCTAACAAAAATTAATACAGGAATCCCGTGAACATGAGGAAGCTAATCAAAGATTGATACAAGAATTCTATGAGCAGGCTGAGAACAGTAAAAGAGAAAGACAGGAATTGCATGAGCAGGCTGAGAACAGTCAAAGAGAAAGACAGGAATTGTGTGAGCAGGATGAGAATAGACAAAGATCAATAGAGGCATTCATGGAATCCATAAACAGACAGCTGAAGGAATCCAGGGAGACCACAAAGCTGAGTGGAGCCCATCAAAAGGAAAGGGAGTCCAAGGAAATCATAACTAATGCACTAAGTTATTTGGGAATAAACACTGAACATAAAATTAAGGAAGTAAAGAAGTTCATACAAGATCTAAAACAAAGCTCCAACAAAAAATTTGAAGCCATCAAAGCTGATCAATTAGAACGAAAGGAAATAAAAAACAAAGTAGAAATTCTTGACAGTTGGTTAGACCATGCAGAAGATCAAATCTCTAGGACTGAAGATAGCCTAGATATTATAGAGAAAGAACATACAACTATCCAAGACAAATCCAAAGAATATGATACATCTATTCAACATTTGGAAGACACCATCAGAAGGCCTAATCTGAGGGTAATGTGTGTAGAGGAGCACCTAGAGACAGAAGTTAACAGTCTAAGAAATTTATTTAACAGTATCCTAGCAGAGAACTTCCCAAACATGCAAAAAGATAGGCCTATTCAGATACAAGAAGCTTTTAGAACCCCAAATAGACCAGACCAGAACAGGACATCCCACCGTCACATTATAATCCACACAGGTTCAATTCAGACCAAGGAAAAGATACTTAAAGCTGTCAAGGAGAAAAGATCAATCACATATAAAGGGAAACCAATTAGCATAACCTCAGATTTCTCAGCAGAGACAATTAAAACAAGAAGAGCCTGGAATGATGTATGCCATGCCCTAAAGACAAACAACAATCAACGAAGAATACTGTACCCAGCTAAACTCTCATTCATAACTGAAGGTCAAATAAAAACCTTCCATAGCAAAGAAAAACTGAAACAATATATCTCCACCAAACCAGACCTACAAAAGATACTTAAAGATGTGCTACACATAGAAAACCAAAAAGACCACAATAAAGGCCAAGAAAGCACATCCAAACTGAGAATCCAAGAACCATAGGAAGAACCAAGGGTGGCAACTCCCAAGAAGATGGATAACATGGCAGGAACTACCAACCACCTCTCAGTCCTAACTCTCACCATTAATGGATTTAACTCTCCAATTAAGTGACATAGATTGTCTAGTTGGATTAAAAAGCAAGATCCTTCTATCTTCTGCCTTCAGGAGTCACACCCTGCCCATAAATCAAACATATTTTGAAAGTGAAAGGCTGGAATAAAATCTACCAAGCAAATGGTCCCCATAAACAGGCAGGAGTTGCAATCCTAACATCAGATAAAATAGACTTCAAACGAAAATTAGTGAGAAGAGATAAAGAGGGTCACTACATACTAATTAAGGGATCTCTCGTTCAGGAGGATATTACAATTCTAAGTATCTATTCACCAAACAACAGAACACCCAAATTCATCCAAGAAACACTACTTTCCCTTAAATCTCTCATAGGTCCAAAGAAATTAATTGTTGGGGACTTTAACACACCACTATCCCCACTAGATTGATCAACTCTGCAAAAACTCAACAGAGAAACCACAGAACTAAACAACTGCATAGACTAACTAGATTTAACAGACATCTACCGAATATTTCACCCAGCAGCATCAGAATACATGTTTTTCTCAGCAGCACATGGAACATTTTCTAAAATAGACCACATTTTAGGTCAAAAAGCAAACGTCCAAATTCAGAAACATTGACGTTATGCCCTGCATTCTCTCAGATGACAAAGGAATAAAATCAGAACTCAACACCAAAAGCCACCAAAGAAAGTCCTGTAACACATGGAGGCTGAATAGCACACTATTGAATCACCAGTGACTCATGGAAGAGATTAGAAAGGAAATTCAAATGTTCATGATATTCAACAAAAATGAACACACAAATTACCAGCTCCTCTGCGATACAGCAAAGGCAGTACTTAGAGGCTGGTTTATAACTCTGAGTTCCTACATCAACAAATTGGAGAGATCTGAAACCAACAATTTAATGAGACAGCTGAACCTCCTTGAAAAAGAGCAGCAAGCTAAACCCCAATCCAGTAGACAGAAAGAAATAATTAAAATTAAATCAGAATTAAACGAATTAGAATCCAAAAAAAACATAGAAAAAATCAACAAAACAGAGTTGGTTCTTCAAAAAAAATTAACAGAATTGACACACCCTTAGCAAATCTTATCAGAAAAAGAATAGAACACACCCAAATGGACAAACTCAGAGATGAGAATGAAAACATCACAACAGAAACAACCAAGATCCAGAATATTATTAGGGAATACTTCTCAAACTTTTATGCTAATCAGTTTGAGAACCTGGAAGAAGTGGACAATTTCCTAGAAAATATCAACATGCCAAAACTAAACCAAGATTAGTTAAACCAACTTAACAGACCCATATCAAGCATTCAAATAGAAACAGCAATAAAAGACCTCCTATCTAAGAAAAGCCCAGGACCAGATAGATTTACAGTGGAATTCTACAAGGCCTTCAAAGCAAAACTCACACCATTACTCCTCCAACTCTTCAAAGAAATTGAAAGAGAAAGTTCACTACTGACCTCTTTCTATAACACCACATAACCCTCATCCCCAAACCAGGCAGGGACTCATCAAAGAAGGAGAACTATAGACTGATATCTTTGATGAACATCGATGCAAAACTTCACATACAATTTGGGCCAATCCACTTCAACAATTCACCCAAAAAAATCACACACCACAATCAAACAGGATTCATTTCAGGGATGCAAAGGTGGTTCAATATATGCACATCAATTAATATAATTCATCACATCAACAAGAGCAAGGAAGAGAACCACATGGTTATCCCAATAGATGCAGAAAAAGCATTTGACAAGATCCAACACCTCTTTATGATGAAGGCTCTGAAAAATTAGGAATCCATGGAACATTCCTCAATAAAATAAAGGCTATATGTGACAAACCTACAGCCAGCATTATACTTAATGGTGAAAAACTAAAGCCATTTCCTCTAAACTCAGGAATGAGACAAGGATATCCACTCTTTCCACTTCTCTTCAATTTAGTATTAGAATGCCTAACTACAACAATGAGACAAGATGCAAACATAAAAGGGATCCAAATAGGGAAAGATGAAGTAAAATTCTTCCTCTTTGCAGATGACATGATCTTGTATTTAAAGAATCCCATGGACTCCACTCCCAAATTACTTAAGCTGATTCAAAAATTTGGCAAAACAGCAGGGTATAAAATTAACTCTCAATAATTAATGGCTTTTCTCAAAACAGCAGGGTATAAAATTAACTCTCAATAATTAATGGCTTTTCTGTATGCCAACAACAAGAGTGGGGCTGAAATCAGGAAAGCAACTTCCCACAAAGAAAAATACCTAGGAAGTAACTTAACCAAAGAAGTGAAGGACCTCTATGATGAAAACTTTAAAAACCTGAAAAAGGAAATCAAAGCACAACTTAGAAAGTGGAAAAACCTCCCATATTCCTAGATTAGAAGGATCAACATCATGAAAATGGCAATACTTCCCAAGGCTATCTACAAATTCAGTGTGATACCTATCAATATTCCAACCTCATTCTTTAAGGAAATAGAAGAGGCAATCCACAATTTCATATGGAACAATAAAAGACCCCAAATAGCAAAAACGATCCTTAACAGAAAGAACAGTGCTGGAGGAATATCAATACCAAATTTCAATCTCTACTACTAGTAATCAAAACAGCTTGGTACTGGCACAAGAACAGACCTCAGGACCAATGGAACAGAATTGAAAACCCAGAAATGAACCTACAGACCTATAGCCATATAATCTTCCATAAGGGAGCTAAAAAAATAGAATGGAACAAAGACAGCCTCTTCAGTAAATGGTGCTGGTAAAATTTGTTAATCACCTGTAGAAACCTAAAGCTAGATCCTTATTTATCACTCTGCACCAGAATCAACTCCAACTGGATCAAAGATCTTGGAGTCAAAGTAGACACCCTGAAAACATTACAAGATGGAATAGGAGAAACCCTAGATCTTGTTGGCACAGGCCGAAATTTTCTTAATAAAGACCCAGAAACACAAGAAATCAAAGAAAGGTTGGACAAATGGGATTGCATGAAATTGCAGAGCTTCTGCATACAAAGGACATAGCTAACAAGATCAATAGAAGCCCATGGATTGGGAGAAGATCTTCACTAGCCGTACAATGAACAGGGATCTCATATCAAAATATACTTGGAACTCAAAAAATTATATCCCCCAACAACAAGTCCTCAAAGAAGCAACTGCCCACTTTTGGGCATTTACCCAAATGATCACAAACAAGACCATACTAAAGCTACCAGCACAACTATGTTTAATGCAGCATTATGTACCATAGCTAAGATATGGAACCAATCCAGATGCCCCCTCATAATGGAATTCCATGTCTCCATCAGAAAGAATGACATTGCCCCATTTGTTAGGAAATGGAAAGACTTGGAAAAAATTATATTAAGTGAAGTAAGCCAGGCCCAAAGAAACATAGGTCCCATGGTTTCCCTTATTTGCAATAACTAGTATATGTCTGAGTCAAGCAAAAAAGGTCAGATAAGTTGCTGTTAGGCAAAATGAACCCCAAGATAAGTATTCAAATGTTTTTGCTTTCATGCAATTGTTTCTAACATATTTATAAGATGATTTCTTTGTTGCTTTGTATGTCCCTCCCCCATAGTATAACCCCTGTTTTCACTGTATTTGATGTTGGTATAATTTGGGGAGGGGAAGGAATAAAACAAAGTGTTTAAATAGTGATACAGGTTGAACCACTGCAACAATGAGATGTACAAGTTGTTATGTTGAAAAACAAACTTTACAATTTAGGTGGGGGATGGGGGAGTATAGTTGAGGAGGTAGAGAGGGAAGGTATGGTAGGGGAAAAACAAAGGAGGAAGCAACAATGCTTGATAAGAAATGTACTCATTACTTTGCTCATGTAACTGTAACCCCTCTGAACAGTATTTTCACAATAAATAACATTTAAAATTTAAAAAAAAGAAAAAGAAGCTATGATTGATTTTGGTGGTACAGAGGTTTTCTCATAGCTGGCCCTCTACTATGTGAGTCATTCCTCTAGCCCTGTTTTTGGTTATTTTAGAGTTGGAATCTTAAGGACATTTCTGTTCTAGCTGGTTCCAAGTGTGATTCTCAGATCTTAGCCTCTTGAGTAGCTGAGATAACAGCTGGGAGCCACCTGCACTCAGTTGTATTTTTATTTTTTAATACTAGACAGCAGCATTAAATACTACCCAGTACTATTATAATCATGGCAGAATTTGCTTGAATGTTTCACAGCTAGGAAAAAACTTGACCCAGAATTAGAAATCTGCATGGCCTAGGTTTTCCAGGCAATGGAACTTTTGATGAACACATTTTTCCCAGACCTCCTACTTAGAAGATGTTTAGGGGGCAATGCACATATCCAAATCCTTGCTTGTTAAACTCAGTGCATCTGCTAAACACATACTAGGGTGTCATGAGATGGGGACAACATAGAGTACAACATGTACAAGGAGGGCTGGGAGTTTGCCTTGTAGAGAAATCATGTTTCTCAGCAGTTCTCAGGAAATCAATCACAAGGTCTCTAAATAATTGTCATGTACAGTAATGTGGCTGTCTCGCTGTATTTGTTACTACTCAACTGGAAGGAAAGGAAAATGCAAAAATGTGAAAATAAGTCCATAAATATCTCCAAAGAGACTACTGCAAATTTAATTAACTGAGCAATTGAGTCTGACTTCTTTAAATTTAGATGTGAAATATGAGGTATTCCTCCTGAGCATTAGTCTTATTAGAACAAGGCAGGGTAGGAGATGGAGGAGAGAAGAAAACAAAACAACAAAAGCTCCACTAAATGTTAGCTCAGTAATGTTTTATCATTAAGAAGAGATTAAAAAGGAGAAAGTTATTTCTCTTATAATCAGTACAGTATGTGAGAAAAATGGTACCCCTAAGGGTCTATTTTCTTTCCCAAGAAATAGGACAGAGTTTTCAGCAAATAATTCCACTGCTTTATGCAAACAGTGTGATCCTTACTAAATGTAAAGTACTAGCACTGTGAGCAGTCAGGTACACACGTCATAGTCTCTGTCTTCCAAGGTGCAGCATTTAAAGGATGGCAGGGGTATGAATAGGACCCACAATGTAGATAGAGTGAAGCAGAGTGATAAAAATCACAGAGTTGAAATAAACAAGGCAAAGCCTGGATCTGCAAGCATGAGATCATGTACAAAAGTGGCCAGGGACACTGAGTTGAAAGGGTCCCTATTCAAGATACCCTCATATGGTACCTGGCTCCACACACAGCCGTTGGGCCACCTGGGCCAAAGCAGGCCCCAGGACTTCCACTCCCATTGACAGATATCCCTGTCTTTTCTCCTTCAGGAAGAAAGCCTATATCTCCTTCCCCTATATCCTTCTTTTCCCTTTCATTTCCTTCTTCTTCCCTTTTTCCTTCCCTTTCTGTTTCCCTTCTCCTCTTTGCATCCTGTCTCTTTCCTCCCTCTCTCCTCTCTCTCTCTCTCTCTCTCTCTCTCTCTCTCTCTCTCTCTCTCTCTCTCTCACACACACACACACACACACACACACACACACACTACTTTTGTTGTGGTGGGGCATGTGACTTTCACCTATGCTATCTTGTCAGCTTCTACCATGCTCTTGTACTCAGGTAGGAGGGAGTCAAGCAATTAGTAAAATACTACTACAATAATACCATAAAAGCAGATTTTGATCCCAGGAATCCAACAGTATTTGTACCATTGGAGCTAGAGGAAACACCGTATCTGTTACCAGAGACCTTCATACATACAAGCTCACACAATGGGAGGCAGTGTCTTGGAGGAGCTAAGATTTGAGCCAGATTTTGAATGTAGTATGAATGAGATGATGATATCTAGGGAAGTAAAGATCCAAAAGGAACTCCTCTCTCCTCTGAAGCAGTTGGACCTTTAATCAGAGGAAGCAGTCTCCAAGTTCCTCAGCTTTGAGTCCTACACATACAAGAGGAGACAACTTGGCATCTACTCTAAAAATCTGGGTGATAGGGCTGGGAATGTGGCCTAGTGGTAGAGTGCTTGCTTAGCATGCATGAAGCCCCAGGTTCGATTCCTCAATACCACATACACAGAAAAAGCCAGAAGTTGCTCAAATGGTAGAGCTCTGGCCTTGAGCTGAAGAGCTCAGGGGCAACACCCAGGCCCAGAGTTCAAGCCCTACCACTGACAAAAATAAAATAAAATAAATTTAAAAGAAAGAATCTGGGTCATGTCTATGTCAGTCTTAAGCCTCTAGTAAATGGCATGTTTCTTTGGGGCTTGAGATTATAGTTAGTGACAGTGGAACTGTCCACTTGTCCATAGTACTGGGTATGTGATGAGGAAGAGGATGAGCACCGTGGACTCTGTGTGTGAGCATCAGCTGTTTTTGATTCAGCTTTCCAGAAACAAAGCACAGGGCAATGTTTTCTTTCCAAAATTCAACCAATGAATGTAAAGCAGAGCAACAGGTCCACAGGGGCAGAGATCTTCATTCTTTTCACTGTACATCCCAAGCCTCTGTACAGTGCCTAGCACATCATAAAGGCTCAGCAAAGTCTTTATGGATGAATGAAGTCAGCAGTCTGGCTTCAGAGTGGACTCTGAGCGCACAATGTCATCTCTCTATAGTCTCTTATTTCTTCATATTCTACTTAGGTGGGCATCTAACTTCAGCTGACATCAAAATCACCTGGGGGCTTGTGAAAGCAAGATTGCTGGATCCCACCCAGAGTTCCCATAGTAAGCAGATCTGTTAGGCTGGTCTGTATTAGGCACACCTCAGTTTTTGGCTTTGTTTTTGGTAGTACTGGAGGTTGAACTCATCCTGCTTAACAGGCAGGCATTGTACCACTTGAGCACTCTCCAACCCTTTTTTGGTGAATAATCTCACTTCTTGCCTGGGGGGGCCTGGAACAGGATCCTCCTATGTATGTTTCACATATAACTGAGACCATAGGTTCATGCCACCACAGCCTTTTATTGTGATGACAAGCACGTACTACAAGTCTCTTATTGAGATGGAATCTCACAAACGGTTTGCTCAGGATGGCCTTCAACCACAAATCCCCTCGATCTCAGACTCTCAATGATCTAGGATCACAGGTGTGAACCCCATCTTTTATACCAACCACAGCAGGGATTGAAGGAAGGACTAACTAAACTTGGCCCTATCTATAGAGTAGCAAAATTAAATAGCAGCAGCCCTATGTAGCAAGATACACCAGAGTACTGATCAGGATTTACAATTAGGAAGTCTGGACTTGTGTCTTTATGTCCTTTTCCCCAGCAGCATAGTGCTAGGCAAGTCAAGTCAGCTGACCTGTCTGCTCCCCTTCTGTTAAATGGGCATGTGAATAACCATTCCTGGCTTTTCTACATGCCATAGCTGTTGGGTAAATGAAGAGATAACACAAGATAAACACTTTGTAGATACTAAAGGACTGTAGAACCCTGTGTGTTATTATAGAGCCAGCTCATAAAGTCCTTATGCTGTCTTCAAACTAGAATTAACTCTGGCTGGTGATAGGTGAGTTCAGGAAGAAGCATGGGCTCTCTTTACATACTGAATACTGAAACAAAGTGCAAGAGCGAGATGCTTCCAAGTAGAAGATGAAAATTAAAGCTATATACTTCCCAATGAAATATACTTCGTTATCACAGACCAAACATGAAATAAATAGGGCAGAAACGCAGCTCTCTGCTCCCATAAAGGACGGAGAGGAAATCTGGGGAACGGTTCCTGAATAACTTTAAATGCCTCCTCTATCTTTTTACTGCAGAGCCAAGGAGAGCAGAAAATTATGACAAACTAATTATTATGATGGATGGAAAGCTACTTTCTTCCTTTCGCTACACTGCTGGAGCAAAGAGCGGTATGCACCTCGCATACTTCAACAGGCAAGACACCCTAGAAGATAATGGGCAATACAGATGAACAACATTATGCTAAAGCGGAATAATTACTCTTTTCCATTCCCTAGTTCTGTCTCATGAGCCTAGTCCTGCTTTATGCTTTTCCTTTTTCCTTTCTTCTTTCTATCCTTTCTTTCTTTCGGCTTTCTTTCTTTCTTTTCGGTTGCTTGTTTCTAAGGTACGCTATCTGTGGATATCAGGCACTCCTGTCCTGTTAATTAAAGGTGACGTTGGGCTTCCTTTTCCTATGGCTTCTGCCAGCAGGGGTCCAGGAACCAGGAGTAATACAAGCCATTTCAAGGCTACTGCCTTGGCCAAAAGCAAATCAAAGTCATGGTAGAATCTGGGCTACAAGACAAGCTCTATGAAAACCAAATCCTGTCTTTTTTTTTTTTTTTAAGTGATTTACTTTTCCTTTTCTTTTATTGTAAGGGTGATGTACAGAGGGGCTACAGTTTCATAAGTAAGTTACATTTCTTTTCGAACAGTTACCCCCCTCCCTCATTTTAAATAATGACACTCTCAGCAATCTGTGTGAGGGTGATGAGTTTAGATTTAGGAGGTGGACATTTTTTACTTCAGCAGGAGGTAAACTACAGACAGCATCCTATAATTAAGCAGCCATTCAGCGAGGAAAAGGAATCAGTTCCCTCATGCATGTACTCATTCATCCCAGTAGTCAATCAGTCATAATGAGTTATCTATGAAGTACTCACTCAATGCCAAGCACTGGGCTAGACCTTGAGATACAGTGAGACACAAAACAGACAGGAGCCTTGATATTCTAAAGGGATGGGAGAGATAATAAAAAGGAAAATACACAAAAGTCTCTTACAAGTTATAATAACATACTGTGAAGGAAAGACTTGAAGGATTGGAATGAAGACAATCTGAAGGCGCTGTTTTAGGAAGTGAAGGACTAGAAGGCACCTCTGAGAAGGTAGGCAATTTGCTGACACATAAAGGATGGAAATCAATTAAGTATTTAAAGGTGGGGTTTGGGGATCAGGGTAAGAGAGCAGCACTGGTCAGGTTCCAAGGTATGGAACTTATCTGAGAGGCTAAAGAAGACCATGAGGCGATTTCACAGTGAAGGAAAGAGGAGTGAGTGAGATTGGCAACAGATATACACAGGGACTAGTTCAGGCATGACCCGGTAGGCTACCTGGTGGACCGGGTACAGGAGTGGAAACTTTCTAAGTAAACAGGAAGGTAGCAAAAGCCTTTCTGTAAGGGTATACATTTACCCTGGGCTTCTGAGAATGAACAGAGAAATGGAAGGGCTAATTGGGAACCTAAGTTTAAATACGAGATTGGGGATGGAGAAAAGAGGGGTGCTAAACATAGAATATGGAGATAGGATAGTCAGCAAGACTGCCAGCAAGATTGTCAGCAAGATTGAGGATCATGGTGCTATTAGAAGGAGCATATATGACCTAGAAACTGTGGGCTTGCTTAGGTGGATGGTAGGCATCTTCTACTGAGACTAGACTTGATTGGGGAGGGGGTGTCAAGCTACAGGGAGGCAATCTCTCATTGCCTTTGATGTTGCAGAAATGAGGATTCTCTAAACAGAGGAGAACTATATATATATATTTTCCTTTGATCAACAACTGTCAGGCAAGTTTGATCACTATCTTTTGGATTTTTTTTAAAAAAGCTACGATTTAGAGGATCGAGCAGGACAAGGTGATGCATGACTATGATCCTGGCTATTTGGAAAGCCACAGAAAGAAAACTGCAAGTTTTAGGCAAGACTAGGCAAAAGTTAACAAGACCCTATCTCAAAACCAAAACATAAACAAGGGACTGAGAGTGTGGCTCAAGGGGTAGAGCACTTGCCTAGCATGTAGAAGGTTCAAACCTCTGTACCAAATACACAAAATTGTTTCAATTTATATCCTATCATGTCAGAGTACTCCATAGAAGGCAGATGTAGGATATAAACCACAGTCTACCAATACTAGTTATAACAAATTCTAATTAGAAAATTCATGAGGTTAACTCAGGCTTTAAGACTTGTCGTTTATTAAAGAGGTAAAAGAGAGACACATTTTAACTAGAAGTAATCCATATGTTTACATGAGAATCAACTCATCAAAAAAGAACAATGTTTGAGCATGACTATATTTAACAGATTATCTTTGTGTGTTTATAATTTTATTCATTTTTAATTGAGGTATAATTTACATACATTAAAGTGCAGAGATCTGAAGTATTCAGTTCAGTTTTATTCATTTTTAATTGAAGTATAATTTACATACATTAAAATGCAGGGATCTAAAGTGTAAATACCATTCCAAACAAGAGTTAGTACATTTCCATCATCCCAGAAAATTCTATCACATCACTTGCCTGTGAGTTCATTACTTCCTATCTGCACTTATCCATCTGACCTATTCACGAACTTCATGTAATGGAGACTATATAATATGCACTACTTTTTGTCAGCTTCTTTCACTAAACATAACATTTCAAGCTTCATAACTATTGTCATTTTTTAATCAATAAATACTTCATCCTGTACAGTATCTGCAGATGTCCTTCATGATAGCTCCCTCTATCATGAGAGATTTCTCGTTGGAGCTGAAATGACAGAAATTTTACATCTAGTACCTGCTGAACATTTGAGTGAAAAAAAGGAAGGTGTGGGCAAACTTGTTGACAAGTTGATTTTGTCTGTTGCTGACTGGTCTTGTGAGTTACTTCACTGCTAACAGTGCCTCTTAGTGTGGAATACTTTAAGACATTTCCTTCAACACTATCACCAAACATACTAACAGCAACATCTCTTAAAAAATATTTTCTTACCCCCTCTTGTTCAGCTTGAGTAATATTCACTCTTTGTAAGTTAATATACATTTGTAATGTTAGGTGGTCTTGTGATATTTCCATATACCCACACAGTGCACGGTGAACAACAAATCTACTCCTTCTACCATATTCCTCTTATTGCAGCAACATCTTTAAGACAAAGAGGTATCATTTAGTCTGCTTGCATTGAACCATATACTTTATTAACAGCCTGCTTGTTTTTCCTTGGCAACAGCTTAAGCAGTAGTCTAAATTTGTTCTTTATTCACACCACACACACACACTTTTTAAAGAAAAATCCCAGCCTTCAGCCAATAAACCCAACTAATGGATGTTTCAGTGACAGCCATACTTCCCCAAAGGAGAGATATGATGTTGCCAAGAATGAGACAACAAAGCCCTTGTGGTAAGGGATGGGAAAATTGGCTTTCTTAACACCCTTGTTTCCACTTCTCCAGGATGTGAAAGCTCTAGAAACTAGATTGCAGGCCATGCTTTCAGTGCTGTAACTTTAATATTAGACAATGTGCTCCATTTCCCACACGCACTACACACCTGCTAGTGACTGAACAGATTTGGCTCTGCCACCTGTACTTGGCCCAGCCCAAATACCCGGTATAACTCTTGCCTTCGGTCCTACTGACTCCAGCGCCCAAGGAAAGATACGTTATGGTGGTAGCTGAGTTAGAGGAAAATTTGTGTTTGGGCGTGGGTTTGTTTTCACTTCAGTTTTTTGTCTCTAAGAGAAGGTGGTAAAAAATCTTATTTCTCTATTTACCATGCAAGCTTGGGAATAACCTGCTATAATACTGAAGAATTTTAGCTAGTAGCAAATTTGAAATTTGTAGTGGAAAGCTTGCCCTAAAGACACACAATGCCACATTTGTCCTGTTTTTCTTGTATTCTTAACATCTAGTCCAGGGCTAGGCATGGAGCAATATACAATAAATATCTGCTAAATCAATAGCATTTTATAAATGTAAAATAAGGTAAAGTAGCACAGACTCTTAGAATAATAAGACGGTTTCGCTGACAAAATTTAAGGTAATTACATATAAGAAGCAAGGAGACAACAAAAATATGCTTTGGAAAAATTATATGAGGAAATTTCTCAGCGATCTTAGCGTTTTAGAGGGCAAAAAAACTGTGCTATAAATGTCATACTTTTCCCCCAGTTTCAAATGTAAATGTTCATACCTTATTCTTCTACTGAAATTACTAAGCGACAACCAGGTACAGATATAGTTAGAGCCATTTAATCCCATAGGCATTCACTAATATATTAGAATTACATTTAGGTCTTAGATTTTTAATCAAGTAATAATCAGTCTTTCTATGAACACCTATTTTGATGGCACAAATTGTCAGACAGGTGAAAAATACTATTTGGGATAGTAAGTCATATTTCTCATTAAAAATACATATTCTTGTCAGCTCTCTCTCTCTATATATATGTGTGTGTGTATATATATATACATATATATATATATATATATATATTTCTAAACCTTGCTTGGCTTAGTGCTCTGTTTTCTGGCAGTCATTTCACTATCCAATGGAGATAAGAGAGAGACAACCAGTAAAGCACAATGCCTCCTCTCTGTTTCTCCTCCTCAGCAAGTCCTCATCTTCTCCTGGGCCCTGCATTTGCTTTGATTGTTCCCTGGAATGTCCTGTCCTTACTGCTATGGTGCCAGCTCTTCTCATCTTTTGGGCTTTGCTGTAATGTCTTCTGCAGAGAGAATTTACCTCACCATGGCTATTCCCTCTGGACACTTGCAGATGGTTTTGTCACTTGCCACTGTCTTCCTTGATGTACACAAAAATAAAATTATTTATACCAAGAGCACATCTGAAATACATGTGTTACTGTAGTATAGTAAGCCAGGCAGCCCAGTCTGAATGCTAATAATGCAGCCTAGATCTTCACCAAGTCTGCCCGTTAGTATGTGCTACTTAGTTAGTCTAAACATTTGAAAATTTTAAACAATTGTCTTGTCTGTACAGTTGTCTTACCTGTGGTCTGTTAATTGGTATCCTTCAAAGCAAGAGAAGAGGTTGGGTTCTCTGTCTTCTCTCAAGTCCCAGCCCAGTGCCTGGCACAAGTATTTGAATACTGAGTGATTGAATATATGGCCACCTTCTCTCACCCTACAATACTTTTTACTGCACAGAACTTGAAGAATCAGAATAAGGCTTCTTCAAAACCTAGCTTCCCAGGGCTTAATGAACGCAGACAGCAATTAGTCACAACCTTTCAGGTTCATTGGCAATTTCTTTGAATTCCTATACTGACCAGACAAAGAGCAGTGTGGATATCATGGGTTTGCTTCATAAAATGAGAAACTTAAGTGGTATGATTCTCTTCTGTTTCTAGAACAATTCACACAAGCTTTTGTGCCACTGTTCCTAACATAAAAACAAAGTTCCTAACAATTGCTGAGATTCTATGGTTAGCTCTATGGACATCTAAGAATTTCACAATACAGCTAGTGTGCTGATGAATGGGTATATAGAACATCACTGTCTTACTTAAAATGCCTAAAGTAATTAAATGCATTCATTTTAAAAAATGTTTTTGTTTTCTTTATTTACCATCACGTGCCATATTGGGTTGTTTTGATCAATAATAGATTGTGTGTATGATAATGGTCCCTAAGATTAAAATACAGGTAAAAAAAATCCTTCAGCTAGTATTTTTGCCATGCTTTCTCTGTTTTGATATATATATATATGTAATTATATATATAATTATATAAATGTAATATAATGTAATATATATAGTTATATATATGTAATTACCAGGTAATTACCATTGTGTAGCAATTGTCTGTGGTGATCGGTATGACAACGTGCTGTCCAGGCTTATAAACCCCCATGCTGAGACATAGTTAATACCAACTTTTGTCCTTTGTTTCCCCCTGAGCATTTGTCATTCCTTCTGCCAGTAGTGAAATGGAAGATGGCTTTCCAATCACATGCAGTCCCCTTCAGAAAAATGTTTAAACAAAAAATTAAAAAAGAGCCTTCCCATGGACAAGCCAGAAAAATTCAGGTGGACCTAATACAATAAGGACTTTGTTTTTAAGAAAGCAGTTGGGCCAACAAAGGCAGGTGATACTCTGGGAAGTCCTGTGAGTACCACAAGGCATAGGGGAAAAAAAGTCTTTGGTTGTCTATTATCACATATATTTGTTCTGAGACAAAGAAACTCTGTTGATGACTGGCTCATGGCACCCCCAGAGTAAAGAGGTTGCTACCTAAATTACATCGGGCAGCTCCATTCCTGGAATGTCTGTATTTATCACCAAGTGGACCCCATTGGCAAATCACTGACAGCAGTGGAGAGAAGAGTCTGGAGTCCAAGGCCATGGTGCCACCTTCCTGCACGATTTTTACTGATGCACATTTTCAGACTTCCTCATGAAAGATCAGCTCTGTCTCAGAAAAAACACTCCCTGAGGTTTGAAGTCACTGTCCAGAAATGAAGAAGGGGCAAGGATCCCCGGAAGGAAAGGAAAACTGTAAGCTGCATGACTGAGACTGAGGAAGCTAGAGATTAATGCTAGCTAGTACCACTCTTAGGATTAAAGGTAATAGGGATGAGGATACAAACACCGCTATGTCTCACATTTAAGACTTGGTAAGTCATTTCTTACCTTGGTTTTCACTAAACCATTTTAGCTCATTCTTCTTAGCAACTTGTTATGCATTCTAGCCAGACTATCTCTTTGACCTACTTTTCTTACTTTGCAAGTATGTGTGTGGGGTGGGGGGGCAGAATCTCTGCAGGAACTACACCCAATCAATATCCAAGTTCCAACCAATTATCAAGTGGGCCAAAGTACAGTTTCTGCCTCCAATCTTTGCCGCAGAACTTCAAGAAAAAACACTGCCTTTATTCTTTGGATTTAATGCCGTGTTGTCATTCTACATAATTTGTAGAATTTTATTGGTAAATCTAGTGCAATGGAGACAGATGACAGTGGATTTATTTGGCAAAAGCTTTCCTTAGTAACGTTGCTCCAAAAATAGTGGCATATTGCTGTGGGACTCAAATCCAGTGATACAATTTGTACCATCACTCCTAATAGTCTTACAAGACCACTTTCATGGACAACAGGCATACTTGTGGAATAGATCCACAAACAAGTTGACAAAAGGATGGTACACTTAGCAGGGAGGTCGAATGGTGCTAGTTCTCTGAACAGCTAATGTACTGTTTATCAAAATGTAGGAAATGGAAATGTGTGGGCGGGGCACGCGGAGGGAGGAAGGGTGAGCAAATGTAGTCGTTATATTCAATGTACATTATGTAAAAAGTGAACTATGTAACGAGGGTATGGATGGTTTGGGGGACAGCGCGGGAGAACAATGGAAGGGGTGATGTTGATCAAGATGCATTGTACTCATAGTCTGACTTCTGGGAATTGAAATCCCTTTCCATAACTACTTAATAGAAATAATCAAATATTAAAAAAATTATTCCCTGTCAATTTCCTAAAAACATGACAGAATGAAGCAGCTTAGAGTAAGAGATGTATAAGATAAAGTAATCAGAACACCAATGGAAAGAGGATTTGGTAAGCCAGATGAAGGGAGAAAGAATAAAAATATTATAATGACATTAGTTAATATGGATGGCTCAGCATTAACTTAATCTTTGATATCACTGGAAAACTGCCTGATAAGTTGTAAAGGATGTGGATTCAGACAGACGAGGCTGGATACCAGAAGCCTCATTAATGAAGGAATTTAGGCAAGTTGCCAGCTTTTCCTGAATTCCAGTTTTGTTTTAGGTTTTTTTTTTCTTCTCTAAGGGTATTTATTGTTAGCACTTCAGGGAAGTGTTGTGGGGAATAAATAGTAATGCATATACAATAAAAGCGAACACATGGTGATAACTATGTGCCAGACACAATGCTAAGTACTTCTCACACATTACTTTGTTACTACTGTTCCAGTTATACTAGTTTGAAAACTGAGGCAGAGAAGGCAGAGAAGATGCTTTAGTACGCTGACCAGTAGTATAGAGTATTTGAGCCTGGCATCATGGCTCAGAAGAAATCGCATCAAAACAGAACATGGAAAAGGGAAGTATTTGTGGCTGTGTGTATTTCGTGTTTTATATTTAATAATACACATCACAAAATAAGCTACCTGTAGAAGAGACCCTCATTGCCATGATAGGTTTAAATTACTGTATGATAATTTTAAACGTTCTAACAATAACACTGCATTTTTAAAAGAAAACTTTATGCTGAATTTTAACATATGAAAGAGAAAGAGAAAATGTTGGGACTTTAGGTAGTTTGAGTATTTCCTCTCCTGTTGAATATATTTCCTCATTTATAGACATCCTGAGAGGGTTCTGGAACCAAGGTTTTGCACAGCACCACCTGACACTGTCTCTCTTATCTAAGAAAACATGAAATAAGAAAAGCCTCTAACAAAAGACTTGGAAGATGTGCAGACATACAGTATAGCTATTTCTTACAAAGACCTCTGGCACAGGCTAACCAAACATAACTCAAAGACCTTTCTATCAATATCCCAGCTGCTAAGATTCCCACATGCAGATGTCTGGTGGTCCAGGGATCTGTGTCCATTTCCAAGCATAAACTCTTGTGGTGAAACCTCCTGAGATGCTCTCTGTGGCCAGAGTCCTGGCACCTGGTCCTGACCTAATAAAGCTGAATCTTTGAGCAGAAGATGGGGATAAAGTGATTCCCACCAGTGATCTGTCCCAACAATTTCCACAGAAGATTCTTGACCACACCGAGCACTGTGCTTGCCTGGTGTTAATCTGTGCTGGCCAATTGGAGCAGAGTTGGGCTAACTTCCCATCTACAGCTCCACCTGCTGTATTTCTCTTCCTTAAACTGCCTCTCCACTCCCCAGAAGAGGCCCATTGACTCTTCTCAGTGTTTGTCAACCAATCCAATCCACTTCAATTAAAGGCTAAGATCAGGGAACTGGGGAAGAAGGAAATTTCAGGACTTCCGACATACATTTAAGCAAGAAACTACCGCATTAGCAAGGGGATAGATAATTGAGCTAAGCACCACCTGAAGTAATCGAGAGTTAAGGCATTAGGAGGAGTCTAGAGACAGATGTAACCTTGAATGGATGGACTTAAGCATCATTTATTCAGGATCAGAAGCATACATTATGTACTTGACGATTTTTCTAAAATACTAAAAGTAAGAGCAATTAATTTCTGCTATCCAAATTTACAAAACCTTGGATTTCAGCATATCTGTGTCCAAAGGATCATAGCCAGAAGAAACGGGGTCAGCTCTTTCTCTCAGAAATTATTCAAGGGGAAGGAGAACAGCTGTACTTCATGCTGCCCTGGACAATATGGTCACCGATACCACGTCTAAGCAGTGCAATTTATAAAGAGTGCCGGTTCAGAGAAGAACCAGCATTTTTCTAATCTCTCCCAACCTCTCCAACCCAGAAGTTCACATGTATATTCTCACACAAAACACAACTGAGCAACTCTTTGTTGAATAAATCGACTCATGGCTATGACTTATTTGTGTGGCAAAAATCTAACATATAAATTAAAAGACAAATTTGAAGAACTTATAGAGTACCTAGGAAGAGAGTATGGGCTCCCCTCTGAGGTGAGAAAAATAATGTAGTTTGATTTTCCTCTTATTTATGCTGGATATATATTTGAAAGAAAATAATTCAGAGTTTTAAGCTTTAAAATACATAGAATATAAAAGAAAGTGCATTTGCTATAAGATGTCATTGATAGACTTGAAGTACATTAGAAATTTGGTATTTAAAAAACCTAACTTAATTCCCAAAATCATATCCTTTAAATGCCGAACTAAAGCGCTGATCATTTTTAATAGTTAAATTTGTTCCTGTGGACATTCTTACATCTGATAGCCCTTGATTTTTTTCTTTCCACTTGCCCCTATTATGTGGCATTTCAAGAGAATCCAAATAAAAGTCTACATCAAAATTGTACATGACATAGCCATAAGACAACTGTCTACTGCAACATACCTCTAAGTTGTCTCTTAGACTCTCTTTATATTCACAAGTCTCCATTCACAAGTCTTCTGTATACTTTGTGGGTATCTCAATACATTTGTACTAAGTACCTACCACAAGGCTGATACAGTATTAAGCAAGAGATGGAATAAAAAAAAACTATTCTCTACTATTCTCTACAGGCAGATAAATACTAACTGATCACACAATTTATTGAGATGTGAATTAAGACTATGAGGTCAAGGACATGCTCCTTTCAACAATAGGGTTAGGTGATGAAGAATATGGACTTGAACGTTGTTAGGGACTACTGAAAGGTTTTCATTTGGAAGTGGCTAGATGCATCTCGGTAAAATCTATTCTATCCACATTGAGCATAGAGGATTCAAATAAGGAAAGGGGAGGCGCTGAGTGAGAAGTCCTCATGGAATTTCTCCCAACACCACATTCCTGGTAACATATAATCACAACACAGTGCAGCGGTGGGGGAAAGCTGTTTCCTGATATGGGCCATTTGAATATTTATATTCATGGGCTGTACAAAATTGGTCAATACAAGCCAAGGGCCTCCAGTAGTGGAGGAGAAGCATAAATGTCTGTCCTATCATCTACCAAATGACTTTTCAGGCCTTATATGGCCAGACCTTCCTCCCTCCTGGGAGAGGAACAGCTTTGAAGATGATAACATTTGCTGGGCTCTTTTCTGTGCCTGAACAACTTCAGCTAATGACTGATTTAACATCTTCATAATTTTATCAGCGTGGTACCATTACCATCCCAATTTTATTATCAAGGAAACTGAGGCACAATGACCTTTGGCAGCTGGTCCTTGGCCATACACCTTACAGCAGTATGAATTCAAGAGACTCAAACTTGCAACCATTCTACAAGCTTATTAAGTCAAAGCAGAACTTCTTCTGGATGCTGAAACAAGCACGTGGTTTTCACTGGGTCTGGCAATGTATTCATTCCCCGTGCAGGCCTTCCATTTCTATTCAATGGGTTGAATATTTTCTCATAGATCAGTTCAAAAGAATACCATCCCTGGGAATACTCTCTGCCTTGTCCTTATTTCCTAGGCTATTCCTAGTCTCAAGAACGAATGTGTCTTGAAATTGCCTGCATTAGCCTGTACTGAAAATTAGCCTTGGAATTTCTTCATATGGAATTCCTTTCAGCAGAAACCATGGGTCAGAGAACAGAGTTCACTTGTGAATTCTGATGCCTCCATTTGAAAAAATCTGTTAATGTTGAGAATAAATATGACTCATTAGTCTTGGGCAGTGGATATAGCTGAAAAAAATTGTTTGTTTACAGAGTCACTTCACTTTGGAGTTAGCACAAAAGTGTCCATTCAGAAGTTGTGATCTTATTACTGAATTTACTGTTTTAGACTGGGTCTCGTTAGAATGGACTTATCAGGCCAGGGGCTGGGCTGCCCCTGGTCAGAGCAGGTGTTTGCAGACCCAGGTAGCAAGGAGAATCACAGAACCTACCGGGTGTCTTTGATATTTCGAAGAGAGTGGAGACAGTGTCAGAGAATCAGCTGGCCAAGGAAGAAGGAAGAAAAAAGGATAAAAAAATTGGGGCTGTCAAGCCTTTAGGAAAATTCAGCAAAGTAATGGTCGCTCTGGTTCTGCCCAGGGGAGACACTTGAACCTTGAATCTTGAAGAAAAGAATGTTCATGAAAGGACTGAGATGTAACAATGACATGAACTTCTACTTTAAGAGCAGCAGTAGGCACTGGGAGGCTGAGGGTCTATCCAAGAAAGTTGGTACACTGGGAGGCTGAGGGTCTATCCAAGAAAGTTGGTACTTTTATATATTAAAAACCACACCGAGATTGTGAGATTCAGAAATGAGTCAAAGCATCATTTCTGCTCAAGAAGGAGCTGCAAGCTAAGTGGAAGAGAACTCACCTTTTTGAAAATGGAAACACATAATAAAGGCAAAACTAGCAAGAAAGCAGACATGCCCATGATAGGGTCAAGATAATGCTGCAACCACTCTAAGGCTAAGTAACCTTGTTTGGAGACTAGAAGGAAGAAGGCCAGGTCTCAAACACTTCCCAGTGGTTATGAGTAATGCTAGGAAACAAAGTTAAACCAGAAGCTAAAGCTATTCTCTCCATCACAGAAACTCTGTGTCCTGGAAGGGCCATGATTTCTTGCCACCTCTCTGTTCTTGGCCACCCCCCCCCCCAAAAAAAAAAAGCCTTCTTAAGATATTAGAACAAGAAAGGCCCACCTCATCTAATACCCAAAAGCCTAAGGTGGAAAAAGTTTAAGTAGCAGGATTAATTTACACTGCAGCTTTCCAAACCACATTCTTGGTATAAATGAAACCACTGAAAGCTCCAGTAATGTGTCTGTTTGTTCTCTGGGGACCATCTCATTCTTCCTCATTCTCCCAATTCCATTTTCCATCTAAAAGCCAGAGTCATCTTAAAATATAAAATGGATCATATTGCTCACCAGCTCGAATCTCTCAATGTGTTTCCAAAACAAAATAAAACCCAGACTCCTAGTGATAAGTGAGCATCTGCTGGGCTTCCTGAGGTAGCTTCTGCCCTGCCCCCTGTGCCCTTGTTGCAGACAGCCAGCTTACCCTAGTCTTCCAAAATACTGAGCTTGCAAGACTCAGCCCCCAGAGGGCTGGGTTTTCTCATGACTCCTTCGAGAAGCCCCTGGCTGTAGACTTTCCCCCAGTCTGCCACTTCATTCCTCATCTCCAGACTTCCTAATTCTATAGAACCCTGTACTGCTAAGATCATTTGATGGATTTGTTTATTGTTTGTTTCTCTCTACTACCAAGTGAGCCTCCTGAGGGCAGAAATTAGGACTCATTCAGCCCCGAATCTCAGCATCTGCAACTATGCCTAGCATAGTAGGTACTTAAATATTTGTTAAATAAATTTGAGTGTCATCATTTTTGGAATTAAGGTGTTAGAAGATTTCAGTTTACAAATGGGCCATATAAAAGAATAAAAACAAGAAAGGTAAGTAGTGCTCATCGCTGTCTTAATAAAAACTGCTTTATACATATTTTAATTCCACACTCCACAGAAAGAAAATTGCTGCCCAAATTGAGCAAATGTGTTTTTGATTTATAATAATGTAGAAAAAGTTCTAAGAAGTTGTTAAATCTTGTTTATTTCTGGGACTTCGTGGAATTTTCTCTTTCATGAAATTATTATTTAAAGTTGTAGTTAGTGAATTAATGTCAATAATTAAAATGAATTTCTTTGTATGCAATTATCTTGGATTGGAAGGCAGTAAAACAGTAGAGCTACCTTTAACAAATTGCGTATTTCTTCTTCTTTGTGCACTATATTGTTAGCATTAGGGAAAGTTACCACTGTAATTTTATATTTAAAGTGGAAGCATTTGGCTTAGAGGAGATTGCACAGATTTTAAAAATCCACATACTCCTTACACACACCAAAGAGTCATAAAAACACTAAGAGGTCAGGCACTCCTAAAATGTGATATTCAATCATGCTTCATGCATTTGGATTTTGTTTTAAAGACATTAGTTCGGAGAAAAAAACATCCTAGAGAGAGAAGATGAACTTTAAAGAGATAAATAAATTAATGCATAATGCATTTTAAACTCATGAATAGCTAATGAGTTTCTTAACCTGTAGTAGTACTGGATATTCTTCTTTAGGTAAAACAGGCTTTTCCCAGTAGCTTGGAAATATGAAAGCGGTTTGAGAAAAGGAAGAAGAAAAAAAGGTAGTTTTCTGAGCCCCACCTGAAATTTTAACTAGGGGATGATTTAGTCTAATTTGGAAGACAACATTAAAATGTTATAGGCAACTGTGGAGAAGTTTGATGTATCATTAGATTGCAACTGTGTTCTGGAAATAGCAAAAATTAATGATGACAGTCTGAGCAAATGTAGAGGAAAAGGTTTAGAAAAATGATTCATCTTCTATTTTTAAAAAAAAGTGGGTGGATTAGACATGCTTTATTTACTTTGAAGATAATGACACTGATCCTTTGGAATTCAGAACTAGAATATATTAAAGGAAACCATGAATATAAAACCAGATAACAAATTAGATTAAAAACAGGGCTCTTGTGTGGACACCAGCCCTCTACAGCTACTGGTAGTCACACATGTCTTCAGTTAATAATAATTCACACCACTAAATTTCCAGGCACATCCCACCCTGCCCAGCCTCAAAATAAAGGCCACCATGGAGAGCATGGTAAAGTAACAGAACAGTGAAAACAAACTGCATTGCAGAGTGAAAGAACAGGATAATGAATGCCATACACAAGCATTCTGTGTGAAACCAAAAGGAGCCTATTCCACAATCAACCTACTTATATCACTTAGCATGTATTATATTTAGTCAAGGACAAAGAGCATACAGGTACCATATCTCTCAATGCAATATCTTGCAGGAGCATGTAGACATCACCCAAAAATAAAGGAATCAAGCCCTAAATCAATTTGTATCAATAGCCTATACAGTGCTTAAGCCTTGTGTGAGTCTATGAGGTAGACACTAATACTATCACCAGTTTTCAGATAAGGAAAACAAGGCACCGATTTGAGGGAATTTTTCCCAATGACAGGTATCTTGAGACCAGGCAAAACCATAGCTGAGCCCTAGCATTTCTGGCTGCCTAATTCATACTGTTTTAAGTATGACATGATGATGCCCAACCTACTGCCATTGTTTCTATGACAATGAAGTCAGTTTTGTTTTTGAAATGCCCTGGAACCTGAGAAATGTATTCAAGCATAGAGGTTAAGATGAAAGTTGTTTATATCCAACCCACTTTCCACCATAGTACTCCCAAGGCCCTCACCACGCAGAGCACTGACTATAAATAAGTTATCTAAAGTCTCATGTCTGGTCTGGGAATGTGGCTTAGTGGTAGAGGGCTTGCCTAGTATGTATGAAGTCTTGGATTCAATTTCTCAATACTACATAAACAGGAACAGCCAGAAGTGGCGCTGTGGCTCATGTGGTAGAGAAGCTTAAGAACAGTGCCCAGGCACTGAGTTCAAGCCCCAAGACTGGCAAAAAAAAAAAAAGTCTCATGTCTTTTTAGTCACATTTACGTTTTTCAAAATATATTCTTTGTCTTAAATCTGCTTATTTCCATCCATATGCACCGAGTTTACACCTGAAACTCAAAGACAACACATGCAGCCAAAGTCTCTATACTAAAAATAAATTGTTCTAGGCATTGGTGCCTCACATCTGTAATCCTGGCTACTCAGGAGGCTGAGATCTGAGGATGGAGGTTTGAAGCCAGTCCAAGGAAGAGAAAATTCATGAGACTCCTATCTCCAATGAAGCACCAAAAAGTGGAGCTGTGCTCAATTGGTAGAGTACTAGCCTTGAGCACAAAAGCTCAAAGACAGCATGAGGCATTGAGTTCAAGCTCTGGGACCAGCACACACACACACATACACACATGTAGTATATACATTGACATCAAGCACCAATTGTTCATAGCTACAGTCCTAACTTCTCACTCAAGAGGCTGAGAAGTGTTGAAGGTTTGAAGCCAGGCAGAAAAGTCTGTGAGACTTTTATGTTCAGTTAACCAGCAAGAAAGCTAGAAATTGAAGTGTGCCTCAAATAGTAGAACACTTGAGTGGAAAAAAGCGAAGTGAAGGCTTTAGGCCCTGAGTTCAAGCCCTTGTACTACCAATAAATAAATAAATAACAAATTAATAAAATAAAATGAATTGACCAGCAACTCGCAAAATGTGCCAGTATATTGACTTCACCAATGATATGGTTCAAGTCCTAATATATTCAAGGAATCTAGACATACTTTTGGCTGTGCCTCAGTGGTGGCTATTGAAGTCGCATGCAGTGATGCTAGGAATGCCCCTCAGTTCCTGGTGGTCCATACAACTCAAAATCGTCCAGCATCACAAATTAAGCATGCTTTCTAGTATAGACATTGACAAAATGGAATCATCTAATATGCAGCACTTACACAATTTAAAATATTACTTCAATTATTTGTGCTTGGGAAAAGGGGAGCAAAATAAAATAGCTCATTTAAGGTCATACATAAAAAAGGAGAGACGTTGCATGCCATCTTCCCTAAAATGCCTCTGGTTCTGTAGCTTCAGCAGCAAGAGCCCCTCCCTAGCTCCTAGGCTGGGAGAAGGCAGATCACAGGAGCCATAGCTACTGACTTTGATAAATCACCTGGGCTCTCTGGAATGCAAAAGGATATTGTAAGGAGAAATGCAATACTGTCTGTGGTAATAGTTTGAGGTCTCCAGAGAAAGGTAGATATTTAAATATGGCAAAAAAGAAAAGGTAAAAAAAAAAAAAAAAAAACCACTTAGAAGAATCACAGAATGGCCAGGATCTAGTTTCAGCTCCACCAAGTGGCCAGTAGTGGTAGATGGTGGTCTCTCAGTCAGTCCTGGAAATTGTCTACATGTAGACCAATTTATACTGTTGATACTCTGCTCTGCACATGGGCATCTTGTCCTGCACATGGGGGAGCGAGCCATGATACCAGGGTATACAGTTGGCCACTTGTTTAAAACTCTACTAAAAGAATAACATTTTCCATCTAGCCATGGTACAGCTGAGTTCTGTGGTGTTTTTTGTTTTTTTAGTTTTTTTTTCGCCAGTGCTGGGGCTTGAACAGAGGGCCTGGGCTCTATCCCTTAGCATTTTTGCTCAAGACTGGCACTCTACCTCCTGAGCTACACCTCCATTTCTGGTATTTTGGTGATTAACTGGAGATAAGATTCTCATGGGCTTTCCTGCATGGGCTAGCTTTGAACCACAATCCACAGAACTCATCCTCCTGAGTAGCTAGGATTATAGATATGAGCCACCAGCTTCAGATGAGTTTTTAATGTGTCTGTTTGTACACCAGCACTTGGCCAACTCTACCTTCCCATCATGCTCAAGGATCCCTCTTTACCTTCACAATGTCAGGAAAAAGATACATTCAGGGTCAAAATATTAATTCAATTTCTAACCAGCCCCCACTAATTAACTTTGTAACCTTAAACCTCCCCTAAAGCCAATAACCTCAGTGCATCTGTTCTCCTGGGTGGACAAAACAATTGAGTAACCAAGGATATACTAGGACTGATTTCAAGATGCAATATTTTTCAGTATTAGTGTTCCTATTGGGGAAAAAATATACTGATTAAATATAGAATCATCCACTGGGAGAAAATGAGGGATGGGATGACACTGTTCAAAAAGAAATGTACTCATTACCTGATTTATATAACTGTAACTCCTCTGTACATTACCTTTACAATAAAAAATTTAAAAATATATAACAAGAAAAATAAATATAGAATCATCTGGAATATGCCCCGTGCTATGGTTTGGATATAGATTAATGTGGTTTCCCCCCCAGAAGTCTTAGTATTGGCACCTGGGTCCCTAGTGTCAGGTGGGAGCTTTAGGAGGTAGAGCGTAGTGGTAGGTCATGCTCTCTGAAGGGCTTAGGATTAGTTTTCAGCAGAGTGAGTTGTTGTAAAAGAGTAGACCTGGTTCCTCCCTACTCTCTGGCTTCCAGTCTCACCCCATAATGTATTTATATGCATGTATGCATATGAATGTATGCATATGAAACGGAAACATAAGTATGCATTGTAACCTCTCCATGTGCAATCTAAAGTCCTGAACACGTTTGGCTGGCTTCTGATCTTACAATTCCAGGCATGCAGTATCATTTCCAACTCAAGTCATTGTGGGAAAAAAAAGTTAGAGTCATTAACAGTCATTTTTCTTCCTAACACTACTGCTTAGCTGAGCTAGAGATAACTTGCTCAGGAAAAATAGATGAAATCTCCTTAAAACACTTCATTATATTCAAAGAATAGCCATAGTCCACTTAAAAATTGAGTTAATGATAGATTTCCCTAAGCAGAATTCCCCCTTTAGTAAATTAGTAGCAAAATGTTTACTCCTAGAAAATGCTTGTTTCCCAGGGATTATTAATCATACTTTATTGGGAGGTAATCAGATACATAGTTTACTTTTCCACCCATTTTAGAAAATTTAAATGCTGAGATACTCATTTTTGCTATGAAAATCTACTCAGTAATTACCATATTTACTTTTCATTTATGGGGGGATAATCTGTTTTAATTAAGCCTAACTGAAGAACTTTTATCAGATGTAATTATCCCTTTCGATAAATATGTCTCCACTAATTACATTTAACCATGGGATTTATAGCTCTTAAGTCATTTAATATGAAACATAATAAATCTTTAGTAATACATGCTAAATTACTATAAATTAATTCAGATCATTAACATAATAAACAAATTAGGACAATTTTGCTTAATTACTTTGGGTGGTTAACTCAAAATCCCATGTAAGCTTCATGATAATCTTGACTTTCACCATTATTTCTGGAATAACACATTTCTTAACAAATCTATTTCAATGTTTAACTATAAATTGGGCCCCTTAAACATTAGTTCTTTGACAAGTGATTGCCAAACCGGAAATAAAATGGGCTGTCATTGGGTTTTTTTAACTTAGTAAAATTTTACTACCCAAATGTAGTTCAACTAAATGTATTTTCTACTTGCTTTATTAAGTAAACTAATTTGGATTTTCTGTTACCAAAAAAAGGTTATCCCAATAAATATCTGTGTGTGTGTGTGTGTGGGTGTGTGTGTGTGTGTGTGTGTGTGTGTGTGTGTGTGCCTCTTCAGATGCATTTTTAGGAAGCTTGAGTCTTTATTTGGGTTAAAGACAGAAAAGGACATAGGACCAGAAAGGAAATATTAAACTAAGAAGCATTTAGAGAAATCTAGAGCAAATAAAAGTATGTCTTTCACAGTGAATGGAAACCTTATGAAAATTTGCTATCCCAAGAGATGATGCAGACTAAAAAATGTAATTACCTTCTAAAATAGTCCATCTAAATTCAGCAAGCCTAGTCTCAGGATGGGTTATTAGAGAGGTGATCTGCCATGTCCTCTTCGTAGTCTGCCGCAAATTCTTTCTTCTAGTTGTTCCAGCCCTCAAACTCCCAGGAAACTCCCAGATCATGCTCATGTCACATCTTCTTTAAGTAGTGTTAGAGAATATTCTAATAGGTGGCCTTGAACAGCACTCCTCATTGACTCTCATACCTGTGGCTCAACTTCCATGACAGTAGATTCTTCTGGACAAGACACTCAAACCTCAGTAAGGCAATGGCCTGGCACTGACACTGACTTCATGACAAATTCACGGCAACCTCGCCCTCCTGCTCTGGGCTCCCTGGCTCCCTTACTTTTCTTCAGTGTAGAGAACTGCCACATGTCCTTCTGTGGGTTGCAGTCCTCTCATCTTCTTCCACTGAGAAGCTCCTTCAACTTTCTTTAGTGGATACTACAGCATCAGGTAAGAGATGCTTTCTGAGCCTATACCTACCCACTTGCATCTCAGCTTCATGAATACAGCCCGAGGCAAGCCTTCCTGACTCCTCTAAGAGGAGAGGGGACTCAGGCAGTATTTGGATAATTGAACGCTCATGATACGTCCTGAGTAAATACCAAGCTTGGGCTGGATATTTGAGAGGCCCACCACACCTAGTGTTGCCTGCTGTTTCAAATACCCTATAAATACACTTATTTCTTTCCTTCAATCATTCATGTAGGTATTTATTTGGTAAGTATTGCCTTTGACGCCTTTCCCCTCAACTAAGGTTATACAGTCAATAATCATTCATCTTCTCTTCTCTCGCAGAGCTTTATGTTGTAGGGAATAATATGAATCTACAAATCCCTGCCCATAAGGAGCTGAGCATCCTTCAGCCTGTCCATACTCTCCCTTTCAAGGCTGCTTGAATCTCACTTCTTGGAAGCTTGACCTAAAATACACAGGGACATGATAAGTTATACAGGACTCTAAGCACTCACACGCAGTGAGACCCAAGGAGGACACGCTTAGAAGAGGAACACAAAGGCACCACGTCTAGGTGCATCTCATCATATAAAACATTATTTCTCGAAATGTACTCCAGAAAATGGAAACAAGAAGTTTTCACTTTGTGGCTGCTTTTGTTTTCTTTTCCTCTTGTTTGTTTGTTTATCTGTCTTTGGGAGGGTAAAGGGAGGCGCAGAAATGATGGGACAAAGGGTGAAAAAAGGCAGCAGTGGTACTCACCAGACACTGTGGAAAATGAACTATACAATTTGTGGATGAGGATGGGAGAAAAAAAAAAACAAAGAGAGAGTGTGGGAAGGAATGACATTGTTGAAAAAGAAAGATACTCTTTACCTGACTTACACAACTATAACCCCTCTGTATAATAAAAATAAAAATTTAGAGGCTTTCCATGACTTGACACCAGGGACATACTCTTCAAATTTTAGACTATCCTATATGCTCTTCAAATCACTTGTCACGTGACACATTTCTCCACCACCAAGCTAAAGCCTGCATGAGAGCAGAGAGCTGTGTTGTCCCAGTGCCCAGGAGAGGTTCATCCCACAATCGGCACTCAGCGAAAAATCTAGCAGAGTAAGAAAGAAAAGACAAGACTATAGTGCCCAAGCCGCAGGACCCCCACCAAGAAGACCACTGAGAGTCAGATGTTCCGAAATGCAAAAGCAAGGGAAAGCAAGGTTTTATTTAGATGGGCTGCAGCTTGGGCCTCGTCCTACAGCAGAGCCTAGGAGGAGAGCGCCAAGCTAAAGATTTGCAGGGCTTATAAAGGCAAACAACCAGGTGTTTGGATTACCACCATGTGTTGCTCTGCTAGCTGAGATAAACAAGCAACAAATGGTCACTGACTCAAAAATGGAGTTACTTTAACCCTTCAAGACAAATGGGGTTAAGCTATATCATCATTATGTATTGCAGCTATTATTAAGTACTATGGCAGGGTGCCAGTGGCTCCTGTCTATAATCCTAGCTAGCTACTCAGGAAGCTGAGATCTGAGGGTCACAGTTTGAAGCCAGCCAGGGAAGGAAAGTCTGCAAGACTCTTATCTCCCAATTAACCACCAAAAATACTGGAAGTGGAGCTGTGGCTCAAGTGGTAAAGTAGTAGCCTTTGGCTCTGGATTCAAGACCTAGTACTGGAACAATAAACAAACAAACAAACAAAGTAGTTATATGCAAGGTACTCCTTTAAGTACTTGAATGGACAAACATTTCCTTTTCACATTAGTCGCATAACACAGCAACTATTGCTATTTTACAGTTTAAGAATTTACAGGAGTTAGTTGAGTGGTTCACCTTATAATCTTAGATATTCAAGAGGCTAAGATCTGAGGACAGTCTCTAAAACTCTTATCTCCAATTAGATAGCAAAAAGCCAGAAGTGGATCTGTGGCACAAGTGGTAGATTGTGTAGCTTTGAGCAAAAAAGCCAAGAGACAATACCTAGGCACTGAATACAAGTCCCAGTACCAGGAAAAAAGTAATAAAATAAAATTTACATGAATTAAGGAATTAATTTAAATAAGCCAGTTTGGTAGTATATACCTGCAATTCTAGCTACTCAGGAAGTAGGGATCAAGAAGACTATAGTTTAAGACCACCCTGGGCAAAAAGTTGGTGAGATCATTTCAAAGCCAGGTATAATAGTACCTGCCAATAATTGCAGCAAGGAAAGAAATAGGTAGGAGGATCATGGTCTGTGACAGGGCCTGAGTAAAATCATGAGACCTTATCCAAAATATAACTAAAGCCAAAAGATAGTATAGCTCAAGTAATAGAGTGCCTGCCTATCAAGAGTGAGGCCCTCAGCTCAAACTTCAATACCACAAAAAAAACAGCTATATAATCTTGTGAGTAGATAGCATTTTTATAGATGAAGAAAGAAATTAAGACGACCAACTTGCAAATAACATATAGCTAGTAATTGACAGAATTGTGATTTTAAACCATGCTATGATCACTAAACAGTTTGCATTCTTTATATCACAGAGAATCTCTCTGATTCCAAAATTTACTTGTTTTCCAAGCAATATCATAATGTTTATCTGAGTAAAAGAATATCAGATCCTATCTCACAACATAGAAAAATTCAAGATGGATCATATAGATGAACAAGAAAGTTAACACAATTTAGAAAGTAGAAGAAATAGAATATCTCTGTAACTCTAAGATGAGCAAAATTGCTTTAGAAAAATAAAGAAAAGTTTTATAATAGAAAGCATTAAGCCATAAAAAGAAAAACTTGTTAACTTAGACCTTATTAAAAATAAATAGCTTCTGGTTATTAAAAGTATGATGGAGAAAATGAGTAGGCAAGCCACCATTTAAGAGAAAAGATGTATAGTACATAGATTTGATACAGGGCCTATATCCAGAAAACATAAAGAACACCTTCAACTCAATAAGAAAAAGGCAAATAAGGGCTGAGCCATGGCTTAAGTAGTAGGATGCCTGCCTAACAAGTTCAAGACACTGAATGGAAATTCTTTTACAACTAAAAAAACAAGGAATAATAGGCAGGGGAGAAGCGGGTAGGGGGAAGAGGGTAAGTAACCAAATAAAACATGAACTAAAAGATTAGATAGTTTATACAAGAAGGTACCCAAATCGTACATAGATGAAAATATGCTAAATACCAATGCTTATTAATAAAAACCCAAATGAATACTATAAGATACCATAACACCTCACCCATTCTAAGGCACAAATATTGGCAAGAACACAGAGATGCTAAAGCATATATACATTGCTTATAAGGATACAAGATGGTACAACTCAGGAAAACTGCCTGATAATTCCTTTACATGGCCAACATACAATAGCCCAAAAATCAGAGACTTCATTTCTAGTTTTGTTGTTGTTGTTATTGTTATTTTGTGCTGGTACTGGGGCTTGAAATCAGGGCCTGGGTGCTGTCTCTGGTGGTGTTCTACCAATTGAGCCACAGTTCCACTTGCAGCTTTTTGCTGGTTAATTAGAGATAAGAATCTCAAGGACTTCCCTTTTTTGGCTTGCTTCAAACCACCATTCTCAAACCTTATCCTCCTGAGTAGCTAGAATTACAGGTGTGAGTTACTGGCTCTTTCAAGTTTTATCCAAAACAAGTAAAAACCATATATTCACAAGAAGCCTGATTCACAAATATTCTTTGTAGCTTTATTTGTAAAAATTTAAGGTTAAATCTTAGTACAGTCATATAATGGCCATATTATCAAATGTTTTTTTTTAATTTAATTTTTTTTGTGAACATACTGTACAGAGGGGTTACAATTACATGGGCAGGATAATGCGTACATTTCTTATCAAGCATTGCAGCCTCCTCCTTTGTTTACCCTTCAAAACCCTTCCCTGCCTCCCCCCGCCCTCCACCCAATCCTCCCCCCTCTCCCCCCCCCCACCCCCCCCACCCCTGTCAAATGTTAATAAGCAGGAAGACAGTATCTAATGATATCTGATATAAAAATTTATGGGAAATTCCAAAATAGGCAAAGCTAACCTTTAGTGATAGAAGTGAGATTTTGATTGGTTCTGCTGGCAATACAGGACTAGAAGTGAAGGAGTATTCAGCATTGGTGTCGCTTCCTTGTGCCTCCAACTACATCTATTAAAACTCACTGATTAGTCCAAGCTCTGAGCATTCTACCCTACATTTTTTGTGTCTCCATTCTGATAAATTTAAAAAGCCAGCCAGAGATGATCCATGGTAACTTTAAAAGCCAGATATAGTTTTCAAATAGATCATTCTAGTTTGTAGGGTTGAGGGGATAAAACAATGGGACTAAGTAACCATTAGTCAATGAAAAGAATACTGTGGCTCTGAATGTGGGACCGAATTTCCTTTCAACCCAAATGATGATACTGATACTGTTGTGACACCTGATAAAACATTGTTAATTGCTTGGCCTCTAGCTGAGAGCAAATATTGCACCTTCTATCAGTGTATTCTCCTTTGGCAAAGAAAAGGATTGTATTACAAATATCCTTCCTGTCTTTACTCAGAGTGAACTGTGCTCCTAAATTTATTGTCAAAGTTCATGGGAAATGAAGCCCTGGAGTTGGCTGAAATGTGACACACAGCAGAAGTTTATGAGGTCTGACTTGAAAGGACTAGATGGGAGTCCTTTCTCCCCACCTGCCTTCAAGTCTCCTGTCCCACCATGACATGTGTCTACCCAGACAGTGGCCCACTTTATGTGCAAGAATACATTTCTCACCCATAACTCATGGCCCTTGGTAGTTACCATCCAGTTAAACGCAGACATCAATCTACTCTATCCTTCCTTCTACTCTCTAGACCTGCCATTTTACCAAATCAGAATATTGTTTCCCCCAAAACTTTGGGATTGCTGATATTTTTCTTTGCTAAAGGAAATACATACTGATGAAGCTTCCCATTCTCCTCCTTCCATTGTCAATATGGATGAGGTGTGTAGAACTACAGAAGCTTTATTGCAACCATGAATCAATAAACCAAATAAGCTAATAACAAAAAAAAGCAGAGTCTGGAAAGAGTCTGGGTTCTTAAAAACAAAATTAAGCTTCTTGCACACCTGGATTACTTACTTCTATAAGCTTTGTTCTAACAGATGGGGCGCTAGTTGTTCCACAGCATGGCAGGCTTGCAGAAAAAGACTTGAACACTTGGAAAAGGCTGTCTTCAAACCATGTAGGAAAATACAAAATAGAAGTAGAGAGCCCCCCAAATTAATCTGTCTTGAGGTCAGCCTTAGGTATAAAAACAGGCTCCAAGGATTAAATTAAGGAAGAAACCCAAAATGCTTTGGTTCTTGGGATTAAATTTTTATTTTTCAACCTAGTAAATGATTGGTTTACAATGTGAATATGTGAGTGTTTCTGTGTTACATGTTGAGAAAGAATCCAGTGTATTCAATATTCTGGTGGTGTTTTTTTCCCCCTCTCAACTTCTGAGCTGCCTTCTGCATTTCACTTTGGTGTAGTCCATCAAGGGGCTTCATTAATCATCATCCCATTCTTGGCAATGATGATGGAGACAATACATCATGTCAAAGATGTTCCTCTTAATAATTCATGATAATTTTCATAATGGGGTATGACAAATTGTATTATACCCCCAGCTCAAGATAACTGGGCTGCCAAAACCCTCTTGTTCTGTCCCATTTAATAAGCCAGGGAGCCTGACATGGATCGAACTGGAAGGAATAATGGCAGGTTCAGAATGAATGAACTCACCTAATAATTGGAAAAAGTGGTTTCCAAGAATCATCTGATCCCAAGGAAGTAAGAAGTCTTCAAGTAAAGGCAACTAGGGAATTGTAGAAAGGCAGATGTTCATAATTGCCTCTGATTTCATAAGCTACTCAAAGCCAGGTGCCAGGGGACCATGCCTGTGGTCCTAGCTACTCAGGAGGCTGAGATCTGGAGGACCATGGAAAGATGACTAAAGGACATGGTGGCTCACTTTTGTTGGTTCCATTAATCTGTCATTAGGTAAATGGAAGCACAGATGACGTTTTTAGGAATTGAGAGGAAACACAAGATCCTGCTCAGTCCATTCTTGAGCTCTACGTATCCACACAATTTCACAGCTTTCTTTACAGTGTGGGCCCCATTGGCTTGCCCACCTCTTGCCCTAAATTTTTGAACTCCCATATATCAGATTTAATACCTCCCTATCCATTGTCAAGTGCCCTTTCTTCCTTGCTGACATAAACCTAACACAGTATATAGATGCTGCTAAAAATTCTATTTTCCACAGTTTCTTGCAGCTAAGATTCTAGTCAATGTAACAGTTCCTCCACCCAATGAGATGATGGAGAAGTCTTGAATGAAAACTGCCAAGATTAGGCACCATAGCTCAAGCCTGAAATCCCAGCTATTCAGGAGAAAAAGATCTGAAAGATCATAGTTTAAGGCCTAGCTAGGCAAAACCTTAGCAAAATTCAAACTCAACAAACAATCCTAGTAGCTAACCTGGAGACATAGATGAGCGGATTATAGTCTGAGTCCAGTGCAGGTAAAAGCATGAGACCCTATCTGAAAAATAACCTGCGTCAAAAAGAACTGGTAGTAAGACCTGAGTCCAAACCACTGTGATCCCAGAGAAAGAATAAAAAGGAAAAGAGGAAGGAATAAAGGAAGAGAGTAAGGGAGGGAAAGACAGAGGGAGAGAAGGAGAAAGGAAGGGAAAGCAAGAAGGAGGTAAAGAGAGAGGGAGAAAAAACTGCCAAGAAAATGTTTACTTTCTATATTAAAAAATTATGTTTCTAGCACAAGTCTTACTACTTCTTCATGACTTTTGTGTCCAAAAAAACAACAACAAAAAATGAAAAACAAAACAAAACTGGGCACTGGTGGTTTACACCTGCAATCCTACCTTCTCAGAAGGTCACAGTTTGAAGCCCGACTGGGCAGGAAAGCCCAGTAGACTCTTATCTCCATGTAGCCACCAAGAAGCCCAAAGTGAAGCTATGTATCAGGTGGTAAAGTGCATGCCTTGAGTGAAAAACCTAAGAGAGCACCCAGGCTTTGAGTTCAAGCCCCAGTACCAGCACAAATATGTAAGGTCCATTCCTGGATGGCGAGCAGACCCCGCCCGGTACCTGCGTTACCTAGGCAACTGGGACACCTGGAAGAGGTCACATCTGCATCCGCTGAGGTCACATCTGAATCTGATGTGGCCACACCTTTCTCTCACCTGGTCTCACCTCCTCTTACCTGGTCCCACCTCCCTTTACCTGGAAACAGCTTTCTCCACCCCCTACCCTAGATAAGGCCTAGCGCAGGGCCAGATGCCCTCTTTGCCAGCCTTATGAAGTGCCAACCTGGCCTGGTCCCAGCAGGTCTACTGAACAAACCTACCCCTTACCTAAATACCACGTGTGTGGTGCTGTTCTCACTCGGCAACCTATTTTTAAAAACCTAACGAAATAATAATAATTTCAGACACTGAGGTCTATAGCTGCAACTACAAGCAATGATCAATACATCGTGAATGGCATAAGAGGAAACTACAAAGAGACTTTTTCTTGTATAGCTTGATTAGCAATAGCTCTGTATCACGTCTACTCAAAAGCTTTCTCTCTCATGTGTACTTTCTCTCCCTATCTCTGCCTCTTTTTCTGTCTCTGTCACTTTCTCTGTCTCTGTTTCTGTCTGTCTCTCTCTCCTCTCTCTCTCCTCTCTCTGTCTCTCTTTGGTGGTACCAGTATTTGAACTCAGGGCTCTGTACTTGCTAAGCAGATGCTCTACAACTTGAACTACTCTACCAGTTACTTTTCACATTGTTAGTTTCAACATAGTGTCTCACTTTATGTATGTGCTAGTCTGTACAGCAATCCTCCTATTTGTGCTTTCCTTTTTCTGACGGGGTGACAGGTGCATGAAAAGCATCCAGCCATTATGCTTGAGATTATGGAGATTTGCCACTATGATGAGCCATTGGTTGAGATGGAGTCTCATAGACTTTTATGGCCAAGCTGGTCTTGAGCAATGATCATGTGATCACCATCTCCCAGATAGTTTTGATAATAGGTTTGAATCATTATGCCCAGCACTTGCATGAAACACTAAGGTGAAGAAAATAGCCCCTGCTTGTTTAACCCACTTCTATCTATTCTCACATGATCTAAGTGGTCTGAGAGCCCACTTCAAAAGGCTGCCTAGGCAATTAGATGACTAAAAAGCATCCTAATATGCTCAAACTAGAATTTTCTATTTTCATTTACTATTCTTCCTCCACAAATGAGCACTAGGATCTGATGCTCAAGGTCATCTTTGATTGCCTCTCTCACCCAGTACCTAGTCCATCATCAAGAATCGTCAACTCTGGCTCTACCCTATGTCCTAAATTCCCCTTTTCCTTTCTATCCCATCTTCCTTAGTCCAGGCTTTCTGCATGGCCTCCTAACTCTTTCTCCCTCAGCAGCCAGTTGTTAAAAAAACATGTCAGGGTCATTTCATTCTCTACTTACCCAAATCTTAGCTCAAATCCTTACTGTGGCCAAGGAAGGCTTCCACCATCCATCTGTGCTTCCTCTGAAATCCTCTTCCCACCACAGCACCTCATCCCAAAGCTTTCCCCAACCTTTCTGCTTATCTTTTTGTTCCTGGAACACCCCAATGCCATGCAGCCTGGGGCTTTGCCTTGTGTCCTGTCTGTCTGTCTGTCTGTCTGTCTGTCTGTCTGTCTGTCTATCTATCTATCTATCTATCTATCCTGTCTATCTATCCTGTCTATCTATTCTTGCTTTAGTGTAGACCTGGAATGTCTCCTCTCCCCAAAAAAGTCCAGTGGTCAAGACTTGGTCCTCAGCATGGCATTATTGGAGGGTAATGACAGTTTTAAGAGATGGAGCCTAGTGTACCCGGCAGGACTGCTAGTCCAGGGGGAGTGTGGGATGCCGACCTCTTTCTCTCCCCCTCCCACTTTTTTTCCAGTTGTGGAGCTTGAACTCTGGGCCTGGGCGCTGTCCCTGAGCTCTTCAGCTCAAGGCTAGCGCTCTACCACTTGAGCCACAGCGCCACTTCTTTTTTCTGATTGTTAACTGGAGATAAGAGTCTCATAGATTTTCCTGCCCAGGCTGGATTTGAACCACGATCCTCAGATCTCAGCCTCAGGCATGAGCCACCAGAGCCCGGCTCTCTCTCCCTTTTATTTTTAGCCATGAGGTGAGGAAGTTGCTCTTGCGTATGCTGCCACAGGCCCAAAGTAACATGAACCATACCTTATGGATTCCAAAACTTATCTTGTGCTCTTCAGAAGCTGATTCTCTCAGACATCTATTAAAATGATTAAGGCACTGGTTAGTATACTCCTCGTTCATATGATTTAAGCCTTGGTTTACATCTCACTTCCCCAGATTTGATTCCCTTGGTGTCTCTATCCAAAATGTTTCCAACTCCCTCTCTATGTTTACAGGTAATTTTACTTCCTAGCGCTTATCAGTATTGCCATTTTATTGTGTGTTTACTGATTTACTGTTTGTTTCTTGCCCCTAGAATGAATGCAGGGGTTTTGTGTCTGTCTGGTCTATGGTGAATCTCCAGTCCTTACAATGATATTGAACACATACAATAGGCTATTTTCTAATGAATATGCAAATGTGTTGAATGATGAATTTATATCCACATTCCTTCAAGAGAATCATTTAGATCTAGCATTCAGATTATTTAATTTCTTCTTTTTTTAACTGTATATTTTTTTGTCTTTTCTTTTTTGGTACTGGGGATCGAACCCAGGATGTTGCACTTGCTAGGCAAGTGCTTTGCCACTGAGCTACATCCCAGCCCTTAATTTCTTCTTTTACTGAGGTAGGATGTACTCCTTGGTGCATGGCTACGAATTATTGATTCCAGTTATGGCAAACATTCAAGGTGTCACTGCCCTCCATTAGTGAGTTCTTGCTGTGCAGGTGAGATTTTTTTCATATTCTTTTCAAAAACAAGAAATGAGAGTTCAATGCCACCATGGGCTATATAGCAAAATCTTCACTCAAAACACACGCACACACATACACACACACACTTACACAAAGAGCATATGCCTTATGTTAGATTCTATTGTATTTTGCTAAAAATCTCTCCCCCCCCATTGCACATATTTTGAGTTTTCCTTTGTTATTTATTGTCCAATTGCTAAGACCCAATTCTGTAAATCTTCTGAGATCAAAAATCCTAAACTTGTAGAGTGATGAGTTGATAGAACTCATTCTGAAGTCTCTCACTCCATTTACCAATAAGTAGAAAAAAAAAAATTCAAACCTACAGAAGCCTAAAGTAGAGTCTCTTAGTTTGAAAGATAAATTATGCTAATAACGTACATTATCACATGCTAAAGAGTCATCAACCTGCTTTAGTTCAACTTTGTTACCAAATTACTCATCTTAATTACTGCCTTCTTCTTTTCCTTATCTCATTTTTCCCTAGTCATATTAATGGTCACATAATAATATTAGACAATGTTCACTAAGCTTAACTCTAAAAATAATGGCTGTTTTAAATCAGAGTTAATTAGTATGTCAAAAAGTTCAGGTAATTATGAGGCCACATATTTTTTTAAGGCACTGGGTAAGAAGTCACTTTCCCAAATGCTCCATTCATGTTCCTATAAAGTATTTTACTATTTTTCTTAGTAGTGTCACTGAACACTGGATGGCATGATTCTTCTGGACATTTGTCACTGCTGATTTCAGTGAGCCCCCACCGCTACCTCTCAATCCTGCAAGCCCTGCACAAAATACATTTAACAGTAATTTATGAATTTCAGCATCCTTTCTCTTCCAGGTTTAATAGTGAACCATCATTTGTACGATTTATATTTCATCACATCTAAGGAAGGTTGTCAAGAGCAAAAGATCAGAGTCACATAATTCTCCTCTCCTCTCCCCCACCTCCTCGGCTGCTCCCAAAGGACACTTCCACCCACAGTGTGGGTGGAAGGCACACTGTCCTTGGATCTAGGTGGGAGGCTCCTTGAGACTTCAAAAGGAATGCTGAGAGTTCCAGGGGACGCCTCTGTGAGCTTCATACATACAGAATGCCATTGCACATGAAAGGCCTCTATGGGGGTTAACACACCCTGCAACGCCACCCATCGGTGGGCCCTCTGAGAGTACCCAAGGCCTTTCCCTTCAATCTTTCACAAAATAATCAGAATTGTACTGCAATGAAGATAGACGAGGAGTGTTGCTGATTCCTGAAATACATTTCTACCAAAGATTTCGGGTCTAGGTTTTTAAAGTTAATAGTAGCAAAGAGGACAAACCTACAAACCAGGTGATCTGAGGACAGAAATAAGGAAAATCTTTTCAGTGATGGGCAGATCTTCATGTACACATTGGGGTTTGGATCATTGGGGTAAGCTGCAATTGGGAAAATAAGGAGATAAGGGTCACACTTGGTAAGAGTGGCACTGAAGGTAACAACAAGGAACAGAAAGAAGCCATTACTTTCTGGGGAATTTCTGATGGAGCTTGACCTAAAGTGAGAAATACACTGCACAATAGTGTCTAGAATCAACTGTATCAAGTTCCCAAGTTTAGAGTGAATGTGTAGATTTTTTAATTAATATTTGTTGAGTTGCTGCTAAGTGCAAAGTCCCATGGCTGCATAAAGATATCTTTGCTTTGGGTTCCTACAATTTGAGTTTCTATGACTTTCTTATTCCTTATAAATACATGCCATCCTGATCATAAATGATTGTCGAACTATCTTCCAAACCAGTCAACTCAAGAACTGACTGTGTTTCTCTCAATTCCATTACTTTTCCACTTCTAATACATAAAAGGTACTCAAGAAATGTATTTCAGTGAGTGACTAGATGCTCCTATAACAATTTAGGGGACACAATATAAACATTTAAGAAAACTAATTATCAAGAGAAGACATGTCACAAGGCAAGCATATGATGACTTAATAATGAAAAGTACAACAATTTCTAGAAGAGAAGCAATCCCTTTGGGCTGGAGCAAGGACTTCACTGGGTAGGAGGAACCTGACATTGAGTCTGTTTCATATCTTCCCAGCATGGAGACAGAGGCTACTCAATACGGGAAGATGCTTAGGAAAAGGGAAAGATTGATGGGAAAAGGCCTGGGTGTTCTTGTGTTAGAGACCCAATTGCTACTATATTTCTATTCTAGGTATTTCAGTTAAAATTTCAAATCAATTCAATTAAATTCATTTGCCATGGATTACAATCATTCTGCGGAAAGGTTGAGAACTCATACTCATTAGTTTACTTAATAATTAAGTCACAAACACATACCTACGTATTCCCAGTTGGTTTACCCAACTGTTTATGCATTATTTTCTATCCATTTGGTAGATGAGGATTCTGAACCTTAGAGATATTATCTGCAATAGACCAGGCAGAGTTCGGAGCAACTGGCCTTCAAAATGCAATTTCCCTATTTAACTCCAAGAGTAATCGTATCAAATGCTAATCTCGCCAAACCCAGCAAATTAGCTCAATAGCAATTAGGTGGCAGACTGAGGCCTAAGAGTGTAAGTCAGGAAATGAGAACCCTGAGGGGGTACTAGAGAATGCTCAGAAAACAATGCACCAGTCTAGAAATACTGCAGTCCCAAGCAGCAATCAGTCCAAAGATTCATGGTGGTTGCAGGGTCTCAGAGGGTAGGAAACAGCAGACATGAGAGAAGATGGGGTCCATTCCACGGTATGATTCTTGGCTCACAACAAGACCTGGATTTTATTCAATGTTACCCCCACCACCTCTGCCAGACAATCTATATTCAGAGACTCACTCTCTGGCCTGAGAAATGTAATCCTCTTGTTATAATCTTCATCACCTTCCTTCAACTCAACTTTAGAAATTATTTCTATTAGTTACTCATGAGAAGGCAGGATTCTGGCATTGAGATACAAAACTGAATACAACCAAGTCCTCTGGCCTCAAGCAACAAAGGAGAATCTAACTCTCTATATCTAAATTTCCTTTTAGTGGCATCATTAAGGTTTTTATTAAAATGTTATTAAAGCTCTATCTCACTGTGGTAGGTAGGCATAATGGCCTCCAAATAAATCAATTCCCTGATCCCATAGCTAGGTTACATTACATGGCCAAAGAGTCTTTGCAAATAAAACCTAAAGTTACCCTGAATTAGCTGAGTGGGCCTATCTAATCACAGGACATCTTCAAGGCAGAGAGATGCAGGAAAAGAAGTCAGAGACGAGGAAAGGGGGCAATGGGATGGGACGGGCAGGTGGTTTCACAGAAAGGGACAAGTGCCTAGCTGACAGTCAGCAAGGAAACTGCAACCTTAGTTCCACAGCCATATGGAACGGAAGTCTTCCAGTAACCGGAAGAAGCTTGGCATCTAGGAAAAAACCATCACTGAGCCACTCATGTGCTAAACTGTGAAATAATAAACACTGAACCTCTAGCAGCAACAGAAAACCTAATATACTGCCCAAGTTTCCAGAACCCTCCTTAGCCATCTTCATTCTTTATGTGTTATTCCAGTGCCATGCCATTTCAAAAGCCTTCCCAAGACCTCAAGGAAACCAAAATCTCCCTCCTCTGCTTTCCTCTTTTATCTAGGCTTTCATGAAAGTGCTTTTTCCTTCCCTGTACTTTTTACTTGCTATTTGCATATCAGTTACACAGAGTGTTAGGCTTTATTGCTGTGTCCTAATTCCATTTGAGGTCCCCTCACCTACTGACTTACATCAACATAGACATGACATGCATGGTATTTAGCATTCCTGGGTATACGGCAGTGGTAGGCTCTTGCTTGTCTTTTTGGCAGGCAATCTAGTAGGATGTCCGCCCAGGACAATTTATGAAAAGAAAGGCTCAGTTATACTACAAGAACAGCTCATTAGGGATTGGTTGACACCATTTTATTAACCTATATTGACTACCTTTTAAATACAAATTGGATGCTTTAGAGAAAAGTAAATTGAAATATTACACTTGGAATTAGTCTTGATAAAAGAGCATCATGGTTTGATACCTGTACCATCACCCACACCGCTATAAATGACTACTACACTGCTAGCCAACTGATTATTGTTCCTCAGTTAAAACCAAAACACTTTAGTGACTTGGCAAAACCACTAATTCATTAATAAGCATAGTGGGCAATGCTTTCAATAGAAGAGCTAAGGAGTAAAATGTGATGATCATTACTTAGAATAAACTAATACCTTCATATATTGATTTTTATTTCTTAAAATTGTCACTTAATCTATTTGAATAGCTAATTTGCAGAAAGGTCAGGATCATCTGGGATATGGAAGGATAATAAATACGATACTTAATTGTTGGCATAAATGCGCTTTAGTTATTTTCTGAATAGAATCTCATGTGTTTGCCCAAGGATGGCCTCAGACTGCAATACTTCTACCTACCTGTCTGTCTGTCTGTCTGTCTGTCTGTCTGTCTGTCTGTGTCTGTCTGTCTGATATAACTGTCTGATAGACGCATACCACCACACCTAACTTGTAGACTGAAATGGGTTCCTACTTTTTCCCCAAGCTAGCCTAGAACTGTAATCCTTCAGGGTAGCTAGGTACATCTCACCATGACTAGAACCAATATCTATCTTTTAAAATATCAATAATATATATATATATAATCTTAGTAATCTTATGAAGGAGGTATGGAAACAGTAGACAGCATATATTTTGCCAAAACCCACTTTGTACTACCATTCATCAGATAGTATGGTTATTAAACCATAGGGGCCATTCCACCCCCAAGCAAACTGAGAAATCTCACTTGGCATCACAGTACTTGACTCTAAGGAGAATTCAAAGTCCCTAGAGCAGACACCACCATGAAACATTTTCCTATGTGTACATTATTATTATTGCTATAATTGCTTCCAGTGAAACATTCACTCCAGGTAAAGAAAATCTATAGGGAAGTCCTGATTTATCTCATCATGGCAAGGTGTCCTCCATACTTGAGTGGAGTGAAATATTTATCTGTTTGTTAGCGAGGAAGTGCTAATTGGCCAATTTGGTTAAGTTCCCTGGAGGGAAAGACTGGATGAATGGGAAGTTGTTAGAATGTGTAAACAGATTAGGAAAGGTAAACCAAACCATAAGTCAAAACTCAAATAACTGAGAGCAACTTATTGAGCTGAAAATGCCACAAGCTCCATATATACAAATACTGACAGTGATAAGGATGTTGGGAAAAGCCTCCAATCAAGGCTCCATAACAAGGCAGAGGACTGTGTGGTAGAGCAGTATCAGGCTAGCCCAGTACCTAAATCTCCTTCATCCACCCAAACAAAAGGACTGGGCCCCAGGTATGGAGGAATCAAGATAGAGTGTGTTCATAAACTGCTTTGCTAAACACCTTTGCACAAGTACTTAAAGATAATAAGAATAAATAACAAAATTAAATGCAACATCAAGAAAATTGAGAGGAAGGGTAGGGTTGGCACGGATGGAGAGAATGATGAAAAGGGTGACATTGATCAAGACGTATTCATACAAGGACTTGTTGAATGGCAATTCTTTTGTAGAACTACTTAACGATAACAAAAATATAATTTAAATAACACAATTCTTGAACTAAAAGTGAAAAAAAAAAGAAGTAAATTCTGTACTTAGGGGATTTCGGTAGAAAACAAGAGAGCAGTAGTTTTCAAAGTTTTAGCAAAGGTAATCTCATGCAGAAACCTAACCGGCAAAACAGATAAAACTATATAGCTCTATAGTTGAAGTGGAAGGCCAAAGTCCTTGGTTTTAACTGATTGGTGATACCCCTAATCAAAGTAGAAAATGACATGTTCCACACAAGAAACAAAGAAGGTTCTACAAGAAGATGAAGTTGAAATTAATTTTATTTAGTTAACTTATTTTTGAAAATATATTTTGTAATTGTACAATGATTAGGGCAGTCATCTTCATTATGTAGGGATCCCAGGAAGACCTCTGTAAGGCCATAGATTTTTGAGTTTGCTTTAAAATTCTAAACTCTAAAGGATGAGAGAGAACGAATTCCAACCAGAGGGGACTCTAGCAAGTCCCTGAGATGACCAGTGTGACAGGATGAAGGGAACCAAAGGAGAAAGGGCAGGAGATGCCTAACATTTTCCAAACACCAGCAGTAGTGAGTTGGGGAGTTTGTTTGGACTCTAGCTCGTGTGTGACAGGAAACCACTGAAGATTTTACACATTGAAGTCCCTCCCATGATATGATTTATGGTTCTGTTTGCTTTGGTTGTAATACAGAAAGTTGCCTGCAGGGGGCGTGAGGAAAAAAATCGGAAACTGCCCAACAAGACCACAAGATTTGATTGCAGAAATAGATCCCTGTAGAGCCAGCCATTTGTTAAATATTTTGAAGGCAGAACTGAGAAACTCATGCATTGGAAGGGACTGGGGGAGTATGATAAGACACAAGAGGAGTTACTGACCTGAATAATAAATGAATGGATGGGGTATCATTTGTGAGATGAGAAGAGTTGGAGGAAGAGCAGTTTTAGGAGTTGGGGTTGGGGTTGGGGAGAAAGAAAAGGTATAAAGAGTTTGAGAGAAGAGAAAGAACCTTAAGTTTTGGCTTAAACTAGCACACTGTCTCACTTTAGAATGACCCAATAGAGTGATTCCAATTTTTCACTTGAGAAAAGTGGAGTTCAGGCAAATCAAGTAAGTAATGTGCCCTAAAGCTTTCAGGAAGTATCAAGGCTAGAATCAGAGCATATGTGATTTCCACATAGGCAGTTTCTATACCCTACCTCCCACTACAGAAAGATTACGAGTTCTGTGCCCATTGCAGTGAGTTCTCAAATAGCTTCTCTACATATTCATAAAATTAAGCAATAATCCTCACTCAGAGTGGAACGAATCAAGGTGATTAAAAAAAGAATTCTCCTTGTGCTGTAAAGTGCTCGTGAAAATAAAACATTTTCAGCCACCGAATCTTGGTATATGTTCTTGATGCTGTGAATTCCAAATATTCTAGTTTTTCCATAGCCACATCCTAGCCAGGGAGACTGCTACTGCCTTTTGCAACTCTGAATCTGAGATGATGGTCTGTTTTCAAATATCACAGAAGGACTTTAGATCCTAGTTTTTCCAAGCTGCCATGTGTGATTTTCCTTCAACGTATGACCTGTCATATTGGGGCTACAGTTGACATTTCTGCACAAACAGAGAGGCTGTAATGGCTGTCATTGTTGTGACTCATGATTGTAGCTTGCTCTATGAGAAGTTTTTCAGGACAATCTACAAACTCTATGAAATACTCAGCCTGCAGTGGAAAGATTTCTACACACCACCAAGGCCTATCCTTTGAAGCGAGGGAAAAACAAAAGGAGGGAGGAAAGATGACACCATTTGGGAGCTATTATTGGCTCCTCGTCTCCCTGGCTGGTATTTTTTACTCACATTATCTCCTTTAACCCTTATCACAGGCTTGGGAGGCAACAATCAGTATTCTCATTTTATAAACTAAGATCTTGAAGTTCAACAAGTTCATTTAGCTTATCGAAGTTCATTCAGCAGATTAAAAGCAAACTCAAATTTCTGAGCTATTTAAACCAGACTGTAAGTACAATGCTTTTCCTCCTCCCCATTAGTTAACAGTTTCAAAGTATAGTCAGGAAAGAGACAAGGAAGGAGGGACAAACGTATGTTCTTAGAGCATGCACTCAGAATGCCATTGCAAATATGAAGGCACAAATCCAGGGCTTCTGAAAAATAATTACATTTTTCAGCTCAGGCAAAAAAAAAAATCGTAGGTTCAATTATTATTATATATGTAGAATGTGGGTGATCAGACTCTAATGAAAAACATCATCCATCTTTAGCCAGCCATATTTTTATTTCCCAAGGCCAGGCTAAGGAAGATGACTGAAATTTGGTTTGCATAATTATAAAGAAACTATGTTAGCCTAAGGTAGGCAGCTGATTCTATTGCTAAGAAAAATCAATCTTTCTATCCAAAATGAGAATGCCAGGTGAGAAAGGGGAATTTACATGGCTACTTTCCACCAGGACGATTTGATTTATGTAAGTAAAACCTATACCTTTCAAGCTCCTAAATCCAAAGTGCTACAGTTATACTGATGTGTATTAGAGCAGACTCTTTTTTCTCATTTCAAGTTGATCATTTAAATGCTTATGCTCAAGTTTCCATGTTAACTTTCAGGGTTTTAAAAATGAAGCAAGTTTCTGTTCTCCATCAGACGCAGGAGCTGTGGGAATTAATGTGATATTGTCTTTAATGAAACGTAGTGGTGATGTGATTCATGTTGGGTCTGGATTCTTTCCTTCTCTTTAAAATGCCATAAAATGAAAAATACAACAGCTGTTTCATATTAAAGAGAAATGCAAATATGCATTAATGCAGCTCAAGGAATATTTTATATGTTCAGAGAATTTATTATTTATATGAATGGAATCAATCTTCAATCTTCCTGTTCAATAAAGCGGTGCTTATTTGAATGGTCCTGCCATCTATTTCTATCAAAGACACACACAAAGAAAAAAGAGTGGGGGAGTAAAGGGTACTTTTCTTTTTCCTAAATATAATGAAAAAAATTCTCATGGTATTATTTCCACTCTAAAAACAGTAGATTAATTTTAGTTTCATATTAAAGAATATCATCTGAGGAATCAATTGGTCAGGTTGAGTTTTGTTTTGAGCCAAACGGGGTTCAAACCCCAGGATTTTTTGTTCAGGTAAATTGTGTTTGCAAAAGCCCTCCTGGTGGGAAGTAATGCCTCCTCATTATTATACTCCTACTATTATCTACTTTGGATGAAGATATAAATTATTTAAAACAGGTGAGGTTTCCCTTGCTAATTAATGGTAGGCTAACTAACCAGTTCCCATCAATGCCTAAGGCTTCATTCCATGAACGATTTTCCCACCAGTGTAATAGCCCACTTCTCTGGTTTTGCTGGGTAATTTTAATCAGTCACTGTGCACCGCAGAAACCCGGCAGCTGTGCACTTGGATGACCTTATTATCATTAGCAGCAAATTAGTTGTTGAGCAGGGAATTTTTCATCAGGAAAGAGTACCTGATTTCATAAGCTTTGGAATAGCCAGGTTCTCGTTTTTTTGTTTGTTTTTTGTTTTGTTTTGTTTTGTTTTCTGGCTACAGTTTATAACTAGGAAATGAGCACACTTAGAGTGAAATTCACACTTTAACAAAGAAGGATATATGTGAAGCTTCTTTGAAAAACATTTTCTATATTCCTATATTCCTTTATTTCTCTTTCAGGGACAGTTGTTATCATTTAGATTTCTATGTGAATAAACAAGATGTGCGGTTTGAACTCAGTGCCTGGTTGCTGCGCTTGAACTTTTTTTGTTCAAGGCTAGCTCTCTGCCACTTAAGCCATAGCTCCACTTCCAGCTTTTGGGTGGCTAATTAGAGACAAGAGTCTCACAGACTTTCCTGCTTAGGCAGGAATCTGCTTAGGCAGATCTCAGCCTCCTAAGCAGATGGGATTACAAGCATGAGCCACTGGTGCTCAGCTAAACAAGACTTCATAATGGCTTTTTCAGGTGCCAGTACTGGGGCTTGGACTGAGGTCCTTGTGTTCACACTTGGCTTTTTCACTCATGTTGGTACTCAGCCAGTTGAGCTACATCGATACGTCTGACTTTTTGCTGGTTAGAGATACATTGGAGTCTCATAGAATTTTCTTCCTGGCTGGCTTTGAACAGCAATCCTCACATCTCAGCCTCCTGAGTAGCTAGGATTACAAGCATGTTCCACTAGAGGCTGATGTTCAACAGCTTTTGCTTTGGGCGTTGCCAGCATCAAAATTCGATTCCCAGTGGTCAAGGAAGCAATAATTGTCTAAGATATTGGGGAAAATGGTTTGGAGAATGTAGTCAAGAATTCAGAGCATATACTACAAAATTATGAAAAGTAAAGGAAGAGGTAGGTCTGGTCAGGTAGGTGAGAATATTGAAAGGGGTGACACTGATCAAGATGCATTGCGTCCAAAAACTGCTTTGTTAAATGGCAACTCCTTTACACAACTACTTAAATATAGCAAATAATAAATACTCTTTAAAACTAATAATTGCTCTGAAAAAGAGAGCTTTGGTCCCTGTGATGGAAAAACATGGTGTTAAGATCACCCTAGAATCACAAAACTTCTTAGAGACAAAAATCACTCACTAAAGTATGTATTAAACAGATCTATGGGTATTCATTACAACCCTACTACACTCCAAACAGTACTTTTAAACACAGCATCAAGATACTCTGTACTAACATACTCCAAATGTTACAACAGAGATGCCACTGTTTGTGCCTCTTGAATGTGTATATTTCCTTGTCTTTCCTTTCACTGAATATCATTTCAAAAATACTTGTAAAAAAGAACACACTGTTCGGTCTTCTATAAGAGTAACTTCTCTAGAGCCAGCAGTATCTTTGTCATAATTAATCTCCTAAGTCCCAATCAGTATCAACAGCTCATTCTCCTCCTTGTTAGCACCTATGATGGATAGATAAAGCCTGACCCTGTAGTGGGTGCATTGTTAAGGATAGAGACAGTCATATAGAATATGTAACCTACTTTCCCATCTGGGTGGACCATCAAGGTGATTTCCAAATCGTCACACCAGTTTTAGTTCTCTATGCTGTTCATGGTTTTGACTCTTGTAAGCATCTGTGGATAAGAATGTGAAGGGTATAAAACAAGTCATCAGTTCTTCTCCCATGTGTTCTCTATTTTTCTCTCATCTCTCTCTTTTCTTACCTCTTGCTCTGTCCACTCTCTCTTCTCTCTCCCTCTTCACTCCTTTTGTCCCTTCCCCTCCTCTCTCTCTCTCTGAAAACCCAATTTAACTTTATTAATTTGCACTCTAGAGGAACCAGTGCCAGCTGGGTGATACTAAGGTAAGGCACTTGGAAGGTGCATAGTGAATAATGTAGCATCCCACCCACCCATGGCTGCTCTCCAGGGCTAACGTACCCAGCCTTCACCTGTCTGGAATACCAATTAAGTAAGCATCCCTCAAAGCAGTATTACTGGGGTATTATGCATCAGGAAGTGACCTTGTAAAAGCTATTTATACACTGAAAAGTACTGCCTGCTCACTTGAGCCTGATGAGCAAAGAGCAACTAAAACCATATAAAGGCTTGGCCTCCCCGCCTCTATTTTGTATCTGTCTTTATGCTGAGCTCTTTTCTCTGCCACTCACCTTGGAATCTGGGAAGCATAATACTGATAGATGACATCTTGTCCCAAGAGTCAAAGCCCCCCCCCCCCCCGCCTCCGCCATGAGTTTCTTAGGAACAGGCACTATCTAACTATCTAGAGTTGATGATCAACTGGACCACATCCATGACTAAAAGAGATCAGTAATTAGGCATATCTCTCACCTCCTGCCCAAATCCCTTCTCTACATAAGCCTAAAGACCATCCCAGCACCCCAAAGATGGATGGCAAGGCTTACCTTTCCTCTTCACGCTGGGTGGCCATGTGGCATAATAACTGTCCTTTCTCTGCCTTTACCAAACCTGCCTCATGTCTCCATATAGATGCTTGTTAGCAATCTTCCCCCCTCTCCCTTTTAGAAAGAAGACATAGGACAATGAGGACTTTGAGACTGAGGTACCTGCCAAGATAAGGGTACTGACGTCCCATAGGTGAGCACTGGTGGGGAAGAAAGCAAGAAAGGGGATCAAACTGGGCCTCAAAATCAGACACACTGATAAAATAGCCATGTCAGAGCATCATGACAATAATAATTATGACAGCCAAATATTGATGCCTTCAACAATCAGGTTTTATTGTAACTATGTGGCAATAATTAAGTATGAGATATAGTTAGCAGGGATTGTCAAAATAAATGAATTTAAGAATATGTTAGGATGAAACTGCCATTCAGATACCCAATAAAACAACGAAGTTGATAGAACATCTCTTTATAGTTACAAGCTACTTAGAAATATGAACATCCTTACCTAAAGTAAATATGAAAATACATTTCACCAATAAATTACAAGCTATACTTCCAAACACTCTATTACCAAGAAATTTATGTACTTGATTATTATAATGCACTTACCCATTAGGACTAATAATGTTACAAATTAAAATCAAATTTATCCAAGTCATTAATTTGGATTCTTTCAAAAGTATGTTTATGTATACTATTTCATTCAACTATCTGTTATCGACCTTTGAAATGACTTTAAGATCTTAGTTTTATATTTTATGTTTTGAGACTTTGATTTCCTAGGGTAATACAGAAATAATACAAAAACTAATGACAGCAGACAAAGCAGGAACATATCCTTTACACTAGCAAACACAAATTACACAGTGTTTACTCATTAGAAGGAGATTTTTGTTTTTTTTTTTTTTTTTTTTTTTACCATATTCTGGTTTGTGTCAGTAATAGAATAAGTACACTATTTATCCACCAGGCTTTCTGGAACCTGGGTCATACAGATCTCAGTTTCCTAAGTAGATAGAATTATAGGTATGAACCACTGGTGCATGGCCCAGGGTTCTATTTTTATTCTTCATGATTTCTCACTCTGTATACGGTCTCTGAAGGATCTTAGATTCATTCATCCATCCACTAATATATTTACTGATTCATTCATTCTCCATATACTTAATACTGTTTAGATGTAATGACAATAAAAACTAGTATGCACATAACATATAGGACCTATGCCAAGAATTCACTTAATCTTCCAGATGAGTCTTTATGGAGATACTACTGTTATCTCCTTGCTAGAGAAGAGGAAACAGAGATTAAGATGTATTAAAGATCTTGACCAAGGTACCTGATGGAGCCAGGATTCAAATAAATAATAGAACTCCAGTGTCTACAACAGTGGCTGGCTCTACATTATCTCCTTATGAGATTTGATAATGCAGCTAAATTATAAACACAAACATCCAGTTTCTTACTAGATTCAGATGGCCCACAAAATCCTCTAGCCTAAAATATTTAAAACTAGCATATTTTTCTCCTGACAGGCTTGCTTTTTCCCTCATAAACCTCAATGGATAGTATTACAATCCACTCAATTGCCCAAGCTAGAAATCTTGATGTCATATTTTACCTTTCCCCAGAAACTTTCATCCCCAGCCAACATCCAACCATCTATCATTTCTCATCTTATTTATAAGTCTTAAGTATATTTTCAGTTTATTCACTTCTCATCTCTGCTCTTTGTCATTATTCCAGCCCTCCCCTGCGACTTGATTTTTCTACAACATTCTCCATCTGCTCTGCTAATAGTGAGGATTCCTGTCTGTGTTGAAAAGAAAACTAAGTCCAGGGCCAGGAGCTTGGGACTCCTTGGTGGTGGGTGTCATATCACATTAGCATCAGGACTTGCAAGCCTTTGTAGCCAATGCTTGACCTAGTCTTTTAACACAATACCTAATCCATGGAGAGCACATATGTGATGTTAAATGAACAAAGGAAATGAATATTAATGTCTTATTTTTTCTCTGACCTTAAACACAACATTCTAGACTGTATCTAGTTGGTCAACAGTTGTATGTAGATGGTTCTCTTCTTTGCTAATGAGAGCAGATCATTTCGAACAATTCAACCTAATTTAGCACTTTTGAAAACGACTTCTTGCATCCTTCCCTGGTCTGTTAATGCATTCCAAGTCTCTCAAGTTTCTTCCTCTTGGTCACTCTTCATCTGTCTGTCACTTCTGTCCTCTCTCAAGTTATGAAATGATCATTTATATTTAAAATGCTGATGGGCTACCCATAGGAAATTTATTATATGCCCCCAATATAGAGCTCTCCCACTTATCATGTGAACATATAAGGGAAGAACCAGCGATGTGTACAAATTCCAGCTTCTCAATCCTTTATAGGTTTAGATATGATTGTTCAACTGTAGGCCTTCACCTTGACTTGGAGACTAAAGTTTTGCTGGAATCATTTTAAACCACTAACATGTGGAACTATGTTCTGATCTTTCTAATAGGGTTTTCTTCTTTGTCTATCAACCTATTCCCAAAAACCTGTCAGATAGGTCCTTTGCATATGATGAATATTTTATATTTGACTGACTGATTTATTTTTGCTTTCCAGGCAAAGTAAGCATTTATATGTTAAATTACTTGGCAGATAAAATGGTTGCTTTTCCTACTCTATCGCCTGTTCTTCATACACACAGTCAACAAACACAGTCACTGTTTCTCACTTAATTTACAAAGGTTACAATGGTCTTTTGGGACTGCCTCCCAAAGATTTAAGGAACTTATTACTAATAATGCAGAACTGTTGGAACATAGCATCTACTGGCCTGTAAAACTAAAGACATTTTAACATTTGCAGGCCTCCAGTCTGCTGCAATTACTTCTAATCAGATGTCCATGGTCCAGAGTTATTATCATCTGGAGAGCACCAGAAAGCTACTGGCCATTCTGAAGGTGACACTTTACAGATACATTTGGTGTTACCAAATAATTAGGAATTAACAGTCAAGTTCAGTTATTGCAAATATGTAGGAAGCAATGTTTCAGCAATTAGTCAATTCTTTGTTGTTCTTGTTTTTCCTTTGCCATGGACCCTTAACTAGTGTGTGTGTGTGTGTGTGTGTGTGTGTGTGTGTGTGTGTGTGTGTGTGTACTAGCAAAAGTGTTCTCAAGTCTAAAGAGAAGGGCCTTTAAAAGAGAGGGGAAAGAGAATGCAAAGGCAAAGAATTAGGTGTGTTCTCATCTCCCAGTAACTAGGACACTTACCTCATCTCTAGCACCAAAAATAAAGTGTTGAGGACTGAAATTTCAGGCAGCATCTTCTTCCTGAATTTTTGGGGAGACCTAGATGAACCCAAATATACTAGGGAAATTAAGTTCAATAATCAAGTGCTAAAACTCAGAAGAAAGTATGAAATGGTTTCCTGCAGCTTTAAGTTAAGGATAATCAAAGAAGTTACTGGGTAGAATCAGGTAATGGATACCATCATTTTTAAAGGGATTTCTTAACGTTTTGCTGAACAATTGCAAGGTGAGTGTGGAGAAAGCCAGGGACACACAGCTCCCAAAATGTCATGAAGAATTATTGACCCTACGACATGCAACAAACCTTACTGATAGAAATGGCATATACAAAGACGATCATAATGTCATCTGTCATACTGAAGCTTATAGGCTCTTGGGGAAGGCAGTGCTAAATAAAAAAAGAGGAATAGAAAAGTGCATAGGGCAACAGGAAGCATACTACATAATGAAGATTGTAACATGAGAGTTATCCTGAATTCCAGTTCACTGTTTCTTCCTTTTTTTTCATTTATTTTTATCGTAAAGGTGATGTACAGAGGGGTTACAGTTACATAGGTTAAGTAATGAGTACATTTCTTTTTGAACAATGTAATCTCTTCCCTGGTTTGCTTCTGGTGTTGTCCCTCCAGATCCCCTGCTCCAAGTTTTATAGCTCGTTTTCAACATAGTGTCTAGTGAGTATCACCACTGAATTGTTCACTAAGTTCGAACCTGGTGGTAACTCTATGTGGCTAAGTTTATTGAAGGATTACATGGGAAAGGTGGAGAATGTGATCTATCTATTTTCATCTGTTTATACACAATATATATTATGTGTCATAATATATAAGTATTATATATTTTTGCATATACACAATTCTTATTTATGTATTATGTAATCTTAGGGTATCAGACAGAGAATAAGCACTCCAGCTAGCAATAGTAACAATAGCAAGCAGAGTATGAAAAGTATCACAATGAAGTAGAAATATAAGCCAATCACCATTGGCAGCATACAGACAAGAGAAAACTCTTTAATCTAAGGTAATACTTTACAATATCTACCATTTTGTATCTCAGTAAATTCCAAGTCCATCCTCACAGGACAAATGTCCCACGTCATCATTGATGCTTTTCTGTCATACCTCAAGTCCAAATGAAAAGTCAGTTGTGCTGGTTCTAGACTATCTCCCCTGCTACCTTCTTCCTTCAAATACCATCATCTTTTGTCTGGATGCTACAGTGGCCTCTGACTTAGACCTCTACTTTCTCCTATGACTTACCCTCAGTGTAGCAGTACATTATTCCTTGCAAAATGTTCAATCGTGTCACCATACTTTAATTAAAGCCTATCAAAGTTGCCCTTATCTTGCTTAATGTAAATGACTAGTTCTTCATAATCCTTCTCAGGCTCTCATAATTTGGCCCCCATCTATGCTTGTCCCCACAACCCCACTACTCTATCCCTTTCCAAGTCTGCTCCATCTACGTGATCTTGCTGTTCCTAACCATATCAAGCATTGCATTTGCTGTATTTGTTATTTGGGGTCCTCTATAAAACAGATGGATTAGAAGAGGAAAAAAACTGCTACAGAGAAATTCAGGTAAATTACAAGAGGGATTGAAAGATAAATCTTAGAATGTAATCCCATTCTGGGAGAAAAGAATCATTCAAGAAAGTTTCAGTCCTCAGTAAAAGCCCAGGGAAGTTTCTTGCAAGCCAGTCCATCTATATCTCATGGGACTGGTCCTAAATTAGTACTTCAATAAGGTTTCTAAGGTAAGTGTGTTCATCCATGAAATGGAAGCAGTTTAATGGAAATGTGGCCTCTATATTAATGTGGTAGTAGACCAGGAGGTAGGAACAAACTTTCAACAGATATCATCATGCCTGGCCTCTTCACTTCATTTAGATCTGTATTCAAGTACTATCATATCAGTGAGGCCTACCCTGATCACTTGTACTCCCTGCCCAATTCATCCTGGTTCATTTTTTTCCATAGTACTTCCATTCATCTCACATACTAAAAATAAGTTTTTTACCTATCTTTCCACTAGAGTGTAAGTTCCACAAAGTCATGGATTTTTTTTAAAGTTTACTACTTGTTCAACCACTTTGGAAAGCAGTATGGAGGTTCCTCAAAAGACTACACATAGAGCTCCCCTATGACCGAGCAATCCCACTTTTAGGTGTTTACCCAAATGATCACAAACAAGGCCATATTAAAGCTACCAGTACACAGCATTATTCACCATAGCTAAGATATGGAACCAACCCAGATGCCCCTCAGTAGATGAATGGATCAAGAAAATATAGATGTATATGTATGTATGTGTATATATATATATATATATATATATATATACACACACACACACATACAATGGAATTCTATGCCTTCATCAGAAAGAATAACATTGCCCCATTTGTTAGGAAATGGAAAGACTTGGAAAAAATAATATAAAGTGAAGTAAGCCAGGCCCAAAGAAACATAGGTCCCATGGTTTCCCTTATTTGTAATAACTAGTATATGTCTAGGACGAGCAGAAAAAGTCAAAAGCTATGTACATATAACCATATAACCTGATGCTAAGCAAAATGAATCCAAGATAGGGACACAAGTAGTTTATCTTTGCTGCTGTTGTTTTTAATGTACGCATAATGTACTATGTGATTTTTTTTGTTTCTTTGTATATTTTCCCCCCATGGTACAACCCCTGTTGTCACTGTATTTGATTCCAGTGTCCTGAATCTTGTATATACATTTTTCTAATTTGAGGAGGGGAAAGGAAATAACAAAATGATGAAATAAGGATACAGATGACCCATTGTAACAATGAGACGTACAACACATTATGTTGAAAATGAATTTTTCAACTCTGCAGGCATGGGTGGAGGGGTGGGATAGAGGAGGGAGGAGTTGGGGAGGTAAGGAGGAAAGGGATGTTAGGGGAAATATAAAGGAGAGTGTAACAATGGTCCATAGGCAATGGACTCATTACCTGCTCATGTAACTGTAACCCCTCTGTATAGTATCTTTGCAATAATATATATATATATCTATATATATATATAAATTTTAAAACAAACAAACAAAAAATTAAATAACGGTAAATGTGAAGACTCATTTATTGAACTTTGTCAGTCTTACAGTCTTCATTAAAATCACACAAATGAAAAAAAAAAAGTTTACTGCCTTAATTCCTCATCTTTAGAATACTATGTGCTATATCACAAAAGAGACCTACTCATTGTACAATCTTAACAGAGAAACACAAAAGACATTACAAAAAACCAAGATAATATGATTCATTCCAAAAGAAACAGAAAGTCTGTAGCAATACATCCCAAATATATTAATATGTCCAAAATGTCTGATGAAGAATTTAAAAGAATAAACTCCAAATGAATCAAAGACCTCAAAGTAAAAGCAGACACCCTGAAAACATCACAGGAAGGAATCAGAGAAACAGAGAAACTCTAGGGCTCCTTGGCACAGGTCAAAACTTTCTTAATAAAGACCCAGAAACACAAAAAATCAAAGAAAGGTTGGACAAATGGGATTGCATGAAACTGCAGAGCTTCTGCATGGCAAAGGACATAGCTTGCAAGATCAATATAGAGAGGCCACGGATTGGGAGAAGATCTTCACTAGCCATACAAGCAGCCATACAAGAGTCTCATATCTAAAATATACTTAGAATTCAAAAAAATTAAATCCCCAACAACAAATCCTCAAAGAAACAACTACCCTATTAATAAGTGGGTTAAAGACTTAAAGGGAGACTTCTCTGAAGAGGAAATAAGAATGGCCAATAGACACATGAAGAAATGCTCAACATATCTAGCCACAAAAGAAATGCAAATCAAAATAACATTGGGATTCTACCTTACCCCAGTTAGAATGGCTATAATCAAGAAATCTAATAACAACAGATGCTGGAGGGGATGTGGCCAAAAGGGAACACTGCATTGTTGGTGTGAGTGTAAACTTGTTCAACCACTCTGGAAAGCAGTATGGAGGTTCCTCAAAAGATTCTACATAGAGCTCTCCTATGGCACAGCAATCCCACTTTTGGGCACTTACCCAGATCACAAACAAGGCCATACTAAAGCTACTAGCACAACTATGTTTATTGCAGCATTATTCACAATAGCTAAGATATGGAACCAACCCACATGCCCCTCAGTAGATGAATGGATCAAGAAAACAAATAATAAGTAACAAAAACGCTAAAATAAGGATACAGGTTGACCCACTGTAACAATGAAATGTGCAAGACACTATGTTGAAAACAAACTTTACAACTTTGTGGGGGAAGGGAGGAGTAGGGGAGGTAGGGAAGGAAAAGATGAAAAAAGGAGAGGGAAACAATGCTCAAGAGGAAATGTACTCATTACCTTACTCATGTAACTGTAACCTCTCTGTACAATATAGAGAGAAATAAGATAACAGCAGGCTTCTACTTTGGACAATGGGTGATTCAGTTGTGTTGAGATCTCCTGAAAGAATGCCTTCCTGAACTATCCATCTGAGAGGAAGAGGCAAAATAAGGTATGTATTCACTTTTATTTTTCATCAGATTAGAATCATTCTTGAGGATGATAGTCCCAGATCTCTGGTATATGGAACAAATATTTTTATTTCTGTGTTTTTGGGAAAAGAAGAAACCAGGAAGATCTATCAAGCCCTTGAGAATACAACCTGTCACACAAATGTGTCTACACTAATCAAATTGTCTAGTAACTCTGCAAATTTAGTTGGATATAGGCTAAGAAAATATAACATGGGATTCAGAGTCAGTGGTTACAATGACACATTAACAAAAATAAATAAAATACCTTTTCTTCAAAAAAAGAATTTAAAAGAATGATTACTAAGGTAGCCTAATGAGATATAAGATAATATGTATAGTTAAATGAAATTAGAAAAACAAAGTAGAATAAGATCGAAAAATTAAACAAGGACAAAGATTATAAAGAAGATTTCCATTTGAAATCTTGGAAATTAAGACCTCAATAAGTCAACAAAACAAAAACTCATAGTTCGAACCCTCAACAACAGATCAGATCAAGGAAAAGGAAGAATTTCTCAACTTGAATTTATGTATTTTTAAATAAACAAATATCTGCATTGTCAGAGTACCAAAAGAGAAAGAAGAAAATCATAAAAAATACATTCAATTACATAGTAGTAGAAAACTATCCTAATTTTGCAAAATATATGGACATTCATATACAGGAAGCTAATGAGTCCCAAATACAGATGACCAGAAAAGATCTGCAACATGGTTTATTATAACCAAACTATCAAGAGGACAAGATGAGCAAAGAGTTCTGAAATCTATAAGAGAGAAGTGCCAAGTCAAATTTAAGGAATCCCTGTCAGACTAGACGCTGATTTCTTGATAGAAAAGTAGATTGATGCATTTCAAGTCCTGACAAAAAAAGGAGCTGCCAATAGAATACTATACACAGAAAGACTGCCTTTCAGAAAAGACGAAGAAAATCTTCTCTGATAAGCAAAACCAAAGAAATTCATAGCCGCCAGCGTAAACTTCCACAAGATGCTTCATAGAAGGCCACACTCTGAAGTGAAAGAAAAATAACTGCCACTAAAATATATGAAAGCAGCAATTCTATTGAGAGAGCAGATATACAAAAGAGAAATAGAAAAGAATCAGTCAACCATAAACATGTATAACAGAGAAAGAAAAGAACAAAGACTATTCAGAACACTTAGAAAAATCAAGAAAATTACAGGAGCAATTCCTTACTTATCAACAAGAACTTTTGTAAATTGACTAAATTCTCCAATTAAATAATTCAGACTAGATTAATGGGGAAAAAAAAGACCTCCAATATGTGCTGCATACAAGAAACCCAGTTCCTCAGCAAAAATAGAACGAAAAAGGATAGAAAATACTCTAAGCAAATGGAAAGCTAATGTAAGTAGAAGTAACTACAGCTAAAATGTAAGAAGAGTCAAAGAAAGGCATTATATTATTATTAAGAGATCCATTTAATAAAAAGAGATGATTGTAAATGTGTTTGTACCTGATATCAGAGCATGAAATTGTATACAATTAAAACTACTTAACCTAGCCTCCAATAAAATACTGAGAGATTTAAATACCCCTCCTTTCATCAATAAAAAGATCCAATCAGATAAAATTTCAACAAGGAAATATGAGAGTTACACTATGCTGTAGACCAAATGAACTTAACAGACATTTCCAGAACATTTTATCCAGTAGCCCATTCTTTCATTAGACCATGGAACTGTCATTAGAACAGACCATTTATTAGACCATAAAAATAAAACAGCTATTTTTAAATTTTTTATTTTATTGTAAAGATGCTGTACAGAGGGTTACAGTTACATGAGTTAGATAATGAGTACATTTCTTGTTAAACATAGTTACCCCCTCCTTTGTTTTTTTGTCCTATTGTCCCTTCCCCCCCACCTTCCCCACTCCTCCCACCCCCAAAGTTGTAAAGTTCATTTCCAATATGGTATCTTGTGAGTATGTATCATTGTTGCAATGGGTCATCCTGAGTCCTTGGTTTCAGCATTTTGTTATTCCCCTCCTCCTCCCCAAATTAGATAAACATATATACAAGATGCAGGGTGCCAAAATCAAATATAGTGACAACAGGGGATATTCCATAAGGGGAAGAACATACAAAAAAAATAAACAATCATATAGTACATTAAAAACAACAACAACAAAGAAAAACCTCTTGTGTCCATATCTTTAGGTTCATTTCACTTAACATCATTTTATATGGTCATAAGTATATAGCTTTTGACCTCTTCTGCTTGTGCTAGACATATACTAGTTATTGCTCATAAAGGAAACCATGGGACCTATGTGTCTTTGAGTCTGGCTTACTTCATTTATTATGATTTTTTCCAAGTCTTTCTATTTCCTAACAAATGGGCAGTGTCATTCTTTCTGAGAGAGGCATAGAATTCCTGTGTGTGTGTGTGTGTGTGTGTGTGTGTGTGTGTGTGTGTGTGTGTGTGTGTGTGTGTGTGTGTGTGTGTGTCTCACATATTCTTGATCCATTCATCTACTGAAGGACATCTGGGTTGGTTCCATATCTTAGCTATGGTGAATAATGCTGCAATAAACATAGTTGTGATGGTAGCTTTACTATAACCTTGTTTGTGATCCTTTGAGTAAATGCCCTGAAGTAGGATTGCTGTGTCATAGGGGAGCTCTCTGTGTAGCCTTTTAAGGAACCTCCATACTGCTTTCCAGTGTGGCTGAACAAGTTGACACTCCCACCAACAATGCAGTAGGGTTCCTTTTTGGCCATATCCCCTCCAGCATCTGTTGTTATTAGATTTCTTGATTATAGCCATTCTAACTGGGGTGAGGTTGAATCTCAATGTTGTTTTGATGCGCATTTCTTTTATGGCCAGAGAAGTTGAGCATTTCTTCATGTGTCTGTTAAGACTGAGCAAAATTTTTTAATGAAATTATATCCTATTATCTTTTCTGATCAGTACACAGAATGAATAGAACTTACTATCAAGAGAAACTTTAGAAATTATACCAATACACAGAAATTGAACAAAATGCTTAAATAAACAAATGGGTGCAAGAGATCAGAAAGAAACATTTAAACTTTCTCCAAGAAAATAAAAATAGATGTATTACACAGCAAAACACATGGAATACAGCAAAATCAGTAATAAAGAAATTTTATATAATTAAGTGCTTACAACAAAAATACGATTTCAAAGAACTTAATAATGTATTTCAAGGACCTGAAAATTCAAGAACAAGCCAAACCTAAAATTAGAAGGAAAAAAATAACAAAGATGAGAACAGAAATCAATGGAGGCTTAATCACAATACAAAATGTTGATGAAATGGAATTGTTTAATTGCTGTCATTTTGATTTTTTTCTTTTGGCAGTCCTGAGAATCAATCACTGACCTCACATATGCTAGTCAAGCACTCTACCAGAGAGCTACATCCACAGCTCTAGAGTTAGTTGCTTGAAAATAAAACTGACAAACCTTTAGCTAACCAAAAGGAAAAGGATAAAGACCAAAAATAATAAAATTACAACCAGACACAGAGAGACAAATATCATGTTTTTGCTCATATGGAAAAGCTAAAAAATGTGAACTTTGTCTAGAATAGTTATTAATAGTAGTTGGAAAAGGTGTGGGGATTGGCAGAAGGGTGGATAATGGAAAGTTGACTTCAATCAGTTTGCATTATAAGTATGTTTGGAAATATCACATTAAACCCCATTAATATGTACAATTAAAACATGCTAATAAAAAGAGGATATGTAACTGTTTATATATATGTATATATATATATATATGTATATATATATATATATATATATATATTGCCAGTCCTGCAGCTTAAACTCAGGGCTTGGGCACTATCCTTCAGCTTCTTTGCTCAAGACTAGCCACTCAACCGACTTGAGCCACAGTGCCACTCCAAGAATTTAAAACAAGCTCAATATTTAGGGAATAAATATGTTGTGAATGAGTAAAACTGGAAAGATATAGATTAATATCATCATTGTACATGCATTTAACTTCTCTGCTATTTATAAAACTTGACCTTCCCATAAAATCTTAATCTCCCCCTCCAAAAACCAATAAACCTAGTTCATATGTTTTCAAATATAGAAGCTTTCTATTAAACTATAATGAAATAATACATATAGTCAGAATCCTGTAGAATTATTCATCTAGAGTTTGGGGTTCGCAAACTGCCTTAAAAATCCACATATTTCTAAACGGCTTTCTTTTTTCAGAACTGGTAGTTGAACCTACACTCTACCACTTGAGCCATATCCCCAATCTTGCTTTTTAGTTTATTTTTCAGGTAGGGTCTTATACCAACTTATACCAACTTTGCTAGCCTTGTGCCACAATCTTCCTACCTATCCTTCTCAAGTATCTGAGAATACAAACATTCACCACAATGCTTGGCCATCAAATTACATCTTATTATTCTTTATTTGATGTATTTTAGGTGTTTTCACACTGTAGTGTGCAGAAACAATATTTCAAGAATCCATAAGCCGTTTTTATCATGCTTATGAGAAATACAATGGATTTTCTAACAGATTTTTGACATCCAACATGCTCAGTAGGGTAAGTTTCCTCAGACGCTGGGATGAAACTGATATGAAATTGATTGATGAGAACTTATTCCCCAAACAACTAGAAGAATCATGAGAAAGTGAGACCAAGAGGGGAAGTCGGCTCTACTAGCTAAAAGGTAGTATTTAAAGAAAACTCCCACAAGGAACAACTTTGGCTCAACCTCCAGGGGTCGGAGGAGGCTAGGAGAGGTCTGCCATTAGAGCTGTCTGTGTATGTATACTCTTCAACTAGGCAGCCATTGGTCAGAGGCTGCCCCCAAAGAGAAGTCAACCCTCAAGTGATTTTGGTTCTTTGGGCATCTCAGTGAAGGAAGCAGCAGCGCCCGTAGATGACTCTCTAGGAAGAGATCAGGTACTAGCTAGTGGAAGTGAATGCACAATGCCAACAGAAGGCAAAGAGTCATGATGATGAAGTAAAAGAGAACAAAGGATAAGCCTGGACAGTACCTTCCACATATGCCAACAACATATGTATCTCACTTGAGCATTGTTCCAGAAGGCAAACAAGTATAGGTGGCTAAACCTGCAATACAGGTGGTGTGTGTGTGTGTGTGTGTGTGTGTGTGTGTGTGTGTGTGTGTGTGTGTGTGTGTGTGTGTGTGTGTGTGATTCCCCTTGTTGTCTGTTAAGCTTGTATTTATGTAAGGGGTGGAGTTTCTTTAAATCACCTGTGGTAACAATCCATACTTTGTGTTTATGATCATATCTTCTTGCCTTCTTGAGTATGGTTGTGTTAACAGAAAAAGAAAAGCCTGCTAATTTGGTATGCTTGTATATCCCCATTCAATAGTTGATGTGAAACACATCTTCTTATCATGAAGTAGTAACTTCAAGATTTCAGCCAGTGGCTTGAGACTACTAAGTCTTTTGAACAACTGTTCAACTCTAAGCCAGATGGCAGGGGCAAATGTTTCAGCCAGGTCAGGTCAAATTTTGGTGCAATTCTGAGCTATTGAAATTCTGTTCACAATAGCTTCTTTATGGAATATGGAAGAATAAAACTACACTGAAAATTGTAGACCATGTAACAAACAATGCCACCAGAGGCTGACCAACACTCTGATAAGTGACCTCAGGCAGGAACATTTCTGAAGCCTTTGGTAATTTTCTTTTATGGCGAACAAGCTAATGAGATTCTCTTACAATTTCTTCTTCTTCTTTTTTATTTTTGCAACACAACTTCATTGTTCAACATCTCTATGGGATGTGCCCCAATTCACTCGACAGTACTGCAAATTTCTCCATAATAGGTTCTATTTGGGGGAGCTGCTATGATCTTCTCAAAGTCTGTGACAGCTCTGCCACCATCTAAACAGATATAATATTACACATGAAAAATAATAGATTTGAATACCAGGTATTATGTTACATGTGAATACAATAGCTCATTTAATCTTTTCAATAGCACTGGTCACCAAAAACATATGGGTATATTACTCTAGGCCTCTTCTACATGATGAAATCAGTATCCAGAGAAAGAAAATAATTTGGATGGAGTCACATAGCTAGTCAACGTGGAGCCAGACTGCCCTGGCAGTCTGATTCTTTCCATTCTGGGATACAAGGGGAAGAATTTCTCGAGCAAGAGCCATCCCCAGGAGTCAACACTGAGCTCTAACCAACAAATAATATTCTTGTCCCCGAAGAAAAAAGTTGCTGATGACATGTCCCTGGCTAGATTTCAGAATTTCTGTCAATGAGTAGCTGCTATGTGTTTGCGTTCCCCTCCTTTTGAGATGAAGTGTCCATTGTGGTAATGCTATGAGTGTCTTATATTGTAGGTTGAGTGTAACTAGGTATAAATAATTTATTTCTGTAGTTCACAGGTCTTTAGACCTGGAAAGATCTTTATTCAAGGAGCATTGCTCAACGATTCACATCCAAGGAGATTTATCCATCATACCCCGATCGGATTACAATGAAGAGGCTCTTGACTGCCAATGTTGTAATAAAATGGAATTTGAGAGGGTGTCCTGTGTGACATATGTGATGAACTCATGGATAAAAGGTAGATTATGTAAAGACTGACATCATTTTTTTACTATTAACCATACATAATGACCATATTCCTTCCCTGATTCTGGGATGCCTTTTGGAGCATGCTTAACCAAGTACACACAATGAAAGTAACATTTTCAATCTTCCAAGCCTAGGGGTGAAGGCAGCTATCGGGAAATCTGATTCGTCTAAGACTGTTCTGCTGCTCAGGCTTGACATACAAAAAAATCTATGAGAAGAAAGAGAGAAGGATATCTGGTCAGCCCAGCTCACACATCAGAAATGTGATTGAAGAAACAATCATCCTGAATGTTCAAGCTCTACCAGATAGAACATAGAAAAGGAAAAGACATGTTGGGCACATGAGCCCAGATGAGCTCTCAGCCATCTGCCCTTTGAGTACTTAGTTGAGATTTCAGTGATCAAGGGACTGCTATCATGCTCAGCCCAAATTCCTGTTCTATAAAATTATGAGCCTAATAAGATGGTTATTATCTTCTGCTACTAAAGTTGGGAGTGATTTATTAGACAACAGTTGATAATAGGAACACACTGTTCAAGGGACTCCCTACAGGACATTGCCCAATCAATAACTAGTTGTTTACAATGGTCATTTTATTAAGATTAGTAGTATTTTCAATACCATTCATTATTAATATTATCATTAAAATAAGCATATTATTTAGGAAAAATATAAAAGTATTAAAAAGATAATTAAAATCACCTATAATCCTACTGCCCAGAAATACATTTACATTTGTATAAGTATGTATCTGAGGCCGTGCATAATTGTTCCTTTTGCTTCATAAAAGCATAACTGAATAAAAGACTTACAATAACAACATGATTTTTAATTATTCACAAGTCTGTAAGTAAAGTGGATGATTCTGCAGGTAGCTAGTGGGTCAGCTGGAACTAGAGGTCAAGGTGATTATGTAGGGCTGTAAGGAAGCTGGATATTTTATTGACCCTAAGCTGGGATTTCTCTCTGCTCCATATGGTCTCTCATCCTCAAGAAGGCTAGTCTTGCCTTCACATGGTGCTTTCAGAACAGCAAAAGTGTAGACAATTAGCAAGACCACATTAAGCCTAGACTCAGAGCTTCTACATTGTCATTTCTACTTCACTGAGGTAGTTGAAGAAACCACAAAACCAGTCAAATTCAAGTGAATAGAGAAATGACTCCTACTACTGACAGGAAGAAACCCACATTTCACATGAGCAACTGAGCAAGAGAAAGCCAAGGACTATATATTTATTATATACTTACATATTACATATGTACATAACATAGAGAGAGAGAGAAATGGGGAAAATCCTTGGCTTTCCTTTTTTCAACCTACAATACTGTCCCTAAATTTTCAACCAAATGTTTTAAAAACTGATGTGCTCGGTTCATAGAAAGAAAATAGTTTGAGTAAGTAAATTTCCTTAGAGATATCTACCACTCTCGAAGAAAGACTATTACCTCCTGTACAGATGAATTCTTATCTCAATATTGGGAAGAGTTTATTTTCTCTGAGAAGTCTTTTGGAAGTTTCAAGAGCCACATTTTTTAATGAAGAGTTTAATTCATTCAATTTCTATTTTTCTATGTAGAAACATAACCTAGCATCACATCTTGGTGCCCAGAGTTTTGTCCTTCTCTGAACTGGATAGTTGAGTGATGACATTTATCACCATATTATAATTGAGTTTATCTGAAAGACTTACAATTACTGTAAACTGTAGCAAAAATAAATAAATAAAACTCCAAAAGATCTATCTCTGAATGATACACCGTTGTCTTGCTTTAGGCAAAAACATCTGAGGAGTTGTTGTTATATACTCTGAGTATATTAAGTCCCTGAGATAAATAAAGGTCAAATGAAAACATCAAAATAAGCAGGTGATGTTGGTGAATGGGCCAGTGTGGGAAACAGGGTGAGAATTGTATCACTGTCTTGAGCTGTACATTTATGTCTATTCTTCATAGACAGGGCCATTAATCAATTGAGTTATTTATAGAACACCCTGGAAATAAAAGTTCTCTTATGTTGAAAGTGTCCTCTCTTAGGTCAATGACACATGACAAGCTTATTATGAAGTCTGGAAGAAAAATAAAATTCTCCTATGTTGTTGGTGTCTTGAAAGAGACTTTTCAGTGTGGCTAAGGTTTACACCTGGGCAAACTTCCTTCAAACTAACTTTGTGCTCAAATGCTTTGTTTTGACAGTTTGCAATGAGCCTATTTTGATGTGAGGTAGTCTAATTGATCTGGAATTAAATTGTAAGCACATTAGATGTGTGTGTGTGTGTGTGTGTGTGTGTGTGTGTGTGTGTGTGTGTGTGTGTGTGCGTGCATGTGTGTATACACATACCATACCTGGGGCTGGAACTGAGGGGTTGGGCGCTGTCCTGTGCTCTTCAGCTCAAGGTGAGCGCTATACTGCTTGAGCCACAGTGCCACTTCCTGTTTTCTAGTGGTTTATTAGAGATAAGAGTCTCATGGACTTTGCTGCCCAGGCTGGCTTGGAACTGCGATCCTCAGATTCAGCCTCCTGAGTAGCTATGATTAAAGGCATGAGCCATGGGCATCCAGCCTATCCACATCTGGCTTTTTATGTGTGGTTAATTGGTCATAGGAGTCTCATAGACTTTTTTGCTCAGGCTGACTTCAAACTGCAGTCATCATATCTCAGCCTCCTAAGTAGCTAGACAGGTGTGAGGCACTGACATCTGGCTAGATTTTTTTTTTTTAAGGAAGCAAAAGATAACACATTTTGGTGAGTACGTGGAGAAAAGAAAGCCCTGTACACCAATGTCGTGCCTCAGAAACTGACTAGAACTGCCATAAACCCAGAAATCCCACTTAAGGTATACATCCAAGGGAATGGAAATTAATACATTGAAGAGATATCTACATTCTCCTGTTACTACAGAATTATAATACCCAAGACACAAAAGCAGCCTAAATGTGCATTCACAGATGAGGGCATAAAGAACTTGTGGTATATACATACAATGGATATTATTCAGTTTCCAATGAGAAAGAAATCTTGCCATTTGTGACAATATGGAAACACTTGGAGGACATAGGCTAAGTGAAGCAAACCAGACAAAGAAGATAAATACTGAAATATACCACTTACATGATGATCTGAGAAACAGAGACTGGGCATGATGGTATTCAGGGGCTAGAGGCTGGGGAAATCTTAGTTAAAGGGAACGATACTTCACTCACACAGGTTGATTAGGTCCTAGACATCCCACTATATAATGTAGTGCTTAAAGTATTCTTAAAATTTTTCAACAGAGCTGGGAATGTGGCTTAGTGGTAGAGTGCTTGCCTACCATGCATGAAGCCCTGGGTTCAATTCCTCAGTATCATATACACAGAAAAAGCTGGAAGTGGCACTGTGGCTCAAGTGGTAGAGTACTAACCTTGAACAAAAGAAGCCAGGGATAGTGCCTAAGCCCTGAGTTCAAGCCCCAAGACTGGCAACAACAACAAAAAAGGAATTATTGACATATTTGCGTGGGCTGGGGATTTAGCTCAGTGGAAGAGTGCTTGCCTGGAGAGTACAAGGCCCTGAGTTTGGTCCTCAGCTCTGAGGGGGGAAAAAAAGCTATAAAATTTTTCAACAGGTAGGCCCTATTTTAAGTGTTCTCATCACACACATAAAATATTAATAAATCGGGTACAGGGATATCTGTACCCTATCATATCAGATTTGATGGATATGTTTATTTCAGTTTATGGTGATGGTCTCACAGATATGTAGTTATCTCCAAGTTCATCGATTGTATGCATTAAATATGTATCGCTTTCTGCAGGTCAATCACATTTCTATAAAGCAGTTGCAAATGGAAATTGTAAGCAGGATAAGAGATCCTGAGATAAAGTGAGTCTAAGGACTCATACTTGGGGGGAGTGATTCTTGGTTTCAAGTTCTTGAACCACTGGTTATGTAGGCTTGAGTGCCTTAATTTACTTGTTGTGCTTGGGATCCCTCATCTGTGACTCGATGATAAATTGCAGTAGTACCTTGGATAAAATGTTTAACACAGAGTCTGGCACATGGTGAGCCCAAGGAAGTGTAAACAATGGTGGTTATTAGATCAGTGAGCACAGTTTGGTGCCAGGGAAGTCTTTGTCAGAGGGATGTCGATGAGATGGGGAAGACAACTGCAACAGAGGTTTTCTACTCCAAGAAATGCACTGCACATCATTAAGCACATTCAAGACACAACAAACCCACGGTGAATTGGAATGCTGGGAATATCTGGGTACATGGTAACAAGTTTAACTAAATCTGTGAAATTCTAAGGCTCTATATCTATAGAAATTTTTTATCGTTCTCGCCGGATGCATATCATAAAACAAGAAAACAGAAATTGAACAAACCCCAATGCTGCTTATTAAAATTCAGAAAAACAAATGAAACCTTGGTATGATAGCTCTGAGGAATCTAGTTAACATCACAAGGTACTTTGCCTCATTTCTCAAAATATTCACTATGCTCATAGGCAAAACAATGTTGTTTTTAATGCTACTAACCAAATAGAAGCTTCAAGCATAAACTCCAATAGGTCAATTTATCTTTCTCTCCTTGATCAAACAAAATTTCATTAATCACAGGATAATTATTAACTCATGTTTACTTAGGCTCAAAACAGTGATTTAGAAAATAACATAGTTTTATATAATTTTGTAGAAAGGAAACTCTTTAGTCAATTCTAACTCATTTTTGCTTATTGACATGCTATTGATTAGAACTGCACATATCTTACAAATATGTACAATTCTAATCCAGTAGATATATTCAGTTGTTTGTAACTATCTTTCAGGTATTATTTTCTTGCTGTGTTTCTTAAGTTTAGAAGGATAGTATCTTCTACGCCTGTATACCCACAGGGGTTCCTATCTGAATCCTCTTAACACACTGGTAGCATTCTGTGATTGACATCATGGTTCATTTTGTTTAAAGAATATACAGGCAGGATTAAAGTCATGAGTAGTAGAGTACATTAGAGGAGAAAGAAGGGATTAATGTCATGACTAAAGCATACGAAGAGGATAGCTTGGAAGAAAATTTTAGAATACACTGATCACAGAGGCAATGACCAGTAGTTATGGGGAAACAGTACTGACGAAAATTAGAGCTGAGAATATGGCTCAGTGGTAGAGTGCTTGCCTAGCATGCATGAAGCCCTAGGTTCAATTCCTCACTACCACATACACAGAAAAATACAGAAATGGCACTGTGGCTCAAGTAATAGAGTGCTAGCCTTGAGCAAAAGAAGCTCAGGGACAGGGTCCGGGACCTGAGTTCAAGCCCCAAGACTGGCAAAAAAGAAAAAAGAGAAAAAATTAAGTCACTAAGGGTGAACAACTATATCCCACAGGTGTCCATGAATGGTGTCCAAGGGAACCCACCACGCAATTGCAATGGAGACCCTTACACTGTGGCCTCAGCAAGCACTCAGTGGATTTCCTTCCAGAGTGCATCTCTAATTTTATAAAGCAAATCCACTTTACACAATTACTTTATTGACTCTGCAACATGTCTACTCTACATGTCAAGGACAGCTGTTCTGCTCTGATCTGAAATTCTACATACTACGCTATGGTTAGAAGGTTGAACTCCCTAAGGGGAGGGGGGAAATCTGGAGCCTTAATAATGACAAATCCTGCAGTGCATTCCTCATAAATGCTGAGTTGTAAAACACCATCAGCTCGTGTGGTAAAGGCACAGGATTCATGGTGTATGTTTCCAACCAACATTTCATCAGTGATGTCCAGCCTACTCAGCAAATCATTTCTCTGCTCACTGATCTGTATCCTATTTGCCATGTAGTCCCAGCAAAACAAACATTTTCAGGGACATGATTGCAAATGTTCCTGTCACGTCAACCCATTTCAAACAATCTTGAATTTGGATTTATTCTTGGCAGGCAGGGGTTTGCTTTAAAAGCCTATAATAATTTCTCTTCCCATCTATATCTCAGAGGGTGTCTCTCCTGGAAGAAACATGAGATTTCTTCCATGGCAGACTCAGCAGCATGAGATCCTCCTGAGAACCGATGTCCAACCTAAAATATTCATGGCTCAGATTCCCACCGGCTGAAAAAGGAATGCTTCCGCTAATGACATTTCTCCTCACACATGATCCAAAACATAGAGTTCCAGGCATATGGTAAGAACACTCCACTCTTGAAGCTTTATCTTCAATGTTTCATTGCTACTCAGATATATCGCTTAATAAAAGCATAGGAAACCATGAAAAAAATGATTCTAGCTCATTTTATATACTCATTTGATCCTGCTACTCATAAATTATGGATGGTTACCTCCTGTGGCATTTCACTTCTGCTCACTTTATAATTTAGTCTGACATTTGGATAGCCCCGGCCCATCTGCACTGAAGTGCTTTTGAATCACTTAATTACAACCATTATATCTTGGGAGAAAATGTGTACCTGTAACGACTTGCCACTATTAAGTGGCCAACTGAAGACAGTGAAAATAAGTCTTCTATACCAAGAAAGCAGAGTCAGTGAGGTGGGCATTAGTGGCTCACACCTGTAATCCTAGCTACTCAGGAGGCTGAGATCTGAGGACTGTGGTTCGAAGCCAGCCCAGGCAGAAAAGACTCTTATCTCCAATTAACTACTACTCAAAGCTAGAGGTGGCACTGTGGCTCAAGTGGTAGAGTGCTAGCTTTGAGCACAAAGAAACTCTGGGACAGTGCCCAGGCCCTGAGTTCCAGCCCCACAATTGACCAAAACAACAACAACAACAACAACAAAAACCAAGTCACTTATCTAAAAGGAATTGTCCAAAGTAAAAAAAAAAAAGTTTAAGTGTCAAATAATACAGATCTATTCAGACTAGCTTGAATGAAATAATGAGTAGCAATCTAAGAATTTCCAATGGTATCTTCTTAAACCCCAAAGCAACAAACTAAGCCAGGTTTGGAGAACTGAAATTCAGAGTTTGAAAGCCACCAGGAACCAGAATAGCTAACTATATCCTTTCTACTCTCTTTTCCTCTCTTAGGTCTTATGATGCCTCATATCTTCACCCTGCTATGCATTTGTCTTGTTCATCTTTTTCTTTGACTTCTAGAATTTTCAGCACAGCATAAAAATGTCTGCCCCAGCATTACAGCTCTGGTACCGCCCAGCAGCAGACCACTACTTCCAAATTCCAAGAAAGAACTGATTGAACCAGGTTAATTCAGGGGCTCACCTGTGTCCCACTCAACAATGGCTGCTTAATCAATGAAATGTGCAATTTTTAAGTCCTATTCCATATGAACCATTTGGAGATAGTGCAATGAAAAGTGTCCATATTTCAGCATGAAGGAAAACATGAAAAGGTTGAGATGTACCACAAATTTTCTCTTGCTCTAATCCCAACCTTTTCATGTTTTTCTTAAACATCCTTTAGATTGGCTCTGCTCTGCTTGCTCTCAGGTTTAAGGCCTGTCAATGTATAGATAGAAACATTTAAAGTTTGTGCGCTATCCAGTATACTGGCTAAGACTCACTCATTCTTACCTAGATGCTGGTAAGTTTTGCTTTAAGTTTTGAACCTTTTAAAATAGTGTAGAGATCAAGAGCCAAGATTTCGTGGGCTCTTATTCCATCTCTTCCACTTACCAGCTATGTGAGTGGGCAGCAGTAGGAGGAGTCCCTTTAAGCTTTGTTTCCCTTACCTATAAAGGGAAACTATGCCTGGTGCCAACTTCACACAGTAGCTGTGATAATTAAATGACAATGTGTGTAAGATCTTCAAAGGGACCTAGTACGGGGTCTGTGCTCACTTTATGTTAGGTATTAGTTTGGGATAAGCTGAAAAGCTGATCATCATCATCATCATATTATTATTGTTGTTGTTGTTATCATTGTTATTGTTATTATTATTTTGATCTTGGGACTCAAACTCAGGGCCTGGACACTGTCCCTGAACTTTTCTTCTCAAGGTTAGCATTCTATTATGTGAGCCACAATTCTACTCTGGCATTTTTTTTTTTTGCAGGGTGGGGACGTTGCTTATTTAGAGATACAAGTCTCTTGGACTTTCCTGCCCCAGGCTGGCTTCCAACCATGATCCTCAGAGCTCAACCTCCTAAGTAGCTAGGATTACAGGAGTGAGCCATCAGTGCCTGGCTAAGAGTTGGTTACTTTTTTGTTTGGCTCAAAGACTGAGACTCAAACTTGATTCATGATGCTTTTGCTCATTGGCTCGTGCTCTATCAACTGAGCTCTGCCTTCAATCCCAAAGAACATAATTTATCTTTTATGTGTCTCACTAAAGGGATTAACTTTTATCTGGAATTCCTTAATCTCTTAGTTCAGTGACAGACACCCTTTAGGATCCTGATTCCTCAACCAACAAATCAGTTCTTCTTCACAGGCACTGCTTGACTACAGATTATAGCCTATCTAATCTGCAAGATAATGAAAAGATTGAGTATGGTAGAACTGAGGAAAGATTGGAGCACCACAGATTGAGCCATGTTGAGTGGGTATTTGAGTACAAAATGTTTTCCTACCATCTCATTCAAGTTAGGCCTCATGAGCTGTGGACCTGCTTGCCGGGAGACACAAAAGTAGCCAGCGATGAAGCCAAAGCTGAAACACAAGCTTCCTTTCCCTTCACTATGCTTGTCTTGTGTACAGTTGATGAAGCAGCTAAAAAACTGAGATCTATTTTGTCTTTGACATGTCTAGGAATCATCACAGAAACACCACAGGGCACCGAGAACATTGGTTTGAGAATGATACGGTGTCAGAGGCATTGACTGGCAAGACCCCATCTGAGTTCTTGTGTGCCATGAGGCTGTGTACTGCCATGCATTCTTCTGGGGGGGAAGGGGGACTCCCCTTCCTCTGTACCGGGCAAAGGTCCTGCGCCCAGTGCAGGCTCAGGTGATGTTTTTCAGGATATCCCCATTCATGCTCCTCCTAGTTAATAGTGAAGAACTGTGCATCAAGGTTACTTTTGTGTCTTTCTAAATAGATCCTCACTTGCACCTTGCTTTTTGCCCTGAATGGCTCTTTTTAGTCATGGATTCAAAGTTGCTAATCCTTCAAGTTGTTTTCCTTCAAGTTGTTTACCTTCCTGTCCTGGGATTGGCCCCTGACTACAGCCTTGCCTTCAATGCCCCTATGTCCTAGATAAGTGTAGGATGTTTCAATAAACTTTGTCTATACCCACATGATGTAGTCCCTTCCTATCTATTCCAGACATCGCGTTCCCAGATGTCGCTGTGAAAACAGCAACAATACAGATCTGTTTGAATCCTGATTCCACCACTGAGTTCCTAATGTAGCTTTACATATGTTGCTTAATTTCGCTAATCCTAAATTTTGTCACCTGTTAAGTGGTTACAATTATGGTACCTAGCTCATAGGTTTGCTGTGAAATGAAGTAATGTGTACAGACTGTTCATCAAAGTACTTACATGTTCCATGATATGATAACTACAATAATTCATGTCTGGAATAGAGTTATACCAGAGACTGTCCCAGTAACCTCAAAAGGCTGGAAGTATTCCTTCTTGGGATATCATTCTGACTAAACTCCTTGCTGTAAGTAACAACAAATAAAGAAACTTCAAAAGCTGACCCTTTGCATGACCATAATCTTTGAACAAAAATACTTTATGGCCCCAAGTTCTATCATGGAATGCTCTTAACCTTAAAAAGGAGTGTCTACTATTGGAGTAGAAGCTTGTTTTCGATTTATAAATTTCATTGCCTATCCTCATACTACTTCTTACAATTAAGATTTCAAAAGTAATGGGATCTAGTCACCACAATTCTTACTGCTACTACAGCCTGCAAAGTGGCATTGTAGTATGACAGTGTAATGACTAAGCAGAGCATTATTTGGACACAGGCCAGGACTCTAACTCCAGCCATCCTACATGTGGTCACAGGCAGCTTTTTGCATCTACCGGGTGTGTTCCTGGAAATGCTAGCCCTAAGCCATGTCTAATCAAGTATGGCTCTCTCACTCAAACTGGATGCTTGACAACTGCAGATGATAAAGGATCCCCTGTTCCTGTCTGGGTCTCAAATAATGAGAGAAAAAAATCTTCATTAACAAAAATTTCTCAACAAGAAACTCCATGGGAACCAAGGAGCTCAGATTCATCTCCCCAGTTCGCACAAAGAATGTAGTAAGGGCAAGAACAACGGAAATCATAACCACCAACTTCCATTTGCCTGTGTGCTCCTATTTCTACCTTACGTCTGAAACCTGAATACCACTTGACAGAAATAAAATTGTAATAGCATGAATATAAATATACTGTGAGGTTCAAATGCAATTTTAATATTTATTTGGTCGAGATAAACAGTAGCAGCATGTATCTGAATAGGAAATGGATTATAACTCAAGCCAAAGACTACAAACTAATCTCATTTTAAATATATTTATTCAATGCGGCAGAGAGGATAAGGCAATGTCAACAATTTGGCACTGAGGGCTTCCCCTGCTGGAGTAAGAAAGCTGTGAGGGCATCATTATTCTGCCCTGGTGTGCAGCCTGTGCCTGTGGGGAACCCTGAGGGAAAGGAAGGCAAGTCTAAAGGCTTTGGTTCTGATTCAGGACAGAAACCGAGGAATAATGAGGGGGAAAGAGCATTTTATAATTTAAGAGTCATTTTCCAGTTGCTGTTCTTTGCAAATAGAGCTGAAAACCTCACAGCCACTGAGCACATGAACATTAGGACTCTCCAGACACAAAGCCCACCAATATTTAAGGAAGATATCGATGAGCACAGCCAAGGATAGGGTCCAGGAAAGCAAATTATATTGGTGTGCTCACGGGCCAAGCAGGTTCAGCCTCTGGTGGTCCAGAATGATCTCTTAGGACTGGGTAGGTTCCTATTGGTCTTTTCTCAATGGCCAGGATTCTGCCTCTGTGGACAGGTCTTTGTAAGATTTGAAACCGCCATTGTCCAGAAAATGACTTAGTATACTATATGCTTTCTTTTATTCCTCTTTTTTGTTTTCATTTCCCCCACCAAATTCCAAAACATGCCTCTTTATCCTCAACTCTCTAGATTCTTGAAAGTACCTAGTAGCCAGCAAGTGAGTGTTCATTAGGTATTTGTCCAAGAGATGAGGGAATTCTTTATCTATAGTTCTTCTAAGTAATACCTCAGGCCAGTGATGATGATGTATCTGCTTCATTTTGTGGGTCAAGCCTGATCAGTCAGGAGCAGCTTCTAAGAGAAAGTGAATCTCAGCTTAGAAAAGTGCTGCCAATCCAAGTCCCTGGCAGATAATAGCTCTGAGGCCAGGAGTGTGGCAGCACTGCCCTGTTGTTCCTGTCTTCCATCTGATGGAGCACCTCTGGTCCATGCCACTTTTGGTCACACACTGAATTGGAATCTCTGGACATGAGGCCAGTCAACTGTAATTGTTAAGCCCCAGCGTGATTCTGACACACAGTGAGATTGACAACAACTGAGCCACCAACTCAGTTTGGAATTCATTAAGCTAAACGTAGCAGAAGGTCCAGTTTGAGACAGGGGGTGATGCTGGAGACAGGAGGAAGCCAGTCAGCTAGACCAGACCCTGTCTTGGTCATGACGGAACCTACCACTCTGCCTCAGTGGGCAGCCATGAGCCCTCCAACCTCCACACCAACGGCTACTTTGTAATTGCAAAACCATGGATTTCTTATTGCTAACTTGGACCAAGAAAAGAACCTCCTTTATCTAAAATTCTTGACATTGTGGTAAAACAGATGTAAACCTTAAGAAGAATTAATCTCGTGTGTGCAGTGAAAATGTTTGAATAAACCCACAAAATGTCCAAGAAAAGTAAATAATGAGTGTCTAATTTCCCTCTGTATAATTTGGCTAATTATACAACTCTCCAATTATAACGGTGCTTGGGTAAACATAATGATATTTATTTGCCATGAATTCCCTTAGTGGAGTTAACCAATTACTTTTCTAATTCTTCAGGTATCATTAAAGCCATTCTAATTTAAGAATAAGCAGATGTGTATCATAACAGAGTTCCAAATTTAACCAAAGATAGCTAACAAATGTATAAAGGGAACAGAATTAGAATATCTATCCCTAATATGCTCTTTAATTACATAGTTTGAGAAAAAATAATACATGTTAAGGAAATCAACAGCTTTAAGATTTAATTTGATTGTATTCTGCGACCATTTGGTTGTAACGCAGCTTACAGCTAAATTCATCAAGATGGTATTTTTCATTCACAGGGTGCTAAAAGCAATCACGAGGCTAGAGTCATGGTGGACTGTATGAGGATAGCACGAGAAGTGACCATCAGGCAGTACCTCATGCTCTGAATCTGTTAGTCGGTTATAAGCATACACCCAGTGAACAGGATGCCCATAAATAGCACCATTAAGTTGCTTGTATACACGACAAAGGTGTCTAATGGACCGATATCACACACTTACCCACAGCAGCAAGACTTATTTAACAACGGGTTATTATGTTAATAGATTGTAAAATACTATATGAGAATGTGGCTTTAATGTATTTACCCCTGTAGACAAGGGGGGGGGGGGATGGAGAATGCTTTGCAAGCAATTATCATGAATTATTACACTATCTGCAAAACAATTACTGTAGACTCATGTGTTTCAGTTTCCCAAGTTTATTACCATTAGCCTGCACACAGGGAAAATAATTGAGCAAGCCACTCAAATCTGTACTTGCAGACAGAGCACGTCTTGCAAACATAGCAACATAATGCCTATGTCAGTGCAACCATCCCTTCTATCCTCCATGCTGCCTTCACTCCAGAAAAGACTTTCTTGAATGCATCAACTATTTTTAAGAAACAAATTGAACAGTGCCAGTAATTTAGAATGCAATTAAGTAAGCAACGTTTCTTTCTCTCTTTTTACTTCCAATTACCCACCGTAACCTGCCCACAGCTACCACCATCGCCTCCTCTCAGTGCCAGCTGTTGCTGTAGCTAGAGTATCAGAGATCAGGGCGATGTAACTCAGACCGACAAGCGGAGACAGAGAGAGGTCCCAGAGGAATGCAGCTCAACCAAAGCTCTTCTTCTGCCTTGCTAGTAACACCTGTGAAGTCTGTTCCCTGGGGCCTTATACATCTCCATGGAAAACTTTCCAGGGACTTAGGGCTCAAGATGACTAGACCAGCCAGCCCTCTTTCTTGGTATACCTCAAAAGTGTGTGCTCTGTGGAAGAGAATTGTCTATGGGAATGGAGACTAACTGAACAGGATTTTACTATGTAGATAAATTCTTCTCCTTTAAAATCCATCTTCTTCCTCTATCTCCTTTAAAACCCCTCATTATTAATGTAGTCCTCAAACCCTGGACATTTTGGGTTCTGTCTAGCTCTTGCCTTTTCTGACACCAAGTTCCTTGATCACTATCATTTCTCTTACATGCTGCTTCTCCTGTTTATAAAGCTCTTACTCACACATACCTCTAGGTATTCAAACCAGACAGTTTGTGGTGTAATGCTGATGGTTCTGTCCAGCAGACAGGATGATCACAGAAAAAAGATTACTCATATAACAACATTCATAATGTCAAGACATATATTCATATTGCTGAGAGTGAGGAAGAGTTTAATGGGCAGACTTAGTTAAACTCCCAAATATCTTCCATTCTCCACTTTTAATGGTCAGAGAGTACATGTTTGCTTGGGTCATTATTGGTTACAGCTCAAAGTGCACATTCCAAGAGGCAGGTAACAGGGTTTTAGGAAGCAATAACCATGTAAGTACACACAGGCACTCATCCTGTCTTTGGATAGATTCATTGCATAATATCAGTCAGAATCCTGTGTCTTTATCCAAACACAAGAGAAGGCAAACATACAATCCCGCAGCTTTCCACTGGCAACAGGTTTTCTCCATACACCCTATGTGATCATACTTCCTGCACCTAGTCATGCCTTGCACTGGGCTCCAGGGACCCCACAGAATGTTGGGGACAGGATTCAGACTTCAAGAACCTCAGGGAAGATAAAAGGCAGAGAAAGGAAGCATCTGATATGAATAGGGAGACAAAAATGAACAAGTGCATAATGTGAAGCGAATGAGTGCTTCGAGAAGAAAATCATGGATGGATGTCAAACTTGGAGAGAAGGCCGAGAGGGAGAAAGAGAAAGGTTAAAAGGCAAGAAGAGGGCTGGGGAACCATCAGCATCCAGGGAGCAAAGGCCCCCAGGAAATCACAGGCTGCAGAATGAAGCTGGAGGAAGGCAGCAGGAATGGCCCAGGGCAGCCAGGAGTAGGGAACAGCTTAACCTGTGTCTTTTCCAGGGAATGAGAAGCAAGGACCTCAGCTGAAGGCCCTCTCTGGAAGAGGAAAGGAGTGCCACATTGCTCAGAAAGGAAGCTTGGGGTAGGCTTTTCATGCCTTGCCCTATAGACAGGAAGAGAGGAAAGCAGACAGCTCGATCATATGATGAAGGAGAAGGTCATGACCTCTTCTGGGCCACACCAAAGGAAAAGATGTATTTTCATAAATTGTGTATTGGAAGCCTGAGTTATCACAAGAGGACTAAGTTCCCCCAGAAGGTCACTCTCAGCCATCTGTTAGTGGCCAGCAGAGCATTAGTAATGAGGCCAGTAATCCAACTGCCCAAAGAGCCCAGCAAATCTCCACTGTAGCACTGGGCACATTAGCCAGAATGTGTCAATGGGTAACCTCAGTCTAATCAAATGATGGATGACCCAGCTGTGAAAGCAAGCCACAGCCCAGCAAGGCCTGGCCATCTGAACTTGGCAGCAAGTGTGGCTGCCCGTCCTCCACAGGTAGCACCACCAGCATCAGCAAACATTAGACAGGGAGGACAGGCAGGCATTCCACAGCTGCTTGCCTGTTAAGCAACTCAAACAAGTCACATGCGAGTTGGCAGCTTCTGGAAAGGAGGGTTTAGGTGAAGAATTATTCCTGACAGTCCCAGAGTTTTCTCCAAACATACTTTTAAATGATGATCCCATTATATCCTTTCTAAAGGCACTTTTAAAACTCAATAAATGACTGCTTACCATGGAGCACAATGCAACTTAGAAGGCTAAGTTAAGCAATTCTCGTGAATCACTTGTAATTACTGGGCATTTTCCAGCCCAGGGGATGTATAACAATATTATTGTATCTCTGTGATTTTTATGAAGTCAAGACAAGGAAACAAATCACTGTAACTAAATTAATCTCTTCACCAGAGCTCATAATAATCAGTGAAAAACTTTAAAATAACATAAACCAAAACAACATCACTATTAAATCATTGGGTCTTTTACTAACTGCTCTACTTGGATTTGTTTATTCCCCCAAAGGGAAGGGTAAACAAGGAAAGGATGAGAAGGGGAAAGAGAAGAGAATGGAGCTGAGAGAGACAGATAGAAAGACAGACACCCATAAGAGAGGGGGGATAAAGGGAAGAAAGAAGAGGAGATATAGACGTGGAAGGAGTGAGGGAGTCAAGGAATTAGTTTCTCATCCCTGCTATAACAAATAACTACAAGCTGAATGGCATAAAGCGACACAGACTTGCCCTCTTACAGCTCTAGTGAGAAGTCTATAATCATGGTGTTGGCTGGAGGCTTCGGGGGAGAATCTATTTCCATGGCTTTTTCAGGTCCCAGGAGCCACCTGCGTTTCCTGGCCCACAGCCATCCCCCATCCGCAACGTGCACTCTCCACTCCAGCTTCCCTTGCCTCCCTCCTCCTTCCACCCTTCACCTCTGCCTCTCTAAGAACCACTGTGAAGCTGGACACCTCAAGCGGTTAGGATCTGGAGGATCCTTGCTCAAAGCTAGCCCAGACCAAAAAAAAAAGCCTTCCAGACTGCATATCTGATTAACCAGCAAAATGCTGGGCTGGGGACATGGATCAAATGCTAGCGTGCCTGTGGTGAGCAAAACAGCCAAATGAGTGCTCAAGACCCTGAATTCAAGCCCCAGTACTGGTAGAGAGAGAAGGAGAAAGAAGAGAGAAATAAATAATGACAGAGGGAGAGAGGGAGGGTCTAGGAGAGAGGAAGGAAGGGAGGGAGGGAGGGAAGGAGGGAGGGAGGGAGGGAAGGGAAGGGAGCATAGAAGGAATGAAGGTAGATCAGTTTTCTGATTACCCTGGGTGGGCCTACATCTATTACACATAATCACACCATTTTGAGATGATTCTTTTGTGTGCCCATATTGGGGCTTGAACTTGGGGCCTGGACACTGTCTCTGAAATTTTTTTCTCAAGGCTAGCACTCTACCACTTGATCCACAGCTCTACTTCTGGCTGCCAGGGCTAGCTTCAAACTCTAATCCTTAGATCTGTCTTCTGAGCAGCTATGGCGTGAGCCATAGGTGACTAGCTCAAGATAATTTATTCTTATCTGAAAAGCCTCTGTTATCCATGTTATATGATAACATATTCACAGGTTGGAGGGATTTGCAGGTGAATATCTTTGGGAGCAGGCATTGTTCAGTCTACCACAGTTACAAAAAAAATAAAAGAAAACAAAAGAAAAGAAAAAAGGATTTCCAGCTGAATGTAACACATATACCAACTGGAATCTCAAAGCCATTTTTCTAACAGATAGCCTTCAAGTCACACTGGAGGAATAGATTTCTTTTAACTTGTCCACTCAAAAGAGAAAAAGGAAAAGAAAGGAGAAAGGGGAAAGGGAAAAGGGAAAAGGGAAAAGGGAAGGGAACTGTTGGGAAGGAAAGATGTAGAATATACTACAGGGGCTTTTTTTAGGTTCCCCTGCCCCCCCAAAAAAACACACACACACACACACTGGTAATATGACAATCTATTTTCTCCTCCAAAAACACCTCAACAATTTTTTTCAAAATTCATTCTTAATTGCAGAGAAAAAGATTAGAGGAGAGAGGCCAACCTTGCCCAGGTCACCCAGGGAATCTTCAGGAGCTAAAGAGGACCAGCCTGCTGCAGACTTGTGTCTGCTGCTCTTTCCACTGCATGGTGCTTGTCAGCTGAACATTCTTGGCAGCTTTTTTGAGAAGAAATAAAAGGCTCTTAGATCTTTTAAGTCATTTTAAAAAAAAAAAAAAAAAAAAAAGGCTTACAGGTCACCAGCCCTTTCTCATCCACAGCTCTTTCTTAAGCAGTACTGACATCTGGGCACTGAACCCTACTCTACAATTGAACCTACTCAGGGTCATGCCTTTCTAGCATTTACTTCCAAAAACAAACAACATGAATCTGGGGCCTTGCCACAAGTGGTCTCTTATACAAAAGTAAAGGCAAGAGCAGGATAGCCCAAATGTCACGGGTCAGGAAACAGCTCACAAACAGTCCATGGTGATGTGAGGTGCAGGGAATTTGACCCCACAATCTCTTCATGTTTATTCTTCTGCTTCTGACTTGTTGACTCGTGGTGGTTTAGCCATCTCCCAATATGCAGAGCTGGTCCAAGGCCAGGTTTGGAGAGAAGTGTTTGCTATGATGGTATAGAGGATGCAGAGTAGAGTCAGCCTGGGTACCAGTCACTCAATACAGAGCATGTTCTTTAGTCTCTCTGAGGCTGCAGAAGTGAGAAGGTGAACCTTGCCTGCATCACAGGACCATTAGGAGGGTGGAGGGAGAAAGAGTGTTCACAGGGCTCCAACAATGACTGGCCTTCCATTCTGGGCCAGACCCCCCCAGTTTTTCCTCTTCCAACATTGTGAGAAGCTTTCAGTGAGTATGTCCTCCCCAGTTGAAATCTCTGTGCTCGAAATATGACCTCTACACCTACACCTACACCTACACACACACACACACACACACACACAAAACTATGCCTTTCAATGATCTCAGGATAGCACTAGAACTTCAAGTAATATCCTCTTTACTGCACTGGGTACAATGGGGACATGTTCCAAGTTTAAGCAAAGAAATGGCTGTGGCCAGGTAACTACAATGCAAAACAGAATGTCCAAGTGTTCTAAGACAGTTTTGTAGAAGTCATGGGCTAGGGGTTTTAGAAGCCAAAGAACAGGAGTGTCTGTAAGTGGGTGAGAGCAGGTCATAAGTCACAAGCACTAGGATCCAAATAGGTGATGAAGAGCATTGTAGGCAGCATGAAGGGTGAAAGGGAATGAACAGCATGTTGATGTACTTAAAGAAGCCCAATCTCAGTCCTCCATTTTGCAGACCCAGAAATTGGGTTTACCATGGAGCCCAAAGTATAGTTGACACTCACAATAGACTCACATTAATCCCTTTCAAAGATAGATGTCAAACACCAGCTGGTCAATGTACTGTTTCCTATACACAATAATTTAGATTACTCCCATTGGTATAGCCATCATAGTTTTTCCCTGAAGGCAAATCATGATTTTTAAAAATGTGTGATTGAACATGAAAGCAGATTAAGGAGAGCTATATAATGAGCTTGTTGTCTGACATGAGGCTCAGGCAGTCTGACATGCTTATGTTTGCTCTGATAAGAATAGAGGCTTCAAAGTCACGAACCGAAAGGTTGTCTTTCCTTTTTCATCACCTCATGGGTTACTCACACTCCTTATGGATGCTATCTTTGTTTCTGTTCTGAGGTCAATGATTTTAATAATATCAGAGTCATTTTGCTGATCTAGAAACCAGCCCATCTCTTTAAAATAGCTTTGCAGATCTCTGTTCAGACTCACAACCCTCAAGGAAACAGAGCAGCTCCATTTGGTATTGGGACATAAAACTGAATAAGACCAGACTTCAGGAAAGGAACTAGACCTCACACTGGGAGAAGGTAAATAACAAGAAGGTTCTGTGTTTCAATAGCCATGTGATAGGCTACTTTACAGTCCCACCTGGTCACCTGTCTGCTTTTACTACATGGAAAAGACTGGCCACGACTTGTGACATTCCAGATGCCAGTTAAGAGGAATAGCTAGTTTTAAGCTCTTTTGAGTGCTCTTAAATGCAGAGCAGATGCTAGAGGTCTGACTCAAATGGTAGAGCACCAGTCTAACAAGTGCAACACCCTGAGTTCATCAATACTACCACAAAAGAAACCTGAGAAGCAGTTGCTGATTCACAGGGCTGAATGAGCAGTGCTCTGTTGGGATTCACTCTGTCCAGATAGATATAGGGAGAGCACTGCTGTTGGTAGAGGTGAGGAAGAGTGGGTGTAGGCATTATGCATGGAGGGAGGGAATAACAGTATAAATACAAAACGTTCTTAGCCATTGTTTCCACTGTTAAATGCCTCAGCACAACTCAGACCTGACACCTGAGGAGACTTCCTGATCATTCAGAATAGAACCCTTTTCTTCTTTTTTTTATTTTAGCTATCTTTTTTTTTATTGTGAAAATACTGTACAGAGAGGTTACAATTACATGGGCAAGATAATGAGTAAATTTCCTATCAAGCATCATAGTGGTTTCCCATACCTTCCCATCCCCCTCCCCAACATAACGACTTGTACATCTCATTGTTGCAATGGGTTCACCTGTATCCCTATTTAAGCGATTTGTTTTTCCCCTTCCCCTCCACAAATTATACCGACATCAAATACAGTAAAAGCAGGAGTTATACTGTGGGGGAGGGACATACAAAGCAACAAAGAAATCATCTTATAAATGCGTTAGAAATAATCACATGAAAGAAAAAAATTGAATACATATCTTAGGGTTCATTTCCCTAACATCAACTTATCTGACCTTTTCTGCTTGACTCAGACATATACTAGATATTGCAAATAAGGGAAACCATGGGACCTATGTTTCTTTGGGCCTGGCTTACTTCACTTCATATAATTTTTTTCCAAGCCTTTCTATTTCCTAACAAATGGGGCAATGTCATTCTTTTTGATGGAGGCATAGAATTCCATTTTATATATATATATATATATACCACATTTTCTTGATCCAGTCATCTGCTGAGGGGCATCTGGGTTGGTTCAATATCTTAGCTATAGTAAATAATGCTGCAATAAACATAGTCATGCTGGTAGCTTTGGTGTGGTCTTGTTTGTGAACATTTGGGTAAATGTCCAAAAGTGGTATTGCTAGGTCATAGGGGAGCTCTATGTGGAGTCTTTTGAGGAACCTCCATACTGCTTTCCAAAGTAGTTGAACAAGCTTACATTCCCACCAACAATGCAGTAAGGTTCCCTTCTGTCCACATCCCCTCCAGCATCTGTTGTTATTAGAGTTCTTGATTTTAGCCATTCTAACTGAGGTGAGGTGGTATCTCAATGTTGTTTTGATTTGCATTTCTTTTATGGCTAGGGAGGTTGAGCATTTCTTCATGTGTCTATTGGCCATCCTTCTTTCCTCCTCAGAGAAGTTTCTCTTTAAGTCTTTAGCCCACTTATTTATTGGGCAGTTGTTTCTTTGAGGCTTTGTTGTTGGGAGATTTAAATTTTTGAGTTCAAGGTATATTTTAGATATGAGACCCTTGTCCATTGTATGGCTAGTGAAGATCTTCTCCCAATCCGTGGGCTTTCTATTGATCTTGCTAGCTATGTCTTTTGCCATGCAGAAGCTCTGCCCTTTCATGCAATCCCATTTGTCCAACCTTTCTTTGATTTGTTGTGTTTCTGGGTCTTTATTAAGAAAATTTTGGCCTATGCCAAGGAGACCTAGGGTTTCTCCTATTCCATCCTATAATGTTTTCAGAGTGTCTGCTTTGACTCCAAGGTCTTTGATCCATTTGGAGTTGATTCTGGTGCAGGGTGATATATAAGGATCTAGCTTTAGTTTTCTACAAGTAGTCAACCAATTTTGCCAGCACCATTTACTGAAGAGGCTGTCTTTCTTCCATTCTATTTTTTTAGCTCCCTTATTGAAGATTAGATGGCTATAGGTCTGTTGGTTCATTTCTGGGTTTTCAATTCTATTCCATTGTAGACCCCTTTTCTTCTGATCCGGGGTCAGCAAACATTTTCTATTAAGTGCTATGTCTTATGTATGGTAAGAATTGGGGACTGAATGATCTCACTTGCACCACCCTCAATTCTGCTGTGTGTTTCAAAACAAAATCCAATGTGATTAATAAATTAGGGAGGCATGTGAGCATAAACACAAATTTCATGTTTGCTTTGTGCAAACTTCCTCTGCGAGCAGCATGAAGGGAAAGCAGCACACTGCCCAGGTGGAGACTTGGAGGAGGATACGAAACACACAACCCTGACTTCCCCTGTCCATCCTTCGGATCTCATGGTGTGATGGCCCCACCACACTCACCTGGGGCCATACCTTTCACCAAATTTCAGGTGTCCCCTCCCCCTCTTTACCACAGCTCACAAACAGCACTGCTTGCCATGCTCACTTCCACAAGCAAGGGACATGTCGTTTTCAAGGCAAACTGCCATATTCGTGGTGGAGTTTCTCTTAACCATTTAACATGTGTCAACCTGGTAGGCCATGTTGCAGTGAGTGTTTATCCCTCTGTACTGTCTCCTCACTCATTCTGAGCACATTCAACTTTTCCATACCAGAAACAGGGCACTGTCACTTGGATGCATTGCCAGCTCTTTCTAGCCCCCTCCACCAGTTCCACGATTCAATTGGTCCTGCTTTATCTAACTGAACCCTGGGGACCCCTTCCTTATAGAACAGCTAGAGGCAGACTGCTTAGCTGGTCCTACTGATCTTTACAGTTTGCATGATCTAGACAGATATGTCATCACAACCCTGACCACCCTCAATCACTGGGTGACTTCCTGGAATCCACAGCTGTTTGCTTGAAATCCACCAATTAGTACACCCTGCAGGAAACATGTTTAGATCATATGTCACATCCAACAATGCCTTGGCTCATTGATTCTCCCTCTCTCTTCACATGCTTCTTGACCTCAGGTAGTGTGTGTAGTGTGTGTGTGTGTGTGTGTGTGTGTGTGTGTGTGTAGTGTGTGTGTGTGTTGTGTGTGTGTGTGTGTCCCCAGGCACTCTCCTCAAGGCTTGTCAGAAGCTAAATCTTTAGTGTGGATGTTAATCATATTCTCTATTTTAAAGACCTTTAAGATCAACACATCTCCCTTCCATATGTCACTGGCAAAGATTTCAAGTTACCCCAGTGCCATTTCCCCTTATTTCCCCTGTGACTCTTGCTGCATAATTTTGCATGGTGTGTGGTATTTAGAAACACCTGTGCCACATGAGTAGAGTGCTAACTGTACCCCACTGTGTCACTGTATGGTAATCACAGCCAGAGACACGATGCACAAGAGCACTGATACAACTTCACTTACAAACAAATCAGACAGCAGATTGGGTTGAGCTGGTAGCCTTACTTTTCCAGCCTTAATTTTGTGTTCTCTCCTGGCTCTGTTCAGTCACAGGCCCCACTTCAACATATCAGTCAACAACAGACCACATGCACAACAGTTACTCCATAAGAACAGAAGGTGTTGCAAACTGCCATTGTCTATGACATCAGAGCCATTTTTGTTCATATTAAGTGTCCTCTGCAGCAGCATCTCAATGATGAACCCACCTAACAAGGTCTCTCTGAGGAAAGCCTATTGTCACTGTGAAGGGACAATGACTACATGACTCAATTACTACGCTCAGCTCCAGGACAGCAGTTTGCTCCTCTGAGTGCTCCTCTCCCCAGAGGCGAGAATTCTCTGTAATCTGGGATTATTTATTTCTTTCCCTCAGTTCCTAGCTCTGTGCTTGGCACACATGGACTAAGGAATTTAATAAGTAACCTCTTTACTCAGTAGATGCTTCAAAGAGAGAAAACTGTCACCCTCCACCTCCCATCCCAGCATAAGGTTTTGACATTTGGATTCAGATGTAAGTAATATTTGTTCAACCCTGTCTCCTCAGCATAGGAGATTTATGCCATTTTCAGCCATCCCTCCAGAGAGACCCTTATGATGTGCATCATCTCCATTTCATGGGTGAGAGGATTAAATCTCTGGTCATTTAATAACTGCCCCGAGTGAGCTGGTGTACTCACAGAATTGCTTCCCTTCCTGAGAGGAGACACATGGACCAGCTGGGGAATGTGTTCATGCTGACTTTCTTTCTTCTCCACAGAAAATATGTCAAAGCTCTGATTTTTTTCCTAACATGACTTTGCCTAACAAAAGGAAATTCAAAAAAGAAAAGAGGGGGAGAGAGAAATTTCCCCCAGAAATAGTTTCTTAAAAATCCTTTTCTTGAAGTTTCCCCAGAAATGTTGTTACAGTAACCCAAATAAGGAAGCTTCAGAAACAAAATGAGGTTTCTGTTACCTATAAGAAATACAGAGAAGGTAAAATTGAATTCAAGATAACCCTTTGCTTTGCAAAGGCTCTAGAATTTCTTTGGTTCTAACTTAACAATGCTTTATGGGACCATGCTGGCTTTAACTCAGCTGTAGTAATTCCTATAATTGTGAGTGTTCTGTTTGCAGAATGAGAAAGGGTGTCACTTTTCATCTGATTGCCTTTAACAAAATGCAGTAAGAAAGTATTTATTTGGCCTACTCTCTACTAACATGGGAAATAAAAGCAACAGTGAGCAGCATCATGCCTGCATTGGCAAAATTACCATCTGGAGCCTGCAAATGGGAGTCAGAGGAGTCGCTGGGAAAAGCAGAATGTTCAAAGCCCACCTGGCCCCCATTATTGCTATGGAGTTTTGTTCAAAGGCCCATGACCCAGTCAAGTCCCAAAGATCTGGCTTGTCAGTGAAGTGGTCCAAGGTATTTCCTTGTAGACCCTTCAGACCATGCCTGGTTCTTAGCAGAGCATGTCTCCAACAGCCCAAGGGAGGAGAAGGTTCTCTGCTCCTTGGTATGTTGCCTCTCTGGATGAATGCCTGGAGTTCAATGTGGAACACAATCTATTTTATGAGACAGATGGAAATTGAGTTACAGCAAATAAATCATATGGCACTTCCTCTAGTAATATCTTTCTATAGGGAATTTTCCTGTTGACTAAGTGTGGCCTTATACCTCCTTGATTAGCCACCCAGATGCTTTATTGATATTTGACTCCTATGAGAAATTTCTTAGTCAAAGACTTTCTAGGATTTCTCAACATTCAGAGTTCTGCCACTTGGCATGAAGAATTTTGTAAACAGGTTAATTATACTCATGTATCATACTGCAGATGTACACATCTGATAATATATACACCAATACACAGCTATGCACCCAAATCACCAACTACCCCAAACCTTTCATTTCTTTACCTATCCAAATGTTTCACTTGATGACTATAGCTTGTGAAAGTAGATGATGAACTGAACAGTTCAATTTCTCTTAGCAATTCTTTTTTTTTAAAAGCCCAAAGATAGCTATGTGCTGGTAGAAGTTCATGCCTGTAATCCTAGGTACTCAGGAGGCTGAGATCTGAGGATCATAGTTCAAAGCCAGCCTGGACAAGAAAGTCTGTGAGGCACTTACTTCTACTAAACTACGAAAGAAGCCAGAAGTGGAACTGTGGCTCAAATGGTAGAGTGCTAGCCTTGAGAACAAAAGCTCAGCAACAGTGCCCAGACCCAGAGTTCAAGATCCAGAATCAGAAAAAAAAAACCAAAGATCCTTAAGGCAATTATCTGCAGAAACAAATAAAACTATAAACTAGAGTTACAATTCTAGCTGTGTCTATGAGCCAGTTACATCCTTTGAGTTTCATATCCAAATGAATATTATTAGACTACTAATGATATTTTGAGGCAAGCCCCTAGGAAAACAGTACATTCAGCACCATGGTGTGTGTGTGTGTGTGTGTGTGTGAGAGAGAGAGAGAGAGAGAGAGAGAGAGAGAGAAAGAGAGAGAGAGAGAGAGAGAGAAAGGAAGAACATAGGCCTGGCCATTTTTTGTTTCTTTGAGGGGATTGTATTAGCAAATACTATTTCTTCCCAGGTAACTTGGAATTTTCAAGTTTAGGTCCTGCCAAAATTCTGAAAGATTGATCTCTGGAGAGGATATTGAAAGCCAGTCCACTGCACTATTGGCTAGCCAAACCTGTTCACTGAGAGAAGAGGATAACATGAGTGGACTTAGCTGAGCAATTAATACAATTGTCTCCCCTTACCTACATGTACTATTTTCCATGACCCCGATGAATGCCTGAAGAACTCAGCTAGTACCAACTTCTCTTTGGAAGCACTGACATACCCATTACAGGACCATTACAGTTGACCTGATAACTGAGACAGAGCTCCTAATGGGTGAGTAGTGTAAATAATGAGAGTATGGTAGACAAAGTGATGCTTCATATCCCAGACAGACTGAGCAGGGAAGTGCAAGTTTTCATTGTTATTCTGACCAGCATGAGATTTAACACATATAAACTGTTTGTTTCTGAAGTTTTCCATGTAGTGTTTTCAGACCATAGGTGGCTATGGGTAACTAAAGTCTAAGAAAGCAAAACCAAATAGAGGACTACAGAATATCAAAGTTAGCAAAGCAGAAGAAAAGGAACCATAGATTGGCCACCCTTGGTAGGTCACACTTGATATGTTATCTCACTTAATCCTCAAGCTGGCCACCCTTGGTGTGTCACACTTGATATAAGTTATCCCACTTAATCCTCAAATCAAATGAGGAAACTGAGGCTCATGGGGATTATTTACTCTGACCACTTAACTCATGAGTGGCAATGCTATAACTCCAACAGAGGCAGGTAGATCACGATCTGCAGACTGAGCTTAGTTTTGCCAGAATGCGCTGGCTTCCTCAGAGTCAATTATTTAGCCAATTTAGGCAGTCAGACAACCATGATGCCCATGACTAGAGATAACCAACACAGCACTTGTATTCTTCTGAGACAGCGGTGATGGGCATAATCAACTGGTTTAAAAACATTCACAGTGCAGATCCCCTGCAGAGGCACTACTGAGGTCAAAACTAGCCCATTCCTGATTGGACATCTCTGGTATGTATACAGCAGAGAATGCCAACATTTTCCTGAAGTCAGAGTGTGAAAAGTACCCAAACAGTTGGAGCTTTGGAGATGTGCCAACCCCATTCCAACTAGACAGAAAAGACAAATTGAACAGTCAAGTTTCTGTACTTCAGAATTTTAAACAAAGAGTGGAGACTCCCTGACTGTGGTCAGTTCCTATGATGAAACAAAAAGTCACTGTGATTAACATTCTTTTGCATCATCAAAAAGAAATGGGTCAAGATGAGTGAATGGTAAAGTCTTCTACTGACCACACAGAGCTGTTAAGAGAAGACCTCTGCCAGATAAAGGATGTGCCACCCTATAGTTCTCAATAAAAAAAGCTAAATTTCTTCACAGTGGTTTTTAAACTCCCATGGATTTTGTCTAATGACACTGGAAGGATAGCAAAAACAAAGACACTGTTCTTTTCTAGTCTTTTGAGATAAATTGCTTCTCTTGATGAGTGGTTAATTGTATATTGTTTCCTTTCTGCAGAGGGAACTGGTGCTCTTCACTCCCTGGTTGCATGTGGGAATCATCTGAGCAGTTTTTAAAAAATAATGACTCCTGACTCTTCTAGTAGACCAGATGACCCAGGATTCCCAGGCCAGTAAAACTAAAAAAAAAAATGTGGGTTTATAAATCTCTTCTGCTGAGCCTGATTGATATGCAGGAGGAGAAAGAACACTGAAAGTGCTGAACTCTGTCGTAAGAATTTGAATTCATGATACAGATTTGAGTTCTGGCTTCACCATGCAATAAGTGCAAACAGAGACCTCTCTAAGAATCAGCTCCCTCTCCAATAAATACATTTAAGACGCAAAGGTAAAGAAGAAGATTATTTTTTTGTTGGTTGTGGGATTTGAACTCTGGGCCTGGGCACTGTTCCTCAGCTCTTCAGCTCAAGGCTAGCGCTCTATTGCTTGAGCCACAGCATTACTTCCAACAAGATTTTTATAAGTTCAAAACATTTAAAATAGGAAGTATTGAGTCAGGTGCAATTGTACTTACCTGAGACCCAGCTTCTTGGGTGACTGAGGCAGAAAGGTGGCTTGGACTCAGGAATTCAGGGCCAGCCTGGGTTACATAATATAATACATTCCAAAAAAAGAAAAAAGAAAGAAAGAAAGAAAACCATCATTGTACCTATCATAACAAATGCTTATATATATATATATATATATATATATACATATATATTATAGATAAACATAAGCTATCATTACCAGAGTCTATATAGTATGATTTTCTTTAATTTTGAGACTTTAAGAAAATCTCTAGCTATCTGATTTGAATTAATAAAAATAGTATCTCTTTAAACTTTTAGTAGCAAACAAATTCAAAGGCCCATTTCTCTAGAAAGTATAGAGGACAGTCCCTAAAGTAGAGGATTCTCTGATTTCTGCTCAAGTTCAAGTCCTCTTAGGACCCAGCAACAAGCTCATGTACTGGTAACTGGGGTGGCCCCTACATGTTACACCAGGAACTGGAGGCATTTAGTTCTTCTGAGGCCCTCACTAGCTGATCACTAGGTAGGGTAGTAAGTAAAAGCAGATGCTTTATCTAATTTGCCTCTGATCAATGGACTTGAGAGGTGCTTAAGATTAAGTCACAGACAAGAGTTCTCACAAAATCAGCCAAACAAAATGCTACTTTTCTTTAAGGAGCAAAAGCCTCATAGATTCAGGCCAGACGCTTGCACTATTAGGAGAGGGCTTGAAATGCAAGATTCAACAAACACAGGATGGTTTGGGTAGAAAAACAAACCAGATGGAATTGGAGATTTGTTTCCTGCTTCTGAGTCAACAACTGCAATTGGACAGCTCTATGTGCGTAAGGTAAGGAAGAGGGAGACCCATGGACGCGGCCAGCAGTTCACAGGTTCCAAAGCAGCGCTACTCCATGGAACTGAAGTGGGGGAAGCATGAGAAATGGATGTTTTTTCTTGAGTTTATTGCATTTTATTTGAAATTTTTTATACCCTTCAAAATGTACATTAATAGAGATTTAGATAAATTTCTCATGCATCTATAAAACAGAATACCCAGGAACCATTATGAAAAATATTACAGAAGAATGATTTTGATATGGGAAAATGCCAACACATTATTAGGTTTCTAAAAGTAAGTTATGTTTTGTACCATGCCCTTTCATAAGAAGTGAATTAGATATACCACATGAAGAATACTGAAGTCATTTATTCATAACCACAAATATTTCCTGGGTGACTTCCATAATTCTTAGGCATTGGGGAAAAGAACAGTAGCAAAACAAGTTCCTTGCTTTATGGAATTTCAGTTCTAAGGACAGCTATAGAAAGTAAACAAATGAACATGTAAATATAAAATATGCTACATGGTGATGTATGCTATGGAGAAAAATGGAGAAGACTTGGGAGAAAAATAGAGGAAAATAGAGTAGGAAAGTGCTGGCAGGAACTCCCCTGCATAGACTTAGATTCTGGCTGGTAACAGGGCTGGTGGAAATAAGGGGTCCAGTGGGCCAGACTGATAACCTGGAGGAGGTATGCTGGGCAGAGGGCACAGCACATGGCAAAAGTTTTGATGGGCAGAACAGGGCTTGGTATATTCAAGAAGCAGTAAAAAGGACAGATTACAACAGAGAAACAAGAAAAAAAAGACAGAAATGATAAAGTGAAAAGACAGAAACTATTATATAACCATTTAGAGTTTTCAGAGTGACGTAGTAGCCATTAGACATATGTGGAGTGATCTGGTTTAAGATTAAGGTCTAATTCAAAAATTCATATGGAACAATAAAAGACTCCAAATAGCAAAAACAATCCTTAGCAGGAAGATCAGTGCTGGAGGAATATCAATACCAAATTTCAAACTCTATTACAAAGTCAAAGTAATCAAAACAGCTTGGTTACTGGCACAAGGACAGACCTAGGGATCAATGGAATAGAACTGAAGACCCAGAAATGAACCCACAGACCTATAGCCACCTAATCTTCAATAAGGAAGCTAAAAAAAAAAAAAAAGAATGCAAGAAAGACAGCCTCTTCAGTAAATGGTGCTGGAAAAATTGGTTAAACACATGTAGAAAACTAAAGCTAGATCCTTATCTATCACCCTGAACCAGAATCAACTCTAAATGAATCAAAAGCCTCAAAGTAAAAGCAGACACTCTGAAAACATCACAGGAAGGAATAAGAGAAACGGAGAAACTCTAGGGCTCCTTGGCACAGGCCAAAACTTTCTTAATAAAGACCCAGAAACACAACAAATCAAAGAAAGGTTGGACAAATGGGACTGCATGAAACTGCAGAGTTTCTGTATGGCAAAGGACATAGTTAGCAAGATCAATAGAAAGCCCACGGATTGGGAGAAGATTTTCACTAGCCATACAACAGACAAGGGCCTCATATCCAAAATATACTTAGAACTCAAAAAAAAAATAACTCCTCTAACAACAAATCCTCAAAGAAACAACTGCCCAATTAATAAGTGGGTTAAAGACTTAAATAGAGACTTCTCTGAGGAGGAACTAAGAATGGCCAATAGACACATGAAGAAATGCTCAACTTCTCTAGTCATAAAGGAAATGTGCATCAAAACAACATTGAGATTCCATCTCACTCCAGTTAGAATTGCTATAATCAAGAAATCTAATTACAACAGATGTTGTATGGGATGTGGCCAAAAGGGAACCCTACTGCATTGTTGGTGGCATTTATCCAAAGGATCACATGTGAGGCCATACTAAAGCTACCATCACAGCTATGTTTATTGCAGCATTATTCACCATAGCTAAGGTATCAAACCAACCTAGATGCCCCTCAGTAGATGAACAGATCAAGAAAATGTCACACACACACACACACACACACACACACACACACACACACACACACACACACGCACACACACACAATGGAATTCTGTGCCTCTTTCAGAAAGAATGACACTGCCCATTTGTTAGGAAATGGAAAGACTTGGAAAAAATTATATTAAGTGAAGTAAACCAGACCCAAAGAAACGTAGGTCCCATGGTTTCCCTTATTTGCAATAACTAGTATATGTCTAGGATAATCTTACTAGACAAGCAGAAAAGGTCAAAAGCTATGTACATATGACCATATATGATGATGCTAAGTGAAATGAACCCCAGGATAGGGATACAAGAGGTTTTATCGTTGTTGCTTTTTAATGTACTATGTGATTTTTTTGTTTCTTCTGTATGTTCTTCCCCCATGGTATAACCATTTAACATGTCAGTTTATAAGTACAATGCATCTTGATCAATACCCCCTTTCCTCATTCCCCTCCCTCGCTCCCAACCCAACCTTTACTCCCAGTTTTCCTACTTTCATGGGTATGCATTGAATATTATAACTGCATTTGAACATACAACTTTCCTGGAGAGTTAAGAATTCAGACCACAGTTGGCATAAAAACAAAAGAACAGGGAGGTTGTTGACGTCATTCTGGTCAGCAGTGGTGGTGTCTGGAGCCATGATAGAAGTAGGACATGGGATGACAGGATCAGATTCAGGGCATATTTTCACTATGGAGCACATATGGTTTGCTGAAGAATGTGGGGTTTAGAAGAGAAGAGTCACAAATGACTGCAGAGTCTACAGTGACACATGCTCCCAACAGAGCAAGTCTGAGGAGGACTGAGAATTGCTCACTGAATGTGGGGCTCCAGGTAGCATGGGGGGAGAAGAAATCTCAACTGGAGAGGTTTGAAGAGAAGATGAGAAAAGAGGAACTGAAGGCCAGCAGTGTAGACAACTCTTCTGAGCAGGAGGCAAGCTTTGAGGTACTGTCACATATGACATAAAATCAAAATGTTAACAGCAACTGGGCCTACCTAGGCAGCGTTTACATAAACTAACTCCTTGTCTACCCTCCCTCCTTCCAGAGTTTTAGGAAAATACTAAATCTGGATAATTATGACTTTTTAAGCCTTGGGAAGGTAGCTTAGTACTAGGATACTTATGTAACCTACACAAGCCCCTGAATCTGATCCCCAGCACCATAAGAAAAGAGAGAAAAAAATCTTTTTGTCTGAAAATTAGGACTTTTTGACTTAAAGTAAGACTAAAGATTACTTTTAATGTATATCAACGTAGGCCTGTAATCCTAGCTCCTCAGGAGGCTGAGATCAGTGGATTATAGTTTGAAGCCAGCTTGGGCAGAAAGGTCCCTGTGAGATGCTTATCTCCAAATAACCACACAGAAATCAGAAGTGGTGCTGTGGTTCAAGTGATCAAGCACTATCTTTGAGCACAAAGAGGCCTAGGGACAGCACCCAGGCCCTGAGTTCAACCCCATAAGCAACAACAACAACAACAACAACGAATATATATATGTTGTTATATATATATATATATATATATATATATATGTATATATATATATATATATATATGTATATATATATGTATATATATATAGCAACAAAGAAAAAAGTTAAACCCTGGCTCAGAAATAAAAACAGAAAAAGGAGAAACAATATTACATGTTTGTAAAAGTATAAAGAATAAACTGTGAGTATTCAAATCAAATCTATAATTTTGACAATTTTGGGTTATAGGAAAAGGGTAATGGATCTGGGCACACACAAAAAAGAGAGAATTTTAAAAAAATTATTTGTACTTTGCTGTTCAATGATCAAAAACCTTAAAGCAAAAAGGAAAAAGAATATAAAAATAGTTACTGCTGGAGAAAAAGCAGATTTTTTTATATTATTGGGGGCAGTCCCAGGCCATGTCTTCAGTCCAGCTTTTTACTGGTTAATTTAGAAATGGGGCTTTTCCACCAGCCAGGGCTGCCTTTGAACCACCATCCTTCCAGTTTCAGTCACTTCAGTAGCAAGAATTACTGCCATAAGCTGCTAGCACCTGTTTCTATATTGTTATTTACTGTATTTTTAGAAAGTTTTTTTAAACAAGCATACAACCTCTTTCCTTATCAAATCCTCATCCCATTTTGTCCATTTCTAAGCCTTCCTTGGTAGAATCTTCCTTAATAAAATACATGGTAGTCAGTCCAGATGGCTCATGCCTGTAATCTTAGCTACACAGAAGGCTGAGATCTGAAAATCAAACACTTCCAGGGCAGACAAATCGATGAGACAATTATCTCCAATTAACCAGCAAAAAATCAGAGTGGAGGTGTAACTCAAGTGGCAGACTGCCAGTCTTTTTTTTTTTTTTTTTGTGAAAATACTATACAGAGGAGTTACAATTACATGGGCAAAATAATGAGTACATTTCTTATCAAGCATTGTAGCCTCCTCCTTTGTTTCCCCTTCCCATCCCATCCTCCCCCCAACCAACCCTTCTCCTCCCACCCCCACCAAAGTTGTAAAGTTGGTTTTCGACATACGACTTGTACGTCTCATTGTTGCAATGGGTCCACCTGTATCCCTATTTAAACGATTTGTTTTTTCCCTTCCCCTCCACAAATTATAACAACATCAAATACAGTGAAAGCAGGGGTTATACTGTGGGAGAGGGACATACAAAGCAACAAAGAAATAATCTTATAAACTGAACAAGAGCTCAAGGTCTTAAATTCTAGTCCCATTACCAGCATAACAATAAATAAATTGATAAACAAGAAAATAGATAAGTAAATAAACAGAGCATATTATGGCAAAAAGGCAACTCAGAAAATGTAAATTAAAAATTCATCTTTTATTTACATTCTCATTCTTTAATCTCTAATTATTTATAATATGCCTATTATGCATAAAATCTTCCCATTGTAATTCTATCATAATGATTGGGATGAATAACTTCTAAAAAGTTTTTTCAATGAAACTCTCTTAAAAAACTTGCACCAAGCTGGGCGCCAGTGGTCATGCCTATAATCCTAGCTACTCAGGAGGCTGAGGTCTGAGGATCGAGGTTCAAAACCAGCCCATGCAGGAAACTCTATGAGTCACTTATCTCCAATAAACCACTCAGAAAACTGGAAGCAGCATAGTGGCTCAATTGGTAGAGCACTAGCCTTGTGCTGAAGAGCTGAGGGACAGTGCCCAGGTCCAGAGTTCAAGCCCCACAACCAACAAAAAACAACAACAACAACAACAAAACCTTGCACCAAAAATCTTAATAGAGGCTGGGTACTGGTGACACACCTATAATCCTAACCACTCAGGAGGTTGAGATCTCAGGATTGTGGTTCAACACCAGCCTAGGCAGGAAAGTTAGTAAGACTGTGATCTCCAATTAACCACCTGAAACAGGAGTGGTGCTGTGGTTCAAAGTGGGGAAGCACTAGCCTTGAGCAAAAATTCTCAAGGACAGTTCCCCGGCCTTGAGTTTAAGCTCTGTGACCACCAAGAAAACAAAAAAACAAAAACTAATAGAAAACTAAAAACTAATAGAAAACAAAAACTAATAGAAAAGGAAGCATGGACAAATTGACCAATCCTACAAACATTCAGAAATTCAGGCAATCCTATAAATATACAGATTGACGAGATTATGACTTGGTGAGTCTTATACGGGTATTTCAAATTATACATAGCTGCCAAACTTCAATTTGTGAGGGAAAAAAAAAAAATCTATGTATACTTGACTGATTTTTCTTTTAGTATTCCTTCCTTTTCAATTCAAATGTTTCCGAAAGAATATTAAAAAAGTATTCCTAGCCCGACGACATCCACAACAAACAGCCTTGATGGATAATCAAAGGAAAAGGAAAGACTACTTGTGATAATGTAGAAGTATTGCACTTGCCTTCTTTCCAGAACAAATAGAATATTATAAGCCCATGAGTTTCAGCAGTGCAAAAGTAGAGTTGTGTATCACCCAGAACTTCCCAGAAACCCTTCATTGAAACCCAGAATTTCTCAAGAAGGTATCAGACAGACTATGAGGCATTTTCAGAACAGACTTGGGCTCTGTAAGAACTTCAGTCCAGAGAAGCTTCTAAAGCCACCTTCTTCCACCCTTCACGTGTGTACAAGGTGGAAAGCAGAGGAAATTCCTCATGAGGGCCAGACTGTGGAAGGAGCCAGAGCAAGGACAGAGAGTCTATCCATTTTCTATTTTCTCCAGAGTATGCAATCTCTATTTTCATTTAAATGTTATGTACTAGGGTGAGTATGTAATAAAAGAGGCAACCTTAATATAATCTAAATCAATTTTCCCACATGTTTATAGCCTCTTGATCACTCATCTTTCCCACTACTATGCTCACATCTTCTTTTCTTCCTTTTTATGTTGGCAGCACTGGGGTTTGAATTCAAATCATGATCCTTCTAATCTCTACCTTCTAAGCAGTTGGGATTATAGATGTGAGAATCATGTCCCAACCCTCTAAGAATCTTCTTAAAACCTTTTTGTTCATAGATATCAAGAAATAACCTTACCCTGGTAGCTTCTAAATAGGTCAACATGGATCGTGAAATAGCTAAAACATAGTGAATTTGATTTTGAAATGAGAAAAAAAACAGGTGATAATAATGCTAATGTTTTGCCTGGGCTGACCTCCAACCAAGATCCTTTTGTCTCTGCTTCCCAAGAGTCAGGGATTACAGGAGAATACCATCATGTTCAGCATCACATTGTTTCTCAATCTTTCTTTTTATTATCTTTTTCTTATCAACTATATAGCCACTAATTACTAAAAAAGATTTCTAAACTTCCCTTTGAAGAAGCTTTGTATGTCTTTAAAAGCTTCTATATAAGATTTATCACAAAGAATATTCTCAATGCAAAAATGTTGCCTACCTTGCCTGCAATTTCTGCCTCTAAAGTCAAGTTGTGACAGACAACATCGCTCAATATAATTAACTATTCATTAATAACAATGATATAAAATTATCAATTAGTAATTACAAATTATAATATGTCTTTCAACTCAAAAATATTCTCCTGAAAAATTGAAGCAGATGTTGGATGACCTAAAATGCTTTTGTTTGTTTGTTTTGTTTTTCTTTTTTGTCAATCATAGGGCTTGAACTCTGGACTTGGGCACTGTCTCTGAGCTCTTCAGTACAAGGCTAGCACTCTACCACTTGAGCCACAGCACCACTTCCAGTTTTCTGGTGGTTAATTGGGGCTAAGAGTCTCACATATTTTCCTGCCTGAGCTGGCTTCAAACCTTGATCCTCAGATCTCAGCCTCCTGAGTAGCTAGGATTATAGGTGTGAACTACCAGTGCCGGGCCTGGAAGATGGTTTTCTAGTCAAGGACTTAAACACTGCTGTGTGAATACAGAGTGAGTATATTCAATGCCTTTTGCTGGACTCAGAAAACACGGTATCACCATGGTCAGTACCACACTTAACCATTTCTCAGCAATGGCATTTCAGTGAAAACTCATCATCCAGCACACTACAGTAATGTGCTTAATTGGGATTTTATTCACCTTATGGCTTGTTTATATTTCACTTGTAAATATATTTCAATTTCATCATTGCACAAGAGCTATAAACCTGAGGAGTTTATAAGCATTATGTATATATGTAACAATATAATAACAGTAAGTCAACATGGGAGGTCTATAAAACTTCATTCCTTTAAAAGGGAGTCTATGCATTGCTCAGGTTTGAGAAACACTGAATTGAAAAATAATGAGTATTTCTTGTTACTTAAAAAGTTGAGGGTACTTCTGAATACTATTTGCAATGGTATGAAAAAAGATACATCAGCCAGGTATCAGTGGCTCATGCCTATAATATTAGCTGCTCAGGAGGCTGAAATCTGAGGATCAAGGTTCAGAGCCAACCCAATGAGATTCTTATAACCAACTAATCAGCATAAATAAATAAATAAATAAAACAAAAACAGAAAAGGAAGTGTGGCTCAAGTGGTAGAGTTTCAGTCTTGAATAAATAAAACAGGCAAGAAGACAAGGCCTTGAATTCATGTCCCAGTACCTGCATACACATATACACACACACGCACGCATGTGTGCACACGTGCATGCAAACACACACACACACACACACACACACACACACACACACACACACGAAGGAAAGAGAAGAAAAGATGAAGACCCACCAAAGATGTCCATATCTTATTTCCTGGAACATGTGAAACACATCTTCTATAGCAGAAAGCATTCAGCAGGTATGATTTAGTTAATGACAAAGACACTATGCTGGACACTACAGGTAGGCTGATATAAGATCAACCTTCCAACTATAAGGTACTCATAACAGGATACCAGAAATGAGAGGATAGAGCAAGATGGAGGTGTAACCCAAGGAAGGGTCACAAGCAAAGAAGGGAAGCAACATGAAGAATCTAGAAGAGGGGGAGGGAAGGCTCCAACACCTTGGGCAGAATACCAACACCTTAATTTAGGGGCTTGTGGCCTCCAGAATTCTACAAGAACAGATCTTACATTTGGTCCTTGAATATGTGGTCATTTGTTACAAGATCACTAAGAAACCAATGCCTACTTGAATCCATTTGTATGGAATAATGTGAAGGTCTATGTGTCCACTGGGTTATCTAGGAAGTATTCAGCCATCACCTGTAAGTACCTGACAGGCTCATGGATGAGTAAAGCATAGATAACAGTGGAAAAATGAAGAGGGACTAGAGATTCCCATCTGTGGTCAGGGCAGCCCTTCATCAGGAATGGGATTAGGTAACAGTACTGGGCTTCTCATTATCAAGCAGGGGTAGTAGAGAAGTAAGGAAGGTTAAGAACATGGAATAGCCAGCCTAAAAGAGTATTACTGGACAGTTGCTGATGATGAGGCCACCTTTGCATCTGTGCAAAGACTTGATCCTTCTACTGATCTCAAATGTTTTGCCCAACATTTCTATGCTCTGGATGAGTAAAGGATCTACACTGTTGATGGGAATGTAAACTTGTTGAACTATTCTGGAAAACAGTACAGAGGTTCCTCAAAAGAATAAATATAGAGCTTTCCTATGAACCAGCAATCCCACTCCTGGGCATTTACCCAAATGATCACTAACAAGACCACACTGAAGCCACCAGCACAACCATGTTTACTGCAGCATTGTTTACCATAGCTATGATAAGGAATGAACCCAGATGCTCTTCAGTGTATGAATGGATCAAGAAAATATAGTGTAAAAGACCCCAAATAGCAAAAATAATCCTTAGTGGAAAGATTAGTGCTAGAGAAATATCAATACCAAATTTCAAACTCTAAAACAAAGTCATAGTAATCAAACCTGCTTGGTGGCACAAGAACAGACCTGAGGATCAATGGAATATAAGTGAAGACCCAGAAATGAACCCACACACCTATAGCCACCTAAGCTTCAATAAAGGAGCTAAAAAAAAAAAAAAGAATGGAAGAAAGACAGCCTCTTTAGTAAATAGTGCTGGAAAAATTGGTTGAACACATGTAGAAAACTAAAGCTAGATCCTTATCTATCACCCTGAACCAGAATCAACTCCAAATGAATCAAAGGCCTCACAGTAAAAGCAGACACACTGAAAACATTACAGGAAGAAATAATATAGGAGAAACTCTAGAGCTCCTTGGCACAGCCCAAAACTTTCTTAATAAAGACCCAGAAACACAACAAATCAAAGAAAGGTTAGACAAATGGGATTACATGAAACTGCAGAGCTTCTGTATGGTAAAGGACATAGCTAACAAGATCAATAGAAAGTCCATGGATTGGGAGAAGATCTTCACTAGCCATACAACAGACAAGGGCCTCATATCCAAAATATACTTAGAACTAAAAAAAATAACTCCTCCAACAACAAATCCTCAAAGAAACAACTGCCCAATTAATAAGTGGGTTAAAGACTTAGAGACTTCTCTGAAGAGGAAATAAGAATGGCCAATAGACACATGAAGAAATGCTCAAATTCTCTAGTCATAAAGGAAATGCAAATCAAAACAACATTGAGATTCCATCTCACCCCAGTTAGAATGGTTATAATCAAGAAACTTAATAACAATAGATGCTAAAGGGGATATGGCCAAAAGGGAACCCTACTGCATTGTTGGTGGGAGTGTAACCTTGTTCAACCACTTTGGAAAGTAGTAAGGTGATTCCTCAAAAGACTACACGTAAGGGAGGATTGGGTGGGGGTGGGTGGGTTGGGGAGGCTGGGAAGGGATAGGAAGGAGAAACAAAGGAGGAGGCTACAATGCTTGATAAGAAAGGTACTCATTATCTTGCCCATCTAATTGTAACCCCTCTGTACAGTATTTTCACAATAATAAATAAATAAAAATTTTAAAAAAAGACTACACATAAAGCTCCCCTATGACTCAGAAATCCCACCTTTAGGCATTTATCCAAAGGATCATAAGTGAGGCCATACTAAAGCTACCATCACAATTATGTTTATGGCAGCATTATTCACCATAGCTAAGATATGGAACCAACCCAGATGCCCCTCAGTAGATGAATGGATCAAGAAAATATGGTGTGTGTGTGTGTGTGTGTGTGTGTGTGTGTGTGTGTGTGTGTGTGTGTGTGTGTGTGTGTGTGTGTGTGTGTGTATATATATATATATATACACATAATAGAATCAGAAAGAATGACACTGCACATTTGTTAGAAAATGGAAAGACTTGGAAAAAATTATATTAAGTGAAGTAAAGAAACATAGGTCCCATGGTTTCCCTTATATGCAATAACTAGTATATGTCTAGGACAAGCAGAAGAGGTCAAAAGCTATGTACATCTGACCATATAACCTGATGCTAAGCAAAATGAACTCCAAGATAGGGACACAAGAGGTTGCTGTTGTTTTTAATGTACTTATAATGTACTGTTTGATTTTTTTTGTTTCTTCTGTATGTTCTTCCCCTATGGTATAACCCCTGTTTTAACTGTATTTGATTTTGGTGTCCTGCATCTTGTATATACATTTTTCTAATTTGGTAGGGGAAGGGAAATAACAAAATGTTTAAATAAGGACACAGGCTGACTCATTATAACAATGACAAGACAAAGTACAAGACACTATGTTAAAAATGAACTTTACAACTTCAGGGGGAGGAGAGAGGGAGAAGTTGGGGAGGTGGGGAGAGAAGGGATGGTAGGAGGAAAAAGCGGAGGGGGTAACAATGCTCCATAGGAAGTGTACTCATTACCTTACTCGTGTAACTGTAACCAATTTTTACAGTATCTTTACAATAAAATATATATGTATAAAAAGAAAATTTGGTGTATATATACACAATAGAATTCTACTCATCCCTCAAAAAGAATGACATTGCCCCATTCATAAGGAAATGGAAAGACTTGGAAAAAATTATATTAAGTGAAGTAAGGTTGACCTGAAGAAATGTAGGTTGCATGTTTTCCCTCATTTGTAATAATTAGAATGTGCCTATAAATCTATAAGGGACAAAAAAAATTACACTTGGACATGATTCATTAAACAAGACTCTAAATATTCACACAGCGCAACCAGAGGAGGGTAATCTTAGGAGAGGATCACAAGGGCTCAGTAGCTATGTGCAGATGATCATACAAAATGATGTTTATCAAAATGAACTCCAAGAAATGTTAATAATGAAGTTTTTATTTTACTATTTGCAGGGGTTTTTTTTTTCAGTTTTCCCCCCCTTTGTCACTGTTTTGATTTCTGTTCCTTTTGTCTTGTAAGTTTTTCTGATTTGGGGAGAAGAAAGGGAAGCACAGAAACAGTGGGACAAAGGGCAAACCAATTCAGCTGTGATACTCACTAGACATTATTTGGAAATAAACTATACAACTTGGTGAGGAGGGAGGAGGGAGGGAAAAAACTCGGAGAAAATGAGGGAGGGGAGTAACACTGCTAAAAAGAGAGAGAGAGAGAGAGAGAGATCCTTCAAGATCTGGTCTAAGGAACAATGAGATGTTTACAGCACTATAGAGCCAAGGAAAATCCCCCACATCTGAGACCTACCTCACTGAAGTAGATCCAGGCTTTCAGGCAAGGCCAAAGGCACTGAGATGAACAAAGAAAAACTTGCTCATACTGGTCCCAACTGAGAGACTAGAAGGAAATCAAGTCAAGGGGCAAGCAGACTGTGAGATAAGTATGATGAAAGCAGTAAAGATTAAGTGCCACTATTTCATTATTTTATTTCCTAAGGAACTAGCGAATGTGATTATACACTTCTGGCTTTGCAAGGTACAAGTAAACCTCCTAATAAGATGTCCTGGTTGCTGACAGGAAGGCCAGCAACCAAGGAAAGAGGATTTATTAAGTATAAGCTAACCAGAGTCTGGTAAGCAAGTAATGGTATATACCTTGCTGTCTCTTATCCAAACTCCTGTCATTTTCTCTGCTTCCAGAGCCTTCTTGGCCCCCATGTATCCTGTGAGGCAGGATTAAATTGTTCTCAATTATCAGTCCTCTGATTCTCCTAGGTTTAATCTCTTCTGGAGGAGGCAATCAGGTCAGGATACACTAGTTCACTGGACAGGGCAGTCCTTCACAGCTACTGGGTGAATGAAAATAGAGCTAATCGCATTCCATGTTGTCATTCAGTGCCTTCTCCTGCTGCTCTCTGAGCAAGAATCCATTACAGGCCCTGAAGTACCATTTTATTCTATCACTTAATAATCAAAGGATAACTTATTGCCTAACAAGGCGAAGATTCCAATTCTGTTCTGAGCTTAGCATCACCTCCTATCAGGAGCATATTTAAAGTAACGAGAAATGCAGTGATAGCCTAAGTACCCTGTCACATTAGAGAATATTGAGAAGATGAATTCTGCGTAGACAATTCTAGATCCATTCTAAAGATGCTTTCAACCCTTCAAAATAAGATATCCTTAAACAAGTGCTTAGAGAGGGAGGGAGAGAGGGAAGGAAGGGGGAGGGAAGGAAGGTAGGTGATAAGGAAAGAGGGTGAGTTGGATCAATGTATACGATATGCATAGATGGAGATATCAAAATGAAACCACCTTATACAACTAGATGTTAATAAAAATGTACAAAAATTGATGCTAATTTAATTTTTAAAAGTAGAAAAATAAAGCAATGGTAATTATAATTATCACATCATCCATTTTCCCATTCCCAAAGCAATTAATTACATTTCAGATTCTTTAGAATCCATGATAAATTTCAATTTATAAATTTCAAATAAATATATAAATTTGTGAATTTCCATTTACATCCATTTTAAAAAAAGGATTGTCAAGAAGATTGTAAAAGTAGAATCTAAAAGGTATGCCAGAAAAAGTGATTTTCCTGTAAAGTTTTGGTATAATTTGGATGGTAATCACAAAATATGTCACATCCCCTTGAAAAAGCACACCCAGTCTCACAACAACACAGGACAACTGAACTGGAAATGAACAAATGATTTCCCAGCCCTTGCTTGGCCACTTCCACAGAAATGACATTCCCTTTTCATTAGCCTCTCAGTCGTCCTTCATCTAAAATGAAGTTTACCTCAGCATCCCTTTCTCTCTACCCTTGAGTTATATGTACTTCTGCTCATCAAGCAGAGCAAGGTAACTGTTCCCCCAGACTTGTTTTTTTTTGACCCCTGAAATGAGATTTGCTTAGGAACCCCCTCGTCATCCTTGTCCCTCCATTCTGGGTCTACTCTAATTCATTCATGCTGCTTCCCGAAACAGTATCTACAATTCAGCTTGTACACCAACTGGTTTGGACAACTACGTGGAACACATGGAAGAGGTAGAATTTCTACCAAAAAAAATAGATATAATTACATTCATTAGATATAGCTCTTAAATTAGGCTTGTCAATCAGAATGACCTATCCTCCAATGTATTCAAATTTTGAAGGACTCTTTTTTAATTCAAGAGTCCAAATTATCCTGAGTTGTAAAAGTCAAAACCAAACAAAACTAAGGAATGCAGATATTAAAAGTCAAACATGATCAAGCATCATTCTTACTCAATTTTAAATGACTAAAACACATCCTGGAAAAAAATCTCCTAACTGGATAAATTAATTTTCTTTTAAGAATTTTCGTACCTGAAGATAAATTAAAGATAAGGGCCAGCCTTGTGATTGGAACTGATGTGAAACAAAACCCTAAATGCATTTGCAAAATAATCTGCCAGAGGATTTTTCAGAATTGTTTCTTTAAAACTCTTATCCTGGTGGACTGAGTGGCTCATGCTATAATCCTAGCTTCTCAGGAGGTTAAGATCAGACAGATTGCAGTTGTAGACCAGCCTGTGTTATCTCAACCAACATAAAAGTTAGGCATAGTGGCCTATACCTATGTCATCCTCACTATATGGGCAGCATAATAATAGGATTGCTACCCAGGTTACCCAGGTAAGAAAGCTATTAAACAGTGAAATGGATGGACCTAGAACAAATCAAGGAGAAAGAACAAAGTGAGGTAAGCCAAGCTCAGAGAAACAAAGGTACATGTTTTCTCTTATATGCAGAAGCTAGACTTAAAATACATGGGGACGGGGCTGGGAAGGTGGCTCAGTGGTAGAGCACTTGTCTTGCATGCATGAGGCCCTGGGTTCAATTCCTCAGCACCACATAAGCAAAAAAGAAAAAAGCCAGAAGTGGTGCTGTGGCTCAAGTGGTAGAGTGCTAGCCTTGAGCTGAAGAGCTGAGGGACAGTGCCCAGGCCCAGAGTTCAGGCCCCATGACCGGACTCCAAAAAAAATACATGGGGACATGGTAAATTATACAGGACTCGAGGCATTCACACACAGTGAGACCAAAAGAGAATATTTTAGGAGAGGAACACAAAGGCTCAGTACCTATATGCATTTCATCATATAAAATAATATTTATCGAAATGAATTCCAGGAAATGGAAATTAGAGGGTGTTTTTTCTTTGTTGCTGATTTTTTGGTTTTCTTTTCTCTTTGTCTTACTTGCCCATTTATCTGTCTTTGGGAGGGGAAGGAGGCACAGAAATGGAGGGACAAAGGGAGAATAAATGCAGCAGTGGTACTCACTAGACACTACATGGAAAATTAACTATACAACTTTGTGGATGGAGATGGGAGGGAAAAACTGAGAGGGAGCAACAGAAGGTGTGATATTGTCCAAAAAAAAGAAATGTACTCTTTATCTGACTTATATAACTGCCACCTAGTTGTATCCCACTATATAATAATAAAAAAAAGTAAATAAGAAAGAAAGAAAAAATGGTTAGCAGTGTGGCTCAAGTGGTTGAATGCCTTCCTAATAAACAAAGGACCTTAAGTGCAAATCCTAGCCCTGCAACTGTAAATGTAGAAGGTAGAAAGACAGAGGAGAGGGGTAAAAGAGCACCCACACTGCAGGAGAGGGGGCAGGGGAAGAGCTGAGTCCTCATGCAACCTCAAGTTGACTAGAGTTTGGTCCTGGAGCCCCTGCATTGATCTGGCAAGTGGCCCTGATAAGAAATGAGCAATTCACATTTCTCTCACACGATAGACACCACCGTTGTAATGAAACAAAAGACAATTCACTCTTGAGAAGTTGGGTGTGTTGGTTTCACACCTTCTCATTTAGGCCTTCTTTGCTTGGCCATCAACTGGCACTGATTGGAAAAGAAAAACTCACAGAGATTTCAATTACTGTTAATGTTGCCTGAGTGTTTTCACTGTCGCAGTCTAGGGCTTCAACTTTTTAATAAGTTTCCCGTAATTATTACAAGTTTTTGGTTTAATTCCAGCTGAGGATTTAATGGGACTCATTCTGACAAGATATAGGATATTGTCCCAATAGATGCTCATTTGGAAATGGGCCACTTGCAATTTTGAGTGTGCAGAGCTGTGCAAGATTAAAAGTCCTGGCAGTATAATTTCTACCTTGTGTCCCAGGCTCTGTGGATTTGTAGCTCATCCAGGCTGTCCATCTGGGGAGCAAACAGCATGGACTCCTTGATGAGAAACTCTGGCCAACCAACCAGCTGTGAAAAAAATAGATTACTCTTGTCATTTTTTTTTCCTGTGAGGTAATTTGTGGGGAGTGAAAAATATAATTTCTTAGAAGGTGTGCAGTTAAAAAAGCAACTCCTAGTAGTGTGTACTGATTTCTATTTAAAACTCTCCTACACTTTTATTTGGTAAATTTAATTTTTCAACAATACTCTGGCTGGCTGGGATTGTATTTCCTGATTCTAAGGAAATGGAAAGGTTGGTTGCTGGGCTTTGTGTGCCAAACAAGCACAGGATGGGGTGGGAGGAGAAAGAATACACTAGAAGGGCTCAGCTGGCAAGCTGAGCTGAGTACAAAGAGGTGCACTGGTGCTTTCCCTCCAGGTAAAGAAGGTATTAGGAAGGAATTAAGTAACTGTTGGGAAAAGAGATTTTTTTTTTCCCTCCCTCCCTAGCTCAGGAAGAGATTTTTTTTAAAAAAACAAAAGAAAAGCATCTTTTTCAAAGCTCTGCCATACAACTTTAGCCTCGTGAGATTTCAGAAGGTCACACTAGCTAGCTAATCAGGGTAATTCTAGATCGATTGGGATACAACACGGAGAGGGGGATTGTTAAGTAAGGGCCTAAATTGTGATATAACAGCCAGCATCCCTAGATATAATGTGCTCACTCTGCTGTGTGTGCAGCAAGCCAAAGGGGATGGAAAGAACATGCCAAGCAAAACCAAACCATTTCGTTTGGATCCAGTGGAGAGTTAATGATATCATTTGAAATTAAAGAATTTGTTATAATACTTCTGCGCAGTGAGATACCAAATATTGAGACATCAATTCGTGCTGCACAATAACTTTCTGCCTGGAACCAAGTATTACAGTGCTGTCTTTGGCCTAATCCATAACTAATTTTCTAAAAGACTAGCTTCCAACATACATGATCTTTAAAAAAAAAAAAAAAAGAAATACACCATCACATATTTTTTTGACATTTGGCTGTAATTAATTACACATTAACATATAAGTATGTGAGTGCATATATGTGTGCATGTGCAAATACAGTATATACCAAAAACAAAGGACTTATATCCAGTCTGTACAAAGATGTCTAAAAATCAAATGAATTCTTTTCATTCTGAGCTAGGCACAATGGATTATGTGTCTAGTCCTAGCTCTTCAGGGGTGGAGGGTGGAAGGTTGGAAGGTAAAACATTGCAGCCAAAGGCAGACTGAGCAAAAGTTAGCAGGACCACATTTCAACTATTAAATCTGAAATATAGGTATATATCTGTAATCCCAGCTGCTGGGAACAAATTGATAGACAAACATTATTGTTGGTCTTAGTAACCTCATGTTAAGCAAAATGAAGCCAGACTCTCAAGGGTATTTTAAGATTCCATGTGTGTGTCAAAACTCAAAAAGATTAATCTCATTGTGTACAGATATACACCTCAATAAATGTGGTAAAACTTTTTCAAAAAAATTTTTTTATTCTTTTTATTTTTATTTTTTATTGTGAAAATACCATACAGAGCGGTAACAGTTACATGGGCAAGATAATGAGTACATTTCTTATCAAGCATTGTTGCCTCCTCCTTTGTTTCCCCTTCCCATCCCTTCCCCCCACTACCCGTGGCCACCAAAGTTGTATAGTTCGTTTTTCAACATAAGGACTTGTACATCTCATTGTTGCAATAGGTCCACCTACATCCTTAAATGATTTGTTTTTACCTTTCCCCTCCACAAATTATGAACGATTGTTTGGCAGACCTAGTAACATATCTAATTTCACCACCAACCCAGCAGGTAAGAGAATCACAAGTTTGAGTCCAGCCTAGACAGCTGGTTTTAAATGACAAAACAACAACAGAAATCACAGTGCCTTTTCAATTAGCTTCAAGTAAGTCTTTTAAATGATTGTCTAGTTTCTCAAAGACCTCATTGTCATTCTTTTACTCCCTGTTCTACTAAACTGACCCCATCAGCCCTATAAATAACATTGAACCTGCCAGACACATTGCCTGAAGACATAGGCATGTACCATTCTCCAATTATCTCCCAACTATCTACTTGGCTCCCTCAATCTTCCTCCATTCTTTTCTCCAGTCATTTTCTCAGTGGCATCCATTCCATTTACCATACATAAAATGATCCAAATGATCACAAACAAGGCCACACTAAAGCTACCAGCAAGTAGGGTGCCGGTGGCTCAGGCCTGTAACCCTAGCTACTCAGGAGGCTGAGATCTGAGGATTGCAGTTCAAAGCCAGTCCGGGCAAGAAAGTCCGTGAGACTCTTATCTCCAATAAACCACTAGAAAACCAGAAGTGGTGCTGTGACTCAAGCGGTAGAGCACTTGCCTTGAGCTGAAGAGCTCAGGGACAGAGTCCAAGCCCAGAGTTCAAGCCCCATGACCGACCAAATAAATAAATAAATAAAGCTACCAGTACAACTACATTCATTGTAGCATTATTGACCATAGCTAAGATATGGAACCAACCTGGATTCCCCCAGTAGATCAAGAAAATAAGGCATATATGCACAATGGAATTCTATGCTTCCTTCAGAAAGAATGACATCACCTCACTCATAAGGAAATGGAAAAATTTGGAAAAATTTATTTTAAGCTGGGCACTGTTGACTCACACCTGTAATCCTAGCTGAGATCTGAGGATCCTGGTTCAAAGCCAGCCCAGGCAGGAAAGTCCATGAGACTCTTATCTCTAATAAATGACCAGAAAACCAGAAGTGGTACTATGGCTCAAGTGGTAGACTGCTAGCCTTGACCTGAAGAGCTCAGGGACAGTGTCCTGGCCCAGAGTTCAAGCCTTACAACCAACAAAAGCAAGCAAGCAAACAAACAAAAAATCAAATTAAGTGAAGTAAGCCAGACTCAAAGAAACATAGGCTCCATGGATTCCCTCATTTGTACTAATTAGTATATGTCTAGGATAGTCCTAACAAAGGATCACAATAGCTCAATAGCTACATACAAATGACCATCTAAAATGATGCTACTTGAAATGAACTCCAAGATATGGAAACAAAAGTTTTGTTGTTGATGTTGACATTGTTATTTTTAATGTACTGTATCAAGTTCTTTCTCCCCCTGCCCCATTTTGGTATATCCCTGGTAGTCACTGTTTTTATTTTGGTAGCCTGTGTCTTATATATACATTCATCTGATTTGGGGAAGGGAAGGGGAATGCAACAGTGATACTCACAAGACACTAGGTTGGAAATGAACTTTACAACTTTGGCAGTGTGCGGGGAGGGACAGTGGGAGAAAAACTAGAGTGTAGGTAATAATGTTTGACAAGAAATCTACTCATTACCTTACTTGTGTCATTGTAACCACTCTGCACATCACCTTTCAACAAAATAAAAAATTAAAAAATTGGAACCTTCTGACTGTAGTGTTTTGTGCAGCAAAACTATGAATTCAGTAATGTACAAAGAACCTAAAATATTTCCTCACAGTCCTAAAGACTGAAAAGTCTCATGTCAATGTACCAGCATCTGGCATGAGCCATCTTGATGTATCTCAACATGGTGGATAGATAGCATCATACAACAGAATGGGAAAGGTAACCAGAGAAATCCAAGGAGGCTGACTTCATCCTTTTATAAGGACTCCATACCCACCACAGTAGCATTCATCTATTCATGAGAGCAGAGCTCCCAAGATCTAAACATCTTTTAAAAAATGCTATTAACCAACCAGCTATTCAAGATCAAATTTCATAGGCAACACATTCAGTTAATTCCATAGCACTTCTCTAACATTACCTATAATGTGGCCCTGTTTTATTTTTCTGCATAAATTTTATCACCTTTTAATATACTCAACATTTTACTGGTTTATTATATTTAGTATCATTATCCCCCCAACTGCACTATAAATGTCGTGAATTTGGGATTCCATCTGCTTTGTTCATTGCTGAATCTCCAATATATTTGGCACATAAAATATGCCTGTTGAATAAATGAATAAATAAGTTCATGAAGGGAATGAAATCAACTATATAGTCATAATATTAACTATGACAGAACTTGGTTATTACATGAAAAAAGAGAGACTGTCATATTAGGGTATAAAACAAAACCAAAATACACTTACCCAACTACAATCAAGCACAGTTGAAAATTGCTTTGAATCTTACCAGTGAAAACAAACAAAAGAAAAGCAGCAACAGCAATATTAACATTAATAGATTAGATCTAAGACAGAGGATATTATGTAATTTTAACAGTACAATTAATGAAGCTCTAACAATAATTAAGAGCTGAATAGATCTAGTAGACAAAAATAAGTAGAGATATAGAAAAACTGGTACAAATAATTAACCTTATTATAAACTTGCTTCTCAATAAAAATAATGATTTGTTGGCCAAATTCTGCTTGAAAAGTTCCAAACTACCCTCTGCAAAATAAAAAATATTCTCCAAATCCCTTCTTGACAGGAAAAAAAAAAAACTCAAAAACTGAGTGTGGTGGCACTTGCCTATAATCCTGGCTGCAGTAGGAATTCTAAATAGAAGGACTATGGTTCAGGCCTAGACTATCTCAAGAATAACCAGAGAAAAAGGGACTAGATTCACTGCTCAAGTAATAGGGCACTGGCCTGAGTTCAACACCAATGCTATACAAAATGATAATAATTATTTCATGGAAATGGAAACTCCATGAACAGGGTCCATATCTATGTCATTTGCTGCTGTGAATATGTAAAGAACTTTTTTTAATTCACAAAGACAGACAAATATCCCAAAAGAAGAACTAGCAAAGAATCTAGAAAGACAGTTAATAAGGATGCAAATCACTACAAGCGTATAAAAATGATAATCCACCATGTAAAGAAAACATCATTTCTACTTATAACAAAGGCAAAATTTAAATAGTAATAATATCTATGGCTTTGGGGGATGACAAAAATAGATCAATTTCTACCTTTCTGATGAAAATAAAAATTGACATCCATTTTGGAACTAATCTAGCAAAATTTGCTAAAACTAAAGTGCATCGTATACTTTGACTAAGCAACTTGGTACCCTAACCAAAGCACAGTACACAAAAATGTACCTCAAGAATATATTTGTGAGATGTACAAGACACTATGTTGAAAATGAACTTTTCTACTTGGGGTGGGGAGGGAGAAGTTGGGGAGGTAGGGAGGGAAGGGCTGGTAGAGGAAAAACAAAGGAGGAGGTAACAATGCTTGATAAGAAATGTACTCATTACCTTACTCATGTAACTGTAACCCCTCTGTACAGTATTTTTACAATAGAAAATATATTAAAAAAAGAATATATTTGTAATGCACTGCTTCAGATAAAAAGTAGTCCCCTTCAATAACAGATTAAATAAACTACAATCAAGTCATACTAAGGATTATTTTATCTTCATTAAAAAGAATGAGAGAGAGCTAAGCCTATAAATTTAGAGGGTTATCAACAAATACTACTGTCAAATAAATCCTAAAATGATACAACACATGAAATATAGTGACAGAATCACATTTTTACCAGTAATCTTTACCAATAATCTAGAAACCATGTTTGGATGTGACCACAGAACTGTCCAACCTCCGAGAAGAGAGGATGTAGAGCAGGTAACTGTGAAGCCCCTGTATGGAAAAGGTTTCTGAAACTGGTGATAAAGGGAAGGTGAGAAACAGCAACAAAGCAAGAAAGGAAGATGCTACATGTAAAACTAACTAGCTAAATAAATAAATAAAAGCCTGGCCAGGCTTGGTAGCTCACAACTATAATCCCAGCTGCTGTGAAAGATAGCAGAACCTGGTGGGCAATGTAGGGGGAGGGGAAGGCTAGCCTGGGCTAACTGTTCAGAGACTCCATCTTAATAGAGTCTCCATCAATGGCTAAACATAGAGGTATTTACCTGTTATCTCAGTTAGGAGGGAAGCATTTTTAATGAGCTCAGTGCTATGCTCCTACCATCCCTAGGAACCTAAGGAAACACAAATAGGAGGATTGCAGCTCAAGCTGGCTGGCTGTTAAAAAAAAAATCACCAATGCCAATAGGGGTTGGGATGGAAATATGGCCTAGCAAACGCCAGCAATCCCTAGTACCAGTGCATTCCCCTCCAAAAAAGCCACAAGGTATAGTAGTATCTAATATTATGTGATTCCATCTGGACATATGTGGGGTTATGTGTGAGAGACAGAAAGAAAAAGAGAGGTGCTGTGGCTCAAAGTAGTAGAGCACTAGCCTTAAGTGAAAAAGCTCAGGGACAGTGCCCAGGACCTGAGTTCAATCTTCATCGTAGATAGGCAGGCAGGCAGGCAGGCAGGCAAGAAGGAAGGAAGGAAGGATGGAAGGAAGGAAGGAAGGAAGGAAGGAAGGAAGGAAGGAAGGAAGGAAGGAAGGAAGGAAGGAAGGAAGGAAGGAAGGAAGGAAGGAAGGGAGGAAGGAAGGAAGGAAAGGAAGGAAGGAAGGAAGGCAGGCTGGCAGGCAGGCAGGCAGGCAGGCAGGCAAGAAGGAAAGAAGGGAGGAAGAGAGGGAGGGAGGGAGGGAGGGAGAAAAGAGAGGGAGGGAGGGAGGATGGGAAGGAAGGAGCAAGGAAGCACAAGAGAAATAATTTACTACTTTCCAGTGAAACATAATTTGTTAACTTTTTAAATTATTTGACTCTTCTAAAATAAATTTCATAAAGCTATCAGAAGTTGAAAACACACATAAAATTCTTTGGAAATATTTCAAAACCTTTCAGATGCTTAAATTCACACCCAGAAAAGAAGAAATGCGCATTTTCAGAAATTTCCTTTTTTTTTTCCCAGCAGTACTGGGGTTTGAACTCAGAGCCTCATGATTGTGAGTCACAACTCTAGCCCTTCCAGAAACCTTCTCATAAGTAAAGGGAGGTTAGTAACTGATAAAAATTACAAACCATACACTATAAGTGACAAAGTTTTGGAAAGTCCATTTCTAGGACAATTTGTGATTATAAACTGCCGTGGTGATTACACACACACACACATTATTAACTACAGTTGGATTTTCATTTGAAAGAAATACACTTATGGATTAATTATTCCTGTGTCTATCCATAAAGTAGGGGATAGAAGGCAAATGCTTCCTTCACCCTACTGTACTCAGCATTGGCAAAATCCAGCTATAATATACCTAGTGGCACCTATGCCAATACCAAGAACTGCTGTCTTGACTAGCAGAAAAGACCTTGCCTCCTGCAATTGTTAAAATAAAATAATAAAACAATAAAATAAATAAGATGGAAACTAAAAAAAAAAAAAATAAAGCAAGAGTGCTAAAGAGATTGTAATGGATAATTGATTCAAATATTTGCAGTGACCTGAAGTGCTTACATGACTGACCTAGAAGAGATGGCTGACCCCAAAAGAAAGACTGGGGCATGGGGATAGGGGGAGGGAGAGGTGAGGAGGAGGGAGGGGGAGGGGTACTTCAGCTATTTTATTTGGCTGCAACCAGATAGGTATTAACCCTCTCACTGTGGTTACAGAACCCCCCAATAGGGACAGAAACAAGCATGAAAATAGTCATCAGAAACCACATCAAGATTCACAAATACCAGGAAATGGAAGCAGCTGTTTGTGTTTTCTTTTTGTCTTGTTTGTTTGTTTATACGTCTTTAAGAGGGTAAGGGAGGATACAGAAATGGAGGGACAAATGGTGGACAAAGGCAGCAGTGATACTCACTAGACACTATGTGGAAAATGAACTATACAACTTGTGGGTATGGATGGGAAGGGAAAATGGGGAGAGTGGGAGAGAACGACATTGCCCAAAAAGAAAAGTACTTTTTACCTGAGTTATGTAGCTGTAACCCCTCTGTACACCACCTTTGCAATAACAATAAGAAAAAATTTTAAAGATTCACAAATACATGGCCAACTGTCCCTTAGAAACTGAACATTGTTGAGTTGAAGTTGATTTTTAAATGTTAAATCCATAAACACATATGACCGTTTACATTTAATTTTTTTCCTTTAAATGTTAAAATTTGATATTTGTAATAAGGAGTGCCAGGAAGCTTCTTATTAAATGGCTTCAATGATTTCAATTTATACAGGATGAGCTACTTTTTTTGTCTTTCTCTTTTCTAATTATGAATGTAACATTCTCAGTGTTAGTAACTTAAACACCACAAAAGTGTCAAGAAGCAAAAAGAAATGTCCTAGAATCCTTCTACCTAGAGGTAACAATACTTTCTTGTGTATTTTAAACACAGGTAAGACTGTGACCAGCCATTTGTACATTATCCTGGTGGCTTATTTCCCTGTACTTATTTACTGATTTAAGAAAGAATGCTTTAAAATAGTTTCAGATCTTGGTAGTTAAAAATCTTGACAGTGTACACTTAAAAAAATTCTTGAATGAATTTTGAAATAATGTTAATAAAGGACTAGAAGTAAACTGCTAGAAGCTTACCATGCTTGAGAAATTGAGCATTAGATAAGTATATTTCCAGCTATTCAACTATGTCCAAAAAAAAATTTTATCTCCAAGGAAGTTTAAGGGGTGTAGGGGAGTGGTAGTCAAGTGTGTTCTGCTATTTTTTTGCATGGTCCATTTAGAATCATTCCTTAGCAATTAGCTCTGAGAGAAAGGCACTTGCTATTGTTGTAGATTGTTATGGATTATATAATACAGATTATACTTTATATGGCTTTCTTCTAAGAATAGTTAGAAAGGATAACATACACATATGTTCTCCTATGAAAATCTAGTAACCCAAGAGTAACGTTTTGGGGAGTCTAAATGACATGAAGAGGATGACTTTTCCTCTCCAGAGCCAGGGTATAATTAACCCCACAACAGTAACTTCAGACCAGGGAACCAGGAATTGGGAATGAGCCAGCTGAACTCCAGATGTTAAGGTTGGGAACATTCCAGTACTCTGCATCTGGAGGCTTCTATAACCAACATCCCATCTGTAACAAAAGTGATCAATTCCTCCCCTCAGAAGAGACAAAAATACCACAGCTTCCTTCTTTCCTGCTCACCTTTCTCTTCTGTGAACCTTATTTCATTCACTTGTATCAGAAAAGGAGAAACCAGAACCCAGGAAGTCAAGAATTGCAGCTACGATGCTAATCAAATTCAGGAGGAAAGGCAAATGACCAGGCTGAACACATTAAGTTGGTTAGAAAGCACATTGTTATTTTCTCTTTCCCCCACCCCACATCGCAAAGCAGCAACTAAAATACAACAGTGCACCCTTCTGGTTGAAATGCAGAACTAACATTCAGGTCAAAGCAGTCACAAGTCTCGCTCCTTTGGGACAATTCCTCCTGTAGGAAAAGTTTTGCAACTATGACTTCACTTGCAGTGTTTGTTGTCGCTGTTTTCAAATTAAAAATGCAAGATATTCTCAGATACATAAACTTATTTTCCACAGGGAACTTTTAAATGCAACGAAATGAAAAAGGTGGCAGAGACCTGTGATGATGCCATATTTACTAAACATGGGTATCTGGTGATTTTCTTGGGGTACTCTCCAGTGGGGAGAGCAGTGCACAAAGTAATTGTTGAATAAGTTAGTCAAGCGAGATTAACACTCACTGAAATGTTCACTCTCTGTAATATTTGGGGAAATGTATGGTATTTCGTCACAAGGATAATAGCTCAGGAAACTTCAATAGGAAGAACCTAAGAGCATGGTACAGCAGAAAAACCTGTGTGACAATACCTATCCTCTTCACTTGAATCTTGAACAAATGCACTAACACAGCACAGCATTTATGAGCTATGGAATCTGATCTATGCAGTGCTTATTGTTACTGTATAACCAATCAAGTCAGGACTATCATAAAGTACTATTTGAAAACTCTTACTGAAATGACTACTTGCAGAAACACCTTTGTGAAAGAAAGGGTCCAATTCACCTGCCCCCCTCTGCAATCTGCAGGCAGTAGAAGGCATGAAGGAAAATCACTGAGAATCTCCCCAAAGCAAAGAAAGCAGACTCAGTCATGGTACTCTTTTGGAAACAGATGAAAGTCGGCTGCCACCTACTTTCAAAAAATTGAAGGGCAATTATAGCACTGTTCCTTGAAGGGTAATTAATAACTCAAGCAATTTGCCACTGATAAAACAATAACAACAACTACAGCATCCTTCCTGCCTTGTAGGCTTGCTCATAAGAAACTATGGTATATTTCACAGCATCTCTTCAAATACTATGCTTTGAGGGTTATATAAAAATCCCACAAGTTGAAGTGTGGCTCAAGGAGTAGAATACCAACCCTGAGCAAGAGCTAAGAAAGAGTACAAGACACTGAGTTTAAGTCCCAGTACTGTTACTAAATAAATCAGTCACAAAACTACAATATTACAAAGTTATAAATATTTATGAAATGCTAATTATCACAATAATAATAATATTTTCACAAATCTGTAAACTCTCTATGGTTATCTCATTATCCATGGCCACCGTCAGTACTCTATCTTTGCGGGAATTGTTTTCTGTCTATTCACAATCTTTTAGAATTAGAAGGCCTAAGAAGCAGCATTTCAGTCAAGGAAAGCACCTTCTTGGTGGTTTGGCTACACTTTCAAATGTCACAGTGGTATAGTTCATTACATGGTTTGTTTGAGTCAAGGATTCATGTAACACACAAAACCTTCATAGCAAAACAGAATGACTCAGATTAGCAAAAATAAATGTTATTTGTGGGATATTCCTGCAAAAGGGTCTGTTATATTCCATTTCCTAAGTACACTAGTTGAGAATCATTGAAGTAACCACATAAAGAGACTTACTAGACAGGCTAGATCTTAAAAATAGTCTCGAAGAGTTATGGCTGCTGATTTTCCAAAATAGGTATGAACTTGAAACTCTTTGCAAACATCACCCAGCCATAGGAAATCAATAAAAGCAAGCAAGAAGGTCTCAAGCGTCTAAAAATCTGCACCAGAAGAACAAAAAAGGGTTTTATAAGACACATTTGGGATTCAATTTCCAGCCATAAGTCATCTTACCTATAAAGATTTTTTTCCTAGCAAGTTGTAGCCAAGCAAGTATTGGACCCTATAATGCAAGCACAAAAATGTATCTCCACACAATGGCAGGAAGTAAAGTGCACCTGACAAAAGATCCGGATGTGGTAGATATGTCAGCAGGAAGTAACCAGAGCAGAGGGAAGAATAGATCCTTCCTGAAGAAATCAAAACCCTTGGCTCCCTAGCTCATCAGGGTAGCAGAAGATGCAGATTTCAAAAGGAAAATGTAGTCAAAGGGAGAGAGAGCAAGAGTTAATGTTTATTGAAACTGAGATGAAACCGAGAACCAGGAAAAACCAAATGGCATCCCCCAATCTTGAGGCTGCGAACATCAGGATTCATGTATTATAAAACATCTATTGCAGAATCAACTGGACCCAAAGGGGAAAAAAAAATGGAGACGGTGTCCATAGCAAATTAAAGCTGAAAGAGCATCAAGAAATACCGGACCTAATCTAATTTGGGGAGGGGAGGGGTAATAACAAAATGCTGAAACAAGGACATGGGATGCCCCATTGCAACAATGATACTCACAAGACACTATTTTGGAAACGATCTTTACAACTTCAGCTGGGAGGGGGGAGAGCAGAATAACAAACAAAGGGGGGGGCGAACAATATTCCACCAGTAATGTCCTCATTTACCTTACTCATGCTCTGGTACAGCATCTTTACAATAAAATAAAATTAAAAAAAAAGAAATACCAGGCCTATTTTGTGGAATTTGAAAGCTGTGATCAGGATATTGTCCAAAAAGGGCCCTTGGAAGTGGCCATGGGAATAGCCATGACAGCTGCTGGTGATTTATCGAGAAGGTTGTACCAGGAAATACTTTTTAAAAGTTAACTTAGATGTCTGTCAGAAGTTAAATAGATGATACACTAAGCTAAGACTTTAAAGACAGCTATAATAGCCTTTTAAGACTTTTAATTAATACGATTTATCAAGATTTAATAATAGACATTTAAGCCTATTTTGGAGTATAGTATAAAGCTTAGTAGTATGGTGAGCAAGTACAGAACACCACCACAATCTTGAACAAGCTGCAAAAGCATGATGGCCAAATAAGTAGAGCCTACTATAAGCACAATAGTAAATGATGGCAAGGATGAACGATGTGATATGGTCTCCTCCCTTCAGGAACACAAAAAGTAGCAAATGCAGAGTGCTTGAATCCACACCAAACTTCTGTCAAGGGAATATTATCTCCATTCTAAGGAAACTGAGACTCAGAGAGTGTGTAAGCATCTTGCCAAGATGCACAGCTAGGAAATGTCTAAGTCATAATTCAAAACACCTGATATTCTTACTAGATCATATTTTTTAATAGATTATAATGTGTCCCATCTTCTAACAAGTAGCAACCAATAATAGTATACACTAAGTTAAGCACTGAGAAAAACAGATGTTGCAGCCTGCAAATGGAGGGCTCATGTGCCTCCTACGCATCAGCTGGAACTCATCAGAGAAGGCAGAGAGCAAGGACAGAAATAAAGCAGAAAAGCCCTAGGAGAGGAGGAGCTTCCTATGGAGGTGGGGGTGGGGCAGGATCACATGCAGTTATGAAGAGAACTGAGGACAGAGCTTGGAGAGCAGGGAGAAGAGGCCACTCCCGAGAACACAGGAGTGGGTTACACAGAAGCCAGGGAGATGAGCAGGAAAGCTGTAGCTCAACATAGTGGAAAAGGAGCACTGCACACTTCTGAGCGGAACAAGGAAAACTCCTCTAGCCCCATTCTACTTTCAGTCTTTCCTTGGTTATTTTCCTGGGGATGCTGTAACAAATGAATGCAAGCTTCATGAGTTAGAAGAACACAAACATGACCCGCTTAACAGTTCTGAAATCCTACCTGGGGCCTGCAGGACTAAAAGCAGGGTGTCCACTGATTGGGCTGTGTTCCTTTCTGGAGACTCTAGAGAAAAATTCTTTCTTTGCTTCTTCCAACCTATGGAGGCCACACACCCACATACTTCGGCTCCTGGCCCCACCCAGTGCCTTCTACTTCAAAAGCAGCCACATTGCACTTTCTGGCCCTCCATTTGGACTCAGGCATTTCTCTGGCTGTAGCAGGAAGAGCTTTCTGCTTTGAATCATTCCTGTGATTAGATTGGGCCCACCTGAATACAGCAGGATAATTGCTCCTGTGATTAAAGTACTTGAAGTTAATCACATCACAGCGAAGGCTGTTGCCTTGTAAAGAAACAGTCACAAGTTCCAGTGATAAGAATGGACTTCATTATTTTGCCAACCATATTCTTGAATATCCCTGCCTACTCCTGCATTTCTAGCCTCCATAGCTTTGGGCACCATCCTCACCTTCTCCCTGATTAATCCTCTGTTCTAAAACCTTATTGTCCAGACTCACCCACTATCCACAGCTTAGCTTTCCATTCCTCTGAGGGTAACACTCTTTTAGCAGCCTAGTCAAGGAACACCAGCTGTGACAGGGGAGGGCAAGGCAGAGGGACAGGAACCACTGGGTGAGGGCTGGGTGATGGACCAGAGCTGAGTGCTGGGGACAGAGAGCCATACTGGGCAGGGAGAAGTTAGCCATTTCTGGGCCTCAATTGCCTCATGTACTAAATGGAAATAAAGCTATCAACTTCCTGGATTATTGTGGCTCTTAATGATACAGAGGTAATTCAACACATGGCGAACTCTCATTACTTTGTAAGTAAGTACTCAATAAATGTTCTCTTTTCCTGGTAAAAAGAAAAAAAAATAAGACAAAGAATGATAGGGATTGGTGCAGCTCATCAGAGGAAGACACAGGAATTGAACTCAAGGCTTCATTTATAATAATTGGCCTTTCCCCATGAGTTAAAAAGGCCATATTGATTCTTCTTATGATGTGTGGCTAGCGAAAAAAGAATGTCATTAGCAATGAGTTAACTGGAAAAAAAATTACAATCTAGAAAGACAGAGCCTAAACGGAGGTGATAAGTGCACAATGGAAGTTTATAAATGTGTATAAGATCACTAAAAATCAAATGTTAGAAACTTAATGAATTAGTCATTTGTTCATTCAAAAATACTTGAAGTCAGATGTTCTAAACACTAAAATATATCCTGCTTTCCTAATACTCGAATTCAAGTAGAGAGACAGACTTTCTCTCCCCTAAGATTTTTTTGGGGGGTGGTTCTTAATATATGAAAACTATTTGCAGCTGTAAATTCTATTTTCTTCTGGTAAGTTTTTTTTATATTAGAGCAGGAAGAAGCCTAAGAAATATTATTAAAATATAAACTATATAAAGAGGAATTTTTAATGATTAGCTACTATTACAAATATGTGTGACCAAGGGCAAGTGGTTCATGACCATAATCCTAGCTACTCAGAAGGCTGAAATCCAGAGCATCAAAGTTTGAAGCCAGCCCAGCAGAAAAGTCCACCAGACTACATTTCTAAAATAACCTATACAAAGCCAGGTTGGAGATATGGTTCAAATGGTAGAGCACAAGGCAAACAAGACTAGGGTCCTGAGTTAAAATGATACCTGAGTTATTGAGTTTTGGTATCAGCAAATTTTTGGATGGAATGGATGATAGGGGGGAAAGAAAGGAGGAGGTAACAATGCTAGATAGGAAATGTACTCATTGCCTTACTCATGTAACTGTAACCCCTCTGTACAGTATTTTTACAATAAAAATATATACAAAAAAGTATTCATTGAGGGACTGGGAATGTGGCTCAATGGTAGAGTGCTTGCCTAGCATGCATGAAGCCCTGGGTTCCATTCCTCAGTACCACATACATAGAAAAAGCTGGAAAAAGCTGATGTGGCTCAAGTGGTAGAGCACTCACCTTGAGCAAAAGAAGCTCAGATACAGTACCTAGGCCCTGAGTTCAAGCCCCAGGACTGGAAAAATAGGTATTCATTGATAGAAAAATAATGCACCAACTTTTATACACTCACAGCATTCTAAAGGGTTTGAAAATAATTCATATGCACAAAAATATAAGAAGCAAAACAGAGAAAGAAAAATAGAGAAGAGGGAAGAAGGATGAAAAACAAGAAGGCAGTAAGGAGAGGGGAGGGAGGGAAGACAGGAAGGCAGAAAGGGAGGGAGGGAAGGCAGGAAGGGAGGGAGGGAAGGCAGGCAGGCAGGCAGGCAGGCAGGCAGGCAGGAAGGAAGGAAGGAAGGAAGGAAGGAAGGAAGGAAGGAAGGAAGGAAGGAGTTAAACAATAGTAGAAAACAATTTGAATCCAAACCATGTAAGGTGGGGAGAGGTTTATTTATTTTTGATTTATAGGTTTGTTGGTTTGTTTGATGTTTTATTTTGCTTTCAGAAAGGTGAAGGAAATTTGTCTTTTAGTATTTAACAACCAAAGCAGAAAAGAAATATAGCTGCTAACAAAAAGCATAGGGTTATAAAATTTTTAAAAAACAGATATATGCCTGAAAAAGAGCACATGTCCAAATGTTTCTGAGACCTAAGAGAAATCTTTCTCACAGATTGTCTGGCTAGCAGTGACACCACACCTTCATCAACATTGACAGTTGAGCTGGCCAGAGCCATGACTGGTTTGGGGAGGGAGTTGCTGATTTCAGACACTGTGGTATAAATACTCCAACTATGGCCAATTCCAATCTTCCAATATAACTTATCTCACATAGTGTAATTCTTTAGAAAGACAAAGTCAAAACTTAACAAAATCAGCACCAGGAAATGGATACCTTCAAGGAAGAGTGTGGGACTGAGAGGAGAGGGGTAGATGAATGAAGAGGGGAAGAAGGTAGAATATAGTCCATAATTCATTGTATTTACTACAATATTAAGAAAAGTAAGAAAAGGAGGGGTCGGAGGGAGCTGTGAAAATGTTGAAAGGGGTGACATTGATCAAGATACATGTTATCTATAAACCGCTTTGTTAAATAGCAACTCCTTTGTACAACTATTTAAAGATAATTAAGAAAAATAAACTTGGAGTTAAAAAGAAAAGTGTTTGGTACCACCCTATAGAGTATTCCTTTCCTTCTTATTGATTCATAACTATAAACAACCTCAAGAGAATAGGTATTGTAAAATAGAAACAAACAGAAAGAGGTGACAATTAAGTATTTAGTACCTTTCTTACTGGTTCTTTAGTGTACTGTTGTCTTTTAAAGTAACTCATATAGTTCTAACTCATATAGTTCTGGCTGTGTTTAGCAATCAGTTTGCACAGAACTAAACATTCCTAGACTACATAGTAAATTTCATGCTCTTTTAACATTTATCAAAGTTGGCTTATGGACCAACACCAAAGAGCAATTCAGTAAGAATGATGAAGTAAGTCTTGCAGGACCAGCACTCTACCGCTTGAGCCATAGCACCACTTCCAGTTTTCTAGCTAATTCGAGATAAGAGTCTCATGGACTTTCCTGCCCAGGCTGGCCTTGAACCATGATCCTCAGATCTCAGCCTCCTTTGTAGCTAGGATTACAGGCGTGAGCCACTGGCGCCAGGCCATAAGATCATTTTAATCCACTGGAGCCGAGCCATAAAATCATTTTAATCTGGTATCTTCAATCCATTGAATGCCTACAAGGGAATAGCAGAGAAAGGGGTGGTATTCCAGCCAACCCTCCAATACACATACCTCATAGCTGTGCCAAATGCCACACACAGTGAGCAACATCAGTCACACAAGTGTGTTTTCCTCTGCTAGTATTTGAGGCAAAACACTGAAGCTTTTGAACTTGATAAATGGATAGGGCTAAAATTCTTTGAGCATTTATAAATATGAGTGTAGTGAAAGAGTTGAGTTTGGTAAAGGCAAAGAGAAATTTGTGAGTATGTCCTCTGCCGCCAGGAACATAGAAGATAAACCTTCTAATCAACCGAATGCAGTGAGCCAGTGTTATGTTTTTGTGAAAGTCAAGGAACTTTCTAGAATAGTTATCTGACAAGACCATCTCGCCTGTACAAAGAGGCCAGCCAAGTTAATGTGTCTGATCACAGAAGCTCTCAGTGCTGGACACTTACTATAGCTTAAATGTCTCTCTGGGACAAAAAACATTAAAATGTTTAAATCATACATTTGAACAAAGCAATCTCAGGATAAATTAATTCTGCTATCGCAGTCTCATTGATTTTATATGTTCCTTTACTTTCAAAAGACAATCAAAACAATTAGCCCTAGTGGATTTTGACATTTGCTGTCCCTTAGAGTACTATCAACTTTAATTAGATTCCAGAAATGAAATAACAATATCTTATCAGCAGGAAGACATTTTGAGGGTGGAAAAGTCAATATCAGACACAATTAAAGAAATAGCAAAAGCCAAATTTATGAAACAGATAAATTACGAGGACATAATTTACATTTCCAGAATCATTCTGACTTCACACAGCAATCACTGCAGGGATCCTTGAATTGCAGATTGTGCATATAGCAAAACAGCACTTTTGTGCATTTGAAATATTAACTAATTTTTTAAAAACCCCAATTGTAGGAAATACAGATGGCATTAATCTAAGCACACTGAAACGAACAAAGCTTATCTCTTTCACATACAATCTTTATAATCGCAAGCCAAGTTACTTCCTTTCTGCCTCTCTGTCTGCCCAGAATAGCACTCAGAACTCGAGTTAAATGTATTCTGTGAGTGAAATCATTTTGTGTATGTTAAAGTCCTTTTCAAGTGGTACTGGGAGGAGCAAAGGGCTTTAGCATGTAGTTATTACCTCTTGTCTACCAGCTATGTCCACATACACTATTTGAATTTCTTTTCATTACATTAATACTAGAGTTTTTCATTACTAAACAAGGAGATGGTGGCTCCAAGAAGACCTTGCTCCAAATCACACAATCAGTGACAGTGATAGAAGGGTAAGCCTGGTCTGGCTGCCTCCAAACTCTTCCATTGATTCCATTACACTACACAGGTCCAATCAAGTACATGTCCTGTCAAGCAACTTAATGGATCTCTCTGTAATGTGGCTTCCTTATCTTAAAATTAAGGTGATCAAATGTCTCACTGTAGAGGGTAACTGTGAGAACTGACTGTACTGACCAACTTTCCTATGCATGGGGATCCTTACAACTTTTTGAGAACAGACAGGCACTGGTGGCTCATGCTTGCAATCCTAGCTATTCAGGAGGCTGAGATCTGAGGATTGCGGTTCAAAGTCAGCCTGGGCAGGAAAGTTTATGAGACCTTTATCTCCAATTAATCACCAAAAATACTGGAGGTAGAGCTGTGACTCATGTGGTTGAATGCTAGCCTTCAGCAAAAACCTCAGGGACAGTGCTCAGTCCCTGAGTTCAAGGCACAGGACTGGCACAAAAAAAATTTTTTTTGAGTCCAAACAAAATGTAGCACATTTCTTGGTACTAATGAAATTTAAATATTCATAACTAGAAAAAAATGATCCTACTAAGCAAAATATACAATGTCCAATTATTACTTTACTTTGTATACCTGGTAAAAGTATCAGTATCAATATCTTATGGAAAACTGGGTTCTGATCTTACTTCTGTTTGAAGCAAAAGCTCTGCATGATTCTATTTCCTTATTATCAAAGAGATAAAAATATGGAAAAAGTGTAAAGAAAGAAAGAAAAGAAAAAGAAAATTATATATACTTCATGTAACTCTTAGTAGTATTGGCTTTTTCCTTCCTAAAATGACAGACTAGCTTACTTGAAATAAACCGTACTACAATAAACCCCAAGAAAGGCTAGAAAATTATATCAAATAAACATCTGTTTGAAGACATCAGAGAGCTACCAAGACAGTGAAGTTGGAATGGCCAAAAATTTAGAGGTAAGTATGAAATCTTAGTTGGCTTTTGGTGCTTTTTCCTTTCAGGCAATTGCCTATTTTCAAGGAACAGCTGAGATGTAGAAAAGACTAAGCTGGAAGTCTATAGAGCGGAACCAAGCTGGTCCTATCTTACAAGGGTGAGGTAGAAGATTGGGGTTGAGGGTTGGAATCCATCCAGAAGAGGGAATCCAGGTAATGACTGTGGGTATGGAGTTGGTATCCTTCAAATGACATAATTGAGGAGCACAACCCTCACAGAAACATAAGCCTGGATTTTAATCCACTCAACCTATGAATGAAGGCCGTGTGCTCCTATGTTGTCTATCTGAATGAAACAAATAGAAATCAGCTTTGAAACAAAATATACTTCAGAGTCAAGTATCTCTATGATTTCATATAAAATGACTGACTCCTTCCAACTTGTAGAAACAGATCCATAGAAATTACAGATTTTAAATTTCTTGTCTTGGGCAACTAAATATTTTAGTTAAGAAAAATTAATGACAAAATAGAGTCTGACATGAAAAGCATGAAGAGGAAATCAAGTGAAATTATAGAATTTTTAAAAATCCAATAACAGAAATTAAGGATTCAATAAATAGATTAAAGGGAAATTTAACCAAGATCTAAAAACAAAATCAATGAAATGGAAGATAAATCCAAACAAAATATCTTTCTATAAAACAGAAGAGAAATATGAAAAAGAGCCACGTGGCACACGGAGAAAGGTCTGAAATGTGGAACTGTAAATTCCAAAGGTGCGGAGAGAATAAGGTAAAAACAAAATCAAAAGATTATAATATGTTTATAATAATTTAAAATGTTCACTCAATTTTTTCTGTTTCAGGATAAATACAAAAAGGAAATAGGAAACTAATTGCATCTAGCATGGAATTTATGATCCTCCTGCCTCAGCTTCCCCAATGCTGGGATTACAGGCATGCACCACTATGCCCAGCTTACCCTTCTTAATTTGTTTGTCATGGAGCATATATTTTAAAAGCCAGAAGATTTACTGTCTCAAATTTAATCTAACTCACCTTCACTTAATTTTTCCTATAAAGTCAGATGAGATGTTGCTGAAAAACCTTTTTAAAAAGAAAGCTATTTTGGGCTGGGAAGGTGGCTCAGTGGTAGAGTGCTTGCCTCGCATACATGAGGCCCTGGGTTTGATTCCTCAGCACCACATAAACAGAAAAAGCCAGAAGTGGAGCTGTGGCTCAAGTGGTAGAGTGTTATCCTTAAGCTGAAGAGCTGAGGGACAGTGCCCAGGCCCAGAGTTTAGGCCTCATGACTGGCCAAAAACAAAACAAAACAAAAAAACAACAACAACAAAAAGGAAGCTATTTAAAAAGGAAGGTAACCCCAAAAGAAGATAGAATGACAAAATAGAGATAGGAAAAAATTGACATAGAAATCAACAAAATACAAAAAAAAGTAAGATACAGAAAATTAATAAAACCAGAAGTTGTCCTCTAAATAAATAAATAAAATTGGTAAACTCCAGGAAAAACTTATCAAGTAAAGACAGGTAAACAATAAATCTCCAATATCAAGAATAAAAATGGAGGAATGACTAAAATTCTAGGAACATTACACAGATAATATGAAAGTTGTTCTGACCAAATTTATGTCAATAAATTTGAAAAATTATATGAAATAAATACAACTTCTCAATGAAGAGCTATAAACTAACATAGGAAATAAGAAATAAAATACCCTAATAGCTCTATCTAGATTAAAGAAATTGAATGACAGAAAACGAAGTTTTGGGGTTTGGGTTTTTTTTGTTGTTGTTGTTTTCTCCTTTGTCACTGCTTTTGTTTTATCTATTTTGGGGAGGTTAAGGAAGGGCACAGAAATGGAGAGACAAAGATTGAACAAATCAATGCAACAGTGATACTTACTAGACACTATGTTGAAATGAACTATACAACTTGTTGGAGAGAGGAGTTGGGAGGGGAAAGCTGGGAGAAAATGAAGGAAGAGTTGACACAATTCAAAAAGAATGTACTCATTACCTTACTTATGTAACAGTAACCTCTCTATAAATCACCTTTACAACAACAGTTTTCTAAAAGTTTTAAAAAATGTACCTTCAAAAGAGAAAAAGTGGAAAAATCATACAGAAAATTATATAACCATCTCATCAGATATCTGAATAGCTTTAAAGATAGTGTGTTCTTGTTGCAAGAGTAAAGAAATTGGCCAATGTAACAAAGTAGAGTCAAGAAATCAAATCATACTAGATGTCTGTGTCACAACAAAAGTTAGCATTTTAGTGGGTGAAATAAATTTCAAAATCTTTTTCCTACCGCATCAAATACATACCACACACAAAACTGAATTCCAAATAGCATGTAGATTTAAATGCAAAAGATGAAAGCATGAAAGACATAGGAGATTACTTCGGAGAATATCTCCAGGTCTGAGGGATAAGCACACATACCTTACAACATAAAGGCAATAGCAAGAGGAAGGACATATTGAATTTCTATGAAATACAGCTCAATTATTTTCATTTATCAAGAGAAACCATTAAGATAGTTTAAAAAAACAAACTAATGATTTGGAATATTTCCCAAAGACATATATCCCATAAAATTTCCAAAATACAAAAAAAAATAATTCATATAAGTCAGCAAGAAAATGTAAAAGATAATCCAATTGAAAACTAGGTAAATATTACTTTACAAAATCAAGTATCCAAATAGCTAATATACTTATGAATTGATATCATACATCATTATCATAGGGAAACTCTAAATTACACTAAAATGACAATGATACACCACAACAAACCCTCTGCCATAGCTAACCAAATGAAGTGGGCTCTGGATTGGTGAGGCTATGGGCTGATCAAAATCCTCCAACACTGCTGTAGATACACGCAAGGAGGCAAACTCAATGAAGTAGCAGTCCCTCTCAGATCTACTTAAGGATACCCACTGGAATATCATTCATTCATGTGTTCACCAGTACTGAAATATAAACGTATACAAGAATATTCATGGCAACCTTGCTGAAAACTGCAAGAAATACATATGTAAATAAATGAGATCACTATCCATCAACAGGAGGGTATTGTTTATGCATGGGGAAAATAGTTTAAAGCCATTAAACAAGCTACTACTATCATACACGACAACATAGCTAAACTTCACAAGTACTATATTGGAGGTAAAAAAAAAAGGCAGTCACAAAAGAAGCTATACAGTATACTCCAATTTATGCAGAGCACAAACACATGCAAAACTAATGCTGGAGTTAGAAATCTGAAAACTCATCAGTTTTTTATGTTAAAACATAGGTAGCATAAATTTTTACCATTTTGGCCATTCTTAAATAGATAATTCACTAGTGTTACGTACATTCACATTGTTGTACATCTGTGATTACTGTCCATCTTAGAACTTTTCTCATCATGCTGAAACTCAATCCAGAACAGCAGCTCATGATAGCTCCTCCCCTCAGTCTCTAATAACTACTACAGTTTGGTCCCAATGAATTTGATACTCTGGGCATCTCATATAAAGACAATCAAGTGGTATTCCTGTCTAATTTCACATGGCACAATGTCCTTGGTTCACTCAGGTTATGGATTGTATCAGAACTTCATGCCTTTTTTGAGGCTGAATGTATGTGTTAAGAAGGAGACAAAATTTTTCCCTCTCCCTTATCCAGGTCCCTGACTTAACCCAGAATATTAAGCTGACACAAGAGATAAAGAGATACGTTTATTTAATAGCTCTCCTTAAAAATAAAACAAAACATTTAATATGTAGTTTCTGAACAACTGAAAAATAAAATCTTAGAGTAAAAGAAAAACATTTTCATTTGCAGTACATGACAAAATGTTTACATACTTAATCACAAATGGCCTCTTAGCAGTGAGTAAGAGAGAGGCTTATTACAAGGGAACTGAAAAGAAACAGAAAATAAAATAATACAAATGAATAATAATGCAATGTGATGATGCTCTAGTTTAATATTAACAGAAGAAAATAGTCACTGTCTTTGTACTATTATGTCCATGATTAACAGTATACTGTTACCTCATGTTTGTACAATTTTTGAAAATGGAAGAATTTATACTAACTAGAATAAAATGTATTCAGATGCAGATGTTTGCACGGGATTTATCAAAGCACTTGCAGACTATCAATTGTATTCTCAACAAGTTGCAAATTTCCAACTTAAACCTAAGCATGTTCAGCATGGTGTGAGTCAGGACATAAGGATAATCATTCAAGTTATGACAGGGTATTATATCAATGGTTTCTGTTAATGTCCGATACCTTTAATAATTCCTGCTTACACATTTTTATTTTTTGTATACTCGAGAGAAAGACGTACTTTTGAGGGTTGATCAGATTTAATGATCAATTCACAGACAACTATGCTAAGTTAATTGCCTTTACAGAAATTAGCCATGGAATAGAAACAAAACTCAGACTCACTTAAAGAAGCAATTTTCAATGCTTACTGTTTTAATTTAAAAGAAGCAAATGGGAGATATACTTCCTATTTTTAAGGCTTACTATATCTAAATTACAATAATTGCCCATTCAAATAATGTTTACATGTAAGCATTAGTCTTCCAGCTTGTCATATTCCTGAACTCAGGGATTTGTCTGCCTCCTTTACTATTAGAATCTTTATAAATGCTCACTTTATTATGTGCTATCTGGGACACCATTTCTAAAAGGTAATTTGGTTCCATATGCCAAAAGTATACTCATAAAAAAATAAACGTCCCAAAGGAGGTGAATCTGGTTAAGGTACATTGTATGCATATATGGATATGTCAAAATGAAAACCTCTTGAACAACTAATTTATGATGATGTTGGTATAATTTGTGGAGGGGAAGGGAAAAGACAAATCGTTTAAATAGGGATACAGGTGGACCCATTGCAACAATGAGATGTACAAGTCGTTATGTTGAAAAACAGGGTGGGGGGGATAAGGGGGGGTGGGAAAGGAGATGGGAAGGGATGGAAAGGGAAAACAAAGGAGGAGGCAACAATGCTTGCTAAGAAATGTACTCATTATCTTGCCCATGTAATTGTAACTCCTCTGTACGGTATTTTCACAATAAAAAAATATGGAAAGGAAGAAACATGCATATTGTTCCTTGACTCATAGACTACATTTTTAGAGATATGTCCAGTGGAATAACTGAGCAAGTAGACAAACATATGTGGAGGGACATTCCCTTAAGTGTTGTCTATAAGATCTAATAATAATCCAACAACTGGGAATTGATTTAATAAAATATGGTCTATATTTGCTATAAAAAGAATACATGTAGTAATTTTATTATTTAAATATGTTAACAAAAAAGCTAATAAACAGTAATTACATAATGAATTCAGCTTAAATGTATAATGTTTATATTTTAATTATAACTATTTTATAACCAAATATATTTATATTTATTTTTAATACATATACATTTTAAATATGTATATTTATAATACATTATCTATACAGCTAGCTTTTATGTGTATTCTAATGTTAAGGGAAAAGTCTAGAAAGATAGCAACATGTTAATGAGATTATCTCTTTAAGTAGATATTATAATCAGTTTTTCCCTTAATTTATCTATTAGCAATTCTAAATTTTCTACAGTGCAATGCATCACTTTGTAGAAATGCACTCAGAAATGGCTTTCCCTATGAAAATAAATTTCATCTTAGATCACATTTATAACAATTTAATTATTAGGGTAAGTATTAACAGTTTACAGTTTTAAAAGGATATACACATATACACAAGCACAAATATATATAAATTATGAAATGAGAGTCTTCACAACAAACCAATACTCCCCAGTTATAGACTAAAATTTCAATTAAGTTCTCAGTGTCTATAAATCCACACCAGTGTATCTATGGTTCATTCTCTCTCTCTCTCTCTCTCTCTCTCTCTCTCTCTCTCACACACACACACACACACACACACACAAAGCAAGACTTTATTCACACACAAAGACTTCATTTTGATCTACTGAATGACAATCAAATGGCAAAAGAACATATAACTCAGTTTCTATTCTGCTGGCTTTGATATACTTTCTTTGTTAGATGGATGGTGGTTTGTTTGCTTTATAACAACACTGGTATGACTGGAAAAGAATACTGGGCTTACCAAATATAGTCTGGTTCAATGGTCAGTTTTGCCAACGGCTGTGCTCAGTCAATTCAGTTTGGAGAAATTTCCCATTACAGAGGCCCCCACCTTTAGATCAGCTCTGCCATATTCAAAACAAATTTATCAACTTGCTCAAGTTTAAATAATGAGAGCCCACTGAAACCTCCTCACTGGTCAGTCCTGCTTTCTTACACTTACCTTTATTGATTCCTACCTGGTTCAGTGTTCTACAACTAAAGACAAACTATAAGAATGAGCCAGATACCAATAGCTTATGTCTATAATCCTAGCTACTCAGGAGGTTGAGATCTAAGGACTGTAATTCAAAGCCAGCCAGGGCAGGAAAGTCTGTGAGACTCTTATTTCCAATTAACCAGCAACAAAGCTAGAAGGAGAGCTTTGCCTCAAATGGTAGAGTGCTAGCCTTGAGCAAAAAAAGCTCAGGGACAGGCCCAGGCTCTAAGTGTAAGCTTCAGGACCTGCACACGCGCGTCTCACACACACACACACACACACACACACACACACACACACACACACACACAAATTATATATATGATATTTCCAACTATTTCTATTACAAGATCTAGACAACACAAAGTGAGATAAAAGTGGGAGATTTAACTTAGCAACTGGATTTCTCTCACTACAGAGTGGCTACTACAGGTGAATCAGTAGGATGAGTCATTAGGATGTTACACTAATTTCTGCCAGGAGCCAAGTTAACAAAAAGTCTGTGCAGACTATAGCACACAGTCAACACTGTAGTATGTCCCAGGGATAACTAATGGGTTTAACACTGGGGGAAATGTTTGGATGAAGGTCTAAGGACCATTCAGAGTTACTAGAAGCCAGATCTTTAATTCTGTTGATTTGAAGTGCGAGATGGATGTCTTTGGGGGAGAGACACTGGAATAGGCGAATAAAGAAATCTCATTAGAGGCTTATGACTCTATGGCTTATACCTAGATGTCTGCAGGTTGCCTTTATAACAAGGACTTCTGAACATATAAATGGTAACATTTATGTCTGGAATGACTCCCAGTTCAATTGCTTCCTGGAATTCATCATTTCCCAGTATGTGGGGCTTTTAAGTGGTATATTCTTCTGACAAAAATATGACTTATCAACTAATGATGAGGCACCATTCATCACTGGATTTCACTCTGTATTACCACCCAAATAAAAAAAATCACATTTACAACATACTTTGAAAAATGAATCATTTTAACAAATCCAAGTTTACCTCCATTTTTCTTATTTTAACATCCAAACATTTCAAGACTTACTGAGTTCTATTCAAATAATAGAGTCATATTTTAAAACATCTATATTGATTTTATTTTGAAATGCAATGAAGAATCCAGAAAATGATCTGAAGATTGGCCTCATGAATTGAAAGCGTACACTTCCCCTCATTGCCTTTCAACCAGGGTTAAAGGTGAGCTCATGGCTCTGCATTTCCACTTTGATGAGGAGTAGCAAAGAGACTAAGGGTTCTAAGTAGGCTCTTAGTAAAACAGATTTTTGCTTATGTGGTGCTGAGGAATCGAACTCAGGGCCTCAGGCATGCACGGCAAGCGCTCTACCACTGAGCCACCTTCCCAGCCCCATCAAATACTATACTTCTTTAGAAAGATGAAGTCAAAGCTCAACAAAGTAAGTACCAGGACATGGGAACTTGCAAGAGGAGATGGGGTGGGGCCAAAGGGGGAGGAGTAGACAAATGTAGCGGGATGGGGGAGGGGAGGGGGAGAATTCAGTCAAGGATTCATTGTATATAATACAAAATTAAGAAAAGTAAGAGAAAGGGTGGGTCAAAGGGGGATGGGAATGTTGAAGGATGACACAGATGAAGAAGCATTATATACATGAAGTGGTTTTATAAATGATGAAAAGTGTAATACATATCCTAAACAATTCAGAAAAGTGAGGGAAGGGGTAGCTTGAGAGGCATAAGCTAAGAATGTTGAAAGGGTGACGTTAATCAGGATGCTCTGTATTCATAAACTACTTTGTTGAATGGCAGCTTCTTTGTACAACTACTTAAAGATAATAAAATATTTTTTAAAAGCCAATTGTGATTTCATTTGAAAACGAGACTACTTGACGTAGGACTGAAGTTTATAAAATAATTGTTAATACATAATTATTCTATATATCATTTGTTGACTAGGGCTTAACATTAGCTCATTTTTGTTAAGTATGAGTTCAAACTCCAGACAGAACCAGCAAAAAATAAAGAAAAACAGAAAGAAAATGAAACACAAATAACCCTTAAGCACAGAAAAGGTATTCAAACTCACTCATAATAAGAGATATAATCTAAAACTACACTGTGCTTATTGGTAAGAATGTGGAAGAGCAGGGACAGTGTAAATTGCCACCACCCCTTGAGATAGTAATTTAGTAAATTTAAAAAATAATAGAAAATATTTCTTTTTTAAAAACTGGCCGGGCACCAGTGATTCACACCTGTAATCCTAGCTACTTAGGAAGCTGAGATCTGAGTATTGTGGTTTGAAGTCAACGCAGACAGAAAAGTCCCCGTAAGACTCTTACCTCCAATAAACTACTCAAAAAAGCCAGAAGTGCGCTATGTATGGCTCAAGTGGTAGAGCATTATCCTTGAACAAAAAGAGGCTCAGGAACAGTGCCCAGACCCTGCGTACAAACCCTAGGACTAGCAAAAACAAAAACCAAACTCTACAATTGCCTCTTTGATGTAGCAATTTCACTAAGAATTTTTCTCCTAAAAATACATACATGCCCATCTCCAGAAAGATAAAAAGAAATTGATATCATCATTTCTTATGAGCAAGTTGATGGACAACTGTAGTGGCAGTTTTTCAATGTCTAACTTAACCTTTTGATTTCAAACCTATTCAACTGATATAAATAAACCAATAATGAAACAATGCAAAATGAAATAAACTCCAGTTAAAGGTAAGCACAGAATGAAACTGAAACTTAAGAAAATGAAGATTAATGTGATAGACTGAAGCATTGTTCTGAGATTAGCATTCGTGCTTTACTTATGCTGTTGGTTGGATGGGCTTCATGTGGCCACAGGAAGAATCATTAATGAAGAAGTGGAGGAAGTCAGAAGCTAGCTTCTGTCCCTGGTCTGCCTTATAACTTAGGGAATACCTTACTGTCCCTACTTGCTCAAAAAGGTCTGTAATTGGCAACTAGCTATTGTAACTAGAATTCCAAGGCCCAACTTCAGGAATTCTGTCATGTCAGGTCCATCCCTCTCCCCATGGGGCCAAGTAAACAGACAAGTAGTGGTAAAGGGCAGAGAAAAAGAGATTTACTATGTGACATAGGCAGACTATGGGAAGAGGCAAACTAACCATTTCAGTCAATCTTCAGGATGCAGACATGCCCTTTAGGTCTAAATGGAGAAAGGACCAGGGCAGGGGAAAAACCTATGCATAATTAAACAGTTCTGGGCAAAGTGTAGGCTAGCTGGTTGATCATTATCTCAGTTCCTGTTCTACGAGAGTTTTAGGATGAGCCTTACTGTCATTGCCATCACTTAGGGAGTGCAATCTGCTTCCTGTGAGATGATTCCCCTGCCCCAGGGCGCCGCTCATGCGGGAAGACTTTTTTTTTTTTTTCTGTCCTGTAAGGCACGGATGTTCCTTTTGTCATAAAAGTATATTGAACAGGCTTGTCCTTCCTGGAACCCAAGGTGCTTACAAGACAGAGTGACTCAGGGTAAAGGAGACAGATATAAAGCAGAGGCACAGATACCAAACTTTTCTCCTTCTTTCAGTTAAAGAATGTTATTTTTTCTTTTTACTAAAAACAGTTACTAAGTACCTTTGTACTATCAAATCTATCCAGTGTTTTCCCATCTTATCCACAAAGAAATAATGAACAAATTTGATCAAATGCTTTCATGAAATAATCACCCCATCTCACATTTACATCCCCAAATATATAGTTATTAACTTATTGAATGGACATTTTAGTCAATGTACGCTAAAAGCCCATGAGTGGTGAACACTATTTAAGACTGTAGGAATGCAATAAAGGCTAAGAGACCTGTGAGACTCCATGGAGTTTACATTTTAGTGCAAACTACAAACTAATTTTAGTTTAGACTGCAAATAAATTTACCAGAATGTGATGTTAGACACTGATAAATGTTCTGAATAAGAGCAATAAGGTAACATTTTATGGCTATTACCTGGGTAACTGCTTTGTACCACATGCTCAGGAATGGTCTTTCTAAGACGATGACCACCTACAAGGAGCTGGGAGTGATGGGACCATAAAACCTGTGGGATTTCCTTAGACCACTGGTCTAATGAATAATCCAAAGAAAAAAATTAATTTAACCTTACTAAGAAACTTAAGAATAAGTCATCACTTTTTTTCTAGTTATTCACGGTCATTTTTAATTACTTCAGATCAAGGTTAAGTTTATTAGCCAGCTGTTTCATCCTTTCTTTTTGGAAATTGAAATGTTCCCCATTCCCCAGGGTTCTCCCACACTCCCTGATTTCTCAATGATAACCCACTTGATTCTTTGATCAAGACTGTGACTTTTGATCTGGGCTCTTGTAAAAGCCCAAGGGCTCTTCTCAGAATCTCTCTTGAACTTTAATTCTATTTTTTAAAACTGGTTCTTAGTTTATCCATCTTTTATTCTAAGTTTATTCCCCTCCAAAGAGGAAAGAGGGGGGGAGGATTCTAAGCAAAATCAAAGTTGGGCTGTACCACTTTTTCTTTCTTTTGTATTTTTCTTTTGTACTAGTGAAACATTTCAATGTCTGAGCCAAGCTGGTCTTGCTCTTCTTTGTGCTGCAAATGTAGCTTGAAAGGCCTTTTTGGCTCTTCTGAACAAATATATTCCTCTTCTGCAAGAGATCTCTTCTAAGAAAGAAGCTCTCATTTGTTTTTTTTTTTTTTTCTGTTTTTTATTTTTACTCTTGTGAGGCAAGTTTGATCATCTCATCAATTCCACAGTTTGCATAAATTGTTCACTGTAAGATCATTGTTCAGTATGACTGTACATACTTCTGAACCCATTTCAAAAATAAAATTCATCAAAGAGAGAAGCTAATATATCCTATAGTTGTATTCACTTCCCATGGCCTTGTGTCACTTTTCCCTAATTACAACAAAATTCCTAGTGGGCACAATATGCCTCCAAAATTTTTTTCTTTCTTTTTTTTTGACCATGTGTTTTGCTGGTAGAAACAAAGCACTGTGTTCTTTTTGCTTCTCTCTAGAGTTTTTATTCCTTCTGGGTTTGATATTTTTATTAAGATAAAATATGAAGTCTTTCCTTCATTTCTTCCTAAGAAGTGCATAAGTCTACACAAAAGGATAATATATTTGACCTTAGGAAAATGGTTGGGCTTTAAGCATTTGTTCCTTTTCTTGCCAGCCTCTCTAGATCTTTTCAGATGACCATCTGAGGACAGGAAAATGATAAAAGAAAAAAAAAACTCATGAAAATATGCCTTTTAGTACAAGCTAAAATTAACTGAAGGGACATCAGATCAGACCATCAGGAAAAAATAAGGCTGCTTTTCCCTCATGATTGCTCAGCTGGAAGAAAATTTCAGCGAAAAGAACAAAAGGCCACCCATTCCTCTAGAGAATTTCTCCCTAGGCCTGCTGTGAATGTAGAGACCAAAGACTTAGCTTCCCATTATACTCTTGCCAGTTTGCTAATCACTGAGGTTCACACTCTCTATTTTCTCTCCCTCTCCCTCTTCTTCTCCCTCTCCTCTCCCACAGGTAACTTTTTAGGCCCTGAAATTTTCAGAGAAAAGAAAAGCCAGTCTCTAAGCAGTTTGACTCACCATACAACAATTTGACTGATGAACCTACACAAAATTTACTGCACATGATAATGAATGTAAACCTCAAAACAGAACTGCTAACATTATTTATTACCAACCTCTTGATATTTAATTTTCTGCTGTTGTGTGTGGTAAGCCCTTTTGGCTCAACAGTTAGGACCACTAAGATTGCAGCCCTTTAGCAAGAAATGCCTGTTTAGTGTTAAGAGTTCAACAGAAGGCAATTCCTGCCAGTATTGCAGCCCTATTCCTAGCCATTGTCACCTTAACCATCTTGAGTTCTGTGTCTGTCTGTCCATCTTCTTTTCTCCAGATGGTTCTTTGTCGCTCAGTGACTGTGAGTCTACATGTTTTTATACCCTGGGCTTATTGGGTGCCCCTGTTATAATTAGGTGTTTTAGAAAGTGGTACTTTATTGGTCAGGTCCCACAACATTCTCATTGGTATTAATTACTAATCAGGCCCTTTCTCTAATCTTCTTCCCAGGGACATGGGAAGGTTATCAAAACTAGAAGGTACTAGAAAGGTGAGAAGTAAGATATTCCAAAGTAATGTCTCTTTTGCATCTCATTTCCTATTGTTAGATCAAGAGGGTGTCCAGAAGGTCTGGGCCCTAATTAATTTATTCTTTCTTTCTCTATCTCTGGAAATATCTTATCAAACAAATTGGGCTTTTAGCTTGATTTCATTGGGAAATAAATTTCTCTAATTTTTACTCTTACCTCGTCTTTTTCCACTCACTTCCTTGCTTGCTTCCTTCTTTGTTTCATTTTGTTTTTCTTTCTCAAGGACAAGCAAACTACACTAGTCAAGCCCCACAAAACAAACGTTAAGTGAAATAAAGCTGCCATAAAAGATAAATATAATTCTACCTCTATGAGATACCTAAAGCTGTCACATTCCTAGTGATAGAAAATAGACTAGTGGTTGCCAGGGTCTGGAGAGAGGGAAACTGGGATTATTTAATGGGTACCGACAGCATTTCAGTCTGATAACAATGTTCTGGTGACAGTTGCTGGTGATGGTTATATAACAATGTGAATGTACTTAGTGACACTGAAACTGTACCCTTCAAGGTGGTTAAAATGGCTGAGGAGAAAGATGGCAGAGCAGCAACAGAGAATCTCCCTAGATCTCTCTGATCCGAGACATAGGGTCCTAACAGATACTTTACCTCAAGAGAATGACAAGGAAAATATAAATAGAGGATCATAGGAATGAAGAAGAACTTATACCTAATACACTCAAGGATGGAAAACTGAGAAGGGCGTCCCGTGACTGCCATCCTATGCCTGCAGCATGGTAAGGCTGCAGTAGCAGCCCTGAAGCCGCCCTGTGACCATGACCAATGCAGACAATGACACACCTGAGGATGCAGAGTGGCAGAGCACGAACACCAGACTGCCACATCCAGATGCCAAAAACGTTCACTACAGTGCTGCCAGTCAGCTCAAAATCACACCCTCCTCCATCCGCCCCCAGGCAGGGAGTTCCTCCCATAGGAGACCAGCATGGATGGTGACCCAGCGTGCTTGGCCTGGACCCCTTCCCTCCCACCCGAAGAGGCTGGAGCCCTTTCTCCTGCCCCTTCTGCTTCCTGCAGAAGACCACTGGGACACATCCCCTACTCCCAGCCAGAAAAATAAAATGACTAGCAGCCACCTAACTCAACTGAATATCGGTTTGGCGCTGGAAGTTTGCATTCCCCACAGTCCACAGCTGACAATGGTTGGAAAAACCTGACCTGCTGTAAATCAGCGGGAACAGTCTCCACACATGGTCCTGCGGGAACGTGACCCCTACCGGGCTGACACCTGGCCCACAGACTGGAACGCAGCTCCTCACCCAGTGGGAGGAAGATGCCAGTCCATGTCCCGTACTGTACAATGGTGATCTGTAATACCCAGGGCTCAAATAAAGTCCAGGTGCTGGGATGCTGCTTCCTGCCCCAATAGGAGACACCAGTCCATAATTCTGGCCACGATGACTTTCCACCACACCTAGAGGGAAGAGACGTACTCCAGACACAGATGCAGGCCAGGACACTATACCGCTCTGTACAGGAAGTCACCAATGGACTTAAACCCAAACCAGACCATTAAACCGCCCCATCCACCACAGAGCCCACACAACTGGCTAGGGCCCATTACACTATTCATACCACACTGAGCTAAAAGCTGCCAAATGCAAAGTGGCCAGAGATCCATCCATTGAATCATACCCTACCCCTTCTTAATACACAATCTGAATGACCCTGACAATCCCTGAACCCAAATGCATAAATCACAATGAGAGCTTACAAAATTTACGAACAAGACAGCATGCCAAATTCAAAAGCCAACAACAATCCAGGGAAGGACCCTAAGGAGAGCAAAGAAGAGATGATTAGAGAAATAGCCAATGAAATAAACAAATAGAAGCATAAAAGGAGTAAGTGACTAAGAATGCACAGGTCACCCAAAAAGATATTGAAAGAAAGAAATTCTACACACCTCATTAAAAGATAAAATTAACACCCTGAGAACTGACCTCAACAAAGACACTGCATGTAAGCTTGGAAGCATGAAAGGCTCAATTTCCCAATTGCAAACCACAGATGAAAGCATAGGCAATAGAAGAAGTGAAGTAGAAAATCACCTATCAGAAACTGAGGATAAGACAAAGAAATTAGAACAAAAAATTAAAGGCATTTCTTCATGTGTCTATTGGCCATTTTTATTTCCTCTTCAGAGAAGTCTCTCTAAATCTTTTGCCCACTTATTAAAGGGGCAGTTGTTTCTTTGAGGATTTGTTTTGGAGGGATTTAATTCTTTGAGTTCTAAGCATATTTTAGATATGAGACCCTTGTCTGTTGTATGGCTAGATGAAGAAATGCTCAACTTCTCTGCCCACAAAAGAAATGCAAATTGAAACAACATTGAGATTCCACCTCACCCCAAATAGAATGGCTATAATTAAGAAATCTAATAACAGATGCTGGAGGGGATGTGGCAAAAAGGGAACCCTACTTCATTATTGGTGGGAGTGTAAACTTGTTCAACCACTCTGGAAAGCAGTATGGATCTCCCCTATGGCCCAGCAATCCTGCTTCTGGGCTTTTACCCCAGTGGTCACAAAGAAGACCATTCTAAAGTTACCAGTGCAACTATGTTTATTGCAGCATTATTCACCATAGCTAAGATTTGGAACCAACCCAGATGCCCCAGATGCCCCTCAGTAGATAAATGTATCTAGAAAGTGTGATATATATTATATATGTGTGTGTATGTATATATCATATATATTATATATAATATCCATATATATAACATATTATATAACACACATATATATATAATATATGTATTATATATATAATGGAATTCTGTGCTTCCATCAGAAAGAATGACACCAACCAACTTGTTAGGAAATGGAAAGAGTTGGAAAAAATCATAATAAGTGAAATAAGCCAGACTCAAAATAATATACGTCCCATGGCTTCCCTTATTTGTAATAATTAGCATATGTCTAGGATAATCTTATCCAATGAGCATAAAAGCTCAAAAGCTAGGTATGACCATATAAGGTGATTTTAAGTAAAATGAACCCCAAGATATGGACACAAGAAGTTTTTCTTTATTGTTGCTGTTTTTAATGTACTATGTGATTTTTTTTCTTTTGTAAGTTCTTCCTCCTGTGGTATATCCCTGTTGTCACTGTATTTGATTATAGTAACTTGTAACTTGTATATTTATTTATCTAATTTAGGAAGGGGAAGGGAAATAACAAAATGCTGAAACCAGGACACAGGATGACCCATTGCAACAATGATACTCACAAGACATCATGTTGGAAATGAACTTTACAACTTTGGGAGGGGAGGGTTGGAGGAATTTAGGAGGGAAGGGATAATAGGAGAAAAACAAAGGAGGGAGTAGCAATGCTCGATAGGAAATATACTCTTTATCTTACTTATGTAACTGTAACCCCTGTTACAGTATCATATATATATATATATCCCAAGAATTGGCAGATTCAGCCACAATATAAAAGTTGTGCATAATTGGGATAGCTGAGGAAGAAGAATTCAAAACTAAATGCATTGAAAACCTCTTCACAAAATAATAACAGAAAAGTTTCCCAATCTCAAGAAAGAAAATCTCACCTACCTGTCAGAGGTATACAGAACTCCTGTATAAACAGGATCCAAGAAGAAATACTTCTAGAAACATGAAGTGAAAACTCTTCAGTAGTTGGTGTTGGGACCCAGGCACTGGGGACTTACACCTGTAATCCTAGCTACTCACAAGGCTAAGATCTGAGGATTGCAGTTCAGAGTCAGACCTGGGCAGGAAAGTGCAGAGACTCTTATCACCAAAAAGCTACTCAGAAAAAAAAGTCAGAAGTGATGCTACGGTTCAAATGATAGTGCACTACCCTTGATCAAAAGGAAGATCAGGGAAAGCACCCAGCCCCAGATTTCAAGTCCTGGGACTGGCAAAAAAAAAAGAGAGATAGAAAGAAAGGATGGAAGGAAGGAAGGAAGGAAGAAAGGAAGAAAGAAAGAAAGAAAGAAAGAAAGAAAGAAAGAAAGAAAGAAAGAAAGAAAGAAAGAAAGAAAGAAAGAAAGAAAGAAAGAAAGAAAGAAAGAAAAAAGGAAAGAAAGAAAGAAGGAAAGAAAGAAAGAAAGAATAGTGCTGGAAAAACTGGGCATCTGTATGCAGAAACTAAAAGTGGATCCCTATTTGTCATCATGATTTTGTATCAATTCAAAGTGGATCAAAGACCTCAATGTCAGGCCCCAAACTCCGAAATTACTGCAAAAGAGAGTAGGATAAACTAAATTCATAGGTATAGGTAGAAACTTCTTGAAAAAGAGTCCTAGGGGCAAAACAAATAGGAGAGAAATTTGACAAGTGAGACTACATCAAAATAAAAAGTTTCTGTGCAGCTAAGGACATAGTCAATAGATTAGAAAGACAGCCAACAGACTAGAGAAGATCTTTACCAGCAGTATATCAGACAAAGGCTTAATATCCAATGTATACAAGGAGCTCAAGAAACCCCTCCCAAAGCCAATAAATCAGTAACTGAATGGGCAAGGAGTTAAGGAAAGACTTCTCAGAAGAAGAGGTAAGACTGGCAAATAAATACATATACAAATGCTCATCATCCCTTGCCATAAAGGGAAAAAAACTCTGAGATTCCATCTCATCCCAGTTAGATTGTCCAACATTGTAAATTTCCTCCCATGTTGGCATGGCGGGGGGAAAATGTGGGGGAAATGGAACCCTATTGCACTGTTGGTAGGAATGTAAACTAGTACAATCACTCTGAATAGAAGTCTGGAGTTTTCTCAAAAACTAAGCATAGATCTTCCCTACAACTAAGCCACACCACTCCTGAGCATCTACACAGAACACCATGAGTCAGTATATATACACCACCTGTATCTGGATGTTCATTGCCACACTGTTCATAATAGCTAAGCTATGGAAACAGCCTAGATGCTCCACAATTGATAAGTGGATCCCCAAAATGTGGTACCTATACATAAGGGAATTTTACACAGCCATTAGAAAGAATAAAATTATGTCATTTGCAGGGAAATGGATGGAACTAGAACAAATCATGTATGTGCAGTAAACTAAGCTCAAAGAGACAAACAGCATGTTTTCTCTGATAGAGATCTAATGAGATCTAAAATACACTGGGATATGACAAAGTATACAGGATTCTAGATATTCTCATACAGTGAGACCAAAAGAGGATACTCTTAGAGGAGAAATAACAATGGCACAATGCCTATGCGCCTCATTATATAAAATTATATATATATGATATGTATAAGATATATATTCAAAACAAACTTCAAGATATGAAAACAAGACATTTTTCTCTTTTTAAAAAATTTTATTCATAATTCTATCTTTTCTTTATGTATGGTTTATTCATGTATATATCTTTGGAAAGGTAGAGAGAATGACAGAACATGAGGTATAAAGCATAAAAAGTAGAGCTTTGAACACTGATGAAAGTAAACTGTATAGTTCATGGGTGAAGATAAATGTGAGGGTGTGGGAGAGAGTGAGGGAAGGGAAGACACTGTATGTAAGGAAATGTACTCATTAACTGAATCCCTTGTATAACACCTTTAAAATAACAATAAAGCAAAAATTTTTAAGTGGTTAAAATGAGCCAGGCGCCAGTGGCTCACACCTGTAATCCTAGCTATTCAGGAAGCTGAGATCTGAGGATCACGGTTCAAAACCAGCCCAGAGAGGCAAGTCCATGAGACTTTTATCTCCAATTAATCACCAAAAAGCCCAAAGTGGACTGTTGCTCAAGTGGTAGAGTACTATACTTATACAGAAAAGCTCAGGGACAGCACCCAGGCCCTGAGTCAGTACCTCACAAAAAGAGATTAAAATGGTAATATATGCCTATATATTTCATATACATATATGGAATACATGCATATATATGTATGTGTATGTATATACATACACATTACTCATCTATCAGGAAGAATAATACATCATTTGTGGGAAATGGGTGAACGTGGAAAAAATTCTGTTAAGAACATTAAATTAGGTTCAGAGAGACAAAGTATACATGTTTTCTCTCATATGTGGAAATTCTGTATAAATTATAAATATATATGAAAACATATGCTGAGTTACATGCAGATACAAACAAATCGAGTAAATTATGGTATACAAAGGGGAGGAATCTGAAGATGATGTCACTACTATGAGCTACAAATGAACTGTTTATCAAATGAGTACCAAGAAGCTGGAACATGGGTTGTTGAGGTGGTGGGTAAGTCAACAGAAGAGAAGGGCAGATGTTTGAAGAGGGGAAAGGTGGGTGAATACAGTCATAATATTCAATGTACATATGTGAAGATGGAACCCAGTAACTTAAAGCAATAGGTGGAATGGGGAGAGATGGGGAAAATGATGGAAGGGATGACACAAATCAAAGCACATTGTACTCATAAACTGACAATGAATTCAAACTCCTTTACACAATTACTTTAATATAAAAAAAATTGTATTGAGGAAAGTTCCATGGATTCCTAATTTTTCCAGAACCTTCATCATAAAGGGGTGTTGGATCTTGTCAAATGCTTTCTCTGCATCTATTGAGATAACCATGTGGTTCTTATCCTTGCTCTTGTTGATGTGATGAGTTATGTTAATTGATTTGCGTATATTGAACCAGCTTTGCATCCCTGAAATGAATCCTATTTGATCGTAGTGTATGATTTTTTGGATGAATTGTTGAAGTCGATTGGCCAAAATTTTGTTGAGAAGTTTTGCATCAATGTTCATCAAAGAAATGGGTCTATAGTTCTCTTTCTTTGATGAGTCCCTGCCTGGTTTTGGGATGAGGGTTATGATGGCTTCATAGAATGAGTTTGGTAGTGAACTTTCTCTTATTTCATTGAAGAGTTGAAGGAGTATTGGTGTGAGCTCTGTTTTGAAGACCTTATAGAATTCCGCTGTAAAACCATCTGGTCCTGGCCTTTCTTAGATGGGAGGTCTCTTATTGCTGTTTCTGTTTCAATGCTTGATATGGACCTGGTTTAACTCATGTTGGTTTAGTTTCGGCATGTCCATATTTGCTAGGAAAAGGTCCAGATGCCCCTCAGTAGATGAATGGATCAAGAAAATGTGGTATATATATATACAATGGAATTCTATGTCTCCATCAGAAAGAATGACATTGCCCCATTTGTTAGGAAATGGAAAAACTTGGAAAAAATAATATTAAGTGAAGTAAGCCAGGCCCAAAGAAACATAAGTCCCATGGTTTCCCTTATTTGCAGTACTAGTATATGTCTGAGTCAAGCAGAAAAGGTCAGATAAGTTGATGTTAGGAGAATGAACCCCAAGATGAGTATCCAAATATTTTACTTTCTTTCATGCAATTGTTTCTAACATATTTATAAGATGGTTTCTATGTTGCTTTGTATGTCCCTGCTTTCACTGTATCTGATGTCGTTATAATTGTGGAGGGGAAGGGCAAAACAAATCATTTAACTAGGGATACAGGTTGGACCCATTGCAACAATGAGATGTACAAGTCGTTATGTCGAAAAATGAACTTTACAACTTTGGTATGTTGCGGGGGGGGGGGGGGGGGGGGGGGGGGGGGGGGGGGGGGGGAGGATCGGGTTGGGGAAAGTGGGGGGCGTATGGGAAGGGATAGGAAGGGGAAACAAAGGGGAAACAAAGAGGAGGCTACACTGCTTGATAAGAAATATACTCGTTATCTTGCCCCATGTAATTGTAACTCCTCTGTACAGTATTCTCACAATAAAAAAATAAAATAAAATAAAACATGAAGTTGAAATAAAAATAAATAAAAATTTAAGGCTATGTGCATCTCAGCCAAATGCGGCAGAGGCAAACAAAAGAGGCCAGTCACAGGAAAAGAGGGAGGCGTGAGTGACACCAGCTACAGCAAAGCAGCCAGGAAATCCACTGGGAAATATTCTAACAGTTCATTTAACTGCAATTTCCTAAGTGTTGGCTGCGCTCCTCCTTCAGGGAGCACAGAGGGCCCCATTGTCTGGACTGATCTGCCCAGTAAAGTTGAAGAGTTCTTCTTAGCTTCACTTCAGGAAGGAGGTACAGATGGTAGTGTTTCTTTTCTCCTTATTTTTACCTGTTGCCAGTAAGTGCAGCTTCCTTCCCAAGGCTTGCACTTGCCATGTTTTTTCCTGCTCCTTTCTCCTTTTATTAATTTTTCTGCTTGAGGCATATGGAGAAACATGTGTCCGTGTGGGCAGTTTCTGGTACCACTGCCAAAGTTAAGGACAGGCTTGAAACTTAGGGAACTGATCTTAGCCCCCATGAAACTGATTAACAGGCTAGAAGGAAGAATGAAAATGCTAAATAAGAATGGCTTATGCCAACTGATAGCCTGTTAAAGCCAGGAAAGAACTCGGACCTTGATGGCAAAAACACTACATGTGAATCTGTGTCACTCAGCCTTAAAAATACCACAAGGCTGTCAATCAAAGAGAGACCTATTAAATATATTATGAAATTTTCAAGCAGGGTTACAGCTAATTGCCCTTGTGTGAATTATGGAAATTTCACATTCGAGAGCTGAATCCATTGGAAAACGCAAGGTGAAACAAGATAAAAGGTTTGCCTTCCACTTGGCTTGCACATCTGGTAGGGATATAAAATGATCTGACCGTATATTTGCAATTTAAGTATATATCTACCTACCATACAACCTAGCAATTTTAGTTCTAGAAATTCTGTCAGAGAAATGGAGGTTCATGTCCATACAACAACTTGAATACAAACATTTATAGTAGATTTAGCTATGATGGCTAAAAACCACCCAACTTTATCTTTCACTACATGAGTGAGTTACCAATTTGTGGTATAAATAGGAAGTGGAATATTACTCAGCAATACTCACAGAACAATATGGATGAAATTCAAAGTAATTGCTCTGAGTGAAAGAAACCAGCTTTCCATAAAGAAGCCATACTGCATGATCCCATTTATATATAGTAATAGAAAATACATATTTATCTAAAGTGACAGATATCAGAAAAATGCTGTGCTGGGATTGGAGGAATGGGAGGGTAGAATGGTAGGAAGCAATTACAAAGAGGCACAAGGAAACTTAGAAGAGAGGTTTACTTGTTATATACATACCATTTCAACCTTATTACATGTACAAAATTTGCCAGATTGCACATTGTACATACATACTGTTCATTGTATGTCAGTGATTCCTCAAACAACAATAACAACAAATGCCGCTGTTTTTTTGGTAGGGTTAAGTGGTGTTACATTTGTGCTCAGTTGTGCCACAGTGATGAGTTGAAACATGACCAGTGGGACGGAGTCAGATGAGACAATTCAGATTGTTCCTCAAGGCCTGTCATTTAGCTCAAGGGCATCCTCCTTGCACTTGTGAAGAGTAAAACACGGTCAAGACCCTACATTTGGAATCACAGTATCACATTGGCTAAGTTAAATCAGAAGGCAGTTTTAGACTCAAAATATGAGAAATACGGAGCTTTTGATGGCCAGAACCTTGAAGTCATATTTCCAAAGATATTGATAGGGGAAATGGTATAAAATCATGATCATTTTTATAATTCAACTATACCAATTAATGAGCAGGTGTTGCTACATAGTAGACATTACAAATATTATTTCATCAGTAAGTAGAATCTTAATTTTTGAAGATGAACAAACAGGGCTAAAGGCGAAGTTATGGGAGATAGATGCCCAAAGGCCCATAACTCATCAGCTGCTGGGATTCAAGCTTTACTCTGCTTAATTCCAGAGCATCTGTTCTGGGAGTCAGTGCATCAGTGCATCATTTCTTCTACATATTGCTAAAATTCTCATTTCTCATTCTCTCCATAGCCCATCAACCTAGTAATAGAGGTGGTCTTCTTAGTACCACTCAGAAAAGGCACACCAGGAGTAGTTTCACAAATAGAATAGACTAGATGAATGGAAAGAGGGAAGCTTTCTCTGCTTCTAACTCCTCTGAATCATGTTTTACCTTGAGTATGAGCTTGCAGTTTAAAAATGAAATCTATGAGGCAGTCTGAATTTCAATTTCACCAAGGAAAACTTGGTTGCATATCCTAAAAATGAATACTAAACCCCTGGAGGCATTTTAAAATGCATGAATAAGATTGGTCTATTTGAAAAATTCATTAAAACTATGTGGTCTAGTGAAGGTTGATGATTGCCATTATCTACGTGTTTGTACCTGTTTGTATAGGCCATTTGCAAACTGTTAATGGATTGTGTTCCTAAAGTTCATAGGCAAGTAAGTCAATGGTTTAGAAATCAGATTGCTTTTTTTCACAGAAATAATACAACAAATGCTTTGAAGGTAGTCTATTAAAGCCCATTTAACATGAAATATAGTGCAAAGGAGAAAACATTATTTTCCTGCAGGTTTTGAAAACTAAAATGTTTCTTTAAAAAAATAACAAAAGGCCTGACAAGTTCCAATTCAGGAGTTCATGAACAAAATTCTCTTCCTATATGTCCCTCAAAAATGGAACAGAGCAATGTCACTTTATTTTCTAACAGATACGAATTATATTACCTGCTTTAAAGGGCAGAATCAACTATCTTTACATTTAGTTTTAAATAACAATTGATTCATCTCACTGCTTATATAAAGGAGAGTCATATGAACTATGTAGTTAAGAGCTGGATGCCAGAGGCTCATGCCTGTAATCCTTAGCTCCTCAAGAGACTGAGATCTGAGGATCAAGGCTTGAGGCCAGCACAAGCAGTAGCAAAAATCTGGACCAGGGGCAAGACTCAACCAAGTGGGTGAAAAAGCTGAGTGAAAGCATAAGGCCCTGAATTCCAGCCAGTGTGAGCGCACATGCCCGCGTGCGCTCGTGCACGCACACACACACACACGAATCATAAGTGTAAAACATAGTTCAGTATTTATAATGCCTTCACATACATTGATTGTCATAATAAAATGCCAAAGACTATTTGGCATTAAACAACAAAAATTTGTTGTCAATTTACGGGAGGCTGGGAAGTCTAAGATTAAGCAGTTTGAACAGTTTGGTTACTACTGAGAGTTCTCTTCCTAGCTTGTAGACATCTTCCTTTTTCCTCATTGTGTCACAGAACAGAAGGACAAAAGGATGGGCAGCGCAACAAAGGGAGAGGGGAGAAAGAGAACCCTTTCTCTCTTTTAAAGACTGAAAATACTATTGGATTAGGACCTCAACCTTATGACCATGTTTAACCTTAATTACCTCCAAAATGTTTAGTCTCCAAAGACAGTCATTTTGAGGGTTAAGCCCTCAACATGTAAAGCAGAAGAAGGTGGAACACAATTTAATCCATGGTGCTGAAGCTGAAAATAAAGATTCGTTGTAAATCTTGATTCTTTGGCTCAAAAATCTTTCAATGGCTTTCTATCCTACTCATAACAGAAGCCCAAGTTGTTTGATGAACTTTAAGACTGGATATGATGTGCCCAGTTTCCTTACCTCTGTGCCTTTCTTACCTATGACTTTCTCTTCTTTGATCTGACTTGGGCGTCCTTATTATTGTCCACATACAAGAAACAGAAAGACCTGCCTTCCATGGCCATTACATCGAATCTAACAGCCACAATTCTCCCCCTTCTGCCCTTACTTCCTGTCATTCTCCCTTAATCTCTGCCATTTAACTTTCCACATTAAAATACACTGTATAATTCTTTGATCATTTCTTTGTCATCTCACCACCAGAATTAATATGCTAACTATAGGACATTGGGAATTCTGTAATTGTTTATTTCTCCTCTGTGAGACTTGACACTACTGGGTTATGTAAATCTACATGAACAACTTTTCCAAATCATTTCTCAATCTACTTACTTATATGTACATATTCTTATTTGACTGTCTCTTGAAGTCTGAAAAATTAAATACATTTTCTTTTCTATAGCAAAAGATTGATCTGAAAATAAATCATGAGTCACCAGAATGGCAGTAGATAATTAATTGTTGCCATGCCCAATGCAACAACCTTCCCACTAATTCTTGATTTTCAAATTGTTCTTGAAAAATTTATGTTTTCTATAATCCTATAGCTTGATACAAAGCTATTCTTTAATCAATACACATTTGGATTGTACAATTGTGTAAAGTCTTATCACTCTGTAGAGTTGTATCTGCCATCAATACAGTCTCCATTTACAAATAGCCTACATTGTATTATTTTAAAACTTAAGATTATATCTATTGTGAAAGATCTAGTTCAATAATTTTTGTCATTTGGTTTCACTGAGTTAAAATTTTTATTCCTTCATTCTGCTTTTTATCAATGAGTCTAGATTTAAAAACAAAAAACACTATCATGAACAAATCTATTTCATTGCTTCCAAGTATTTGTCTAGCATAGAGCCTCTGTCTCGTGTTGTAATTTCAATAACACAACTCTGCTGTCTTAAAATCCATTTGCTCTGATTTTCAATTCATTGAATATGCTGGGTCAGACACCGTGGTTTCCACTCAGGTTGCTAATGACGCCAAATGGAGACTTTTTTTTTTTTTTTTGCAAGATTCAGAAAATCAGAGGTAGGATAGGTATTCCAAATTCTTTTTAACTTAGGTTGGGAGCTGAAGAAAATATATTGTATTCTGCCAAAGTTCTCTTACCAATCATTCACATTTTATGGGTTTGTGTTTAACAGCCATTTTTACTCAACCCTCTAAGACATGTTTCAATTATATGTTACTCAGAACCCAACCATAAGTGGAACACATTCTCAAGAATTCTCTTCTGTAGGGCCTTTATAAGTTCTAAAGTATTGTTTCAAATTTAGAAAAAAAAAACCTTATATTGTAACTCACAGTCTAACTTTGGTAATTATTTAAGATATTTTTCAAAACATGGGAATGGTACTTAGTGGCAATATGCAAACTCCATGGAAAAAGAAATCACACTGAATGAGTGCTTACCATATGTTCAGCCTCATAGGTGACACAAATAGGACTAGGTCTCAAAGAAATTATAAATGATTCACATATACAAATAAGTTTCCAACAAGACGAAATATGGTAAGTATCATATAAAGAAGACTGTGGGCTAGAATGTGCCTCAAATGGTAGAACATTTATTTACAAGCAGTAAACCTTGAGATTAAACCCCAGTAACTGTCCTAAAATAATAACATGGTGTCAGTGCTAATAAATGTTGAGCAAATTCTGAATAATTGAAGGACTGAACTTGAATAATTGAACGACTGAATATTCTGAACTTCCTCATGAACTTCATATTTTGTTTCTAAGAAATCGAACTCCTCCTAGAAACTTCTCCATATTCAGGCTGTGAAGTCTGGTCAACTATATGAAAGAAAATTTACTCATCCCCAAGAAAAAAATAATCAGTTCATCATTCTCAAAATGTGGAAGCTCTCTCCATTTATTTTTACAAGTCTTTTCATTGATATGCCTTAGTAACTTTAAGAACCTATAGAAAACAGTAATAAATTACATGCATAATTTTTCTTCATATTTCCATCCTGAAGGAAAGTTATTTCTGTTTTTTCTGCCTAAAACAAGTTTTAGTTATTTAATAAAAGAGTCACATAATAAAGAGATTATGAATATGCTTGATAAATATTTCAGCATGGCTTACTGTCATCATAATTTCAAAAAGGATTACTTTAAGCTCTGCATTAAAACATAAGAGATCAAGGCAAAGTCTTAGAATTCTATCTCAGATAATAAAACAAGCAAAAAAAGTCAAAGAAAAGACATCAATAATGACATCTAGGGCATACAATGTACGTCTGTTTTGAACTGAATTTTTAATTGGATATCTTTATTTGAAAATGACATGATTAAAATTCTCTTAGTACAGAATTATAATGAAATATGAAATATTCAAATAATCACTTAAGTATCTCCAGTTTATAAATTATTTTAAAGTAATTTGTAATACTATCTAAAGTATTTTAGATTATTTTCTATTGTTACTTAAAAATATAAAGTATTTTAAAGTAATCTATTTTTATTTGTGCTGGTAGTAGAGCTTGAGCCTGGGCACTGTCTCTTAGATTTTCTTTTCCTCAAGACTGACTCTCTACTACTCCATTTCTTGCTTTTTGCTGGTTAATTGGAGATAAGAGTCTTATGGACTTTGCTTCCCAGGCTGGCTTTGAGCAACAACCCTTAGATCTCAGCCCCCTGAATAGCTAGGATTATATCAGCATACAGCTAAAGTAATCTATTTTGAAGAACTATATACTGGAAATCTACTTTTCAAAAATCTTACATTGCTCTGGAGCAGTTGTGCATCTCCTGAAAGTTTACTTATTGTTTCAAACATGTATTGTTGGGCTGATTATAAATTTTACACATGTCCTAAGAATCTACACATTTGGAATCTTACCATTAATCACTGGTTTTTAAACATTGTGATAGATAAGATGTCAAATTTGGGGGAAAGTTAAGACTGTGACATCTGATTACTATGAATCAAAGATTCTATTGTTGCTGCTTTATCTTTCAGTGTCACAAATTAAAGATAATATTTCATTAAAATCTAAAGTTAGAAATTAGTTTTATCTGTCTCCAAATATTGTAGGGAAGCTGGGTTAATCTCAATCTACGGTTCCACTTAGACTAGAAGATGAATTAGAAGGCGATTCTATTCTCAGTTAAAGAAAAGCTTGAATTAGAACCAACTAGAACTGGAGATCTTCACTTTATGAGGTGGACATGATGTCTGTCTTTAGTGAGGAGGGCATAAAAAATTCTAAAATTTGAGCTCACATTAGAAACAAACTATCCTGACATCACATTTTGCTTCTTAGGGCCCTTCTACCATTTGAGACTCTGGTGTGACTAATGCTATTCAAACTTACATGTTTCTTTGACAGACATTGATAAATTTATACTCAGGTGACCATAGTGCATACAGCAGTCTCTTAGTGACCCCAAATTGCCAACTAGTTTCAATGTATGTGGTAACCTGTATGTGATAACTTTTTTGTGCCAGAAACTGTTGGCAGAATTTACATGGACCTATAGTAAAATGAAGAAATATAAGTATATACCACTAATCTGGCAACAAGCTCCAAAAATTCTTCCTTTTCTTCATCTCTCAAGATAAATTTGTAAAGCAATCTTTAATATCACCAACATTCCATCCCCTATCAATGTTCAAGGTGAAGTTATTTAAGCCACTGATGGCCTAAAGAAGATATTTTTGTGTAGTTAAGTGAATATATATTTATCAAATAACTGATCTAGATGGATCAGTTACTAGATCAGATATTTATATCATATTATATATTAATATTATATATACTTTGGCAGAACTGGTTTTGAGCTCAGAGCCTTACACTTGCTAGGCAAGTACTCTGCAACTGAGTCATACTTCAACCCCTACCTTAGAATGTAATCTTAATGTTTTATAAATATAGTACAATGACTTGTCTGTAATTAGATATGGTGCTCTGTATTAGTTCTTTCATTGATGTGTTCATTTTACAAAATTATGAATCAAATACCTTGAAATATTAATGGGGTAAAATTCAATGTGTATTAATGGTGGCTATATATATATATATAAGGGACTGTCAGATCCCAATCCCAATTATGTGTACTTACTGAAAAACATATTCACAAATGAGTGAAACTCAAATAATAAGTTCTATTAATTTTAATGCTCCCAAGATGAGTCAGAATTTTTTTAAAAAAATAGCTTGTTTATCTAGATTCCTAACTCAGAAAGTTATTGTAAACTAGTGAAATTGTTTGTCATAAAATGTTTAAGTTGATATAGAGTTTTCATTGTACTTCTGAGGATTCTTTTGATGATTAGAAAGGGTTTCAAGTTTATTGTAAGTAAAATTTTCCCCCATAACTTGTAATATTTTAATTTAATATTCATGCTTTGCCTAGCACTATATAGTTCAAAATTATGTATAAACCATTAAAGGTTGAATTTCATTAGTGTTCTAATTTCTCTATGAGCCCCGGTGTTATTCCTTGCTGCTCAAATCTAAAATATTATGTAACAATAAATATTTAAGAGGATGAAATTCATAACTCTTTTTGTTAATAGAATTCACCATAACTAAAGCAAATTATTGCAATAAATGTGTATTAAGATCTACTTCACTAAATTCCATAATACTAAACATTTACAAAAGTCCCTAATGTTTAAGTGAAATATATAACAGGACACAGTTATGAGAAGTTTATGATCCAGGCAAATAGAGCAAGCAAGAATAAAAAGTTTCATAATCACTAATATTTACTTTTTTACTCATAGTTTAATTCATATGCATATAATCCTACAAATACATATCTGTTTGAAAGCAAGGTAATTGTGACACAGCTTAGCATACCTTGCTGGTCTCCTTTTGCTCATATAATCATGCATTTTATATATGTGTATGTATAAATAATATATACATATACATTTAATATTAACATAAAAAACCTAACATGTATATGTCTCCCCAATCCACACACACCAACACACACACACACACACACACACACACACACACACACACACACATCTCTAGATGATGGTCTACTGAGAGGTGATTGAGGGGATCTTGAAGGCATCAACTTCATCAATGGATTAGTCTATAATGAGTTCAGACTGAATGGATTATTAGGAGGTGGGTCTGGATTGCAGGAAGTAAGTCCCTGGGGACATGCTTTTGATCCCCACCCCCACTACTATCTGCCTTTCCCTCTAGTTCCTCTGACTATACCCCTAGTGCTGTGGTGTTTGCCCTGTCATGGGCCTGAAAGCAATGAAGCCATCCAACCATGATCCAAAATAAAATGTTTGTCCTTTAAGAAGTTTTTCTCAGATGTTTTGTCACAACGATGAATAAGTGACTAACATAACATATATTCCAAACACTGTGTTGGCTCTAAAAAGCAAACTAGACATGGTTTATTTATGTATTGGCATATGTCCATTAACTTGTGGCCACTACAATTTGGGACTATTGAGAGCTTCCAATATGGGCAATCTGAACTGAGTTATTCTATGAGGAGAATACATATGCAAGAAATAAAGGCTTTGGAAAGAAAGAAAGAGAGAGAGAGAGAGAAAGAAAAGCTTTGTACCAAAAACTGTAAAATATTTTGGTAATAAATGTGTATTGATTTTATGTCGAAATGGTATTTTATGATACCACTTTAAAAACAAAATACCACTATTATTAATTTCACATTGTTTTTCACTTTCTAAACTGTCTCCAAGAAATTTTAAAGTTGCACTGGTATATGAAAAACTGACAATAAACTAGTAAATACAAAATATTACACAAAGTTTAAGTAGAAAAAGTACTCTGAATTTAATCATTAGAAAACACTGACAGCACATGCACTAGATTAAATACTGTCACCCAGAGATAAAGTTCTAATCACTGGAATTTGTAAAATGTTATCTTATTTAGATATAAAGGTCTTTACAGTTGCAGTGAAACAAAGGTTTACCTTATGTCAGTGATCCTGAAATGCCATCATATGTATTGTTATAAAAGGAAGCAGGAGTTTACAAAGACAAGAACAGGAGGTAATATGACCAACCAGGCAGGAATGATCACAGCATCCAGGAACTGGAAAAAATATATTCTTCCCTCTAGAGTTTCCACACCACTTGACAATGCCTTAATCTGAGACATGTAGTCTCTAGAAAGGAAATCAGCTGTTCAAGACCAAGTTTGCTGACAGAAGGAATTATTATTATTACCAATTATATCAAAATTTATTAAGCAGTAAAATAAATGTATGTGAAATAATTAGAATATGATTCTAGGGAAAGAGTTTAGTGGTATCTTGGTAAAGACTGTATTGGAAGGGAGCAATGTAGACAAGAAAAAACCAATTCAAAGTTGGCAACAAAAAAAAAAAACAATTCAACAAAGGAAGAGGCTACAATGCTTGATAAGAAATGTACTCATTATCTTGCCCATGTAATTGTAACCCCTCTGTACAGTATTTTCATAATAAAATATAAATTAAAAAAAAAAAACAATTCAAAGTTGGCAACAAAGAAGACAACAAAAATAGATAGCCTAGAACAAGGTAGTAGCAATAGAGAGGGTGATAAGCAGAAGAGTTTAAGATACATCTTGAAGACTGAGCATGAGGAAATTTAATCAATGGCATATAGGGAGGGAGTAAACAAAATAAATAAAAATCCCAGGTTTGTGACTTAAGCAACTTAATAGATCATTGATAGTAGAACATTGATAGAGGGATACTTTCACAAGAAATTATGAGTTGAATTGTAATAATACTGATTCTTGAAATATCTAATATGTACCCCAGCCAAATTAAATAATAATTTATATGTTTTGAGCTCCAATAAGAATGGTAGTTTCAAGGTATAAACTTACAAGCCATCAGCATGTAGTTAGTTGCATGTAAATCCACTGATATGGATAAGTATTACACAAAGTGAGAATATAGACATTATATATGGTAGTGTACTCCTGTAATCCCAGTGACTCAAGTGGATGAGGTAGGAAAATCATTGTCTAAGGTCATGCCAGGCAAAAACAGAAGAGTCTACCTGAAAAACAAACTAAAAGCAAAAGGATTGGAGACCATGGTTCAAGACACAGAGTGTTTGCCTGGTAAGCATGAGTCTCTGACTTCAATTCCCAGCACTCTTGAGAGATATAGAAAGAGCAAGAATGTGTAGATCTTAAAAGACAGAACATTAAGGAACCCTTAAATGTAGGGGCTGGGAAGGTGGCTCAGTGGTAGAGCGCTTGCCTTGCATGCCTGAGGCCCTGGGTTCGATTCCTCAGCACCACATAAGCAAAAAGAAAAAAGCCGGAAGTGGTGCTGTGGCTCAAGTGGTAGAGCTCTAGCCTTGAGCTGAAGAGCTGAGGGACAGCGCTCAGGCCCAGAGTTCAGGCCCCACGACCAGACCCAAGAAAAAAAAAAAAAGGAACCCTTAAATGTAGAGCGTAAGTAGAAGAGTAAGAATTGAGGGCTGGAATGTGACTTAGTGGCAGAGTGCTTGCCTAGCATGCATGAAGCCCTAGGTTCGATTCTTTAGTACCACATAAACAGAAAAGGCCAGAAATGGTGCTATGGCTCAAGTGGTAGAGAGCTAGCCTTGAGCAAAAGAAGCTCAGAGACAGTGCCCAGGCCCTGAGTTCCAGTCCCAGGACTGGCAAAAAAAAAAAAAAAAAGAATTGAGGAAGGAAAGAGACTGATTAGAAAAAGCCAGATGTGAGGGAGGAGAATAAAAATTAGAAGAGTTATCATATGACAGAAGCCAAATGGAAGAAGAAAACATTTCCTAGTAAGAATAGTGCTGAAAAGCTGAACAGAAACATTGAAAGGAAAATTAATATTGGCTTTAGCACAATGAAGCTCAGGGAAAGTTTTGTCAGCATCGGTTTCCTTAACATTGTCAAATCTGAACTCAGACTGTGTAAGTTTGAGAGTGACAAGACTGATCCTGGTGTATGGTCTGAGATAAGAATCTGGTTTTATTGCTTTCAATGTGGAAAACCAATTACTGGCTAACTTCAGGAATACATTTTGTGGAGATAACATACTTACATGAGAAAGTGGTTTTAAATGTTAGAAAAGTAAAAATACACAATGTGGCTGGCAAATTAACTTGAGAAGGAAGCAAAGGAATGGGACCAAGTAGCAAGCAATCACCTCAAATGGAATTGAGGATGTCATTGACATTTTGTTAGTCACAGCATCTAGTGTCCATAGTTCATAATGATATTCATAATGTATGACAAAATTTTATATCTGTATGTATATGAATAAAAGATAATATACACAGAGTGTCCTGGGAATTCCTGAGGAGGAAGCACCAGAATCTGCCTTCCTACCTACACAACTTTTGGGGCAGCATTTGTGGAATGTAACTATATTTGGGAGTCTGGAATCTATTGAAGGCTTACAAATTCCATGGAATAGCTTAAAGTGTGAATCGTAGTTGCTTTTGTTCAGTATTAGCTGTTACCTCACCACCCATCCCTTACCCAGCCTCTTGGCAGGCAGCCATGTACATGTTTCAGGGAGCCTGCAGGAGCAAACTGGACCATAAGGATCTTGTCCTTCAAATACTAGGGATTTGTGTTTTAGTAGCCAATTGCTACTTCTGTTATAGAGGGGCTTATAGACAGGCAGGTTGACATTTTTACAACCATCTTCCATTGTTGTAATTGTTGCCCATCAGAATAAAATAACATCCAAGGAGATTAATGGGTTGGTATTCTTCATTTTTCCAAATTTAGGGAACCAGATATTAAAAACTAGACATTCAAAAGCAACTATATGGTGGAGAATTATAAATGCATTGGAGAAGGCTCAGAAAAGATGAGAGAAAAATCTGAAAATTATAACAAGGGCTAATCACTGGCATGGAGATAGCTGGTTGTGTGGTTGTTTTTACTTCAAAAAATCAACTAAACACAAAAGAAGATAATAATAAAGGAAATAAGGGACAAAAAGTTATAAAGCATACAGAAACTAAATAGCAAAATGACAGAAGTTACTCCTTATTAGTTATTACTTTAAATAGAAACTCTCCATTAAAAATAAAACAGAGATTGCCATAATGAACAAAAATATATAAGCCAACAACAGTAAGCCTGCCTTGTTTGCTTATTTATTACACACAGTTTTGATCAAGTGTGGCTGAAAAATGAATTTAAAGATAGTCAAAAAACATTTCAAAAACAAAATGTTTAAATTTTCTTTGAGTGCTTTGTGTAGCTTAGTTGATGTGGAGAAGTTTATAGTCAGTCCTGAATTACCATCAGTTGTGTTTAACTGTTGTGTGATCTACTGAGGATTCCCCTGCCTTTAATTATTTTTGCCAATCTGTGTCTCCCCACCCCCTCCAAATGGTAAGAGCCTCTGCATGTATGGGAACTCTGGAAACAACCCTACACACATGGTGAGGGATACTCACTCTCATGCTTACACACATAGCTCTAACACCCCATGACTGCCAAATAAAAATAGTCACTAAGAAATTATTCAAGATTAACTGGCTTGAGCTAATGCTAACTTACAAGAAGTGTTCAGATTGGAGTTGAGAATAGATATGTTATAGAAAAAGACTGAAAGTAGAAAGAGGAAGAAGTCCTCCGACCCAATGAAGAGAGAGAATCACATAAATAAGTTGATCCTGGGGAAGAAAAAGTGTAACCCCAAAAGAATGCTAGTACAAACTTGGGGTGCTGAAGGATGTAGTGAGCCACAGAACCCTCTGCAGAGCAACTCAGAGGCCTAAAACTTTACATAGACAATCGATGGAACCTTAGTACTTATTAGACAGATAATAATAATTAGCAATGACATCTGCAAGGCAAGAAATGGGTACCACAATGCAAACCAGGACTTAGAACAAGAAAAATAACCAAATAAAGTATGCATACTACAGCGAAACATTCATTTCACCATATTTGTTAAGATCACCAGTAACCTCAAAAGGGAGAAGTCCACAACTCAGATCCACTTGCCTCTTCAGTTGTATAACTTTAGTCATCAAAAGTGTTGCTTTAAATGTGCTCAATGAATAACAATTGCTGTTACAGAGGAGAGCCAGAATGGTTTAGACTTCAAGTCTTTCTAAGTAACAACTGCATTCTATGCACATGTAATGGAACTCATGAGGGGAAAAAAATAATCAAATCAAAAGAGCATACATAGCCATGTACACAAAAGCCCAAAGCTTCAGGGTGTAATTGACAAAACACATATGAAAAATAAACACACAGTTTATCAATAAAATATGAAATAAGATATTATAATTCCCTAGATGTTAAAATATATACACATTTAGCTTGTATTTTAATCCATTTGTAGGTCAAGATCATCCCTCTCAATTCTGAATTATATAAATTAGCACAGTCCTTTTGCCACATCTCTGTAGTACTGCCTTACAACATGAAGCATCATCCAGGGAATGGAACAAAGATGCCATTGTTGAAGGACTCTGGATTTAAAAGCCCACAGGGATGCATAAAGAGACACAGAGATACACTTAATAGGGCAGTGTAAAAGAGTAGGTGGTCACTTGCCCCTGAAAAGCTTCACTGTATAGATCCATTTTGAAAGAAGTAGAGCAGGCTTTGATATAAACTAAATGGCAGGCATGGAAGAGAGAGAAAGAAAATACCTTTAGAAAAGATGTGAGAAGATAAAACGCAGGAAGTCAACCTTTCCAAGACAGAAGTCTGAATCAGAGCTGAGCTGCTTTTTCCCCCAAACTGACTTCAACTTATTAAAGTCTTGAATCTAGGCACTGACACTGGAAATTTCAGAAGAGCTCACTGACTTTAGTGGTTTTACTTCAGGCCAGAAATGGAACAAGGACAAAAATATAGCAGGCATGCTTTTTATATATGCTTCTTCATTTAAATCTGGGACAAAATGAAGAACTATTTATCTGAACCCTGACTGGACTTGCATGTGGACACTATGGCCTCATTTACATTTCTCAAGATATTTACATACTCACCCTCTTTGTGGTAGAAAAAAGCATGCATAAAATCCAAGAAAGACTTTTCTGAACTTTGCAATTACATTCTTATTGAGGACTAGAGGAGTCACTGGATGTTATGCTAGTTTTAAAAAACATTTTCTAAAGTGTCATCAAGGTAATTGTGCATATAATAACTTAAAATAGGACAAAATGCACCTGGGAAATTTAATTTGACAATGACTTTGTTTACTTTTTGGGAGTTTTTGTTTATGAAAACTAGCAGTTCCTTGGCTCCCTCTCCTGTTATTTTTTCCCCTTTAAAAGCAATCAGTTTTTATATAATTAGTAAATCCATCCTTATCTCCAAATTCATATTACTATTGTTTTCTTGCACTTTTCATTTCCCTATAAAGAAAATAAGGACTTTCCTCCTCCTGCTTCTACCATGCACTCACCATGTGATAGCTTCACAGAAAAGATCAATAATCATATGTATTGATATACAATGATATAAACACAATCCACAGATGAGCTATGAAATTGACTGTATTCATTTTTTCCCTCGGCATATCTTAATTTTCTCTGAAGCTAATAAATGTGTTACTGTTTAATGATTTGCTTAGTGTCTACTAAATTTATCATGAACTGAAGCTCTAACTCTTAGGTTTCTAAATCTCCTTTGTTCTTTTCTATAGGTTTCCTGATTCTTGTCTGTGGCAGAGTCCTGTTCAGGACTCTTCAATTTAATCATCTTGGATTTAAGTTAATCAATTATTCTGTTTATGATTTTACTTATGTCTTTATCAGGAATTTATAATTTCCATAATGTGATATGGGCACATGATTTTCTTCCATGTGAATATCCAAGTATCACATTAAGTATTATTCACTACATAAATGATTTCTGTTTATTAAAGTCAAAATGATATTTTTCAGATTACTCTATAATGTACTTTATTCTTAATTAGGAACTCTAAAACAGAATAACAGTTTAAAAAATGGGTTAAAGATCTAAATAGGAAACTTTCTAAAGGAAGACATACAAAATGACCAAGGATACAAAAAAAAGTTCATTTTTACCAATCATCAGGAAAATACAAACCAAAACTACAGAGATATCATCTCACTCTAGAACAGCTATCCACCAAGAAGACAAAAAAACAAACAAATAACAAAAACAACAAACAAAAAAAGCAAATACTAGTGTGGATCTTGTTTCTAGTCATCTGAATTGGCAATCATTATGAAAAACAATAAAAAATAAAAATAAAAAAGCTTAAAACATAACTATCATATGATCCAGCAAACCCACTACTGGTTATACACCCAAAGGAGATGAAATGGTAATACTTTAATACCAGTATTTGTTTATTGCAACACTATACACAATAGCTAAAGTATAGAGGCAACCTAGATGCCCTAAAGTAAATAACTAATGAAAAAAGAAAATGTGGTATATGTGCACAATAAGATATTGCTCAGCCACTTAAATATCTCAGTGGAGAGGGGTACAATGTGTATTTTAGAAGCCTGAGAATTCATAATCCCTTTCCCCTCCCCCCCATATAAAGGAGATAACGCAATATAAAGCAGATGCCAAAATGTAAACAAGAATTTTATCTAGACTGATAGGTTTAATGTGAGTTCTGTTCTCTTATTTATATAAACAATATCAGCCAGAAAAGTCATTTTCACTTTGAAAATTAAAAGATTAAAAATTTCATGAAAATCTGTAAATGCAATCAAAATAGAATTAGTCATTTAAGTCACAGAATTCTAGCTGGATGTTTATGGTTATAACACTTATTGTTTGTGGAAAGAAAGGTAAGTTTGAATCCAAGCTCCACCACTGTGTGAACTTGGTCATGTTTAAACTCAGTTTCTTCCCATGTGAAAAGCTGAAAATACCATTTACTTTCTGGTTGTAAGTACTACACATATAGTAGTGATATGTATTTATGGTTCATAATCATGTCTCATGATGTCTCATTTATCATGGTGGTAATAAAGGAGGAATATTAATACATAATGGTATTTGTCTGGATTTTCTATAAAGAAACACTGGAGTTAATATATAGCAAATAAACATAAATTTCTTGATTTGTGGAGAAAGGAAACTAGAATGGATTCAAAATGGTGATTGATTTTAAAATATAGATCAAATCTGTTTCAAAGTCAGTTTTAAAATTTCTTCTCCAAACTATACACTAGGGAAAGATGTTAAATATTTTTTAGGCTACATAGTAATTTCTCATGCTTTGGATAAGTTACACAGATTCTGTTCTGTATTTACATCTCTCTCTTCATGTAACCTTCTAAGACTGTCAATTAGCTTTACAAAATAAATTATGACTTTTACCTGTTTGCATCAGACTTTCACTTTCCTGGTAAAAAGTTATACACAACTTGTGTCACATCTATAGATTGCTAATGTTTCTGATTCCACCTTTGTCTTCTTAAGAATTTTAAGCAAAATACACTTGAGGAACTACAGTGATTTGGGAATACCTAATGACCAAGCCTAGAAATCTTGATCCAAAACTATAAATGTAAAAAAATATGAATTTCTATTTCTGGTATTGCCAATTATCCTAATGCCTTACAGACAATTTTCAGCATTGAAATAAAAATTTCAGATAAGAGAATGAGGTAACATTGGTTTCAAGCATTAGTAGGAGGACTGTTAATTTTTTTTTGCACAGATGATTTGTTTCTGCTCAGTGGGTAGAGAATGAAATATAGGCTAAAGGTGCTTTTAGTTTGTATTCAGGCTTGGTCTTAAAACTTTCTCTGTACTCAAAGAATCTAGAGAAATAATTAGTACTGTGATAAAGTTTTATAATCAAAAGTTGGCACATTATAAAGTTTGCTAATGACAATGTTCATGTTGGCCCCTAAACCTTTTACATTCTGTTCTCATACTCTCTTCTTCATTCTCTTTCTCTCTTATTCTCTCTCTCTCTGACATACTTTCTTTAAAAAAAGATTTGAGAATCTGGTTGAACTGCCTAACTCTGCTTATTTTTTCAGCTCAGAGTCAGGAAATGTAAATGTAAGCTGTTCATGCCTGAAATGAAGATGTTCTATAATTAGATACCCAGGAAAAGCATTAACCTAGTTAAATCACAAGTCTTTTATTAGAAAAAGAATTAGAATTTAAAAAATAGTCATCATATTTTAGCTTCATTTTTTAGAGGTCGTAAGCCAAAATATTGTGATCTCATCTTATGTCAATTAGAAAAGGAGATAAAGAGAGATTTGATAATGTTGGGTATTTTTATCTTGGACATAAAATTCCAGGGGTAATTAAAAAAAAAAAAAAAAACACACAGCTTGGCTGAAGTTACAAGCCAAAGTTCCAAAGTGAAAGGATCGGCCACATCCATGCCAGGCGGCCACTCGAGGTAGGCAGGCAGGCACAGGAGAAAGATTATTACAAGGTTAGTAGAGGAGCCATATTTACCCTGGAGAGAGAGCACATGGCAGCCTCTGCTATAGGTAGCAGCAGGGTCTGGGGAGTAGGAAGAGGTAGATGGGAGTTCAGGTGGGTCTGGATGGAAAGAGGGAGGGGCTAGCTGTGTGACTCCAGGGCAGGGAGGAGCTCAGTTCTGGGTGGAGCTGAGGACCAAAGGTGGGCATAATGCTACACAAAGGACCAATCTCGAGATCAGCCCTTTCATTTCCAGTTGAAATAATTAACACAAAAGGTATACAAGACATAAAATTGGCTTCACCTAACAAGACCACACTAAAGCTACCAGCACAACTATGTTTATTGCAGCATTATTTACCATAGCTAAGATATGGAACCAACCCAGATGCCCTTCAGTAGATGAATGGATCAAGAAAATGTGGTATATGGAATTCTATGCCTCCATCAGAAAGAATGACATTGCCCCATTTGTTAGGAAATGGAAAAACTTGGAAAAAATTATATTAACTGAAGTAAGCCAGGCACAAAGAAACACAGGTCCCATGGTTTCCCTTATTTGCAATATCTAGTATATGTATGAGTCAAGCAGAAAAAGTCAGATAATGTGATGTTAGGAAAATGAATCCTTAGATACGTATTTTAATGTTTTTTTTTCTTTCATGCATGTGTTTCTAATGCATTTATAACTCTATTTCTTTCTTGCTTTGTATGTCCCTCCCCCACAGTATAACCCCCGCTTTCAATATATTTGATGTCAGTATAACTTATGGAGGAGATGGGGAAAAACAAGTCATTTAAGGATTCAGGTGGACCTGTTGCAACAATGAGAAGTACAAATTGTCATGTCAAAAGGAGCTTTATTTACAATGTGTGGGGGGGGAGGGGGGGAGGATTGGGTGGGGAGGGAGGGGGGAGGCTGGGAAGGGAGGTGAAGGGTAAACAAAGGCGAAGGCTGCAATGCTTGGTAAGAAATGTATGCATTATCTTGCCTATGTAATTGTAACTCCTCTGTACAGTATGTTCACAAATAAAATAAAATTAAAAAAAAAATTGGCTTCACCTTTCTAACTACACTAGTCTCCTTTAGACAAAGACAACGTCTTTCTTCCAATGCTCTTGAAAAAAAATCTTCTGTAGGATAGAAAAATAGAATCCTGACTGATGTTTCTATTGTAAGGCTGAACAAGAATTCACTAACTTTAAACAAGTGATACCTAAAAGGGGATACTAGCTAAATGTATTTTCCCAGTTCCTCGCCTTTCATCTGAATAAAAATAGCTTCCACAAGAATAGTTCTCTCTCCCTCATATCTTTATCTTTGGTGAGAGTCATTTGGAAACCTATCTTATCCCCATGCTGGTTATAGTGTTCCCACTATATCATACTACTGCATAAAAATTATTTCATGGATTGGTATATTCTGGCTTCTGTATTGCTCAGTCTTCAATTCAAATATAGTCCTGTCCTTTATGCCATGTTCGTGGGGTACTCAGTGTCTGAAAGTATTTAAATTCTCCTATGTGCTTCCAACCATCTAGAATCTTAGCTAATCAAGGCCAACATACCTGTCTTGTTTACCTTCAATAAGCATCTTGTCTATGACAGACAAATAAGTGATAATGAACTGTTTGATGAGAGAAATATAGTCTACTGTTCCCTGAGGGGCAATGTATATAGTCGGCAATCAAAAGTTACTCAACCTCAAAAGAATCTATCATCACCCTCAAATGTAAACAATTACAACTAAGTGATCAAATCTAATTTAAAACAGAAGAAATGATTAGAAAATTCTAGGCCTTCCACTCCAAATTCAAATGTATAAGAAAGTGAAACACTTAAAAGTTTTTGAAAATGTATGAGCCTATTTTTCTAAGAGAATGCCATCAAATCTGAAAAAATTGATTACAAGCTTTGCACTTGAACCATAAGTCATAGTCTCAAAATTTTAATCCATATTTGAATAACCTCAGGGGGGAAATAATTATGCCAGAGTACTATGATGATAAAGTTTAATAGCATAACTACTAGCTTATTTGTATCTTAAAAATCATTAATTTATTCTTAAAAAATTAGTAGTACCAAAATGTGTCTTCAGAACAGGAAGCCATGTACAGTGCCTTAGGGTAAGTGACAAAGGAGGAAACAAGTAATAAAAATATTTACATAAAATGATGACACTAGCAGGGAGGCAGCCCATGGCTCACATTTGTCATCCTAGCTACTCAGGAGGCTGAGGGCTAAGGATTCTATTTTCACAGTTCAAAGCCACTCTGGGCAGGGAAATCTGTGAGATTCTGATCTCTAATAAACTATCATGAAGCTGGAAGTAGAGCTCAAGTGATAGAGAACTAGCTAGCCTTGAGCCAAAAAAAAAGTTAATTTCATTAAGTATATAGACATTTTAGTTTTTAGGACTATTAGTCATAAAATAGCTGAGTTTTAGACAAAAAAAGAACAGTTGACAATCAACAATTGAATGTTGTTAAATCTACCAACTACTGAAGATTTACCAAATAATTTATCCAACAGCATGATGACAAGTGCCAGTCATACTATTTAATCTAGCTAATGAATCTATTGGCATTATTATTATTATTATTATTATTTTACAATTAAAGAGATACAAACAGGGTGCTGGGTGCCAGTGGCTCACACCTGTAATTCTAGCTACTTGGGAGGTTAAAATCTGAGGATTGCTGTTCAAAGCTAGCCTAGGCAAGAAAGTCTGTGCAACTCTTAAACCACCAAATTAATGACCAAAAAGCAAGTAATGGAGCTGTGGCTCAAATGATAGAGACCTAGCCTTTAGCAAAAAAGTTTAGAGACAGCACTCAGCACTCAGGCCTTAAGTTTAAGCCCCAGAACAGGTTAAAAAAAAATAGGAAAGAAAGAAAGAAGGGGAAAGGATGGGAGGGGAGGGAAGAAAGAAAGAGAGAGAGAGAGCTTAGAGAAATTAAATTGTCCAAAGTCAAAGAGCCAGTGCCAGAGAAAGAATTTAAACTCAAGTCTCCCAATCTCCAAAGCTGATCAAGTTCCTGCTATACCACCCCTCACTCTGTAAGCACATCTTTTCTATTAATTACCAAAATCTTTGCCTAAGTATTTCTTTTTTCATTGATGACTAAATTTTCATGGTTGACTACTGAAAACTTAGCACTATAATTAATTCTCTCATATTACCAATGACAAAATAGAGATATTTCTCTAGGGATACATTGAATGGTGCCATGTCATTCCTCAGACCAATGTTTATTTACATGTGGTCAAGGGCAAGCTATGTTTTCGTATTTAGAAATTTATCTCTCTGATATTAGTTTGGAAGATGCACAGAAAGGAAATTTACTGTCTGAGTTAAACTGTGAAGGGCAAGATACAATAAGAAATAATGCACTTGAAGTCATATGAATCATTCAGGCTTTGGAACTAATAGTAAGCAAATTGAGCTCAGTTGAAAGAATATGTAGATAAAATGAGGTTAGGAGCAAATGATAAGAACGGAAATACATTTTACATGGAACAAAGCATGAGTTCAGTAGATGAGAAACTGCTTGAATTAAGGCCAAAAAATAAAAATAAGAATGCCACCTCTCATAGAATTTACTGTTTTGTACAACATAGCAAAACAAACAGATATGGTAGATAAGGTGAAGACTCTGTTGCTAGAAGCTTATAAACCAAATTTCAAAAATGACATTGACATTTTTTGTTACGGTGAAGAGAATTCCAAATATCATTCAGTAGGGATTTACCTAGTTTCCTTCTGCCATTTCTAAACATTATCGGAGGATTATGTGCTCTCTAACAGCACAAGTAATGCAAGCCAAGGATGAATGCTGACTTGACATTTATTAGTTTTATGATGGAGGAAAATCATCAGTTTCTCTAAGTTAATAATAACTACCTCAAGAAGTTCTCAAAAGTAAATTAGTTGTCATATATTCAAAGTGATGCATAATCTGCAAAGCATTATGCAAATGAAAATTAATAATAATAATGGAAGTTATAATAAAATGAAAAAGCAATCCCCTACAGGCAGTGTCATGATCCTACTTTAATAAATTTAAAATATGTAATTTCACAAATATGTGGCAAAATTAGAAATGAAGTCTGTAGCTACTAGTTTGTCAGGAAATCCATGATATCAAGCGAAAAAAAGCAAACTTCATACAGTATGATTTTATTTCAACAACAACAAACAGTGCATCTGTGCTTATGTGGGTGAAAACATTGCCCAAAAAGTAGGTAGCAGAATGGGTCATTTCAGGTGGTGAAGAAAGTAAGCCGGAAAAAAAATGTTAAACTATGATATAACACACAAGCATGTGTGCACATGCTTGAACTGTATCATTTGCTTATTTTAAATACAACCCTATATTGTTTTGTAATGTAATAACAAACACTTTTTCTTTTGTTTGAGATGGCAGAGTCTCACCACATAGCTCAGGCTAGCCTGGAACTTGTGATCTCTCTGCCTCAGCCTCCCAAGTGTCAGGGTTACAGGTGTGTGTCACCATGCTCAGCTAACTTTTTGAAAATAATAAAAAAATCTTTGAAATCAATACTAATATTGTACCTCGAATATCATCACACTGTGAAAAAGCAATCAAACTTAAAGAATCACATAATGTATTCATAATATTCTGGCTAAGTTTCTAATACTTTAACTCACCCTTGGTCTGTCAATGTCCATCAGAAATGAAATCTAGCTTTCCATGGAAACTACCTTCACATAGGCAATTTAGGGAAATCTTTGGTGGGATCTGAACCAGGCCTAAAGATCCAGAGAGCCCTAGGATATCTTTAACTTGGATGCAGTGACACAGAGCAGGCAAGAGAGAGAGATAAGTTATTAAACTCCTCAATAATAGTAGCAAGAAACCTAGTACTCTTAACTTTGGAGCACTTATCTTTGCTCTTTAGCTTGATTCCACAAATGATGCAAGGGAGCTACTGTATTGCTTTCCCTTTCAAGTATACTTCCTACCTACAATTTACAGATGAAAATTAGTGGTCATGTTTTATATTTTTTAAATCCCTCAGAAAAGCTCTGTAAGGATAGAAATTTTGGACATGAATGTCAGGTAGGTATATAAAATACAAAATTATGCTTAAGAGTTCCAGCTTAGAGGAACTCTTGTAAGGAAGTGTGTGTGTGTGTGTGTGTGTGTGTGTGTGTGTGTGTGTGTGTGTGTGTGTGTGTGTGTGTGTGTCTGTGTGTCTGTGTAGACTTTAAAGAAATGTGTTACATTTTGCTTCTCTTTCTGTAACCCTTGGTTTTAACTCTGGATCTTTGGAGAGAAAATACAATGTTTGCTAGGGCAGATAGACACTTATATGACAAATCAAAGGAGTTGGAGATGGTGAGGAGGGGAAATGCAAAGCTTTGGAAGCAAGGCAGCATTTACTGAGGAGTGATGACTCCTGTAGACTCTTTGTGAGGTTTCCCCCAGCCTTGTTCCTGGTTCAGGAGAAACCCACTTCACAAAGAGATTGTTTACTCAACTTGGGAAGACAGGTGAAGAGTAAAATGTACTTATTTATTAGACATGCTTTTGTTCCCTTTGAATTTAGAGGCTTCCTTAGTCTCATCATGAAGTCAGTGCTAAGATATTTTCCTTTAGTGACAATTTGAAGATAGAACCTAGTGAGGCCCTTTGTTTTTCCAGCTGACACAGACTTCAAAACAGCATTCAAACCACCCAGGTACAGTTTTGAAAAGAGGCCAGAGGCTTTGAAACTGCTCTTCTCCTACCTAACTGGTAAAGAGAAGGGTACTCTTCTAATCTATCTAAACAAATGATGTAGAAGAGAGTCAAACAGATGAAGCCTGCTCTTTGCAGGAGAATTGTTCCAGCTGTGCCTCTGAATAGGCTCAACATGAACAGCTCTGGCTTCTACTCAGAAAGACAGGAACCCAACAACAGTCCTTTGAAAATGGAATGGTCACACTGACTTTACCAAGTTCTGCTTGTGCCTTATTCACTGGGCTTAAAAGGCCTAGAGTTCTTTGGCTGAAGAAGGCACAGCTTGAACATGCTTAAACACATTTCAAGCCCATCTTTTCTTTCTCTTCCAGGTACGAGACCACCCCAAGGAACCCATAGAGTTGCACTCAGAAAAATCTCCATGTTACATGAAAGGAAAAGTTCAAAGAAGAGAGATTCTCCAGAGGAGGGCCAAGGAAGAAAAAAAAATAAAGGTAGTATAGGAGTGAGTAACTCCAAACCTAAGTACACATTTCAGTTGCATCTAATATTAGAAATATGGTCTCCCCAAGGACTTCTATTTGTTTCCAAGGAGGTCTTAAGGAATATGTACATTCCCTCACAGACACAGGGGCAGGAGGGGGAAAAGGAGTTATAACAGAAATAAACTTAGACACAAAGACACAATGATAAAAATTGAAATGTGAATTGCTATTATATTTAAAGGGTGATCAGCTTTTGCTGGTTTATTCTTTCTTATAAAAGAAAGCTAAGATTAGGTTTTAAAAAGACTTCTCATCTCAAAGAAGAATCTTTTAAAGAAAATCCATGAAAGCTTTAGAAAAACTTAAGTTCTACCTGAAGATGATAAAATATACTCCGATGAGGCTGTAGAAAGAAGCTCAAATGGGAAGTGGTAATGAGCCTGAGAGAAGACCAGAAGATGAAAGATTCTTTGGCACTCTGGGAGAAAAATAAACTATTTTTCTTAGTACATACTATGTAGTCTCCTTTTTAAAAATATAGTTTACAGTGAAAAAAAATTCTGGTTCCTGGAGTAAAATCTTGGTTAAAAAGCTTAGTTGGCTGTCTCTTTGAAAAGCAATAATTATAGCTAGTGTAATTAAAATAATTACAAGAGAAATGGGTACAAATCTTTATCACACCGTAACTTGAAAGTGCCACTTTTAAGAAAAATTGAGAAAATTAGACATTCAGGCACACATATTTAGACCATTTAGACAAACAGCCTTTATTTTACAAAAGTTAGTTTTAACACAGGAAGATGTTAGATAGTTTGAGCTGTACCACAAATACATATTTTTTTCATCATGGATCACACTTGGAAGAAGTAAAACTCAAAATCACTTTAGTATGTTTTGTAGGAGAATGCATCATTCAGATCTCCAGCACATGTCTATGGTGAGCTCCTGCAGAGCTGGGTAGGGTAGATGGTTTAAGTTATGATAACTTGTGCTGCCAATTTAACAGCTCTCCGTCAGTACCACTCAAGTTTTCAACTAGCCCTTCAGACTAATAAACAGCTTTCAAGAGGAAATGTCTTCTTGCCATCTCTTGGGTAAAAGTATGTGTCACTGTGGGATTCATAATTTCTTTATACACATTACAAAGAACCAGGGAAAGGAAGGAGTAACAATGCTCGATAAGAAATGTACTCATTGCCTTACTCATGTAACTGTAACCCCTCTGTATAGCATCTTTACAATAAAATAACATTTAAAAATATGAAATAAAACTGGGAAAGGGCCCACATTTACTGGTTGTTCAAATAACTTAGCTGTTCTCACCTCACTAAATTTCATTGCTTGGTTGGGACTGTGAAATCTTGTGTGTAAGCCTACAAAGTAGTTTTTATAGTAAAGACACATTTCTGGGGTAGTGGCCTTCCATGCAATGAAATGAATCTAGAAACATAGAACTAGAGAACCACAGATTTCTCACAGATTGGCTATAAGAAATCCAGGCTTTATAACCTGTTCCCTCTTTTTCTCCTTTTGGTGGTGTGGGGAACTCTATAGCATATTTACAATTAAAGTTGTAACATAAAGGCAATCTACTCTTATCACCAGAGGTTGGTTTTAGGTAACAGACATCTCATTCCAAAAATTCTGCAAGGTTTAAGCCAGTTCTCACAGAAGGCTGGCTGTGAGATACCACCATCTCTCATTTCTCAGTGCCCTCCATAATGGAAAACAGTGATGGTTCTGGTCCCAGTTTTGACCACATGGAATAGCACAGAGGTAAAACATAAAAGGGGGAGAAAGACTAGAGGAGAATTAAGCCAAAGTCTGATTCACATAAACTAAAGAGCACAGAGGAAATAGTAAATACACACACACACACACACACACACACACACACACACACACACACACACACACACACACACACACACACACACACACACACACACACCCTGGACTGCAGTGAGCTACTAGTAGAACTATGATATTTTTCAGGCAAGGGGATGTACCTGGGTGCCTCTTCAGACAGCACAGAGATTACAGAAGGTTATGTATAATAGAATGTGAAGTGCTATGTGCTCAGGAAATAAGTTCTCCTCATATGCACATTGTTGTATTCTTGTTTCCTTGCAGGTAGACTTTGGAAGAGTCCTTAGGCTAGAATGACTAGCAAGAGGGCATTAAGCCCTTTTTGGCATTGAAAGAGACTAACTCCCCAAATGTCCATCTAAATTAGAATAAACTTACAGAGATGAACAAGTATGAGGGAAAGGACAATCAAACTTAGAAAGCCAAATGAAATCAGCTATAAGACACTAATTTTCACATTTCCTGTATGCTGTAGGAGATGGTATGTATAGATAGGAACTCTTTATGCAGCATTTATGTGCCTCATGATTGCTTTTATGCACATTGATTTATGAGTGCATTTTGTATAATGCTGTGGTCGCTGCTCTTACAGCATGATTCATAAGATCAGGAGGGAGTGGATTCCCTTGGTCTCTAATTGCTGCTAACTAATTGCAGAAATGGCATGCAGTGATTATCTTATTATTTGATCCTCAAATAAGCACAGGTATTTCTTCTAATCCCCTAAATGGGCCAGCATTTTAGGAATTTAAGAAAGAATGTTCTTTCATCTCTTTGACCTAGTACCAGTCACCTTGAGTGATACCAAGATGAAAGCAACTTCCAGACCCATAGGATATAACAGCCCCACTGAACAGGCTTCCTTCATAGGTTATAATAATGCCATTTTATACTTGCTTTTACCAGAGATATGAACTTGTAGATGGCTTATGGATCTGTTTTCTTCAGGCTCCCTGTTCTAATGCTTCCCGATATCCCTTCTTCATGATTGTCTCTTGACACATTCTGCTTATATCATATGCATAGCACATTTTAATTGGGTATTTATTTTCCATGTACATGGCACAGGATCCAATAGTTGGGCACTTGGCAGGTGATTTCAGGAAAGAATTTCACAAATGGTGGCTCCAGGAGGCCCCCTACATTGGGCAGGGAAATCTCCCATGCATTAGTGAGCTCCAAAGAACCTTTACTGTGATTTGAAGCACTTTCTTGCCTCTCATCCTCAGGAGATTTTTCTCCTGACACTGCCATCTGGGCCAGCCAGAGCCTGGGAAAAAGTTTTGTAAAATCTAGCTGTCAACATTCTGCTCAGAACTTGGGAACTGGATCATTCAGTGAGCACTCTACTAAGAAGAGCCTGTGAATGAACACACAACTCTCACCAGAAACAATAAAAATCATTATTGATTGTGGAAATATATGCAAAATCAGAAGCTGTCAAGTAAGTGGTAAGTACTGGATCATGTGTTTCTACCTACAATAATGTTTTGGGGGAAAAAGTATAACAACTAATGCTAATAAGTTTGAGTTAGATATAAAAAAAAAAAAACAGGTATACTCATCTATTGAAAACTGTTCTTTGCTTTTGGAAATGACAACATAGAGAAAGACATACCTTTAGGCCATTTCCTCTAAATTTATGCTTAACTAATTAAGAGTTAATCTACACAAAGCATTAATTTAGCACTGTATATCAATCCATAGATTTGGAAAGCATCAAAATGTTCAACATATAAAGAATATCTGTAGTATAAAAAAAGTGATAGAAAGTTAGCAAGACATCAAAGACTGATAAATGAAAAAAGAGTACTAAGGAAAAGAGTCTGCTTATTATAAGCAGAATATAAAATAACATGTAAAGCATACTTATTTACACAGATGCTACTTATTATATACCAAGTGCATAATAGACATTATTTTAAGAGCTGAAAATGTACTAGAAAATTACACAAATTCCCTTTCCACACAGAGCTTTTTTTCTCTTTCATAGAGACAAATAAGAACATTGATCATGGTTTTCCACCAAGAACAATAGCTCATTGTATTCGGCTTCCAAATGTTTTTATAAACAAGGAAAATAATGTTGTTCCTAAAACTAAAACTTTTTAACATGTGTTTTCCAAAGTAAATCAGTCTAGGCTACTGATAATATTTTTAAAAAATTCTAAGTCTGTCTATTGCAGGCAGAAACAAATTCAAAGAAATTCTATTTCACAAGAAAGATGACAAGGATGAAGCTTAATATCAATGAGCTGGATCACATTAACTTGTTATCTTGTAAGTATTAGGGTAAAATTTGTTTCTCCCAGCTCTTGATAGGGACCATGTGCCAGTGACCCACACCTATAGTCCTAGCTACCCAGGTTGAGATCTGAGGATCATGGGCTGGAAAGTCCACGAGACTCTTGTCTCCAATAAACCAGCAAAAAGCCAGAAGTCAAGCTGTGTCTCAAGTCAGAGAGCTCCAGCCTTGAGCAAAAGAGCTAAAGGACAGTGCCCAGGCCCTGAGTTCACTGTTACCAAGTACTGGCACATAAAAATAAATAAGCAAATAAAACCCTTCCCCAGAAGGCTCCTGTCTTTATAATGCTTTACAAAGACCAGATTATTTGGCATCTGCTCTGTTTTTTTTTCTTTTTTTTTTCAGTCATGGGGCTTGAACTCAGGGCTTGGGCATTGTCCCTGAGCTTTTTCTGCTCAAGACTAGCACTCTACACTTTGAGCCACAGCTCCACTTCCAGTTTTCTGGTGGTTAATTGGAGATAAGAGTCTCATGGACTTTCCTGCTCCAGATGGCTTCAAAACTTGATCCTCAGATCTCAGCCTCCTTAGTAGCCACTGGCACCGGGCTCTGCTCTCTTTATTTATCTTGTCTTGTATCAGTCTCCCCCTCTGCTCCATCACTGTCCTGTGACATAAACACTCTTGTTGGGAGTCAAAATATTCCCTCAGTGCCTTCAGGCTTCTCAGACTTTGCTCTCTCAGCCACGTCTTCCCAGATCAACCTATTCAGCACTGCACTCCTTCCCTGTGCATGCTCTTAGCTTATTCTCCACTATGTTTTCTCTGTATCTCTTCACTTTATAAGCAGACACCATTTTGGACTTATTTTTATTTTGTTTCCTGGTACTAGAACATAAGCTCTATGAAGGTAAGTACTTTTTTGCATTAGTATCTTTAATCTAGAATAGTTCATGGAAGGTATCAGTGCTTAATGAATTCTTGTTAAATGACTGAGTTTGAATGCTGATTAAGCCAGAATCTCTTATTGACTATGTCACTTCGGGCAATTTTCCTAACCTCTGAGGGTTAAATAGGAATTATCTTCTTCATACAATTTGAGTGGATGGAATGAAGCACACACAAAAATCACAAGTACCCAGGAAGTATTTAATTATTGCTATTTCCACTTAAGATCTCAATGAAATTTATATTAATTGCCCACTTTAATTTACATTAATTATACAGTAGTGATCCTGAGTATCACCAAGGAAATTTACATATTACTAAGCATATCGTTTCTTCTTTATATCCTCAACACACAGCCCAGCTACTAGCAAAAACTAGTACATTAGTATGTTAATAACTTTACACCATTGTGACTAATATCTGAGAAAAACAGTCTAAAAGAGGAATTCTTTATTTTGTCTCGGTGTTTCAGAGGTTTCAGTCCATAGGCCTGTATCCGTTGAGTAGCCCAGGGGGAAGCAGAACATTATGGTGACAGAAGCATAGTGGGAAAAGTCTCTTTGGTCTCATGGGCCAGGCATAGTAGTGATCTCCTTCCTCCAACTAGATCCCACCTCCAAAACCTCATATTCTTCCTAAAGTTGTATCAGCTCAGGGATCAAACACTCAGTCCATGAATCCATAGGGAACAGCTGACATTCAAACCATTATAATAATAGTATGCTTATTTGCTTTGTCTTATGATAATAGTATCCTATTGCAGAACATTTGTAAAATATGGAAATATCACGGATTGTCTGATCATACTTTATTAGATTTTCTTCTAAATATTTCTTATGGCTATTTTCCAATTTTCATTATAGTGTACATAGTTTTTATCTCCTCATTTTTCAGTTTCATATAAATGTTTTCTCATAGGTTGTCTTTCCAACCATTAGTTTCTGATAGCTTCATCATTTTGTCAAATAAATACATTATAGTACACTTGAACACTTTCTCATTATTGGTATTTAGATGATTTTCCTCTATTCACTGAAATAAATTTGAAAGGATTTTAAAAGAGAGGGGGAAGAAAACCCTACTTTCCCTTTATTTCTCTACCCTCCCATCAGCCTCAGCCTGTACAACCACCTCATCCCCACTCCCTTCTAACTAAAGCACATTTGACCTTTTTTGGGGATAAAAAAGGAACTGAATTTCTCTATTCTTCATTTTCAAGAGAACACTTCTGAATAATGCATGAGTACATAAAGATGAAAAAGATGTACATCATCTAGCTGATTATTAGCATAATACAGCCAAATGAAACATTATCCTAAAAAGTGATTTAATTGCAGCTGTGAAAATGAGACTTTGAACATCTTAGAAAGAAGTCATATTTGGGATGTAAATAAATACATTTTCAAAATTATTTTAAGGCTTTGCCTAGTACAAATTCTTCCCTGTAAATGGTGGTTATGGGGATTTTTTTCCCCCACAAAAAACAGGAAATCATCCCATCTAATTTACTTAATGAATAATCTAGAGAATAATGTAGTAAACTTCTAAAATATCTATAAATAAAAGGAAACATAAAATTACCTAGCTTTCTGCATATAAATGTTAGTGATTTTTTCCTAGGTAACATGAGATATGACTCAAAAGATAATATGGAAATTATGTGCTGTTACTTCACTCATGGATCATTTTTGATTATGTAGTTCCTAAAAGAGGTATAAGCATTTTAACAAAAATGGAAACCATAAACTGGAAGAAAAGAAGCAAGTAAAAAGACATGCTATGTTACATTGGCCCAATCAAAGTAGGAAAGAAGTAAGGATGGAGCACTAATAGGTTACTTCGTACAGTGTAAAGCCTTAGAAGACCTGAGACTGTCAACAACTTTTCCTCAGTCTCCTTCCCATAGTCCTTCTATTCCAAATTCATCTAGATGCTTTCTAGGGTTACTTGTATCCTGGACTTCCTTTGCAATTGTTTCCTTTGCAATTCTTATGTGTTCAAATCCTGTGTTCAGAATCAGTGTCTAATTTTTTGTTTATCCCTTTATTTTGGTAATTTTCTAGTAGCTTTTTAAGAAGGCAAATATTCTGAGTACTTGCATATCTGAAAAAAAATCCTTAATTTGCCCTTTGAAATCCTATTTGATGAACTGTTTAACTGAGCTCATACTCTCAAAATTTTGAAGGCACTGGTTTAATATGTTTGAGTATAAATTCTTGTTATAGTTGAAAAGCCATACCATTTAGATATCGGGGGCAGGTAGAGGGACTGAAGAAACACATTTGTGAAATTCCTGAGAAGTAGGGATGGTGCTCAAGTTCCCATTGTTAGGTAAATTGGCTTAATCTCTTCAGTCCAATATTGATATGTTACCCTATTTATGATTAATAATTTCAACTTTACACCTCCTCTGTTTCAAAACCTCAAGAATTAAACCTATTTTTCCTGAAAAGTACAAGCCTGGATAAAAGGCTATGCCTAGCAAAGAGAGAAACTTGCATTTCCTGCCTTTGTAACCCTGCATATAAAACACAACACCGTTTTCTGTAATACCTGATTAGTCCAAGACAGGAACCTCCAGAGGTGGCTGAGCTGAATAAAGATATTTTTAGTACAGGTAGTCCTTTATCTGATTTCTGTATTTCAAACATCTTTTACCAACTCTTATTTCCTCTCTATGCTTTGTTCTTGTGAAATTATTTTATTGCTTTGTGGTCTTTTTATAAAAAGTGTTGACAAAACATTCTTACTTTTCAAGTGACAATGTCTTTAAGACTTCCCTGGTGCCAGATTGTTCTTGTTCAATTGTAATCACTCATTCTTGGATTTTCCATAGTAAATGTATCTATGGGAACTACTTCCTCCTCTCTGTTGATACCCTATAATCTGTATCATATACCTGGACAACTCATCATATTCCATTGTGGTTTGCCTTCTGTTTCATGAATATTAATATAAACATCTCATTGCAGGGACAAAGACTAATATTTCTTATGCAATTCCATAATGCCTCAAAATGATGTCAGACTACAGCACATTCATGACTTAGAGAATTTATTTAAAATAAAGATTCCAAGATTTCATGTCAAAGAAATAGAATATGACTATGGAAAGAGCCTGGGAACTGACGATCTAACAAGCACAGCACAGGATTCTGACCCTAGCATGAGCTATAACGTTGAAGGACAATCTTGAGCACTTGTCCAATAAATAAACACCCTGATTTCATTGGTTGATTTGTTGGCATTCTGTTTTTCTTTCATATGCCTTCATGAATCTGACAGCCATGAATTAATATTGTCTATAGACCTGTTATACTTGCTTTATTCCCTTTAATATCTCTTAGGATTGCACATTTCTGAAGTTTATGACCAGCCATATAATATATAGTTATATTTTATTTTGTTGCCCTTCATTTATTCCTTACAGTATTCATAGTGATTCTAGTTGTAAAGTTCTTGGATTCAGTAAATGTATTAGCCAACTCAAGCTGACATAACAGAATACCATAGTCTAAGGGGCTTAAACAGTATAAATTTATAGGATCAAAGTCCTGTAAACTAGAATTCTGAGATCAGAGTGGTGTTCACATAGCCTTTCCTTATTATTGAATGTGATGGGGCAGAAGAGGAAAAGTCCTCCTCTCTTTATATGATTTTGTTGTTTATTGAGACAGTGTCTTGCTATACAACCTAGTCTGGCTTTAAATTTATAATCCTCAAACTCCCAGTGGGATTATAGGCATAGGCCACCACACCCTGCTTGATAACTCCTTATAAGGTCACCTATCCTAATGAATTAAAATCCTACTATTATGATCTCATTGACATTTATTTATGGTTTTTTATTTATTTGGCAGCACTGGCATATGAACTCATCACCTCCCATTTACTAGGCAAGCTTGCTACCACTTGACCATACTCATAACCCCTCATCTAATTTTGATTACAGCCTAAAAGTCCCATCTCCATATGCAGTCATCTTGAAGATTGTGGATTGAACGGATACATTTTGAAGAGACATAATTCAGTCTGTAGTGGCAAGCTACACACAATATTTAGACACAATTATAGCTACCCTAAACATGGTTTGGACAATACCTTGAATGTAGTAACTGCTCAATAGCATATATTTGATGAGTGAAATAGCCAACTTCTAGAAAATAATGCCACCAAATGGCTAAGAGAAGAATAGGCTGTGTTCTGCTTTAGTCAATGTATGAAAATGAATATTGATATGTTTGCTCTACAAAAAAATCCCTAAGATTTCCATAGTGCATAGAAGGCATTTAGATTTTCCATTTATCAGTGACTTTCTGAAAATGCATTATTGAATAAATGGAGCTATATGTATCTGGTAATAATTCAGATTAAGTTACTGATAATTTGAGTGTTTTATTTTCAAAGTTTTCATGAAGGCGGGATTTTTCAACAAGCTAAAGAAAACAGAACAAGAAATTCAAATATTTGCTGGGAATTAAATAATCCAACTATATTTCAGTGGCTAAAGGCAAATCCCATGAACACATTTGAGTTCAAGGGTGGAAGGAATTATAGTAAAACCTGTCTGTCGCTCATAAAGACTGTCAAGACTTTTTTGATGCAAAATTGACTGTATTCTCTGAGTTATTTGCTAAAACATTTTATTTTTACAGATTTGAGTGTTGGCAGCAATGCCTGACCACTACATAGGACATAAAAACAAGCGATGGCTTCGATGCAGCCACTGCTGGCAGGCATGCAGCAATTTCTTTTCCACATTTCTCTTTGGTATCTGAGTAGATCCGAAGAGACAATTTGGTCTTTGAGGTTTCAAAATTGATTGAAAGTGAAATAATTAGGGTTCTTTGCTCTGCCTGAAAAAGCCAGAAACCTGAAAGGTGCCCCCAAGGGAAGAGTAGCACTTAAGTGCAACATGCTCTAGAGAAGAAAAATACTGGATCTTATAAATCAGCCAAAAAGCCTCCCTCAATACTTTTGCTGCCCTCACCTCCTCAGAGAGCTAAGCAGTGAGTTCAATGAACAGAGATAGAAATCAAATGCAGCTGTCTGCTATGTCACTTACAAGAAAGACTGAGACACCAGCCTTCCCTGAGACAGAAGTCTCAAAGCAGGCTCACAAAGCAGGCACACTTTCTTCCCCTGGAAAGGATCATGTAGCAAGAAAATCAACATTTTGTAAAGAGCCTCATCCTTCAGAGATGCACAAAACCAGAAATGCCATCTACTGTCAACATTCTTTTATCAGAACCAGAACTTCAGCACAAGTGCCTCATCTAACAACACTAGGATTTAGATTTCTATGCCATACTTGCAGCAGATGAGAGAATCCCTGAGTAGCATTCTCTCATTATCCTTCCTCGTAAACACCTTCAGATTCAAAGGCATAGGAGAGAATTATAGGATTTCAGGAGAAGAATGAGAGAAGGGGTGGGTGGGGGAGGAATAAGCAAGAATGTTAAAAGATATATTGCATTCGTAAACTGTGTTGTTAAATGGAAACTCCTTTGTATAACTACCTAAAGATAATAAAAAAATAATAAAGTCTAATAAACTCTAGGCAGAGCTCAAATAGTATAAGCCTTTAGAAAGACTAGGTCAAAACCTGGCAAAATCAGTACCAGGAAATGGGTATAGACAAAAGGGGATAGGGCCAAGAGGAGAGAGACCTATGAATGAAGAGGGGAAGCAAGTAGAATGCAGTTAAGAATTCACTGTATATACCACGGAAGGAAAAAAAAGGAAGGAAGGGGTAGGGAGAAGGGGGTGACACTGGTCAAGATGCACTGTACTCATAAACTGGTTCGTTAAATGACACCTCCTGTGATAGCTACTTTAGAGATAATTTTAAATGGTTATTATTATAAAGGTGGCATACAGAAGTCAGCTTATGCATATATTCCTTTTTGGACAATGTCACCTCTTCCTTAGCTCTCTCTAGGTTTTTCCCTCCTGTCCTTACCCACAAGTTATATAGTTCATTGTCAACATAGTGTCTAGTGAGTACCACAGCTGCATTTGTTCACCCATTGTCCCTCCATTTCTGTGCTCTCCCCTTATCCTCCCAAAGTCAGATAAATGAACAAACAAGACAAAGTAAATAGAAAAGGAAAGCAGCAGCAACCAAGAAGACCTTGTTTCCATTTCCTGGAGTTCATTTTGATAAATGTTATTTTATATGATCAGATGCACAAAGAATAGCAGCAAAGAAAAAAATCTTGTTTGTATTTCATGGAATTAAAATGAATTTTTTAAAAAGGAAAGTGACTCATATCTACCTGTGATGACTACTACTAAGTTTTAATCCAATTTATTTGGCTTCATTGGAGAAAAGGCCTTGGTAGTAATCTAGGCTGAAAAAAATCATTCATAAATTAACTGGACCCAAAACAGATTACCATGGGCAGAACTTAGCTGTGTGTGAAAAATATTGAATCCTATTTGCAAACAGGTCTAGTGAGTCATTTGCTAGCAAGTCCAGCTAACAAAATTCCACTCAATCAACCTAAGAGATTAGCTATCTATAGTTTAAAATACCCTAACTGGTTCTCCAACATACTGAAAAGTTGAAACTGGTAGGCTACTCCACTATCTATCCAGCCATGTATGTTTTCACTTCCCATCACTTCAGTTGTATACTTACCAAGTTAGCTGTATTTGTCACCAAACTTGCTAATAACAGTTCTACTTGTTTTAATTATTGCAGTTAGTTATATATCATGTAAACTGATGCAAACATAAATGTGAGAATAATGACTTGTGCTATCAAAACAAGCTGAATGCCTTAGAAGTGTCAATAGGAAAAGGAATCATAAGAGGGAAAAAAGGGACAAGATTAAGAGAAAAAATAGGAAACTTAGAATTCTGCACTCATTGTTTAGCAAGGGATTTTGCTTCATTTTCTAAGTTAACTATGATTTATATAAGTTAGATTCAGACCTCCAACCAACTACCACTTATTCAAAAAAGAAGAATTTTCTCCTACAAAAGGGATTTTTTTAATTTTGCTTATAATAAGTTTTATATGAAGGGCATTTAAAGAACATTAAGGTATTTTTCTTGTTTTACTGATTATTTTCCATTTGTTTATTAGAAAAAAATGTTCAAATCCATAAGGAAAAAGCAGAGCCAGAGGAAAATACCTTCACCACACTTGACCAGTTTTAGTATCTGCTACATTTTACCTCTCTAAATACATAAATATGGATGAATACACACATATTCACATTTCAAGAACTGTTTAAAAGTTTGAGACCTTGCAACACTTTAGCCTTAAATAAACCAGCCAGCGCCTCCTAAGAGCAAAAAATTCTCCTTCACTACCAAAACATCATTATCATATCATATCATGTGAAGAAATGTTATAACAAAAGCTTTATTTTGTAAAACTATATCAACATACCTGTGTATATGTATATATGTGTATGTATATATGTGTGTATGTATGTACATGTGTGTATCTCTAACACTTACAACTCCAAACATATCATATGCTCCTTTTTATTGAAGGCTGGTAATAAAAGGGTTCCAGGGCTGGGATATAGCTCAGAGGCAAAGCGCTTGCCTAGCAAGTCAATATCCTGGGTTCAATCCCCAGTTCCAAACAAGAAAAGACAAAAAATATAGTTAAAAAAACAACCAACCAAACAGAAAAAAACCAACCCTTTACCTGGGTGCTGGTGGCTCATGCCTGTAATCCTAGCTACTCAGGAGGCTGAGATCTGAGGTTTGTGGTTCAAAGCCAGCCCGGCAGGAAGTCCTTGAGACTCTTATCTCCAATTAACCACCAAAAAACTAGAAGTGGCACTGTGGCTTGAGCTGAAGAGCTGGGGGACAGTACCCAGGCCCAAAGTTCAAGTCCCATGACCGACAAAAAAAAAAAGGCTTCCAGCTTTAAAAGTATCATTATATTTGTTCCTCTTACACAGTGTGCAACAAATTTAAAAAGAAAAGTAAAAATATGTACTCACTACCTTACTTGTATAACTGTAACCCCTCTGTACATCGCCTTGACAATAAAATTTAAATAATAAAAAGGAAAACTAAAAATAAGGATGCATCAGATACAACAGACAACTGAAAAAGCTTATTATACTGGCCCAAATTAACAATTTGAACAACATAACGGAATATAGTATTCAATTACAGTCTCATAATTTGTTTACTAATGTCCATTTGAAACAAAAAAGAACATTAGGTAAAATCTACATGAATACAAATTAATAATAATCTATCAACATTAATTCATTAATTATAACAGATACCCATACTAATGGAAGATGTTAAAATAGAAGAAACTAGGTAGTGAGTATTTAAATACTTCTTAAATTGTTCAGTTTGGGATGTTGTTGTTTTTCTAGAAACATAAATTTTTAAAAAGTTCTGCTGGGTACTAGTGACTCACATTTGTAATCCTAGCTACTCAGAAGGCTGAGCTATGAAGATTATGGCTCCAAGCCAGCTGGGGCAGGAAAATTGGTGGGACTCTTATTTCCTATTAGTCAGCAAAAAGTCAGAAATGGAGAAGTGGCTCAAGTGGTAGAACACTAGCCTTGAACACAAAAGATCAGGGACAACACCTAGACCTTGAGTTTAAGACACAGGACCAACACAAAAAATTAATTAAAAAATAATGAAGCTCACTTTTATGCTTGACAATAATAGTTTTTAAAAAGACTAAATATTTCCAACACAAAGACATCATATATATGCTAAGGTTATACATGTGCTAATTACTCTGAGCATTACATATAATATATATGTATTGAAATATCACACTGTACCTGAAAATATGCATAATTATTATGTGTCAATTAAAAATTAAAGAATTTTAATTTTAAAAATAAAACTTGTTTTAAGTATTATTTGAACAAATACTAATTTACAGATTAGCAATTTGAAATTAAGGTCTGTTCTTGGTCTTAACAATATAGGCATGAGACAGACTCATAACACCAAGGTTATGAATTCCCAATTCAATATTCTAGGAAATATTGTGCTAAAAGGACCTCCATACTGAGGGTTTTTTCTATATTAGATCACAGGTGATCATTCTATAGCTTTCAGTGTTTTCCCAGTTACCTGAAGTGAACACATATACACGTATAATTTCAAAAGATAATAGAAAAGAGTAATAGAGAAGAGTCTGCTATTTTTGTCAAAATGTACAATTAAATCACTTATGTAAACCTGTTACAGAGAGCACCTTCAACAAACACAAAATGCCAGTCATGGTACTTGGCACTTCACATGTATTATTTATGTGTGCAAAATTAGGACGTCCTTGAATTTAATCATATTTGGAGAGTAATTTTATGTTTGTGAAGTCCATTGTTAAGTTTAAAGCAAAATGCTAACACAGGCTTTTTACAATTCCAGTTAAATAGTCCTTGCTCTTAAGCTAAAGCACAATTAGTTACCCACCACCTAACATGTCATCTATATTTTTTTCTCGTCATAGATTTTTATTTGATCTTCTTCTGAAAAGAAGCCAATATACCATACACTGCATACATATGAGTTTCTTAAACTAATTTTATGCTTCATTGTAAAATAATTGATTTGCGATTCACAGGTTATTAATGGACCCATATAAGCCTTTAATGGTAAGGAAATAATGAAGTTTAGAAAATGATGTCATGTAATTTGTGTCTAAGGGATTCTTATCTAGAGGTGGTTTTGTTTGTTTGTTGTATGTATTATATAAAGATAGGCAAATCTTTTTGTGACATTGATTATAGCTGATAAGTTCATAAATTTCACATCTAGTCAATATTGTTACACAGGACGCATTTTCTGTGAAGCCTATTTCAAAATCAAAATTAGAATCAATAAACAATACTATCGTTCTAGCAAGTGACTGCAGAAAGTGTAATATTTTCCCCTGAAGATTTCCAATAAATGTAGAAATGTTGTTTTGTCTGTTTTTTTTTAAAGTCAGTTACTAAAGTCCAAAGTGATAATGTTGTAATTATGGTATGCTGGCTAAATATTTTGTTGTGCATAGTCTGATTCCATCACTGCAGGTACCTATGAAAAAGGTTATGTTCAATGTACAGAAACTTGTGTGAATTCACACAGCAGTAGGTGTAAGCAGTAGGTGTTTGAGCTTAGCTGTGTCTGACTCCAGAGCCCTCCATCTTAACAGCTGACCTACATCAGTGCTCATCTTCAACACCTACCTTCACCTTCCTTGCCTACCCAGCAATCTCTAGGCAGAGGAACTTACTCTAGTTCTGTGCTCCTTGTCCAAACGGAAGCTTCACATTTATAGATCATTTGGTCTTCCTAATTCCTTGTTTGTATCCTTTTACTGCATGCCCATTACTGGGCTCAAGCCGTTCCCTACCAAGTAACCACAGTGATTTTCTATAAACCATCATCCATTTCCTATGGGACTCTGCCCCTTCCTCTTGCACAATGATGCCCTCACCCTCTTAGTTCACTTTTTTTTTGGGGGGGGGGGTCCGGTCGTGGGGCCTGAACTCTGGGCCTGGGCACTGTCCCTCAGCTCTTTAGCTCAAGGCTAGCGCTCTACCACTTGAGCCACAGCGCCACTTCCAGCTTTTTTCTTTTGCTTATGTGGTGCTGAGGAATCGAACCCAGGGCCTCATGCATGCAAGGCAAGTGCTCTATCAATGAGCCACCTTCCCAGCCCCTTAGTTCACTTTTTTATACCTGTCAATATGCAACCTACTCCCCACCACCATGAGCACTTTATAAATGTATATGTTTCCTCTTTCCAGGTTAATCTTCCTTATAGTTTTTGCCTGGTTAACGCCTATCTGGCCTCCAGACAACCACATCATCATCAGAAAGTCTTCTTGGACCTCTAGACCAATGATGGTGGTTGTACCTGTAATCTTAGCACTCAGATGGGTAAAAGAGGAGATCACAAGTTTGTGATTAGCCTGGGTTACACAGCTAGTTCCAGGCCAGCCTAGGCTACACAATGAGACTAATAAACCAAATTAATTAATTCATTAGTTAATTAAAATAGATATACCTTACTGAAAGCTTTTTCCATCATCAGGATCTAAGATAGCTTCTATGTTTTGTGACTTTTTTTATACTTTTCTGTTTTCTTAAGGACACTTATCACTACTAACATCATATTTCTTCACATGCATATTTATTTATGCCTTTACCACTATATTGTGAATTTCTGGAGGATGATCTATCCTGTTAAAAAAAATCTAGACAATAATAATCCCTTGGATGAACAAATGAATGAACACGAGTGTCAATTTAAAGTATTTTGAATTAAATGGCAGTTAAAATTTTTCATGTTTATTTCAATTTGAATAGGAGGTAAGTCAGTTGTTTAATAACTAATGCTATGAGGGATAGAAATGCAAAATATCACTTTGAAATGATTAGCTAAGGACGATTACAAATCTGTACAAATCACCTACACAAAAAAGCTTTATTGTTGTGCCTTCCTAATTGATTTAAGAGACTTGGAAATCAAGACAAGTTATTTATTTTTATTGTTTCCCTTTAGCCTTCCTCTGAAAAGACTGTCATCAACCTCTACTCATGACAGTTTTATGGCAATAATTTTGTGTCTATGTAAAAATCATATCATTTATACAGAAAAGACAATAATATTCAAAGCAATAAACTGTTAAGTGATTTACACTGTGATTACTCAGTAAGTAAAACTGTAAGAGATATGGATAGAATTTTGGGTTTTTTTCTTCTTCTTATCCTACCAGTGGCACCAAATAACCATAAATTTCTGACTTAAGCAAAAATAAATTAGACAAACTAACACTGTATTTTCTATCTTAGGTCATGGATATTTCACCCTAAAACCTTCAGCATGCCACAAGAGAGCTAAGACAGCTCTTAAATAGACCCTTCTAACTTATTTAAAGTTGGGAGTCATACTTTTTTCCCCACACCCTACAGTCACTGGGATCTGACCAGAGTCCTATCAGTGTTACCTACAAAATTTGTCTTGAAGTCATCAGTGTAGGACATTTTTATAGCCAAAAACAGCTTTCTACAAATTGGGTTTTCAATTCAACATATCAATTTATGTGTACAATGACGTGTTATCCCTTCCATCATTCTCCCCCACATCATCTATCCTAACTGTACTCATCACTTCAAATCTCCTAGATCCATTTCATATATGTGTACTAAGTATTATAACGGTATTTGCCCACCATTCTTCTCTCCTCTCCATTCATCGGCCATCCTCCCTTTAATCTCCATCCCCCATTGAGACAAGATATGTTTCAGCTTCTTGATATTCATTTTTTAAACTATCTGTTAACTGTTCAAAAGGGATTATTACATCATGGAAATTCACTTCTGTGTATACTATAAGTTAGTCAGTTTGATTGTATCCTGCTCCCTAGTATCTCTACAGGCTTTCTATGCTTTGGCCTCTGCCTACCTATCCAACTTCATTGTAAATCACACTTGCCTTACTTACACACATTTCTGTTAGATCCTCAAGCATGCCAAGTGCACCCCACAGGCATCATTCTGATTTCCTATCTAAGGCCCCTTCACTGAGGGACAATCTCATTCCGTCCATACTAAAAGAAGTCCTTGTATTAGGAACTCTCATATCTCCTAATACTTTTATTTCAACTCATGTAACCATGAGTGGTTTAATTTGTTTGTTTGTTTAATTTTATTTTCTAGACTACACTGGACATACTCTGAGAGGAAGAGCCTTAATTATATAGATCAGTATTATATCCCAAAGTTTAACATAAATAGTATATAATAGGAGCTCAAAAGTATTAATTACATACTAACAGAATGACAAAACAGCCAAACATTGGCACAGGAAAGTTTAAGCTAACTTGAAGAGCATTTTCTGAGTATCAATAAACATCGGGATGGAGACCCAGAAAAAAAGTTGCACTTAGGGGCTGGGGGTTTAGCCCACCGGAAGGGCGCCTGGCCAGCGCAGGCAAGGCCCTGGGTTCGGTCCTCAGACCTGGGGAAAAAAAAAAAAAAAGAAGCTACAAAAGGTTGCACTAAGCCAGACACTAATGACTCATACCTATAGTCCTAATTACTTAGAAGGAGAAATGAGGGGATGGCAACGCAAAGCCAACACAGGCAGAAAAGGTTACCAGACCCTTATCTCCAATTAAGCAGTAAAAAGCCAGAAGTGGAACTGTGGCTCATCTGATAGAGGGCCAGCTTTGAGCAAAGAAGAGCAATGCAAGGATTGGGAGGAAGACGGTGGAGGAGAAGCTGGAGGCTCAACAAGCTCTCGCATAGAAAGCAGTTTTAGTGTTCCAGTGAACAGTCCTAGGCTAGAGAATCACATTAAGTGTGCCACCACAGTACAGAGAGTTTGGCCAGAGAGGGAAAATCCAGGCAGCTTGGTCAAGGAAACAGGCACCAGACACAGTGTGGAAGCGGATTCTACTTACCACCAGCAAGAACTGACAAGGAGCAGAAATCTTCATCCTGCTGATTGCAGACAAGGAACGGCTCAGCAACCAAGAGGCTTGCATGAGTACCCTCAAGACATCCTTACCCCTTCTCACAGAGCAACAGTGGGAAGGTAGCCCCTCCCCCACCACCAGAGAAGATCTCCATCTTTGATACTGACAAAGGCCCTGCCTTAGTAGCTATCTCCCACTCAGGCCTTGGAAGAAAATAATAAGAGCCATTCCACAGGTCACAGGAACCTGAGCTGACCTGCCGGGCTCAGCTCCACCCATGGGAAAGTCACTCCGCCCACAGAGTGACTTTCTTCACTGGGTAAACAGAGCCCGAAGCTGCCCCTCCCTACAGCCTAGACAGCAGGAGGGGTAAAAGCCAAACAATTAAAACTCAGTAAACATAAATCCTGAGAATGGTTCCAGGCTGGGCTCTTTGAGTGTCTCAGGAGCTAGACCCTCAGGGAAAAACTACTGATTGCTGATAGGCCTCAACCCTACCCAGAACCTCTAGCCTCATCACAGCAGCTCCAAACTAGAGGAAACAACCATCTCCATCTTTTGTGATACTCAAAGCACATCTCCCTTTCCACTGAACTATCCTGGGAGGAGGATCACAAAGTCCTGGGAAGGCAGAGCTTCTTTCTGCTGCTCAAAAATAATTTTAAGTGTTTCATTTTTTTTAATTTAAATTTCTGTTTTACTCATTTTTCCTTGTTTCTTTATCTCTCTCCCCTCATTCTGTTCTATCCATTTCCTCTCTGAGATTAGGACTTGCTTAAATTCACTCTTTCCTTTTATTTCTCCACATACCTCTAATCCTATTTTTCCCCACATTTCTCCCTAAATCTATTAATTTCTGGTCTGATGAATCCTTCTTGGAAGTTCTTAGTCCATTAATCAATAGTTGTTTGATGTTAAATAGCTTATATCTGTTGAACTAGATTGTATCTGCAGCCATTTGACTGTGCAACTACAGGACTCTGGTTGATGCTTGCCTAAAATAGTGTTCTAGTACAAAACTGGTGTTACTTTCATACCAAATGGGCAGAACAAGCTGGAGAAACACAAGAAAAATGGAAAGTCTGGGTATCTCAACTCCCACTCATGATATTCAAGTGACAGAAGAGTTAATGAATAATCCAGATGACTTCCCAAAAAGCTCTACAAACACTATTGGTAAACATGGTGAATGAAAAGATTGAAAACCTGCAAAGGTCTCAGTATGAGCTTGATAGGCAGCAAGACAAGACTAACCAAAGATTAATACAGGAACTTCACAAGCATGATGAGGCTAACCAAAAATTAATACAAAATTTAATCAGAGATTAATACAGGAATTGTGTGAACAGGTTGAGGACAGTCAAAGAGAAATGCAGGAATTGCATTAGCAGGCTGTGAACAGTCAAAGACAAATACAAGAATTTCTTGAGCATGAGGAAGCTAATCAGAGAGTAATACAGGAATTGCATGAACAGGAAGAGAATAGACAAATATCAATATAGACATTCATGGAATCCATAAACAGACAGCTGAAGGAATCCAGGGATATCACAAAGTGAATGCTGAATGGAGCCCATCAGAAGGAAAGGGAGTCCAAGGAAACCATAATCAATGAACTAAATGATTTGAGAATAAACACTGAACACCAAATTAAGTAAAGAAGTGCATACAAGATCTAAAACAAAGTTCCAACAAAGAATTTGAAGCCATCAAATCTGACCAATTAGAAGGAAAGGAAATTTAAAAAAAGTAGAAAGTCTTTTTTTTTTTTTTTTTTTTTTTTGTCGGTCGTGGGGCTTGAACTCTGGGCCTGGGCGCTGTCCCTCAGCTCTTCAGCTCAAGGCGAGCACTCTACCACTTGAGCCACAGCGCCACTTCCGGTTTTCTGGTGATTTATTGGAGATAGGAGTCTCACGGTCTTTCCTGCCCGGGCTGGCTTTGAACTGAGATCCTCAGATCTCAGCCTCCTGAGTAGCTAGGATTACAGGCATGAGCCACCAGCGCCCGGCTAAAAGTAGAAAGTCTTGACAGTAGGTTAGGCCATGCAGAAGATCAAATATCTGGGATTGAAGACAGCCTAGACATTATAGAGAAAGAACACACAAATGCCCAAGACAAATGTAAGAAATATGATATATCTGTTCAACATCTGGAAGACACCTTCAGAAGGACTAATCTGAGGATAATGGGTATAGAGGAGCACCTAGAGACAGAAGTTAATGGTCTAGGAAATTTATTTAACAGGATCATAGCAGAGAACTTCCCAAACATGCAAAAAGATAGGCCTATTCAGATACAAGAAGCTTTTAGAACCACAAATAGACCAGACCAGAACAGGACATCCCACTGTCACATTATAATCCACACAGGATCAATTCAGACCAAGGAAAAGATACTTAAAGCTGTCAAGGAGAAAAGATCAATAACCTCAGATTTCTCAACACAGACAATTAAAGCAAGAAGAGCCTGGAATGATGTATGCCATGTCCTAAAGACAAACAACTACCAACCAAGAATATTGTACCCAGCTAAACTCTCCTTCATAACTGAAGGTCAAATAAAAACCTTTCATAGCAAAGAAAAACTTAAACAATATATCTCCACCAAACCAGACCTACAAAAGATACTTAAAGATGTCCTACACAGAAAAAACCAACAAGACCACAATAAAGGCCAAGAAACTGCACCGAAACTGAGAATCCAAAAACCAAAGGAAGAACCCAGTTGTCACAGCCCCCCCCCCCAAAAGTGGATAACATGGCAGGAACTAGCAAACACCTCTCAGTCCTAACTCTCACCATTAATGGACTACTCTCTCCAAATAAGCAACATAGACTGACTAATTGGATTAAAAAGCAAGATCCTTCTATCTTCTGCCTTCAGGAGTCACACCTTGCCATAAAAACAAACACATTTTCAATATTAAAGGCTGGAGCAAAATCTACCAAGCAAACAGCCCCCATAAACAGGCAGGAGTTGCAATCCTAATATCAGATAAAATAGACTCCAAATTAAAATTCATGAGAAGAGATAAAGAAGGTCACTACATACTAATTAAGGGATCTCTCCTTCAGGAGAATATTACAATTCTAAATATCTATTCACCAAACAACGGAACACACAAATTCATCTAAGAAACACTACTTTCCCTCAAATCCAAAGACATTAATTGTTAGGGACTTTAACACACACTAGATAGATCAACTTGGCAAAAACTCAACAGAGAAACCACAGATCTAAATAACTGCATAGATCAACTAGATTTAACAGACATCTACTGAATATTTCACCCTGCAGCATCAGAATACGTTTTTCTCAGCAGCACATGGAACATTTTCCAAAATAGACTACATTTTAGGTCACAAAGCAAACTTGTCCAAATTCAGAGACATATAAGTTATGTCCTGCATTCTCTCAGACCACAAAGGAATAAAATTAGAACTCAACACCAAAAGCCACCAAAGAACATTCTGTAACACATGGTGCCTGAACAACACACTGTTGAATTACCAGTGACTCATGGAATTGCTTAGAAAGAAATTCAAATGTTCATGATATTAAACAAAAATGAACACACAAATTACCACCTCCTCTGGGACACAGCAAAGGCAGTACTCAGAGGCAAATTTATAGTTCTGAGTTTCTACATTAACCAATTGGAGAGATCTGAAACCAACTATTTATTTTTTATTTTTGGGGGGGTCTGGTCGTGGGGCCTCAACTCTGGGCCAGGGCACTGTTCCTCAGCTCTTCAGCTCAAGGCTAGCACTGTACAACTTGAGCCACAGCACCACTTCTGGCTTTTTTTCTTTTTGCTTATGTGGTGCTGAGGAATCGAACCCAGGACCTCAGGCATGCAAGGCAAGTACTCTACCACTGAGCCACCTTCCCAGCCCCAACAATTTAATGAGACATCTGGACCTCCTTGGAAAAAGAGCAGCCAACTAAACCCCAATCCAGTAGATGAAAAGAAATAATTAAAATTAAATCAGAACTAAACGAATTAGAATCCAAAAAATTAGAATCAACAAAACAGAGTTGGTTCTTCAAAAAAATTAACAAAATTGACACACCCTTAGCAAATATTATAAAAAAAGAATAGAACACACCCAAATAAACAAACTCAGAGATGAGAATGGAAATATCATCACAAAACAACCAAGATTCAGAACATTATAAGGGAATACTTCGTAAACCTTTATGCTAATAAGTTTGAGAATCTGGAAGAAATGGACACTTTCCTAGCAAATATTGACATGCCAAAACTAAACTAAGATGAGTTAAACCAACTTAATAGACCCATATCAAGCATTGAAATAGAAACAGCAATAAGAGATCTCCTATCTAAGAAAAGCCCAGGACCGGATGATTTACAGTGGAATTCTACAAGGCCTTCAAGGCAGAACTCACACCAATACTCCTCCAACTCTTCAATGAAATTGAAAGAGAAAGTTCACTACCGAACTCCTTCTATGAAGTCATCATAACCCTCATCCCAAAACCAGACAGGGACTCATCAAAGAAAGAGAACTATAGACCCATATTTTTGATGAACATCGATGCAAAACTTCTCAACAAAATTTTGGCCAACCAACTTCAACAATTCATCCAATAAATCATACACCATGATCAAACAGGATTCATTTCAGGGATGCAAAGCTGGTTCAATATATACAAATCAATTAATATAATTAATCACATCAACAAGAGCAAGGATAAGAACCACATGGTTATTCAATAGATGCAGAGAAAGCATTTGACAAGATCCAACACCCCTTTATGATGAAGGCTCTGGAAAAATTAGGAATCTAGGGAACATTCCTCAATACAATAAAGGCTATATGTGACAAATCTACAGCCAGCATTATACTTAATGGTGAAAAACTAAAGCCATTTCCTCTAAACTCAGGAACAAGACAAGGATATGCACTCTCTCCATTTCTCTTCAATTTAGTATTGGAATGCCTAGCTACAGCAATGAGACAAGATGCAAACATAAAGGGAATCCAAATAGGGAAAAATGAAGTAAAACTCTCCCTTTTTGCAGATGACATGATCTTGTATTTAAAGAATCCCATGGACTCCACTCTCAAATTACTCGAGCTGATTCAAAACTTTGGCAAAGTAGAAGGGTATAAAATTAACCCTCAAAAAATCAATGGTTTTTCTGTATGCCAACTATGAGAAGGGCATGGCTGAAATCAGGAAAGCAATTCCTTTTGTAATAGAATACAAAAAATAAAATACCTAGGAATTAACTAAAGAAGTGAAGGACCTCTACGATGAAAACTTTAAAAACCTGAAAAAGGAAATCAAAGCAGAATTTAGAAAGTGGAAAAACTTCCCATGCTCCTGGATTGGGAGGATCAATATCGTGAAAAAGGCAATACAGCCCAAGGCTATCTAAAAATTCAATGTGACACCTATCAATATTCCAACCTCATTTTTCAAGGAAATAGAAGAGGCGATCCAAAAATTCATATGGAGCAATAAAAGACCCCGAATAGCAAAAAAAAAGCAATCCTTAATAGAACAGTGCTGGAGGAATATCAATACCAAATTTCAAATTCTACTACAAAGCCATAGTAATCAAAACAGCTTGGTACTGGCACAAGAAGAGATCTCAGGACCAATGACATAGAATTGAAAATCCAGAAATGAACCCACAGACCTAGCCACCTAATCTTCAATAAGGGAGCTAAAAAAATAGAACAGAAGAAAGACAGCCTCTTCAGTAAATGGTGCTGGCAAGATTGGTTAATCACCTGTAGAAAATTAAAACTAGATCCTTATATATCACCCTGCACCAGAATCAACTCCAAATGGATCAAAGACCTTGGAGTCAAAGCAGACAACCTGAAGACATTACAGGAAGGAATAGGAGAAACCCTAGTGCTCCTTGGCACAGGCTGAAATTTTCTGAATAGAGACCCAGAAACACAACAAATCAAAAAAAAGGTTGGACAAATGGGATTGCATGAATGTGCAGAGCTTCTACATGGCAAAGGACCTAGCTATCGAGATCAATAGGAAGCCCGTGGATTGGGAGAATTTCTTCACTAGCCATACAACGTTAAGGGGCTCATATCTAAAATATACTTGGAACTTAAAAAATTAAATCCCCCAACAACAAATCTTCAAAGAAACAACTGCCCAATAAATAAGTGGGCTAAAGATTTAAGAGAAACTTCTCTGAAGAAGAAATAAGAATGGCCAATAGACACATAAAGAAATGCTCAACCTCTCTAGCCATAAAACAAATGCAGATCAAAACAACATTGAGATACCACTTCACCCCAGTTAAAATGGCTATAATCAAGAGCTCTAATAACAACAGATCCTGGAAGGGATGTGGACAGAAGGGAAGGAATACTACCATATTGTTGGTAGGAATGTAAACTTTTTCAACCACTTTGGAAAGCTCCCCTATGACCCAGCAATCCCACTTCTGGGCATTTACCCAAATGATCACAAACAATACCATACTAAAGCTACCAGTACAACTATGTTTATTGCAGCATTATTTACCATAGCTAAGATATGGAACCAACCCAGATGCCCCTCAGTAGATGAATGGATCAAGTAAATGTGGTATATACACACACACACAAAGAAATTCTATGCCTCCATCACAAAGAATGACATTGCTCCATTTGTTAGGAAATGGAAAGGCTTGGAAAATATTATATTAAGTGAAGTAAGCCAGGCCCAAAGAAACATAGGTCCTATGGTTTCCCTTACTTGCAATAACTAATATATGTCTGGGACAAGCAGAAAAGATCAAAAGCTATGTACATATGACCAGATAAGATGACTTTAAGTGAAATGAACCCCAAAATAGGGACACAAGTGGTTTTTTTCTTTCTTGCTATTGTTTCTAACGTATTTATAAGTTACCATGTGATTTTTTTGTTGTTTGTATGTTCCTCCCCCATTGTATAACCTCTGTTTTCATTGTATTTGATGTCGGTATAAATTGGGGAAGGGAAGGGAAAAAACAAAATATTTAAATAGGGATACAGGTTGACCCATTTTAACAATGAGATGTACAAGACACTGTTGAACAACAACCTTTATAATTTAGGCAGGGGGGTTGTAGTTGTGGACGTGGGAGGGAAGGAATAGTAAGGGAAAAACAAAGGAGGAGGCAACAGTGCTTGATAAGAAATGTACTTATTACCTTGCTCACATAACTCTAACCCCTCTGTACAGTATTTTTGCAATAAAAACATATATATAAAAAAGAAGAGCAATGCAAATGCATGAGGCCCTCAGTTCAAGCTCTACAATGAACACATAAACAAAAAATGTTGCAGAATGATCTCACATGTAGACTCTTAAAATGGGATATAGTTAATCTGTAAGAGAAATAAATTTTGGTGGCCAATATGATAACCACCAGCCATACATGATGATTGATGTCTTGGAATTATTGCTAGTTCTAATTGAGTATAAATATAAAATGTGTAACCATTTATATAGATTTATTAAAAATAAATAAAACATCTAAAAGCTATATTGGTTACATGTGGAGACAGTATTTTGAATATGTTGGGTTCAATTAAATATATATATATATGTATGAAATATACTGGTAAACTTAATCTCACTTCTACTTTTTTTCAATATTACTAAGAAATTTAAGACATATGTAGATTGAATTATATGGTTTTTCTTAGACCTTGATGGTCAATAATTAGAATATCTTGTGCCACTTCAAAATTCATGTGGAACTTCTCCTCAAGGGAATACTATCATAAGGTGGGAGATTGAGCAGCTAATTAGTTCAACAGGATTCCACTTCTATGGATGGGATTATAAATAATCCTGATTAAAGAGTAGGAACTCAGTGAGACAAAGGACAAGGGGGAGGGGGACTAATGTAATAGCCATATACACAAGACAATATGTTGGAAACAATCTGTATGACTTGGGGGACTGGAGGGGAGGGAAAGTAGGAGAAAATTGAGGGAATGGGTAACAAGGTTGACAAGAAATGTACTCATTACCTTATTTATGCAACTGGAACTCCTCTGTATATCACCTTGACAATAAAGATAAATAAATAAATGAAAAAGAGAAGGAACTCAGTCAATGCTCTTTTCCCTTCCATCTTGTCTATATGAGAAAATAATGTTCTTCCCCTTCAGAGGATGCAGCAGCAACGTATCATCTTAGAAGCATAGAATTAGTCTTTATCAGAGTGCCTTGATCTTGGGATTCTCAGCCTCTACAAGGCTAAAAATAAACTTCAACTTTGTGTGGCACTGGGACTTTGTGGTTTCCAGGCAACCACTCTATCACTTGACCCATACTTGTAGCCCTTTTTGCTAAGATATTTTTCTCTGACAGGCTCTCACTCTTTTCCTGGCCTTAGCATTCCCTCTACCTACACCTTCTGTGTAGATTAAATTATAGGTATGCACCACCGTGACCAGCCTGGTTTTTAAAATTTATGTATTAGCATATATTGGTTGCACATGGGAGTTTACAATGTATCTACACATGCATAATAATATCCCCTGATCAAATTCACCTTCTCCTTCACTGTTTCATCCCCCTTATCAAACAATTTCAATATGTCCAACATGTTTTTTGACATGGAAATCTTATTAACTTTTTTGTATGGGCTACCTTCAAACCACAATCCTCCCATCCCTTCCTCCCACATGGTTTGCCACTATGCCCAGGCAAACTTGTAGTCTTTATAAACCACCAAAACTATTTTGTTTCAGCAGCAGGCATAGGCAAAGACAAGGCTTGATAAAGTCTGAAGAGAGGAACAACATAATGGGACAAGCCATTGACATAGGTTCAGATACTGCAAGAACTCATAAAAAAGCTTCTTGTGTTGTCAATGCCTTGGTTGGCTTGTGCCTATGCTACCTGACCCATTTCTAAATATTTGTTCAAAATATCACCTCATTTGGCCACACTTTTTTTCAAATGGAATTGCAAGGCCCTTCCTGAGATTTTAATCAGTTTCTTAAAGGTTAACAAAAATTTTAAAAAAAGTTTGCAAAAGTTCAGCCTTCATTCTTTATTGCATTACAAATGGTAACTTGTAATTGGTCAGTTTGTTGATAGAAGCCTTGAGACAACAATTTGGTATAATGAGTCATTTCTGCCTACGGTAATCGGAAGCCAAACACTACAAGCTGTGTTTAGGACTATACACACATACTTTTATGGATTCTCTTCATACTTCTGAAAGTTACACACACACAAATGCACACAAACACTTGGAGCTTACCTTGCATTCCTATGGCAGTTTGCCTATGTCTTTTTCACAATCCTTTCTTTCTCTGGAGATTTCAAGGCAAGTGAATATCTCTTTCCTGGCATCTAACCTAGCACAGGGTTTGGCATAAAGTAGCCACTCAATGATCTTTTCTTAAATTTGTTGACTTTTTTTTCATTCTAATCTATCATCAACTCTACCTTTAACACATAGTACAGGCCCAATTTATGGGCTTGTATTTTAGGAATGATTGCCAAAGTATTGATTTAGGACAATTTCATGTGTATGTGTTTTGTGTGACTAAATTAGAGACAGAGACTTTAACTTCCTTGTAATAAACATAGAGTGTAAAACAGTTCCCAAGTTCAGTATGTGATAACCAACAAATTGTAATCCTTGGGCCAAACAGCATTCCCTCCCCCCATACACATTCAAGAACAAACCATCCATTGATGTTTGCACATCTCACTTGCTGCTCAGCAGGATAAACTTGTGAATAAACCCAACATTCTCACAACTTAGTGAACAGACTTTCAAAATATAAACTATAATTTAGGATAAACTGCTGCCACAGAGACATGAATGCCAAGATTTCCCTTTGAACATGAACTCCATAGGACATAAATATGATTGAAAAATTACATCAAGGGTGTGTACTGAAAAATTTGTTAGCCAATTACGTTTAGGTGAGCAGAGCAACAAAGTAGTTGCATGAACATGCTGGACTAATATATACAACCTTCATGTCTGACCAGCTGTGACCAAGCCCTTGCTTCTGCAGAAGGACACAGAGAGGCACAGCGGCATGCCTTTTCACTGCCAGAAATCAACATGGGCAGACAGGTAACCTTCGTACCAGGCAGCCCCAGAGAGTTGCTTTGTTTCAGCAAAAGCATTAGGCAGCCTCAACAGTTGAAGGACAGCAGAGCAAATAGGCACAGGTTTCAATATTTTTGCTAATCAGAAGACAGGCCAAGTATACTCTTGGGCTAGGTCCAACACCTGAATGAAATGTGAACATTAAACACTAAGTTACAAGTAAATTGGAAATTCAGTTTGAAAGATTCTTTAATTGAATGGTTCTTACTAAGGAGTCACAACTGAAAGCAGAGGGACTTTGCCTCACAGCAGGTTTTTCTTCAACACTGGTAGCCAAGGAAGCAATAGTCTTAGAAAGATGTTTTTTACTTGGAAAGATGTTTTTTACTCATAAAAGGTTGTGCTCTGTGTGTGTGTGTGTGTGTGTGTGTGTGTGTGTGTGTGTGTGTGTGTGTGTATGCATGTGTGCTCTCTCAAGTTTTGTAAACTTGAATAATTAGCATTTGTACCTATAAATGGTTGGCCTGGCATAGACAGAAGCCATTAAGATGTTTTCCCCAGTAGCTATAATTGACCTTAGCAATGGTCTACAAAAAAATGCATATGGAGAAGTTATCACCCCATTTTAGTAACTACTAGTGAATCACAGGCATTGGGACAGGGACCTCTACTCACTGTTTTTTCCATGAACAAAAGAATTGTCAACAATGTGGCTTAACCGGGGCATAGCCACTGTCTGTGCTACAACATTCTTTTCTTGCTAAGAACTACCACATTGGTGTAAAATGGTCTCATACACACTCACAGGAGCCTGATAACCTGTTATGTGGTTGAAATGATACAAAGGAAGAAGATGAAAGATGTTTAGGGAAAAGGCATGAAACAAAAATGAGATCTCATAGAGTTATGAAAATACATAAGAAAATTCTAAAGGGAATTATAAATTAATTGAGGCCATTTTTTTAGAATTACTTAGGATATTGGGTTACCTGAGAACCCCACTACTAGGAAATATGCCTGAAATGATGTTCTGAAATAAAATCTGCTTTAAATCACTTTTGTCTAGAACAAAATTAAAATGAAAGAGGGTAATGACTGCTAACTTAAAAAAAAAATCCAAGGATTTCATTCACACATTCAGTAGTACCTAATGAGGAAACAGATAAGTAAACAAAGTATTTGCAATGCTGAGTGCTTTAACGGGATACCAGGAGCACAGAAGAGAGACATCTCATCCATCCTGATGAAGATATAGAAGTGGCCAGGGAAGGAAGGCATGAGAAGAATTATTTAAGAGAAATGAAGACAGTATTCTAGGCAAAAAAAAAAAAAAAAAACCAAAGTAATACTTCTGAGACAAGAGAGAATATGAGTTTAGCAAAGCAAAGAAGATCCCACAAATAATCAGAGCTCCAGTAGACCTCGTGATTTAAGATTAGAATTTTGTGTTTTTTAGCTAAGGAAAACTGGAGCCACTGAAAAAACAAATTGTTCCAATCTGCATTTGGCAATTATCCAAGCAACATTTGGAGTAGCTAGGAAGGGACAAGATTAGAGGTAAGAAATATAATTAGAAGTCTGTTGTCACAATTCTGGTGAGAGATAAATTGTTTGGGGAACATGAACATAGATAGAAAGGTTTGGGAACTATAGGAGAAATAGAATGAGCAATTCTCATTCAGGATTCTTATTTGAGAAACAAAGGAATGAAGGAACACCCTGATACCACCCCTCAAGTTTCTGGTTTAGCCCGAGAGACAAAAGCACCTTTCATCAAGAGAATGATTTTAAAAGACACAGATGTTGAGCTTCCTTTAGATGTGTGAGCCTGAATTACCTAAACAATTCTCAAGTTCTGGTATGCAGAGGAAAGGTAAATTCATGAAACATATTTGAGCTTGAGACATGACATTTAAGCCATTGATATAATAACTGAAGGCCTTAAAGAGAACATGAGATGGGATATAGTAAGAACCTTGAAGAATTGAGAAAGATGAATGGCCAGATTGGTCGCAGGAAAGACTAAAAATGTCACTGGGTGATGAAACAGAAGGATGCTTTCAGGAAAGAAAAAGATGATCAACTAAGATGCAGACTGAAAAGTTTCCACTAGACTGGTTACCTGGAAATTACTGGTATGAGAGAAAAGAAGGCAAAATGTAGTGGTCTGAGAACTAGATGACCGTGAGAAGATAATTCTTAAAAAGTGTGCCTCTTAAAAAAGAGCCAGGCCCTGGTGGCTCATGCCTGTAATCCTAGCCACTCAGGAGGCTGAGATCTGAGGATCATGGTTCAAACCCAGCCAAGGCAGGGAAAGTCCAAGAGACTCTTATCTCCAGTAAATCACTCAGAAAACCAGAAGTGGCACAGTGGCTCAAGTGGTAGAGCGCTAGCCTTGAGCTGAAGAGCTGAGGGACAGTGTTCAGGCCCAGAGATCAAGCCCATGACTGACAAAACACACACACACACACACACACACACACACACACACACACACACACACACACGAAATGAAATGGATGTACTCAGAGGGTAATAAGGACTTGCAGAAGAGAGGGTTGGGCTTTTGTGTCATTTTGTTTGGTTTACTTGCTTGAGTAAAGCAGATAGCAAGAGAAAATAAAAATTTCAAGATATGAGAAAAAGGGGGATAATCAAGAGGCTAAAGGGACTAGGAAAGAAAGAAGTGGGATCCAGAGTACAGGAGGAAAGGGTTAGTCTTAAAAAGAAGGTGAGGACTATGTCTTCATAGGAGAAATAAAGAGTAAAGGTCAAAAGGGTATAAGAGTAGATAGGTAAGATAATACAGTTGTTGAATTTGCAGTGTTCTTTCTAATTTCTACTAAGTTTGTGGAGCAAAATCAGAGCTCAATATCTAAAGGAGACAGGGTTAAGAAGGGATAGAGCTACTGCTTTGAGGAGAACAGAGTGGAAGAGAGAATTGATTGTACACAAGTGAAAGAATTCTCAAACATCTGCAGAAGCCTAATAATGGTGGGTGATTTGTGTCAATAGTACCTACCACCTAGTTGAAGTGCTGTCCCACTAACTCTAATTTCTAGGATGGATTTATCAACTGGGAGAAAATAGAGGCTAAATAGAGGTAAAATAGAGGTAAAACAACTAGTGGTGTTTGTGAGATGCAAGAGTAATGGTTAAGGAGAAAAAAATTGATGAATTAGATGTTTAAAATTTAACACTACAAAAGTAAAGCAGGGGCTGGGAAGGTGGCTCAGTGGTAGAGTGCTTGCCTTGCATGCATGAGGCCCTGGGTTCGATTCCTCAGCCCCACATAAGCTGAAAAAGCTGGAAGTGGTGCTGTGGCTCAAGTAGTAGAGTGCTAGCCTTGAGATTAGAGGTTATGACAGGGATGGGGAATGTGGCTTAGTGGTAGAGTACTTGCCTAGCATGCATGAAGCCCTGGGTTCGATACCTCAGTATCATATACACAGACTGGTTTATTTCCTTTTGTCACTGTTTTAATCTCTGTACTCTTTGTCTTATATATGTTTATCTGATGCGGGGAGAGAGAGGGAAATCACAGAAACAGTGGGACAAGGGTGAACCTAGATACTATGTTGGAAATGAACTATAAAACTTGGAGTGTAGGGGAGACAGGAGGGGGGGTGAAAACTGGCAGAAAATTAGGGAGGGGTAACACTTTTCAAAAAGAAATGTACTCATTACCTGACTTATGTAACTGTAACCCCTTTGTATATAACCTTTACAATAATAAATAATTGAATAAAAATAAAACTAGAGCAGAGACGATGGGGGAGGGAGGGGGTATAATGAGTGTTGGTGGATGGCTTCAGTCAGTGGAGTAGTTGTTACAAAAAGGTGAAGGCGGGGGCTGGGAAGGTGGCTCAGTGGTAGAGCGCTTGCCTTGCATGCATGAGGCCCTGGGTTCGATTCCTCAGCACCACATAAGAAAAAAAAAGAAAAAAAGCTGGAAGTGGCGCTGTGGCTCAAGTGGTAGAGTGCTAGCCTTGAGCTGAAGAGCTGAGGGACAGTGCCCAGGCCCAGAGTTCAGGCCCCACGACCAGAACAAAAAAAAAAAAAGGTGAAGGGATTGTGTAGAACATCATTATAGAGTGAGAAGTAAATACCAGACCATTAAATCAGTACCATACTCTTTTATTTGACTTGCTGATATTATGTCTAGAGATTAAGTAATAGTTGAAAATATCACATTCTGCTTGGTAGTTCTCTGATCCAAGAATGTAGTCCACTGGACCATACCAATCAGCCCCTTCCCATTATCCAAGGCAGTCTGTATCTCTTTCGGACAAAGGTTTATAAGTGATCTGAGGAATGCCATGATGTTCAATATTTATGTGTCAGATGTATTTCAAATCTAATCAATGATCACATCCTCTACTCATATTTCTAAGTTTTCTTACCTTTCACTACCTCCTACCAAAGGGGAAGTTTCACTACAAAGTATTCTAAACATCAAACCAATCAGCAAAACAAAACAAACAAAAAATATAGGAAAGGAATATTTTTAAAATTCAAAAGTAAGTCAAAACGATTTAAATATTATTGAGTGGCTATTAAGTATTTGAAATATTTGGTAGATGTTTTACATAAATTATCTTTAAACTGTGAAAAAGAAACTATGTAGAGTTAGAGGCACTGGTAAATGCTAGTCACTGTATTAACTGAAAAAGTAAATAATACTTTGCAAAGTAGTAAAGAAAGGGTTATAAAAAGAACAGGAAGAACAATATCTTAAGAAACTGTCAGGTAGACTATTATGCAATGGCTTCAAATATTTTCCCCCTTCCAAACTATAGCTTATTTACTGTGGTTAAGCACCAGCTCACAATCATGCAGAATCATAATTAAGAATGAAGAGCCACGCACAAAGGAGCTCACCAAGGCACACAGAGCAAACATTCATTACAATCAGGAAAGCAACTTAAATTTGTATTAATATTCATCATAAAGTTCCAAAAAGAAAATAAAACCTGGATTTTTTTACATGCTCAGCTTGACAAATCCAAATAAAATTAAAATGATAGACACATGGAAAAGTAGATAATAGGATAGATAAGTTATAGATACAAAGGGAAAAAGAGAAAGAGAAAAAGGAGAAATAACTAAAATTAATTTGCTAAGGTCTAAATCTGAAGCATCATTAATATCCTTTGGGTAATAAAAAGACCTTTTCTAAGACAGTATTTGAATGTTTAAATAAGCAATAGACTAACAACTGCAACAAAACAATGTGCTTGTTTTCAGTGAAGCTTAAAGGGCTTTATTTGTTATATCAGTCTCACTTCCAGAGAATTATGTTGGAGTATCATGAATAAACTAATCTGTTCAAAAGCACATGTCAAAAATGACTGGGCCAAATTAAATCCTAGAATAGTATGCTATGTACAAGATTTAAGGTGAAAAGTAAGTTGAGACTGTCTTAAAAGAGAATTAAATTTTTTTAGTAAAAAAATTACAAAGTAGATACAAAACACAGTGAAGAATTTGAATAGATGGGAGACTTGTAGACATTCTTGCAGATGAACCTTTACTAATAACAGATGCTTCAATATAAACATCCAGACTTTCCTAGTAATTGAATAAAATAAATGCAGTTATTCTCAACTGAAAATTTAAGCCAAATTGAACATGTGTGTGTCTACCAGACTATATAATTTACTAATATAGATAACAAGTAATACCCATGGTTTTAAATTAACTTGGTGAAAACAACATATATGTAAGTAATTTTTATTAGTTTGAGGCTGTAAAAACCATGTTTTTAAACTTTATATTGGAATCTATGTATATATAAACAAGTATAATAAATGTAAAGGGTAACAAATTTTCACATGCTGAATATACTCAAATAACAATGCTTTAAACACACGAATATATCTCCCATATACATGTCCAAATATATCCAAACCAGTTGACATTGTCATCCTTCTGAAACATATATTTTCTTTTTTTAATTTCTTCTTTCACATACCACTTTGAAAAGATGAACACTCCCCCCCCAAAAAAAAAAGAGAGAGAGAGAGGGAGGGAAAGGAAAGGACAGGAAAGGACAGGAAAGGAAAGGAAAGAAAAGGAAAGGAAAGGAAAGGAAAGGACAGGAAAGGACAGGAAAGGAAAGGAAAGGAAAGGAAAGGAAAATACAAAAGAAAAGAATAGACCCAACTGTAGGAGACTAACATTATCTGGTAACTTCTGAACTTGATACTGAGCGTATTATTTATTGTACTTTATGAAAGATTTTATCCAGTGAAAAACTGTACCTTGTCCATTTGCAACCATCATTAATAGCTTTATTCCAGTTACCTAATCTTTATACAAGTCACACAGACTTGTCACTTCAGACACCTCAGTCACTTCAGACACTCATGATGATTCCAACCATACAGAGGAATTCTATTTGCAAGGGGATGATCTATGAGGGATGATCTAATCACTGAGTCTGCCCACATTCCCTGTCCATACAAGAATGAGAATTAGCCTAAGAGTAGCTTCAGAACCTTTCAAAGTCTTCTCAGAGAGACAAAGGTAGGTGCTGGAGAGCAAAGACAGATTCCAATCTCTGAAAAGATACCATTAGCCATTTCCCCTGTTTTTCTTCACTCTAACTGAATGCCATTAGTCTGTTGTTCCAATATTAAATAGTTAAAAATAAAATGAGCATTAATTGCTTATAAAATGAAACAAAATCCCAATGTGTAAAATTAATTTGGGGCAGCTAAACCCAAGAACTCAGACAAGACCATGCAATTCGAAAGCTCCTATCTCTCCACCTTGCCACAGACAGTGTCTGACCCGCTTTCTAATAGTGATCTTAAAATTAATCTCTAGTTATTCTTTCATCATTTATGTTACATCTCTATTCATAGGATATCATTTAAATTCCACTTTTCATCATTCATGTTCATTATATTAAAAAAGAGCTTTTTCCCCAGTATTTCTCAAAAAAAAATATCAGTGTTTCACTGGCTCCATTCTGATCATATGGTGTTCTCTGAACAAATCATTGTGACTATGTAATGTGATTTGCTAATTGACTCGAGCCCTTTACTAGAAATTGAAATTATGTTCCTTTGGGGCTAAAATGGAAAAGAGAAAATGTGATTGTGATGATTTTTCTTGTCTGTTGAATTGATGGGATTGAGGGACACCTAAGCCATTAGTAAAGGCACAACTCTGGATGTTTCTGTGAGGAATTTCCAGAGACAATTAAATCATATAGGATCTGATCTAATCAATTATTTAACCTATTGGTAATTTCAAAATTTGAATATATTTGGAGGAAATGGAAACAGTAGAAGCATAGCCTGGCTAGAGGAGGTGGGTCATCGAGGTCTTTAAAGTACCAACTTTGCACAGGTCCCTTCTGATGAAATCATTTCCTGTCCACCAAAACGTAAATAACCTTTGCCCCTTCTTCCACTGCCATAATGTTCTGCTTCCATCAGTGGCTCAGATTTCACAGAGCCAAGGACCATGAATTCAAACTTTGGAAACAGTACACTAAATCTTTTCTGCCTTCAGTTTTTTTATGTCAGGTATTTTGTCAAGCAACACAAAGGCAATTAACACAATAATGGACAAGTTCTTCAACAGTACTATAACAAACTTTGTCAGTAACTCTGGTAGACATTAAGAGTTCCAAATATATAATATGACTAGTCTATATCAATAATACCCTCTTCATCAAGAGTGAGGGAATCTTAAAGGTATCTTTAAGTAGCCAAGTGCCAGTGGCTCATGTCTGTAATCCTACGCTAAGATCTAAGGCTCTCCATTTGAAGCCAGACTGGACAGAAAAGTCCATGAGACTCCTATCTCAAATTAACCACAAAAAGTCAGAAGTGGAGCTTTATCTCAAGAGGTAGAGCACTAGCCTTGAATAGAAATGCTCACGAAAAGCATCTAGGCCCAGAGTTCAAGCCCCAGGACTTTGGGGGAGGGGAGGGGAAGATACCTTTAATTAAAAGAAAAGTGAAGCTTGATATGTCTGGAATCTTTTCTCACAGATTTGTTAATCTGTGAACAGTTAGACTGACATGATTAACACACAAAGTACTAACCTCCATGATTTCTAAAAAGGATGATATTGAAAGGATTTGGTTATTCACTGAAAAGCTCTGAAATACTTCTGGTCATAAAAATAGAGAATGCATACAGAAGACACATAAGAAAAGTGTTACAATGCAGTACATTGAGGAAATTCGTTTATTTTAAATAAATTAGCCTGTTAATGCTGCCTGAGGTAGGTATGGAGGTCTAATGAGTTTGAGCAGCCACTCAAAAGGACCCATCTATTGAACCTAACAATCACTACAAAGGCAAACAGCCAGCATAGGGTAACTTCAACAGATAAATAGAAAACAATAGGGCCAGGAACTAACCATATGGTTGTGAGAAAACCAGCTTTTCCCAATACCTTTTCAGAGAACATGAGGCAAGTTTGCAACAATCAATGTAAAATGTGTAGTATTATACATTAATAGCTTATCACAACAATATGAATATAATCATCCAGTCATAGCATATAACAATGGTTTAAATTCCCTTTACTGTTGATCCAATTCCCTCTGAAGTTTCTTATTTATTCGATCGTTAGTGACATTATTCCTTTATTGTATGCATTGAATAGCTGCATTGTATTTTTGAATGAGTAAAGTGAATTCACTACTGATTGAAGTTTGGAAGTTTTCATGTACAGTTAATTTTTTTCTTACAAATTTGTGTATGTAAATTCTTGCAAAACAGTTTTAGGCCATGTTACTGTGTTATTTTTAAATATGGCTAAATTGGAGCTGTCCCAGCTCACACAGGACCTTTGGACAAGTTAGAAAAAGTGTAGCTTAGGGTACAATCTGCAAAACATGCAACTTGAAGAAAACATGTAGGCTCTTTAAAAAAAGATCAATAAGAATACTTATTAACTTACAACATATTGCAGCAGAGAAAACTCCAGACTGTGGCATGTTTACTAGTATACTGGATGCAATATCAAAGGAAGAAAATACAGCAATTCTAGAAAAGAAGAGGGACATATAGATATAATAACCATGTAGACTGAGTTTTAGAGTTTCTGTTGAAAATGTTATTATTTTATAAAATTTCTTATTTTATAGCCCATCCTCGGGCTATCATTCAGGGTCTGAGCACTGTCCTTGTGCTTTTTTGCTGAAAGCTATCACTCTACACTTGAGCAAAAGCTCCATTTCCCTATTTTTTGTTTGTTGATTGAGAATGAGAGTCTTAAAGACTTACCTGTCTGGGCTTGCTTCAAACCTTGATGCTCAGATCTCAGCCTCCTAACTGGGATTACAAGTGTGAGACACCAGGGCTTGGCTTGAAGTTTCCTTTTTAATGTGAACTGTCACATCTCTGATCAGCGTTCAATATTCATTTTGTTGTTGTTCTGTATACTTAATGTCTTAATAATAAGATGTCTTGTGTGCTTCTTTTGTGATCATGTATGTTTATTATCCTAAAAGTCTACTAGAGCTGGATAATTTCTTCTTTTTCAACATTGGTGAAAATAGGGAGCCTTTTTATTTTTTTTTTTTTTTTTTTTTTTTCTTTTTTTTTTTCTTTTTTTTTATTAATAAGTGTTTTTTATTGTGAAAATACAGTACAAAGGGGTTACAATTACATGAGCAAAGTAATGAGTACATTTCTTTTTTTTTTTTTTTTTTGGACCGGTCGTGGGGCCTGAACTCTGGGCCTGGGCACTGTCCCTCAGCTCTTCAGCTCAAGGCTAGCGCTCTACCACTTGAGCCACAGCGCCACTTCCGGCTTTTTTCCTTTTGCTTATGTGGTGCTGAGGAATCGAACCCAGGGCCTCAGGCATGCAAAGCAAGCGCTCTACCACTGAGCCACCTTTAGGGAGCCTTTTTATAAAGACAAAAGGTATCTCATTCTTTGAAAGATGGGAAAGTGAAGAAGTTTAGGTTATATTTCCATTCCACCACCTTATCTTTGGCAAAAGTATAACTGTTACAAGTTTGGCTCTTCCTAATTAGACACCGGATAATCACAAAGAACCATGTAAAAAATATCTTTCTTAATATTTTGTAAAGTCATTTCCCTCAGGTCAAATTCTATTAGTAAAAGATATAATCAGTAGCTGTAAAAAAAACCACCTAATAGAACATACTCATTAAAAATTCAGATTTACCTCAAATTGTTCTCAACCGATTTTATGTTATTAAAATTATTTTTCCTGGAAGGCTAGGCAATATAAAATCATTACAAAGGTTATACATGATGTATGTATGGCCACAAATACTCTGCAGTCTAATTTTATGGACAATTTTCAATGTTACTACAACTTTTTTTTTTAATAGTTTTTTTTTTTGGGGGGGGGGGGGAGGTCCGGTCGTGGGGCCTGAACTCTGGGCCTGGGCGCTGTCCCTCAGCTCTTCAGCTCAAGGCTAGCACTCTACCACTTGAGCCACAGCGCCACTTCCGGCTTTTTTATTTTTTTCTGCTTATGGGGTGCTGAGGAATCGAACCCAGGGCCTCATGCATGCAAGGCAAGCGCTCTACCACTGAGCCATCTTCCCAGCCCACTACAACTTTAGAAGTTTTTTTTTTCTTTTTACTTCTTTTTTTGCATTCAGTGTAAGTTATTTTTATTTCTTTCTCTTATAACTTCTCATTGGCTATTGTGATCAACCAAAGTGTCCTGTTCTAATTCTAAGAGATGGAATACATTCAAAGCAAGGAAAATGGGGAAATAGTGATGGAGAATGGTAATAGAATCTATTTTATCCTCAAGCAATAACAAAATGAATTCAATTTGCACAAAAGGATTGTGATTTGCAACCAAAGGACTAAAAGGTCTTTCTGTTTACTTTTCATTAGGAGGTCTACATGCCACATTTCTTTCTGCCTAGCTTATAGCCATGAAATGAGCTTCCTTGTTACACTCTGCAAGCTGAAACTTGTTCTATGTGTCAAAATAGAAAGAATTGGACTGTGAGTCAGGAGATTTCAATTTCAAATCTGGGCTTTTTAATAGCAGTCTTTATTCTCAGAAAACCACCAAGTTTCTAATTCCTTAGCTATAAGAGGGTGGGATGGGGATATAGGAAGTTGAACTAATATGTGATTTTTATTATTGATAACAGCTACTATTCATATATATATATATATATGTATATATAGTTTATTGTAAAGATGCTGTACTGGGGGTTGCAGTTACATGAGCAAGGTAATGAGTCCATTTCCCATCCACCCCGCCCAAAGTTGTAAAGTTCGTTTTCAACACAGTGTCTTGTACATCTTGTTGTTACAATGAGTCATTCTGTATCCTTATTTCAACATTTTGTTATTTCCCTTCCCCTCCCCAAATTAGAAAAATGTATATACAAGCTTAGGGCACTGGAATCAAATACAGTGACAATAGGAGTTGTACCATAGGGGAAGGACATACAAAGAAACTAAAAAAAAATAAAAATCGCATGCTATATTATAAATACATTAAAAAGAACAGCAAGAAAGATAAAATCTCTTGTGTCCCTATTGAGTAAGGAGGCCAGGTCTAGCCAGTGCCATATTGGCCATATGGTGGATTGTAGGCTCTGGCATCTTCTCTTCATGCTGGGGGAAGGAACCACCTCCTCCCATCACCTGCCTCCCAGGTAATGTGCTTGCCCCGGGCCCCTGGAGACAGAAGCAGGTACTTGGCTGATAGGTTACTGTATCTGTCAGTCCAGTGCCTGGGACTGGGAATTTCCTGAGGATCTGCCCCCTGCGCCTGCCTATTTAAGTCTGGACCAGCCTAGCCGCAAGATGACCATGCCACATGTGTCTCTGTGATCTTGTCCTGTGCCCTGTCTCCTGTCTCCTGTCTGTCTCCAGTCATCATGGCAGCCCAATTCAGCTCTCCATTGGAGCTGAAAAGGCTTGTTGGTATTGTTCTTGTTATTTCTTTCCTCTTTAGCATGTTTTCTAGCTGTGTTATGTGTATTTGCATGCTGCAGGCCTTTGTAACAACTGGCAGCCTGCAGCCTGTTAACTGTATAATAAAGTCTCCAATACTCTATATTTTAAAATGTGGCTTCTGGGATGATTTACCTTACGACACTATCTTGGGGTTCATTTCACTTAGCATCAGCTTATATGGTCATATACATACAGCTACTATTCATGGACAGACTGTTACACACATAGCACTTGGATGAGCATGCACAATTACATTATCTTCACTAGCTCATCAAAAACCAGTGCAGCAGATAATTGTGCAGGTGAGAAGCTAAAGCTTGGCTAGTTCAAATGACTTACCAGTAACCCAAAGGTGTAGGTGTTAGAGTAGGATTGGGTGAGAGGTCCGTTTTGAATCATTTCTTACATATTTACATGCTGACTGCAAAGAAATCTGTGATTCAGATATCAGACTAGAGCCATCTATGGTTTTCCTTTTTTCACATCCCTAAGTATTTCAATTCCAGAAGCAATGCATTCAGATTTCCAAATACGTTAGAAAGATACATGACAGTTCTCTTAATGAACAAGCTCACTCTCTATATATAGACTTGAGGAATATAAATTGTCATTTCCTAATCCACTGATGTGACACTCCACACAGTATAGATTTAGATTTCATTTTTGCACAACTCTGATTAAGAATTAACATTATACCCTGAGTTCAGATCCAGGTCTGGTATATGTACACAGTTGACTTAAAAGATGCATGAATATATATATATATATGTAGATATATATACATATATATATATATATAGTGAGTACTATTTTATTCACTCATTCACTCTGTAGAATGTAGGAAGTGATTATTGTTCTGTAAAATTGGGAGACATAACAATAGCCAAAAGGGCCCTCTCCCTATTTAACATTGTATGGAAGACAGAAAATAAAAAAGCAAAATACTACACAAATATTACAGCTTGGAATAAGGGGGAAAAAGGAGATCTTGCATGAAGGGAATGTCTGGACTGCAGACTATAAGAGCCTTAAAATTATTTGGTACATGGTAGGGACAGACATGTATGCTTCTTATTGGCTTCCGTTGGCCAGTCTGCTTGTATTGATAATTGTGTATGGCCAGTGAATGACATTATAAATATAGAATTAGCCCTTGGAAGAAAAAAATTTTCTCTACATATGTGAGAGAATAAATTGAGGAAGAATTTTGGTTTACCTAAAGAAAAAGTGCTACTGAAAATTGAAGGGTTGGGAAAAAACTATAAGGAAAATCAGAATAGCAAAAGCACTGAAGTAGGGAAGCTTGGAAATTTCTGGAAACAGTGTGACTAGTGTCTGAGAAACTATTCTCCTGGTTTTTGGATGCTGCGGTATATTCGTATAACCCAAGCTTTTGGGGAAGGAGAGACAGGAGGAGCTCGAGTTCCAGACTAGACTAGACAAGGTTATGGAGACCTTACCACAAAAAGAAAATATAAAAAAGGTGGGGGGGGGGGGGAAGGACTGAGGGTTGTGACTTGAACACTAGATTGATTTCCTAGTCAGAGTGAGGCTGTAAAATAAATAAATAAAAATCCATAACTACCTGAATAGTGAGAGATTGAGAGGAGCAAGATCTTAAGGCCACACTCCAACACAGACCCCGTTTATTTTATCTTTAAGATGTTATACAAAGAGATTTCAATTCAACATGTCACTTTGTAAGTACAATCTATCTTGATCCATGTCACATTTTTCAGCAGCTTCCTCCATCTCTCCCAATCCCATTTGTTCCCTCAGTTTTCTTTTTTTTTTTTTTTTTTTATTTTTCTTGTGTTCATTTCTTTTTTCCTTTTTTTTTTTTTTTTTTTTAAATTTAATTTTATTTTATTTGAGAACATACTGTACAGAGGGGTTACAATTACATGGGCAGGATAATGCATACATTTCTTACCAAGCATTGCAGCCTCCTCCTTTGTTTACCCTTCACCTCCCTTCCCAGCCTCCCCCCTCCCTCCCACCCAATCATACCCCCCCTGCCCCCCCCCCCCGACATTGTAAAGCTGGTTTTGACATGACATTTTGTACTTCTCATTGTTGCAACAGGTCCACCTGAATCCTTAAACGACTTGTTTGTCCCCATCTCCTCCACATGTTATACTGACATCAAATATAGTGAAAGCGGGGGTTACACTGTGGTGTTCACTCAGTTTTCTTGGTTTTGTTTTTACAATCAACATAGGTTCACAGCAAAGAAAAACAGTGATTGTAAAGGAGAAGGTAAATGATCTCTATAGACAACAGGATCCTGTAGGTAGATATTAAAATATAATTTAAAAAATATAAGAACTAGGTTCCAGTATAGTAACATTTTTACTGTATATGTTAAAAACATTTTGAAGTTATTCCTGTAAAAAGATACCTATCAGAAAAGACTATAAGTTAATCAATTATAATTACTTTTATAAATCTTTTTCTAATATAATTCTTAACTAATATTCCCTATCATGATTAAATAAAGTCAAGAATCAGGATTTTCTTCTCTATTACACAAACTGACCATCTATGAAAAGTTTATATGTGGTTACTAGCAAAAATTTACCACAGAATTTAAACTAAAATGAACGAAGCAGGTATCTAACCCAGAAAGTTTATCTGCAAATGTTGAGGAATGTGCTATACTATACTGAGTGAATATTACAAATTGGTTTCTATTATTATCATTCGATCGAGATTTTTCTATTTCAACCATTTCTCACTGAGATTTCTCTAAATCTAAAATGTTACAAAACTTCATCATAAAATTAGATGGCCATAATTTAAAGATTAATGATTTAAGATCATTAAAGTATTTCCATATAATGATGAGAGTGATGTGAAAAAAATTATCTTCGTAACTCTTAAATATTTCCATAGATAATAGGGTTGGTGGACTTTACTATTGGTTTGTTTTGGTTTGTTTACTGTTTGGTTTGTTTCATGGTTGCAGAGATTCTAAACCATGGTTATTTGACCCCTTCATTTCTGGACTTGGGTAAGGCAAAACCTGAAAGGACATGTCAGAGGAAGGCTTCTCTCCTCATGATAGTGAGGAAAAAATAGTGGTGGGTAGGTACAAAATTAACCCTTCAGAGGCATGCGTCAAGTCACCTACTTCCTCCAAGTATGTCCTACCCTCTAATAGCCTGTTTAAACACATCAACAGAATGGTCCACAAATGAAGGTAGTGCCCTCATGATACAATCACTTGTCTATGGCACTACTGCCTGTGGAACAAGCCTTCAACACATGAGCCTTTGCAGAGAACATGCCATAGTCAAACCATAAGATGGGAGAATGTACTTAGTGGATTTTATAACACATGCCTACATGCCTACACCTTGGCTGCACAGCAGGTTGGAATTTGAGTATTGATTGTAATAGTCTGCTGCCCAACAAATTAGCCCAACACTTTATGCCTCAAAACTCCAGGCATAGATTATCTCATGTCTAAGGAATAAGGAATCCAGGGGTAGGAAGATGAGCTGGGAGAATCACTTTGAAGCTAATGCTCATGACTATTGCCTATAGTTCCCAATTCCTTTTTCGTTTTTGACTAGAAATCTGGTAACTCACCATGCGGGCATCTCTGTAGAGCTTCCTGAGGGTCTCATGACATAAAGCCTGACTTTCTCCAAAAATGAGTGATCTGAGAAAGGGAAGACCCAATTTTTATAACCCAAGTTCAGAAGTGACCTATTTATTATGCTCTATATGTGACCCTGATATGATATGGAAGGAGATTATGTACCAGGAGGTTGAGATCATTTTAAATAACAACTTGGATGCTAGCTACCATGTCCACTATATACTCTCAGCTCTACCCAGACTCTTTCCTAGTTAGGTTTTAGCTGGGTTTTTCTTCATTTAATATCCTTCATGAACAACTTTTTCATTTTTTCCTTCTACTTTCTATTGTTGTATTGAAGATCAATTAAGGCCTTTTCTGTAAGTTATTTAATCTAAGAGATGGTTTATTCTCTGAACTGTAAAATCGTAATACTGATCCTGTTTTTACTGTTCTCTTAAAACCACTGTGTTGCTACACAACTTGGAATGCACAATAATAACCATGTGCCAGAGAAAACTCCAATTTCAGATTATATAAAATAGGGCTCTGTCTCATCTACTTTTAGCCTTTTTGGAAGACCTACTATACTCATTTTTAACTTGAGTCTATTTTTAATGAAATGGAGACACTCTCCAATTATATATTTCCATACTTCTGTTACACTAAGGGATTTTTTACACAGTAAGCATCCAATACATATTTATACTTATTCAACAAATGTGTACTAAACATTTATATTTCTTGAATTCAATCTTAATTTTACTATCCTTAATCTATACAAGAACATTCACGTGCTTTCAATGTATACTACATGCATAAGCACCATGTATTGCAGTGAAACAAATGGTTTAGGACTTGTGTACAACAAGTAAGCTAGCCTGGAATCAATGTTCATCTGGATTGCATGCATTAGCTGTAGCTTAGAATTAATTACCTAAGGGATTAGGGGAAAATTACCTTGCGGATTACTATAAGGCCCACTTTAAACTAATGAGATAATCATTGTAAATACCCTACACCTGGTATGCATGAATGGTTTGCACTTTGATTTGAAGAAGTTGGTGAATAGCTCCATTTTATGCTTGGTTGATGCTAAACTCAGTTACCTTTCCTGGGTTAAAAAGAAAGAAAGAAAGAAAGAAATGTGGGTAAGTGTTGGAAGAGTCTCATTTTTTTTTTTGCCTTGAATGTAAGCAGTTTATCTCAAAGTTACATTACTATAAAAATACAGAAGGCTTAATTAAGGTCCTCATACATATAAATCACTCAGAGCCATCAGAATCTATAAGTGGACCTATGAGCCTATGAGCCTCTTAAAGGCTGTAAAAGAAAATGAGAATGTACTAAGTGAGAGTCCCTTGGAACAAAAGCTCAGATCAAATTACCTGCTGCTCTGACAGGAAAAAAGTCAGGTCATGATTGGATCCCATAAGTGCCTGTCCTCTGGCTAAAGCCTTCTGGCTAATTTCCTTTTTGTATTATCCAACACAAGGGAACATTCTTGAGTTTTGTGTTTTGTGTTTTGTTTTTGTTTTGTTTTGTTTTTTGCAGACCCTAATATAGCTCAGCACATCACTACCTGGCTCATCATACTTCTCAAGCTCAACAGATTGAAAAAACAACCTATCAGGTTGAACCACATGAATTTCATGTTTATTTTTGTAGATTAAAAATGCTTAATTATCAGTAACATATTGTTCAATCTAACATATTCATGAGCCATTTAGTTAACGGTAGTGTCCCATAAAATTCTAATTATTGTGCCTGATACAGGACAATGGAAGTTTAGTTTTAAAAAATGAAATGTTAAACCAGGTGCCAGTGTCTCACGCCTATAATCCTAGCTACTCAGGAGGCTGAGATCTGAGGATCGCCGTTCAAAGCCAGCCCGGGCAGGAAAGTCCGTGAGACTCTTATCTCCAATAAACCACTAGAAAACCAGAAGTGGCACTGTGGCTCAAGTGGTAAAGTTCTAGCCTTGAGCTAGCAGTGACAGCACCCAAGCCCAGAGTTCAAGCCCCACCACCAATAAATAAATAAATAAATAAAAAATAAATAAAATGTTAGCGCAAATGAATTTTACACAGTGACTTCATTGTGATATTTACAACACAGATATAATGTACTTTGAGCAAGTTTACTCTCTATTACTCTTTCTTAACCCTAACCCTTCAATTAACATTTAAATGATGAGGTTTAGGGCCTTTTTTTTTAAGATTAATGTTAGAAAAACATTTTTTTTTCTGATGGCCAGTTCTATAAGGCTCTCATTATGCTCATATGCTTTATGGTAGAATTTCCAATGCTTTGTCTGGCCAACATTGTGTTTCTTTGAGGAATGAATCAACATATTTAAAATGTGCTACTTCACAACAAAATCTAGATTGTCAATTTCTTTTTGAAAATGAGGAAATACTTGCACTGGGTCCAGAAATACCATTAGGATGAAGTAAACCAAGTGCTCTCATCTGTGGGTATAAGATGTCAAAGGCTGTCCTCCAAAAGACTCTCAATAAAGAGATATATCATATATTAATATAATCTTAAAATAATCGTACATTTTTTAAAAGAAGCAAGGCTATTGTTCATTTGCTTACTCTTCTTTACTGTCCTCTATTAGTGTGTATAGAAGAATCATTTCTAATCAGCCCTCTGCTCTGGTATTCATTGCTAATCAAGTCTTGCCACTGATCAGATTTATGAAATGATGTGTAAACACATTGGGCAATGTAGAGCTTTTATATAAATTTATTATAAAGCTCTGAATAACTTTCTTCCACTTAATTCAAAATTTGGAAGCCAGGTGCTGGTAGTCATGTCTATAATCCTACTCAGAAGGCTGAGATCTGAGGACTGAGGTTTGAAGCCAGCCCAGACATGAAAGTCCATGAGACTCTTAGCTCCAATTCACCAGCAAAAAAAAAAAAAAAAAAGATAGAAGTATTGCTGTAGCTCAAGTGGTAGAATGCTCATCTTGAGCAAACAAAAGCAAAGGGATAGAAACCAAAATGAGAGTACTTCAGCCCTGAGTTCAAGACCAATTGGATTCCTTTGCTTTTCTTCCAGTTGTCTTTTAAATGTTAGTAAGCCCTAGAATTTACAGCTAAGCCATTTTCTCTCCCTAGGTAATATGCTCCAGAGAATAAAATTATGGATTTCAATATTGACCTAGAACCAGTAATTCTCAAACATATGGGCTTATTCCTAACCTTTTCTCTAAGTTCTAGATTTAAATATATGACTGCCTACTTCCTACTTCTGTGCCAATACTGGGGCTTGAACACAGGGCCTGGACACTGTTCCAAAGCTTTTGTGTTCAAGGCTGGTGCTCTATTACTTGAGTAACACTTCAACTTTCAGCTTTTTTGTTTAGAGATAAGAGTCTCACAGACTTTCCTGCTGGGCCGGCTTTGAACCACAATCCTCAAGATCTCAGCCTCTTGAATAGCTAAGATTACAGGCAAGACTCACTGGCATTTGGCTACTTGATATTCTTCTGTAATGACTACTTGGGAATCTGAATTTGACCTATTCAAAACAGAACATTTGATTTTTTTCTCTTCCAAAACTTGTTACTTTTAATTGTCCCTGTTCTCAGAAAATGGTGCCATTATTGCCATTATCATCTTAGTTCTTGAGATTAAACATCTAAAAATCCTGTTTGATATTTCTAATCTCAACCCCTCCACCCCCCACCATAAAAAAGTACTAAAAGTACTACTATTAAATCTTAAATCTACTTATTGTTTCCATCTATCTCTATTGCTATGTGTTCTAAGATACCACGTTCTCTCTTCCTAAGAGGACAAACACCTTTCAGTTGGTCTTCTTGTTTTAAACTACATCCCCTGTCCCATTCTACTTTCCATTATAGACAGAACTTTCTAAAATACAAACCCAGTTGTTGACTCTTCCCCTGCTTAAAAATCATACCTTTCTCCTTAAACAACTTTTCTTTCCCAATTTATGCTAAAGCACCTATTTCTATAACCTACAAAACATATTATGTCCATGCACTACCATGCTCCAACATCACGCTCCTGCTATATTTGCAGAAACACTGCAGCTACAATCTCTTCTACAGTTTTTTTTTTCTTTTTATAATCCCTTAGCCAGAAATGTTTTTCCCAGGTCCTTGCATGAGTTGTTTCCTTTCACCTGTGAGCTTTAAGGTCATGTCACCTTCCCATAGAGTCTTCTTTTATCAGCCTGTCTATGAGAGGTCCCTTGGCCACTGTTTATCACATTACTTCCTATCTTTAAAATTGCCTTGCTTCTTTTCTTTTGTTGTGGTGTTTACTGATATATTCTCAGAGATCTAGCTCAATACTAGGCTAAAAAAATATTCAATAAATATTGAATGTTCACCTTCATGAATGAGTAAATAAGTATAACCAGTAGAAGGATCTTATCTTTAGCTAAAAAATCTAATAAGATGTTCTTATATCCAAATTAATGTTCAATACAGAAACATGAGATTTTGTTCTAAAAGTTATTTCTATGAGCTTACTGCACAGTAAAAATATTTCAATTCTGAGAATACAAAGCTTTACTATAAAGCAAATGGAAACAATACATAGAATACTGGAAAATAATCTTAGTAGAAAAAATTTTGAGTCACCAACAGTCACATTAAATGATGTGAATTACAAAGGAATTGCCAAAATGAAGAAGATCCAAGGAATTTAGAAATTGGTAGAGGCTAGTGACATTTTTAGAGAATAAAATGATGCCCTTACAGCATTTTTCTTTTATTTTTCAACATATTTGCATATCAATCCATATTTATTTTTCTCAAATAAATAGAAAGTCTTGGACAGTCAAGGAATATGGCCACCCAAAATAGATAAAATCAGAGAAAAGATTTAATTTGTTGGTTATCTGTTATTATTCTTCTAAATTTACAGCAAAATCGAGTATAATTTCCACGTATTGTGTCCTTATCTTGCTGTGTTTAACATATTGCCCATTTCAAGGATACAATGTACTTATTTTAATTTCTTTGTGTGTGTGTGTGTGTGTGTGTGTGTGTGTGTGTGTGTGTGTGTGTGTGTACACGCGCACGCACAGGTGCTAGACCTGGGGCTTGAACTAAGGGACTGAGTGCTGTCCCTGAGGTTTTGTGCTCAAGGCTAGCATTCTACCACTTGAGCCACAGCTCCACTATCCACTTTTTTAAATTTTTGGTGGTTAATTGAAGAATTTCATGGACTTTCCTGCCAGAGTTTGCTTTGAACCGGGATCCCAGATCTTAGCCTCCTGAGTAGCTAGGATTACAAGCATGAGCCACCAGCACCAGGCGTTCAAGGATACAATTTTTTTTTAATTTAGCAAGTTTATTGAACAATGCTAACATTACCATAAATTGGTTTAGGACTTTTCATCTCCCCAAAAGATTCTTCATACCCATATACTTAGTCTATATTCCTACCTCCAGATCCAGGAAAGTACTATTTTACTTTCTATCTCTTCTGGACATACCACATAAACAGAATCATACAGTATCTTTTCACAATTATACAAAATTCACTTAGAATGTGTAAGTAGTTTGAGTTGGTGAATCATGTTCAATCTTTTATGTGTGTAGGTGCCAGCCAGTCCTGGGGCATGAACTAAGGGCCTACGCACTCTACCTGAGCTTGTATACTAAGGTTTAGTGCTCTAGCACTTGAACCACAGCCTTATTTCTGGCTTCTGGTGGGAAGTTAATTGGCAGTAAGATTCTCATGGACTTTCCTGCCTGATCTGGCTTTGAATCACAATCCACAGTTCTCAGCCTCCTGAGTAGCTAAGATTACAGGCATGAGCCACTAGTACCTGGCTGAAAAATGTTCTGTTTAATAAACATTGCATTTTAGATATATCTAGTTGATGGGCACTTAGGTTTTTTTTTTCAGTTTGGGGCTATAATAATACTGCTCTGAGCTGAGCGCTGGTAGCTCACGCCTGTAATCCTAGCTACTCAGGAGGCTGAGATCTGAGGATCACGGTTCAAAGCCACTCCGGGAAGGAAAGTCTGTGAGACTCTTATCTCCAATAAAAACCACTCGAAAACTGGAAGTGGCACTGTGGCTCAAGAGGTAGAGCGCTCATCTTGAGCTGAAGAGCTGAGGGACAGCACCTAGGCCCAGAGTTCAGACCCCACAACTGACCAAAAACTAAATAAATAAATGAAATAAAGTATAAGATAATAGTTCTCAGTAAAATAAAGTTGTGCAACCATGACCTTTTCAATGACCCCTCTAAAAACTTACTTCCCATTGACCTTGCCATCTTCCTTTTCCCTTGGTCCATGGCAACTACAAATCTCATTTTTTGTCTTTATAAATTTGCCAATCCTATGTATTCATGCAAAAGGAAGAATAGTAGTATGTTTTTCACTTAGCAAAGTGCATACTATACCAATACTTTATTAGTTTTATTGTGGAATGATATTCCATTGTGTATATATATATATATATATATATATATATATATGTATGTATATTTAAATCTCACTAAAATATTAGAACCTTTATGTTCCCCCTTTGTATTTAACATTATTAATGTTGCTGTAAATATGTACGTTTTTGGATGGACACATGTTTTCATTTCTCTGGAGTTTATACCTAGTAGAATTTCTGAATAGAATATCAGCATATCTTGTATGTAAAAGAAATAAACAGTTCAAAGGAGATGTTGACGTATGGGAGATCGTACAATAGCATTTCTTTAAGAGTGGCAACTTCCATGAAGGGTCTGTTCTCACTGCAAAGGTCCCAGAATGAAGATAATATCAAAAAGTTTCAGTTAAATGAGGTAACAAATGCTATAAGATCACAAAATAAAACCCTTTTCAAGTTTCTGAGGTTTGAAGGTGTTGCTTCTACAGAATAAATATCCTTAGTTGACTAAAATGATAATTAGAATCATTACTGGTCATTTTGGTTTTTTAACATATAAATAAGGCCATAACATGCAAATGAACACTTTGTTTTCTTAATTAGACTCAATTCCAAAATCCAAAAATTAGAAAGAAACTTTTTTTTAAAGAAAAGACCTAAGCTGGATGCCAGTAGCTTTCATACCTATAATCCTAAATATTCAGGAGGCTCAGAGCAGATAGATTGAAGTCCAAAGCCAGCCTGGACAGAAAAAGTTTGCAAGATTCCATCCCAGTAAAAGAGCAAAATGTCAGAGGGTATGGTTCAACTGGTAGAATGCCAGCTGCTGAGTGAGTGAACAGAGTCCTGGGATGAAGCTGTAGTATAGCTACAAATTTACAAAAAATAAGTACAAATAAAAAACAACCTGTATTGTTCTTAGTTATGTTTAAGATACATCTACATGAATTCTAAGTTGACATAAATTAGAATCATCCTTTCTACTTAAATTTTTGTAAAGTCCCAACATTTCAATAAACGATGCTATTGCTTTAACATTCAACCAGAGACTTGTAATTCCCAATACTCAGTTTAAAATTATATGATAATACACAAAGATTACATATTATATTTATTCATATTTGTATGTATTCTCAAATTAAAATAATTTGTTCTAGATTAAAAAGCTAAAATTCATCCTTTGGGTTATTTTATAGAAATTGTTTTTAATATTACACATTGGATATTTTTTATACAGCAAAGAATGTTCTAAATTAAGCCCATTCAATTTTCAGCATGCCAAAACAGCAACTATGTGAAGCAAAAGAGGAATCAGCCTTTCTATAGCGATTTTTGTTGAATATGGTAACAAAAGAAAGTGATTTTTAGAGCAGTAATATTTATTGGTATATTCCAACCCCAAATCAAATAAAATATGTAATTTTCATATTCTAGCATATTTACATTATTTGCAACAATATCTAGATGTTCTTATATAATGAAATGTTTAAAAACCATAATTCCAACACTGGTTCTAGAGGTTTTAGGATTACTCTCTTTTAAAGTAGTGAATTATTTCCTAAGCAAGCATGTATGCAGAAAAAATTCCCTTTGCATATTAATATTTTTATTTAATATTTATATTTTGTCCTTAAAGAAATTAAAAGAGCTATTGGGAAAGACAGAAGGATTGAAAAAAGTCTAAGTGAACAAATGAAGAAGATAAATAAATAGAACAAAGATATAGAGAGATCCAACTAACAGCTAAAACAACTAAGTATTAAGTAACAATTCTAATCCCCTATCAGAAGAGTAGCAGTTTCCCTAAGCAATATTAAACAGAGATAAAATTTTTATTCTGCAGAAGTCTTAGCCTGTTTTTAACACAACAATTTTATTATCAATACATAGATAGTATTAATTTTAGTATAGTTGATTGCATTCTGTATCCATCTCAAAGATTATTTGTAGCCTTCTGTTTTTACCATGTAACTGTCATCCAGCTGACTGAGGACTGGCAAGAATCAATGTTGCTATGGAAGGCCATCCCAACACCTGTGCACAGGTGTTGGTACACACCTACCTAGCACAGGCCTCGCCCAATACAGCAAAAACAACGTTTCTTTGAATTTTTTCTATTTGAAGCACAAAATATTTTAAAATAACCTTATTTGCACTTTAGATACATATAACAAAGATAGATGATGACAGCAGTAGCCAAAAAGAGAGATGATTTTGATATCTCAGTATAGTATGTAGAAATGCCACGTCTTTTATTCTTCATGCTCATCTATGTTCTTAACCACATCTACAGATTTAATTTTTTCTAGAGGATGTGTCACTTCCTTCAAGAAAACCTAATTTATACTTTTCTTGGCACTTTTTAGAAAATCCCATTTTTTTCTCACTTTAGTATGCTATTTTATGACTTTCAGCAAGTTACTTATTCTCTCTGTACTGATTTATTTATAATATTCGTATCTATCTCTTGAGATGAATGGACTGCAAGAATGAATGAAAATAAGGCACTGAGATTAGGACTTTATAAAAGTAAGTTCTCATTTAAGTTCAGCTCTTTTAATTGAAAAGCACACAAAAACTTAACTGAAGTGCTGACTGTGACTTTCATAGCTAACCCTGAATCCATTAGTTGTCAAGTTCTCTTTGACTGAAAGAATGAGGAAGAGTTCCAGTAGAAATACTTCTTATTAGAGGGTGTGAGGAAGAAGAGCCAGCAAATGAGTTCCAGATTCAAGTGAGAAATGCTAGTTTCTAGATTTTTGAACTGAAAGTTCAAAAATCCAATCATTGCAGATGTGGTACTGTGCCTCAAAAGGTAGAGAGCTAGCCTTGAGCACAGAGAGGCTCAGGGACAGTGCCCAGGCCCTGAGTTCAAGCCTCAGGACCAGCAAAAAATAATCCAATCATTGTGTGGATGGAGGAGGAGGCACTAAAGGCTGTGGACAGAACATCAATTTCCTTCATCTAGGGATTGTATTAGAAATATGGCTACAGTGACAAAATTTCAACAGACCCTAAATCTCTGGTTCAATATGATGAATACAAAATTGTATCAGGGAAAAGTAGTAGATTCAACAACATAACATATAACTATGACTAGCATACACTTTAGCTATGCCTGATGAATATTAAAAAGTAGTTGTATAACACAAGATGGCTGTACTCACTGCTCCTCATAAAGACCCAGAATAACCTTGCTGCATAGCAAGGTGTATGATTATGGGATAATGCTAGGAACAAACAGGAGGAAAATGGCAACCTTTTAAGTAAGATACATCAGCTTGGGACAACAGTATTGTAAGAGTTGGTTGCCAGTAGCTCATGCCTAAAATCCGAGTCACTCTGGAGGCTGAGGACTAAGGATTGATGTTTGAAGCCAGCCTAAGAAGACAAATCCACAGGAATCTCATTTCCAATTAACCAGCAAAAAGCTGAAACTGGAGATGTGGCTCAAGTGGTAGAGTGCCAGCTATGAAGAAGAACAACAAAAAAGCCCAGAAAGAGTAGATCTAAGACCCCAAGTTCAAGCCCCAGTACAAAAAAAAAAAAAAGCCCAGAAACAAGATATCCTTGTACTTTCTGCCCTGTCTCCACAGCCAGTTAGCCAGTTAGGTAAGTCTACAAAGGTAAAGGTCAGAAAGAAAGTTCCAGAAGGTTCTCAGGATGGATTTTGGCAATCTTAGCTAATAGAAAGCTTCACAATCCTTACAAACTCACAGACTGATTAGGTAGGAAACCTGACATTTGCATGGTAATCTGACTTTGGAAAAGATTTCACATCATTTCCCAGTGAACATACAACATGCTGAAGCCAGACACACAATTTTGAGAAGATTCTAGCATCTGAATTTAGACTGTGCTACCAGGGTCAGAAACCACTGTATATTCCCATCTCTGGGGGCCTCATAGACATTCCACTGGCTGATTAGCATTCATTTATAGTCTTTCAGTTAATTTAATCTTCTCAAAGATGGATTTTGAAAATGTACTTATTTTTTAAAACAAAAATGTTTTCTATTTTACTTCAAAAAATATTCATATCCAACTCCTCGAATACATGAATGTTTTTTGTTTTCCTGAGAAAACCTTCAGGTAATAGGTACATTTGGGATTTTCAAATTTCTGCATGCTTTTTACAGAACTTGTTAAAAACACAGAATATAATGTCAAAGTTGAGGAAGGAGAGAAAACAATTTGAGAGGAAAACCTACAAACAGTAAAAGTTTCCAAAGCATGCCCATAAAAGAATCTCTTGAAAAAGAAGATATAACTTCTCTCAAAACAATGATCAAATGGATGACTTGGTTATCACTAATTTTTCTCAGAAATAAAACTATCAAGTAATCAGTGTAAAAGTTCTATCAATTCAGCATGATTAGAATTAATGAAGTTCTTCTATAGTGTGAAATAAATCTAGGTAAGTATTAGTATTAAATATTTCTAAGTTCTTGTGCAGTATAACAAATTCTGATGCTATAATCAGTGGTTTATTTTTAATTCTTCTTTTGATAAATAGTCCAATTATGAACTACTGCCAAAATATAATCTACAGCTATTTTGTGGTCAATACAGTACATTCTTAATTCAAAAGATAGTGTTTCTTATCCAGTTGATAATTGTACTATTTAATTTGAGTGATTGCACTAGCATACACTAGAACAGAGATTCTGCCACCTTTTGAGAGCTGTTTAAAATCTATTCGACTTTAAATACCACCAAATATCCTTTAATATTATTACTATATCATCAAATTACTTTCTTTGTAGAACAAAGAAAGCACTTTAAAGCTTGCAAAATGACTAATTCTTACTGTTGTCAAATTAAGTTAAGCAATTTAATGCAATTACCAAATGTACTGACTTCTTAAAAAATTATAGCAATTAAAGAAACAGTTTCACTGTCTTTAAAATGAACATAACTTGGTTTAAGCCAAGTTATTTGGGAAGACTGGCTTTTCTCCTCCCCTCAACCCCAAATTCTGGTGGACATTCTTGAAATCATAGTCAAATTCAAGTTTTGGTTCATAACAAGACTTCATCCAAAAAGTGATTGCTATTATAAGACTGGATCTTCTCCTATCTCTGAGTTTGAGTTTTTATTGTTAAAGCATATGGCTTCTTTTATTTGTTATGGTCACAGTCAGTGTTAAGGAGTGTTAGCCCCACTAACAATGTTGATCTGAGTGGAGCAGTCCCTATGCCACACTTGCCAATGAAAATACCATTGTAAGTCTCTTGGACCTGTTAGGAGGTAGGAGGATTAGGAGAAGACACTCAATTTGGGGCTATTGTTTTATCTCTAAAAAGTGAGGACATTGGTCATTATTTCCTTCCAGGCCTAAAGTGCATAAAGAAGTGGTGAGAAACAAAACCAGTTGAACCGGGCACTGGTGGCTCATGCCTGTAATCTTAGCTACTCAGGAGGGTGAGATCTGAGGATCACAGTTCAAAGGCAGCCTGGGAAGGAAAGTCTATGAGAGTCTTATCTCCAGTTAACCACCAGAAAACTGGAAGTGGCACTGTGGCTCAAGTGGTAGAGCACTAGCCTTGAGCTGAAGAGCTCAAGGACAGCGCCCAGGCGCAGAATTCAAGCCCCACAACTCTCACACACACACACACACACACACACACACACACACACACACACACACACACACAACTTGAGTTATAACATTTACTGATAGCCAGTAATTAATCATTTTTAACTTTGCCAGAAAATTTCCCGTAAGATATTGAGATTGTTAATTTATCTTTTTACCTTAATGAATTTTCAACTGATTTATTTTTCTCAATTGCTGTAACTTAGAGTCGCCCTTTTAAAAAATCTATGCATTGGTTGCCTTTCCTTCACTCACTCAATAACTATTTATTCAATCAGGTACAAGACTGAACTAGTATTCCAGGCACTAGGGATTAAATAGTGAACAAAATAGACATATATCTTGAAACCTACAGTCCAATAAAGATGGTCAACATTAAAATGACACATAAAATTTAAATAATGATTTAGATAAACTTAAGTGCTAAGATGCTATGAGAGCTTACATAAAGGAGTGTGTGAAGTCCCCCAAAATGACCTTTTAAAGACAATAAATGCTCTTCTGAGATGGGGACCCCCAAGCACTTAACCAAGGAAAAATGGGAGGAAGAGATACATTCAAAGGAAATCACAAAGGTCTCATTTGAGAACATACTGATCATGAAGAACTTAAAAATCTTTCAATGTGCTTCAAATGAAAGAGGATTAATAATGCAGAAAGAAATTGGTAATAAAGTTAGATGTTACAGAGTCCAACAGGTTATATAGCCATAAAAGGTTTATATATAGGGGAATAGTATGAATGGATGTGGCTTTTATAAACATGGCTGATTTAAAAGCAGGCCAGCATGATGTTAATTATTAGGAGTCTTAGAAAAGCTTAGAAAAGAGAAGGTCATATGTAAATCAGCATATGGACTATAGTGTAAGAAAGATTAATGTATTTGTGATTTAGATAAGTAAGTCTGGGTATGTGAGGAGCATATTCATTTTTTATTGCTATGTAAAAATTATACCCAAACTTAAAAGGTTGCAGTAAATACTTATGTCAAAATATTTGGGTGTTTGAAATTAAGGTGTAACTTAGGTGTGTGTAATGACTTAAAGTCAGGATTGCAATCTAAATATTGACCAAGGATGGAGTCACATCCAGGCTTGATCCAGGAAGGATTCACTTTCAAGCCCACTTGGTCCTCACTATGAAGGCAACAACAGTTTTACTCTTAATGGGGCCACCCCTGACACAGCATCTTGTTTCCCTCAAAGTGAAAGGCCAAGAAAACAAGGAAGGAGTGGCAAGAAAAATTAAGGGAGAGGGAAGAAAGAAAGAAAGGAGGAGGGAAAAATAGCACATAGACATCATAGTCTTTTTGTAACCTAATCTCCAAAAGTGCATCTCAACAATTTCATCATATTGTATTCATTAAACGTCAGTCTTTAAGTCCAATTAAGAGACGATTTCACAAAGGCCACGCATACCAGGAAGTGGAACTGGAGGCCTAAATGAAAGAATGCATAAATATTCCCTATACATAGTTAAGTCTTGTAAAACAGAGACTGTATCTCTTGATCATTATTTCCAAAGCTTCTAACACAAAGCTCTGGGAGAGGGAAAATTGTTGGTAAATAAGTAAACTAGGTTCAAACCCTAAAAATCAGAATATCTGGATTTAATAAACTGTAATTCAATTCATAGCTGTGTGAAGCTCCTACCTTGATATTAGAATGTTCCTTCATCTCCTCTTATTCCTGAGGAATAAGCCTTGATATCATTTCTGCATCTCATGCATACAGGACACCGTGTTTGGCATGTGATAAGGACAATAAATATTTGAGGCTTTTGGGTGGAGTAGAATGATATCAAGCCACAATGGAAACTAAAGGAAACATTCCTACCTGAAAAGGGTCTAACCCATGCCTTACATTTGAACTATAGGGAGTCCATGTTAAAAATGGTACCCAATCAAGTTTGGAAATCTGAGAACTAACAGCCACCTAATCAAACACCAGTTATATAGACGTGACAGTCACACTAGAAAAGTCCCGAACCTGGGTGGTAACTCTTAAAGCTTGATTTCAGCTTTGTGACTCACATTAGCTACTACTACCAACGGAGAGGTCCAGTCCTGGTTCGCCCAAGCCCATCTTTAGAGCTTCTCCGTTGTCAGGGCAACGGCACGCCGCTGCGTGGCCTCCTGAGAAGCTTGAGCTACGCAATGCGTACGGGCCTGGTGGGAGCCAATGGGAGCGTCCAGAACGCAGCGGGGGGGGTGGGGCTTTCCGGTAGGACTCAGGGGCGGGGCGGAGGCGGTCTCCCGCCTTTTCTGGGTGCGCGCGCGGCTTTCTGGTTTCTGGCGCTGCACCGCCTCCCTGTCACGTAGGTTACCGGGCGCTCTCACTCCCCGGGAGACTTCCTGAGCCCGCCCGGGCCCAGGTTCCCTCAGCAAACCCCGGCGCCCCCGAGGCAGAGGCCGCGATGGTGATGCTGCGGGTCGGCAGCTCACAGTGGAGCTGACCAGGGGACTGAGAAGTGCCAGACAGAATCGGTGCGGAGCGCGCGAAGCCCTTCGTTCTTCGCCCGCCGCTTCCAGCCACCAGGGTCACGCCTCTCGCTGGACTCTGTGTCCCCCAAGTCCCGGGCCCCTCAGCGGGAATGTTCAAAAATGAGTACCAGGTAACCCGGAACTGCTCTCCAAGCGGTCTGTAGCTTTCTCCGGGGTGAGGTAGCTGGTGAGCTGGGTGAAGGATTACCCCCCCCAAGTCATGTGGCCGCGGAGGGGCAGGGGTGAAAAGAAATTAAAGGGTGGACTTGGGGGAGGGGTGAAAAAGAACAAAGAGATGAGTGGTCTTCACCCAAAAATGAAAAAGAAAAAAGCGACCGAGTTCTAGCCATCTGACACGGCTTTTGTTCACTCCCATAGGGTGCTTCTCGAAGCAGATGGTAGATTCTGGTTAAGGAGTGACATCGTCCAAAAATAAAAGAAGTCTATGTACTCAATTACCTTACTAGGAAATGGTAACCCCTCTGTACAACACTCTTAATAATAACAATAACATGATATTAAAAAAAAATACAGGTCTTAAACCTCACCCCAGACCTCCTCCTGGGTCAGTCACAGTCTTGAGAGCAGGGAGGCATAGAAATCTTGAGTTTTAACAAGCACCTGAGGTACTTGCCATTAATAGACCCTGGTAGTGGTGAATTAAACCCAGAATGGAAATAAGCATTTTGGCTCTGTGCTGTTATTTTTACCCTAACTGGGATAGTTACCTCTCACATCAGTGTCACTTTGGGATACTTGTAAAAATGCAGACTTCCTGCCCCCTTCCCCCTCCAGATCTGGTAACTCAGAAATCCTACATAGGGCTGTTAAATGTTCCATTAAAACCACTTACCTCAAGTGATTGTTTCTCCTGGAAGTAGTACAAGGATCTCAAATGGAGGAGGAACCCTGCTTCTGGATGTTCCTTGTCACCTTAAGTATCCTGGGGTGTCTCCCTGCAATACCTGCTCTCCTCAGGTCATTGTGCAGTTCTCTTGCTGCTCTTCTTTGATGGTAGCCTCCTGTCCTGCCCTCCTGACCTCATCCTGGGATGACAGTCCCTATTTAGTCTCTTTACTATCTTAGCTCTGCTATTAGGACCTTTGTCACTGTGCCTAAACAGAACTAACACTTCTCCACCTCTTTGTTGCTTCTGTCTTTTTGTCAAATACTATCTATGCACAGCATATTAGGAAATTCTCTTCCATCTCAGTTTAAAAAAATCGTTATATGAGTTAGAATTTAGAGTTTATTTCACTTCATTTAGATAAGGTATAACATGTGAAATAGCAATATACCTGTTGGGAGAAACTTAGAAAACATGGGAAAGTAAAAAAGAATTGGGGAGACAACATTTGTTATTCTACTAAGTATGAAGGGTTTTCTGTTTTAAAAGCTCAGTTGTCTCAAATTCAAAATTCAGTGAAATATGACCTGTTCTTAGAAGCTGTAGTATTCTATCCTGTATATGATTTTGCACATGATACTGCCCAGGGAAGAAGAAATTAAATGTCAAAACTTCAAGTGATTAGGTGTTAAGACTCAGAAGTGAAAGTATCTTTATATTACAGAGAAAAAGATGAAACACTGGAAATTCGTTACAAAAAATGAGATTGATTTTTTTTCTCATGATGTTTGTAATTCAAATCACATTGATCTTTTCGGTATCTCCATATTTGCACTAAATTCCTACTTAGGGACAGTCATTTATCTCTCCTGTTTTTATATTTAAAGCATGTGGACATTTAGTAATATCTTTAGCGTCTTTACATAGGCCATTTCCCTGTGTTCCTAGGTTTACATCAGGGAACAAGTAACCTGTGTATATAAATGATACCTTTTTGTAGAAATTATTCTTTTTCTTAAGCATTACCAAATTGATTTTCATTAATAAAAAGATATTGTGCTAATGCTCAAAATGAAATTCTTCCCTCAAATCCTTAGTAGTTATTTTTATTGATCAGTACTAAACTACTTAATTTTTCTTTTTTTTTCTCGAATAATTTAAATGGCCCTATTGCCCTGGCACGTGCTTGCTCACTCTTTCTCTCTCTCTCTCTCTCTCTCTCTCCTTCTCTCTCTCTCTCTCTATATATATATATATATATAAAATGTTTACTGACACAAATAGATAACTAATACCCATTTACAAATGAAAATCCAAGAAATTAAATAATTCTAAAGTCAGAGAGTTAAAATGCCAGTTTTGGAGCCCTGGACAGTATGACTGGGAACACTGTATTTCACAGATAATGATCTGAATTTATTGGCTTAGTTTCAGAATTGAACTTAAGCTCTACATTGCAAAGGATGTTTTACAAGCATGATCTGTTTATATGGCATAATTTATCTAATTTTTAACGTGATTTAAAAGTAAGTTTCTTAAACCATTAATCCAAGGTGACCTCAAATCAGAAAAGTTGTAGCTTAGATACAATCAAGGTATAAAGTAGGCATAATAAGAGGGATAATGTTTCTTCTTAGACCTTCTTAGATCTTCTTAGACAGATGCTCAGAACATGGTTTTACACTATATGATGGATACTATTTCATGCTTAGCATTAAATTTCACTTCAAATATCTTGTTTTTATTTTCTAGGGAGGTGCATTTGTTGAAATTTTTAGTGCTCAGGGGAAAAATCCTGGAGCAAAATGGAAGATTCTTGGTAGTCCATCTGTGATTTGGAAAGTAAGTGCCTTAAGTTAGAGCTACCTAAATCCTGGGAAGATGTATGTGAGGGAAGATTTTAGTGAAAAGGCCATGATCAGTTTTCAGAACTGTTTTTCCTTTTCTTTCCCCTCAAAATCCTTTTGTGACATTGTTGACTGCAGCTCTTCTAGACACCACTCCTCCATTATTTAAGTCTTTGGCACACAGCTCATACCCCTTCTTGATATTGATACATCATTTTAATTGACTTATTTATCAGTAAGGAAAATCTCTCTAAGCTCTAGGCTTCTCAGTTTCTTGATTTCCTCACCCTTCCTTTTGTGTTTGTACCTGAGGTTTGAACTCTGGACCTTGCACTTGATAAGTGCAAGTGTTTGCATTGATTGTCCTTGAGATAAGGTCTTGGATCCTGCCCTAGTCTGAACCATACTCCCATTTTTTGCTTCCTTCCATAGCTGGGATGACCAGCATACACTGCCATGCAAGCTTCTTTCATTGAGTTGGATGCTCACAGGTTTTTCTACTCATCCATCCTCTCGATCTCAGCCTCCCACATAGCCAGGATGACAGGCATACATCAATACGACCAGCTGTTGAGAAGTGTCCTTATAGTGGTATATCCAGGCTGGCTTCCAATCTCTAACTTAACCAATCTCAGCCTCCCAAGTAGCTAAGATTACAGGTGGGAACCACTGGTGCCCACCTTGATTTCTTAATTTTAAATGACATCTTCCATACTGTTATAGCATCATGCCCACGGTCACACCCTGGACCTTATCTGGACCTTATCACTACAAACTGTAGGAATCCTGAAATTACTAAGTGAAACATGGAGACATCTTTCTCTAACCCCAGTCTTTGCTGCTTAAGAGTTCTTGTTCAGTTTTCTCCCACTGGGTTTGTTCTTCAGTCTAATTGAGACCTTTCAGTCATTGTGTTTAGTTTCATTTTTTTCTGTACTTAACTTTCTTTTTTTTCCCCAAATTTTAAAAGTAAGGTATCCTTTCAGTCATTTTCTAGTCAAGACACTGAGTGCCTTAGCACTTTGTCCTTTCATTATACCTGCCAAGCCAGCCCTTTCTGTATCCACAGTTTTTTCTTTGCCTGTATCTGGCTCCACAGTACCTTTGGAGAAAACATCTACAGCTTTCAGATTGTTAACACTATATATCTATTCTGAACAGCCCAAAGAGGTTTATTGTTATGTTGTCTTGGTTTCCAAAAAGATCATTTCTCCTATTATCTTCTATTTTCCAACCTTTAGGCTCCAGACTCTTATCCTCAACCCACACCCTGGACAAGACTGCCCTTTTCATTCACTACAAGCTATTTGTTACCTACTTCATAGGCAAAAGAGAACCCATCACATCTAAAAATCTGTATATATATCCCTGTCCTTATCTCTTCCTCTTCTCTTGTATACCCAAAAAAGAAATGCCTTTCTGGGGACCTTATTTTATGGCTTCTTTTAGAACTACTATTAATTGATCTCTTGCTGTTTGCCAAGCATAGCATTAAGCACATTATGTATGTTGTAAAATGTTGTATAATCTAAATGATAACCTTGTGGAATAGTTATTTGCATTCCCATCTGCTAGGCTAGGAACCCTAGACCTACAGAAGAGAAACCTAAAATTGCAAAGCTGTTGCTATGAATGAGATAAATGGTACACTGAACATTCAGCACATAGATCAGGAAGGACTTTCCTGAAGAAGTTTGAGTTCTTTGAGTCAGCTAGGTACCTACTGGGGCTGGTGGTCAGAAGAACCTTTCAGGAAAAAAGAATTTGCTTGTGCAGAACCATTGTATCAGGAGAGTGCTTAGAATGTTCAAGAGACTTGAAAGAAGGCTAAATGAAAGAGACTAAACAAAAGATAAGGGGGGAAGGAATAAAGTGGGAGATGATGTTTGAAAAGCTGGACTAGAATTGAAGTATTCAGTGGTTTATAAGCATGTGAGGATTTTGATAAGCTATTTTAAAAGTTTTAAGTATCTGGTCAATTGTGTATCGGTGGAATAAATAACATACTTTGTGCATGTATGTTCTTTTCAAATACATAAAGATGATACTGTGATGGGTTTACTACATTTATTTGTTACTTAATTCTTTGCATTGTAATATACTTATTTTAATATGAAAAGGAAGCTTTATGCTTAAAGGTTAAAAAATGGTATAGTAGCATACTCCTGGAATTCCAGCTACTCAGGAATGGTAGCAGGAAATTGGATTATGAGTTCCAGACCAGCCTGTACAAGGTTAGTGAGATCCTATCTCAAAAACAAAATACAGGGCTGGGAAGGTGGCTCAGTGGTAGAGCACTTGCCTTGCATGCCTGAGGCCCTGGGTTCGATTCCTCAGCACCACATAAGCAAAAAGAAAAAAGCCGGAAGTGGCACTGTGTCTCAAGTGGTAGAGCGCTCGCCTTGAGCTGAAGAGCTGAGGGACAGCGCCCAGGCCCAGAGTTCAGGCCCCACGACCAGACTCAAAAACAAAATACAAAAAAAAGAGCTGGGGATGTAGAGCTTGCCTCGCTTATACAATGTCCCAGTTCTAGTCCTCAGTATCACAGAAATAAATTAAAAGTATTTCTTTTCACTAGCATTTTGATTAAGGGGGATTAGACTCATGTAAGTTTTTTATTTCTAGATTTGTTTTCTGCCTCTCTTGTTAGCTTTTAAAGGTAACCTTAGTTGTAACATGTAATTCATATTAATTTCCAATAAATGATATACCAAAGTTTCATAGTCATTGTAGGTAAAAAAATGATGCAATAATAATTCTGTTTAAGCAATGGCCTGAAACCAAGATATTATATCCAGATTGGATACACATACATTAGTTGATTTCTTATACATACAGGGATTACAATTAGAAATAAGTGAAAAGCAATAATGAGCAGGTAAACTCAGGAAATTCTAGGTTAGTGACTTGCAATTCCTGAAGTTGGAAACTTTTATCACTTTTCAAGAAAGGTGTACTCATAAAGGAGGGAATTTGCCAATGGCTTAGAGTGGCTTTCATATTCCAATTCCAAGAAGGTCTCAGGATCGAACATCCTCAAGGCCTTAGTCTACTTTGAAGTCATTTGAATATGAAACTTTTTTTTCCTGTAAAATTTCAGTTCCAATTTTATAAAAGAAGACAAATCAAATATGCTTCAGTTACCACTGTTTTCATTTTGTTTCTTAGGAGTTTGATAAAGAAGTTAAAAGTTTTGTGTTTGTCCTGGAAGGTAGCAGCCAAACAAACAAAATTCAGTTACCAAAGGAGAATAAACAAATCCGTAAGTAAGATTTTTTTTTTATATTGAAAGTTAACATTTTAAAAAGTTATTCTTTTATAACTTGTGAGCAGGCATATTAATATGACTTTCATTGGCATTTGTTGATGTGAAGTAATCTAACTTTCTTTTGGTCCAATCTTGGCACTTGAACTCAGAATTGGGCACTGTACTTAAATTTTGTTGCTTCAGGATAGTGCTCTACCACTTTGAGCCATGTTCCCTTCCAGTTTTAGGTGGTCAATTGGAGGTAAGAGTCTCATAGCTTTTCGTCCCAGGCTGGCTTTAAACCTGAGTAACTCTGGGATACAGGCGTAAGGCACCAGTACTTGGCCATGACTTTTTTTGAGGGGGAGGGAGGGTCTGGATTTGAACTCAATACCTAAGTGCTATCCCTAACCTTCTTTTGCTCAAGGCTAGCACTCTAACACTTTGATCCACAGCACCCCTTCCAGCTTTGTCTGAGTAGTTTATTGGAGATAAGAGTCTCATGGCCTTTCCTGCCCAGGCTGGTTTTGAACCAGGGTGACAGTGGCTCACACCTATAATCCTAGCTACTCAGGAGACTGAGATCTAAGGATCGTAGTTCGAAGCCAGCCCGGGCAGGAAAGTCCTTGAGACTCTTATCTCCAATAAACCACCAAAACTGGAAGTGGCGCTGTGGCTCAAGTGGTAGAGCACTAGCCTTGAGCTGAAGAGCTGAGAGACAGTATCCAGCTCAGAGTTCAAGCCCCACTACCGACCAAAATAAATAAGTAAATAAAAAGATGCTTATAGAAATGAACTCCAAGAAATGGAAGCAAGAGAATTTTTTTATTATACTTTTTATGGTTTTTTTCTTCTTTTCTCCTTGGTTTATTCCTTTCTGTCGCTGTTTTTTATTTCTGTACCCTTTTTCTTGAATATAACTTTATCTGATTTAGGAGGGGAAAAGGAACCGAAGAAACAGTGGGACAAAGGGTGAAGCAATTCAGCAGTGAAACCCTCTAGACACTATGTTGGAAACTTGGGGTGTGGGGAGAAAAAAGTCAGGAGGGGAAAAACTAGGAGAGAATGAGGGAGCGGGATGACACTGTTCAGTAGGAAATGTAATCATTGCCTGACTTATGTAACTATAATCCCTCTTTATATCACCTTTACAATAAAATTTTAAAAATCTGGAAAAAAAAGAACAATATGGGTGTGATGGTTCACACTTGTAATTCCAGACACATGAAAGGCAGAAGTAGGACAATCGAAGTCCACGACTGTTCCTAGGCATTAAAACATGAGATCTTATCTGAAAAATAGCTAGAGCTATAGGGATGGAGGCATGGCTCAAGTGGCAGATGTAAGCCCTTGTCCAGTTAAGTATGAAGAACTGAGTTCAAACCTCAGTATTGCAAAAAAAAAAAAGTTTTGTAAGATCAATTGTATCATTTATGAAGTATGGATATGATGGTATAATTAAACACCACCCATTTAAAGTAAAAAGAATCCTGAGATCAACTAAATTTATGATAAAAAGCCCAGTTGTTTGTAAGTTAAATAACATTGAAGACTGCCACCTGATTAGTCTTTGTGTAAACTGATATTACTTAAGGAACATGGTTTGTCAAATAGTTAATCAGATTTTTTTCCTACTGTGTCCTGTGTGTTAAATATAAGTTTCAGGTATTTAGCATATGGAGACAATTGTATTTTGTATTTACTATCATATGAACCTTTTCTTCATTCTTAAGAGCATTCATTGAGTACCTACTGTGTACTAGGCACTATGAAAAGACCTGTTGGTACCTTATTTTCTAATTCCAATTCAGCTTCCTAAGCTTCCATGTGCCATTTCCTGCTACTGCATGCATTTAGATTTCTAAGACTCATACCAAGCTGTGTAAGTTACAGACAGAAGAAAATTTGTTTTAAATTGGTTTGTCAGTGTTCCTTCCAGAGGTAAGAAACCTTTTTTTTTCTGCCAAAGGCTGTTTGGATATTTATAACATCAGTCACAGGCCATATAAAATCACCAATACAAGTTCAGGAGATTAGCAATAAGCATATAGGTCTTAACCCTAGGCACCAAATAATTTCTTGGGCCTTATGGCTGGAGGGCTGGTAGTTCCTTACCCCTGAGCAACTTAAGGAATAGGTAATAGAGAAAAATTAGTCATTAAAATGATTTTTAAATTACTGTACTACCATTATTATAATAGTTTTCTGATAGTTTCTATTTGTATGTGTTAAAAAGCAGTTTGTTTTTCATTTCCACATAAATTTATCCTTATAAATGAGGTAAACTAAGATGAGCTATGGAAACATGTCTGAGACTATAGTTTATTCTTTTTTTTTTTTTAATTTTTTTTTGGGTCCAGTCATGGGGCCTGAACTCTGGGCCTGGGTGCTGTCCCTCAGCTCTTCAGCTCACGGCTAGCACTCTACCACTTGAGCCACAGCGCCACTTCCGGCTTTTTTCTTTTTGCTTATGTGGTGCTGAGGAATCAAACCCAGGGCCTCAGGCATGCAAGGCAAGCGTTCTACCACTGAGCCACCTTCCCAGCCCCTATAGTTTATTCTTACAGCAACACAGTCCGTCTGCTCCAAAGTATCAACTCTGATTTCAATGTACTGACTTTGCAGGAACATGACTGTTCTAAGCCACTTAATACTTTGGGGATTTTCCTTACTGTTCCACTGATAAAGCTTACCTCTGTTTAATGCCCTCAGCATCTATGCTTATATGCATGTTAGTGATAAACACCAATCATTTCTAATAACCTTCTCATTTGGCTTCACCAAAGGCAAAATGATTAAATATAAACTCTTCCTTCCTAATCTTGTCTAGGGGGTTTTCCCTCAGAAATCAGATTTAATGTGTTATAATTACCTTTGCAAGTGAAAAGGATGATGGCTTTCAATTGGAAGAAACAAGAATCTTTTAATGTATTTTTTGCATAATGCTTTGCAATTAAAAATTAATCCGGCTTTTCTGTAGCACATGCAGCACTGCAACAAATGGAACAGGTTTTATAGCCTGCATTGTACTAGTGCCTCTAAGATTAGTTATTTGGGACTTTCAATAACAGAAATTTATAGTTATTTTTACTTATATAAAATGACCTTCTGGGTGATGTTGATATGGTTAAACTTAAATTAAATGGCATGTCTTGAATGGAAAAATGGCTTTCAATTAGCATTTCTAAATTAGTTAACATTATGTATTCCTCCTATCTTATAAGGTACACCTTCCTCATGCAAACTTGACATAGATACCTCATGTGTGTTTCTGACGATATTAGGTATTTCAGAAGAAAGTTTAACAATGAAATTATGTGTGGCTATTTATAAATAGTATTTCTGGATTAACTTACATTTGAAGATTTCTAAATATATCAGATATTCAAATAAATTTTTCTATGTTTTATCAAGTAAGCAGCTTGCAGTATTAGTTACTAGATTATCTACTTCTCTATAGCAGGGATCATGAATCTTCTTTGTATTCCTTAGTGTCTGGCACACAGTTGATGTTCAATACGTTTGTGGAACTTATCACAATAAGAAACCATGACATTTGATTTATAATTTCTAGTTGTAACCATGTGGCCGCGATGATGAGACTTGGTGAATTATTTGTCAGTTAAATAAGTCCCTGCTGTTCTCCATGATGGACTCTGTTACATATGAAAAGCATCTCTGATACACATAAACATCTGTCATTTCCAAGGCTGTCTTCAAGACCTTCTGTTTGAGGCTTTTTCTTTGTTGTTGTTAGGTAGGGGATTAAAAAAAATCATTAAGTAGTTGTATGCAAGACTTGCCATTTAACAAAGCAGTTTATGAATATTTTGGTCAATGTCACCCCTTTCAACATTCTCACCCATCCCTCCCCTTTGAATCCATTGTTTTCTCTGCTCTAGCCTCTAAATCAAATGGCATCCTTGAGAACTTATGTAATCTTAGTTTTGGGTGCTCTGGTAAATTAGGTCATCTTCACAAGGTTTCCCTAGGCTGCCTCATGCCCCACTTTGGTGCTTAGTATTCTTTTTGAAATCATTCTGTTTGAAACATTCCCATGGCTCTCATTTCACCATTCTACTAAAGGGCTCTTATCAAAGTCACTAGTGATCTGTGTTCCTGAATCCAGTAGCCCAGTTGTCTGTTCTTATCATACTTCACTTATCAGCAGCTTTTGAGAAAGCAGACACCGTCCAAATTCATTTTATTTATCCATCTTCCAGGATGCTCAATCTTCTACTTCTCTGCCCATAACATTGGTCTTTCTGTCTCCTTTTGTGGTTCTTTCTCTTCTCACCAACCCGTGTTAATGTTGCAAAACCCCTGGGTTATCTTTGCCCTTCAACCTACATTTACTCCCTTGGTTATTGGCATCAAGTTTGTGAATTTAAGTACTGTATCACTTCAGATTATAATTCCAGCTCAGACTTCTTAACTACAAACTTAAATATCAATTGCTTATGCTCCTAGTATACCTAGTCAGAAACACACATGAACTACCTACTGCCAAATTTATGGTCAATGTATATTTACTCTTAAAATAGGAATATATAATGGTAATTGAACTTAATCTAGAAATGTTACTTGAAAGCCACTTTAAAAAAAATTCAAGACATGTGATTTTCTACAGTTTAAATGTAGTATATTAAAAGCCTAACTTTTAGCCTTGGCTCTTAGAAATGCTTCCTACTCCTCTTGCCTCATTTTGGGTGTTGGAATCTTGCCTTTTCAATTGTTCAGCCTCAAAACTCTTAATTAAATAAGCATCTACTTTTCTTCATTTTAAAAAATTCAGTCCATCAGGAAGATCTTGGCAGTATTTTTTTTTAAAAGATTGAGACTCTATTTATTGCCACTTCCAATGCTATTGCTACCACTCCAAACCACCATCATCTCATGTTTATATTACTGCAGTTGTCTTTTAAATGGTCTCCCTGTTTCTGAGTTGGCCTCCCTATAGTCTTTTGTCAAATTAGCAGCCAGTGCACTATTTTTAAATTCTAAAAAAATATGTAAGTCATGTCACTCCTGTGTTGAAAATGCCTCAACGTCTCACAGAGTAAAAACCAAGTGAGTGTAGGACTATGAAATATCAGTAAACTTCTTAACATTAGTATTATCTCCTATAATTTTTTTCTCTTATTTACTATACTATAGCCATACAGGACTCATTGCTATTTTGATAGCTAATACCCTACCATTTTAGCATCTGTGCACATGTTATACCATCTGTCTAGTTTTCTTTCTTCAAAGAGCAACAAGGCTCACTTCTCTTCTTCAAGCCTTTTACTAAAAAATCACCTTCTCAATGAACCTTACTTGCTCCATTGTTGTTACAAATTGTATGTCCTATTCTTTCTCCACTCTTGATCCTTCTTATTCATTTCTATGCCCCACCCACAATACCTAAATCACTATTTAATATGCTGTGCAATTATTAGGTTTATTTATTTTTTCTCATCAGCAGAAAATAAGTCCCAATAGCAGGGATAATTTAAGTTACTTTGTTCACCAAGAACACTGCCTGAAACACAGCACTCAAGTAAGGCTATACCTCATAAACAAATGCATTTCTGAGTGGCTTCCCATTGATTTTAGTGATCTATGTTCTTCACATCATCTGTAAGACTCCATGTGATTGGATTCTGACTTACCTCCTGCTCTTTTTTTCTCTTCTATCTTTTACCAACCCATTAAATTTTTTAATGTTCATTCCATATACTGTGTCTTTTCCCATCACAGGAAGGAATATTTTCTTTGCCTTCAACATTTGTATCTTTCTCCTACACTTGTAACCTCTTGCTCAATTCTGCTTGTCCTTCCCAGTTGAACTTCAGCTTTATTTCTTCACATACCATCCTTTTATCCCTTTAGCATATGCTACCATGGATCCTTGACTGTCTTCTATAGACATAGAATACAATTTCCAAAGAACAGAGACCATGTTTGTCTTATTTGCTGCAAAAAACTTCAACAAGGAGTGTTGTTTTGTGCAGTAGGTACTCAATAATAGTTGCTGAGTGATGGGGCTAATTTAATCTGTGCATATTATCCTATGATGTGAAATCTAAACTATTAGATCAGTTTCATAGAATGGAAACAATTAAAGGGCCTAGACAGTTTACTAATTTTTCTATGGGTTTAGGATAGTCCATAATGAAGACATAATTAATTCTTGTTTGGTGACTTGAGATGGGCTATCATAGGAACAATGGAATAACTTCTGTTATGGCTCCTTAAGGCACTTATGAAAGATGGCTATACTGTGCTTTCATCCCAACTCTTTGGACAATGCATCCTTATAAAATATATTTGAAGTCTACAATCTATCATTTGCTTCAACAAAACAAGCATAAAATCACTGTTTAAAAATCTAGTGGTACTTTACTAGTTATAAGTATATTTTAAAATATTCATAAGCAAACAGGGCTGGGCCCTGGTGGCTCATGCTTGTAATCCTAACTACTCAGGCATGAGATCTGAGGATTGTGGTTTGAAGCTTTCCTGGGCAGAAAAGTTCATGAGACTCTTATCTTCATTTAACCACCAAAAACAAACAAACCAAAAAAAAAAAACAAAACCAAAAAACAAATAGGGTGTGGCTCAAGTGGTAGAAGGCTAGCCTTGAACAAAAACGCTCAAGGACAACACTTTGGCATTGAGTTCAATCCCCAAGAATGGAGAGAGGGAGGGAAGGGAGGAGGAACAACCATGGCCTGAGCCTTTAAAAAAGGGAGGAATTTGTCTCATTCAACAGATTACAAAATTATACAAACTTGAATATTTCAGGAAAAAGACTAAATATGTATTTCATGGGCATTTTTGACTTACAGTAGTTTCACATTCAGTATTACTTAGAGTGATTTTAAATATAATGTAGCCCTGAAGTCTGTTTAAACTTACTAGGCCACTGGAACAGATATTCCTGTGAAGTTTATTTAGCGTTACTGACATATAGGATCTGTGTGTCAAATGTTATTAAAGTACTTTTTTCTCTGTTAGATCATCACCATATTGTATCATCATACTTCTTTTTAACCTTAGAAGTGAAATCTTTTGGGAACTAGGGCTTCTATAAGTGAGAAAGGTGAATTATAAAGCTCTTTTTGTGAGGGTAGAGAGTTTTCATTTCTAAAAATGCTCATACAAAAATGCCCTATAAGTGAAGTTCTTTGTGTTTGAAGGGATCAGAGCTGATTCAGTGAGGTTTGTGGCATAAATTAGAGACCTTTTTAAAAGACTGATTTTATTTATTCTGATGCTCTGAGCTGTTTACTGAAGCCATTGTCCATGTCTGAACACCACAGGACCAATCAGTGCAAGATATAGGAGATTAATGATGGCTTATTTAAGGTGGCCTCATTTGAGTATCCTTATCTAGCTCTGGTTTGTAGAGCATAACTCTCATTGCCTATCTTTCCCCATAAATATGGTAGGGCCAGATTCCTATAGAATTTTCTAGGATCAGAGCCTGTTCTCTATTTCTGTTATATTGCCTATTCTGTTGTTGCCTTTGAAGACCAATTTACAAGCTTACTTCTTTTCAGTAAAAGTTTTCTCTTTTAAAATATTGTTAGCATATTTGACCAAGTGTTTATTATTAAGAGACTAAATTTGGGTTAAACAGCAACTGTTTAAGTTGCTCTGAAATGTTGCAAAAGCAATTTACCATAGGAAAGTCTTTTTATATACTACCATGCCAGAAAGTCTTTTTATATATTACCATAAATGTAGTGGTACTTTTGTTGTTGTTGTTGTTGTTGTTGGTGGTGGTGGTGGTTATGGGGCTTGGATGCAGGGCCTGGGCTCTGTCCCTGAGCTCTTTTTGCTCAAGGCTAGCGCTCTACCACTTTGAGCCACAGCTCCATTTAATTGGAGATAAAAGTCTCATGGGGACTTAATTGCCTGGGCTGGCTTTGAACCAAAATCCTCAGATCTCAGCCTCCTGAGTAGTTAGGATTACAGGTGTGAGCCACCAGTGCCCAGCATATTGGCACTTTTAAAATACTTCTTTGCTAAGCTCACTAACTCAGAATAGGAAATAGCATCATTTTAGACCAGTTGCCTTCAAAGGCAACTCTCCCACTCAAAGTGGTAGAGCACTATCTGTTATCTTGTACTATTGGCTCTATAGAAAGTTCACAGACAAAATCAAGGTTTGTTTCTTACACATGAGGGGGAAATATTCCTAAATTTCACGTTTTAGGAAATATGGTATTAAAGCCTCTGTTAAGAGCATCATAATAGCAATATAAAGCAAAAGTTCAGAACCTAAGAGGAAAGGCACCAGTGAGTGGGTTTGGATAGGTAATATTAAGTTGATTTTTTTTAAAGTAAAGCTATCCAAAGTACCATGGAGATTTGTTTTCTTTGAATATTTGAATCCAGATTAAACTAGTAGTAAGGAATAAAAGGTATCAGTTCTTACTTGGTGATGACAAATTAAAGTATGTTAAATTTATATAAGAGATGATAAATATTGCTAGATATGGTTCACAAAACCCTCAGTTTTACTTATCAAAATTACTTTTTTTTTTACTCTTTTTCTTTTTTGGTCAGTCATCGGGCTTGAACTCTAGGCCTGGGCACTATCCCTCAGCTCTTCAGCTCAAGACTAGTGCTCTTCTACTTGAGCCATAGCACCACTTCCAGTTTTCTGAGTAGTTTATTGGAGATAAGAGTCTCATGGACTTTCCTGCCCAGGCTGGCTTTGAACTATAGTCCTCAGATCTCAGCCTCCTGAGTAGCTAGGATTACAGGTGTGAGCCACCGGTGCCTGGCCCAGAATTTCTTTTTTGATGTATTGCTCTTTACTAAGTTGTTCAGAACAGTTAAAACTGCCACTGAAAAAATAATTGCCACATGCTTTTATGGTTACTTTGATGAGAATCTATAGTTCAGTTTCACATGTCTCTATTGAGTGTAGTTTTATGTGTATGTTCTCTTGCAGCCTAATAAAAATTGTAAATAAAAATTACTATTTTTTAAAATTTTCATAAAAATTTCACTAATGCCACAGATGGGGCTTTAAAAGGCAAAATTTGTTGCTAACATTTGATTTGACTTTCATTAATTCTTTTCACTTTCATAATGAGGTAGTAGGTCATGAATAGTGTTGTTGCAGGTAAATACATTTTTTTGAAATGCTAAAAGCTTCGCTTGTTAGTGCCATGTGATTGTGTTTATATTCACGTATAAGTGATTTGAACATTTGCATGTATATATTTCCTCTCTTTCATTGTAGTTGGACTGATCCAGAGGTTTCTTGTGCTTCAAATTTACGTACCCCTGGGACAGGACTTCTCTACCGAATTGCTGTAAGATATAAAGAACTTCTTTGAATGTTTTATGTGTATTAGACATTTGATCAATTGAAACAGTACCAATAGTTATTAATTACAAGTGACAATTTGTGCATTAAATAGCAGTGACTTATCAAGTGGACACAAAGTAATTAAACTAATTTAATCATATTTGCTTAGATATCACTGTAATTGGCATTTCTCTAAGGAAAGAAAGTAAATTTCATCTTTTTAAGAAATATTAAGCCATTGGCTCATGCCTGTATCCTAGCTACTCAGGAAGCTAAGATCTGAGGATCATGGTTCAAAGCCAGCCCAGGTAGGAAAGTCCATTCATGAGACTCTTATTGCCAATTAACTACCAGAAAAGTGGAAGTGGCATTGTGATGCAAAGTGGTAGAGCACTAGCTTTGAGCAAAAGAGCTCAGGGACAGTGCCTGTGCCCTGAGTACAAGCCCCATGACTGACAAAAAAAAAAAAAAATCTAAGTATGATGAATTGGACAGTGGTCTATAATGTGAGAAATATAGCAATCAGAGGTTGAAATTTGGGTTCAAGTGAAGGGTAATGTGTTTTACCTTGTTTGTTTGCTGCTCAAAAATATGGTTGGCTGGGGCTGGGAAGGTGGCTCAGTGGTAGAGCGCTTGCCTTGCATGCATGAGGCCCTGGGTTCGATTCCTCAGCACCACATGAGCAAAAAGAAAAAAGCCGGAAGTGGCACTGTGGCTCTAGTGGTAGAGTGCTAGCCTTGAGCTGAAGAGCTGAGGGACAGCACCCAGGCCCAGAGTTCAGGCCCCACGACCGGACCCAAAAAAAAAAAAAAATATGGTTGGCTTAAAATTGATTGAAATATTTCATTTTACTAATATTTACAATAGTTTAGATACATTGTTCCCTCCTCTGATTGCAAATACAGCTTGGAATATAGTAATTATAAATAGCCCTGCTAGATTGGTTAGCAAAAATAAAAAAAATGTACAACTTTTACTCAGTTGAGCCATTCTGTTATGTGAGATGATAAAGACAATGCTGTGAATGAAAATAATACTTGATTTATGGATTTGCCTAACATTAAATCGAATAATGTCTAAAATATCATTAATTTATATACTTTAAGTTAGCAATTATATTTAGACTATTTTCTAACTTTTCTTTATAACTAATAACTATACAATATTTTTCCATGCTGCAGTAAATGGCTTTTCTTACTAATGGAGATAATTTTGTACTAGTTTTATCGGTATAACTAACAAAGAGAAAGAATCTTAGTGAGTATGTAATAAACGAGATTAGCCATTGCTTGGTTTATATAAATTAAAGTATTTTTATTTGTTTGAATATTGTTAATTTATAGAATTTATTTAATAAGATTGAATCTTGTTTTCTTGGATAATGGAAAGATGGAACAATTTTTATATTGGTTTTATTCAACCTTAAACCTCTTTAAACTTTTTAAGATCTTTTATCATCTATCATAGTCGTCAAAATTCTTTAAAATAGGTCTTAAGAGGAAGAAGACCAAAGCATCATTTCATGCTCTTATGTATCCCTCTCTGGTTCTGCAGAAAAAGCAGACTCCAAAGACATTCAAAAGGTATAAAGTGTACCACATAAAGCTTTGTTTTCAGTGCTGAGGAAAGTGGGTTCCAAAGTGAACAAGACAAATTATATTTTAAGCTTTTAAGGCTCCTTACATAGAAATCCAGTTAAATATCCCTTTTTATTTTTTATTAAATTAAATATTATTGTAAGGATGATTCAGGGGAGGTTATAGTTATATATGTAAGGTAATGAGTACATTTCTTGTTGAACATTTTACCCCCTCCCTTCTTTTCTCCCACTTTCCTTTCCCCCAATTCCCCTTCCCTCCAAGTTGTAAAGTTCATTTCCAATATACTCTCTTCTGAGTATTGCATTTGCATTGGTACACCCTTTGTCCTTTGTCTCATCATTTTGTTATTCCCTATCTCTTCCCCAAATCAGATAAACGTATATATAAGACACAGGGTACCAAAATAAAAAAACAGTGACAACAGGGAATAGACCAAAGGAAAAAAAAAAAGCAAAAGAAAAAGTAAGTAACTTCACACAGTATATTAAACAGCAACGACAACAACAAAAACCCAAAGAAACAACAACAACCAAAAACCCTTTTGTTTCCATATCTTGGAGTTCATTACAAATACCATCATTTGATATAGTCATATGTACCTAGCTATTGAGCTATTGTGATCCTCTGCTAGGACCATACTAGACAAATACTAATTATTACAAATGAGAGAAACCATGGAGCCTATATTTCTTTGAGTCTAGCTTACTTCACAACCACTCTGGAAAGCAGTATGGAGGTTCCTCAAAAGACTAAATATAGAGCTCCCCTATGTTACAGCAATCCCACTCCTGGACATTTACCCAAATGATCACAAACAAGACCACACTAAAGCTACCAGCACAACTATGTTCACTGCAGAATTACTTACCATTGCTAAGATATGGAACCAGATGCCCCTCAGTAGATGAATGAATCAAGAAAATGTTGTATATATACACAATGGAATTCTATGCTTCCATCAGAAAAAATGACATCACTTCATTCATAAAGAAATGGAAAGACTTGGAAAAAATCATGAGTGTAGTATCCTCTATTCTTGTGTTCTAGCACCTGTACTTTGAGCTTCCTCAGGAGTTCTGGTTGAGAAACTGCTAGTTCCCTTTGGATGAAAGCTGCACAAAAAGGGTGGTTAAATTTTGCCAATGAGCCAATAAACTCATTGTTTATATATAATCTACAGTTTATCACTGTAGATTAGGCAATCAATCTACTATTTTAACTAATATCAAAGTTTTAGTTATTGAGAAGTAAGAAGTATCTTTCTTTAACTTCGTCCAAGTAAGACAGCTAATATGTAATAAATTTGACTACCTCTTTGTTCCCCAGTTACTCATATTCTTGGCATGTTAAGGATGGGAAAACATCTTGAGAAGTGTTGAAAATAATCCAATCTTAATATCAGTTCCCTATAATCACTGATTCCTGTGTTCCCATATATTCTGATACCCACACGGACAAACATTTCCAAAGCTTTTCTAGTTTTAGCAAAATAAGTGTCTTCTGAACAAAAAGATTGAAGTAATACCATAAAGATATTCTCTTATCCTCTGTCCTGACCTTGTGCATTTATCAGATTATAAGAAAATATTAATCAGAGTATTTGCTGTTTTAGGAAGAATAGAGACTGTTTTTACCCAGAGGAAAATAGAATGATGAGTTGATGAGTATAGATTCTCTAACTACAGTTTTTTAAAAAAATAAAAGGGCTTTCTTTCAGCACCTTTAGTGTTTCAAGCAGCATAGCTCTAGGCTATTTTAAATAATACATTTCTCTAACAAGCTTGGAAAGTCACATAGCAGAAAGAAAAATATCTGGCTTCTAAATTTTCCATTGTCAGAGTGGGAGAAGCATTTTGTTTCACAAAGGTTCATTTTATACATCAAGAGGTTTTCATAAGTGGAATCTTGCCAGCTGGTTTATGAATTTAGTAATCATTTCCTCAGCCTCTTCCTGTGTCTCTCAGGCCCACTGGATGATTACACTGCTCAGGAGGAGGTTATGCATGTGGGTTCATGGATGCCATAGAGCCAGCAACAGCTCTGCTTGAAGAATCACTCTGATTCATACAGTGAATGTTACTAAGATCCTGTTATTTATCAAGCAGCATGGTAGATGGGGAGGACTGAAAACCTTGAATCTGAGTACATCTCCCTCACTCACCTAACTCTTCTAGTTCCAAAACACCATCACAAGTTCTCCTGATTGTTTCAGCTTTACCTTCAATTTCTGACTTCTTGTCTAGTGTCTGCAATTGGTTGATCATTCTAAAACAAACCTGGAATTCCTCCTGAATTGAGGATAAACTCCTAAAACCTCCTCTAGAGTCTGGTCTCTCATCTCTTTCTTCTCATCTCATATCCTTGGCTGTCAGCTCACATATCCTTGGCTGTCAGCTCCTGTTCTTTTTCTTCATTTTAAATTATGTATCTTTGAGGTATCCTTTGGGTTCCATGATGAGAGACCCTAATTGTTTAACTAAGCATGATATTCCAAACTTGAACACAATGCCTGGCATAGAACAGTCTCTGAAATTTGGATGAGTGGAGAGGATGAAGGGTGGACTAATAAATGGCAGCACCTACATCTCTGTCTTCATACAGTTTACTCTCGGGATGAAAGACTAATTTGTATTTTGATAAGTGTTGGGATGACATAATGTTCTATGGGGAACATATGAAGTATGAGGTAGGAGGGGGACCAAGGGAAGAGCTGCAGTCAAATTCTGACTTTATCTCTGTGGGTCTTGGGAAATTATTTAATTTGCCTCACTTATAAGAGTAATAATATATCACTAGACAATTTGTCTGGTGTTCACATTACAAACACTAAGTGAGAAAATTAACATCCAGTCATAATAGCTAACATTTTAAAGCACTTATGATGTATCTAGCCATTGGATTATTTTAAGTATTTTAATTGTTTTGGCTTAATTAGTCCTCAAAATAAGCTATATAGTGGTTAGAATGATTACCTGCTCTGTCACCAAAGAAATGAAGTCTAGAAAGCTTAAAGAATTTGCCAAAGCTTAGAGATGTAGTAACTCTTCAAGCTATGTTTAAGCTTTAAACCTAGAAATCTATGATATGTACAACTATTCCATGCTGCCTTACTCATAAATGGCAATTCTCTATCTATACATACACATGTCATACATGTATAGTAAATGTTTCATCTGGATTTTGGTATAAGATGCAAGTGCTAACACTTTTACATCTTTTTCAGTTTTACCATAAGAGTTCCAGGAAAGAAAGATATTCTTCATTCTGAGAAGAATGAAGAATATCTTTACTCTTTTGAGAGATAAATGCCTGATAATTTACCTGTCTATTTTTGCTATTTTCTGTATTTTCAGTGTGATACTATTCATATTAATTTGTTTTAGTGAAAACTAAGAAATAACTTCACCTTCTTTTAATTGATTTTTTAACATCTAAAATTTGTATTATTCAAAATCATACATCTGTGGGTAAGATGGATTCTCAGATTCATGAGCTTACCAAAAATAACCCAAACATATTCTACATTGCAAGTTAACAAGGAGAGTGTTTGCTGTACGAACATATTTAGCAGTGAAGTAACAGAATCCTTTTTCTCGCTCAGTGTTGGAACATGAACACACAGACTCTTGGTTTTTATAAAAGTCATTATGACTTGCTTATTTTCTACTATTCATTACAGATTTCTTTTCCAAAGTGTATAAGTGCAACTGTGTTTGACATGAAGATAAATGATCGAATAAACATGTTTTTAAAGATTCCTTCATTTTTGTGTTATCTTCTAAATGGCATTATGAAGGCAGTGGGAGGCCAGTGGGTCTCCTGTGTGGGGTTGGTAGGTGTTTGAGAGCCTGGGGGCAGGCAGCTGGTGCACAGGAGGAACTCCCTAAACCTGTGCTCTTGGAAAAGAACCAGCCGCATCTTGAAATAGAAATCCATTTTTCTATATTTGATACCACCAATCACACTAAATGATTTTGGAATATTATGTTTTTGACAGGGATTGTATTCATTTTACTGAGTATTGTTGAGCTGCATTAGTTCCTTTCTCTGTCCTGATTTTGTCATTATCTCAATGAATTCTGAGAACCATTTTGTACTGTTATATCTCTGGTGAAGTAACATTATTTTTCTCATTTTCACTCGGCTCAGCTGTGCTTTTTCCAATATGTAGGTTGAAAGCGTGATGAAAGTCCATGTGGAAGACATGATGTGGTGTTTGGAGAGGTCAAGGATTCTTAGCCTGTGGGCTAAGAGAATATTATTGTTGCAAGGCCTCACACGTTGAGTTCTTAGCTGGTTAGCGCACTGGTTGTATTTGGAAGCTGATAAAAAGGTATGAAGCAAACATAAATTTTTTTCAAAAAGCAAGAGCTCTAAAAATGCACCTGATCTTACAAATTTTAATAGATCCTTTGTGATCTCTGCATTTCAGTAGTCTGAATTTAAATTTTTATGTGCATGGAACTTAACAGTTTCAATCTGGAATTCAGTCTAGGGTTTATGATACTCACTACAGTGTTTTTTATTTCCTTTGTGCTACCCATACTGAATTCCTCATAAGGAAATGGTAATGTGAACTCTTGTTAATTGTCAAAGTAGAGTGAAGACAATGTTTGCTTTTTTTCCTAAGAAATTCTAGAAAGTCTAGAAACCTTAAAGCTTCATTTTCCATCTCTGTATTTTAGAAAATTAGTACACCTTACCAAACAAGTATTTAGCTTGAAGGTAATTTAGTAAAAGTTACTGTTACATCATCTTTTCTATATTGCTACCAGTTAGCTAGACAAGAGAGTCTGAAAATAAATGTACTAGAAGTTTCAGGCCCTTTCACCCTGTTGAATTTGCTTCTACCTCACCATCAGTGCTATCAGCAGGTTCTTTCAAACATTAAGCTTTAGCTTCACTGGTGCACTTCTTTTCTAAGTGATCCATGTTCTTCAGCCTTGTTAAAGACACTAGAGTGGAGAGAATACCTAAATTTGATACTTTTAGGTCAGAATGACATTTGTGTAGGCCCTTGAAATTATGTCCTTTATGTGGAAATTCTGGTCATTTTGATGTCTTCTTTTAAAGAAAATAATGGTCCCTATCCAGCCCTGAAGTTATTTGTAAAAGAAATGCTATCTATATAGAACTATCTATATAGTTCTATATAGTTGTTTTTTTTTTTTTTGTCGGTCGTGGGGCTTGAACTATGGGCCTGGGCGTTGTCCCTCAGCTCTTCAACTCAAGGCGAACACTCTACCACTTGAGCTACAGCGCCACTCAGTGAAATTGTTTATGTCATCAAATGAGTATATCTGTAAACTATGTTTAAAACTGAGTAGAAATGGCCAGTAGTAGCTCTTTTAAACTAGAACTATTGGATACTAAAAGAGCAATGACATTGCAAGTTTCACTAACATTTTGAATGCATCTCATGTCGAATTCCACCATCTATTTTTTCTTTTTGAAATCATCAGTATTTAAATCTCATTATTTTAATTATATCCAATTAAATGTACTTGCATAATCAGTATACTTTGTTACATGCATTAGTAGAGAGAGCACTTTAAGATACTTTGCATACTGACATTCCAATATATTAAATTTGCATGTCTTAAAATAGGCTTTATGTAGATGTTTTAGATAACACATGTGGCAGGTATATAAATCAGATGCCAAATGCTTTCGTTGTTAAACATACATCTTTAAAAAGTCTTTTTTTAAACCTTAGTTTGGTTCAGTTTACTTCTCTAAATTGTTTTTTTACAGTATTTTTTAGATAACCTAGATATATGTTCAAAGCTAAAGTAAAATATCAGCCAAAGGAAAATTGCACAAATACAAGTGTTTTAAAGTGTTCTTACTGTGTAAAACCCATAATAAAAGACCATGGATTTGCTTAACCATTGTGCAGTAAATAGTTATTACAGGCTTGGGAGTTAGTAGTTTTGCCTCTTATTCATATAGTGATCCTGGAAAAGCTGCAGAACACTTTGAGTGTCATAGTCTCATGTACAAGACAATGATGTCAATACCTCTGTATGTGTGTGTGTGTATGTGTGTGCGTGTGTGCGTGTGCGTGTGCGTGTGTGTGTGTGTGTGTGTGTGTGTGTGTGTGTGTGTGTGTGTGTGTGTGTGTGTCTTGGTCTTGAGAGTTGAACTCAGGGGATGGGCACTGGCCCTGAGCTTTTGTGCTGAAGGCTAGCATTTACCACTTGAGCCCCCTCTCCACTTCTGGATTTTTGGCAATTAATTGGAGATAAGAGTCCCTCAGGTTTGTCTGCTGGGGCTGGTATCAAACTGTGATCTTCAAATCTCAGTCTGTTAAGTAGCTAGGACTATAAGGTACAAGCTACTGGTGCCTGACAATACCTACTTAATTGGTATTAAAATATTCAGTGAAGGTTGAGTTACATATTTTACATCTCTGTAGGTAAAAGTACAGTGACATTTAATTTTTATAAGTTGTTTTTCTGAAACATTTTAAGACAAGTTGGGCATGTATATGAAATTCCCAGAAGAGAGGTAGAAAAGCAGCTTTTCCTCAGGAGATTGTATAACTATAGACCCAAGTAGGTTTTCTATCAGTAAAGAGTTGATTAGCAAAAATCAAAAAGAGAGAGTTGACTTATATTGCCTGAGTATACATGTCAGTGATCTTTTTTAGAGACAACTGCAGGAACTCCTAGTGTCAAAGTATTATTATGAATGTAGTGACAGGTGACAAAACCCAATTGTAGAACCACAGAGAGGATGCTTCATCTGTTAATAATACCTGAGAAAAAGTTGATGGACATTCAGTTACTTAGAACATCATGAGCAGTCCTTTGCTACTTTTTACTGTCTTTTCATCTTCTCTAACAGGGATGAGTTAAGATGACTCATAGCAAGTCACAGATCTTCGAAATGCTGTCTTTCATGTTACTTCATTGTCATCATAGGTAGCATGGTTTTATTTATTATTTTTGGTCCAGAGAAATACATATCTGCTCTGGTTTGATCCTCAGTCCTTTTCACTGTTTTTAATTTTTTATTATGGTAATTATTTTAATTATTCAAAATAAGAATATGAAACGTATGAAACAGAATATGTGTATTATGGGATCCATAAGACATTATTATAAAGTAGATAGTATTTTAGAAAACATTAATGGCACATTTTTAAACTATTATCATACTTGGGGACTCTTGTTAGCAATTAAAATATATCAGAGGACTCATTTGGCTTTGATCAAATTGGCCAATAAGGAGTACAAAGAAAAGGAGGTAAAAATGCTCTATAGGAAATGTACTCATTACCCTACTCATTTAACTGTAATCCCTCTGTATAGTATTTTTACAATAAAAATATATATGAAAAATATATATACAGACCAATGAATCCAGAAAAAAAAATAAGTACAAGGAGCCAGGTGCTGGTGGCTCACACCTGTAATCCTAGCTACTCAGGAGGCTGAGATCTGAGGATCACGGTTCAAAGCCAGCCCAGACAGGAAAGTCTGTGAGACTCTTTATCTCCAGTAAACCACTCAGAATACTGGAAGTAGCACTGTGGCTCAAGTGGTAGAGCACTAGCCTTGAGCTGAAGAGCTGAGGGACAGGGCCCAGGCCCAGAGTTCAAGTCCCACGACCGACAAAAAAAAAAAAAAAAAGAAGTTCAAGGAGAATTCCTATAAAAGAAAGAATAGTATCCCCTTAAATACAAATATGTGTGTGTGTGTGTGTGTGTGTGTAAGTACAAGTACAGGGAGAATTCCTATAGAAGAACAGTATATCCTGATTTTTGTAAATTTTTTATTATTTTGTAGAGTTCTTTAATGTTGAGATTAAAAGTATTTTAGAATCTATTTTAATTCATAGAAATTGATTAAAATACATGTAGTAAATATGTCTGTACTAACAGTAATGTATGTCCATGCATTTAGAGCACAGTGCTCTAATTATATCCACCTCCAACTCTTTATCTCCAACTAGACCATGAGATTTTCAAGGGTATTACTGTTCCAATGACCATATCACTGACCTCTGGATTTCTAAACCCCATTTATAAAGCCATTTGCCCAAGTGTTAACAATAAATGGCAGCAGAGTTAATTCAACTTTGATTATTTCAGTGACTCGGTGTATTATCTGACACATAGCATACCAGTAAATGCTAGTTTCCTTGTTTCAGTTCTTTGCATTGTTATACTGTTAAGTCAGTTTAAATTTTTGGAAGAAAGAGTATGATACTGGTGGTTCAAAATTGGTTAAGATTATAATACTGGTATTTAGAAATTTTACTTATAGAAATGTGAGACTTGGAGCTGGCTAGTAAGTTGTAAGGTTAACCATTGCTTTATTTATTTGGGCCTACATTACTTTTGTTACATGAAGATGTAACAGAATTTCAATTTATGTACATTTTGGGGTGAACATATTTATATGTTACTGGATGCCATTGCTCAATTAAAGGGTGTGATATAGAATCTTTTCTTTAAAATTGGTTAATAGCTGGTTAAATTGACATTGCAAATTTTTTATTTTTGTCAGTCAGCAGTCCTGGGGCTTGAACTCAGGGCCTAGGCACTGTCCCTGGACCTCTCTGTGCTCAAGGCTAGCACTCTACATCTTGAGCCACAGCACCACTTCCAGCTTTTTCTGTATATGTGGTACTGAGGAAGGGAACCCAGGACTTCATGCATACTAGGCAGGTGCTCTACCAACTAGGCCACCTTCCCAGCCTGACATTGCAGATTTTAATGGTGTTTAAATTCTGTGTTTCTAGGCACCATAATGTGTGGTTTTACTTTTTAAGTAATCGCTATTCAAATTTGAAGTCATGAATTTTGATGTTGGGCAGTCTGGGTCTCTCAGAATTTGGTGTAACCCAAGCTGTTTTATCCAAGTATCCCTCAGAATTAGAATTTTGTATCATACCCTAGGCTTTTCTAGATTTCATCTCAGGCACTTCTCCCTCCATAACTAATTCTACTAGTCCTCCTGCTGACCAACTCGATTCTGAACATCTCTTTCCATGCTATCGGCTTTTTTTTTTTTTTTTTTTTTTTTTTGTACAACCCAATACTATCTCTCTACCTTTTATAACCTTTATTTATAAAGTCAAAACAAAACGGTTGTCCTTCATGAATATTTCCCACATACTCAAGTCCTAGTCTGTGTTTCCCAGTGTCTCATGGTTGCTTAAAGATTATTTTGAATTTAGGAACTTTACATTATTCATCGTTGTGATCCCCACAGCTCTGAGAATTAAGTGTATAAGATAAGTCCTTAATAAAGCCTTTTTACCATATTATATGAAATTGAAATGTGTTGATAAACTCTCAGTATGTTGCTTTAATTAGGAAAAGATGAGGGAAAGCAAATGAACAGAATTAGAAAAGTATTTATCTTTCCTTTCTCCACACTTTGTTCCTGAAAAACTAATGACCAGGTCCTAATTTACCTTTTTATTTGCCAGGCCATATGTAAATTTCTTATAGCTTTACTTCTGGCAGGATGATTACTATATCAAAGAATGAGTGAATAAGAGAAAATGTAGGTAAGAAGAAGAGAAATTTTCTTGAATTTTCTTAGAATGATCATGTACGGTATGAATATGTATCCAACTAAATATTTTCAATGCTGGAACAAAGCTGTGGAACACCACACTTGGTTCTTAGAAATAACTTTATTACCTTATAATAGAACTCCCCAAAGACTATTTTAATTAAAACTAGAATGAAATTATGCTGCTTTCAGGGAACTGAAAGATAATCATATTGAGCAAGATAAACCAGACTTTAAAATATCACATTTTTGCTCATTTGTGGAATAGACTGAAAATGCTGCTGCTTTTGCCTCTAATGAGACATGAATATAAAAGAGCAACTTTGAGAAGGAGGCTCAGAGAAAAATGGAGGAAAGATGAAGAATGGGAAAGGATCAGAGACTAAGCAATAAGAGGATCCAAGAACATATATATATATATATGTGTGTGTATATATATATATACAGAGAGAGAGAGAGAGAGAACCTATATACTATATATAGCTATGTAGTTATATATATAATATATATACATGATAATTGTATGGATGAAGATAGTGTAATGAAACCACCAAATTCTGTTTGAAAAATATGGAGAGAAGAGGAGTTAATGAAATATATAGAGGGAATGAACTTCTTCAAAGTACACGGTACACATCTGTGGAACTATCACAGTGTACCCCTTGTACTATTAATGATCCTAATAAAAAGTAAGTCATTTGCATAAATTAAAAGGAAAACCTAAAGATTCAACTAAGAAGTCTGTTATAACTAATAAATCCAGTTAAGTAGCAGGATACAAAAAATCAACATGCAAGTCTTGAACAAAAAGAACAACTCTGGCTATTATGGTGCCTGATATCAAAACATACTACAGAGTCATAGTCATCAAAATATTATGCTATTGGTATAAACAGAAACATAGACCAATGAACTGAACAGAGAGCCCCAAATATGCCTAGCATGGCCATCTCATCTGACAATGGTGTTTTAAAACATACATTGGAGAAAGAATAGCATTTTCATCAAGTAATACTGGGAAAACTGAGTATCTAAATGCAAATTATACCTTTGGTTATTCTCACACTGTACACAAAAATCAATCAAGATAAATCAAAGACCTTAATGTAAGATCTAAAAGTCTGAATATCTAGAGGAAAACATAACGAAATACTTTAAAGATATTCCTCTATTTGAACTGGGAATGTGGCTTAGTGGTAAAGTACTTGCTTAGCATACATGAAGCCCTGGGTTCGATCCTCAATATCACATAAACAGAAAGAGCCAGAAATGGCACTGTGGCTCAAGTGTTAAAGTGCTAGCCTTGAGCAAAAGAAGCCAAGGCCCTGAGTTCAAGCCCCAGAATTGGCAAAAAAAAAAAAAATATTCCTCTATATTCTGTGAGATAATGAGACTGCAAAGAACGCTGTAGTACTGTTAGGACAAATGGATCAAAACATACAATATGCATGTATACAAAAGAATTGTAGTTAGCTAAGAAGAAAGACTATGTCATTTACTGGTCTATGGATTGATTTGGGGGTCAGAATCATTCTGAGCAAAGTAAGCCAGGCACAGAGAGCAAAGGGCTCATGTTTTCTCTCATGTTATTATTTGACCTGAAATGCAACCTTTCATGTAAACACACATAGGGGCACATGCAAGTATAAATGATCAAGTTGACTAAACTATAGTATAGGCAGGAGCAAAACTCCATGGAGTAAACCCTTTGAACAATTAACAGACCATTTAACAAAATAAGTATCAGACAGCTGATACTTGGTTTAAATGGGGGCTAGTGAGAGGGTTTGGAGCAATGGGAAAGGTAATGAGAAACAAATACAGTCATAATGCTCAATGTACATATGCAGAAAAGGAAGAGGGAAATTTACTATGACCTGAGTAGGGAAGGGGTAGAGGGTATAAAGGAGAAAGGCGAAAAGGGTGACTGATCAAGATGCACTGGACACAAATGAACATGTTACATTAACCATCTTCTACGTGCATGTCAGAATTAAAATTTTTAATTAAATTATTTGGCCCAAATCCCTGAAAGGGTCTTAGATACCCTCAGTGTTCCCCAGACTATTCTTAAGAACTTTGAATCCTATAGCCACATTTTGAAAACTGCTGTTAGAAAGTTTTTCCTGAAAGCAAATATGTAACAACCTAACTTTATGTATTTTCCTTAATTGTCCCTTTTCTGTTAATCTGTTTTATATAGTGAGTAGCTTTATTAATCATGTAGGCTAACTGCTGTAACAGATAATCTGCTTAATACAGTAAAGGTGCACTTCTTTTTCCTATTCTAATCTATAGCACATCTAGGGTAGGGGATTTATTCTCCATGGTCACCTATGGACCTAGGATGCTTTTATCTTCCTGTCAACAGACAGGAGAAGAGAATACATGGGGAAGGTGTTTGGGGTTTCATTCTCCTATCCAGAATTTATGTATTAACTGTAACGGTACTAGAAGCTAGAAATGTACCTGTGTGCCCAGAAGAAAAGGAATCAATAAGCCAAGATCTATCAGTCTCCACCAGAATAATCAACTGACTTTCTATATAAACAAGTTAATGGTATGATTTGTTGTCACCATTTTTGTGAAACTTAATAATAACCTCATGCTTATGTAGGTAAGGCTTCTTCTAACTCCCTGACTGTATATGAACTTTTTACAGGACTTTTCAGGAACACAACTGATTGTCCGAGGGGAATGTGGGTAAAATGCTGTAGGAGGAGAATTGGAGGTGCTGTTGCCTGGAGCCCACTGCCATGTCTTGCTTCTTCACATCCTTTTTCCTCCCCCTTCCCTTCTTTTTTTTGTTGTCTTCATAACCTTTTGCAGTTCTTTCTGATTCTCCCCTCTTCTTCCCTCTCTTTTCTTCTCTTTCCCCTCTTTCCATCTTTATGTTTGCCCTTTGCCTCTGTGTCTAGGTTTTCTTCTTGTTAATTTTTTGCTATTTTTTTTTTTTAGTTCTCCACTGTCTCCTCTTTGATTCTCTGACAGGGATCAGTTTGCTGAAGAAGTGATAATGAATGCTTGAGGACTGTAGGTGAAGTTAATGCCATTTCTGCCATCCTGGCTACTAACTACAGATATTTTGGGACACCCAAGGTTTCCCATGCAGGAGTATCCAGGCTAAGTCTGCCATCTTCTGCTCCTAATCACCAAAGACTTCAACCTTACACTCTTTGTTTCTGTAGATTAGAAATGAGCATATGCTGCTATGTGGAGGTAAATGTTGAGCAACTGGCTCTTAGGTGGGAATAGGTACTGAGGAACACCAAAGTGTAGCATTTGCTAGTTTCCAGGAAGTACTATTAACATGGTCCAACATGACGTTACTCAGTGAAGAGATAGGTGGAGATGCTCACATGCAGTCTTACAAATAAATCAGTCTGATCTCTCCCCACATACCATTAAGGAGGTGTTTCTTATGTAGCAGAGCTGCCTGCTACTATCCATGCAGATATTTGGTGTTAGCCACTAGTAATAAATCACTATATCTTGAAACAGGTTACTATTCACTCAACAGCCTTTAAGATTCACCATCAATTAAAAGCAGTAGTATATAATAATTGCCACAACACTACCTTTTAGTTTAATTAGATAAAATCTAACTTTAAATAATGACAAAAATGTTTTACAAGCCTTGCAATGATATGCAAACTGCTGCATCACTTGTGAGTCTGAATTCCATCCAAATATCACTTGAATTGACATCCCTTTTTGGATTATAGATGTCGTAAAGTTTAGTTAATATTCAGTTAAAAAACAGACTATCATTCATTCACCTTATCTTTTTTATTTGCATTCTACATCATCTTGGTAGATTTTTTATTATTTCCAAGTAGCTTCACATTATATTTTATGATACAATTCTTCCTGTAACAGTTTTACATGCAGATGGAAATGTTGAGAATCTAGTTTAAGGCTGATTTTTTTTTTTACATTCTGTTATGTGATTGATCTGGTCAGTGAACAAGAAATTCTTCGAGGCCATCCATCACTCCAGGCAGCAGCTGAGCTAAACCATCTAACTGACTGCTTCCAGTCAGTCATGCAAGATTTGTGTTATAAATATTGAATGTGCAAACAACTGTTTAAATTAGCTGTCCTATCTGTTTTATGCAATTTCAGTAGAAAAGCAAGCTGATACATTGTTTAGTGGCAAGAAGTAGAAAACAGTAAATTCAGTATTATCCTCCTGTACATCACTGAATTCATCCTGCTGGCAAATAGTTAAAATAATTTGATTAAAATTAATTCTCATCACTTTATGTTAAATTACAAGTAAAGTAACTGAACATATAATTTATGTCGTTCTTTTGGTTTTTATAGTTAAATAGTAGGAAGACTGTTACTAATAGTAAATGGAGCCATCTGTCATAAATATAGTAGCCAATTGTTAAATGCTTACTTCTGTGAATTTTGTTAGCTCTTTTCAATAACAAAAAACAGCTTAATATTTGGAAAATATTTGGTCTGGAAGGAAAATAGCAGCTGGCTTTTTGTACCACTCCCGGTAAGTATCTAGGATAGTGAGTAAGGGCAGGTGATAGTTGATATGTTCTTGATAAGGTGCCAACCATTTGGAGTGACTTTTAAGAGCTTTTTTGTATAAGTGGTTTAGGTAGACTTTCAATGTTACTATCTGTGTTTTAAACTTACTCTTCAAATTATAATACACTGGGGATTTCCTTTCAAGTAAAAGACATGGATCTAAGCCTATGTTAGTAGCATAAGTGAACTAGCTCCCAAAGTGAAAATTGTTTCTTTCTCTTTAAAGGCATGCAGAGTGCTCAGCAGCATGTGTCTTTTAGTAGTTCTCACAGAAATGTTGGACAGAATTTTAGGATATTTTCCATAGCATACACTGCTCATTGCTTTTGGATATCCATTTTCCTTCTCTTCTTCTAAAATGGAATTTTGATCATGAATGTAATGAGCTCAGCAAAATAAGCTTCCTTTCCTTTCTATATTCCCTCATAGCTAGAAATCATGACATAACCTACTTCTGGCCACTGCAACACAAGTGGAATTTTCTGGGTAGGATTCCATAGAAAGCTTTGCTAATGGGACAGACTAGACTTATCCATGGAGTCCAGTCTCCTGTGATGCTTTTACTCTTTTCTTCTTTTTTTTTCTTGCATAGAATTGTGGCATAAATCCAAAACAAAGGAATGGCATATTAGGTCCATGGAGATAAAACCTGGGACCTTGATGGTAATAAAAAAGCTACTAAGCTGCTCTGAATGCCTACCCCCTAGACATGGATAAGGAAATCTCATTCTTGTTAAGCTACTATTTGTTAGTAGTACCTGTAGCCTCACACATGCCTGATATACTTTTCTTTCTGAATTGATAACTATGTTTTCCTGTAATTACCTATTGTTTTAAAACATTTTCTACTTTGGAATTGTGTTAGAAAAACCAACTTTTTCTTGTGTTCTGATATAGGAATAAATTGAGCCAGCCTTGCTTTCTTAGTAAATCTCATTATCTCCAAATATAATAATTGTATTAATGAACATCATTAGTTATGAAAATTGTAACCACAGAAGAGAAAGATAATGAATTTTTTTAATCTCATCTCTTAAATCTTATTTCTCTTTATTTTTTAAGAATTCTTTTTTCTCAATCAGTTCCTATCATCTTACCATTTAATGTTTATACTTATAAGAGGTCAGTTTATAGACAATTATGATGCAATGTTAAGTTTTAGAAATATTTTCCAAAAATGTAAGCCTGGTTTTATTATTTCCCTGTTTGAAAGCTTTTTATGATCTTTGATGCTCAAAATCTTCCATTCTAATGCTTCAGCTATCTTGACCAAATACATCTAATACCCCTCCTCTTCTTTCCCTCAAAATATTCCCTCAGCCTCATGCCAAGACCACTTCCACCATCTCACTTCAATTCATATGAGTGCTTCTCCTTTTTCTTTGTGGTCATTCTTTCAGCGCCATCTATGAAATCTCACTGAGACTTCAAAACTAAGTTAAAGTATCTTTCCCTCAGAAGCAGACTCTTTGACATTGAATTAATGGCTACTTCAACTGCTTGGTCTTTCAAAGCATTCTTTCATGCTTCTGAGATAGCATTTATTAAGTTTCTTAGTTATTTAAGGCCTGTCTTTCCCTGTAGATTGTGACTTCCATGAAGAGATGAGCTGTACTTTGTCAGTTCAAATATCTAAGTGTTTGGAAAGGGGTAAATACTAAAATTTAATTTAGTATTTATACTAAGATACAAAGTTATATTCTCTGTACCTTTCATTGAATAGAATTACTTACCTGTTTATAAAATGTATTCCTATGAAGAAAAGGCTGTTGCTGATTAAATGATAATCATCAATTACCTAATAAATAATTCTACCTGGATCACCTCTGCATCTCCTTTAATTTACCCTTGATAGTAGTTGGCCTATTTCTATGTGTTTTAGTTTTGGATTACATGTCACACATTGTGTACAGTTTTTTCTCAGGATCCACAGGGCATATTGGTTCCAAGACTCCCTGAAGATAACAAAACCTGTAAAATACTTAAGTCTCATGTAAAACGGTGCAACATTTTCATTAAACCCATACACATCTTCCCATTTACTTTAAGACATCTCAACTTCCATACAATGTAAAATTAAAAAAATTGTATTGCTTAGTGGAGAGTTGAAAAATAAAGTCTTATGTTTTCAGTACACATTCCAATATTTCAGTCCACAGTTGGTTGAATCCCACAGAATCAGAAAACTGAATAAAGAAACGTAGAGCCTGAAGTTAAAACCACTTACTTCCAGAAAGGAACCTGTGCCTTCCTCTTTCAGGCCAATGGAAAAGGAGACTGATTTACTCCATGGCTCGGCTGGGTCTAGGCTTTATTATAGCTTTAGTTTGATGCAGTTCGTTACTGACTTCAAATCTTTTGAGGGTAAAGTCAGGTTGTTCCCTTCAGCACACCTCACACTATAAGTGAAATTTAGCAGATTTCCAAATGTATAGCCAGCCAGCTAGCTGTCCAAACCAGGTATCTTTCTGTGCTATATAGGTCAACCAAGCAGTTCTCTATATTATCTGTCCTGCTTCTAGAGTTTTGATCTTTGGGTAGTCTGTTCTTCTTCCTCTAATTTAAGACTACTAAGGAAAGCTACCCTATGTTCTATGAAGGAAATATGTAAGAACTTTTGTGGAGAGGTCTTTTTCCTCTTTCTTGACCCTTTAAGCCTCTGGTAGCTGAAATCCCAGAGTGCCTCAGATGACTTTAATATCTAGCCTTCTGTTCTAAGTGTATTATTCCCAACACCTGAATACCCACAAGACCAGCAGGTTCAGACTTGTGTTATAGTGCAGGCTTCTCAGCTTTAGATGCAGCTTCTTTAGTGCAGATGCAAGAAGTTAAGGTAGCCATTCTTATACCATCCATGCCTGGTTTCTTGTCTTTCTTCTGCCCCACTGAAAACAAGAACAGTTACTAGTCTCTCCTTTTTCATAATGGGCTTCATTTATGTCTGTCTTATGCCCTGAAAAGGGTGTTTTTTGTGTGATTTTATAGTTTTTAGGATTGAGAGCAGCAGTTTGAGAGTAACAGTCTTTTACAACCAATACACTGAACTCCTCCTTCTCTCAAATCTCTTAATCTGTTTGTACATCCTTCCATCCATGTTTGTGTACACACATGTACATATATGTACACATATATATATTCATGAAGTATCACACAAATAGCAAAACACATAGAAATATGGAAATTCGAAAAGCATTATTCATTGATGAACAACTCTATTTCATGAATTACTTCTCCTATATTCACAAATTAACAAAAAGTACTTTTATGTATAAAGAAGGAAATAGATTCAGTTTCCTAAAGAAATAATATTTTTGTCATGGAAAACTACATTTGTTTTCATCTATATATCAAGAGTGTTTTGCAAATGAGGATTTACTACTAATGTTGTCTTTTAAACCTCACTAAATCTCAAAAGGAGAGTAATCAATACTCAAATTTGATTAGTTTACAAATAATGTAGTCTCTATTGACCACCAAAGAAGATTAAGAATGAGATGGTGAAAACATTTAATTATACTAAATGTATTGAAACTTTCATGACAATTAGAGCTAATGGTAATTCTATAACAACTATTGTCTATCTAAAAATACATTGAGGTGATTAAACAAAATGTTATCACTATTATTTTACATAAGTTTAGATTATCGGAAATATATTTTAAAAGGAGTTGGAAAGCTTCACGCACACAAAAAATGTATAACAGCAATAATCATCCAAGATCCACTTTGAGTATGTTAGTCTTCAATGTTTGTTGGGGAGCACAATGTTGTACAAGGTGACTTTGAAACTTGTCTGTATCTGCTAGTGTTTTCCACAAAACAAAGTCTTCCAAAATTTAGTTGTTTAAAAGTATTTTATCTTATTTCTGTTACATCTGTGGGGTGAATTGGCTGGCTGATTTTGACTGGATTGGCTGAGTAAATACACTTGGGCCATGGATATGGCTGGGTTTCATGAAGGTTCTTCATGGATGTTTTGTCTCCACATGTTTATCAAGTCTAGGCTAAGGAAACAGAAACAACTGAAGCTCTTCCTGTGACAATGACAGAGAGACAATAGAATGGGCAGAAACACACAGCTCCTTTTGAGATCTTGGCTTAAAGCTAGCTTATCATTTCTTCTGTCTCATTCTTTTGGACAAACGAACTCATGGCTATATTTAAAGTTAAAGCCATAGTAAATGGAAAATATACCATCTTGAAGTGAAATGGGAGGGCATCTCAAAGTTACATAGTCACGTACAAAGTTGTATAGAATATAGGCTGAAGACTGAAGAACTGGGCCAATCTATCATTCTATCCAAAAGAAACTGGTAAAGTGTAAGAACCTCATTAGGGCTGGGAAGGTAGTTAAGTGGTAGAGTGCTTGCCTTGCATGCCTGAGGCCCTGGATATGATTGCTTAGCACCACATAAGCAGAAAAAGCCAGAAGTGGCGCTGTGGCTCAAGTGGTAGAGTGCTAGCCTTGAGCTAAGATACTGAGAGGGACAACGCCCAGGGCTAGAGTTCAGGCCCCACGACTGACAAAAAAAAAAAAAAAAAAAAACCTCATTATAACACAATTTCTCTAAGAAAGCCTAGAACTGTGAATTAGATACAAGGTTCTGTCAAAGAATAGTATATATTAAGGGTGAACTAATTCAGCGGTAATACTAACTATACAACTTTAAGGGGAGGGGGTTGAGAGGGAAAAAAAACTGGGAGAAAATGAGGAAAGAAGTGACACTATTTGAAAAGAGATGTACTCATTACCTGACCTATATTACTGTAACCCCTCTGTATATCACCCTGACAATAAAAATAAAAATTTTTAAAAAGTAGAACATTGATATTTGCTATTGAAAAATGTCCAAATCACAAGCTTACACAGAGCTAAGAAAGAAGGAACTATGAGCAAAATCAGACTGTGGGGATTAGGCAGACTAGAGGGATTTTGTTATAGTTAAGGAATTAGCATACTCTAGTGTCAGCTGACTGGTGCCATGTAAGAAAGGGTCCTAATGTTTACCAAATCTTCTGATATATTTTTTAAATTTTTTATTATGAAAATACTGTGCAGAGGAGTTACAATTACATCGGCAAGATAATGAGTACATTTCTTATCAAGCATTGTTGCTTCCTCCTTTGTTTCCCCTTACCATCCCTTCCCATATCTCACCCCCTCCATATCCCCCCCCTCGCATCCCCCCCCAAAGTTGTAAAGTTCGATTTTCGACATAATGACTTGTACATCTCATTGTTGCAATGGGTCCACCTGTATTCTGATATTTTTTAAAATTTCATTTTTGCCTTTAAGTAGATTTTTAAGAAAATAAAAAACTTATATGTTTTAAGGCAGCATCTCCCAATTTTAAGAGTTGTAAGGAAAATTTTTCAGATGTGTATAACTTCATGTCCAAATATTAGAGGAAAATTTGGAACAGAGAGCTGTAGCATTGTCTAGGTAAAGCCAGGTATTACTTGAATATTTCAGAAACATTTTCCTTTATAGCAGCTACAATCTAGAGGCCAAGAGCTTTATTACAATAATTACTATTAATATTATTATATAGTATGACACTTTACACATATGTGTATATATGTTACATATATGTATATATGCATTGTGTGCATGTATATGTATATGTATATATATATATATATATATATATATATATATATATATATATATATATATATATATAAAGATAGTGCCTTTTTGTAATATAGCCCAGGCTAGCATTGAACTTGTGATCCTCCAAGAAGAGGAGTCTTAGGTAAATGAACAAACAAGACAAACAGAAAATAAAACAAAAATAACAAGGGGAATAAAACCTCTTGTTTTCATTTCCCAGAAAAACTCTCGTTTCCATTTCTATTTCATTTTGATATTATTTTAAATGATCAGAGAGCTTTTATTTGTATAAAATACCTTAGTTAACTGTCGCTCTAATTTGTCTTTTCATGCTTCCAGGAAATACCTAGGGTTGAAGCTGGAAAAGCTGTCTTCCCGTTTCTGGCTCTAGTTGGTGGATGCTATACACACACCTTTAGTTGTTTACTATATATTTATTGAACATCTGCTATGTATCAGAGGCTGATCCAGGTTGTTAAGATATGTCAGTTTTCTGGGCACTGGTGACTCCTAGCTACTCAGGTTGCTGAGATTTTAGGATTGTAGTGCAGAGCCAACCTTGGTAGGAAAGTCTATGAGACTCTTATTTCCAGTTAATTACCAAAAAGCTGGAAAAGGAGCTGTAGCTCAGCATGGTACAGTGCTAGCCTTGAGCACAAAATCTCAGGGACAGTGCCCAGGCTCTGAGTTCAAGCCTTAGGACTGTCACAAAAGAAAAATATGCCAGTAAATAAGACGAAGATCTCATTGCAGAATTTATGTTCTTTCTCTGTAACTTGAGCTTCTTGTCTTGAAACTGGGTCACCATCACATTCTTAGGCTTGTTCTACTGAAAGTATTGATAGCTGAAGCCCTGTAATGCAGCTATCTCAGGACCTTTGTTAGGTGGAAATAGCCAGGGGCACCAGAAGTAGGTATACTTAACAAAGGGAGAATGTCAGTTAATTCTGTGTGCCTGCTCAGTGAGCTGCTTCTGTATTTAGTTTAAGTAAAAGCAATTTTGAAAAGAGTCCTTAGTAATTGGGAGAAATGAAAGTGAAATTAGAAAACCTCCCTCCTGTTGTAAATACCATGTTCTATTTTATTAGTGTCCTCTGCTTTCTTCCTGCAGGTTAGTTTCCAACCTCTCCTGTAATGCTGTATAGTAGTGGGATAAGGATTGACTAATTCTTTTCTATTATTAGACATTGTTCATCCTTTAAATAAATCAGTTCCATTTTCATGTCTCTGGAAAATACGTAACAGATGTCTTCAGATTTTTGCTCCAGTAAATTGAGATTTCATCTGTCTGTGTAGATTTATATCCACTATCAACACTGTATCTGATATTTCTAGTTTGGATCTTTGATGGCGATGCCATCAAAGATCTTGCTTGTCATATATCTGACTTTTGCTGTAGAAAGATAAATGATGCTACTGTAAATATGATCCAACTATAAAAGTAGCCAATGACTTGCTATTCGGAAACACATTTAATTTGTCAAATATACTTAGTTGCTGAATCTAAGATTAGGTTGCATAACATCATTGAACACTATAAAGTTTTTTTCTGGCTAATAGAAACTCCTTGCCCTGCATTGATACATTACATATCATGTTGAAAGAAAGAGAGAGAGAGAGGGAGAGAGAGAGAGACAGAGAGACAGAGAAACACAGAGAGAAACAGAGAGACAGAAACAAAGACAGAGAGACAGACAGAGACAGACAGAGACAGATAGAAATCTTGTGTACATGAGAGAAGCAACTAGGTTGTTATAATGCACAAAATGAATACCTTCAGGTAACTGAGAGCCAAATAACTGAGAATCATGTCTACAATACTTCCTAATTCTTAAAGCCTTGCAGTGTTTTATATCACTGTATGTCACTGTAGTTGTTCCCACCCATGCAGATTCTTTAATTAATCAATTTCCTTACAATGACCTTCAAGTTTGGGCTAGTACTTTGCATACTTTATTCAAGTAATAAAGATGCCAACCCTTTGAAGTGGGTATTGTTTGGACTCCAAAGCTATTGGTCCCTAGATTGAAAATCTAAATGTATATACTATTCCATCCTTCACTTTTGTGGAAACTTGCCTATATAACTCATTGTTGGACCTCCATTTCTTCTTTCCAAAGCAAAACTAGACCCCACAGGGCATCTTTTGGACATCAATGTTGACTACTGAGTTTCTTAATTGGCCTTCTTCCTTTCATTACCATATAAATGATAGACTATGATATATGGGCACTTGCAATGCTATGTGGCTTACCACTCTTTAGGCTCAGGGGTTTAGGATATTTTTTAAAAGATTTCAGTGCCCTCTATTTGTACTCTTCCAAGTCCTTCTGCCTGGCACTTTTTTCATTTGGTAGTTTTTCTTCCAGGAAGATCTGAACTTCATGAAAACAGACCATATTTCATTATACTTTTGCATTTATCCACAATGCCCGTGAACTGGAGGACATTATTAGAAGTTGCCAGAGATAAAAGACAGAATAAATTAGATATATCCTCTGTCTCTTTGGGAAGCTCACTGTCTTAAAGCATCATCACTGTTGAGATGGATACAATAACATATCCCTCACCAGACTGCCATGGAAATTCAACTTTCAAGAAAGGAAATATAATGAAATGGTCAGTGCCTGCTTTAGAGCCAAACTGTTCAATACTTACTCTCTTTATAAACTTTGGGTTTCAACTGTTCTTATCTATATGGTGAAGATAATAATAGTACTTATTTCACAAGGCTTATGTGAAGATTAATGAGTTATTACAGGTATTGGTAATAAAATAAGAATTAAATAAATGTTATAAGTAACAAAAATAACATGAGAACACTTAGAATTGTCTTGAACAATGCTGTTCAAAGTAGCCATCACAATGAGATAAGGAAGTTGGACCACAACATAATGCAGTACTGTTTATTTGAAAAATTCTTACAATGTGTGCTTGGTGATAAAGCTGATTAATATTTGGACTCTAGCTGGGTTGTCATTTTTACAGATTAGTAACAAACAGTTCACAGACCATACCTTTTGTTTTCCTGGCCTACAATGAAATAGAGAAGTCAGTAAATTTGTTGATGTACTAAAACCTCAAATAGCTCTCTATTTAAAGTATTTTATCAAGGTAAATAAATTTCCTGCTTAACACATTTCATGGATTTGAAGTTGTGTGTGTCACACATACATGTAGACTATACTTGTTTACAATCTATCTGGATCTTAAAAGTTCTATAAGCTAAACAATATTCAACTTTTGATAAAAGCTCTGAATAGTTTTCTGATAAGTAGAATAAATAAAGGCAGAGATGTGACTTGGGGTAGTAGCACATGGTTATAATCACAGAATTCAAGTGGCTAAAGCAAGAATATAGAGTTAGAGGCCACACTGGGCTATGTAGCAATACCTCCCCTGCTCCTAAAAGACAGTCATAGGGTTGCTATGTGAAGTCTAAGATCGGCTTTTCCAGATAGCAGAAAGAGAAGTGCTGTCCTTCTTGTCCTTTGCCACTTTATTAGCATGTTTTAATACTATCAGATACAAAAAAAAACTTAGCATACAATTTTATAGGTGAGGTTTAGGTGTATTAATATGTTAGGAACTGATACACTTTGTTAACAAGAAAACCCAAATTTGGTGTTACTTAGAAAGGATTAATATGATAAAATAATTTTTTTGCTTGACCTACATCCAGGATCTTCAGAGAAAATGAGCTAGCTGATATTTTTTGTGTATGTATGTGTGTGTATAATATTTGTTGTAGAATTGGCTCATGTTGGAGACTGATGTGCACAAAGCAAGATGGAGAGCCAAGAGAGCTGATGTAGTTAAGTCTTAGCCCAAAGGTCCAACTACAAGGAGAGCCAGCAACATAAGATCCAATCTAGGCCCATACCCCTGACAAGGCAGAAGACTGACAACTTAGCTTAAACACAGTTAGTCAGTGAGAGAAAATTCTATTGTATTCTATCTTTTTGTATGTTCAGGCCACCAGTGGGTTGGATGAGGTCCACCCATATTAGGGAGGCAATCTGCCTCACTTAACCTTCAGATTCAAGTGTTAGTCTTATCAAAAGCATTCACAGACTAGGACTGGGAATGTGGCTTAGCAAAAAACAACAACAACAAACACATTCACAGACACATCCAGCATAATGTGTAACCAAGTCTTTTGGGCATCCTGTGACCTAATCAAGTTGACACAAAAAATTAACCGTCATCACAATAATAGTAGACCCTGATTACTATTTAAAGATGAGCTTTTTAAATTCCTAAATATGCAAAAATTAATATTTTTACTACTCAAAATTAGTTAGTCTACTTTTAGAAATGTCCTCATTCCATGTTTTTCAAACAAGTTGTGTTCCTCTTTTATGTCTACAAATAGTATATTTTTAGGAGATTATGGGCAATGAAGTGATTGAAAACATGAAGGCATTTGTTAATGGTAATTCTGGAAGTTTTTCAGATGCAAGAGAGTCCTAATTCCAGTCTAAAAAATAGACTTGGTAGATTATGGGAAAAACCTTTGAAGTGATGGCACAGAAGAAGGCAGGCTGCTTTGTCCAGCTGTGTCTCCTAAAATCCTCCTTGAAATAGCATCATAAAGATGTGCGGTGAAGGTGGAAAACCTCTGTCATTCCAGAGAAAAGGGGATGTAGATAGTGCAGCAAGAAGGTTCTCAGGGCATGGAGAAAAAAAAATGTTTTAAAAACAGAAAAGGGCCATTTGAAAATGAAAAGGAAAATGGATATCCTAGCAGCAAATTGGGTTGTTACTTTTTTCAGATATATGGCCTGGCTGTAACCCTAACAAATAGTGCCATAGCTCCACCTACTGCATAAAGAGGTAAGCTATCATAAAGAACTTTTTTCCGTACCAGGGGATTATTTGTGTTGTTTTAATCTTTTGGTTCTTTACCCAAAGTCACTGGAGTTATTCTTAGGTTTTGCTTCCAATCATCCTTTCTCTCCTCTTTTCCTGCTAATTTCATGTTTGAAAGATTTATGGTATCATTTCAAAAGATGACATTTCAAAGAAAACATAATAGGAAATTATAATTTGATGATTTGGTTGAAGTGTCTAGAAATGCATACACATAAAAGCATAATTTAGATATATAATAACACTTGGATAAAATATGTATGGGAAGACTGGAGAAAGGGGGAAGGCTGTTTTGCATTTGATGAGAAGAGCTCTGATTTTAAAGACCTGAATTCTCTGACACTAATTTGTTTGGTGCCTTGGGCAAGTTACTTAACTTTCTTTTTGTGTGCTGCAGGGTTTTTTTTTCCTTTAAAAGAAAAACACAAGGATAATGGCATATGTTTTTTCTCTGCCTCATAGAATTCTTATCAAAATGATAGAAGATCAAGTAATGCCCCACTTATCCAGCCATCATACTTCCAGCCTCAGCCATCTGTAATGAATTGCAGAAGCAGGCAGGAAAGGGCCTGTGAGTTAGAACACTCTTGAAAAAGAAAGGCAAAGCCCATTGATTTGAAATTGTGTGTAAATTAGGCTCAGTGGTGTGTGTGTGTGTGTGTGTGTGTGTGTGTGTGTGTGTGTGTGTGTTAGAGAGAGAGAGACAGAGAGAGAGGGAGGGAGGGAGGGAGCTCACATGCACTGGAGTTCTGCAGTTACCTAAGAAGATAGATTTGTAAAGGTGAAAAAGAAAAGAGAAAAGATGGTGGATGCCAATGATCTAGTCTTAGAAATTCACTAAGAAGATTGCGAGAAAAGAGACCTTAGAAGTCTTGCAATATTTTGAGCCCAGAATTGGGGTTAAGTTGTTTTCTACATTTCAGTCAATAATGCTGTGCTAGGACTTTGCTTCAGAGTTTACATTCTTTAGCAAAAATTTTCTTAATCATGGCCAGGATGCTCTTTGTTACAAAGAAGTTTAAAAAAATACTTGCATGGAAGTACATACTCCATTTAAGGTTGTGTTCTTTTTCAAAAAGAGAAAAGCTTTTTTTTGTTACTATGATGGTTTAATAACATTCTGAATAATGAAAAAAGTGGCAGAATGTGAAAAAAAGGTGCCTGTAATAAATCCATGAAGAAGAAAAAAAAGAGAAAAGCTTTTTTTTTTTTTTTTGGTCCAGTCATGGGGCCTGAACTCTGGGCCTAGGTGCTGTCCCTCAGCTCTTCAGCTCAAGGCTAGCGCTCTACCACTTGAGTCACAGTACCACTTCTGGCTTTTTTTTTCTTTTTGCTTATGTGGTGCTGAGGAATCAAACCCAGGGCCTCAGGTATGCAAGGCAAGCGCTCTACCACTGAGCCACCTTCCCAGCCCAAGAGAAAAGCTTTTAAAAGAGGATATGTATCAGTTATGTGGCAAGTCAGTGTCTATGGAATCTCTCTTTTTTCTATGATGGTATATAATTCAATATCACTATTGTATTTTAGACCTATTTTTTTTATTTCTTCAATCAGATGGAAATTATTCCCAATTTTTTTCCTTTATAGTTTCTTTTCTAATATGAATCAATTTCTAAATCATTATGAAGCCAAAACAAGGAGTTAGAATCAATTAGAATTTTGAGTGGTAGTAGTAAGAAGTGTCTTATAAATTAAAAATATAAAATATTTTTATTATATTTGGTCTCTCACAAAGAAACTCTTTTTTTTGTCAATTGTGGGGCTTGAACTCTGGGCTTGGGCGCTGTCTCTCAGCTCTTCAGCTTAACTTCTCTTCAATCTAGTATTAGAATGCCTAGCTACAGCAATAAGACAAGATGCAAACATAAAGGGGATCCAAATAGGGAAAGAAGAAATAAAACTCTCACTCTTTGCAGATGACATGATCTTGTATTTAAAGAATCCCATAGACTCCACTCCCAAATTACTCAAGCTGATTCAAAACTTTGGCAAAGTAGCAGGGTATAAAATTAACCCCCAAACATCAATGGCTTTTCTATATGCCAACAATGAGAAAAGTGTGGCTGAAATTAGGAAAGCAACTCCATTTGTAATAGCCCCACAAAAAATAAAATACCTAGGAATTAACTTAACCAAAGAAGTGAAGAACCTCTATGATGAAAACTTTAAAAACTTGAAAAAGGAAATCAAAACAGAACTTAGAAAATGGCAAAAACCTCCCATGCTCCTGGATTGGAAAGATTAACATCGTAAAAATGGCAATACTTCCCAAGGCTATCTACAAATTCAACGCGATACCTATCAGAATTCCAACCTCATTCTTCAAGGAAATAGAAGAGGCAATCCAAAAATTCATATGGAACAATAAAAGACCCCGAATAGCAAAAAAGCTCCTCAATGGAAAGAACACTGCTGGAAGAATATGAATACCAAATTTCAAACTCTACTATAAAGCCATAGTAATCAAAACAGCTTGGTACTGGCACAAGAACAGACCTCAGGACCAATGGAATAGAATTGAAAACCCAGAAATGAACCTACAGACTTATAGCCATCTAATCTTCGATAAGGGAGCTAAAAAAAATAGAATGGAAGAAAGACAGCCTCTTCAGTCAATGGTGCTGGCAAAATTGGTTAACTACTTGTAGAAAACTAAAGCTAGATCCTCATATATCACCCTGCACCAGAATCAACTCCAAATGGATCAAAGACCTCAGAGTCAAAGCAGACACTCTGAAAACATTACAGGATGGAATAGGAGAAACCCTAGGTCCCCTTGGTGCAGGCTGAAATTTTCTTAATAGAGACCCAGAAACACAACAAATCAAAGAAAGGTTGGACAAATGGGATTGCATGAAGTTGCAGAGCTTCTGCATGGCAAAGGACATAGCTAGCAAGATCAATAGAAAGCCCACAGATAGGGAGAAGATCTTCACTAGCCATACAACAGACAAGGGTCTCATATCTAAAATATACTTGGAACTCAAAAAATTAAATCCCCCAACAACAAATCCTCAAAGAAACAACTGCCCAATAAATAAGTGGGCGAAAGACTTAAAGAGAAACTTCTCTGAGGAGGAAAGAAGGATGGCCAATAGACACATGAAGAAATGCTCGACCTCTCTAGCCATAAAAGAAATGCAAATCAAAACAACATTGAGATACCACCTTACCCCAGTCAGAATGGCAAAAATCAAGAACTCTAATAACAACAGATGCTGGAGGGCATGTGGACGGAAGGGAACCTTACTTCATTGTTGGTGGGAGTGTAAACTTGTTCAATCACTTTGAAAAGCAGTATGGAGGTTCCTCAGAAGACTTCACATAGAGCTCCCCTATAACCCAGCAATCTCACTTTTGGGCATTTACCCAAATGTTTACAAACAAGACCACACTAAAGCTACCAGCACAACTATGTTTATTGCAGCATTATTTACCATAGCCAAGATATGGAACCAACCCAGATGCCCCTCAGTAGATGAATGGATCAAGAAAATGTGGTATATATACACAATGGAATTCTATGCCTCCATCAGAAAGAATGACATTGTTCCATTTGTTAGGAAATAGAAAGGCTTGGAAAAAATTATATTAAGTGAAGTAAGCCAAGCCCAAAGAAACATAGGTCCTATGCTTTCCCTTATTTGCAATATCTAGTATATGTATGAGTCAAGCGGAAAAGGTCAGATAATGTGATGTTAGGAAAATGAACCCTTAGATATGTATTTAAATGTTTTTTTTTCTTTCATGCATTTGTTTCTAACGCATTTATAAGATTATCTCTTTGTTGCTTTGTATGTCCCTCCCCCACAGTATAACCCCTGCTTTCACTATATTTGATGTCGGTATAATTTGTGGAGGAGAAGGGGAAAAACAAGTTGTTTAAGGATACAGGTGGACCCGTTGCAACAATGAGAAGTACAAGTTGTCATGTCGAAAACGAACTTTACAACTTTGGTGAGGGGGGGGAGGGGTTTGGGTGGGGGGGTGGGGGGAGGCTGGGAAGGGATGTGAAGGGTAAACCAAGGAGGAGGCTGCAATGCTTGATAAGAAATGTACTCATTATCTTGCCCATGTAATTGTAACCCCTCTATACAGTATGTTCACAAAAAATAAAAATAAAAATAAAGAAATGTACTCATTATCTTGCCCATGTAATTGTAACCCCTCTGTACAGTATGTTCACAATAAAAAAAGAAGTGTCTTATAAATTAAAAATATAAAATATTTTTATTATATTTGGTCTCTCACAAAGTAACTTTTTTTTTTGTTAATTGTGGGGCTTGAACTCTGGGCTTGGGCGCTGTCTCTCAGCTCTTCAGCTTAAGGCTAGCACTCTACCACTTAAGCACAGAGCCACTTCTGGTTTTCTGGTGGTTTATTGGAGATAAGAGTCTCACGGACTTTCCTGCCTGGGCTGGCTTTGAACCACGGTCCTCAGATCTTAGTTTCCTGGGTAGCTAGAATTACAGGCATGGGCCACCAGTGCCTGGCCATTTTTGGACAGAAACTGAAAAACTTCAAGTTCTGGGTGGGTATTCATATATTTTCATACAATGATGGTACCAAATTATTTATATCTTTCATGCCAAAATGCCTTTACATATATGTTCAGCACATATTAAAATAATAAATGTTTTAAATAAATGCTGTAATCTATATGTATTTTTGTATGATGAGTATAAGTGAAAATGGGTATTCCTAGTGTTCTTTCTCATGTGAGATGAAAACGAATCTTGTGAAAATTCAAATGAGTTTAGTTTAGATCAAAAGTTATCAAATGACTTGAAGACTCAAGCGGGATTTTTCTTTTCATTCTGTTTTTCTAAGTATTTCTTTTTAAATTCCTATTTTTTCTTAGGCCAATATATCATTCATATGTCATCCTTGTACCATATGACATTCACCATGTACCTTTGAACACCCGTAGGTCTCTGTACTTTTCCAACAAGATGAGTCCAATGACCACATATTCAGAGGTTGTGTGTCAAGTTGGTATCTAAGTTCCTGAACATCAACTCTATTTTGGTACTTAAATAGTTATATTCTGGTAACAACACATTTGCATGGAGGCATCTTAAAATAAGACTTGATAAACTGGTGATTAGCAGTACACACATGACACCAAATGCCAGAGTTTGATGTAAGCATCATTATTTGCTGGCACATCATTTAATCTCTGTGTGCCATGTCCCTTTCATTCATTCATGAATGAATGAATATAATAATGATAATCTAATAGGACTGACCCAGTATTACACTATTTAGCAGCAGTTATAATGTTTCAAAATCAACAATATTCTGAACCTACTTGAAATTCAGATGTTTCAATGTTTCAAAACCTATAATTGTTTTAAACTTAATTTGCTTTTAAGGCATTGTTTTAAACTCAATTCAATCTTAAGCAAACATGAACCAGGAAAGAAATCTAAATCAACAATATGGCTTGAGATAGATTTGAGTCATTCATTCAATATGGATACTGTAAAAGGTTTGAAAATTTGAGAACATTTAATATTCTGTGAATATATGTTGAGCATTTTTTTCACATTCAGCCTATCCTATAAAGAAGTAAGCCATTTGTCAAAGGCCTCTCTGGGCATTTTCTGCTCACAATTTGAGCCACACCTGTACTTCTAGCTCTTTGCTGTTAATTGAAGATACATGTGTTGAGAATATGTTTGTCCTTACTGGCTTGGAACAGAGAACCTCAGATCTCATCTTCCCTTGATAGCTGGGCTTATAGATGTGACCCCTCTGCACCTGGCTGAACAACTGTTTTCTTAGTCACAAAGATGTTATTGTTAGTTCCTTAGCTTAAATTATTATACTCAGCCTTTGAAACACTCACGTTGACATGTTTGGTGTGATACAGTCAAGTTCTTTGAGTTTTCCATAATGAACTGTCATTAACAGTTCCACATTAGTGATATGCTATAGTCAGAGCATTCTCTTCTTTAGTAGGTTAACTATTAGTACTTCTTCTGAGAGAATTGATGATGGGCATTTGGTTCTTACAGAAGTGACTAGATTGTTGTAGTTAGACCACATAGTAAAAAGTATCAGTGCCTTCTTTTGATGAGACTTGTTCACTAATTCACTTATGATTATAAACTTAGAAAACATATTTAATGTACTTTATATGTAACAAATATATTACAACATATTTATTATTGCCACTCTGTGTTGCTGAGAATATTTTCAGTGATCAGGCAGATAAAAATCCCTTTCTGTAATACTAAGGAGGCAGGAAAGAAAGCAGGTTAAAAAGAAAAAACCCAAAGAAGCAAACATATGAAGTAATAAAGAGGTACAGAGAAAGATCTCTTTAGGAAGAACAGTGAGGATAAGAACTTCTAAGAGTATGACATTTGAACTGAGACCCAAAGGACCAGAAGGGGAAGCCATGTAAAAGAACTAAAACGATCATCCCAGGCAGGTGGGAAAGCTCTTGTTTCTTCTGTGCAATACCTCATACCAGCAATTACAAAGAATCCTGAAAAATGGTACATGCAGTGTATTTTCTCCAGCTGTTTGTATCTTATAGTGGACAGGCAAATACAACAGCTTTTATATACACATATAAAACCAACTGTAGCTCAACATTAATTACTCTTATGAAGAAGTAATTGACCAGAATTCTAGCTATATTTCACATCTTCATAGCAGAAGCTACTATCCTTTCTGCAATAAGAGATTATGTTCGCAGGCATTTTTAGTTTACTTTGGTTTGCCAGTATATCTATCTCATTGATTTGTTAAATTCTTTATCACTACTCCATCCTCCCAGGACCTGTCTGAGGGTTGATCAGGGCTTTAGCTCAGTTTCCAAGGCATTGTCAGAGCACAGAATGTTTTCCTTGTGCTCTTGGCTTTATTACATACTACCCATCAGTATACTACAGTTACCTATCCATCATTTTAATCCTCTGGGGTCTTCTTTATACAAATTGCTTCATTGACTGTAATTTTTATACTTTATCCATGGGATTAAGTAGTTTTGAAACTCAATTGCCACCTTGATCAGAGGTCATAATTCTTGTGATTTCTGCTTATATCTAATGATTTGTCTTGTGCTTTGCTAAGAATAAAAAAATGTGGCTCATTTCTTATTCTTACCAAATTGGAGTTGTATGTAGTAAGCATTGATGTTAAAAATATTTCTTTAGTCAAAAATCCTGCTATTAATATTCATATGAACTGTGAAAATTAATTTGTTTCTGATATTGAAAATTAGTAATCTTATAAATTATGTAAGTCTGACCTTTTTATTTGCGAATTCATTTTATAGATTTTTATTTATATTGTGCAATTTTATCTTTCTTGGGGAAAGATACAGAAATGCTCATTAATGAATCTTAAAAACTTTAGTCATGAACTACTTTTTTGTCCTCTTTACAAACTTCTGTGATTCTGAATACTTCTTAAAGACAGGAGATGAGTAATGCTTATCTAGTGAAACTCTAGGAAGAATTTAAAATGTAATCATAATTAGCAACAATTCTAAAAACAGCATGTTCTTTCTTCGTACATTGGCTCCTTTGCTATCTTAAATGTATTTGCTTTTTTTTTTTACATAGTTATGCTATTAGTATTGCAGAGGTAGGGCCAGTTATAATGGAATGACCTAGATTCTGTGTTTTTTTTAAAATAACTTCTCTGTTTTTCTTATACATGGTCAACTAGATTTTTTTAACTAGTTCTAGTTTTAGTCAATAAAAGGGAAAAATTCACAGCATAATTTTAAATTTATTTTGCTGATACTGGCATTTGAACTCAGGACCTTGCACTTGGGCTGCTTGGCACTCTACCACGTGAACATGTCTTCAGATCACCTTTGTACTGGTTGTTTTGGACGTGAAATTTCTCAGATTTTCTTCCTCCTCTGTCTTTAAACCTTGATCCTTTGCATCGTGGCATGAGCCGTCATCATCCAGCTGAACTTTAACTTTTAATTTATTTGAGTCATGAAAGATTTTAAAATGGTAATGAATGTTTTATCCTAATTTCCCTTTATTAATGTTAGGCAGTTTCTCATTAATTTGAGATTTAGTCTTGTTCAAGTGTACTAGTCTAATTTCATATTCTGTTATCTTAGTTGACAAGTTGACAAAAGGATCTTAAGAAAAAGTACAATCACGTAAATATCTTAGGAATAATAATTGCCCAAAAAGTTTACTGCAACTCCTAACAGCAGATTCTTAACACTTGACATTCTTTTTGACAAGTTACTGTTTGGCTTCAGGCTTCCATTTGCAATTTTTTAAATTACTAAGATGGAAAACATTTTTAAAATAAAATCATTTAGGCAAAAGACTAAATGTTGAAGAAAATTTAAAAATAATGATAGCCAAATATTTTACATTTATAGGTCCAAGAAAGTACAGAAATATTCTCAGTCCATTTTGTACTGTTGTGACAAAATAGCATGTACCAGTAAATTTATAAAGAGAAGAAATTTATTCCCAATAGTTGAGATGGGAACATGGCAGAACATGATTTGTTTTAACCAGTGAAGATGAGCCTAAGTGATATATATCACTTCATGGGCAAGTTATAAATAAGTGTACCAGTCAGTCACCATGTTCCCATCTCAGTACTCCACTGATTATGGAAGAAGGTACCAGCCTGGGGCCTGGAGGTACTAGAAAAATGGTACCTCCTATGTCCCCTCTTCCCCCACCCCCACAGAACATGAACACAAAAGGGCCTTTTCATGTAATGTTAAGTTGTGATTTGGGACTAATATTATTGTAGTCCAATCTTGACTGACACAGGACTTAAATATGTAACTCAGTCATAAATTAAAGTGCTTCCTTCTCTAGTTTGATAAGACTAATTTTTATTCATGGAGGTTGAATTTCTACATTTGTTGAGCTGGTCATGTTTTTTAAGCTGTTAAAGTTGTAGATTTCATTAAATAATACTCATATTTAAATATTTCATTATAGAAATAACCATGCAGGTCCTCATATATAGTATTTTAATATATTGATTCAGTTTTCCATCCTTTGTTTAGGATTTTAGATTCATATGCTCACTAACTAGAATAATTTATGATCCTTTACCTTTTTATAAAGTTTGTGATAAATTGGGATGACTATTTTTCAGGTAACTGTAACCCCTCTATATATCACCTCTACAATAACAACAAAAAGAAAAGAAAAGTTAAAAGATTATTATTTTCCTATCTGAAATAATTTCTATTGAGTTCCTTCAAAGTTCTATATAATTTGTCTCTAAAATATCTGAACCTGGTACATTTTATTGGACAGATTTTTTTTTTAGCCATCGATACTGTCTTTAATTATTGTAGTTATTTTTAAATTTTGTATTTCCTCAATGAACTATAATAATTGTGTTGTAGAAAAGTATTACTTCCATTCAAACTAAATAGCAGAGTTGTAGAAGTTACTAGTTAAATGTATAGATAGGCATTTTATACTACTTGTATGAGTGCATGTAGTTAATATTTGTTCTTAACTGTATCTATACAATCTAATATTATCTTTTTATTGCTCATATTGTCTATTTCCTGAACTAATTTATGGGTAATAGGCTGAATAGGGGTACAATTAGACTCATTAGAAAAAATATCTAGATACTCTAAACATTATAGATAGCCAGTATCTGTTCAAGATACACCATATAAGATGCCAAAAACTATTTAAAAGTCTATGGATACAAAGAAGATATTTTCACAGTCAGAAGAATGGATAAAAAAAAAGTAGAATGCAAAGAGAGAAATTCTATTAGAAGTTCCTCTTTAGTGCTATGGAGCAAATGTACTTCCAGATTTTGCCTTTCTAGAAATGTGTTGCTAGAATAGAAGAGATTTCTATAAAGTGTGATAGAACAAGTAAAAGATCGCAAAATGTGAAGAAGCCATTTTTGGATGAAAGGGGAAAAAAGTGTGTGAAGGCCAACTGACACCAGTGTTCGGAACATTGGTTTAACTGGAGAGTAAGGCAGAGGTAGAGAAGTAATGATAGATAAATCTGGAGAAATAAGCACAGGTATGTGTTTATCTTGTAGTATCAGAGCGCATGATTGTTATAAATTAGAAAGATGGGATGGGTGGTCATTTTTCTGAAGGCATGTGAAGTTGCTGAGAGAAAAACTTGAAACAGTGGCTACTCAGATCAAGATTGGACAGCAAGGGGAAAGAGATTTCAGAAATGGGGAGGGACTCTTGGAGAGATTATTCACTTAGTACAAATAGAGAAGAGGAAATGTGATACGCCAGAATTTATTGATCCAAGGACCTTACCAAGTTTGTTAAGGCTCACAACCCCATAAGATATGATAATTTATAGATGAGATAATAGGCTCAAAGAAATCCAGTAACAAGCCAAGCATAGTGGCTCACATCTGTAATTCTCACTACTTGAGAGGCTAAGACTGGGAGGATCATGGTTCAAGACCAGCCTAGAGAAAAAGTGAACCTCCCACAACCTGAACACACAAACACATACCCATCTCAATCAATAAATTGAGCTTATCCAGCTACACTGGATGTCAGCCCAAGTAAAAACACACGACTCTGAAAAACAATTAAAGCAAACAGGGCTCAAATGATAGGCAGCCTGTTTAAGCAAAGCTAAGGCCCTAAATTAAAACTCCAATACCATCACATACACACAAACCTGTAAAAGCCCAGCATCACATCTAAGGTGTTATATCACAGGGATAACTCATTCCAAAACTGTTTTTTTCCTCATTTATTTTTTTAACTTCTTTTTCTTTTTAAAAATTCTAATCATTTGTTCCCATAGAACTCAGGCTTATATTGTAGTTTTATAAAATGATGAGCAATTCAGGAGTCTCTAAATAACTATAATTTGAAGCTTCAAATTACTTCTCAACTGTAAGGTAATTAAATTTTGCAAAATCAGTCCCTATGATGTTGGAAATGATTTGGCATCTCTTTCCATGTCATTCGGCTACATCTATCTGTAGTGTGACATTTCTGCTTAATCATGTATTAAGAGTCTGCTGAACTTGACATGAGCTTGGATGGGGCCGTAGGAGTAAGGTAGAAAATTATTACAAAACTAGTAGGGAAGCTGTACCCTCCCTCATGACTAATCTGGTTCCTCGATTTTAAAAGTGACCACTTGGGGGATGTTCTGACAAATAACAGAGCTGTCAAAATAAAAAGCCAGTAACTATTATTAGTCTATTGCAGGTGAAGTTCTTTAGAGCTCATCAAAAGACTGGTTTTGTATAAGTAGTGAAGATTTGATTATAATAGGATAGATTGCTACCACTGACTTGTTCTAACAATGGGAATCTCCTTTTTTTTCAATTCAGCCAAGTTTACATTCTTTTCATATTACCCTTAAGTTCTAATGAGCCAAAGGAACACTGAGATGCATTTATAGTGTTCAAAAATAGGCAGAACCATCTCAAAACTCATTCCTCACACATTTGAAATTTAGAATTTCCTGTCTAGGTTGAAGAAAAGTTACATCAAATATAGGGCCAGACTACCTGGATTTGATTCCTAGTTAGGACATCCAAAGAAAGTAGGGTTAACAAGAGAGCACATCCTATAGAGGATTAAATCATATCAATAAAGCACTTAGAATAGTGTCTGGTGTAGAGTGTTGTTATTATTATTACTGATATTTAAAATCACTTTGATTTCAGTGTGGGATAGTGATTATAATTAAACTTGGGTGATTGAGTATTTGATACCTTACTTCTAATAAGCAAGGCTTTGTGTAAGAAGCTAAGATAAGGAAAATCATCAATCAAAAACAGCCCATGCAAAAATAGTTCATGATACTCATTTTCAATCAATAGCTAAAAATAGTGGCACCTAAGATCCCAAATACGAGGAGATTGAGATTGGGGGAATTGTAGTTCCAGATTCCTTAAACAAAGAAAGAAAGATTCAATGTCGAGAAAGAAGTTGGATGTGCTAGTATGTGCCCATCATCTCAACTACAGGTAGAGCTATAAAAATCCAAGGATTACAGTCCATACACAACTCCAGGCAAAATGTGAGATGACTTTTTGTGCAATAATGACTAAAGTCTTGACTCAAGTGGTAGAGCTCCTGCCTAGGAAGAGTGAGGTCCTGAATTCAAACCCTCGGTACCACAAAAAAAGAAACATGATCTCTTTTATGCTTATCAATTATGGCATTTTGCTCTGATTTTGTTGTGAAAAATATTTCAAAAGGAAAAGTTTAAAACTAAACCATAATGTACAAAACTTGTATGTAAATAAAGTATGATTGTGCTTTAAAAAAGTATTTTCATTGTTAAATTGGAAACAATTTAGTATACCCGCATTCCTTCTGGTTTAAGTAATCTGCAGAATTAAAATGAGAAGAAAATGGCATTAACAAGATTTATGATTGGCAAAGGAGCGTTACAAATAGCTTTCATGTAACAGGTGTAGCTATTTTAGTGGATGTTCCAGACTGGTCCATAAAACCCACCCAGTTGCCGCATTGCTCCACAGATGGCCACTTAAACAATTTAATATCACTAAAATGGTTCTGGCAAAGAATTCTTTAAAATGCAATGTAATGATTTATCATTTTGAGCTGTCTGAAGTACCACAATTATCCTAATGGTCCATGGTCAGAACATTTCTCTTCAAACGTTATTTTTTCCCCTCTTCAGCTCTCTTCATTTTGTTCAGATGCTCTTTTTTTATTTGCATATGGCTAATACAACTAACTTCCATTTGTATTATCTACACTGTGCTAGGTTTTCTTGTCCTACTCTTTTTGCTTTGATTTGAGAAACATCTTGTTTTTTAATATAATACTTTGTGAGTTCATTTTAGTATCTTTTAGGATAACTTTGTATTCAAGTTCTGAAGGTGACTTGACTATGGAAGGAAAACAACTCAGACAGAGGGATACACGCTTACCAAACTCAGGTTCAGTAGTGAGAGTCCCATATCACTGAACTGCACAGGGATCCACACATTTGCCTAGCCTTACACAAGGCATAGTACATTATGTAACATATGATTCTTTCAGCTATGTGATGCTATATATCTAACTGCATCACAAAGTCACCACACTTCCTCATCCACATCCCTGGCAGATACTGCTAATCGATCATAGCAACCTTGCAGTCCTTCTTAACAGAGCTCTCCAGACAATCACTACCAATCATTGGACATAGGAACTTAAGATGAAACCAATTTGCTGTCCAGGATATGATTTTTATACAAGTTTTCTTCAAATGGATTTTTCTTATATTGATTCTCCATAAAAAAAGAAAAGAGTAAAACCAAGGACAAAACATTAAATCTCAACTTTGTGAAGGCATTTATTTGAGGAGTCTAATAGGACTCAGAATATCAGACATCTCAAGCAACTCTTTGGCAAATGCCAGATTCAGTCACTTTATAGTGGAATATTTTGGTAAGTGCTTAAAGTGCTGAAACTTGGTACTATTTCTTAAGGGAGGATCAATATACTTTAGGTACCAGGCTGAAAGCATAGTTGATATTCTTTTATAGAAATTCAGAAACTGAATTTCCTTCTTGTCAGATTCAAAGCCATCGTCTTTTTGTGCAAGTTGGGTTAGAAAATTTAGTGTATTTCTTACAACCTGTGAATATGCCCAAGCACTTGGATCGATATGTAGTTCATATTGACTGAACACAACTTGATCAATGTATTAGTGAGCTTCACATTGCTATGTCGAAATACCTGAAGTAATTAACTTGTATAGAGAAAATGTTTATTTAGCTTATAGTTTTAGAGATTTAGGTTCAAGATCAGGCAACCCTTGGCTTTGGTCCTTTTGCAAGGGAAATACACTATGCTAGAAGCACATAAGATCCAGTCACATCACAAGCCACAAAGCAGAGCCAGAAAGAGAGAGAAAGTGATATGTTTCATAGTCCCTTTCCAGAGTATGTCCCCAAATGACCTAAAGACCTTGTATTAAGCCCTACAATCTCCCCATAGCACCACTTTGGAGATGATATGTTTAGTACATGGACCTATAAAGGACGTTTAGCATCTAAACTATTTCAGATAGTAAGGAAATTGGGAAGAGACAGCCTTGCCCAAAGAACTACAGCTAATGTAGTTTACATGCTTTGTACCTAGGCAGTCTGACAGCAAAGCCTTGTTTTCAACTTCTGAATGTCCTTCTTTCTTCTTTGGAGGGCAAGTTTTTCAGTCTCTTCCTTTGATAGAACATACCACATATATAGTCCTAACTATGGCTTCAAAAAAGCAATGGGTAACATGGGTCCTGAGACCTGCTTGGATAGTAATTTAGCATTACACTAGACATGAATAGTCTAATATTGTAACTTCACTGCTGCCACTGAAATAATGAGCCCAAGTTAAGGTTACAAATACAGGAAGAATGCTTCTTTAGAACCATAGATTAGATCAGATATTACTGAAGAGGGAGATACTGATGAGAACAAAAAGGCAAAGGAATGTTTCTCCACTGGCATTAGTGATATTTCTCAAACAGTGCTCCTTAACCATTTATAGTAGAAGTGCTGGGAAAAATCAAGTTTCAGAAATCTCTCCTTTTTGTATTGTTTTATTTTTTAATTAAACAAGACTCTTTATCACTCCAACTATCTGACAGGAAACTGTTAATCTGATGCCAAGAAAAAGATTATCCAGAACTTTTTTTTTATCTCCAAAGTCTTTCCAGCTGTAGACAAACCCTTGTTTGTTTCCAGGGAATGTTGTTGGTAAGGTACAGGATATCTCAAAGGAAAACTTCTCAGGTGTGCCAGATACAAGTGCAATACAGTGTTCTGATTGTCATTGGATGTACATAGGTGTTTGCTAAGTTGGTTGTCATTTTCTCTTAGAAGCATCTCTATATTCCATGACTGGGTTGCTCATGAAAAACACATGTGTCAATTTTTTACCTCCACACATGTATCCTAGTGAAGAAAGTCTACTCATGCAGAAAGTTTGCTTCCTGACTGTATCAAAGAACAGCAGCAAATTTTAGTTGGGTATAAGAACAAATGTGAGACTTGCATCGTATGTTCACAATCATATAGCAAGTTAGCCATTAGATCTATTTTACAGATGAAGAAATTAATGCTCTGGAATTATTTGCTAATGTTTCACATAGACAGGGCAGAGTCAGGCTTTAAAGCCAAACCAGACTACCATGTGGGACCTTGTGCTCATCCAGTTACCCTTTCCATGTAGCAGGTGAAGGCAGTGGTTGGGAGCTGTCTTCCCTGGGAAGAGTTTGCTATGCTGCTCTTTCTCCTTTAGCCTGATGCTCTTTCTCCTTTAGCTTGGTAACATTCATTCTCAACTACTTTTTGGTTTTTCACTTTTCCTTGATTCTTTTCTGCCATTTCTTCATCTCCTGTTATTTTTATGCTTGCCTCCTTCCAAAGTTAGGTGTTTCCAGGCATTTCTTCTCTAGCCAGCACAAAAAATATTTTAAGACCTGTTAATGCTTAGATGCTGAGGTGGGCATTGTGGCCTAGATCTTAAGGAGAAATTGCTCATTATAAACATATTGTCCTTAAAAAAAATAGATGGATCTGGGTGCTGGTAGCTCATGCCTGTAATACTTACTACTCAGGAGGCTGGTATCTGTGTATCACAGTTTGAAGCCAGCTCAGGCAGGAAAATCCAAGAGACTCTTATCTATCTCCAATTTACCACCCAAAAAGCTGAAGGTGGCTCAAGTGGTTGAGTGCCAGCCTTGAGTGAAAAAGATGAGGGACAGTGTCCAGGTCCTGAGTTCAAGCCCCAATACACACTCTCCTCCCCTCTCTCACATACCACACACCCACACTCCCCCCCCCACACACACACACAACAGGTAGTATATAAATGAAGGCAAAGGTTGGTTTTTATAGATTGGTTTTGCAAAAGCAAATAGGCCTGTCATTCACAGAGAGTGTCCCAGTGCTTTAAGATTAATATCACTTGATGTTGCTCTTTCAGAGGACATGAGACAAGCACTTGGGTGTTTAAATATAGTCATATCAAAGTATTGTCACCACTGAAGACTCTGCTTTGCAATTGCCATCTCTTATCTAAACATGCTATCAACAGCCAAATATTCCTATATTCAAAGGTACTTCATATTCCTTTGTTTCCACTTTTCTATTTTAAAAAAAGAAAAAGAGAAAAGATGTCAAAATGATTAATATTCTAGTACCAAGAACATCACACACCAACACTGGTGATTTTATGCTATTGCTATAGAGACAGCATAAAAGAAATGAGCATCAACCTTGCTTTTAAATGAATCAATTATTCAGTTTTAGATCAGTGGTGCCACAATAGACATTGTCCTTTAAGTAAACAAGGAATGGAACATTTATCAGAGCAGAGTATTACTTCTTACATAAAGATTTTTTTTTCCTAGCCACAATCATGCTATGCAGAAAAGTAAATATCAAGTTTCCGTAAATGCTCTCCCTCTGTAGATTTCATACAGATGTTTCTGTAAATATATTGTCTGTAGGCAAAGTCTTAATGATTTTGCTACCTAATTTTCCCAATGCTCTTTCAGTTAACCTTTATTAAGTACCTACTATGTGGGAAGTATTTGCTAGACAGATTGTCATTGTCGGAAGTGGCCCTGTGGCTCAAGTGGTAGAGCGCTAGCCTGGAGCTGAGGAGCTGAGGGACAGCGCCCAGGCCCAGAGTTCAGGCCCCACAACCAACCAAAAAAAAAAAAAAAATTCATTTCAGATTGTCACTGTCCTCATAGGCTGGAGTAAAAAAACAGAAAAATAAGTAAATACAATAGCTACAAATTAACATAGGTGCTATGAAGGAAATAGGCAAAAGACTAACCAAGGAGGCACTATTTAGATAATTCTTAATTATAAAAGTATCCAGATTAAGACTTTAAGAGACATGAAGAGCTAGGCATGTGATGAGTGGAAGACAGAAGGTATCACAGAAAGTACAAGCTTGTGTGAATTCTTATTGTAAGAACACACTAAGTTTTAAACCAAGAGCAGTACATAGGAAGAACAGGGACATACCTAGGATTGACATATATACTGCTTAATCTTCCTCTCACAATCCTCTAGGTCTATTCACTGCATTCTCTCACTTGCTCTGGGTCCTGGGAGGTACCCCCTTCAAGCTATCCCATATTCTACTCTTTTTAGTTACTTAACTCCTTTGACCTCAGGCTTCTAATTTCCTTAGCCTTCCCAGCCATTGAGAAATACTAGCAAGAGATCAGACAATAGGACTTCCTGCAGACGACCCTTCCCACAAGGACAAAATTGCTCTGACTCTTAATTCCTTTTCATAGCCCTGTAGATCTGGGAATAGTAATTAGCTGCCCAGTGTTAACTTTGGGAGGGGAGAAGTAACCGTTTATTTTTTGTTTTTCACAAACATTTCTTAACTCTGCAACAAATCATTTCATGATAATCTCTTCATTTCAGCAATGTGAGGGGACTTCTGTTCTTTTCAGACCCAAACTGTAGTGAATGAGGCCTGTTGAGTATAGCCAGACAGTTTAAAGACCTTGTGAACTAGGAATTTAGATTCTATTCTCAGGGCATTGTGAAGCCACTGAAATATGACAGACTAATCTGATGCCCACTTAAGGTGGTTATTCTGGATGCTCTTGAGGCTACAGATTGGAGGGAAAGGAAATAAAAATGGAAATACAGAAACCAGGTGGGAGCTATACAGGGAGGGAACTATGATACCTGGACCTCTCTGACAGCATAGGAAATAGAGAAATGAATGGATTCAACATAGAACTGATAGACTCTCAGAGAGGAAGTATAAACCAAGAATGACATAGCTCTCTGAAATGAGCTAGTAGGAGGCAGTGAGGGTGGAGAATTAAGATTTTTTTTTTTTTTTGTCAGTCGTGGGGCCTGAACTCTGGGCCTGGATGCTGTCCCTCAGCTCTTCAGCTCAAGGCTAGCACTCTACCACTTGAGCCACAGCATCACTTCCGGGGTTTTCTGCTTTGTGGTGCTGAGAAATCGAACCCAGGGCCTCATGCACGCGAGGCAAGCACTCTACCACTAAGCCACCTTCCCAGCCCCAAGAATTAAAATATTTTTAAAAAATAGTTTGATGTGTTTTATTTGAAACATGTGAAATATCTAGGGAAAGATTTAAGTAAGCTGTTTTGAGGTCAAAAGATGACTCAGGACTGGAGGATATAGACTGACTTATCAACATATAGATAACATTTAAAGTAGGGTAGAAGTGGATTGATTGGAATACATTGTAAATGTGTGGAAAGATAACAATGAAATCCCCCACTATATAGATGATATGAGAGAATACCAAAAAAACAGAGTAGAAGTGGACATTATTCAAAGGAAATTTTTTTAAGGAAACAAGAACCAAAGAGTTCTTAGTACTTAAAGGTCCTTACAAGCTATTTGAACACAGGTTTTAATCATGCTTCCCAGTTTTAATCAGTGGCATGAAGATAGCTCTTATAAACACTTAACCCTTGTATTATAAATTTAGGAACAAACTATAAAACTAAATTGTTAATTTACCTCAACTTCTCAAGTTCTTTTCAAACCAATAGAATTTTGCTCCAGTGGTGAATTTTGCTAACTTAATTGGTAAATGTGTTTACATTGATAATCGTCTAGCCTAATTCAAATACAAGCAAAAGCTTAATTTCACCTTTCCTTTGCTAGAGTATTATAAATTGAAGGAATGTATAAAATGGCACCAGTGTATTTCTATTAATGCAATCCATAAAAACCATAACAATCATTAAGCTTTGCAATAAGACATTTCTTAATGCTTTTCTTTAGGTCCTCTACAAATGATCATCTTCTGACTCCAGGGACATATAGATTTTATTATATGGCTTTCCAGTTTGTATATTGTAGCATTGAACTGTCATGTATAGCATCCATTAGGAGGTTATTGACAAAATGTCCTCTCATATTGAACTAAGCACTCAATAAACCACTATAAGTAAATTGTTGTGCTCTTACCTTGAAGGATAGTCTATTGATTCCCCACATGACTATGGCCCTGGCAGAACAACCTTATCTATACTTCCCTCATGGCCACTGTAAAATGTTGTATGATGCCTGTTTTGAAGTCCCAGATAAGTGTGAATCTTATTTTAGCATTGTTAAAATGATATTTTTGTGTATTTTATTACAAATATCCCACTACTAATCATTGCTTTGCTCTATGAGTTTGAAGTCTACCATTTTGCTAAACAATAAAATAATCCATACCTACAATAAGAAAATTTGGAGTTAATTCCCAAAGAAACTATTTTCTAACATGTTTTTGTGAGTTAAAGATCTAAATAAATGGATATTCCAACAGAATCATATTGTTAAGATAATAATTCTCCCCTAAATTCATTAGGGTTTTTTTTTTGGCAGGAAAATCCTAGTCAGTACTTGTTGTTGTTGTTGTTGATGATGATGCTTTTGTAGAAATAAATGGTCTGATTTTAAATTTGTAAGGAAATTCAAAAATAAAGCAAAATAATTTTATGAAAGAATAAAGGTGGAGTACTTGTACTTACTGTTTTCAAAATTTTATTATAAGTTCAAGCAGTGCTCTATGGTATGAAGAAGACACACAGATCAATATAGCAGCATAAAGAGTCAAGAAATGAACCCTTATATTTATGGCCAAATTGACTGTTGACAAATTGCTAAGGTAGTTTAAATGGATAAAAGAATAGTTTTTCCAACAAATGCTGCTGGGGCATTTGGATATTCACATGTTTAAAAATTAATATAGGTAGCTGGGTACCAGTGACATGCCTATAATCCTAGTTACTCAGGAGTCTGAGATCTGAAAAGTTTGCTGTTCAAAGCCAAGCCCAGGCAGGAAAGTCCATGAGACTCTGATCCCCAGTTAAGCACAAAAAGGCCAGAAGTAGAGCAGTGGTTCAGTGCTAGCCTTGAGCAAAATGCTCAGGGACAATGCTCAGACTCTGAGTTCAAGCCCCATAATGGGCACAAAATACTTAATTTAGACACTTACTTCAGATCATAAGTAAACCCAAACAGATTTTAGACTTAAGTGTAAAAGGTAGTGAAAAAAGTGAAAAGAAAACACAGGAAATCTTCATAGCCCTGGGTTAGAAAATCAGTTTATGAATACATATACTAAAACACATTCAATTAAAAGAAAAATATGATAAACTGCACTTAATGAAAAATTTTAAATTCTGTGCTTGGAAAGGTTTTTAAGACAAAGCAGGTAAAATAATTGATAATTATATGTATGATAAATTCTTATAGACAAAATCTTAAAAGAACTCATAATTCAATATTAAGAAAACATATCACCAAATTTACAAATTGACAAAATATTTGAAGAGATATTTCACAAAGGAGATACATGAATGGCTACAAAGCCTATGATACTATTTTCAGCACTTTATATCATTAGGGAGAGGCTAATTAAAGGAACAATGAAATAATGCCTCTTATTCACTTTAATGGCTATAATAAACAAGATGGGAAATATCAAGTATTGATCAAGTTGTGGATAAATTGAAATTCTTATACTTTGCAGTGGAATGTAAAATAATTCAGTTATATGAAAACATATATATACAACCAGTTGAACTTGGATGTCCTAGTGCATTATTCAGATGAGAAACCTGAGAGGAATCTACAGCTCTGTCTGGTGAATGAGTAAACAAAATGTGGAATGTCCTTATAATGTTGTTCTACAATTTAAAAAGTAATGCTATATTCTACATGAATATGTCTCTAAAACATTAGGGAACAAAACCAGATGCAAATTCTTTTTAAAAAATTTTATTTCACTTAAATGAAATTCTGGAAGAGATAAATATTTAGAGACTGAAACTGGATTTAGAGACTAAAAGCACAAGTGGTAGCGTGTTCTTCTTGAGCAGAAGAGGTCAGGTACAGTGCCCAGGCCCAGAGTTCAAGCTCCATGACCACCACCATCAACAACATCAAAAAAAAAAAAAGAGAGAGAGAGAGAGAGAGTAGAATTAATGAAAAAGAAGAAGCAATCCAAAAATTCATATAGAACAATAAAAGACCCCAAATAGCATAAGTAATCCTTAGCAGAAAGAACAATGCTGGAGGAATATCAATACCAAACTTCAAACTCTATTACAAAGCCATAGTAATCAAAACAGCTTGATACTGGCACAAGAACAGAAGATCAATGGAATAGAACTGAAGACCCAGAAATGAACCACAGACCTATAGCCATCTAATCTTCAATAAAGGAGTCAAAAAAATAGAATGGAAGAAAGGCAGCCTCTTCAGTAAATGGTGCTGACAAAATTGGTCAAACACATGTAGAAAACTAAAGTTAGATCCTTATATATCACCTGAACCAGAATCAACTCCAAATGGATCAAAGACCTCGAGGTAAAGGCAGACACCCTGAAAACATTACAGTAGGGAATAGGTGAAAGTCTAGGGCTCTGTGTCAAGGCTACAATTCTATTAATAAAGACCCAGAAAATACAACAAATCAAAAAAAGGTTGGACAAATGGGATTGCATAAAATTGCAGAACTTCTGCATGGCAAAGGACATAGCTAGCAAGAACAACAGAAAGCCAACAGATTGGAAGAAGATCTTCTCTAGCCATACAACAGACAATGGTCTCATTTCTAAAATATACTTAGAACTCAAAAAATTAACCCCCCCCCAAAAAAAATCCTCAAAGAAACAACAGCCCAATTAATAAGTGGGTTAAAGACTTAAAGAGAGACTTATCTGAAGAGGAAGTAAGAATGGCTAATAGACACATGAAGAAATGCTCAACTTCTCTAGCCACAAAAGAAATGAAAATCAAAACAACATTGAGATTCCACCTCACCTCAAGTAGAATGGCTATAATCAAGAAATCTAATAACAACAAATGCTAGAGGGGATGTGGCCAAAAGGGAGCGCTACTACATTGTTGGTGGGAGTGTAAACTTGTTTAACCTCTCTGGAAAGAAGTATGGAGGTTTCTCAAAAAACACATAGAGCTAGCTCCATTATGACCCAGCAATCCCACTTTTGGGCATTTACCCAAATGACCATAAACAAGGCCATACTAAAGCTACCAGCACAACCATGTTTATCACAGCATTATTCATCATAGCTAAGATAAGGAACTAACCCAGGTGCTCCTCAGTAGATGAACTGATCAAGAAAATGTGATATATATATATATATATATATATATATATATATATATATATGAATTCTATGCTTCCATCAGAAAGAATGGTACCACCCCATTTGTAAGGAAAGACTTGGAAAAAATCATATTAAGTGAAGTAAGTCAGACCCAAAGAAATATAGGTCCCATGGTTTCCTTTATTTGAAATAATTAGTGTATGTCTAGGATAATTTTGGCAGATGAGAAGAATAGCTCAATAGCTAAGTACATATGACCATATAAGATGATGCTAAGCAAAATGAACTCCAAGGCATGGACACAGAAGTTTTTTGTTGTTGTTTTTAATGTACTATGTGATTTCTTGTTTCTTTTGTGTGTTCTTCCCTCTATGATTTATCTCCTGTTGTCACTGTATTTGATTTTGGTACCCTGGTGTTGTATGTATATATATATATATATATATATATATATATATATATATATATATATAATTCAGATTATTAGGGAATTAGGGAAGGGAAAGGGAACAACAAAATGGTGAGACAAGAGACAGGGGGAACCAATGGAACAGCGATACTCACGAGACAATATGTTGGAAATGATCTGTAAAACTTGGTGTGGGGGGAATTGAGGGGGAAGGAAAGTGGGAGAAAAATGAGGGAGGGGGGTAACAAGTTCAACTAGAAATGTACTTATTATCTTACTTATTTAACTGTGTCCCTCTGTGTATCACCTTGACAACAAAAAATTTTTTAAACTATTAAAGCATATGGGACCTTTTTGAGATGATAGCAATATTCTTCAACTAGATCCTGGTGTTAGTAATTTAACTCCTTAAATATGCTAACATTTTTAATTGTAAATTATAAACCCAATGAAGCTTTTTTTTAAAGGGGGATCAAATGATCCTCAAAGAAAGTTCCAAGAACGTAGGTTACTTAAAACCGTCTGTGTACTATATGCATTGTAATGAATCATAACTAAGAAAAAAGAATTACATTGTGTTTTAATAAGCTTATGAAGGCAGAATTGCTGCTCCTTTTTATTAAGAACAAAAGAATCTTCAATAAATTTAAACTTAGTAGAAGGGATTGAAAAAACTCCACAGAGTAAAAATGGAAATAATATTCCTTGGTTAATTGTAAAGCGTTGGAATGAATGTTTAAGGAAGGTCATGGAACTACCTACTGTTTCCCTTTAAATTTCATTCCATAGCCATGTTTAAAGATAGTATTTTGCACTCTCATTAATTTCTTGTAATTATTGAAAATATGCATACAAACTTGATAATTTTTAGGTTAGGGTAACGAAAAAGAAAACCTATTTTGGCTTCAAGAACAAATGATTAGAATAAATGAATCCAATCATCAGAAGTCTGACATCAATTTTGCAAGTTCATTCTAACCCAAAGTGAACACTCACAAATGGTTGTAAATGATTGGACACAGAAAAGAAAAGTGAATAGATAATCTGAATAAATGAGATTATCTACACTCTTGAATGGTTGCTACCATAGAATCATATTCTAACTGGGGTTGCTGTTGTGGGAAAAACTGTCAACCAAAGACAAATATATAAAGGCAAATTGAAAATTGAATTGAAAAGTAATTTTGCTTTAAAGTGGTTTTCAAATGTAGATGTTAAGTTTGAAATGAATGTTGTTAATGACCATAGCTAGAAGTTATCCACCTGCTGATCACTAGAATATTATTATAAATGAGGTTGATTTTCCTGTTGACTACCCCATTTTTTTCCTCAACATGGTCTCATTATGTTTTCTATCCCATTGCTGACCCTTAGCTATGAATGCCACTCACTTACACATATAACAATATACTAACTTAAATGTGGGGTTTTAAAAGGCATCTTTAAGTATAAGAGGAGTACAACTAGTGTGGTTTATCTTTTTCATGTTTGTTAGGTCACAGGAGGTTTTAGATCGTGAAAATCAAGCCTGAATTACTAGGGAAAAGCTGTTTTACAAGCAGCCGTCCATACAGCAACTAATTGTTCCCCACAAAAGCATATAAGTGTAATGAAGCCTTTAAATAGTCACACATATGCATTTATTTTCTTTCTCTCATGAATGACTAATTTTAATTTTTTAAGTAGCAACTCATTTTGCTTTCAGTACCATTTAAGCTGAGCAAATGATTTTTGTTCTCCTCTGTAACCAACTATCCTTGATTATGAGATGAGGAAGGTTTGCATATTTATTTTTGCAAAGACAGTAGAATAAGCCTCTCTTGCTATTTGCATGACCTAGTCCTCATAACTGTCTTAAGCTTGAGCACATGATCATTTGGAGATTCTTCTGGACATCAGAGCCATAAAGGCTAGATTTAATTGAGAACTATTTTATATAAAACACATCCTGACCTATATGATGATGAAGCTCATGCTATGTGCTTGTTGTATGATTTCTACATAGTTTAATGTTGTATGGTTTCTACATAGTCCCTGGGCCATTAAACTATGTAGAAACCATACAACAAATAGATATGTAGGATATCTACATATATATATATATATCTATAGGATATCTATCTATATATATATAGTAGATATGTAGGATATCTATCTATCAACTAGATATCTAGTAGATATATATATATATCTAGTAGATATGTAGGATCATATTGACAGATCTACTGTAAATAGCTCAAGAACAAACCTTTTTTGTGAAATTTCACATAATTTTGTTAATTCTTCTCTCTGGAATTCTCTTCCTCTAGGTGTATGCATGGCTCCTATCCTTATCTTATTCAACTCCATTCAAATTCTATCTTCTGTGTGTGGCCTTTCCTGATTACTGTGTCTAAAATAATGTCTTCTACCCCAACACTCTCTGTCGTCTTATGTGTTTTAGCTTTCTTTATATCCCTTATTAGGAGCTAGTATTCCATATCTGTAATTGTTTACTTATTACTAACTTCTCCAACAGAATACTTGTTTCATGAGGGTGGGGAGTTTGTCTTATTCTCTGTGGTATCCCCAGTGTCTACTTCCATGTTTAGCAATGAGCACATTTATAGGTTTTCAGAAAATAGTCAAATATATAACTTTGGTTGGATTTCCAAAAGGACAGCTCATCAGTGTTTCCTAATTGATTGCAAATTTCTAAACCCCATTCTGTGAGAAAAACATAATATATCAGGTCTCAATCCTTGGGGAGTTTATACAATAGCAGAGTAAATGTATTATAGATACCATCCTACTTGACGCCCACACTGCTGCTAGTATTATAACCAAGACTCTCTGAAGCATAGTGAAAGACTACATGGTCTATAATCGCACCCATTTCTGCTTTCTAATATGGAGTCTGTGTCATCCGTAGATGATCTTGTGGCATGTATTAGCCACAAAAGTTTTAGCTTTTAGAAATTTAAAAGTCCAGAAACCCAGAGTTCACTAAACAATTCACAGCCACCCAAGTTGATAAGGTTGGGACTTAGGAGGCTTCCTGTGTGTCAGGCCTCTCTAAGTATGGTCTCAACTACTCACTAGCTCAGTTCTTAAAGCAGTCCTCTAGGTCCTTATTGCTTTCCTTATTACTTGTAGATGAAGAAACTGAGGCATGGTATCATGTAGCTGATGTGGTGAAGCCAGGATTCAAATCCCAAAAACCTGGCTTTAAAATCACCTGAAGCTACATGGGATGATTTGGTACAAATTTGTTCCAGTGGACTTCAGGGCCTTTGGTGCTCTGAGAACCCATTCCACCTATTGACATGTTGGGGAATTTGGGCCTCAAAGGCAGCCCTTACCCTTTGGGAATTGGGCGTCAATTTGCTCTCCCCTTCTACTCTTCAGATAGTCAGTCCTGTGGTATATGTGTACATGTTTCCAGAAGTCCTGAAGAAACAGCATTGTCACTAGTGGTGTGCACGCTATTGGTTTTTCCTTTTATTGTCTTATCCTCCCAACTCTCTCACTTCTGCTTCATGGAATCAGCTCTCAGACTACTCACACCTACTTCCTTATCTCAGACTATTCTTGAAGGCCTACTTCTTAAGGAGGCTATATAACACCATTTCAAAGAATTGGATTGCCAAAGAGATTCACAAGAATAGGGCACCTTAGCCTAGTACTGAGTTTTATTAATAAGTCCAAAGATACAATTTTTTTTGTGCCAATACTAGGACTTGAGCTCGGGGTCTAAGAGCTGTCCCTTTGCTTTGTCACTCTATCACTTGAACCATTGCTCCAATTCCAGCTTTGGGGTGATTAATTGGAAATAAGAGTCTCGTGGACTTCCCTGCATAGGCTGGCTTCAAATTGTGATCCTTAAGGCTGGGAAGGTGGCTAAGTGGTAGAGTGCTTGCCTTCCATGCATGAGGTCCTGGGTTTGATTCCTCAGCACCACATAAGCAGAAAAAGCTGGAAGTGGTGCTGTGGCTCAAGTGGTAGGGCACCATCCTTGAGCTGAAGAGCTGAGGGACAGCACCCAGGCCCAGAGTTCAGGCCCCACGACCCACCCCTTTGCCCCCCCCCAAAAAAAAATAATCTGATCTTTAGATCTCAGCCTCCTTAGTGGCAAGGATCTCAAGCCTGAGCCACTGGCACTGGCTAAGGAGATAAATTTTGAGGCAGAGAAAGATCTGGAATTGCTATTGCAATTCTCCAGTTCTTTCTAAATGTATTTTAACTCAGATTTAACAGATAAGTTCTCCAAGCAATACCAGAGGGAGTATCACTTACCCAAAGATAGCTATTTGAGCAGAGCCATAAATTCAAGCTCCACAGGCAGTTACCAACTTCTGGAATTGTTAGATAGACTTACAAATAATTTGCCATTTGTCATTATTCCTCGACTTTTTTTTAGTCTGGAAGCTTCCTGGCTTTTCCACTTATATAGCTTGACCAAGTTTCTTAAGACCTCTGAACATTATCACTATAGTGGTAAGAGGTGAATATGGAGTCCTGTTTCAAAGACTTAATGGGAGGAATAAATGCAACAACTTTGTCAAGATGCAACACAAGTTCTGGTCAATGGTAGGGATTTAGATGTTGCCTTTCCATTTCCCTTCCTTTTCTAACTGTATACCATCCTAGCCTTCAAAACTCCCTACTGAGGTCTTCTTGCTTTTTACATCATAGCCTATTTACAAAGCTGAAGGATTTGTCCGTGAAAAAAGATCATCACATTCACACACAAAATGCAAATATAAGCTATGTCCAGCCAACACACTGTTGGGGAGGAGTTGGGGAAATATTTTCTTCCAGGAGGAAAGATCAACCTAGTCTGCATTTTTATAATTACTACTCAACTCAACTTTTTTAAAAAAAGGAAACATGGTTAAGAAAGTAGTCACTGGAATTAATTTTCATACTCAGTAATAATTTTCTTTAGATAAATTAGTGCACTGTAACAGATTCCACCTCTGTCTTACTATCTGGAAGGGCATCCTTTCAGGGAAGGCTTTACTTGGGATGGTGGTTGGAAGGCACAAATTTGTGACCTTTTGGAAGAGTGGATGCAGAATGGAGCCAAAAAAATTTCTAAAGGAGAAATTTAATAATTCTTACTACCTTTTTTTAAAAAAATGAAACTTCAAAATATGTTCTCTGACCATCATAGAATTAAATTAAAATTAATAGCAATATAACATATAGAAAAGACATTAATTTCTGGAATTTAAGTAGCATGTTTCTAAATAACACAAGATTCAAAGCAGAACTCTTAAGGGATAATAGAAAACATTTCAGATTGAATGAAAAGTAAAGCACTACTTTATCAAATTTTGTGGGATGAAACTAACATATATAGAATTAAATTTAGAATTTTAAAGGTTCAGATGAAACGTGCTTAAATAGCAAACTTTTCACCTTAGAAGCTAAGACAGAAATAAAGAAAAAATTTAACCTAAAATAAGTAGAAGAAAGGAAATGATCAATATAAAATCAAGAACCAATAAAATGGAAAATAAAGAGTAAAGAATTTTTACACAGCCAAGTTGTTGCTTTGAAAAAATAAATATGTCCATTAAAGAAATTGTATCTGTAAGCAAAATCTTTCCACAAAAATCATATTAAGTAAGCCAGACCCAAAGAAACATATGCACCATGGTTTTCCTCATTTGTAATAATTAGCATGTCTAGGATAGTTCTAGCAGATGATCAAAATAGCTCCATAGCTATGTATATATGACCATAAAAAATGATACTAATCAAAATGAACTTTAAGATACAGAAGCGAGGTATTTTTTAATATACTGTGTGAAGTTATTTCATTTTTTTTCATTGTTTTCCCCCCCTTTGTTTTATCCATTGCACTGTTTTTTATTTTGGTACCCTGTGTCTTGTATATACATTTATCTGATTTGGGGAAAGGAAGGGGTCTAACAAAATAATGAGACAAATGACGAAGTGTAAACCAGTGCAACAGCAATACAAGACACTATGCTGGAAATGAACTTCACAACTTGGAAGGGAGGGGGGTCCAGGGGAGGAGGGAAAGCGGTAGAAAATGAGGGAGGGGGTAACTCAGTACCTTACTTAGGTAACTTAACCCCTCCGTACATCACTTTTACAATAAAATAAATTTAAATTTAAAAAGTCTTTCCACAAAAACTTCAGACATTGGTGAATACTGTTCACATTTTTAAATGAACTAGCACCTTTTAAATCAAAGTGTTGTCTACAAAGAGAGAAGGAAACATTCTCAAATCATTTGGGGAGGGTGGTACTAGACCTGGGGCTTAAACTCAGGGTCTGAGCATTGTCCCTGAACTTCTTTTGCTCAAGGCTAGTGCTCTATCACTTGAGCTACAGTTCCAGTTCCAGCTTTTTTGATAGATGAGTGGAGATGAGTCTCACGGACTTTCTTGCCTAGAATGGATTCAAACTAGGATCCTCAGATCTTGGCCTCCTGATTAGCTAGGACTTTAGGCATGAGTCACTGGCACTCAACATTCCCAAATCATTTTATGAGGTCAACTTAATATACTGTGTTTGAAAATCAGCTAGATAATTCACCATAGAGACAAGTGAAAAAAATAAGATTATCTCAATCAATGCAGAAAAAGCATGTGGAAAAATTCTATATCCTTTCTTGATTTTTAAAGAAACTGAAAAAGTAGACATAAAAGTGAGTATAAAAGAACAATCTCAGCTGATCGCAGAAACCTAAGTGTGACATATCCTTAGTAGGCATGTAGGAAGGTCATATTCCATCAGTGATTTAGGAACAAGGCAAGGGCTGTCTACTCTCATCACTTCTATTTAGTATATGTTCAGGGTTCTAGCACCAGTGCAGTAATGCAAGAAAAAGAAATGAACGACATAAAGATAGAAAAAGCAGAAGTAAAACAGCCTTTGATTCACCAAGGACATGATTATTTATGAAGAAAATTCTCAGAATATATGTAACAGCTACTGGAACTCATGATTGAATTAAGCAAGGTCACAAGAAACAAGATCTGTATATAAAAATCAATTGTATTTCTATATAGTAGTAGCAAATGTCCCAGAAATTAAGTTAGAAAATTCATTTTCAATTATGTAGTAAAACAAAATACTTAGAAATAATTTAACAAAAGATGTATAAGACTTCAAGCATGCAAACTATAACAGTTTTAGAGAAATTAGATAAGGCCTAAATAAATGGAGATACATATCATGTTAGTGGATTTGAAGGTTCAATAGTGTTCTCCTAAAATTGATCTTTAGATTCAATTTAGCATAGCCAATAAACTCTCAAAAACTTTTTAATAGGAAATGATAAATGGATTCTAAAATCTATATAGAAAAGTAAAGTCTAAACAAATCTTGAACAAAATAAAGTTGAAGTTTCTTTACCTATCAAAATAGTATATAATTGGTATAAGAAAGAATAAATGAGTCACTGAGAAATGTATCAAGAGGAAATCCAGAAATAGATCCTCAAACATGTATGTTTGCGTTTATATATATACATAGTGTGTGTGAGGATCTCTTTCACACAAATATGTATATACATGTATTTACATATACACATATATAGTGGCTATATAAATTTACAGATATATGCACACACATTTATAGTTGCTATCATTAGAACTTAGTTTGTTAGAACCTTCATCTACTTGATATGGTGGTGATTTGGGACATTGCATGAACCTTTAAGTGCTGGCACCTAGTTGGGAGTCCTTAGAGTATTGAGATGCTACCTTCAGAAAGGATTAAGGTAGATATTGTGAGACTGTTAGTTCTTGCAAGAGTAAGTTGTTATAAGAGTGAGCCCAATTCCTGGATTGTCCTCTAGCTCCCTCTCTAGAAATTAATGTCTTTCTCCTACATCATCTTTTCACATTGTGATGCTAGTACCATGCCCTTGAGTCTCCATAAATAAGTCTCATGTGTTTCCTCATAAACAGAAAATGAACTAATACAAGATAATCAATGATTTTCAACAAAGTAATAAGCAATTTCAATAAGGGAAAATGAGCTTGATAAGTGGTGCTGGAACGATTGAATAAACTACAAAAAGAAAATAACTTCCCCTCCATTGTCTCATACAACAAAGAGGAACTAATTTGAGGTTTCTCATAGACTGAATGAAAAAACAAAAACTATAAAGGTCTAGGAGGAAATATACTATATTTGCAACTTTGTGCTAGGCAAGGAATTTTTTTAAGGATATCGAAAGCACAAGTATAAGTAATGACAAACTGATTTCATGAAAATGAAAACTTCTGCTAATCAAAAAGCATCCCCATAAGTGAATATAAAATGCATACAATTCTTTTATGTATAGTGCTTGATAACTTTCTTTTAGTTGGAAATTAGTTTCAAATTAAAAGTTAAAGCTGGGAGCCCGAGGCTCATGCCTGTAATCTGAGATCTGAGGATTGTAGTTGGAAGCCAGCCTGGGCAGGAAAAGTCAGTGAGACTTATCTCCAATTAATCCCCAAAAAGCTGAAAGTGGAGCTGTTTTTCAAGTGGTAGAGCACCAGCCTTGATCAAAAAAGCCCTGGGACAACATGCAGGCTCTGAGTTCAAGCACTAGAACAATACTGTTAAGAAAATAGTGAATAGAAGAGGCTGGAGGTTTGGCACAACACAGTACCTACTTAGCATTCACAAGGCCCTGGGTTTACCCTAGAGTTCCAGTATATAAAGTATGTAATGTATTATATACATATTACATATTATCAGTCTTAAAATGAACACTAAATTTGTACAAATTTTATTCCAGTGATGAAGCAAGACCTTATTTGTTTTTATAAATATATCTTAATCATGAAAGGAAGAATATGGGCCCTGGACTAGCTTCCAACACTGGACAATAAATTTATAAACTTCTTACCTTAATATAAAACTTCTAACATTTGGCTTCTCTGCATCTCTCTGTCATGTTCCTTATCTACTACAAATCTTACCATCAATACTGTCTAAAGCAGATCATTTTTTGGTATCTTCTAGTTTAATCTTTTTGTTGTTGTTGTTGTTGGTTTGGGGGCTTGAACTAGGCCTAGGCGCTCTTCAGCTCAAAGCAAGCGCTCTATCACTTGAGCCACAGCACCACTTCCAGTTTTCTGGTGGTTAATTGGAGAGAACAGTCTCATGGATGTTCCTGCTGGGCTGGCTTTGAACCATGATCCTCAGACCTCAGCCTCCTGAGTAGCTAGGATTACAGGTGTAAGCCACCAGTGCCTGGCAGGTTGAATCTTTTTCTTTTTGTAGTTTTCACCTGCTTTTTTTCCTCTAGAATAAATACTCAGATTTCATCTATATCATTATATCACTGGCATATTCCAAGAAATGCTTCATGGCTCAGTTTGAATGTGAATGAATAAATGAATGTTCACATTGGCCAATATGTGACAATATATTTAAACATTATACTGGTTGGAGTTTGATCTTTAATAATTTAAATAAAAATTATTTAGTTTCATCCTTACAAACAGAAAACTTTTGATAACAACATCAGGTCACAGATAACTCTTGGCTTAAACCCTCCCTCTTTTTGCTTAATTTCCATGCCCTAATCAGAACTTTTTTTTTCAGTACTGGGGATTGAATTCAGGGCCTCACAGCCAGGTAAGCACTATACTTCATGAACCTTCATGTGTTAGTTATTTTTTTTAGTTATAGTCTTGCTTTATGCCTAAACCAGCCTCTGAGCTGTGATCTTCATATTTGTCTTTTCTTGGATGGCTGGAATGACAGGCATACGTCATAATGTCTAGGTATTGTGCTTCCCTTGTATCTGAGATGACAGGCACAGGCTATCACACCAGTTGTTGGCTGAGATGCAGTTTCACATTTTTTTTGCCTGGACTAGCCTTGTGCCTCAATCTCTGCCACTCAGGTAGCAAGGATTATGGGCTTGTAGCACCATTTCCTGCTCTTCTTCTTAATTAGTACTTTCTATAAACAATATGTAATAGCACCCCTAATAACAATACTTTCTACATATGTTTGATACTACACCCCATTAGTAAAATGTCTGTGCACACATAGCACATTGTACATACTCATTATACCCGCACACCTAGCACATGTACATATGTTGAAGTGAAATATTGCATTTAGTTATACATCAAAACATAATACTGCTGTTGATACTTTAGTGTTTTAAGCCTTAGCTATGATAATAGGTTGAAAGGGTTTCTTGCTTTTAAGTGAATTTATGGTAATTAATAGTAGAGGGGGATAATTTTTTAGGTTTCAGTATATCCTGAAATCATCTCACCAATTTTTTTTAATATTTTTTATTGTAAAGATACTTTACAGAGGGGTTACATTACTTAAATAAGGTAATGAGCACATTTCCTATCGAGCATTGTTACCCCTCCTTTGTTTTCCCCTAACACCCCTTTCCTCCCCACCTTCCCAACTCATCCCCCCCCCCCCCAAGTTGTAAAGTTCATTTTCAACATAGTGTCTTGCACATCTCATTGTTACAATGGGTTATCCTGTATCCTCATTTCAGCTTTTTGGTATTTCCCTTCCCCTCCCTAAATTAGAAAAATGTATATATAAGGTGCAGGGCACCAGAATCAAATACAGTGAAAACAAGGATTGTACCATGGGGGGAGAACATACAAGAGAAATAAAAAAAATCATAGAGTACAATATAAATACATTAAAAACAACAGCAACAAAGATAAAACCACTTTTGTCCCTATCTTGGGGTTCATTTAGCTTAGCATCATCTTATATGGTTATATGTACATAGCTTTTTATCTTTTCTGCTTGTCCTAGATGTATACTAGTTATTGCAGATAAAGGAAACCATGGGACCTATGTTTCTTTGGGCCTGGCTTACTTAACTTAATATAATTTTTTCCAAGTCTTTCCATTCCTTAACAAATGGGGAAGTATTTCTGATGGAGGCATAGAATGCCATGTATATATATATATATATATATATATATATATATATATATATATAAATGACATACACACACACACACCACATTTTCTTGATCCATTCATCTATTGAGGGGCATCTGTGTTGGTTCATATCTTAGCTATGGCATCTCACCAAATTTTTTACTGTATTTATTCTTAACATTGTTTGATAATTGTTTTTCCATGACAAGATATGTAGGAAATAATGAGAATAGAAGTGGGGAGGAGGAGGAGGAGGCCTGGAAGGGCTACAGAATGGGCTATGTTGATTTTTTAAATAGTCGATTATACAATAAATATTGACAGTGAATCTTAATTAAATGACTCCTTAGGGCATTGTTAATTATAGAAAATTAGCACTGTAGTACATCGAGACAGTCTAAACATGAGGACAAAAATGCTACTTATTCTCAGAGAAAAAGAGTTTTTCAGGAAGCATTAATTCTGTACTATGGCAGCCTGAGACAGATTTGGAGATTTTCAGCTTGCTGTGTTACCTCTGAGACCTAAAAGAAGCAGAATATAAAAATGAGCCTCTCTGAGTCTGAAGCAAACCTAATCTTTGTGATCATGGCTGTGGTCTAAATCTATTAAAGATGTTCAAATTCAGTGTCCTTGGTATCACTGTAGGTTGACCTGAATAGTGAGCAATAAACTTGTGTATTATAATTCTAGTTGGAAGATATGTGCTTAGGAAGTGAAACCGACAGTCAGTGTTTTGTGCCTGTCTCTAAGCAGACTAAAAGCCTATATAAAATGACAGGTGCATTTTTAGGGAAAGAAACCCATAATGTTTTCCTATTTAGTAGGTGACAGTATGTCCCAAGATAACACATGCTTAAGGGGCTGGAACGAGCCTGGTTATTAAAGGCTAGCCGTTTCTCAGTTCATACAAATTGAATTTTTCTCATCGTCTGGAGTACTATGGAAATCTAGTGTAGAGTACAGAAATAAATTAGCATATTAAGTAAATTTATACATTCTGCCTTGTGAGCATTTTGCATTTAAGGAAGAAATTTTATTACTTCTTCAAAGAAAATGGCAATTCTTAAAAATTCTGTGTTCAAACTCCCCGTTGGACAGGGTCCATATGTATAAGCATTTTGATGATTATCCAAAGAAGTAGTAATTAAATTGATAGAAATGTTTTTCTCTTCTCTTTTTTTGTCAGAATTACTGATTTAAGAAACATCAAAAGAAGATTGTATTTATCAACAGTCCATAAGGAACTGTCTTCAACCCCTCTTCATGCAAAAATCCCACTCTTCATGATCAAGCGCAAAATTGTAAGTATCACAGAATGTTGCCTAAATTGTTAAATTCAATTCAGTAAGTATTAATAATGTGGGCCTACTTTATGAGTGAGGCACATTGCCCTTCCTTCCTCTCCCTTGAAATCTGTGAGGTAAGAAGGTGTTATAATGGCACTATAGAAAGCACAGTGGAGAGGGAAGGTACTACTGGGAATTTGAAAGGCAGAGAAACCCATTGAACTGCCAGGAGAGTTAGCACTTCCTGTCGACAGGAAAGGTCTATGGGATTTCACGGGAGGAAATGGGAAACTGAGCAAGAAAGTGGAGCAAAAGTGAGGAGAATGCAGAATAGAGAATGAAAAACATTGTTGCTAGATTTTTTAAATGCCAGTTCTACAATACAAAAACTTGATGTAGATTGGAGATTTTGGGCTCCTTGTGTAACCTGTAAAGGGCCTGGGTCAACTGACAGCCTTTCTTACTTTATTTTGATTTTGATTTGGTATTTTTCTCAATACTGTATTTCTATACCGTCCCTTCTAATATATACTTAATTCTTTCCTGTAAAGTGACTCACTTTCTTGCTTACATTTACTTTTTATTGAGGAATGACTTTTATTGTTTTTATTATTTTTATTTAAAAATACTAAAAATTAAGAAAAACAGAGGGGTTACAGTTGCATAAGTCAGGCAAAGAGTACATTTCCTTTTGGACAATGTTCCCTTTCCCTCACTCTCTCCCAGTTTTTCTCTCCCATCTAACCCACAAGTTGTATTTTCAGCAAGTCGATTTTCAACGTAGTGTCCAGTGAGTACCATTGCTGCATTTATTCATCCTTTGTCCTTCTATTTCTGTGCTCCCCTCTTATCCTCCCAAAGACATACAAATGAATAAATGACAAAAAAGAAAACAAAGATAGCAAATTTAAATCGCTTAAATTTAATTTTAAAGAAATCTCTATATCACTTTTGTAAATGGAAAATCAGTATGACTTTCCAAAAATAAAATATCAATATACTAAAAACAACAGAGTGAGGCTGGAGGAGTGGTAGAGTACTTACCTAGTATGTGCAAGACTCTAGATTCTATCCCCAGCACAACAAAACAGCATTGTAATATGTCGCTACACCTGGTACCCTTTTAAAGGCCCTGTCCTGTCACTTGCTTTCTCACTTAAGAAGAGTTCATCAAAAATTGGATACATTTGACAATTTTGCCCTAGCACAGTTAGAAGGATTGAAAGGAAACTGATAAAGGGAAATTTGTATTCTGTGATCCAGAGTTATATAACACTACTCATATGTATCATCCAGTCATTTGACAAATGCTGTGTGTTCCACTCTGGGAACCACTGTGATGGAGAAGAAAAGCCATTGAAAGCTTTTGAATTCAAGAAGGAACACACAGTTGGTTCTGTACCTTGAGTAGATTATTTTGTTAATGATAATCTATAATGATTTGAAAATATAGAAAATGAAGGTGAGGAGACCATTTTCCAGATTACATTAATGAAGAATAAGTGGTAGTGGCAGAAGAACGAATACGAAGCAATGTCACAAATATACAAGCATATATAAATAAAATGATACATACTATAAAATAATATGATATATACTATAAAAGTAACAACAAAGAGTCTAGCTCTGAAATCCAGTTTTGTTAAATATATAACATGTGAATTATTTGACATGGTTGAGAATGTAGAATCAGAGTTCTGGCACATGCTTCTGTAATAATTCCTATGTAATAATTCCCCTGTAATAATTCCTCATCTATGAAGTGCAGATAGCGAAGTGTATCCCCATGAAGGTTTCTAGGGGAAGGTGATACCTGACTTAATAAATATAAGGCTCTTCTGCCATAGAGTAAGTACTAGGTTAGGACTATAACTGCCCTTTGCTCTTCAGATGTTGCTTACTCTAGGAAAGCCTATATGACAATACTTTCTGCAGATTAGTTATTTGGGGAACAGCTTGTCATTGTCATTCACAATATTACAATTCTTATAATACTTCTCCACCATACACTTTGTCACTTATGTAGTTGCCTGTCTCGCTCATTAGATTACAAACTTGTAATATTGTGCTTTGGTCCCCAGTTCTTATCATTAGGTGGCACATAGGAAGTAAATGTAGAATATATAGAATATAAATGTAGAATATGCTCACAGGTCTTCACATGCATTGTAACACAGGAGATAAAATGAATAGTTTTCATAGCCAAATTATATAAGCTTCTTAAATATGCTTGGTAATTCCACAAATGTTCAGGAGTTTTCAAATATATATTAGGAAGGTCTTGCTCTCATTTTCTTTAGTTTCCTCCCAATCTAACAAGTACACATGGTAACAAAGGGTCCTTCCTTTCCACTATGGATATACTTTATCCGTAATGAGCCCTACTAAATTAAAGCTGAGTGATATTTTTGAAGCAATTTCTACAAAGATCAGCACAGGGATCCAACCTCTCCTTCATCCAGGTGCCATAGGTGATCATTGTGCCACAGGTGATCATAGGTGTCAGTGTGATCATTGGAACTAGTTTCCTGCTTTTCTCAGTGTATTCAATTTTTCCTGTCCTTCAGAAACCAGTGTTTATTTTAGTAGTAAACCTCATTCTAAAAACACTATGGCTGATATTTATAAATCAGAAGATCACAGAATATTCCTGATTTCTGACTTGTTTTGAAAAACCTCAGATTTACAAGGAGCCTGTTTTCTAGCTCAGCAAGAAGTTGGCTTGAGCAGAGTGGTAACTGCACACTTTTAAGGGAGCTGAACATTCTCTGTGAACTTGAATCCTCTCCACTCCTCTAAGTTATATAGGTGACCCAGACCTTCCTGCTTCACTCAATTAATTTGTCTGCATAGCTTCTCTAAGTGTTTAGTTTGCAACCCCAGATTTAGAAGATATCTGCCATAGCTTCTTGGCCTTAGATCAATTGTAGAAGATATCTGCAAAGAGGTTCTCTTTCCTTGGTTCTTTATCTAAGTATTTTAGACAGCGAACAAGTTAATATTCTTACAACCATGCCAATATGAATATTTATATTAGCTACTTTCTGTTTCAATTACCCTTAAATATTAACCTTTCAAAATTATTTTTATATTATTTTAATTATGAAGAGTTAGCATTACAACTATAAAAATTTATACATTTAACTTTTTTTAGTGGTACAAAAAGTTTTTAATTAATAGCCATCAATTAAACAAAAGAAGTACACTTAGACCTCACTGAAATCAATTTACTACTTAAATAAAACTGATTGTGTCACATAAACATCACTGCCTTCTACCAAAGTATGGATTAATATGCAATAAATTTAATTTTATTTGAATAAGAAATTCAATTACAAGATGTCATTTAGAGTAAATTATTCATTAGAGATATGATAATGTCATATGGTAAATTACAATGCCATATTTTTAGTAACATTTCTATTCATTTAAATGGATAAAATAATCTTTAGCAGTTGCTTTTTAAAGCTATAACTGATGGTATATGTTATAGTTCTTATTACAACCTAGAACCTTCTTATCAAAGATCATGTTATCTATATGGCCAATGATTGGAAATTTGAGATTTTAACAGTATTTAATTTCTTCAGTATCACTGAACAAGAAGAGAATGAAGGAGGCAGGCTTATCAAATGTGAGGTCATTTAGAGCTACACATAAGCTACAATCATAGAATGTCTCTTAATAGAACTTTCTAGCCTAGAATTCATTATAATATTTGAGGGTCTATGAATGTTCCATCTCATCTATGTGAACGTCATTTTTAAAAATCAGATTTTTTCTTATTTATCTGTCGATCTAGTATGGGTATTGAAGATATGAGGAAGAAAGAATTGTCTTTTGCCTTCCTCTATTCATTTTGAATGCTTACAAAGACACAGCTAGTTTGAAAGAAGTTTGTTTGAAAAAGAGGCTGTTTAGCCAACTTTAGGATCAGCCCATTTTTAAATCATATGCCCAAGCAGGATACTGTTGGGTTTGAAGTGTGGCCTCCAGAGCTAGATATACATTTTCAGTTTTCAGTTCTGTTGCTTCCTTGGCCAAGTACATTAATGTCTCTGTGCTTCAGTTTTCTCTTAGACAGTGTCAGTGGAAGAACAGACTTTAATAGTGTAGCTGTTGAGATTCATTGAGAACAGTATAGTCAGAGCAATACAAGCTCGTAGTAAGTGCTCAGTTAATGTTGGTAACATAGTTACTATCTTACCATTTTCTGTAGACATGAGTCTATTAACTGTTAATATGATGTCAAAATAAACATCTGTGTCAATTTCAATTAGTAAGTCTTTATTAAGTCCCTACTATGGGCCAAATATATTCGGATCTAAACGATACATAGTCTTCCTCCTCAAGGAAATTATAATGTTAGAGAAAGGGCAAATATGTAAAATAGTACTGGTGGTGGGCAGTGGTGAACACCACTGCTACTAAAGGAATATGCTGGACTTAGATAATAGGTTGGAAATCACTGCAAATAACTTATTTTCCTGATGGAAGAACATTTAAGATTTTTAAAAAGAAAACTGATGTGTGTGATGGCTCACACCTGTAATCTCAGCTACTTGTGAGACAGAGATAAGGAAAGTTGCATTTTGAAGCCAATGTGTGGTAGAGGGGGGAGTTAGGAAGAATCCATCTTAGCCAGTGTCTGGATGTGGTGGCTTATGCCTATCACTCTATTTACAAAGAAAGTGAAAGTAGGATCATGGTCCAGGCCAACCCAGGCATAAATGTAAAACTATCCCAAGAGTATCTAGAACCAAATGGCTGACAGTAGACCTCAAGTAGTAGAGTGTCTGCCCAGAAATAGCAAATACAAGGCCCTGATTTCAAACTCCAGCATCCAAAGCTCAACAATATAGCACAGTGTTCATCATACATTATACAAAGTGAGAAAACATGGCTTTGAAGTTTAAGGTAAGCTGAAGCAAAGAGTTAAACCAATGAGCTGAGTATGGTAGTAAATACCTATTAACCCATCTGCACAAGGTAGAAGGTAAGAGGATTTCATTGTGGGATTAGCCCTTGGCAAAAACTTGAGACCCTGTCTGAAAACTAATTGATGCAAAGGTTGGGAATGTGGCTTAAATAGTAGGACAACTGCCTAGCAAGTGTAGGCACTGAGTTCAAACCCCACTACTACCAAAAAGAGAAAGAAAAGAAAACACACCTTGCTAGCCATGAGAAAAAGGAACAAACCCAGGCACAACAAGAAGAAGAAGCATAGGATTAAAAACACCTATTATAAATATATTCAAGAATTTAAAGGAAAATATGAATGGAAAACCTCAATAAAAAATTTGAAAAAAAAAACTATGAAATCAGCATTCCAGAACTAGTAAAAGCAATATATGAAATGAAAATCTCACTGGATACTTATAAAAGGAATACTTATAAAAGTGAAGTTAGGAATATAGAAACTATTGAAATTATACACTATGTACACACTTATTACATACTTACTGAAATTATTATTGAGTATCAAAAGGCAGGAACGTTGGGAGAAAAAAATATAGAGCCTCCTTTGATTAACAGTATAAGTAGATAACAATATCTGCCACCCTCCAACACTGATAAGTACTTAGTGTATGAGGATGAAGAACAAAGGAATTGCTGGTGGAAAAAGCTAAGGGAGTAATTGGGATGATGTCAGTCTTTTAGGGAGAGAAACTAGACTTATAAACCAACAATAATGCTAACACAGTATTATTTCATTATTGGACAAAAACCCAACACCTCCATACCCTATAATTTGATTTCACCAAGCCATGACATTCCACCCTATGACATTTGTTCCTTATATATCATTTTCATATTCATTTTTAGCCAGCTCTTCTCACTTGGTGGCTTAGAAGGCTGAAGATAGTCTATCTTTCTATATCTCAGAGTTCTTTATTCTTCAGCTGTACTCTATCCCTCACAGACCTCTGCCACTCCAGAACATTCCTGTACCAAGCTTAATCAAACTTCTGAGTGCTCTGCCTTTGTATATTCTTCTTCCAAGAACAGTGGAGACACCTGCCCTATGGAATACCATGTTCTCTTCCTGATCCTCCATTTCTTCCAAACTTGAACCACTGGCCTGTCTTACAGAACATGTGTCACTACTCACCCCCATCATTCTCCTGATGACTGTATTATACTCAGTCCTGCTTTCGGCCTTTGCTTACCCCAAGATCTTTACTCCCAAAAAGACCATTGGTATTCTTGTGGCCTGGGAATATAATTTTGCTGTTGAAACGTTCTCAAAATAATAAGCGATTTAGTCAGTAGTATACTATAAACTCTTCTACTTTGCTGCTGTGGAAACAACCTCAGACTCATTTCTGTATTAAAATCAACATTGCTTCGTAGAAAAGATTTTCTTTTTAAAAAAAAAATTACATAATGGACTGTATGTGACCTTCTAAACAAATAATGGGAGAGGCTGATATTTAAGAGAAATATGAATTTTAATATTTTGTTTTAATTTTAAAAGTTATTATCCTATTTTTGTCCTACAGGGTTAAATGTGTATTCATTTCCCACCACAGGAATATTTTCTTTTAACTCAAGTCATTTAGAGATTCATTTGATGAAGAATTAGGGAATCTAATTGTTTAATGGGCAGAAATTAGTCACTGAAAGAACACTTTAAAACTGGCAAATACAAGGCATAATTATAAATTCTTTAGAACAATCTATTTCTGTATAGTAGGTTAATTAGTTTTAAGTAGACAGCATTGGCTACCATTTAAACCAGCCTCTAATTTCATCCATACCTTTTTTTTTTTAGTACAAGCCTAAGTGGCTAATTGTGATTAAATTAGTCCCCTCAAAGGAACAATTGGCTACTTATCCCTGACTTTCAAGACTTAACTGATCTAAAGCACCTGCAATTAGCTGCCAACCAGCATAGTGTCTACAAATAGAGAATTATTTCCCAAAGCTGTCTTAGCCTTGTCTCGTAAAAAGAACTCTGCAGTCAGATGGTCAATAAATAGTTTAGATTGTGAGGATTTTCCGGGGGGGAAAATCAGAGCAATTTTTAAGATAGCTTAAGCCAAAAATAGAGGAAAATTGGTTTGGGGCTGGTTAATCTAGCTAATTGCCTCATTTCTGGATTTTTTTTGCATATTGTGATGTTCATTTATGTGATGATGAAAGGTAGCTACATACTCTTTTTGCTTCTCTCTCTCAGTGGTGCAATCTGTGTATTGACTTAGTTGCATTCACCAGTGAGATATTCAAGGGAGCAGTTTTCCAGTCATTGGATGGGATTATTGTCTCAGCAAACTGTAAACTACGGAAGATCTTCACCTTAAAATCAAAGCCTCAAGATACTGCTGATAAAGATGGTATGTTTTGTGGTCAAGATTTTTAAATTCTCTTATATGTTTTTAACATTAGCTATGCTTTTGAGATAGTGTAGAAGCATGGAAGCAATTTGATTTTTATGTCTTCGTGCTTCTGAGTGAAGTCTGACATGACTATGCCTGATCTGCTAGGGATACTGGTAAAGAGAAGCTCACAAACTTTACTGCCTGAGCTGGCCTTGAATCCCAATCCTTCATTTCTCAGCCTTCGTACTAGCTCAGATTATAGGCATGTGCCACGAGTACGTGGTCTATACCTAAGTTTGAGTGGATGTTAGACAATGAGTATCAGAAACTATAGGCATATTTTGAGGCTCTGCATGGTTTTTATTCCTCCACAGACATGGAACCAAAAACATGGTTAATAAGCATAAGCATAAAAGATAAATATGATGTAAATGTTAACAATATTAAAAATTAGCCCATGGAGTCAAATACTACCATAGAAGGATTCCAAGATAGTAGTAAAAGTGAAAAATATCATTCAAAAAAGAAAATTCAGCTAATAAAAAGCTTCAAAATATGCAGAAATATCTACAGTTTACATCAGTTTACAGGAGGATTTCATAACCTAATCAGCATAAATATAAAGAAAAAGTAGATCAAATATAGCAAGTTCCATGAACATTTTAATCTCTGATCCTTCCCTAATCACACTAAAGTTATAAGATAGGAATAAAAAATCAAGATAGACTATAGAAGATAATGATAAATTTCATAAGCTTGAGGAGTGACCTAGAAAAGCAAAGAAAGCCAAACCCTTCAGGCCAAGGAGTTCATAAGTTTGCAGCCCCAATATGGTAAGGAGCATGGCCAAAATCAGGGGAAAAGGTTAAAATTCAGTTTAGTTTACTTATAGGATTCCAGGTATCATCTATAACTCTGTATAACTAGACAGCAGAAAATTTATTCTCTGGAGAAACTGAACCAGAGAATTTCTGGACTCAAGTTTATCAGGTCCCTGGTAAGTTTCATGTCCCTGAAAATAGATATGGAAGGAATTTTTTTCCCAGAATTAATGACAGAAACTCTATCTATAAAATAATTTGTTCATTACTTGCTTCAACAAATACTTTTTTGAAGTGTATTTTAATTGATAGAAACTTTTAATATAAACATAAAGCATGCACAAATCCCATTTGTGAAGTTTGAGGAATTAACACAAAATGAACACTCGAGTCCAAAGTAGGCTGTCACATATATCTTATAGGCCCTGTTTATGTCCCCTACTAATCATAACCCTCTCTCCTCTCTTGAGAAGTAACCTCTATCCTCACGTCTATCAGATTAATTTTACTTATTTTTTTACCTTTATAGATGTTGAATTATACTATATATACTTTTATATATGCATTATTTCGTAAAACAATTGCTTATGATATTCATCTGTGTTGATATACATAACAAGTACATACAATTGTATAAACCAATTTAATTTTGAACAGATCTATTTAGGCTGCTATGAATAATTCTACTAGAAAGATTCTTGTACATTTTTGTGGGGGCATCTGTGTAGGAATTTTTGGAGCATCTAGGAACTAAATGATTATATATGCTATTACTCTATAGTTATAACATTTTTTTGATTTCCAAATTTTATTTTATATAGTTTCTATTCCTAAGATAAAATTCTCCATCTTGTTATCAAATTTCTCTGTTATATTAATCAACGTTATAGCTTATAATTCATCATTTCAGTAGCTTAATCTCCTATAGGTTTATTCTTATTGTCTATTTTTAATCTTGTCTCTTGGTGTGCCAAAGTTCTCACTGAATGTTGGATATTTTGTTTCAGAAGACATAGAGATATTGTTAGGCTCTAGATGATACTTTTTTACTGCATAGATATAAAACAAAAAGTAAAATAAAGATGCCTTAAAGACTGATCCTATGGTAGAGATGTAATAGTAAAATTAGTCTCCCAAGTCCACCGTTAGAGTAATACAGGATTCCAAAATTAGAGACTAGAAAAAACAAATAATATTAGATTTTTCAAAACTGTTGTAGAGATACTTTCAAATTGACATAGCTTATCCCATCCAAGAACAATTAATACAAAAATCTCATCATCATGAAATTTCAGAAATGGAAGGCTAAAAAGAAAATCCTTTAAGCATCCAAATTAAAAAAACATAATTCATATACAGAGAGGTAGGAATGAGAGAAGAAGAATAATATCAGTTCATAACGGCAACATTAGGTGAAATTGTACCTTCAAAATCTGTGAAAAAATTATTTTCAACCTAGAATTCTGCCAATGCAGACTGAAGATGCAAGACCTAAAAAAACATGTTATGTCCTTTCTCAGAAAAGATCTGGAAGATGTTCTCCAATGCAACAAAAGAGTAGATTAGGAAAATGAACTAAATGGGATCCAAGAAAATTAAAGGAAATCAAAATAAAATGACATGGAATATATGTATATATTCATATATATTCATATATATGTATATATGTTCATATATATGTATGAATATATGTATATATAAATTTATGTATATATTCATGTATATATACATGGAATGTGATCAATGACATGGGGAGCTTTTGCAGAGAGCAGGCTCAGTACACAGTTGAGCAGACAAAAAGAGTCTCCAAGAAAAGCATATATCTGACAGAGTATGATGTGTTTGAACATAGAGATAAAACTAATGATGATTTTACAGTACTAACAGGGACTTTTGAAGAAAATAATATTAGGATATGGAAAAACTATGAAAAAAAACCAAGAGTGATCAACTCCAAGAAAGCAAAAGCTTCATAGGAAAAGAAACATCATAAAATAGCATGTGGCTTTGACATGCACAAGTGTTTTTTAGGACTTTGTTCTAACAGTTTTTAGGCTTACAGAAAAATGAAGTGGACAGACAGTAAAGATAGTTTCCATAAGCTCACTTAGCTCACACCTATACAGACTCCCAGATTATATGGATTATATGCTATGTTTGTCTAATGTTAGCTGGTAGTATTTAAGTACTCATGTGTTTCTCTGGTTCAGTTTCCTCACTAGCAAAATGGAAGTAATAATTGTGCTTTGATTAGATAAAATATTGTTAGCTTACTCTTAGTGAGAACATGTGTATAAAATAGATATTGTCAAACCTAAAAACACAGGTTAATGTTTTCAGTCCAGGCCAACTTTGATTTTATGTGAGTCTTGAATTTTGCTTCATCATCAGATCATTGTGAAGACAAACATTTACATGTGAAAAGATGTTGAATTGAAAAATACTTACATATATATATAAAATTGAAAATATGTGTGAAAAGGGATGAACTGTAATGCAACATGTAATGCTAAACATTTGCCTGTCTTCTGGGATCACACAGACTATCTTAAGGAGCTCAGGTCTTACAAGCAAACTTACATGTAAAGGTATAATACTTGGTGGTAATCTCACTGTGGGCTTAAATTAACAGTGGGGGGCAGGAAATTTTGGACTCCCTTATTTGGGAAAAATGTTTGATGAAGCACTTCTATTTCCCAGGCAGGTCAAGGAGTCTAGGTATTCAGTAAGAGAGTCCTTACCTAGCATGTGTAAGGCACTGAGTTCAATCTTCTGCCCATATATATATACTTGAGGATCACCATCAGGCTGCCAACATTTGGCTTCGCCAAATTGGATTAAAATAAAACAAGAAAAGCCACATATTGTTCTGTTCATTAAATGAAATGATAGTTAAACACACACACACACACACACACACAAAGTATGTACAAACAATAAAGACCTTAATTTCAGAATGAAGCTGTAGATCAGTAAAAATTATCTCTGGATCAATATATGTCTGTAGACCACAGTTTGACATATACTAATGCAGAAAACGAACTTTCCAAACTGCATCTTGAAGGAAAAATGAGATAGTGAAAAGAGAAGTCATTTCAAGGAGAAGAGTCTGTGCTTGTGTGTGTGCGCATGTGCATGTGTGTGTATGTGTGGTGTGTGTGTGTGTGTGTGCATGCGCATGTGTGCGGACGCATGCACTTGAGAGAAACAAAGAAGGGAGGGAGGGAAGGAGAAAAGGAAAAGAGAAAGTGCACAAAAGAAAGGAGAGCATGGCATTATGAAGGAACTGACATGTTCAAAGAAAAAGAAGTTCAGTATGAATCATGGCAGGATAAAAGATTTTTATTTTTAATTGTGAAAATACTGTACAGAGAGGTTAAAATTACATGGGGAAGATAATGAGTACATTTCTTATCAAGCATTGTAGCCTCCTCCTTTGTTTCCCCTTCCCATCCCATCCTCCCCCCACACCTCCATCCAACCCTCCCCCCACCCCCACCAAAGTTGTAATGTTCGTTTTTGACATAACGACTTGTACATCTCATTGTTGCAATGGGTCCACCTGTATCCCTAGTTAAACGATTTGTTTTTGCCCTTCCCCTCCACAAATTATAACAACATCAAATACAATGAAAGCAGGGGTTATACCGTGGGGGAGGGACATACAAAGCAACAAAGAAATAATCTTATAAATGTGTTAGAAACAATTGCATGAAAGAAAAAAAAAAAACATTTGAATACATATCTTAGGGTTAATTTCCCTAACATCAACTTAACTGACCTTTTCTGCTTGACTCAGACATATACTAGTTATTGCAAATAAGGGAAACCATGGGACCTATGTTTCTTTGGGCCTGGCTTACTTCACTTAATATAATTTATGGCAGGATAAAAGTTTTAATAATGTGTTACAAGGCTGCAAATTTTGAATGACATGAAAATATAGAACAATTCTTTTCAGAATTGTGTGTTTAATCACAGTCACTAGAAAAGCTAACAAACCAAGGGCTGGGAATGTGGTTTAGTGGTAGAGTGCTTGCCTAGCATTCCTCAGTACCACATAAATAGAAAAAGCCAGAAGTGGCACTGTGGCTCAAGTAGTAGAATGCTGACCTCGAGCAGAAAGAAGCTCAGGGACAGTGCCAAGGCCCTGAGTTCAAGCTCCAGGACTGGCAAAAATAGAAAAAGAAAGAAAGAAAATTAACCCAGTTCCTAAAGAAGACAACTGTACAAATGAGAGCAAAAAAATAACAATAGTATATTGAAATTTGAGTCTCTGATTCAGAGTGTGACAGTGTATAAATGTTTGATGGTGGTAGTGGTTGTAATAATCAGTTGCTAATGATAGTTAATACTGATGATAATTTCAGCCTTAACTCTTGATAAGATCTAAGCATTGTAGTAGGTACTTCACAAGTGAAGATGGATGTTGCTATTATCCTGATTTTATAGGCTAGGATCCTGAGGAACAAGGAACTCATATGTGACCAATGTCATACAAATGTTACTTATTAAAACAAGAATTCAAACCACCAACAGGGCTCTAATTAGCATAGTGTGCTACCTATCATGGAGTGTTAGAATAGAGTGGAGATTTTTTTCTTTTTAGGAAAGATACAAAAGATGTCATGGAACCAGAATGCCAGAATGGCTGTGTTTAGGATGTCTATATTGTAAGTAAGAGATGTCCTTTTGTCTTTCTTATTAAAAGAGTTACTTTTCCTCTGCAAAGACATAGCAGTCACAACTTGGAGATATTTATCATAGAAAACTTTACTTATTTCCTACTGGGATTTGATTTTAAAATAATGCTTTCAATACTTGGGTGAGCTCTGTTCTTTATTTTTTTTTTTTTTTTTTGGCTGGTTAAGGGGCTTGAACTCTGGGCTTGGGCGCTGTTGAGCCACAGCGCCACTTGGGGTTTTCTAGTGGTTTTTTGGAGATAAGAATCTCACAGTTTCCTGCCCAGGCTGGCTTTGAACTGTGATCCTCAGATCTCAGCCTCCTGAGTAGCTAGGATTATAGACATGAGCCACCTGCATCCAGCTTCTGTTCTTTAAATTGCTGCTATTTCATTTTAGAACTTCTAGACCTCAAAGTAGGACCTTTTTCTTTATTCTTTGCTTTTTCTACTTAAACCACAGGATATAATAGAAAGTGAATTATTGGAAACTTGCAACAAGCAATTAATCAGTTGTTAGTTGCCCAGAAGAACATCTTATGCTAGATAAGTAATAAAGCATGCTTATTCTATTTATATTATTACTTTTATATTACTTTTATAGCCCCTGAGGGGACAATGACTGCCATTTTTAAAGTATTTGCATGATAGAATTATTTGATTAACTCATACCATTCCATGTTGAAAATCAAAACCATAGTAGATATGTGTAGATTATTAGTAAGAGCCCAAAAGAGGAGAGACAGCAGAAAGCAAATGATCCATTAAGTGTAGGTTTATGTCATACTAATGATAATTTTATAGATCTCCTGATTTTACAGTTCAGTTCTAATGTATCAGTAATGAAGAATAAATGTACTATGTTCAAAAGTACAAGAAGAAGACAAAATTATAATTTCAAACTGAGAGCCCTTTGAAGGCATAGACCAAGTCTCCGCATTATTTTTCTCTTTTAGCATGTCTCTACCTGGTATTCTTATACCTGTTGTAAATGTTTGATGAATTAGTGAACTAGAGGTTGGCTATTTATTCAATTATTCATTCATATTCATTGTCTCAATAAATTTTTATGGGTGTCAAGAAATGTGAAGTAATTATTTGTTTAATGGCTACAAAAACATTCTAAAACTACCACATCTACCCTCAGTAGATTCATTGAAGTGGGAGGGGCTTAAGAAAATAAGGCCCATGGAATTGAAATCACACAAAATGAAACTCAAGGAAAAGCCTTCGATTGTTCTTTCTTTATCAGAATGCCTGTTTACCTTCCTGAAGAAATGGAATGGTTTGGTATTTAAAATATTTACTAAAAGCAACATTTATATTTAATATTACTATATTGAATATTCCTCACCTTTCTTTTGATTTCTGAATTTTTTTTAAATTTAATTTAATTTTATTTGTGAACATACTGTACAGAGGAGTTACAGTTACATGGGCAGGATAATGTGTACATTTCTTACCAAGCATTGCAGCCTCCTCCTTTGTTTACCCTTCACATCCCTTCCCAGCCTCCCCCCTCCCCCCCTAATCCCAATCCTTCTCCTTCCACCCCCTCCAGCCCCCCCCCCCCCCACCAACGTTGTAAAGTTCGTTTTGGACATGACAACTTGTACTTCTCATTGTTGCAACAGGTCCACCTGTATCCTTAAACAACTGGTTTTTCCCCATCTCCTCCACAAGTTATACTGACATCAAATATAGTGAAAGCAAGGGTTATACTGTGGGGGAGGGACATACAAAGCAACAAAGAGATAATCTTATAAATGTGTTAGAAACACATGCATGAAAGAAAAAAACATTAAAATACACATCTAAGGGTTCATTTTCCTGACATCACATTATCTGACCTTTTCCGCTTGACTCATACATATACTAGATATTACAAATAAGGGAAACCATGGGACCTACGTTTCTTTGGGCCTGGCTTACTTCACTTAATATAATTTTTTCCAAGTTTTTCCATTTCCTAACAAATGGGGCAATGTCATTCTTTCTGATGGAGGCATAGAATTCCATTGTGTATATATACCACATTTTCTTGATCCATTCATCTACTGAGGGACATCTGGGTTGGTTCCATATCTTAGCTATGGTAAATAATGCTGCAATAAACATAGTTGTGCTGGTAGCTTTAGTGTGGTCTTGTTTGTAAACATTAGGGTAAATGCCCAAAAGTGGGATTGCTGGGTCATAGGGGAGCTCTATGTGGAGTCTTTTGAGGAACCTCCATACTGCTTTCCAAAGTGGTTGAACAAGTTTACATTCCCACCAACAATGAAGTAAGGTTCCTTTCTGTCCACATCCCCTCCAGCATCTGTTATTGTTAGAGTTCTTGATTTTTGCCGTTCTAACTGGAGTGAGGTGATATCTCAATGTTGTTTTGATTTGCATTTCTTTTATGGCTAGGGATGTTGAACATTTCTTCATGTGTCTATTGCCATCCTTCTTTCTTCTTCAGAGAAGTTTCTCTTTAAGTCTTTCGCCCACTTATTTATTGGGCAGTTGTTTCTTTGAGGATTTGTTGTTGGGGGGTTTAATTTTTTGTGTTCCAAGTATATTTTAGATATGAGACCCTTGTCCATTGTATGGCTAGTAAAGATCTTCTCCCAATCCGTGGGCTTTCTATTGATCTTGCTAGCTATGTCATTTGCCCTGCAGAAGCTCTGCAACTTTATGCAATCCCATTTGTCCAACCTTTCTTTGATTTCTTGTGTTTCCGGGTCTCTATTCAGAAAATTTCGGCCTGAGCCAAGGAGACCCAGGGTTTCTCCTATTCCATCCTGTAATGTTTTCAGAGTGTCTGCTTTGAGTTCAAGGTCTTTGATCCATTTGGAGTTGATTCTGGTGCAGGGTGATATGTAAGGATCTAGCTTAAGTTTTCTACATGTAGTTAACCAATTTTGCCAGCACCATTTACTGAAGAGGTTGTCTTTCTTCCATTCTATTGTTTTAGCTCCCTTATCGAAGATTAGATGGCTATAGGTCTGTGGGTTCATTTCTGGGTTTTCAATTCTATTCCATTGGTCCTGAGGTCTGTTCTTATGCCAATACCAAGCTGTTTTGATTACTATGGCTTTATAGTAGAGTTTGAAGTTTGGTATTGATATTCCTCCAGCAGTGTTCTTTCCATTCAGGAGCGTTTTTGCTATTCGGGGTCTTTTATTGTTCCATATGAATTTTTGGATTGCCTCTTCTATTTCCTTGAAGAATGAGGGTGGAATTTTGATAGGTATTGCATTGAATTTGTAGATAGCCTTGGGAAGTATTGCCATTTTTACGATGTTAATCTTTCCAATCCAGGAGCATGGGAGGTTTTGCCATTTTTTAAGTTCTGTGTTGATTTCCTTTTTCAAGATTTTAAAGTTTTCATCATAGAGGTTCTTCACTTCTTTAGTTAAGTTAATTCCTAGGTATTTTATTTTTTGTGGGGCTATTACAAATGGAGTTGCTTTCCTAATTTCAGCCACACTTTTCTCATTGTTGGCATACAGAAAAGCCATTGATTTTTGGGGGTTAATTTTATAACCTGCTACTTTGCCGAAGTTTTGAATCAGCTTGAGTAATTTGGGAGTGGAGTCTATGGGATTCTTTAAATACAAGATCATGTCATCTGCAAAGAGGGAGAGTTTTATTTCTTCTTTCCCTATTTGGATCCCCTTTATGTCTGCATCTTGTCTTATTGCTGTAGCTAGGCATTCTAATACTAGATTGAAGAGAAGTGGAGAGAGTGGGCATCCTTGTCTTGTTCCTGAGTTAAGAGGAAATGGCTTTAGTTTTTCACCATTGAGTATAATGCTGGCTGTAGGTTTGTCATATACAGCCTTTATCGTATTGAGGAATGTTCCATGGATTCCTAATTTTTCCAAAACCTTCATCATAAAGGGGTGTTGGATCTTGTCGAATGCTTTTTCTGCATCTATTGAGATAACCATGTGGTTCTTATTCTTGCTCCTGTTGATGTGATGAATAATATTAATTGATTTGCGTATATTGAACCAGCTTTGCATCCCTGAAATGAATCCTGTTTGATCGTGGTGTATGATTTTTTTGGATGAATTGTTGAAGTCGATTGGCCAAAATTTTGTTGAGAAGTTTTGCATCAATGTTCATCAAAGAAATGGGTCTATAGTTCTCTTTCTTTGATGAGTCCCTGCCTGGTTTTGGGATGAGGGTTATGATGGCTTCATAGAATGTGTTCGGTAGTGAGCTTTCTCTTTCAATTTCATTGAAGAGTTGGAGGAGTATTGGTGTGAGCTCTGCTTTGAAGGCCTTGTAAAATTCCGCTGTAAAACCATCTGGTCCTGGACTTTTCTTAGCTGGGAGGTCTCTTATTGCTGTTTCTATTTCAATGCTTGATATGGGCCTGTTAAGCTGGTTTAACTCATCTTGGTTTAGTTTTGGCATGTCAATATTTGCTAGGAAAAGGTCCATTTCTGTCAAGTTCTCAAACTTATTAGCATAAAGTTTTGAGAAGTATTCCCTTATAATGTTCTGAATCTTGGTTGTTTCCGTGGTGATGTTTCCATTTTCATCTCTGAGTTTATTAATTTGGGTGTGTTCTCTTCTTTTTCTGATAAGATTTGCTAAGGGTCTGTCAATTTTGTTAAGTTTTTCGAAGAACCAACTCTTTGTTTTGTTGATTCTTTCTATAGTTTTTTTGGATTCTAATTCATTTAATTCTGATTTAATTTTGATTATTTCTTTCAGTCTACTGGATTGGGGTTTATCTTGCTGCTCTTTTTCAAGGAGGTTTAGATGTGTCATTAAATTGCTAGTTTCAGATTTCTCCAATTTGTTGATGTAGGAGCTCAGAGCTATAAACTTGCCTCTGAGTACTGCCTTTGCTGTGTCCCAGAGGAGCTGGTAATTTGTGTGTTCATTTTTGTTGAATAGCATGAACATTTGAATTTCCATTCTAATCTCTTCCATGACCCACTCTTGATTCAGCAGTGTGTTGTTCAGCCTCCATGTGATACTGGACTTTCTTTGGTGGCTTTTGGTGTTGAGTTCTAATTTTATTCCCTTGTGGTCAGAGAGAATGCAAGGTATAACTTCAATGTTTCTGAATTTAGACAAGTTTGCTTTGTGGCCTAAAATGTGGTCTATTTTAGAAAACGTTCCATGTGCTGCTGAGAAAAACGTGTATTCTGATGCTGCTGGGTGAAATGTTCGGTAGATGTCTGTTAAGTCTACTTGATCTATGCAGCTGTTTAGATCTGCGGTTTCTCTGTTGAGTTTTTGCCGAGTTGATCTATCTAGTGGGGAGAGTGGTGTGTTAAAATCCCCAACAATTAATGTCTTTGGATCTATATGGGATTTGAGGGAAAGCAGTTTTTCTTTGATAAATTTGGGTGCTCCATTGTTTGGCGAATAGATATTTAGAATTGTAATATCCTCCTGAAGGAGAGATCCTTTAATTAGTATGTAGCGACCTTCTTTATCTCTTCTCACGAATTTTAATTTGAAGTCTATTTTATCTGATATTAAGATTGCAACTCCCGCCTGTTTATGGGGGCCGTTTGCTTGGTAGATTTTGTTCCAGCCTTTAACATTGAAAATGTGTTTGTTTTTACGGGCAAGATGTGACTCCTGCAGGCAGCAGATAGAAGGGTCTTGTTTTTTAATCCAACTAGACAGTCTATGTCGCTTAATTGGAGAGTTCAGTCCGTTAACATTAAGAGATAGGACTGAGAGGTATTTGGGAGTTCCTGCCATGTTATCCACCTTCTTGGGGGCTGCGAAAACTAGGTTCTTCCTATGGTTCTTGGATTCTCAGTTTGGGTGCAGTTTCTTGGCCTTTGTTGCGGTCTTGTTGGTTTTCTATGTGTAGGACATCTTTAAGAATCTTTTGTAGGGCTGGTTTGGTGGAGATGTATTGTTTCAATTTTTCTTTGCTATGGAAGGTTTTTATTTGGCCTTCAGTTATGAAGGAGAGTTTAGCTGGGTACAGTATTCTTGGTTGATAGTTGTTTGTTTTTAGGGCATGGCATACATCATTCCAGGCTCTTCTTGCTTTGATTGTCTCTGCTGAGAAATCTGAGGTGATTCTAATTGGTTTCCCTTTATAGGTGATTAACCTTTTCTCCTTGACAGCTTTAAGGATCTTTTCCTTGGTCTGAGTTGATCCTGTGTGGATTATAATGTGACGGTGGGATGTCCTATTCTGGTCTGGTCTATTTGGGGTTCTAAAAGCTTCTTGTATCTGAATAGGCCTATCTTTTTGTATGTTTGGGAAGTTCTCTGCTAGGATCCTGTTAAACAAATTTCCTAGACCATTAACTTCTGTTTCTAGGTGCTCCTCTACACCCATTATCCTTAGATTAGGCCTTCTGATGGTGTCTTCTAGGTGTTGGATAGATCTATCATACTTCTTGGACTTGTCTTGGATGGTTGTATGTTCTTTCTCTATAATATCTAGGCTGTCTTCAATCCCTGAGATTCGATCTTCTGCATGTTCTAACCAGCTGTCAAGACTCTCTACTTTGTTTTTTATCTCTTTTCCTTCTAATTGGTCAGCTTTGATGGCTTCAAGTTCTTTGTTGAAGCTCTGTTTTAGGTCTTGTATGAATTTCTTTACTTCCTTAATTTGGTGGTCAGTGTTTGTTCTCAAATCACTTAGTTGATTGGTTATGGTTTCTTTGGACTCCCATTCCTTCTGTTGGGTTCCATTCAGCATTCCCTTTGTGGTCTCCCTGACTTCCTTCAGCTCTTTGTTAATGGATTCCATGAATGCCTTTACTGATCTTTGTGTGTTCTCTACCTGGTCTCTCAATTCCTGAATTACTCTTTGATTAGCTTCCTCCCATTTGTGGGATTCCTGCAGTTCTCTTTCCTCCCGTTCGTGGGATTCCTGCAGTTCTCTTTGAGTGTTCTCAGCCTGCTCACGCCATTCCTCCCTTTCTCTTTGAGTATTCTCAAGTTGTTCACGCAAATCCTGTATCATTTTTTGAGTAGCTTCCTCACGCTTATGATATTCCTGCATAAACTTTTGGGATGCCTCCTCTCTCTCCCTATCACACTCATACAGAGTCCTTTGTAAGTTGTCAAACTTCTCATTTATCATATTTGCCACCAGTGTTTGTAGAGCTATTTAGGAACTCTCCTCTGGATTGTTCATTATCTGATCTGACCCCTGATTATCAAGATTGGGAATTGAGATACCCGGATTTGCCATTTTTCTTGTGTTTTTTCGGCTTACTCTGCCCATTTGAGATGAAAATAGCACCAGTTTTGTGCTAGAACACTATCTTAAGGCAACCATCAACCAACGTTTGCATTTATACAGTCAATAGTCTACAGATACAATCTAGTTCAACAGATACATCTATTCAACATCAAACAACTATATGTTAATGGGCTTCGAACCGCAGAGAAGAATTTGGGAAACCAGAAATTTTTAGGGTTAGGGAGAGATGTGGGTAAAAATTAGGAATAGATTGGTGTGGGGAGGCACAGGGAGAGTTAACTATGTCCTAATCTCAATGCAGGAAATAGGTTGGGTAGGATGTAAGTAGAGAGGGAGAGAAAAAGAAGAAAGGTAAAGGGAAATGAAAAGAGACCAGAAAAAAAAATTAGAAACGTAAAAATTAATATAGTTATGGAGATTGAAAGACCATCTATTTAGAGAGGAATGTGAATATAATGAGAAAACAGGAGGGAGATAGAGGAGATGTGAAAAACTTAAAAAATGCTTAAAATATTATATAGGTATAAATAGGTAGTACTGCTATTAAGGAATTTAAGTCTCAGAGGTTTTGGATTGAGTAATAAATTTGTGGATTAAGTGTGTACACAATGGGGGATAGGGTCTACTAGTTAACTATGGGTTTATCAGGATGTGCAGGACAAGAGTTAAGTCACATACAGAAGAACAAAAGAAAGGAAAAGGTGAAAAGGATAAGAAAGGGAGAAAAAAAAGATCAGAAGTTCAGTAGAGCTAGACAAAAAACAAAAAGATAATTAAGAAAGAAAGAAAAAGAGAGAGAAGACAAGAAAAGAAAGGAAAACGTACATTCACGTATTCCTAAAATAAAAATTATAAGAGGGAAAAAAAGTTACTGGAAAACAATTATTTTTTCAAAAAAGGCAAAAATTAAAGATTAATAAAAGTTTTAGAAAAGGAAAAAAAATTTTTATATATATAAGGTACCAAAAAAAAAAAGAAAAAAGAACAGAAGAAAAAAAAGTTCTTTGATTTTTTTTTTTTTGATTTTTTTTGGGAGGGGTGGGAAGAATCCTGTATCTCCCTTTTGTCTGTTACCAGCCTCTTGTTGGAGTCTCTGGTCAGCTTGAGGTCCTGTGGCTTGATTGGTTTCTTAAGTCAGTTTGTTCGAACAGGCAGAAAAATGCTCTGCTTTACCCAAGATTTTGAGATCCCTCTCCCAGGTTAGTTTAATGGGAGGGTGATCTGCTTTGAGAATCACAAAAGAGGGGTGATGAGGCTAGGTTCTGGTAGAGTTGAGGCCTTTCAACAAACAGTAGCTTTTCCCTGGGGCTATTTTGTGAAAAATTCACAGAGCCCACCCTGGAGCCATTCTCAGGGTTTCTGTTTTTCAATTGATTGTGGTGGCTGCTAGAGGGAGGGGCAGCCTCTGGCTCTGGTTACCCAGTGAGGAAAGCCACTCCAATGGCTTGTGCCTGAGCTGGGTGACTTTTCCCTGGATGGAGCTGAGTCTGGCAGGTCACTTCGTCGTTAAGTTCTTGTGACCTGTTAAATGACTCGTTTTATTCCAAGGCCTGAGTTGGAGCTAGCAGCTCCTCCGAGCTTTGTCGGTATCCAAGATGGAGATCACCGGTGCTGGGGGGGAGGGGTGGCCTTCCCTCCTCTGCTCCCTGAGAAGGAGTGAGGAAGTCGGGCTTCTACTCACGCCGAGTCTTGGATCCTGGGTCGTCTCTGGTCTGCAAAGTGCAGGATGAAGTTGTCCGCTCCTTGTCGGTTCTTGCTGGTGTTGAGTAGAATCCTCTCGCCCGCTGCGTCTGGCTCCTTCGTGCCGGACTCTCTGTGTGAGCGCTCAGGTATGGCCGCGGCTGCGGTCGCCGCTGCGACCCTGCCGCCGCCGCCGCGGCTGCTGGCAGGCGCTCAGATGTGTCTCCTTGTCTTGGCTTTCCCTCTCTTGTCTAACTCTCTGTCCTGTGATGGCACACTTGGTGTGATTCTCTGGCTTAGGACTGTTCACTGGAACTCTAAAACTGCTTTCTATGCGAGAGCTTGTTCAGATTCCAGCTTCTCCTCCGCCATCTTCCCGGAACTCTTGATTTCTGAATTTAAAGTTCCCATGGCTAACCAACTATTTTAGGTCACTGTAAATGCCCAGGAGTCAATAGATACCACAAAAATGAGTCATGAATATATGTATTTCAAGAATCATATTTTTGTTGTACAGGAAATCTATTGTATTTTATAATTAAACATTATAAAATATATTACAAACTTGCTTCTCAGAAACTTTAAGGACAATTCCATTTATAATAGTATATAAATCAAATGTGCTGCTGTTCCACTTAACCAATGATACTAAAGATTATATACTAAAAGCTATAATGTATTCCTAAAAAGAGTTAAAGCAAAGGGAAGGGGTTGTGAGGGGAAAACTGGGAGAAAACAAGGGAAGAGTTGACACTATTCAAAAAGAATGTATTCAGTACCTGAATTATGTAACTGTAACCCCTCTGTACATCATGTTTACAATAACAATTTTAATAAAAGCAGTAAGGCAGACTGAAATAAATAGGAAGATAGCCATGTTCATGGACCAAAAGGCTTAATATTATTAAGATGCCAACATTGCCCAAGGTAACTACAAATTCCATTAAATCTCTGTTAAAAATCTTTCCAAGTAGCTTTCTTTGCAAAAATAAAAAATAAAAAAAGGAAAAAGGAAATACAGATGCCATATTCATGTGGAATTGTAAAGGGGCCTAAACAGAACAATCTTGACCATAAAGATAAAAACTGCAAAATTCATACTTTCCAATTTCAAAACTTACTGAAAAACTACAGTATTTAAAACAATTTTATACTTCAAGAGGTTTTGTGGTGGTTTGTAAAAAAGCAGAAAGCTATACATTAAACTCCTGCTCCCTTCAGTTTGCATCTGTTCTTTTTTATCTGAGCTATTCCTTGTTGTGGTCACTTTACAACCACCTTAGGCTTCAGAAGAATAGGGAGTCACCAATAAGTACTTCACCATGTATGGTTGGCTAATGAGGGCAAGTGAACAGATATGAGACTCCTGAACTTTGGGTCTGGGATCTAAATATCCAGTTTATTGACATATAACCCAACTAATTGTATCAAAAGGGAAAAGACAGTCCTTCAACAAATGATTTTGCAACAACTCTGTATCTACATACAAAAGAATGAAGTTGGATCCTTCCTGCAGTCATTTATTCACTATATTAACTCAAAACAACCTAAATAGAAGAGGTGAAACTATAAAAATCTAAGAAAAAATGAGATCCATCTTCAAAACTTTGAATTTGACAATATTCATAGATATGACACCAAAAGCACTACAATAACTTAAAAAATAGGTGTTAGACTTCATCAAAGTTAAAAAGTTTTCTGTATCAAAACCATTAGCAAGAAAATGAAACAATCTGTAAAATGAGCGAAAATATTTGCTTAATATTTCTCTATCTATCTATCTATCTATCTATTTATCTATCTATCTATCTATCTATCTATCTGATATATTCTAATACATAGAATTCTTACAACTCAACCACAGAATGAAAAGATATTCAACATGATTAATCATTAGGAAAATGTAAATTAAAAATACAGCCAAGAAGCATATCAACCCATTTAGAATGACTATCATTTTTTTGCACTGGAAATAAGTATTGGCAAGGATGTGGAGAAATTGGAACCCTGAATATCACTGGTGCACAGTAATAGTAGAAACAGAGTATTTCACCTAGTATGAAAAACAGTGTGGTCCATCCAAGATGATTTTCTGTTTAGTACTCCACTCATTTATGGATTATTGAAAGATTTCATCCCACACTAAGATGGATCAACATATATTTCCTGGAACAACAGATCTTTAATTTACTCAGGCCAATAAACCATGTCCTAGAGGTCAAAAGTAATTTCATTAACCTCCCCAACCAAGAAACAGGGCACCTGGAAAGCATTTAATTCTCAAATACTTATACTTGGTATAAAAATAATTGCATTCTTACCCTAGAGATGACCCGCTCTTACTCAATTAATAATATATTCTTTTCCTAATAAACTTTTCTATTGGTTTCAAAAAAGAAACAATTATCATAAAACCCTGTGATTCCACTCTTAAATGCCCCCAAAGAATGGGAAAACATGTAATCAAACAAGTATATGTACACATGACTCTAGCAGCACTATCCACAGTAGCCAGAATATGGAAATAGCCCCAACTATTCATTAACAGATGAGTATTTAACAAAACAGTTTCATATTGCTGTTCAGCCATAGAAGAGAATAAAGTATAGATTCATGTTCTAGTGTGGATGAACCCTGAAGTGTTAACACTTGTTAAAGAAACATCTACAAAGGATCATGTATTATATGGTTTCATTTATATGAAATGTCCAGAATATACAAGTCCATAGGGACAGAACATAGATTTGTGATTACCAGACTAAAAAACTACCCAAAAGCAGAACACTCCCACAGCCCTGGCCCCTGACAGTGTAGACAGAGACTGGGACTGGAAGCAAGCTACTGTGAAATCTAGACCCAGAGCTCCCATCACCACACTGCTCAGCCCACAGTCATCTCAACAGAGCATGGTGGTGACCCTCCACCAGTGAACTACAGCATATAGATACAGAGCTCCGCCACATCACTGCTGGACATCTCTTAACCAGTTCCAGGACCAGTGAGTACCCCAAGGTGCACCCCCACACATGGGCTCCAGCAGCCTGTGAAGTGAGTCCCACCTGTGTGCCCAGGGCTGGTGGTCAAGCAACCTCTGTCCCCCATCCCTGGCTGAGTGGAGCTGGGAATCACAGCAGCTGGAGGAGTGTCCCCGTTCTCTGGGAACTGATAAACAAATGCACCACAACTGGGATCCTAAACCACCTAGGCCATTGGACCCTGACCAGTACCACAAAACCCTAAGGTTAGGTAACCCACTGGGAATCAGCCCAGGCCAAGCAAAGGCGCACCAACCTGTTGAACACCAACAGGCAGAGCTTGGGCTACAGACCTCACAAATCCTGAACACAAATATGGACTGAAAAACTGGGGGAAACTGCTTAATGCATATATGGGGTTTGCTCTGGAATGTTTTGAAAGAAGATAGGGTGGCAGAAGCATAATAATGTGAATGCTCTAAATGCCACTGGATATTTTGCTTTAAAATGGTTAGTTTTAGTGCTAATGTAAATTTCTCCTCAATAAATTACTTCTTTTCAAAAAGCTCTAAAGAGCCCTGTGATGTTGGAACTAGTACATGAGAGCATAGGGAAAACACTGGAAGATAAGGTGTAGGTGGTAACTTGCTGAATAAGAACTCCACTAGCTCATCAAAGACCAAGGATTAACCAAGGGAACTGTAACAAAATAAAAGATTTTTACACATCAAACGAGACAATTTCCAGAATAAGAGATAACCCACAGAATGGGAGAGAATCTTGCATATTCATCTGACAAATGATTAATATCCAAAATATATAAAGAGCTCAAAATAAACTTCAAAAGAACAAATAACTCAATAATAATTCATTTAATTAATGAGGAAGTGAATTGTACAGTTTTGAAAAGAAGTTATGTAAGTGTGTAACAAATATTTAAAGAAATGTTCAACATCCTTAGGAAATGCAAATCAAATGATACTGAGATTCTATCTCACTCCAATTAGAGTGACTATCATCAAGAAACCCACAGCAAATGCTAGTGAGGATTGGAGCAGAGGGGGAAGGAACCCTTATTCACTATTGGTTGGAATGTAAATTAGTACAGCTATTATGAAAATCAGTTTAGAAATTCCTCAAAAAAAAAGAAATACAACTACTACCTGATCCTGCTCTAGCACCCGGGGCATATATCCAAATAAATATAAATCCATATATTATAAAGGTACCTACACACATTTATAGTATCACTTTTGACATAGTCAAACCAGCCTAGGTACCCAACAACTATTGGTTGGATAAAGAAAATGAGACAAAGTGGTACTAATCCATAAAGAATGAAATTATATTGTTTACAGGAAAATGATGGAACTGGAGATTATCACGTTTAGGAAAATATGCCTAGCTCATGCTGAATCCAGACTTAAAAAAAAACCTGACATGATTAAAAGGGAAACCATTGAGGGGCAGAATTTAGAGAATGGGGGTGAAGGAATTTTATGGAAGCACATTCTATATATGTATGAAAATAGTTTAATGCTTAATGAAACTTACCAAAAACTTAAAATGGAAGAAGGAGAAGATTAAGAAAGAGTAATAGAGATATAGTAAATCTAATGAAGTACATGACACCACTTTGTATAATTAATTTATGCTATAAAAGTATTTTTTAAAGCTCTAAGGGGTCTGGGAATCTGGCTTAGTGGTAAGAATGCTTGCCTAGCATGCATGAAACCCTGGGTTCGATTCTTCATAAATAGAAAATGCCAGAAGTGGTGCTGTGGCTCAAGTGGTAGAGTGCTAACCTTGAGCAAAAGAAGCTCAGGGACAGTGCCTAGGCCTTGAATTCAAGCCTAGGACTGGCAAGGAAAAAAAAAAAACTGAGGGCATAATCCATTCAAGACAGTGTAGCCAAAGTTTACCTGGAACGCAGTACTTTTCATCAAACATACTATGAGCCAGACACCAGTGGCTCACACCTATAATCCTAGCTACTCAGGAGGCTAAGATCTTAAAATTTTGCCGTTCAAAGCCAAGCCCAGGCAGGAAAGTCCAAGAGACACTTATCTCCAATAAACCACCAGAAAACCAGAAGTGGTGCTGTGGTTTAAGTGGTAGAGCACTAGCCTTGAGTTGGAGAGCTGAGGGACAGAGCCCAGGCCCAGAGTACAAGCTCCACAACCAAAAAAAACCTACCCACCCCCCTTCCCACACACACACATATGAATATGTAGTGGTTTTTTTATCACTGTAAAATGATAAAGTATTAGACATTTTATATTATTTATAGGAAATACATACCACTCACTACATATTGGGGACTATTATTCCCTCACATATATTAATAATTACTTAAACCTCATTTAATCATCACAGTATCACTATGAAGGAAGTGCTATTTTTATATCTATGTATTATAGTTAAGGAGAGCCAGACACAGTGAACATATTTCCATGCCAAGATCCATGGCTGTTATATGATTAGAGGGGATATAAACCAGGGCCAGCCTGCTCTAGGACCTGCACTTATAACCACTATAGTATACTTGCTTCTTACTATTTTGCTGTACTTATAGGAAACTCTATAAGGACAGACACTTGAATCCATGCCAGGCCTACAGATAATAGATAGTAATATGGCAAATGAATTATCAAATGGAAATAAACAGACTATTTCATCAAGTACTTGTGTTTACAAAAGGTAAAATTTGATTCTAACTGGGCCCTGCGCTAGGTACTGCAGGCAGCACCAGATAAGTAAGATGAATATAGGTGAGTTTGGGACCAGCAAACTGTCATACAATAATATTTATTTAAGCTGTAGGAGCCATAAATTGAAGCATTATCTATAAATAAAGTGATGGAAATGATTTGTAACACATAAAGTGCTTTACATATGCAGCCAAATTGATGGCTTTCTTTTTATTGTGAAGGTGATGTGTAGAGTGGTTACAATTACATGTCAGGTATTGAGTACATTTTTTTGAACAATGTCACCCTCTCCCTCATTTCTCCCAGTTTTTTCTCTCCAGACTTGCCTATATAATGTCTAGTGAGTATCACTGCTGAATTAGTTCATTCTTTATCCCCCCTCCCTCACAATTCTATGCTTCTCCTTCCCTTCCCAAAATATAAACTTATATACAAGACAAAAGGTACAGAAATAAACAGCAATAAAAGGGCAGGGGACAGAAAAAAATAACCATAAAAAGTAAAATTTAAAAACCCTCTTATTTCCACTTCTTGGATTTTGTTTCAATAAGCATTTTATGTGATCATATGTACACATCTTTTGAGCCCTTGTGATCCTCTCCTAAGAATATCCTTTGGTGTTAATCTGTGAATGTTTAGAGTCCTGTTTAATTAATCATGACTGAGTGTAATGTTTTGCCTTTTACTATCCATTGTATTTACTTGTAGATTTATAGGCACATTCTAATTATTACAACTGAGGAAAACAATGCAACCTATGTTTCTTTGGGTCTGGCTTACTTTGCTTGATACAATTTTTTCCAAGTCTTACATATGGGGCAATGCCATTCTTTCTGATGGAATCATAGAGTTCCATTATGTATATATACCACATTTTCTTGATGCATTCATTCACTGAGGGACATCGGGTTGATTCAGTATCTTAGCTATGGTAGTGAACGTGCTTGTGCTGGTGGCTTTAGTGTGGCCAGGTTTGTGTTCTATTGGATAAATGTCCAGGAATGGCATTGCTGCATCATAGGGGAGCTCTATGTTTAGTGTTTTGAAGAACCTTTACTGCTTTCCATAATTGTTGAAGGAGTTTACATTCCTACCAATAGTGTAGTAACGTTCCCTTTTGGCCACATTCCACCAGCATTTGTTATTTTAGTTTTCTTGATAATGACCATTTTAACCGAGGTGAGGTAAAATCTCAGTGTTGTCTTGATTTACATTTCCTTTATGGTCAGAGATGTTGAATATTTCTTCATCTGTCTATTGACCATTCTTACTGCTTCTGCATTCTTCTTCCAAGAATTCTCTCTTTAAGTCTTTGAAGATTTTTTTGGCGGGGTTAATTTTTTGAGCTATAAGTATATTTTATATATAAGGCCTTTGTTGATGCATACCCAGAAAAGAACTCCCATTCTGTGGACTTTCTATTTATCTTGCTAGCTATGTCTTTTGCCATGAAAAAACTCTTCAGTTGATGCGATCCCATTTATCTGGTTTTCTTGGATTTGTTATGATTCTGGATCTTAGCAAGTTTCAACCTGTGTCAAGGAGCCCTAGTGTTTTACTATCCCTTTCTTGTAATAATTTTTGTATATGGTCTTACATTGAAGTCCATTTGAAATTGATTCTGGTACTGGGTTATAGATAAGAATCTAGCTTCAGTTTTTCTGCACATTTATAGCCAATTCTGCCAGCACCATTTGTTGAAGAGGCCATCTTTCTTCCATCCTTTGTTTTGGGCTTCCTTATCAAAAATTAGGTAGCTGTAGGTCTGTGGGTTCATTTCTGGGTCTTCTATTCCAATGGTCCGCAGGCCTATTCTTGTACCAGTACCAAGCTGTTTTTATTACTAAGGCTTTGTACAGTTTGAAGTTTGGTATTGATATTCTTCCAGCATTGTTCTTCCTGCTAAGGATTGTTTTTGCTATTTGGGGTCTTCTATTATTCCATATGAATTTTTGGATTGCTTCTTTCAAATGTTTTTGGGATTTTGATAGGTATTTTGTTTAATTTTTAGATAGTTTTGGGCAGTTTTATCATTTCGTGGTGTTAATCCTTGCAATCCAGGATCATGGAAGTTTTTTCCGTTTCCTTAAATCTGCTTTAATCTATGGGGTTCTTGAAATACAGGATAACTTATTTTTAAAGCTAGTTAAGATTCTTATCAGATATCAACACACATAGAACAGTTCATTTGATGATGCCTTTATGGCCAAAGAAAGGCAAATAAGGTTGCAAAGTCACTCAAACACTCTAGCAATAAATGCTCTCATACTGGTAGCAAAGACATCAAAAACCCCACCATCTGGTTTGGTTTGGATGCAACATGAGACCAAATCTGTGAGCTTTTTCATAGCTTTTTCTAATGTTTATTTTGACATTCTAAACTGACCATTCCAACTGACATTGTTTTTAGATTTATTAGCAAACACAGTTTAGCTTAGAATATGTCATTATCCAGACAATAATTATGGAACCTATCTGTTTCCATATATAGACCTGGCCAGAAGATAGAAGTTATCTGAAAGAACAGTGAAGATAAGCCCTTGCCCCCTTGGCATCTGATTAACAGTTTGATTTGTTATCATCTGTGGAGAAAGTGGTGATGCCCAAATAGAATAGACAAGAGTACTTTTCACTATATATCTCAGCAGTGAACAGCCCAAGAAGAAAAATGGAAGACTCAGCAGCTGTGTTTAATCTAGTTCAGGCTAGTACCAAAAATTTTTGCCCATGTAATCTACTAAAGATCTCCATTGAACTATACCAGATATAACCACCATTCTTTCTCTCTCTGGCCTAACAGTCCTTCAGTAACACTATGGCTCAGGCCCTGAGTTCAAACTCTGGTACCATTAAAGAAAAAAAAAAGCATCTTTTCAAACTCAAAAGAGTTTGAAATGATATACTTAATTTATTTTTCCAAATGTTTTCTATTTTGTGAGTTCATTTATGGCAGTTGCTTCATGTTGATTTAGACAAAAGAACACCTGAAAGCTAAAATTTGTATGTCTAGTGAAAATTTAAATGATGAAAACATTAAAAGGGAGAAACATTACATTGATGTTGACTGTTTAGATTTTTAGTTAAGTGATTCTTTTCCCATTTCATAATCAGGACATTAGAATATAATTAGGAAAATGCAGTGTCTTGGGGTGTGCAAAAACCTCTTCTGATATATGCCTTTTGTGAATGTCGTAATAATTTATTCCCATTTAAGATGGCTTTTGAAAGGTGATTGGTTGAATTTTTATTGCTTATAAATTTACTAATAAATTTTCCACTAGATTCTAAAAATGGAAATTTTAACTCTAAAATCAAACTATACAACCTGTGATTAAAATAACCACCTAGTAAGGGGAAAACAATGCTCGCTACAAAATGTACTCATTACCCTACTGATATAACTGTAACCCCTCTGTACAGTATTTTTACAATAAAATATTTAAGAAAAAGAAAATAAATTTTAAAAAAGGAATTTTTTAGCCTTCTTTTAAAAAAAACACCTAGTTATTTTACCTTGCAGTATCTTTTAGTTGTTGTATTCATCTTCTATATTCATTTTCTACCACTAATCTTCTTATAACTATTATTTTCATCTAACTTCTACTTTTAGCCATAACAGTAAGACACCTTTACAAATATAAATACCTGCACAAGATGAAATTACTAAAATACTATAGACATTTTAAGACTTTTAATACATAATTATAAGTAATATTGCTTTCTAGACTATTGATGCCAACTTCTAATTCTACTTGCTACAAATAACAACACAATATATTTTCTTTAAAAGAGGTCCATGCAAATAAGCAGGATAAAAACACACTAATAGTGAAGTAGAAGAATTGCTAAAAATAAGATAAATTAAGTTGAAATATCTGCATAAATATACATGAGTGAAATTAAAATTAAATGTATGTATAATAAATATAATAAACTGTTTTTCTTCAAAAGTATTCCAAGGTAAGACGCTAACGTTAGAAAATAGGTAAAGGGTATAAGAGAAAACTTTGTAAAATTTTTAAACTTTTTCATCATTCTAAGAGTTTTTTCAAAGCACGAGGTTAAAAAAAAAAATGTGCACACTCTGAAATCTCAGTACTCAGTACTTCAGAAGAAGAGGAGTTTCCTATAGCTTGGAATGTATATAGCAAGACCTTATCTTGAAAATATTATTCATATAATGGTTGTGGAATCTTAGGTTAATCAATAATGTCATCATACTTGTGGCTCTCCTGTGGATGAGCTGGAATACTCCCAGAAATCTCAATTGGAGCACACCTAACCAATTTTTTGAAGTCACACTTCTGATACTGACAAATGAATATAAAGTATTTTCAATGAATTCTCTCATTTATTGCACAGCTCTGTAAACTTGCTTCATATGTCATGCTTTAATTTCAGTTAATCCTTCCTATAGACACTTGGAAGTAAGCAGTAAAATTATCATACTCGTTTTATAGCTATGGAAATCAAGGCAGAAATGTTGAGTAAGTCATCTAAAGTCACACTCTAAAGTGTTTTACTTCAATTGGTTTCATTTATAGAGTATGTTCAGTTGGCAGAAATGGCTAACAGTTTGGGAATGAATGTTTGTCTTTATTTCTAGCTGTATATGGCGTTTCCTTTCCAACAGATGAACCCACAGACATTATTCCACGAAGCTGCCAACTCACAACAGATGTTCCACATGTCACACAGCTGCTGAACATGACTAAACTCCGCCAAACAGAAATAAAATGTGAAGGTCATCCTCTCAGATCAGCAGAATCAGGTATGCTCTGAAGCAAATAAATCGACAAGCATTATATGTTTACATTTCCCAGTGAAGTGTGCTTCCTCCAAAGATGTCACTGTACTTCATACTTGTGTATTGTTAGCGCAGAACTTGCCATATACCAGGCGAGAGGCTGTAATCTCATAGCACTACTGAAAATAGGAGGATAATAAATGAATACATTGGATTTGGTGCTTTACTATAACATAAACAAGGCTTTCTACTTCAAAAGTGAGCTCACATGATGGAGGAGTTGAGAGAAATGAGATGTGCTTTTCAGAAAAGTACCTCTCCTAATACTGACAACAAAACTTTAAATTGTGAAAATGATTCAATAAATGGTAATTACTAATGTGCCCCTGGGAGGGAGCTGTAGGGAGTATAAGGGAATACAGACAATCAGTAGTTCATTTTCTAAGGGGTAACTACAGTTCAGTTTTAGCCAGTGTTACCTTGTAAGAATACAAACGAATCTTACTAGATCTGACTTTTCTTTTTGTAAGAACTGGACATTTGAATGTTTATGGTACATTCCTTAATTTAAAAATATTGTCTAAGCCAGTGGCTCATGCCTGTAATTTTAGCTACATAGGAGGCTGAGAGTAAGGATTACAGTTTGAAGCCAGCCTGGGCAGAAAAGTCTGTGAGACTGTTATCTGCAATTAACCACCAGAAAACTGCAAGTGGCTCTGTGGCTCAATATTGTAGAGTGCTAAAGCCTTGAGCAAACAGAAAGCTCAGAGACATCACCATGCCCTGAGTTCAAGCCCCACACACCAACATTATATACATATACATATATGTATATATATATACATATATGTATATATACATATATATGTATATGTCTAAAAAGTGTTGAAAAAATACTCCAGGAACCAAAAAAAAAATGCCAAATATATCAGTGTTCTACCTATGGGATAGCATAACTGTTGATCAAATGACTGAACAGTAATCAAGAAATCTGACACTATTTCAGTTTCTCATGTTAGAATCACAGGAGACATTTAAAAACTATTGAAAATAAAAATAATTTTCTGCTATCTGTATCTCTTAGAGATTCTGATTTAATTTGGCCCACAATAAGGTTTTGGACTTGTTTGTTTTGTTGGTTGGTTTTGGTTTGGTTTTTGGTGTTTAAACTTGCCTAGTGATTCTTATGTACTTTACTGTTAACATTGAGAACTATTAGATTACTCAATCCCACAAAGGTCTTATATTCAGATGACACAAACACTGAAGTAATTCAGCGGAAGGTAAAAATGAAAGTCATAAATTATTTGTAGAAAAATAAAGAGATCCTGAAAGTCAATACATATTTATATAAACAAGTATTTATATGAAGTATAAGATTTATGGAAGTGGGCCTGGGAAGGTGGCTCAGTGGTAGAGTGTTTGCCTTGCATGCCTGAGGCCCTGGGTTCGATTCCTCAGCACCACATAAGCAAAAAGAAAAAAGCTGGAAGTGGCGCTGTGGCTCAAGTGGTAGAGTGGTAGTCTTGAGCTGAAGAGCTGAGGGACAGTGCCTAGGCCCAGAGTTCAGGCCCCACGACTGGACCAAAAAAAAAAAAAAGATTTATGGAAGTATAAGGTGGCCAGAAGACCGAGCCAATGCAAGGAAACAGTGAAATGTAGGAGTCAATGACCAGGGGATTAACAGGAGGAATGGACTAAGTGAGCACAAAAACTGTGTTAGGAAAACACTATTAGAGTGTGTCTCACATTCCTCAAGAAGAATGAAAACCTTTAGGAAGTTGAATTTGACAGCAGGATTCAAGATGAATTTTGAAACCAAGTGAGATTATTTCTTTGTTGCTTTGTATGTCCTTCCCCCACAGTATAACCCATGCTTTCACCATATTTGTTGTCAGTATAATTTGTGGAGGGGAAGGGGAAAAACAAGTCGTTTAAATAAGGATACAGGTGGACCCGTTGCAACAATGAGAAGTACAAGTTGTTATGTCGAAAACGAATTTACAACTTTGGTGGGGGGGGGGGGGGGGCATGGGAAGGATGGGAAGGGGGAACAAAGGAGGAGGCTTCAATGCTTGATAAGAAATGTAATTATCTTGCCCATGTAATTGTAACCCCTCTGACCAGTATTTTCACAATAAAAAATAAAGAAAAATTTTTAAAAAACAGAAAAACAAAATCAAAAAAAAAAAAAAAGTACAAGGGATGGTAGAGGAAAAAACAAAGGAGGGGGTAACAATGCTCAATAGGATCTGTACTCATTACCTTACTCATGTAACTGTAACCCCTCTGTACAGTATCTTTACAATAAAAATATATTAAAAAATTGAAAAAGAAGTACAACTAAGATGTCTTTGCAGCAATCTAGTCATTAAATAGCCAGGTCTAAGACTAACAAACACTTTGAAAGTGGAAAGTAGTGACTTTGAGAAAAACTGCAGGCAAAAGTGACAGAACTAGTGGATTCTCCAGTAACAGATGGGTAAGAGTGATCAGTGTTTGACAGAGGTCAAAGTAGAAACTAACAAACCAAAATAAAATAAAATAAAATAGACATTGATAGTGTAAGCTGAAAAATGAACTCATTTGATTATCTATATTTATCCTTGGGTACTTTTTATATGTCAATCCTCATCAGTAATAGATGTCCAATATTGCATTTTCCTAGAGAATTGGAACTATGTTGTTACATTTTCAGTGTAATCCTGGAAGACTATGTATAAATAGGCACTATACTTTTAACCCTTGTTTTGCCATTTCAAAATTTGCAGAAAAGCAGAAAGTATAGTGAACAGCTCTCACATATTATTGCCTGCTTCACAGTTAACCAACTTTATGTAGGACTTTTTGATGACAATGAAGGCATTGATAACAGTAAAGCGAAAAATTGTGTATTTATTATATACTATATTTACAGGAAAAAGGTTATATATAATCCATGTTCATTAAAGAGCCTTTGAAAATATATATAAGGATGAAAATAATGTCACTTCCCAGGCAATATATCAGGTCACAATTCAGTCTTAAGGAATATTTGCCTTAAGGCTTAAATGAGTAGGTTTATTCTACAGCAAATACCATTATTTCATGTACTGTGATAGATTTCAGAACAGAAATGACTAAGTTGCAAAGCACATCAGATAACTGACTGTAAATGTCCTTTTGTTCTCTTACACTTGCTTAATGTTTTAGCAACTAGTATCTTTAAATGCCAATGCAAACTTATAGTCAAATTCCTTGTGTTTTGTTTTTATGTTCAAAAATACTTAAAACGTATCAGGTTAAAGAGAAATTTAGATAGGGTCTGGGAATATGGCTTAGTGGTAAAGTGCTTGCCTAACATGCATGAAGCCATGGGTTCGATTCCTCAGTACCACATAAACAGAAAAAGCTGGAAGTGGTGCTGTGGTTCAAGTGGTAGAGTGCTAGCCTTGAGCTAAAGAAGCTCAGGGACAGCACCCAGGCCCTGAGTTCAAGCCCCAGGACTGGCATAAAAAAAGAGAAATTTAGATAAATACTAATTTTTATCATTAATTCATTGTTATAATCAAACAGAAACATTTTCTCAGGCCACATTAAAATCTACCTTATAGAATAGGATATTAGTATCTGTTTTGAAAATTACATAAATCAGCTCCCGGTAGTTAACTTGAGTTATATACATAGAAAATTAATAATTGCAATCTCACAGCATATTTCTCTTTTACAATGAATCTCAGTTACATTTGTATTTATTTGTAAGTGTAGGGCTTGTGATTGTACATCTCAAGCTGCATGTTTATGACAGCTAAGATTACATGACTACACACTGTATGGTTCTTGTACACATACTTTTCATTTGCTGATTGATATTTGTGGTGTTTTAGCTTACTAAAAATGAGTTAATAATGATTACTGTGTCATATGTAATATATATATTATTTGAATATGCCCAAGAACAGTATTTTTTAATCATAGATAAGCCAGGATATATTTCTTTATTTGAACTATTTGTTTTGGAAATGGACTCCCCATGAGGAAATTTGAATTGCATGAGAAAATAACTGTGCTCTTATAATTGACTGTGTAGTGCTCATGTAAATTTTGGTATTTTATTATAAATGCACATATTGAGAGATCCCAATGATGCCTGGAGATAAAGAAGTAGAGTTTCCTATGTATGCTTTCTAGCACTTGCACAATGCCAAGAAAGGAAACCTTAAAACCTATAACTCTTTTGGAGTATGTTTCATTGAATGTCATATAGCTTGATCAAGAGCATTGACATTAATACATGACATTAATAAAATAATTGTGCTTCCAAAAAGCCAATGATTTCAAAAAGCTACCTTTCTCATTGTTTGCTTTGCCAATTCTCAATGCATATTAGTTAATGACTGTTGCTTTGCTGAGGACTTATTTTCATTAATAGAACCCCAGTTTAATTGAACCAGAGAATCAGGTCTAGTCATTGAAGTAGAGCATTCAGCCGCTAATGACGAGATGCAGTGGTCTGCTAAGCATAAATCAAACCTGGTAATTTACTTAAAAGTTAGAAAGAAAAGAATTAAAAAACAGGTTTCCTGAGTGTCCTTCTTTCACAACAGCAGTCTTATTGGATTATCACTAACTTTTAAAATAAAGAGTTGGCATCTCTAATTTCTAGCACAATTACAGATGAATAAAATAACACAGCTAGTTGAAATAATGAAATAATCAGCAAGGTCTTTGGCATTATTTAAACCAGTACTAGAATTTCTTCTTTGGATTCCATGTCATGAAAAATTCAAGCCAAGGGACAAAATCTAATATGAAACAAGAGAGCCTAAAAGGAAAAGGAATTCAATTCTAACTTCAGATTAACTAGGGCTGGGAATATGAATTAGTTGTGGAGTGCTTGCCTATTATGTATAAAGCCCTAGGTTCAATTCCTTAGTGCCACATAAAGCAAAAAAGCTAGAAGTGGTGCTGTGGCTCATATGGTAGTGTGCTACCCTTGGGGAAAAGAAGGTTAGGGACACTGCCCAGGCCCTCAGTTCAAGCCCCAGGACTGGCAAAAAAAAAAAAAAACTGAGACATTCTGTAATTTCTTTTGGCTTTTTAAAAATCCTTGTTTTAGGATTACTTGTTTTTTTTAAAGAGATTCCACAATTTTAGTTCCAATATTAGGTAATTCACTGTAAAGCCAAGTCACCTCCTACATTTGAATTATATGTCCTCTTTTTCCACCTCATAAAAGTAATATTAGCCATAGCTAGTCACATTCCTTCAATGAAAAACTTACAAGCATGAAAGAATTTAGAATGGATATTGATCAATATCTCTGAAATCCATTATAACAGATATCACAAACCCTTATAGAGTAAATTTTAATTTTTCTGTGAAATTTCTACCAAATATTGAAAAATGTTAGTAATATAAAATATGTTAAATATGAAAAAAGCATTGAATCAATTTGGTAATCTTACTATTCTTACAGGACTAATACCAACCTTTTAGATGTTTATGACAGCATTGCTTGTAATAACAAAAACCTAAAGACAAACTGTATACAGTAGGGTATTGATTTGGTAACCATGCAATAAGATATTATATAGATGAACATGAATGACTGGCTCTGCCTATGATGGTCTAAAATGTCTCAGAACCATGTTAGTCAGTGAAAAATAGACCCTAATAATAAGACCCTGATAATAAGAACTTTTTGAGAAAACACAAAAAACTTAATCATTAACTTCACAAACAAGAACCAAAAAGCGCAGTCGCAAGAAAGTCAAATTTTCACTTGGTTATGTCATATCTTTCTACGTTAGAGAACTTTAATTTTCTAATTATATTCATGAGTTATGTCAATGATATGTAAAAACAATTATTGGGTATTTCTAGTTTCTTTATATTGTCTGTATTTTTTAAGTCCAAGATTTGCTATAAAATTAAAATATATTTTCTGCTTAATGTCACTATTTTCATTTAAAATATCTACTGGCAGCCAGGCATGATTGTACATACTTATTACCTGAGCACTGAGGAAACAGAAGAAGAAGATCACAAGTTTAAAGCCAGCCAGAGCTACATAATGAGACCTCATCTCAAAAATGGCAAAACACATATGAGGGATAGAAGAACAATGTATGTTGAAAAAAGTATATATAATATCTGCATACTAAATATACATATTTAGAAGGAAATCTAAAATTATTGACAAAATAAAATCTCTTTATACACAATAAATATTAAAGTTATTTCATTTATGGAATAAGGAAATATATAAAATGATATATGTGTGTAGATATGGTTTTCTACACTGTATCAATATTAATTTTTCAGTACCTTAACTGTGACTTTTCAGATGCATATTCACTAGTAGCAGATTTGTGGCTTTAACCATCAATGACCATCAGTGACTTTAATCTAACAGCTATATCACCCTGTCTTTACTTTCAGTACAGAATTTATCACTATCCGGCATTTTCTTGTTTGTTTTCTTGTTTTTATCTCTCCCACTAGAATATACTTCTCAAAACTTCAGGGGTCTATATATAGTTAGATTCCTAGCTCCTAGCTAAGTACTTAAAACTTACCAGGAGCATAGTTAAACATTTTATTGATTTAAATAAGCAAATAAATAAACAAAGTTGCTAACAAAATTATATGAATGGATAAGAATATTATATTTAGGAAGTGGCGCTGTAGCTCAAGTGGTAGAGCGCTCGCCTTGAGCTGAAGAGCTGAGGGACAGCGCCCAGGCCCAGAGTTCAAGCCCCACGACTGACAAAAAAAAAAAGAATATTATATTTAGCAATGAATCATCATGGTTATTAACAGAGCTAACATTGAATTTTCCCTGTGTTCTGAGCACTTAATAAACTCATTACATTGATACTCATTTAACCCTACCTTACACCTTTTATGGAGAGATACTATCACAACCATCATGCTGTAGATGAGGAAATGGGCTCTCAAAGATGGAGAATTAGTGAGTGGTAAAGTTAGGATATAACCAGGAAGATGGGTTTCGGACTGCTCCCTCCAAGCAATCTCTTACTGGTAGTTTGAAGCATCATTGACCCAAGAAGCCTAGTCATTTTACAGGAAACAGCACCTCAATGATGGAAATTACCTACTTAACGCCTGTAAACAAGCAGTGCTCATTATTCAGAATGGCAAGTTTTGAAAAAATAAAACAATTTCCTTTAGAAAAAAATTGTTTGCTTCTTAAGAATAAGGAACAAAAGGGGCTGGGAAGGTGGCTTAGTGATAGAGTGCTTGCCTTGCATACATGAGGCCCTAGGTTTGATTCCTCAGCACCACATAAGCAGAAAAAGCCGAAAGTGGCACTGTGGCTTAAGTGATAGAGCACTAGCCTTGAGCTAAAGAGCTGAGGTATAGCGCCCAGGCCCAGAGTTCAGGCCCCGCGACCAATCACCCCGCCCCCACAAAAAAAAGTGGTTTTAAAAATAATAATAATAAAGAACAAAAAGTAGGCTAATTTTAACTTCTTAATAAATTAATAGCTTGTGCACATTATTACTTTTTTTTTTAATCGGTCATGGGGCTTAAACTCTGGGCCTGAGCTCTGTCCCTCAGCTCTTCAGTTCAAGGCTAGCGCTTTACCATTTGAACCATTTCCAGTTTTCTGGTGGTGTATTGGAAAGAAGAGTTTCATGGACTTTCCTTCCTGGGCTGGCTTTGAACTGCAATCCTCAGATCTCAGCCTCCTGAGTAGCTAGGTTTATAGGCGTTAGCCACTAGTACCCAGCCATTATTATTTTTTATCTTGTCAATATATCCTAACTTCATATATAATGTTTTACACTGTCTAAGGCCCTACTCCAGTTTAGTGGAGAACGAGTTGTTATTTTATTGCCTTTCAAAAATGTCTTAAACTTTTTTAACTAGTAAGTCTAAATAGTGGCTTTAGTTATTTGCATCAGTTGAAGACCAATTGTAATCACCCAAAACCTTTCCTAAAAGCTTTTACCATTTACCTATCTGCACTTCCTTCCATTATACTTAAAGAATTTTCAGACTAACAGTCCTCCAACAGTCATTTTAAAAAAAAAAAAAGCTTTAATTAAAATGCCTTGCATTGGGTATACACTCTTAAATTAACCATTGTATCCCCACATTCCACATGTACCTTCTTATGTATGTATGGGTTACTTGCCTAGGGCTGAAGTCACCTCAGTTTTCCCTGCTTTTCCTACCCCTGGCTTTCTTCCACTTGAAGAAGAGCATTAAAATACTGCATTTTGTATGAACCTCATTAGTCCCTAGTACTGAATTATTGTATTCAATAAATATTTGTGCTTTTCTACAATCATTAATAATCATTTTTCAGAGAGCAAGACAAGTTTTTAGTTAGATGGCTTTATAAAATTACATTAAAATAAGTATTTAATGTGGAAGACTCTTCTGTGATGCCTTCTTGGCCCACTGAAGGCAGGATTATTTGTGATAAAAAATATGGCACGAGATGTTGGGACATGTGGATTCTGAGCCCCATCTCTGAGTATGAACAGATCTGGTGAACTTAGATTCTTCTGCAGACGTGGAATGATGCTATCACAAATATTGGTGTGTATATGTGAGGGAGTAGAAATTACATAGAGACCCAATATGTGTGATAATCTCCATCATATTTTAGGTCTCAAGTTGAATGTCATTTTCCTGACACCAAAGACTAGATACCAACCTGTTAAATACTTATATAATCCTTTGGAGTGTTCCTTCATAGCTTTTAGCCCAGTTATGATAAAAGGGGTACTTTTTAATTATGCATTTGTGATCCATCTCCCTATAAGACTATAAGGACCTTGGAGAAGATAGCAACCTAAGTGTTTCCTGCCTTATTAAGTGCCTGCCAGAGCACTTAATAAGTCCAGACACTACCAAAAGGATGGAAGATGAAAGGAATAAACAACCATGAATAGACCTTGTATGTTGTTAATTACTATTCAAGATGGAAGGTATTAGCAACCTATTTACCTACAAGGCACAGCATTACACATGTTAACATTTATTTCATATAATCTAGCAAAAATATGCTATGACTTAAAAATTATGATCTCAATCTTATGGAAGAAGGTGACTCCTAGAGTTGAGCATGTCATCTAGAATAATATTGCTATGCCATTTTTGTGGTTTTTACATTCTCTATAATGGAATATGCTGCAATAAAAATTAATCCAATTCAAAACCTGGACCTTGGTGCCAGCTTTAATTCTGATGTGACTCTTAGATGATAGATCTAAGTCTTGAGCATGACCCCTCAGTGATTACAGCTGAAAATTCAGCAGGTCTTTCTGATTAAGCTTTGAAAATCCTGCAAACTTAAATGGCTATAATAATTAGAACATTGTATCTTGAGACAAAAATGAATGTTTATTTTTCTAAAAGACAATTAGAGAGTAGACCCTCAGGTTTTACAATCTAACTACAAAGGCATGTACCCCTCAGTAAAATAGCAAAATAATTAATGGTAACATCTCCGACCTACACCAAGTTCATTTTCCATGAATACAAGAAAATGAAATGCCTACAGCATGACTTTAATCTAATCTTGATGTTTAACCTTTTCTATGCATATTGATATTAACTCTGAAAAGAGCTCCTTTTAGAATTCCAAAGGCAAGCATTTCTGCTTGTAGTTTTCTTTTATTACAGTTTTTCTCATTATAGAAACTGTCCCTTTCACTTTTTATTTTAGGAACCAAAGATCTAAATTACTTTTCCTTGTAGGTTTTAATTAGGACCCTATTGTAATAAACTTTAATACATAGTTTACTATATTTTATGGAGATAATTATAACAATTAATATGATTATAAACAGAATTATTCAAGTGAAACAGGCTTTAGAAATTGATGTGTTAACTATAATAACAAGCTTAAAGAAGGCTGTTAATTAAAGAGATCCTAAATAGGAGAGTATTTGTATACTTTGTTTTGTGGGGAGAAAAACCATACCAAAAAGTAATTTAAAATAAGCTTAAAACTTAAATACACTGATGTGGATCATTTAAGGAAATTTTTAATAGATTTCTCTTATAAAAGATAGGACAATGTTTAGTTTTCAGTGATTTAGGGGATAAAATCAGGTTTAGGGTTTTCTTTTTTTGTGGTGTGTGTGTGTGTGTGTGTGTGTGTGTGTGTGTGTGTGTGTGTGTGTGTGTGTGTGTGTGTGTGTGTGTGTGTGTGTGTGTGTGTGTGTGTGTGTGTGTGTGTGTGTGTGTGTGTGTGTGTGTGTGTGTGTGTGTGTGTGTTCTGGGTCTTGAGCTCAGGGCCTTGGCATTCTGCCTGAGCTTTTTTTGCACAAGGCTATCACTCTACCACTCAAGTCACAGAGCCACTTCTGGATTTTTTGGTGATTAATTGGAGATAAAAGTCTCACTGACTTTCCTGAAGCCCGGCTAGCTTCAAACCATGATCCTCAGATCTCAGCTTCCTGAGTAGCTAGAATTACAGTCTTGAGCCATGGGTGCCCAGCCACAATCTTCTTTTTAATCTTGCATACTACCCATAATTTTGGTGAAGTTTAGCCTTTGCCTACCATACACTAAGCTGTGCTCAGCAGATAGACAAATACATTAACAAATAAATGGAAGGAACTTGCATTTAGATAAAGCACATGGAGGAAACACATCCAAGAAATCATCCTTGCAAAATACTTAAACACAGGTAGCTAAATGATATCCAGTACTAGAGACTGTGCTAGTCCTCAGTTCCTCTGTAAGACCACATCATGACACATATAGCCCTCTAGCACCCCTAGTAATCATTCCTTTCTGGGAAAGTCCACACTAGATTATTACTTTAACAAGAGTTTAGATTTTGTTCTTTACATTCTTTGGGGTGGGGGGGGAGGGGTCAGGCAGGTCTTAGTCCAAGACTCCAACTCAATAACTGATGCTTTCACTCATTGTTGGTAGTGCTCTACCAACTGAGCTATGCTTTCAACCCCACATAATTTTTTTTCTAAATAATAAAAAAGCAAATGGTTCCTATAATAGAATTTGCTAAATAGCCTAAAATATCTTTGTATTATCAATACTAAGAAACTAACATTGTTTTGTTTATTCAAATGGATTTTTTATAAATGGCCCAGGGAAAAAATTCAGAAACACACATAGTGAAGTCTATTTGGTAAACACTAGGAAATTGCAAATGTGTCCTGAACAGGCATCAAATTGTGGTGCTGTAGCAATACTGCCCTGAGACTCACAACTCAGGTAAGCATTGACCTTTTCTTCTGAATTCTCAAATGCTGGAGTCCTCTAATCCTCTCCAGTCTTCCTCCTTGACTTACACTTAAAACCCCCAGGTGGGTTTTTCTTAAAACGCAATTCTAATCATAGTTGGAAATACTAGAATAATTCACTCCAACTTGGCTTCTGACTCGTTTAATCACTCATTCATTTTGTTCAGCACAATTCTATTATGTTCCCAATCTCTGTCAAGTCTGGGGTTAGATATTGGTTCAGGGTGAAACAGGCCATTAGAAGTACACATTGATAGGATGCCACAGAGATATGCAAAACTGTAATTCCCAAAAGTTCTGTGATATGAGGGAAATTTTATGGAAGTATCTATTCTGGGCAAACATACCTGAATGAGGAAGATCCAGAAAGTGTTGTCCAGTAAGTGAAGTGAGATCAGTTAAAAATATCAGAAGGGAAAGGCCAAGCCTTCTCATCCTGGAAAACAGCATGTACAGTCAGTGATGAGAAGGACCTTCTGTTGAGCAAACAGAAAAGGAGCAGTATGAGATAGGAGGCTATGTCAGAACAGATTTTTATAGGCAGTATGAAAGGCTTTCTTCTTAATCCTCTGAGCAGCAGAGAAGCCATTGAATAGCTTTAAGTGAAGAAAGAAATGATACAACCACACTTGTGTTTGTACAAGACCTCTCAGGCTGCACATTTTGGAGAAAGAATGGGATAGAGCATTAGAGCTTACATAGTAAATCCTTGACAGGTTTTATGGTCATCTGGGAGAAAGATAATGGTCACTTGGATAGTGGCCCTGGTGGAAGAAAAAGAAGTGAGAGTGGAACAAGTATGGAGAGGGTGGAAGTGTCCAACTTGACACAAGTTCGGACTGCTCATAGTGGATGGACTAAGGTGCTATTCATTAGGCCAGCTTGTTAGTTTGAAGTATTTGAGATAACAGAGAAGATCTGACAAAGAAGTATTTGGATATAAGCAGTGAAGCCCAGAAAAGAAGAGGATTATAGATATACATTAGGGAGTCACCTGATGGCTGAGTTTAACTTACATTAACCAAAATACCTATTCAAACTTATGCTTGAACACCTTCAAATGACATCAAACAAACCATCAGTATCTATTACAGCTCTACAATAGAGGCTAATGAGTTCAACTAGCTAGCTAATTGAATTGTTTCATGGTAGTAAGTCAGAAGAGATGTGGCCAGTAGCTCATATAGGTATAGAAACTAATGGCAAAGTGGACTTCCTCGGGCATCTTAATATTCAAACTGTAAGTATTATGATGCAAGTGAATATTAAAATGCAAAATGTTGGACACACAGGTTTCCAGTTAGTAACTAGTATAAAAGCCATCACCCTGGTCTACCCTATTAGAGGCATTAGCACACTCTGCCTTTTTGGTGGTTAATTGTGAGAGAAAGTCCCTCTTCTCTAGTTCAATCCAGAGTTCCTTCCATATGATCAGATGCCCAGCTTCTTACATCCAATGTCTTCCCTGGAAACCTGAAGGTACATACTACAAAAGACTCTGCATCTTGTCAAGTGTTGAGCAAAGAAAGCATGGGATTATGTAGAAGATCTTAGGAACAAGGAAGTGGCTTCTAATATGCCATTAGCCTGACCTGAGCTCTGCAGCCCAGATTCATGTGCAGGCAGCTCAGAAATGTGATACAGCTGTGTGCTTAAAAGGTGTGGTGCTCATGCCTGCACAATCCTGAATGTGCTTTTACCCTAAAACCTTCAGGGAGCCCCCCATTTAACAGCAAATTTAGGATGACCTCCTCTCTTTTTCTTCCCTAAGCAAAACTAGCTGCCCTTTCCCTTCTCTTTTCTCTGCTCTTTATTCTGTCTAGTGCTCCTTTATCTCTCATTCTTAACATTTTAATTATTCAAGGTCCATTTTTTATTCTGCAGCTGCTCTGTAAACTGTTTTATTACCTCCTTCACACCTTTGAAGCAAACAATGTCTTACCCATTCTGTGCTACTTACAACCTCTAGTAACTGCCTGAGAGATATCCAATTAAAGATTTATTTAGTTAAGTTGAAGAATTGTCTTTAAATTATTTCCATAAATAGAAAATAAGATGTACTTTTAGTATCTTCTCTATTTTCCTTTCAGTTTTGAAGGAAAATATTTGTAGTAGTAGTTCTCAGAGGGTTTTTTTTTTATTTTTGGAAACTTTTGTGGTGCCCTCCCCAACCTTGTTAAAAATACCTTAATCTGGGGCTGGGAAGGTGGCTCAGTGGTAGAGCGCTTGCCTTGCATGCCTGAGGCCCTGGGTTTGATTCCTCAGCACCACATAAGAAAAAAGCCAGAAGTGGGGCTATGGCTCAAGTGGTAGAGCGCTAGCCTTGAGCTGAAGAGCTGAGGGACAGCGCCCAGGCCCAGAGTTCAGGCCCCACGACTGGACCCAAAAAAAAAAAAAAAAATACCTTAATCTGATGGAAATAATTGCATTTTTAATAAGTGTTGAAGATGGTGATTCAGATCATATACTACCTAGACTACTTTCATAAGTGTTGTAACATGCTGTTTGTCATTATACCCATTAATGAACTAAGACTTTCCTTTAAACAGACCAGTTCATCAATAGAGCAACAGGTAGCATCCGGAACAGTAAAAACCAAGATGTCTGTCACATAGCTTTTGGATCTAAAGTTCTTGGGCCGCCTCCATTGTCTGGCAGAAGGAATCACATGAGACTATCCAGTGAGGTAAGATGGAAGTTTGAAGAGTTTATTGAAGAATGAGCTGTAAGGTCAGGGATGAGGCATAAGTTCTGGGGAAAGGAGATGGGATTAAATTTGAAACAGAAAGTTTCTATTTCAAAAGACATCAAAACCTTTCTTTATGGTATGTAAATAATAGTAACATTTTCACCTATTTTAATTATATATTATATGCATTATATATTATATATTCATGAAATTTACATGCAAATATATAAGCACATTTTTCTGTGCTTTCTGTGTTTTTCTTTTCCTTCTAAAAAATGAATTAGAGATGTATCAGACACTATACCATGAATGGATACTTAGATATCATACTTTTTTCATGTACCTTGAGAATTTCTGACAGATAAAATGATTCTTAATTCAACTCCTACCTGGGATGGTGTGTAGCAACTAATACTTGTTTGTCTTCTATTTTAGGATATTTTTTCTCCTTGCATTTCTAATTTCCTACAATAATTTCTCTATCACTTTTATAACCTTATTTCTTCTAGATTTTTCCTCACTATTTATTTGTTCATTTTTCTCCATAAAATTTCTATAGGAAATAAATGTAACTAATGTATTTTCAGATGTCATATTTATTTCTTTTCCCTTCTAGACAATAAGATCTGTTGGGTCCAAAAGTAGCCAATCATGCCAGCAACCCACAGTAGAGAAGTGTGTTGTGACCAGTGGAGAAATGTCTGAGGAGCAAGGAGATAAAGAAAATATTCACCAAATAAAGCAGAGTATACCTATTCATGGTAAGAAAGAATCTTGCAGAAAGTTAGTGAAAATAGTGAACAATGTTCTTGTTAAGATAAAAAAAAGTTATATTCAGGTATAGATATCTTAAATCCAGGAATTACCATTTAATAATGGTGGATATCAAAATACATCTAGAATTTTTATATATACATTATCTTCTGGAATCTATCATTCTATTTGCTAGGTTATTTCAGTTTACTATATCATTGTATGTTTCTATCTTGTGATAATGATGCAGATGTAAAATAACTTATCATCACTATATTTGGAGAAAGTTCATGTGTATTTTAAGTTTGCTTTGTTAAATTTCATTTTCAGTTGGTAAAGTGCTCTTTATTTTCTCTTTAAGCCCTGTAGGTAAAAAGAAAGACTGTTGAAAATGGGGACATTTGAATTTTTATGATTTGATTTAGAAATTAATAATCATTTTTAAAGGCAATATCCCCCCATGGAATGTAAAACTTTTACAAGCAAATGAATGCCTAGTTATCTAGTCCCAGCTCTATCACTATCTATTCAGACTTGATCACATCTCTTCCACACTCAAAGTTTTTTTTTTTTTTTTTTTGGTTGTGGGGCCTGAACTCTGGGCTGGGCACTGTCCCTGAGCTCTTCAGCTCAAGGAGCACTCTACCACGTGAGCCACAGGACCACTTCCGGCTTTTTCTGTTTATGTGGTGCTGAGGAATTGAACCCAGGGCCTCATGAATGCAAGGCAAGCACTCTACCACTGAGCTACCTTCCAGCCCAACACACTCAAAGTTTTGTTTTCTCACTTTTAAAATGTGTATAGCATTTTTCTGGTACTGGTTGCCTGGTGATGATCTGAATTTTTGGCTGTTTTTTTTTTTAAAGATACCAAGAAGGCATTGCCCATTTGAGAGGCAATCTGCCTTCCACACAAGATAATTACCGCTGAATCTAAACTTTTGGGGAACCCAAGGTGACTGCAGCATAGAAATAGCTCAGAATAAAGAGAACAGGTACAAAGATGGGAAACTTTTAGTTGATTCACAGGGCTCAGGAAAAGCATCTTTTAGGTTGTCTCTTAGAGTAATACTAACTAATAATTGCCCCAAGGAGTCATTGTGAAGATTCAGTGAGAAAAACAGTGAAGTATATTATATTGCTCTAAGAAATGAAGGAATGAATATTAAATGCTGCTATGATTACTTAAGATTAAGTTATACTTAAGAACCCTTCTCTAGAGTTCTTTGGGAAACTATTCTCTAAGGTCTAATTGAAAGCATATTCAGCTACACTTTCTTTTTTAAAGGAAAAATTGTCACTTTCATTTTTTATAATTTTTAACATATCAGGTTGTATAATTAACATTGAGTTTCTTAGCTCTCTATAAACATTCTGTTGCACAAATAAAACCCATCAGTAATTTTAAAAGCCTAAAACAAGATCCTTATAACTGGAATTAAAATAAACACCTCTTTTCTGTGAAGGATTAAGTTATGGTTTTGATATTGCCTCATATTTTGTCAGAATGATAGATGAGTATTCTCATTGCAGTGATAATTATATTTACTGAATTATTTCAAGTGACATAGCCATTTCTGTACTGGCTTTTGTTCTTTGATATGAAAATGAACCAGCCAGTCTACCTATTAGGCATCCACATCCCCCTCAAGAACCATCAACTGATAAGCCTAATAACCGAAGAAGATTCTGGTTAAAAATCTCCAGCAGACAACGGACAGAGACACCCTGTGGTATGGCAATATTTCAATACTATCTTAGATCTGTATATTATTTGGGGCAATGGAATCTCTCTGCAGGCTGTAAATTTCAAAGGATTATGAACCAATTCATTTAAAATATAAATGTCTGTTCTTTGGGGATTATGGAAATCAAATTTTCTGCAAAAGAATTGCTCTAGAGCCCTAACTGAGATTTTCTGATTAAATTGATAGTACCACAGAAATAAAGGACTCCCTGCTTTACTTTCAAAGGCTGAATAAAGCTTATTTTTTTAGGAAAAAAAGGCCCAAATATGATATAGGATGTTCTTGTCTGCAGATTGCTAAAATTGAACTTTATTATAATTTTTCAGATTTTATTTATGTCTTTTCTTTTTAAATGAAGTTCCCTCTTATTGCCAGTTAACATTTTCAGTCTCTCCCTTTGGATTATTTGCCATAGGATAACAATATGGATTAAAATTTCGGCAACAAGTTAAGCATTAATGTAGGTGCCTATTCTTTTAAATAGTGAATTTGAGGCATGTTTGTGTAGATTTGTATGTATGTGCATTAATCAATCCTGAAGCCAGCCCAAAGGGTATCTTATATACATCTGTTAGCATGATTTCTTAAAAATGTGGGATTCTTGGGTTGGCTGAAATTCAGCCTTCTAAATTTTATACTAGTTTTATAAAAGAGCAAACAGAAAATCTAATATTCAAATAATGTCTGCATTCATTTTCTTAAGGAACTAAAGGAAAGAGCTTGGTTAAAACTCACACTTTGAACTTGGAGAAAGCAAGGGAAGGGGAGACATGGTTCAAAAAGAACTGTACTCATTACCTGATTCATGAAACTGTCACCGTTCCATATATTGCCTCTACAATAACAATTTTTTTGTTGTTGGTCGTGGGGCTTGAACTCTGGGCCTGGGCACTGTTCCTCAGCTCTTCAGCTCAAGACTAGTGCTCTACCACTGGAGCCACAGTGCCACTTCTGGCTTTTTCTGTTTGTGTGGTGCTGAGGAATCAAACCCAAGGCCTCATGCATATGAGGCGAGCACTCTACCACTAAGCCACCTTCCCAGCCCCTTCAATAAAAATTTTTTTAAAACTCATATTTTGTAAGAACTTTAATTTTCAATTACTCTATCATGTGTGGAACAAGAAAGAATAAGGCCCTTTAATATTGTATGAGGTTTGGAATTCCTTTTTATTACATATTGTAGAAGTTAAATCTAAAATGTCCCTGGGAAGATACCAAAGAATTTTAAGGTGAACTTCTTAAAACTTCAAACTGAAAAAAATTAATGAATTATGTATTACTCTCATTTGTATTCAAATAATCAAAATGAAAAGTTTACCAAATTTCTTTCATTCTTCAAAAATTACTTTTTATAAATATCAAAAGAAGTAACTTATTCCAATGAAGATGGTTCTTCGGGAAATAACAAGAATGGAGATGAAGCAGCAGCTACCCTCACCACTGTGACCCAAGAAAAAGCAGAGAAAAAAGGAGTCAATACTCCAGGACCTCAGTCTGCTGATCTCTCAGGTTGGCATCCTAACTGTAATACATTTACACCAAATAGTTCAAATCCAGTCAGTATGAAAAGTCATGATGCAGCCATTGGTTGAAATGGATCATCTTTTGTTAATCTGTTTTTTTTTAAAACTTAATTTTATGAGAGACTTTAATGAATGAAAATATTTTTCTTTTCAAGTTATTAGGCCTAAGTTGTGCCATTCACCATGAAAGTTTAAAACTTTGAAGTCTTCCCATGATACTGTCACAGTCCCCAAAGACTATCTATTGTTGCATTTTTCCATCTTTTTAGAAATTGAGATGGTGGAAGCCAAGAACACTGAGCCCATCAACATATCTTGCCTAGCAGGTGTGTGCTGCTTTTACAAAGGCAAATTGTTTCTGAGCAAGGGAAAAAAGGAAAATAAATGAAAATTGTTTGTAGTTTGTCAGTCTTATTTATGCAATGTTGAAACCTTCATTAAAATGTTAGATGCAATTAGTGTCTCTAGCATAAATCTAACTGTGTAGAGAAACTAATTAGATGTTTAGGTGATCATTCTTGCATTTATCTTGTTTGCTGCAATATTGTGATTACACAGTAATTTACATATTTTCCTAAGAAAACACACCAAATTATTCATTACAATTGATATGGAAATACTTGAAGCAAAAGTACAAATTCCAAAAAAGCTGTGGTAGTAGTGAGATAATTAGTTACTTTGTTGAAAAAAAACCTCCTTTTATTTTGACTTTTTGACAGTTAATAAAACATTTGGCAAAAGGTCATAAATATTGTTTACTTTTCTAATAAGCATTCCCAACAACTTTTCCTCCAACTACCTTCACATATCCATGCTTATAACACAACACATTGGATTTTTTTAACTTTTGCATTTCTGTGCTGTTTACAAAGTGCCTACTGCGTGCCTAACAACATACAAAAGGATTTTCTGTCTAAAATAGAAGTGTTCAGTGAACTTGCTTATTTTACTTGCCCATAGCTACACTGACTCAGGAACTTCTACATAGTCCCTCTGAGAAGATGATTAGAAGATATAGATTCAACCTGCCACTGGTCAAATACCAACAGACTCTTTCTTTGAAAATAGGGGAGTCATACCTTCATCAATTTCCTCTAACTAGTGTATATTTATCACCCAGTGTACAAACTAGTCAAGGTTAATAATGATGTCCTTAGGTTAACAAACAACTCCAAGGCCAGGCATGGTGGTACCCACCAGTAATCCTATCACTAAGGAAGCAGAAACAGGAGGACCTGAAGTTCAAGTGACTATACTGCAGGTTCAAGGCCATTCTGAACCACACAATAAGATCTTGTCTCAACACAAAACAGATGAATTGTGAGATGTTTTGTATTCGTGCCATCAATATTACTTTTATTAGCTCGGTGGTGATGACTTATGCCAATTATTTTAGCTACTCACAATTTGATCACAGCAGGATCACCATTTGAAGCCATCCTGGGCAAGAAAGTCCATGAGACTCTTATCTACAGTTAACCACCAAAAACCCCAAAATGAAAGTGGACCTATGGCTGAAGTGGTAGAGTATCAGCTTTGAGGAAAAAAAAAAAAGCCATGGGACAGTACCCAAGCCCCGGCACTGGCATTGCCCCCCCAAAAATTACTTTCATTAAACTTTTGTGATTTTTTTTTATTTTTCATTTTGCTTTTTGCTTTTGTAGTATAGGGTTTGGAGTTGGGAAGTCTTAGGTGTCTCTTAGTATCTTTTATTGTGATCATAACTACAAGTGTAAATGATCATGTTCTTAGTATGGTTCTAGAAAAGTTGCTTACAAGAATTTTTTGTGTATATGCCAGTACCAGTGTTTGAACTCAGGGACTCTTGCTCTTGCTCAGCTTTTCACTCACAACTGATGCTCTACCACTTGAGCCACATTGTTAATCCAGCATTTGGCAGGTTAATTGGAGATAGAGCTTCAGACTTCTCTTCCTTGAGAATCTCAGATCTCAGCCTCCTGGGATTATAGACATGAGCCACTAGTATCTAGCAGGATTTTTACCATTGAAATAATGCATTGAAAAAGTACATTTCGGGCTAGGAAGGTGGCTTAGTGGTAGAGCGCTTGCCTTGCATGCCTGAGGCCCTGGGTTCGATTCCTCAGCACCACATAAGCAAAAAGAAAAAAGCCAAAAGTGGCGCTGTGGCTCAAGTGGTAGAGCGCTAGCCTTGAGCTGAAGAGCTGAGGGACAGCACCCAGGCCCAGAGTTCAGGCCCCACAACCGGACCCAAAAAAAAAAAAAGAAAGAAAGAAAAAGTACATTTCAAGAAAAATAGAACAAATTGAGAAAATGCTTAATTTTTCCCACTGTCATTTTAAAGAAAAAAATAAGCATGCTTTTTAGTGATATTATAAAGACTATGCTGCAAAATCATTTGGATTGTGATGTTATCATCTATCTTAATATCATATAAAAGATTAAAGTTCTTAATGTTCAATCAAATATCTCAGTAGGCAACATTTTAAAAAAAATATGGAAAAAGATTTTCTATGTCAAAACATTCTCCCACAAACTAAGCATAAAAAGCACATTTTGCCAAGCAGAAGCCACCACTCAGATTAACCATGCTAATATTACTGATATGTCTGTGCAGTTTAGTCTGTGAATTGCCTTATTTCATTCAGGACAATGAAAAGAAATAGACTGTCATCTTCCTCTGGCTTTTCGCTTCCATCATTTGTAATCCAAACAATGACCAGATTCTTTGTTTAAAGAAGCTGGTTAAATACTGGACCCTGTCCTCCTGCAGTAAGAAGATACTAGTAATTCAAAATTTTAAACTCTGGATATTTCACCCCTCTGCAATGTCAAATTAATGAGTTTGTACAATAAAGAACTTGCTGCAAGACAGGTGATAATTAATCCAGACTGAGAAATTTCCTGGCTAGTGTTTCAACTCAAATGGAGAGGATGTGAAAATGAGTTGCCTGTAGCTATGGGCACTGAACTGTGGGTTAAGTGTTTAGCAAACTACAATATGGTGGATAAATTGTCTTCCTTGGCTTCTGTCTTATTTCAGAAATCTGTTTCAACAAGAAATTTGAACCTAACTATCTGCCTAAAATGACAATTCTATGGAACACTACTCTAATTTTTTGTCATCTTCTCCAAATGTCAGATGAGTGGGTATTTCCTGAAAATGATGATCACACTCCCCATTTAGAATCCAGCAGTAAGTCTCAGCTTCTGGATGACGACTCCTGCATCACTCCACACTTGTGGACAAAAGCCATCAAGAACAGTGAACCTGACCAACAGGCAGATGAAACCCAGATGGTTCCAAAGGACATTTTCACATTTTCATCTAGACCTCGATCAGCACCTCATGGGAAGACGCAGAATATGTCCCCAGAGGAATGTTCCTTTATTTTGGATCTAAAGGAGGATAACAGTATGGTGAGGACAGACATCCAATTGGAGGATGATTTCTATGGCGATGACAGCAGCGAAGAGGTACCCTGCTTAAATCACAATTGTTTCATTAGCTCCAGTAAGCACTAAAACTAGTTGAAATGTAAGGGGAGAAATCAAGTGCTATTTATAAAAACGCAGCAGATTGCTGTCAGTCAACAGTTGCATTGGGTTGTTATGGCAATTCTATTGCTGCCTTTTTATTATTAACATCAGTTTCATTTTTGATTATGGGAACTAGCTTTAAGTTTGTTTTTTTTATTTTAATCTTTGTCTCCCAGAATGAAAAATAATCTACAAGTTAGTTATATGTTAGGAGGACCAGTAAAGCACTGTGACACGTTGTTCTAGATCTCTGGGGAAACTGTGTTGCAGTTGCTAAGCATTCTGATTTGACAGTTTTCTGGCTTCCTCATTTCCCTGCCATCTTTCACCTTAGACCTATTAGGATTCATTATTTTCCATATGGTCCTAGAATTTCAAGAGTTGTACCAATTAAAGTTTAGATAATGAATCATGAATTAGTACTGGGACTTGCCTTAGACAAGGTGTTCTGTTTGGAATTACTTAGACTATAAATGTGTGATAAATTAGTAAATCCTTAAAAAGTTTTCTTAAAAGACTTGTTGAAAATCAAACTGAATATAGTTTGAAAATATTTTGTCAAAAACCTAATACATGTGCCAACCTTATCCCCAAGTGAAATGAATTTATGTATGAAATTTCTTCAATCTTATTTTAAATGACTATTTTTAATCATCTTACTCTTAATAATTTACTGAAAATATGTTTAAAAGCAAAATATAAAGTCATTAATAAAAATATATAAATCATTTTATATAGAATTTATAGAAATAATGAGAAAAAGCCATGTTTATGTATGCTTACAAAGCTTTTGAAATAACTCTTAGGAATTCCCTTTGGATGGTATGATGTAGACTAAATGCATAGCTCCTACCCTCAAAGCCAGTTGAGCACATGGTGGGATTATTCAGGCAGAAATTATGGGATTTGCAACTCTTAATGAGTTTCTTCAGCATAGTACGTGGAGTATTATTTTTCACCATATTCTTGCTTCTGAGAATGCTGAAACTAGTAGTAACACCAAACACAGCCCACTGTACGCCCACTTATACATGAATTGGTTTATAAATGTTGCTGGAAAGACTATAAGATTGGATATCTTAGGCATCTATTTGTGTCTTCATCCCAATCATTAGTTCTTCTACAGTGTAAGTTAGCTGATCTAACCAATTAATATCAGACCATTTTATTGATAGGACAAGTTCATCCTCTTCCTATGTACACACAACATCATCTTTTTTACCAAACCCAAATGATTAACTCTAATCATGGCAGGTGGGAAATAATAGTTCTCTGGGAAATGAGAGAAACATGGAGAACTACATTTCAAATAAGACCATGTGGGGAACTTTACTGTCTCATCTATATGTAGAATATGCAACAGAAGCAGCAGTAGAGCTTCATGAGAAAAGGAACAATACCAGATCTAAATAGTTTAGTTTGTTATTCTGTTAACTACTCTAACTGTTAGCTATTCTGTTTCTGATCTCCTTTGGTGTTCATTATGTAGCCAGGTACTTAAAATCAACTACATGAAAACTGAAAACAAATACTTTACCCAAGCATTACCCAAACTCTCACTGCATAGTAGCTTGCTCCCCCTCACCTGTATATCTTGTCTTTTAATGTGACCAGTAGCATTAGCTCCTGCCTGAACTACCTTTAGTGAAAGCCTGTTCAGAGTAGACTCCAGGGAGAGAAGACGAGGAATCTTGCTGTACTATCAAGTTTTAGAGTTCTCTAGAGAGAACAAGATACAAACCAGTATACAAAAATAGAATGAACAAAAATGCTCTACTATATTTAAACAAACTCAATTTGTTATACCTTTCTTTTCTTGATTGGTTTTCTTCATCTTTGGAGTGCAGGGGAAGGGGTCCTTGGGAGGGTTAGTTCATTTATTTTCCTGTAGTAAAATTTCATCTGTCTACTGACTGTACAAATAAGGAAATATTAAATTATGTATTTATATGGTTATTTATTACAATCTGAAGAAAAAAATCTATTTAGTTTATTGAAATGTCCTTACCATTACTTAGATTATTTTGAATGTTATATCATTAGAGTAACATAATTAGAGTTAAGGAGTTAATTTTGGAATGTTACATCATTAGAGTAACATAATTAGAGTTAAAGAAAACATAATGTTATAAATAATGGTGGGCAAATAAGTATAATTAGATTACTTATTGTTCTTGAAGTTTGTAACTTGTAATTAAAAGACTTTTTTCTGATGTTAGACCAGTGAGTATTTTTAAAGGAAATTAAATGCTTTTAGTAGTATTAAAAGTAAGTAAAACGAAATCATGTTATTATGATAGAAGGAAAAAATATATAGTAGTAAAGGCTAATTAAGAGAAGCTTTCAATGATAAACTGTCTTTGTAATTTAAGTTGCTAATAATTCCCATCAGAAATAATAATGTGAAGAGCCTCAAAAGTATGAATTTTTGCATTTTCTCTTATCTTACTTTCTGCTAGCATACATTTTATTTCCCATACTGTGCCACATATAACATGTCTGGTATAATTTTGAAGTTGTGTTTCTCATTTGAAAAACACTTTGCAGAAATATGACAAGTTATAAAATCAAAACTACTGTACAAAATGGATTATCTTAGGAAAGCTATTAAAACTGAGTTTCACATTGTCACAGTATCTAAAAAAAAACAGAAGTGTGCTACTGTTTGGTATTTTGGCATTATCTCCAACATGACTCCCAATATATGCACCTGATTTGAAATTTGAATTATCAATCAATTTAATTTTTTCCTAGAAATACAGTACTGTCATCTTTTTTCCAAAAGCTCTTGTATTACATACAAGAAAATATTGGCAAGGCCATGCAATTTGTCTTGTGTAACAGTCCAGTTAAAACACTCATATGTGAACACAATTATGTGGGCTGACTACCTATCACATTCAAATTAGCTAGAAAGCTTACATATCTTTCTGCATCTAGTCTACCAAGGACAAATACACAAAGAACAGATTAAAAGGCCTTTGTTAGTCCTCTCCTAGTGGTGGGGTTTTCAAGTTTTGGTTTTTTTTTTAGCACTCAATAGTTTTCATTTTATTTTATTTCATTTTGTATATTTTTTCCTAATGAAACTGTATTTCTGGATTAAGTTATAATCTACTCACCTTTCCATACTCAACTAATTATTTTGCATTGCTCTATTACACACCTGTATACAGAAAATAGGAAGGATATTTAGTCAAAATGTGGTTGCTTATATTTTGGGGTAGCCTTTACAAAGTTAAATGCTATCTTATGTTTTGGAAAAGATAGAAGTGTTTTTAATATATTGTCTTGCATTTTTATTCCTGAATTTTACAAATTACAAATATAAATCCACTACATAAATATATTATTTATTTTGTATGAGTCATCCTTTTAGGCTGTTCACATCTACACGTCTTTATAGTAATAAAGCTCTTCTATGAAAACAAGGCCTAACTTTCTACGATTTGGCTGTGCCTTATTATAGGCAGGTGAGAAAGATTAAAAAAATCTAGTCTAGCTCTCTCTTTCCCGGCTTTCTTTCCCAGCTCTCCCAGCTCTCTTTTCCAGGCCTTTCCCCACCGTGTGGAGAACCAAGATGGCCTGGTGCCAGCCAGATCGATGAATAAACCTACCCCTTACCTGAAAAAAAAAATCTAGTCTATCTAGAAACTAACATTCTATCTCTTTTTGCTAAAAGATATCTTGCTGATGTTGGCTGTGGACAAGAATTTTTGCAAGAAATCTTTAAATGTTCTCAGTTAAAAGAGCACAAAACTAACTTCTTGAGAAATGGACTTCATCTTGAGCATCCCATCATCTTCTCCAAATATTCATATTTCCACCCTATACAAATCCTGTTTTGTCTCATTTCTCTGTTCAGTATTGGTTACAGGTAAAGATGTTTACAAAATGCACTTTCTCTAATATCAAGCATCATACAAGTTAATTCTTTACAACTGCCAATCCTTTATTTCATTTTATTTACTTACAAGCTAACAAAAACACATTATAAGATAGTTCTATCATTTTGTCACCTAAAGAAAATTATTCCTTTCACAGTTTCCTGTAACATCTCCTAAATAGAAGTACTTCTTGAAGATAGTTGTTATGTAGACATTTAAATTACATTGATATACATTTGAATGGTCAGTCTTTACCACCAAAGAAAAATTAAGTTTTTATTATTCTATGATTGTCTTTAGTCATAATTTATACAAATAACTGTCCTCTTTAATCTTCATCTGCTCTAGCTCTTGTTGCTTGCTAGTGTCCAAATAAAGGGTGTTGTCAATTGTCATTGGACACAAGTAAAAACTGGTTTTTTACAAATTCTAAACTGCAATCAGAAGTTATGTTTGGAATAGTATAGGTGTATTTTAATATAGAACTTTTAAGAATGTCATAGAAGACTTTTTCATGGTGGACTGAATTAAAATTGTATTTGAAATATAAATAAATATGATCATCCTCTCTCACAAAGGCTGATACAGTCTTCTATCTTGACTCATACAGCATTAAAGTGCCGTTACAAAGAGCTTGGGTCCCATCTGCTCCAAGTAGGTGGTCCTCAAGAGTCATTAAAATTATCTTTTCAAAATTACAACTCAGCAAGAGCAATCATTTTGTACATCCAGAAATGAGTGTCCAAATGCCCATCTGCATGTCCTTCTAAGAAAGAGAGTTCATTAGAGGAAGTGCGTGCTCCTTGGGGAAATCATTCTCATCTTGAGCATACATATGCTGTGCTACGGTTAATCAGGCAAGCTCTATTGATGTTCCTGGCACTGGGGCATGATTGAATATTTAGCAAACAAATGTTTCTGTGCCCAGAAGACAAATGGTTCAAGAGATTTGGGATTTTTTAAAAAAGATACATTAAGTTAAATCAAAAGCATTTTGCATTTGTTCTTCTGAGACACAGATGAGCAGATGATTGGAATGTGAAAATGGCAAGACAACTTCTTTGCTACTCTGACAAATGACATTCAATTGCTGTACAGGTTTTCAGTAACTAAATGATAAAGCAAAAGGGGGAAAATAGTGATTTTTCAATCAGATCATAGTAAGCTAACTTCTCATGCATGTAACAAATGTGTATAATTTGTCTAGAAAGAAATTAATCCAAAAGCATGTTGAGCCCAAATAAATTACATGTGTGATATCAATAGACAACATGTATGCCTTTTAAAAGACGCAAAGACATTGCTAAAGTAAAGAATAAGGTGTTGCCAGTGCTCAACCCTTAATTATATCATAAAACTTTTTATTTCCCACTCCCTGTCTTAAATAAAAGCTAACCCATCTAAAGTCAAAATATTAGTTAAATATAGACATTCTTACCTTTCTCAGTAATCACAGTTACTCTTTCTGGATTGGAAATTATCCAGTCAGTGGTCGTAGAGAAGCCAAGGCACACACATCTTTGGTCCCTGTGCAGATTCCCCAGTTGCTTGTCCTTTCTATATACTTAAAATAGTATGGAAATATATTACCATGGAAAAATGCTCACTGAAATATCCAAGTACAGCCGTCCTCTCAGCTGATCTCCAAACAGGATATAGCTTAAGAAAAATGTGAAGTGAATGACTATGTAGATACTTGGGGAGCATTTCCAGGGACACAGTGACAAACAGAAACATTTTCACCCAAGTAAATAACTGGAAGTAAGAATGCACCATAGGTGGAAAAATAGACTTCTAACAAATTGTTTTTTATGGACTTTCCTAAATGATATAGCAAAACACCTATTTTTCCACATCTCCTCAGAATTTCTCCAAAAGGATATTTGAAACCTTTAAAATTGAAAAGCTTTTATCCCTTTCTGCTTTATGATAGTATTATCTTTGTCAGTATCTTCTCTGCCCTTCAGCTTTTTAAGATAAATTTTAATGATATAGGAAACCATAAAAATTACACATATTAATGGGATAATGTTTCCATACATGCATATGTTGTTTGTTTATCAGACAAAGCATATGTGCTCAAGCTGTTATCATTCTTTATGGTGAAACTTTTAATAATGTTTTCTCTTAGTTTTTTGAAATTTACAGTAAACTATTATGATCTGTAGTTACCCTTTATTGCAACAGCACACCGGATTCTTGCTGTTGTCTATCTGTAACTTAGTACCCTTGAACTGTGCATGTCCTTTTTGCCTTTGTCTCTTCTGTTGTGCCTGCAATATGCCATGCACATAGCAGGAGCCTAATAAATATGTATTGAATAAATGTTTACTGCTCCTAAGTCCCACTTGTGTCATATACTAAATATATTTTTGAAATGCTGGGGATAGAACCTAGAGCTTTGTGCATACTAGACAAGCACTCTACTGCTGTGCTACATCCCTAGCCTAATTTTTATTATGAAAATGAAGTAGAGGTTTTTTTGATCACAGAAATCCCACTGCTAGTTGCTTATAACATTACAGAAAATATAACAAACTGAAGAAGAGATAGCACTGTCCCACAGTCAAAATCAATTTTAAAAGTATTTCTACTAGTTCTACCAATCCTTTCTTACAGCTAAAGTTTAGCGGATGCTTGCTGCACTTTCTGTTTACCCCAGTTGTGGAGGTGGGAGGGAAGGGATGGTGGGGGAAAACAAAGGAGGCGGCAACAATGCTTGATAAGAAATGTACTCATTACCTTGCTCATGTAACTAACCCCTCTGTTCAGTAGTTTCACAATAAAAAAAAAACTTATTTAAAAAAAAGATTAACCTTTGATTCTTTTAGTACCTTTGTGGAAAAGAAATCGCAAGAATCACTTCTACTTATTCCCTAGTGATTTCTACTGGGCATTATGTGTCTTTGACAGTCTTTCTGATTTCCTGCCATAACTATGTGAACATCCTCAGGTGCCCAGAATGGTAAAGGATGAGCTTGCTCTGTAAGCAGCTTACAAAAGAAAGAATTGTCCTGTATCTGCAGCCTACAACCATCTTGCCACTATTGCAGTGACAGATATATTCATATCCAATCATCCTAAATAAGTAGAGTTAGATCCTTAGATGCCATATAAGAGAATTATAGAGTTATTAAGTGTGACATTCCCTGTCTTTGATGTACCCAGTTGAATGCTCAAATCAGTCTGGCTGTGCCATCATCATTTCCTAACATTCCTAATGGCACTGCCTTCATCTCCTAGTTTGCCTCCCTTTCTCCTGTCTCTTCAGACTATCAGGATATGCATAGAAAAAAGCCACCAACCCCTGCCCATGCTATCCACTTTGTGTCATTTTGGCATTCTCCTGTGTCATTATGGAGTTCTTACATGAGAACTCCTCATCTTCCATATACTCCCCAGATAATAGGGTTATGTACCAGTATACCATTATATCTCCACATCTGCAGCGATTAGTGCTTGCAAGAGTTGGCCCATTATAAGAAAGGCAGAACATGACCTCCTCCAATTAAGAGCTCTGATCATATCAATCTCTCCTTTATCCTATGCTCAACCTAGAGCAGACTCTCACCTTTACTTTACTTTTCTTCTGAAGGCATGATGATTTTGTTGAGCATGTCTGAGGGGCAGACATTCAGTAAGATGCTCACAGTCCAATCATTCATCCAACAATCTTGTTTTAAAATGCCAGACCTTGGTCATAAATGATTTAGTTCTGTATGGTTTTAAATGGAGGTTAGAGGAAAAGCTTACTAAAATTGAATGTTAACATATACCCTCTCAGACAGCAAACATTGTTTTAAAAATATACTCTGCTTTTATCACTTCTACTCTGACCTAGGTTTATCATTTAATACTCAGTTCTTTTCTTTTTAAGTAAGTGAAACTGAAAACAATCTACCATAAGTACACACAATGGTCACAAAGTTATTCTTTTAACATATTAGTGTACAGCATAAAAATTATGACATAAAATATATAATTTTATGCAGGAGAATACCATATTTCTCTTTTCTATTATTTACTTTCAAGGAGAATTTTATGTAATTCCTCCTTTCTCAGATCTTAAAATATTTAACTTAGATTTCCTACTGGTAATCACAGAACTGTATACTTATGAAAAACAATTTTATCTTTCATTTCAGCTTGCCAAGCAATTGTATTTAAGAGGAGGATCATATTTCATAGAAAAAATACACTTTCTGAATTTGTATAATTACTTTCTAAATATACTTTCTAAATTTCTATAATCATGATTTTTATGCTAGAAAAATACTTATAAAACATGTTTCATTGTCTTTTGCTCTTAAACTGCCTGACAATAATGCTAGTCTACTTGAGTTTAGAATATCATTTCCTCCTGTAAATAAGCTAAGTGCTTAAAATTATAGTTCTTTCTCTTCTCATAGAGTTAGCCAATCAGGAAGTCAAAGTATGTGATTCTTTGATGCTTTAGATAACTTCCTATGGATCTTATTTTAGAACTTTTTTGGAATGAATATGAGTAACTATTTCTCAAATGTTCTCTTGTTACTAGGGATTTTTTAAAAAGTATAATGCTCTATCCAGACCAGACAGCAGGGTATCTCAGCAAATGATTATTTTCTATCGCCTAGTTGAACCATTATTTTTAGTTGTTCATATTTTTCTTTACAGATTAAAGTAAAATATATGTATATTTTGTCTCATTCACCAAATTTTTAATGAACTTGTTTGTACTCAATATCTTATTCACTATGTATGATGGTCAAATTGTTTTTCATTCTGTTCCCTAATGCAGGATAACCATAGTATCCAGGGTTCTTCAGACCCAATGACTCAGGGTAAACTCGCTCAACAGTAGAGAATATGGGGGGGAAAGTTGCAGTGTGGACAAAATAGACAATATCTAGGAAATGCCTTTACACAAAGACAGAATTCCTTAGTGAAGTAAATAGAAATGACTTTTCAAATGATGTATTATTCAGGTTGTTCTAGAAGAACAGACCTGTACCATGTATATGTAAGGAGATTTATTAAATTGGCTTACATGATCACCAGCTGGATAGTCCCACAATGGCTATCTGTGTGTTGTGGAGCTAGGGAAAGAAGTAGCTCATTCAAAAAACTGAAAGCCTCAGAAGGGGAACCAATGATGTCAGCCCCATTCCTAGCCTGAAGGCCTGGACGCTGCCTAGAGAGGCCCTGGAGAAATTCCACATTGAAAGGATTAAGAATCTAGGGTCTGATGTCCATAGGTTATGACAACAGTAAAAGAGTGCCAGCCTCCTACTTCTGCTTTTTGTTCCACTATACCTGTAGACTACTGGGCAGTGCTTCCTCTATTCATTTGGGGTCTTCTTACTCAGTCATTGACCTACATGTCTTATCCTCTCTGGAAGAATCCTCACAGATGTGCTCACAAGTGTGATCTACCAAGTTGCTAGGCATTTCCCAATCCAATCAACTTGACAAGTAACATGATTCATCACAAATGAGTTGTTGCCCCAACTCCAGGCCTTTCTACCCCAGTAAAAAGAGCAGCTCCTCTCAGAAAATTCCAGATTCCCTTATCAAAGCAAGGGCTCCTACCAGCTCATCAAGTGACAACTTCAGAAAACCCTCTAAAAGAAATTTAGGGATAGGCTTGGAAGGTGGCTCAGTGGTAGAGTGCTTGCCTTGCATGCATGAGGGCCTGGGATCGATTCCTCAGCACCACATAAGCAGAAAAAGGTGGAAGTGGCACTGTGGCTCAAGTGGTTGAGCACTAGCCTTGAGCTGAAGAGCTGAGAGACAGTCCTCAAGCCGAGTTCAGCCCCCATGACCAACAAAGAAAAAAAAGAAAGAAATCTAGGGGTAAGGAGGACTGGAGTTGGACCCCTGAAGTATCTCTAGGTGGCTTTTCTGTCATTCACATATGTGGGCAATACTTCCTACTGATCTTCTGCACCTTGTACCCATTTATTTTTCATCACTTAGATGATCAGTAATGTATTTTCCTTCTCATTCAGAAGTGTTTTAGTTCAGTAATAGCAGCTGTTAAAGAGTATATTTCACATCCCAAGGATAATGGAATGCCTCCTGTTTTTAATGAGAAAGATAATTATGTAGTTTTCATCATAATAGTTATTTTTTATTTCCCAGTTACTTCCCATAATTTTAGTTATCACTGCTTGCAAATTATAAATGAAGATCTTTTTTTGAGCCAAAAGCTTGCCAGTAAAATTGACAGATTTTCAATAACAATCTACATTAGGAGCCATAAAAACATCATTATTCTATTCACTTTTCTAGTCTCTGTGCAGCAGTTCCCCCAAATAATAAATGATATAAATGAAGGTTAACAGTAAAGCAGTGTCATAGAATAAATCCCTAGGGTAGTTTGATGTCTGCATTCATGTCCATCAGATTGATTTTTTTTCTGCATTAGTACTTTCTTCATTCAGCTCCCATAAGCTTCTCTTGGAAAATACGGAACAAATGAGGTAATGCAGAACAAATGACACTTACATTGCACTTTTTTAGACATAAAAGACTTTATGTGTCATAGCCAAAACATTCTATATATGTGTTATAATGTAAAGCTTTGATTCAGTCACATAAAATATAAGTACTTAGCAGGGCACTGATGACTCATGCCTGTAATCCTAGCTACTAAAGTGGGTGAGATCTGAGAATCACCAGCAGCTAGTTCCATGAAACTTATCTCCAATTCATAAGCAAAAGGCCAGAAATGGAGTTATGGCTCAAGTGGTAAAACACCATTCTCGAGTGAAAAAGCTAAGTGAAATCACAAGGCCTAAGTTCAAGCCCCAGTACTGTCACACAAAAATTATAGAAGTTACTTTAAAAATAACGTAGATTGTTACCTAGCACAGATAATGGCCATATACACCCTTGTAGATAAAATAGTAATAGTTAATATTTCCTGAATGTTTAAGTCATTGTATCACATTTTTTTCATGAAGAATTTTAATTGTCACAAAAACTCTGAGTAATAGACACTTTAAATGCTCCTCTTTTGTTTTTAGATAAGGGAACTGAGGCTTAATATGTTGCACAGCTTCTTCAAGAACCATAACTGCTGCTTAGTTGACAAGGCACCACTTGAATCTAGCTTGTGTGATTCTAAAACCACTACTGATAGGCAATACACTAATGTGTAAACGTGTATTATGAAAGTGGTGGGCTCTCTTCAAGAACTATCCAAATAGAAAACTGATATATGTGTTCCTTTTTTGATTGTGTACAAGAATTACATAAGGAGGCTTCCTTTGTGGTATTTCCATAAACTCATCCTCTCCTTTGCTCTTATTCTTCCTGTTTTTTCTTAAACCATTTCCAGTAGCTTTCATTGTTCTACTTATACACATTCATATAAAGTACTTTGACCAGTTTTCATCCCTATATGGCCTCTCTGTTCTTCCTTCCTCCTCCTGCTAGTTTCTATTCCCCAACAGAACCTGTTTTACTTTCTTGCCACTCATTTTATTCATCATTTTTAATGTATATTAATTGTACAAAGGGGTCTCACCATTGTATTTTATACTTTAGTCAGATTGACCTCCTCTATATGTTCCTTCTTTCATCATCCATCCCCATGCCCTTATGTACAACTTTCAGTGAAATTCCTATGTCATCTATATACATAGACACAACGTATTTCACTATTATCCATCCTCTGTTTTTGTGCCAGTACAATGCGCTATTCTGTATCCTCTAGCATTGCTTTCTCCTCAGAATTACTTTTGTTATTAGGGGCATTTTATGTGTTGGTTATACTAGTAGCTAGTAAACTAATGAGCTAGCCTTATAAACTAGTCTACAATATTACATCACTTAACTAAAGCCAATACCAGGTGCCAAGAACAGAACTAACGGGAGTCTTTTAGGAAGTGACCTGATCAGTTTTTCCCCAAAATTTTTATACTACCACCATTATGAGAGTCTATTATCCTTAATATCCAGAAAGTTGTTTATTTTCTATCTTCTTATTTTTCTATAAAAATAGAACTAGAGCTCACACAAAATAATAACAAGCTTGGAAAATGTGAACACGGATGAGCTGGAAGTACCTGGCTACTTAACAAAGAACATCATCTAAAACATAATGTTCTGCATAAAACAAGTACTGAAAAAAAACTAAAGTTTGGACAGAAAACTAGGAAGTTTCTCCCACTTCATTTTCTTCATTAATGAGTCTCTTATGTTAACAGTTTCCAGAACATTTTGATTGTTTCAGAAGACATTTTTATAGTTGCTCATTGTAAATTACAAAACTTAAGCCCAACATATCTTGCAGCAACCCTGTAATAAACTGCTATTCCATTTTATAGCTGAGGAGATGGAGTCGGAGCAACAGTTTCCAAAGAATGCCAAGGACAAGAGCTTTTTCTTTGGTGAGGAATAAGGGCACATATGCACTGCTTCCCTTTTGTGCAGAAAAGTGTGGCTTACCTGTCAAAACTCAGACTAATATGATTTTATCTGTAACAACCCACATATTAGCCATGATCTGCAGTCACATTTGCAAATTTGACCGTCTTTATTTCACAGGATATAAAATTATTGAAGGGATGAAGCAATCCCACCTAATTTCAAAGTAAAATCACAAGAATAGAGTGTTCTTCCATAAAGACATTTTTTAAAAATTTCATGTTCATAGTGAACAGATTCTGATGCTCAGTACTTCATTTACTTAGTGTCTGAAGCTAAGAATCTGGGGAAATGAGCTTCTTCAAAGAATGTTGTGAGCTACTAACTACAAGGGGAATGCCTCAAATCCCAGACAGTGATAGGGATGATTTTTAAACTATTTTATTGACATTATTTTTACATAACATAAAATTCATCACTTTTATAATATACAGTTCACAGGTGTTTAATATATTCACAGAATTGTGCAACTATCATCATTATCTAACTTTTAGATTTTTTTATCCCAAAAGAAACACAATACCCAAATATCAGTCACTACCCCAGACTCCTGGCAATCACCAAATCTACTTTTTGTCTCTAAATCTAAATGAAATCATACAATATTTAGCCTTATGTGTCCAACTTCTTTTACTTAATAATCTTTTGAAAGTCCAGGCATATTGTAGTACTTGATTCCTTTTCCTGCCCAAATACATTATATTAGATATGTCATGTTTCTTGATTACTTGATGAATATTTGGATTGCTTCTACTTTGAGACTATTATGAATGAAACTAGATTAGCTAGTATTTATGTGAACATGTTTTCAGTGCTCTTGAATATATACTTAGAAGAATTGCTAAGGTTGTATGAAACTCTACTTTTAATTTTTAAGAAACTATCTTTCAATGTGACTGTACCATTTTACATTCCCACCAGCAATGTATGGGATCCCAATTTCTGCCTTTTGCACTTAAGCCATTCTAGTGTGCATGAAGCAGCATCTCACTGTGATTTTGAGTTTCATTTCTCCAACAGATGGTGTTGAGCATCGCATCATGTTCTTGTTGGACATTTGTGTATCTCTTTTAGATTAATGCCTACTAAATGCTTTTTCTTTTTTGACTAGATCACCTTTATTTATTTGTAAGAGTTCCTACTACAGTTTAGATGAAAATTTCTTATCAGATAAATGATTTCCAAATAATTTATTTTCTATAGGCTGTCTTTGTGGTGTCCTTTGAAGCACAAATGTTTTAAGGTTTGATGAAGACAAGTTTATTTTTTCTTCCTTTGCTGTGCATTGTATTATATCTGACAAGTTATTGCCTAATCCAGTTACACAAAGATTTACTTCTGCGTTTTTCTAAGTCTTATATTTTTAACTCTTATATTTGGTTCTGTGATCTATATCAAGTCAATTTTTGTGTATGGTATGAGGTAGTTATCTGCCAACATCTTTTTTGTTAATGGATATCCAGTTGTCCCAGCACCATTTGGAGAGAGGGAAGCTGATCTTTCCCCCATTAATTGATCAGATGTGTAAAAGAGTTGTTGTTGTTTTTTTAATCTGCTTTCTTGTCAGAATATCCTATCTTGATATCTGTAACTCTGTAATAAGCTTTGAAATCAAGAAGTGCAAATTCTACAACTTTGTTCTGCCTTTTTCCCATGTTTTTGATATACTGAGTCCTTTATATCTTATATAAATTTACAGATTAGTCGTCTAGAAAAACAGAAAAGAAAAAGAAGCACAGCTACAGTTTTAGCAGGGATTTGCCATGGTTTTGATAAACATGTCCCCCAAAAAAATATCTGCGTTAAAGTCTTGGCGCCTAGGTAGGGCTGTTGGAATGTGCTGTGGACTTTTAAGAAGTTAGAGCCTTTTGGAAGGTCCTTAGGTCATTGGGAGTATGCCCTCACAGAGGATCGGGTGGCCCCAGCCCCTTCCTCTTTCTCCTCTCACTTCCTGGCCCATGATGTAAATAGTTGTGTTTTTTAACTTTATTTTATTTTATTTTATTAAGATGTTGTACAGAGGGGTTACAGTTACATGAGTAAGGCAATGAGTACATTACTTGTTGATCATTGTTACCCCTTCCCTTCCTTGTTGTCTTACTATCCTTTCCCTCCCCCAGCTCACACACTCCTATCCCCACTCCCACACTTCGCTGCCTGAAGTTGTAAAGTGCATTTCCAATATACTGTCCTGTGGGTCTTTGTTGCAAAGAGTTATCCTGTGTCCATATTTCAGCATTTAGTTATTCCCCTTCCCCTCCCCAGATTAGAAATATGTATATACAAGCTGCAGGGTATCAAAATCGAACACAGTGACAACAGGGGATATGCTATAAGGGGAGAAAACATACAAAGGAAACAACAGAAAAAAAAATACATGGTACATTTAAAATAATAACAATAAAGACAGACCTCTTGTGTCCATATCTTAGGGTTCATTTCACTTAGCATCATCTTTTTTTTTTTTTTTTTTTGTCAGTCATGGAGCTTGATCTCTCAGCCTGAGCACTGTCCCTCAGCTCTTCAGCTCAAGGCTAGCACTCTACCACATGAGCTACAGCACCACTTCCAGTTTTTCTGGTGGTTTATTGGAGATAAGAGTGTCACGGGCTTTCCTGCCCAGGCTGGATTTGAACCTCGCTTCTCAGATCTCAGCCTCCTGAGTAGCTAGGATTACAGGCATGAGCCACAGTCGCCTGGCCTTAACATCATCTTTTTTTTTTTTTGGGGGGGGGGGGGGGGGGAGAGGTCCGGTCGTGAGGCCTGAACTCTGGGCCTGGGCGCTGTCCCTCAGCTCTTCAGCTCAAGGCTAGCGCTCTACCACTTGAGCCACAGCGCCACTTCCGGCTTTTTTCTTTTTGCTTATGTGGTGCTGAGGAATCGAACCCAGGGCTTCATGCATGCAAGGCAAGCACTCTACCACTGAGCCACCTTCCCAGCCCCTTAGTATCATCTTATATGGTCATTTGTATGTGGTTTTTGATCTTTTGAGCTCATCTGATAAGATTATTCTATATGTATGCAGAAGACTGTATGATGTAGTTTTGTTCCTCCCTGAGCTACTTGCTATCTGCCATCTGCCACTGATACAAATTACGGTTTAATCTGATCTTTAACTGGAACCTCCAAAACTGAGCCAATAAACATTTCTGCCTATAAGTTAGTTATCTCAGGTATTTCATTGTAGTGATGGAAAGCTAAGATAGGATTACATCAACTATGCAGGTCAGATTGGGAAATACTACCATCTTAGTACTATTAAGCCTTTTAATCCATAGTTGTCATTTTAAAGTTCTTTCAGCAATGCTTCATCATTATAAGTGTACAGATTTTTTTTTTTTGGGTCCGGTCGTGGGGCCTGAACTCTGGGCCTTGGCACTGTCCCTCAGCTCTTTAGCTCAAGGCTAGCGCTCTACCACTTGAGCCAAACAGCGCCACTTCCGGCTTTTTTGTTATGTGGTGCTGAGGAATTGAACCCAGGACCTTGAGCATGCAAGGCAAGTGCTCTACCACTGAGCCACCTTCCCAGCCCCAGTGTACAGATTTTTATCCTGCTTTCCTTAAATCCATTCTGAAGTATTCCTAAGTACTCTTTTTGATACTTCTGTGAATAGAAGAATTTTCTTCATCTTATTTTGATTTGTTCTTTGTATAGAAATATAAATGATATTTGCATGTTGACTCTATATCTTGAAACATTGTTGTGCTGGATTATTACTTCCTGTGAATTTCTTGTGATTTCCTATACTAAGGATCATGCTATTGCTAAGAGAGGTGGTTTTACTTCTTTTCTCCTCTGAGTGACTTATTTATTTTTTTCTTGCCTTATTGCCTCAAAACATGATTCTGTTTTTAGTGGAAAATCTTCTCTCATTTCATAGATTTTTCATTTGACTATCATGCCTTCCTATTGAACTCTAACACAGACTATCTAAGTTTAGTCATAATCTGTCCCTAAAGTTTGAAAAGTACCTTGGTACTAGAAGTTCCTCTAATGTTAGTATGAATGCAGGCATGAAATTCTCATTACTGACAAGGAATTCAGTCCATGTATTTGGAATACTGACTTACTGGGGCCTCTTCCACCTAAGCTGAGCTTCTAAAATAAAGGACCTCCAGGTGATAGGATACAGCTCTGAGACTCTCTTTGGGATAAGAAGAGCATCACTTTTTCTATTGAGTTTCTATAGGAAAAACGTTCTCCTAAGTGCTAGAGATACATCATTGACCAAGATAGATAAAGCCTTTCTCCTCAGGAGCTTACATCTCATTAGGAAACACACAATAAACAAGTACACAAAATAATCTATGATAGGAGTATGGAAAGAAAGAAATAGAATGATGGGACCAAGTGGCAGAATGAGCAGACTAGTTGACACTCAGTTACCATCTGAGCAGGTTACATTTGAACTCAGATGTAAAGTTTAAAGAGAAGAGACATCAGATATTTGGATAGTATGGAAACAGTGCTTTTAGGCATTAGGAACAACAGGATTCAGTGCTCCTGAAATGGACATCTGTGAAGAGTAAAAGACCTATGTAGCTGAGCCATGTGGGCAAGGGGAGAATAAAGGATGATAAGTAAAAGAAGTGCACAGGACTCAGCTCAGGTCAGGCCAAGAAGCATGTGATGAGTATGGACTTTTTTCGAGTGCAATGGCAAATGTTTGGAGGGTTTTAAGTTAGGCAATGATATAGCCTGATTTCTGCCACAAGTTTTCTATGGCTGTGTCAAAAATGGATGCAACAAAGCAGGAATGGAATGAGATGTTGTACTGATAGTTCAGACTGCAGATGAAGAAAAGTGGCAGATAAGGGACTGATAGACTATGAGGAATAGGAAATGGGTACAATTGAGAACAACTTCTGGGTTTGGAACTGGTAAAAACTGGTCAGATAATAATGTAATTACAGTTCTAGAAATTCTTGTCCAATATCAGGCAGCATATTACCTTGGGTCTGTGGTGGGGATCCTGGATGGCAATGCTAGGGAGCACATGGCAAACAAATCTGTCTGCATCATGAGCTGTGAAGGACAGCAGGAGAACCTTAGCTAGCAACTTAACCATCAAGACACTGCAATCAGGAATTATAAGTAAATTTCCCATTACCATTCTCATAGATTGTCAATGTGAAGCAACGTTTTGTCAAAGGAGAAGCAAAAGCTTTTATAAGAAGAGATATAAAACTGTCTAATTCCCTATGATGGAAAGAAACAAGTCTTAAGGAATGCTTACTGAAATTGATTTGCTAGCTGCTTGGGAAACTTCCTTGTAATGTTTTATTCATGTTTTAATAGGGTTCTCCATTATTAAGTTCAAATATTTTTAATTAAGAAAGAAGTACAGCCTTCTGGGTAATATTGCAACCATGTAGATAGCTGGCAATTAAACTTTTCTGCACATATAACTGCATTCAAACAATTATGAGTGAGTCATTTTAAATCTGCACATGTCATTAACTGCATCTCTAAACAAACAAAAGAAGATGTAGAAGCCTATGTAGTCCTCCCCTGCTTAAAAAAAAAGTTTGAATTTATTAAAGAATGGGGGTTTTCACGAGAAAGACATAATAGGCTGATAGGCTACTAATTACAAATTCTTAACTACTCTTTAGGAAAAGAAAAAGAGCTTTTATAGGTAAGGAATTATAATGAATCGTATGAATTTTGACTTTTCTTTTGCTGGTTGTGGGGCTTGAACTCAGGACCTAGACGCTGTCCCTGAGCTGCTTCTGCTCAAGGCTACCACTCTACCACTTTAGCCACAATACCACTTCCAGCATTTTCTGAGTAGCTTATTGTAGATGACTTTCCTGCTCAGCCTGGCTTCGGATGGTGATCCTCAGATCCCAGCCTCCTGAGTAGCTAGGATTATATGTGTGAGCCATTGGCACACAGCTTAACTTTTAACTTTAATCTCTACATTTTAATATCAAAATTGAATTATAGAAAGATACTTTTAAAGATATTTTAGGCCATGGTAAAATATGGACAGTTTTTCAAGTTAATTGTGAAGGTATTCTGGGTAAAGTTGAAGGCTTTATTTCACTACCCACCAGATATACTTGAGTCCAGTTTGGAGTTAGTGATATCAAAATGATATCATCACATTTTTAAGCAATAAAATATTTAATTTGTACTCTACTAATTTAGGGTAAAATGAATTTGTGAATTACTTTAGAGTTTTAAAGCGTTATTTCATTTATATAAAACTCAATTTTCTAGGTGCAGAACACTTTTTTCAGATAGAAGCCATCTGTCTCTCTTTGAATTTGCCACTTGAGTATGCCACTTGCAGCTGTTTTTCCAACAACCCTCTGTTGTTTAAGGAATTCATAAATTTCTTTCTGACCTCCCTGGTGTCTACTGCAACAATATTGCATTGTTTCCAAACACATGTGTCAAGTTCCCATTGCCCTGCATATTCCATGTGTTCATTGCCCTGGCTCAAATGAGCAGACTCCTTTGGTTGTTCTGTCTTAGGCACATACTAGTCTCATGTTCCCATAGGGCAACCTGAGAAACAGCCTTCTACAAACAGGGCCTTCCATAAAGTCCAGCTACTTTTCATCCCTCCAAACTGGTTAGTCGAGCAGTAGACATGGTAGCTCAGAGTACCAGTAGAGTCAGACAAAACTACTTACGTCCAGATTTTTACTAACTTCTCTTTGCTTCCTCTTTGCGACCTCATCTATAAGCTTGGGGAATATAATACTCATTCTGCTGAGGGTTTTTTACTATTAAATGAAATCACAGATATAGAATACCTAGTCCATGATCCCTGGGATTTTAATCCAAAGAAGGATATTTTCTAAATACCTAATAACAGGAAATTAGAAATATAAACCAGAATGCCTACCATTATAAAACAAATGAAATATTTTCAAATTCATAAAAAAAATTTCAAAAATTACTAGTACTATTCAGTAATTGGTTGTTATATAGCTATATGATTTTTGCACTCTATGTTTGAATGATATGGTAACATAGAATGGATTAATGTAACAGATCTGTTTTTTTTCCCTTAGGGATACCCTGAAGAGAGAGGGGGGAAAAAAAGATTCAGAAGCAGGAAGGGTATCTTGTCATTCTCCAGAGATCTCCCTCTGTGTGCCTGCCTTGTTCTCAGAGCTAAATGTGTAGTTTCATGACTGATGGATGGAACTAAATTGGGGCAAAAAAATGCTACTGCATTTCATAACCCTTAATGCTAACCACAGGAAAAATATCTCATTTGATAAACTGGACACTCCTACCCATTAATTTTTTTTTTCAAAACTGTACTGGTTCGTTATCCCTGAAAAGACAAGGTCATTATATCAGCTTTATATTTCCATGTATTTTTGGAGATATTGCTGAAACTATAGAAGTGGGTGAAGTAACATTCAGCATAAGTATTTGAATTGAGCATAGAAATTTCCCAGGTAGAACTTACTCCTAACCCTCCCTTTCCCTTTCTGCTCTCCCCTCCTGGGGCTTGAAGTTAGGGCCTAGGTGTTATCCTTGAGCTCTTTTGCTCAAGGCTAGCATCCTACCACTTAAGCGACAGCTCCATTTCTGAGTTGTTTTGTTTTGCTTTGCTTTGCATTTTAACAGTCCTGAGGCTTGAACTCTGGGTCTAGGCTTTGTCTCTGAGCTTCTTTGTGCTCAAGGCTAGCACTCTACCAATTGAACTACAACATCACTTACAACTTTTCCTGAGTAGTTTATTAGAGATAAGAATCTCGACCAAATTTCACAATGAAAACTTTGTACAATTATATATATTCTAATAAATAAACAATAAAATAAAAGAATCACAGACTTTCCTGCTCGGGCTGGCTTCGAACCAGGATCCTCAAACCTCAGCATTCTGAGTAGCTAGGAATACCAACATGAGCCACCAATGCCTGGCTTTTACCTTTTAAAAAAATAATAAATTATTTCAGCATTTTGTCATTACCTTACTAATATAACTATAACCCCTCTGTACAGTATTTTTACAATAAAAAATATATACCAAAAAAATAACTTTCTGGGCTGGGGATGTGGCTTAGTGGTAGAATTCTTGCCTAGCATGCATGAAGCCCTGGGTTCTATTCCTCAGTACCACATAAACAGAAAAGGCCAGAAGTAGAGCTGTGGCTCAAGTGAGAGAGTGCTAGTCTTGAGCCAAAGAAGCTCAAGGACAGTGCTCAGGCCCTGAGTTCAAGCCCCAAGACTGGCAAAATAAAATAAAAATAAATAAATAAATAAATAAAACTAAAAAATTCTAAACTCCTGCTTTTTCCACAGACAATTTTGTTTCTTCAGTTTTCTTTGTATCTAGTATCTGATTTTAGTTATAGACAAAGGCAAAATGTTCTATAGAAATATATTAAAATAACAAAAAGAATTATAGCACAAATGTGGGTAATGTTATAGGATAACTGAAATCATTCAGACATTTTGCTCCCTCTCTGAGCAGCTCAGTATGCAAATTTTAGTTCTCAAAAGTTGAAGAAATTGTAGGTAAGAGGATTTGACAAAATGAAGCGCCAACAGAAGTGTGAGCCAATGCCAGTGCATGTAGTGTTTAATCAAATACACTGTAATGTTTCCCTGTAAGTTCTCCAAAATTCTATGATACTAAGATTACATCCTACTCCTCAGTGTTTATTGAAGAAATTTTTCTTCTCTGATGGCCTAGTTTTCCTAACTTTAAGTAGCATCAAGTCATACTTGCCTTTTTCCCACTATATAAGAAGTACTAGGTTAGCAGCATTTCCTAAACACTCTGAGGTATGAAGACTTTGAATAAGAATCCTTAAGGATTTGCAGTACCTCCCATGTGCCAGGCACTCTGCATAATATTCTGTGCTTTATCTCCAGTTCCATTTTGAAATCTTCACTTAAGCTTCACTGTTGTGTGATAAAGAAAAGGGCCTCATTCTGCTTATATCTAAGTGACAAAGCAGGATCAAACAAGAGTTTCAGTCAGAAAAGCCAATCACCATTCACAATGAACCACTTCCTTCAATGAAGGGCCAACCCCCCAAAAAACAAAAAAAAAATCAATGATCATGTGTCAATTTAACTTCTATCATTTGAAGCTTTTGAGTATTTTGGTGCACAAAAACCCACACATGATAACATTTCTGTTGTTACAAATTTTTCTTATTCTAAAACGGATTGAACTAAGTTAAAATGATCACTTTTCCATACTAGAAACTTCCATTTGCTTCCCTCTACAAACAGTCTCAGTCACTGTTTTCCTCCTGGTTCTTTACATAGCATTTTAAGCTAACATTTATGGATGGCTGCTAGACTTCACCCAGGCCCTAGTCTACTGTTGCCTTGCAGGTGGCATACCTTTGAATACGAAACCTGGCCAAAGCTGGCTTGTTTTACTAGAGTCCTTCTGGTATATAATTAATTCTAAACTCAGGAAGTAACTCTATGTCAGAAGATGGGTGCTGGAAAATTAAAATTTTTAAGAAGAAGAGCTTAGTTATGTCAGAAAATTGTTTCTAAAATTTAGCATGCTATCAAGATAAGATGCATAGAAGTATATTTCTACTGAAGCCATGGATTAGTAAGGTGTTCTATGCAAATACAACAAATTGATCTAAAAATCTTTTTAAAACTCTTGTCATTTGAATATGAAATAGTGACAAGAATGTAAAGCAGATTCTGTCCAGGCTTTATGCATTAGTGAAAGAAGTGGGAAAGCAAATGGAGAGACTGGAAGAGGACAAATATGATCAAAAATACTTCATGTACACCTGTGAAAATGGAACAGTGAGCTTATTGAGAATGACTTGGGAAGAGAGAAAGGGAGATAAGGAAAAGTGACGCAATAAGTCTAATATGCAGATATAAACATGTCACAACAAAGCATCCTTATACAGATAGTTGATGCGAATAAAATGTGAAAAATTTAAAAAGTGAAAAATAAATTCTTTGCATGCCCTTCCTCCTCCACCAGAGGAACATGTATGAGATTGAACTTTGTCTATCCCCTCACAAGCAATTTAATTTGAGTTTAATTATCTAAGAATTCTCTACCTAAAACTTTTAAAGGATTTGTGTGTATAATGAAGTCAACGATTGTCAAAAGTATCTAGGTTACATGCTGAAAGATTTGTCACAGATAGTTAACAATATTGGCTTTGGATGTGCTTAGGTCCATTATGAATCTCATTGACAAGAAACATGATCTATACACTGACCAGACAGTACCTTCAAATGGTCTGGCTTCTGATTTATATGACTTGACATAGTATCCCTTACACTTAGCAAAGTTTTTCAAGTAGGTCTGTGGCTTTGTCTTTAAATTTTAATTTACCCCTTTGCCTGGTGAAGCAAATGCTGAAAGCTACCATAAATTGTGAATGTCCTGGGTGGCCAACTATGTGTCACTTATAGTTCATGTTTATAGCTCCTATCTTCTTATTGTTCTTCCCATTAGTGAACCTGTGTCCCCCATGAGTCAGGGCAAACTCTTGTGAGAGGTTCATAGATTAGGAATTAGAAACAAATTTTCAGGAATGCTTGCTGGTGAGAAGATACCCTGAACACTAATTTACTGTCAGCTATTATTTAAAATGTCAAAGTAGAGATTAAACATTGTCTGCAAATAGAAATTGAAAGAACCTCACATTAAAATGTCAATTAAAACTTAAAATTACACTTGAAAAACTGACTTTTATAGTTTTCCTGTTATCATGTAAGGGTCTACAAAACCTCCCAAAATTTCTAATCACAACTATAAAACCATTGAAACCATCCTGACCCTAACTCTCCTCAGCTACATTTACAAAAAGAAAAAAGAAAAAAAAAAAAAAGAACTATAAGACAGAGTTGCCAATGGTTATTTTCTAGGAATCTGAACTAAAAGCCTTACAGGCTGGCTTTCTTCATGCTAAGCCTTATTTCAGCCCTGTATTTTGCTATTTTTAAAGTAATGTCTCATTTCCTGCCTGGGCACATGTCTAGGTGCGATCCACCTGCTGGGCTTCCTGATGTTGTGAGGATAACAGGTTTACCTCACCACATCCACATGAAAAGGAGTCTTGCAAACTTCTCTGTGGCCTTGAACTGTTATCCTTTATCTCAGCCTGTAACTATGATTACAGGCGTGAACCATCAGCACCAAGCTTCTAGAAATCTTTTTTCAACCTTAGATGTCTTTGTTTTTGTTGATCGTGGAGAAGTACACATAAGCATATACTTGATAAATTTACAAACTGCACAAACCCATGTAACAGTCACTCAAATCAAGAAAGAATAATACCCATAATCTAGAAGCCTTGTTTCTACCTCTTCCTGCCACTATTCCCCCACACTACCCATCCCTACGATTAATTTTACCACTATAGACTCTTATATGTCTGGGCCCTCCAAGTTAGTGATGATGAGATTCACTAGATCACTCATTTCTTTGCTGTATAATGTTTCACAATATAAATTAACCCCACATATTCATCCACTTCACTGGACATGTTGGTAGTTTTCATTCGGGAGCTATTAAGAATATATCTTTTGGTAGATTTTAGGCTTTTAATAAGACTTGGACAGGAAAGAGGAATCCATTCTGTTAAATTTGGATTATAGGTATTTTTATTCTTATTGATTTGGATCAGTTTTACTGATTTTATTTTTTTAACAATGTATTACTTTGTTGCCTATTTAATGATTTTTTTTCTGTGAACAATAAGATACCTACTTCTGGCTTACCTTCTGGTTTTCCTATCTGGTGGTTGGAATATGCTACAGTATTTCTCTTCTTAAAGGCAGAGTTTTGACACCATCTTCTGCACAAAGCCTTATCTAACTATACAAAGTGACCTCTCTCTTCTCTGGAATTCCAAGCCCTTTTGGATATCTCCCCTCTCTTTGCTGCCATATGTATTATATTCTATCAGCTATTATCCCCTGTGAAATTAGTAACACTTTTTTGTTAAGTTAACCTGTATAACTTAAAAGAATGCAGAGACAGAGATCAATTGATGGACTTTGCACTAAACATTTTTGCCACGTGATGTTATCTATGCTGTGCAATTCAGGGATTGTCTCAGTGTAAACCTGATTCTGAGAGTCTGGATGATTTTATTAGCTCCAGGACAGGGATTTTTTTTCTTCTAGTTCTATTTCTCTCTCATCTGGAAAGAACAGAGTGAAGTTCTTAGTCTGACCTTATTTCATGGCACAGTTCATCTTTCTCCATACAACCACTGTAAACTAAACCCAGGCTCATCTACAGTTCAGTGGAACTGGGTCTTTTCAAGGTTCACAAAATACTGAAAATGGATATTTGATCCATTAAGCTCTTATGTTCTAGAATCTTAAACAGTTATGCAAAGGTCATCAACTTAAAATATGAGTTTTGTTTATTGTAGCTTATATTGTTTTGCTGGAGTTATGATTTTTCCTTTTTATCATTATCAAGATTTTATGTGATTATTAATATTAGGCTTTTACCTTATGCATGATCATTATTCTGCCTTATGCATAGTCATTTCTTCATGGCTACCATTTGCCCTGCTAATTGTAAGGCCTACCAAAGCAAGGGCTACATTTGACTGCCATTATAGCCTTATTGTCTCAGGCCTCTCATAATTTATAAGGAAAAGTCGATGAAAATTAATGACTGGACTGGCTTAGTAAGCAGTTGTTTTGTCTGGGAGCCTGAGCACAGTTGAATTATATAGCCTTCCTCCCAGTGTTGGTATTGGAGCTTGAATGTAGGGCCAGGATTCTCCCTTAGCTTTTTCCCTCAAGGGTGGAACGATGGAACCATACCTCTGTTTCCAGCATTTTTTTGCTGGTTAACTGGAGATTAAAGTTTCACAGACTTTGCTACTCAGGCTGGCTTTGAGCCACTGATCCTCAGATCTCAGCCAACTAAATAGCTAGCATTAAAGGCATGAACCACTGACAACCAACTAATGCTTCATTTCTTAACAAATCTTATTAACAATATCTCCCTTCTTTTGTACAATGATATTTTGAGATGCAACTTGGATGTATATAACATTGTGATCCCATTAGTGTTAGAATTATTGGCTCTCAGCAGTTGTATAATTTAGTCAGGTGACATGTTATTTGGGAGCCCACTTTAATGTGAAGACTTTATTGCAAGCGTCTATTTTTTAAAATACCACTAATAAATGATTTAGCCTTTCTGGTGATTTTAAAGTGGCTTAAGAGATTGCAAATCAGAAATGACTTGGAGAACTGAGTTAATTACCTGCCTCTGCCACCAATTTCTCTATTCATGACCCTGGAGGAAGTCACTTTCTTCCCTCTGTTCATTTTGGCTGTTCCTTCCACAATGTTGTCAGAATACATTTTACTATTGTAGGAAATAAGATCATGGAAATACAGAGTTCTGTGCAAACTTAGCATGAACAGGACCTGACATATAATAGAGTTTCCGTAAGTATTTGTGCGATAAATTAATGACTCATTCTATCTTATTGCCACCATAGCAAATGACTGTAAGAGGCCAGCCAGCTATTTCTCAGCCCTTGTTTCAGTACTGCCAGTGGTGGAGAGAGTCCTTCCAAAAACCACTAATTCCACTGCCAACAATTTAAAATTTCTATCAAATGCCACCTTAGCCTTCTTGAATTTTCTGTAAGTGTACTGAAGAGTCACTTCTGTACTGTTCTCAAGTATTATACCTAATGACTTAATTTCAGAACATTTTTATCACCCCAAAAGATGCATATCACAAGTAGATTAGTGGATGCTCAGGCCTGGGGTAAAGGGGCCTGGTAAGTGGTTGCCCCTTTACCCTATCCCTGGGCATCTACTAATCTACTTGTGATATTCACCATAGCACATTATAATTTCTACTGTACAATGCCTCACTTTCTAGACCATAGGCTCAATGATGTGTCTTGTTTTCCTTTTGCTTCTTGTGCTACCAGAGTATAGAATGGACCAAGGTCTGAAAGGAAAGGAATCAGAGAAAATGAGAAGAAAGAAAAAGAAAAAGAACAGAGTATGTGTATTGGTTGCCAATTCAGTAGACCCTTAAGAGGGATGTTTTCACCCTAGAATATGTGTTCCAAAGACAATCCATTACAGTTCAGGAAAACAACATAAAGTTATTACCACATATTTTTAACCTCAATCATTTTAATTGTTAAATTTAGTTTTATATTATGCATACTATTTTGAATAATTTTGAATAGTTATACATGATTTACTTCATACACACACACACACACACACACACACACACACACACACACACACACACACACACACACATATATCAACATAATTAGCTTGGGAGACAGAGATTAGAGGATCATTTGTGGCCAGATTGGCACAAAAAAAAGGGAGTTTGCAGTATTCCACCTCAACTATTAATTAGGTACAGTAGCACTCATCTGTCATCTCAGAGACATAGAGAAGCACAAGTAAGAGGACTGCCGTACTGGATGGCCCAGACATAAAGAAGGGCCTTATCTCAAAAAATAACCAACACCATTTTCTGACAAAGTTTCATATCATAACGTCGACATTGCCAATATAGCTATTTGTTAAGTTCAGAGATAAGCATAAGATATGTACTATTTGACTCTGACCACCCAAAATTTGTGTGGTATAGTATGGACTGCATTTGAGCAATGAAGAAACTGAGGTATAGAAAGGTAAAGTAATTTTCCTATTCGAATACAGCTGGAGAATGATAGAACTAAGGCCTGGACTTAGATCTGGCTGACCTAACCATTAGCTCATCCTCATTCTGTCCTGGCACCCAGAATTGCTGTTCAGGCCCAGTATAAGCATGTGGAATAAATCAACAAATTGAATGGAGAACTCTCTCATCCTAAGTGCGTATTAAGTATTTCATCTTAAGAGAAAATAAGAAAATTAAAATGTCATTTTTCAATTAGTAGTAGTAACAAGCCCAATGAAATGCCCATGTCACACATTACAACATTTAATTCTATTTCTTGACAGAAAACTGAAGTGAAGAACAACTCATTTGGTCACTGCTCACTCCTAATCAAGAAGCTAATAATCTCATAGTTTGCCTAATGACCAAACCACTTTTGATTGAGGTGTAATTCATATGCCATAAACTACACCTTTTGAAAGTAGGTAATTTAGGAGTATATTCTAGAACCATCATGATCTAATTTCACAGCATTTTCATCACCCCAAAAGAAACTTTATACCCATTAGCAAACACTTCCCAGTCCTTTTGCCCCAGCCCTCTACTTTCCGTCTTTAAATATTCATCTATTCTTGACATTTCATATAAATGGAATCACACAAGATGTGGTTTGTTGTAACTGACGTATTTCACTGAGCATAGTATTTCCAAAGCTTGCTTCTCTCTTTATGACTAAAGTACATTCCATTATATGATATACAAAAATCCGTTTGTCCATTGATGGACAAGTGGCCTCTTCCACTTTTGAGATATTAGAAATAATGTTATCATGAATATTTGTGTGCAAATTATTGTGTAGACATATTTTCACCTTTCCTTGGTATATGCCTAGGGGTGAACAAAATAACCCTATGTTTAACACTTTGAGAGACTGTCAAGATGTTTATCCAAAGCACTCGCATCATTTTACAAGAAATGTGTGAAAATCCCAATTTCTCCCCATGCTTACCAGCACTTGTTATTGTCTTTTTAAAATTACTGTAAGCATCCTACTGGATGTGAGAGGTGTCTCTCCTTGTGGATTTGAATTGATGGTGAGCATCTTTTCCTGGGTTTATTTTCTCCTCAACACTTCTCATTTCTTTTTCATTAGAAATATGAATTTCTTCCTCTTCTTATGAACCCTAAAAGTATATTAAATACTCATGATTCCTTAAGGTTGTCTAGCCTCTTATGGTGCCAAGCTCTGGAGCCATAAACACAGGATTTCATTGAAGTTCCATTGGCAATCTCCCAGAAAGTCTCCACATCACATTATTAGATAATAAGCTCTAAGAATCCTCAAATTATGATGATGGTAATGCTTTATTAAAAAGCATTTAATGTCTTAGGACCTCTAAGAATTGTTTTCAAAATTACATTTTCTTTTGACATCTTATGGGCAGGGGTGGGGAGGAAGGCAAGAGAAGGCAGTAGCTCTCTAAGGCTTTTCAAGATAAGTAATATAGAGATTTGAATAACTAAAAATTCTAGTATCTCCTGGAAAAGATCTTTTTGGCTCTAATACCATTAGTTCCAAATGTGCATTTGTAAAACTGCTTTAAGTAATATACCAGTGCTGGGTGTAAATCACACTGCTCAAATTCAGTGCTGACATTTTAGCAGTATTGAAACTAGTACTTCCTCTCAAATCTGATTTGGTCTAAAGGGGAATGAAATAAAATATTTTAAAACTTTCACATAACAATTCTTGCCCTATACATTAAGCTGATATTTATATTAGACAGTAAAGATTTGTAGTAATCTTTTTTATATTATCTTTATTTTTATTATCTTTAAGTAGTTGTACAAAGAAGTTCCCATTCTACAAAACAGTATATGAGTACATAGTGCCTGACAACATTGTCACCCATCTCTCTTAACCCAACCCTTCTCTCACTTTTGTTCTTTAATTGAGATTAGGTGATTACATAAATTTCACATATTGTGGAATAGTGGTAGTACTGTGGAATAGTGATAGTCACAAACACATTTTAACTTTCATAAGGAAAATTGTCATTATCATGGTCTATACAGTTTATGAATTCTATGAACTTTGACAAGTTATTTTTTCCTCCTCCTGGCTTCCCTCTGTTGCGGGCATATATCTACCATATATATGTTCTAGAACATGGAGTCATTTCGCAAAGATATGACAAAATGTGTGGCTGTCCTTTGTTTCTTGAGTCCTGTTACTCTGCCATATCTTCTTGTATTTTGGCTTTAACATCCACATATCAGGGAGACCATGTGCCATTTGTCTCTTTGTTCTTGGCTTCACTCAAAATATTCTGCTCAGGTTCCTTCCATTTTCCTGCAAATGCCATTATCTTGTCCTTTCTAATGGCTGCATAATATTCCATTGTATATAGGTACCACAATTTTTGGATCCACTCATCAGTAGTGGGGCATCTGGGTTGTTTCCAAATCTTGGCTATTGTGAACAGTGCTGCAATAAACATGGAGGTGCATGTGTCTTTGTATACTGGTTCCTGTTGCTCAGGGTAGATGCCTAGGAGTGGTATAGCTGGGTCATAGGGGAGGTCTATATTTAGCTTTCTGAGGTATCTCCAGACGGTTTTCCAAAGTGGTTGTATTAGTATACATTCCCACCAGCAATGCAGTAGGGCTCCTCTTTCTCCACATCCCCTCCAGCATTTGTCGTTGGCTGACTTTAAGATGTGGGCCATTTGACTGGGGTAAGGTGGTATCTCAGTGTTGTTTTTATTTGCATTTCCTTTACAGGGATGATGAACATTTCCTCATGTGTTTCTTTGCCATTTTTATGTCTTCTGCAAAGTCTCTCTTTAGTTCCCTTGCCCATTTCATGATTAGTTTGTTAGATTTGTGAGGGGTTAGTTTCTTGAGTTCCTTGTATATAATGGATATTGTCTGATATTTTGCTGGTAAATATTTTTTCCCAATTAGTTAGCTGTCTTTCTAGTTTGGTTGCTATTTCTTTGTCTGTGCAGAAACTTTTTATTTTAAGGTAGTCCCATTTGTCCAGTCTCTCTCCAATTTGTTGTAACCCTGGGCCTCTGTTCAGGAAGTTCCTGCTTGTGCCTATAAGTTCAAGTATCTCTCCTACTCTGTCCTGCAGTAGTTTCAGAGTATCAGGTTTGATGTTAAGGTCTTTAACTCATTTTGAGTTGATGTAGTGCATGGTGATAGTCTAGGGTCCACTTTCAGTTTTCTGCATATGGCCACTCAGTTTTCCCAGCACCAATAGTTGAAGAGGTTATGATTCTTCCACTGTATGTCTCTGGCTCCTTTGTCAAATATCAACTGACTGTACATATGCTTTATTTCTAGGTCCTCTAGTCTGTTCTGTTGGTCTTCAGGTTTTTATATTATCTTTAAATAGTTTTCCAAGAAGTTGCCATTTAGCAGAAAGTTTATGAGTCTAGTGTATTTTGATCAATGTCATCCCCTTCAACCTTCTCACCCATCCCTCCCCAACCCACCTTCTTCCCTCATTCTTCTTAATTTTATAGGTTATACATTAAATTACTGACCTGTATTCTACATTGGGGAAGATGTTTATTCTAGCTCTGAGGGATTTCTGGCTTTCATACCTCATATGTTTCCAATGTGAATCCAAATATTTGACATCTTTTGATGATAGTAGACATTATCAGTATTACCATAAGGTAATACTGATTCATAAGGGAAATCCCTTATGAATTTGTGCTTTGTAAATAGTGAATTGTTTTTCTTGTTTTAAAAACTTCTTTGAATTTTTAGATTTTCATAAAAATAATGGCTGCACTAGAGTAGTGGCTCTGAGGTAGAGCACCTGTGTAGCAAGTATAAGGCCCTGAATTCAAACCTCAGCACCAATACAAAAAAAAAAGGACACAAATACTGGTTGAGCCATTCACTGGTGGTTCATACCTATAATCCTAACTACTCAGGAGGATTTTAGGATAATGGTTCAAAGCCAGCCTGGGCAGGAAAGTCGATGAGACACTCACCTCTAGTTCACCTAAAAGCAAGAAGTAGAGCTGTGACTCAAGTGTTAGAGTGCTGTCCTTGAGCAGAAGGATTTAGAAACAATACCCTGAGTTTAAGCCCCAGGATAAGCAAAGGAAAAAATATATTGGCTGAGCACCTTCTAAGCACCAGACATGTAATAAAGGAGGAGTAAGGAAATCATGATGCTCATCAATGCAGAGCTCACAGCCACTCAAGTGCAGTTGTGGTAAATGCTAAAAGTAAACATTTTTATGGGGAAATAGACATTTTCATTGTATTCATAGACTATATACTAAGTTCTAATTTATCTTTAATGGAATAATATTCTTTCTGGAGAAGTTTCCCTAGTAAGACCAAACGTGATTTCTTTTCTCCATGAATGTATGATACAGAATTAACACAACACTTACATATTTAAAACATATCCTTTTTAAGTTCATGTTTTACAATAAGAAAAGAATACACATTAGAATATAGTTTTATAAAATATTTCACATCTATACTTTGTTTAAATTTGTAGGTTGAATTTGCTGACTTTAATTTTATTACAAAGGTCTGACAGGCAATGTGGAGTTGGCTTTCTCTATCTGCAGATTGGGAATTCATAGATTTTAAACAACCTTAGATCATGTAACTTATAGTTAGACCTCTGATGGTAAACATATAGAGACATTAAAAATGAAAATGCTTAAACTCATGAAAGCACCTAATAAAGGACCTGACTCCATTTGTCACTGTCAAAAAAAGGCCTCCCTGAAGAAAGGCCATATCACTAGGGACCTAAAGGATGCCTACCAGTTAGCAGATTTAGGGAGCACTAGCATGTGCACAGGAACTAAGGCAAGTACAACTCTGATGTTTTTGAGGACTCAGTGAAGGATAATGTGGCTAGCCAATCAAGAGCAAGAGGAAAAGATGAGAGAGATTTAGGTAGGCATTTCATGAAAATCTGTGAAGGATTTTGGCCCCTTGTCAGTGAGGGAACCATTATAATGGCTAAGGCTAAGGAGTATCATTTGTAGGTAACCTATAAAATTAAGAAAGATCCTATAAGCAAAGTGTCCTTTTCTGTCATTTTCCTCTCTCTCTCGGTCAGGAGTACAACTGGAGAAACTATCAACCCAGCCAGATGAGTGAATCTGAGCTGCAGATGCTGGCAAGCCTACGGCGGCAACAGAATGAAGAACTGGAAGACACTGGGGCTCCCCATGGCCTCAGTGCATCCCAGGTTGACAACTGTAATGTCAGCATCAGTACCAGCAGTGATGACACAACCACCTGGAACTCCTGCCTGCCACCTGTGAGTACTGTGCTTTGCATTCATTCCATGACCTCAAAAAGGAGCAAGTTTTCAAGCAAAGTCTAGCTTTGACTTGGAAAATTAGAGTTAAAATGAGAACAGTCACTGCCACAAATACTTAGAGCTCTTTCTGAAATAACATTTTAAGGTTGGGGGCAACAATTAGGTGGTGCCATTGTCTTTTCTTCAATTATATTTACTTAATGTCAGAAAGTATGCATGGTATAGTCAACCATCTTATTCTCATTTATGCTACTCCTAACATAATGCACAAGACTAGATTATTCATAAATATAATGTACAAGAAAAGTCCCAGTTCTAGAAGTTGAGAAGTCCAAAGTCGAAGGGCCTACATCTGGCAAGGACCTTCATTCTACATAATCCCATTGAGGAAGGAGAGAAGAAGACAGGGGAGGAACAAGTACATGTGCCAGTAGAAGGAGGCTGAATTAATGCTGTTTTCAGGAACCCATCCTCATGATAACTAACACTCCTCCACCGCCTTCCCGAAGACAGTTCCCACAATCTAATCACCTCTCTTAATATTATTCAGCTGAACTTTTAAACAAAAATACTTTAGGAATACATTGAAATCATAGCAATATATAAACCCATCCCTTTAAAGAAGAAAGAATAGTTTCATGTAGATGATGAGTGTTTAGTTTTATTCCTAATCCTAGAGGAGACTTTTGGTTTGTTAAATAAGCATTCATTAAATAGACAAAAGGGGAAAGACTATAAACATATAAGTATTGCTTCGATCTGAATGTGGAAAGGAACCTTTTGTAGAAGTCACTAGGCATTTATTGACTGATGCCTCCCTGTGTGCAAGTAGCCTTGACAGGCACTATGCTTATTTCAAAGGCTTGCATTCCCTTGTTAACACGGTTAAGCACATTAAGCATGGCCATCAGCATCACCATAGCCCAGCAGAGAGTTGGAACAAGTCTTAGTCTTCCTGTTTTTCAAATGAACAGACTAGAATCTTGGGCCTAAATTTCTACATCAGCTCAGAGGTGGATCCGGGACAATATTTTGACTCAATCCATTTTCTACAATGTTTTTCTCTAGGATCTTAAGGCTTAATTAGACAAATAAATCATAAACTTCAACATCCAATGCATCATTTTTAAAAATGCTATAATCCTAATGAGTGCTACTATATTCTTAACCATTTAGAGCCATCTTAAAATACCTATAAGCCCAAGGGATGTTTACATAATTGAGAAAACAACTGAAATGCAGGAAAGGTTTACTTTGGCTCATGGTTTCAGTCCGTGGTCACTTGGACGACTTTTCCTCTTGGGCCTGTGGTAAGACAGAAGATCATGGCAAGGAGTTTGTGATAGAGTGAGACAGAGGAAAGGGTGGCAGTCAGTCAAAATATCCTCCCTCAAGGGCACACCCCTAGTGACCTTCCTTCCTTACACTTACTAATTAGGAGGCTCCAACTATTAAAGTTTCTACAATTTCCCAAAAGCGTCACAAACTGAGGACCAAGCTTTTGACACGTGGTCCTTTGGGATGCATTCCAGCTCCAAATTATAATATCATGTTTAATGTATCAAGCATATTAAAATATGTTCTCATTCAACTATAAGTATATCTATTGAACAATATAAGTTAAAGAAAATACAACTTTTTAATCATATAATTGATTCATGTTTATATATAACTCTATCCTAAGCATTAACTTGTAGTACGATTCAGAGGATGCTATGCTTTACATACAGACTAAATAATTGTTAGTTTTGCAATTTACTTTTGTAAATTAAAGTTAATTTTTTCTGGGGCTTCAACATCTTTATAAATCTTGAAAGTCTTGGAGACACCTGTCTCCAACACCTAATATCACACATGTCATCTTAATCTACTCCTTCTAGCTGCCCCCAAAACAGTTCTGCACACCAAAACAGTTCCCATTTCCAGATGAAAATATTGAAACTCTCAAGCAAGGAAGTCCTCCTTTGGCCCTACTCCTAAGCCTGAGCTTCTAACCTCCATGGTATGGTGACTTCTTGGTATATAACTCAGTTGTCAAATGAGCACTACACACTTCCAGTGGAAGGTATGATTTCTGTAATTTGCAGAGAATTTATAAGTCTTTGTGAAGGAAGAATTCTAATTGGCTCCATGAGGATGTGAAAGGAAAAAGTGATAGCAGATTCTAATTAGTGTGTCTGTTCCCACCTGCTCATTCCCCAGGTTTCTCTTGACTCAGTTGTGTTCCCATTAAATATAGCTATCAAACATGCATAATGCCACAAGAGTATCCATCTACTCAGGAAAATATCCATATTCAGATTACTCTGGCTACAGAGCCTCCTTGTAGCTCTAGTAACCTGAATTGTAAGAGTCACTTACAGATTTCTGCCAGCACACTTTGTGATAGGAGTGAAACATTGTCTTTCGTACACAGTATTCCTCCGCACTCATTTAACCAACAAGTGAGAAAGACAACAGTAGCCTCCTGATGGAGCTCATCCTGCCATGAAGCAGTTCAGACACAAGCACTACAGAGGGCAAGCTGAGGAATGATTATTTATGGACTGAGAAGTCTGAACTCTTGGTTGCCCTGGATACTATGTTCTCATCACTGTCCTGTTCTGGCAAGGACTAAAGTCTCCTGCATGACAACTACTGCACCATAGAAGTACACAGCCAAAAATAACACTGTTAGGAATGAACTTAATAACCCCTCTGTTCAACTAAATGAGAAACTGAAAAGTCTATTTTTTCAGACAGAAAATATTGGAGATCCTACCTTTGGTATTCATAAGGTATGTTTATTATGGCATCCATTTCAATCTGTTCTAATACTGGAACTATCAACAAATGGGAAAACACATTCCTTAATGAACTCTGCACCCGGAGCTCATATAGAGTTTAAATAGAGCAATTTGCAAGCATCACTGTGGAATTTCTGTGAGTTCATCCAGCTCTGTTCAGAAACTGTGCAAGGATAGTGATAGGAGAAACAAAAGAACCCACAGTCTCATCACAATGATAACCTACTCTTCTTATATCTCAGTGAATGGCACAAGTATCCACCATGGCACTTGAACCAGAAATTGGAAGGGATCTCCTTCCACACTTTCATCCCCCATGTCCAACTGGTCTCCAAATTCTGAGGCTCCTCTCTTTTCACTTCCTAATATCATAGCCATGGTGGTTATTCTTTCATCTAAATTCCTAACATCGTCCCTCGTGTCTCTGTGCCTGCAGCCCAGGCACCATACCCTGATGGCTGGAAGCCTCTTCTCAGAACTGTCACAGTTCTGATCCAAGCTATGACCTTGTAAAACACTGCACATGTATCTGGAACTTAATAAAGATTAGTTATCATTGTTATTATAACTATTATTCAGATTTGTGATCTGATCCTCTCCCCTTCATAAAGGCCTTCAATGGCTTCCATTGACTGTGTAGTTTGGCACCCTGATCCCCATGATTTCAGACCTGCCCCCATTTCTACTTCATCTCGCACTGCTCCTCACCTTTCACTCCATGCTTCCATCCTAATTATAATTTCTTAAATACACTCTGTACATATCCTAATACCTTGTATCTGATTACCACTCAAACAGCTCTAATGCCTCTTTGGCCCTTTCCAGTCCTCACTGTCACGTACACAGTTTCCTCACTGACCCTGTTACATTAACAACACACAAAGTATGACACTTTTTTTCAAAACTCCATAATAAAAATGATCTTTGTTTTGCTTTAAAATCTTTAGTAGTATAGAACATGTTTTATATTCAAAATCTGATAAGTGAATGTTAAGTTATACCTTGAGGAAAAATCTTCAAGGCCTGATGAGATAGAAGAGAGGGGAAGGGAAAAAGAAATGAGAGGAAGGAAAGAAAGGGTGGAAAGGAAGGAAGCTCTAGTCAGCTGATAACATTCAGTGTAGTATCTTACCAGGTGAGTTTACACACATTACAGTCTGAAACTAGTAAGCTGACACCAAGTGAACTGAAGTCTTCAGCAAAATCTGTTGTGTTTACATGAGGTCTGATGCCTTAGCTGCTCTCGCAGTATCTATACAGTTCAGAATAATATGTACTGTTTAAAAGGTGTTTAGATATAATAAATTAGTCATTTTAAAGTGTAATTAAGTGTAACCATATTTCTCATAGAAAATTGCCTTTTGTAGGCATCTCATGCTAAATAAATCAAGCCTACTGAGAAATACATTGGCCTTTGACAGACAAATTTTTCAGTTTCTAACTTAGAACCAAATTCAATTAAAACAATACTTTACAACTTCTGTGGAAACCAGGCTACAAGTAATCAATTTTTGAAGGTTTCTGTTAGGAGTAGCCCTCACGAGACATTCAGACACGGGGCTGTAGGCAGCCTTGGCAAGGGAAGCTAGGAGTTAGTTATAATGAATTTCTAAGTGAGTAATTTTGAGTCACAATACAATTGTTTTGTGTGTGTGTGTGTGTGTGTGTGTGTGTGTGTGTGTGTGTGTGTGTGTGTGTGTGTGTGTGTGTGTGTGTGTGTGTGTGTGTTCCTAAGGAACAGTTATTAATAGATACAATTTCAGGTGATCACCAAAAGAATATAAATTCCACCTGGGCCCAGATCCCAACTCTGCCATTTTCTGGTATCACCTGCAAGACGGGGTTAATAAGAGGACCTCTTCATGTTCCACTGTGTGACCTAAGTGAGTGCATGGGGGTATGTGCCTGAGGCCCCTGCTGCAGAGTGAGCACACACACGGACTACAAATGGTTCTCCTCAAAGGGCCATTAAGTGACATGAAAAGTTCTAGGATTCTTTTGCTTTTATAGCTGTAGCGGACTGTAGGGGTGGGCAGAGATGCTTGAGCTTAAACACTGGCTTCCAGACTGGCCGTCACAGAGCCTTAGAGATCAACTCTTTGTGATTTCATCATTGTCTTGGCCCTCCAAGAACCTAGATTCAAGAAAAGCATGCCTAAAATGCAGATGTGAGCACATACCACAAGCACATAAGTCTTAGAAAAAGTATTAAAATGCTCATTGCAGACATCCATCTAACATGGCATATTGCAGATCATATTTGGAGAAAAAATGATGCAAGATGCACTTAATAAAATTACAAACATATGGTAAGATTCTCAGACAAGTTATTTATGGTCTTGATTAACCTTGCCACATTATTGCCATTTTCATAGATCTTATATAACAACATTAAAATATTGTCTTTATCTTTTAACTTAGCAAGATCATCTTATTTCTTGTTCTTTTATTTAGCTTTCATATATCTCTCACTTCAACATTTCTAGCAGTGTGATCATAGAAAAGCAGTGTCTTACATTTGATGATAAGATTTTGAGTGCTGTTTTCTTGGCAGTATTGCATAGCAACAGCACCACCAAAAGGAAGGTCTCAGGTTTCTAGGAGCTAAATCTTTTTTTTTTTAACTCAAGATCATAGTTTTTACATGATTCCTGAGGATCCAAAACATTATATACTGGCAAATCAGGTGCTTTATATCTTAATTCCTTCTCATCTACAGATTTATTAGCTTCTTGACTCCCTTCGGGTATAAGGTTTTTTTTAATAAGTTCAAAAAGGTACGTTGTTGATTTGCTAAGTCATAGATAAATCAGATAAGATATAGTTTTACAACAATAAAAAAGATATACAGAAACTGAAGTCTGAGTCAGTGCTGTCGAGAGAAAATACTGAAATGTCCAAGTTGTTTAGTGACTTTGAAAATCACCCTACCAAATAAACTTTGTTTATTCAGAGTATTATTTTATTTTCCATTTGTCCTGAATTTAACAGTACAAAAAAATTAAACTTCATTAACTTTAAATATATAGTGATATGTAAGAATTAGTAGTCTTATATATTTCATATCTATTGATTTCATAGCCACCTTTCATTTTTGCCATAAATGGATTCAATTTTGTTACAATTATTGTCCAAAATCTTGGTATTCAACACTGTATGAATTGTCACATTGGATTAAGTACTACTAACTAGTTAAGAGGGTGAGATGTAGAATAATACTGAATGTGTCCAAATTTTGGCTCCGCTATATCAGGAATAGTTGATGCCTAGTCTCTGAGTGTCCTATTCTATTATATGGTGCTGTTGGTTCTGTGGAGTTTATAGAATTTCTTTGAGGAACAAATGAGACATCTATCAAAAATTAGCAGGGCATTTGTTTCTAACGCATTTATAAGATTATTTCTTTGTTGCTTTGTATGTCCCTCCCCCACAGTATAACCCCTGCTTTCACTGTATTTGATGTCAGTATAATTTGTGGAGGGGAAAGGAAAAAACAAGTCGTTTAAATAAAAATACAGGTGGACCCGTTGCAACAAAAAAAAAATTAGTATGGAATAAATGCTCAAGGAATATCATTTACTGTTGTTAATTATTCTTGTCATAGTTACATGTATATATTGGTTGCCATCTCTTTGTATCTGTTTATAGCATCCTCCACATATGACTGAAATCCAATTTAAAAAATTTTTCTTTTACTGCTGCTGTCATAGGATGTTACCTACCTAAGAATAGATTTACTGCAACCTAAGTACAGAAACAGAGTATGGTTGGAAAAGTTATCTTTTCCCTACTCATTTTAGGTTCATGGATGTGGTCTCTATAACAAAAGACAGAGTAATAACAGAAAATCATACAAATTTATTTAATCATAAGTTTTTTGTGCCACATAAGCCTTCTTCATAGAAAGTGAAGAAATGGTTAAACGTATGAAATTTTATGCTAGGTTTGGCTGGGTGTGGAGAGTCCTGGAGAAACATGATGGGACAAAGGGGATTTGACTTGATGGAAATGAACTGGAAAAAACTTAGCATGACCTTTGTTTCCGTTTCTTCTCTGAGACAGTTTTCAGAGGCAGGCTGTTCCAATTCTTCTGGGTATGGGGAGATGGGGAGGGCACCTCTCACACAAGGGTCTTAGGGGCTGCTTCAGGTTCAAAGAGCAAAAGAAGGTGGAGGTGACCATGCTGCTGCTGCTGCTGCCATTTCAAAGTGACATTTTAAGGTACCATGTCCTGAACCCTCTCAATATCCATGTGTATGTGAGGACAACTCACTTCACAGAAGCTATCATTCTATCTGTCCATGTTAGCAGTCCTATTACTTTGAAAACCTTCCATTAGGTATTTTTGTTTTGCAGCACTTAAGAATCTCTCTGAGAACACAAGAAGGGGTGATACTGTCCAAAAGGAAATTTGCACTGAGTTGTGGAGGTTTTCTTCATTGCATAACTAAATCTGTTTTTATAAACATGAGCAAAGATGGACAGGATCCTCTCAGTGGAGTCCAAAATGCGAGCTGAGTCCAACACTATAGCCATTTTCCAAGGGATAGAGTAAGTCATTTGGAATAAGAGCTTGAAATAAGGACAAATAGAATTAGTAGCATAAAATTAAGAAATAGACCTTTGGCTGAATAACAGGGCTATGATTCTTAGAGAATTATGGAAATGTCTCTGAAAATAAATAGGCAGAAGTCTATTCACTGGAGGCCTGCATATAGCTGAAATACTGAATGAATACCAATGAATTTATTACCAGGAATATTTCTTCACCAGTGTGATTTCATCTAGAAAACCTATAAGGCCCTTTGCTTGCTAATTTCTTTTTTTTTTTTTTTTTTGCTGTGAAACAATAAAGCCTAAAACATAGAAGTAAATTTCACTTTCAAATTGCTGCAAGTCTTATTTCTCTAGTGAGATCAAATATGCCTTATGACATGTTTTTCCTTCCACTATTCTCCCAGCTGTTGTTTCTTATTACTGAAATGGCGATGCACTGATATTGGTTCAATTACCAAAGTATCTGAATACATTTAAATTCATGGTGCATCTCAGGTAGTCAGGCTAACTGACTGTGATTATCAAACGGGATATTTGATTTAAAGGATCACTTCTAAGAGATCATTCATGGAAAAAGACAGGTTATTCTCAAGAATTCTATCACCTGTGTCATTAATACTTTAATACCTATTAAAATAAGGAAAATGTGGGAAGTAAGGAATGTGGACATCTTTCTATGCAGGTATCCCTGCCACACCATTTGCCATGGTTGGGGGTCAAAACTGTGGTCCACATTATTATAGGTGTCAAAGTCTTAACTTCTTTGGGTAAGGAAGTCACATTTTGATTAAAAATTTTTAATTGTACCAAATTCTGGACTGGGAAAGTGGCTCAGTGGTAGAGTGCTTGCCTCGAATGCATGAAGCCCTGGGTTCAATTCCTCAGCACCACATAAACAGAAAAAGCCGGAAGGGGAACTGTGGCTCAAGTGGTAGAGTCCTAGCTTTGAGCTGAAGAGCTGAGGGACAGCGCCCAGGCCCAGAATTCAGGCCCCATGACCGGCAAAAAAAAGTACCAAATTCTAACATGTAATAAAACAAGAATGCTAAAAAGAATTATACTGTTATGAACCATATGAGGAAAATACTTGGAGTTGATATTCAAAAGAGAAATTTACATTAACTAACAGAATTTTCTCCATTTGTAGAAAAAAGGAGGGAAAGTTCCATTACAGGCAGAGTTTAGGGTTACATAGGGTGCTGTTTTTTAACTGTTACAAAATAACAATGTGAAGGATTCTTGTGGAAGGAAAAGTTGAAACTTCACATTCTTGTTAGGTGTTAGCGTCAGTTTTCCTCAGTTTACCAATCACTGCTTAGATCTGTATTGTACACTTGGGAAAAATGGCCACCTAGATTCATATATGTCATTTTCATTAACGGCAGTACATGTTATCTTGAAAAGTTATTAACAGTGAAACATAAACATATTTTCATTGTCTCTGTATTATTACTCATGCTCACAAGGCAGTATTAGTTTGCAGGATATCTTGTTTTATTTTGCTCTGTCTAGAAATATTGATCATTGGGGTTTGTTTGCTTTTATGCCTATACTGGGGCTTAAACTCAAGATTGGGTGTTGTTGACTAGCTTTTTTGCTCAGGGATATAGCTCTACCACTTGAGCCATAGCTCCACTTCCAGCTTTTTGGTGGTTAATTAAAGAATCTCAGAGTTTCCTGCCCAAACTGGCTTTGAACCACAATCCTTAAATCTGTCTCCTGAGTTACTAGGATTACAGGCATGAGCTATCAGTGCTCATCTTCAACCATTTTTATGGCATAACGATTCTACAAAAAGGAGGATACTAACACATGACCTTTAATTACACCATAGATGCAACTGAGCCCAGTGTTGGCCATTAAAAGAGTCTGTGTTCTTTCTTTATTCCACTCTGCTTTTTACTAGATCATCCAAAAAGCCTTTACCTGATCTGTAAAATAAATGCAGACCCTTCTTTGGTCTGTGCCTCAGAAAACAATTACAGAACTGAAAATGCATGTAAATATATACATTAAGAGTTGTGCTGATTGATACCTCACACATTTTGTCTTTTACAGCCTGTCAACCAGGGTCGCCACTATCAGAAAGAAATGAACCCACCTTCTCCTTCTAACCCACGGTAAAGATCACTAATAATCTAAAATTTCTAAAACCATATTTAGAAGACTACATTCTTTTCTTGGTTTTATGAAACTGATATACAAAAGTTCCAAGGAGCTTTGGAAGTCTTAATTCATTTTCTTTTACTTCCCTTCTTTTTCTTTCTTTCTCCCTTTCTTTCTTTCCTGCTTTCCCTCCTTTCCTTCCTTCTTCCCTTCTTTCTCTTTTTTTCCTTGTTGATTCCAGAGTTGAACTCATGCTTTCAAGACCTCATACTCATTCAAATGGCACTGCCCTATCACTTGAGCCCTACCTCTAGACTAGCTTCTTACTGGTTATTTTGGAGACAGTGTCTAGCAAACTTTTCCCCCTAGAATGATCCCAAAATGCTATCCATCAAATCTCAGCCTACTAAATAGCTAGTACAACAGACGTGAGCCATCAGCACCTAGCATCATCTATTTTTCTTATTCCAACTGTGCAGTAATGATAAGTATACCTAGGTTTAAATCCCTAGCTGGGGTGTTTTGAGCATGTCATTTAACATGAAGAAATTCAGGCAAAGTAATCACATCATGGTGAGTATTTTTAAGGACATTCGAATGGACTAATGTATAAAAACTTCTCAGTTAAGTTCTTAGCACATGGTGAGCTAAAGGTTAATTTATTTCATTAGTACAAATAGTGCATTTTAATAAGTATTTGATGTTAAGAACACTTTTAGGTCAAAATATTATACATGCCTTTAAATTTATCAAGACAGCTAATATAAATTCAAGTGGTCATTTCTTCCAGAAATCTCAATATTCTTTCAGAACTATCACTGGCATCTGAATCATTTGTCAGTTATGAGAAAAAAACATAATTTTAAATAGAGTAAAAATAAGCAAATCTGATTATACATATGTATCTATTATATAGCTATAAAAATCAGCTTGTCCATTTAAATTAATATCACTTAATCTCTGCAATACACTAGCAATTGAATGAAAAGTTGGTTTATCTTGAACACTAGTTACTAGAATGAATCTCATCATCAAACTACTTAGCCTGATGTTACAGTGTGGCTCTGAAATATCCCCACTGGCTCTTAGTTAACTCCTCGGTTCCATGCCTCCATCAGAAAGAATGACATTACCCCATTTGTTAGGAAATGGAAAGAGTTGGAAAAAATTATATTAAGTGAAGTAAGCCAAGCCCAAAGAAACATAGGTCCCATGATTTCCCTTATTTGCAATATCTAGTATATGTATGAGTCAAGCAGAAAAGGTCAGATAAGGTGATGTTAGGAAAATGAACCCTAAGATATGTATTTTAAATGTTTTTTTTCTTTCATTCGTTTCTAACGCAATTTATAAGATTATTTCTTTGTTGCTTTGTATGTCCCTTCCCCACAGTATAACCCCTGCTTTCACTGTATTTGATGTCGGTATAATTTGTGGAGGGGAAGGGGAAAAACAAGTCGTTTAAATAAGGATACAGGTGGACCTGTTGCAACAGTGAGAAGTACAAGTTGTCATATCAAAAACGAACTTTATAACTAGGGGGGGAGGACTGAGTGGGGGGGAGGGAGGATGGGAAGGGATGGGAAGGGTAAACAAAGGAGGAGGCTACAATGCTTGATAAGAAATGTACTCACTATCTTGCCCATGCAATTGTAACCCCTCTGTACAGTATTTTCACAATAAAAAAATAATCCTAGGTTCCTAGCTGGTGGCAATGTGGAAAGTTTAGCATAGGGCCTAGACAGAGGAAGTATGTCACTGGAGGTGAGTCACTGGGGGGTATCTTGGTCCTGGCCCCTTCCTGTCTCACTGTCTGCTTTCTGTTTGCCATGAGATAAGTAGCCTCCTCCACATACTCCAACCACCAAGTACAAAGTGCACAGTGCCAAACTACCATGAACCCTCTGAAACTGTGAGCCTTCTCTTCCTTTTTATATTTTAACATTCTTAAAATCATATCTCTCTTGGTAGGCAAACTTGTCACTTACAACTTTGAAGCTCATCCAGATTTATCTGATAATTTTTTTCCATATTTGAGTAAGCCTTCTAAGTAACTGGAAACCCAACTTTGGTCCAAATTATAATAACTTCAGAATTTTTAGTCTCAACACATAATAATGATAATAAGAGGTATTAGAAAATGAAACCATGCCTTCACTAAAAGGAGATAGTTTCCTAATCCTTATCTGAATTCTCCACTAACATAGTATATGATCTAAACAAGTCTTTCAACCTTCCCAGATGGCATTTCATAATGTGAACATCAACATGTGTAAAGGAAAGAACCTGAATGATATGCTCTATGAAGTCAATTCCAATTTTATGATTCTGTTCCTTTTATGGAGATTCATTTAGATTTCACTTAGATAAACCAATCCTACCACTGAATGGTAATACTACCTAACTTTATTTTACTGAACTGTTTCAAAATTATTCCTCATAAATATTAGGTAGGTGAATAAATAAATGAATATTTAGATGCATGTGGTAGTATATGACTTTTAGTATCTATTTTACAAGGTAATCCCCAAAGATAGAATATCAAAAAGAATGTAAGAAAATTTACAATCGAACAGACAATATATTTTATGAAACCAATTAAATGTTCATACTCCTCATAAAAAGTAATTTATATTTTATATAATGAAATTAAAAGGACAAATACTAATGCAAAACAAAAGTGTGATCCAAACTTCATTTGCTATCAGGTTATCCTCAGTTTCCTAGAAAAGTGTTATAAAACTGCCAACTACATGCCTTGGCTTCAGGCTTGGTATATCAGTAGTTTGGAAAATTGATGGAAACGTATTGTTGGGCCATAAATGCAGAGATGATAAAATTCTGAGATCTGCATATATCATCATATAAAGTGGCTTAAATCATATGTGTAATTCAGCGCTATGGTTCTTCTTAAGATGTGTATTTAGTATATTTCTTGCAAATAATACACCGTGCTTTATATCTCACATTATAGAACTCTATAATTTTACATTAAAAATTAAAATTAAATACCCTGATAATTAACATGAAAAAGATTTGCCTCTAAAGACACCTTCTTGGATAAACATTTAACATGAATCCTAGATGGGAACTGCTATATAAAAAGACTTTTGGAAGTTTTCATATCCAGAACTTAATACCTGAAAAACTGGTGGTTGTAATATGAGTAATAACACAGCAGTGATTAGGGAGGTATATGCACACATGTCCACTAAGAAGACATCAAGATATGCCCTCTGGCAAGTGGATTACTGCATTAGCTTCAATGAAGTACATGCATCTGCACCAAACAATGAAGAATCTAGCATTCTTAAATTACACATACTCATGAGCCATATATATACATATTAAGGGAGTCAGCCTTCAACTCACTTCACTACTGTAACAGAACAAAATATCCCCAAAGTCTTTCATTTACATTTTGCTCTGAAAAGATTTTCATTAGCTTCTTCATTTCGTATATTCAGTATTAAATAAAGGTACAGTGCAATATACTAGGAAGATAAATTTAGGTTTAGAGTTAGCTCTCAGTTGAAAACACCTAAAACACTGCATGCATTCATACACTGTTTTCTTCACAATAAAGCCATTTACTTATACTCACAGGGCAGTACTTGACAGTGGAGCAAGGTGGGGTGTAATGGTAATCATTTTCCTGAGAAGATTACAATCTAGGAATATATATATATATATTCATATATATATACACGTGTGTGTGTGTGTGTGTGTGTGTGTGTGTGTGTGTGTGTGTGTATGGTTCACTTCATCACAATCCCTGGTATGGCTAGCTTTGCAAAAAATCCGTTTTCCCATGCATTGTTGGGCAAGGGGTGTTGTTTCTCATTATATGTTGCTAACACACTGTTATTTAGGCAGTATCTCAGCTGCCAGAGCTCCTGCCTCCCAATCCACTGGTGCTACCTCTTGGGGCACTGACAGCCTTGAGGACAAAGTACAGAAATGGCTAACCTAATCTAATACGATTTAGAGGAGTGGAGGGTTGGAGGAAACAATTTCACAGTTCATTCATGTTGAGAAATGTTTCCTAGCATGTAAACTTGCATGCTGCAAACAGAGCAAAATGGATTCCCTTTGCAGCCTTGAGTCATTTATTTGAAAATGCCATCTATTAGTTTGTGGGGTTAGAGCTGTCCCTTAGACACATCTGTTTATATGTTTAGGTAGATTCTTCAGAACAGCACAAGGTATTTTTTGCTCAGAAATGAATTTTAGGAAATAAGGTGTCATTACATTCTCGTCTGTTCAGATGGATTTCATTAATAACCAGTTTTTTCATTGCAAATAATGATTTGACTTGCTGTTTTATACTCACTGAAAAATTAAGATGAGGAGGAAATAGTCACGGGCTTTATAAGGTTCTAAATGTCTATGGAAATAAAAAATGTATAGAAAATAATTCTAGAATCCCCAAGCAGTAGTGAATGGCATGGTTTTGTAAAGGGTTTGCTTTATGATTTATCACTTATCTGTAGTTTTCTTAAATGTTATGGCAGATTGTGTTAGGGCCCGAATCCTCTGTAGCACTGCCACATGTTTGGTTGATATAAACATACTTATGACTATAATTATCTGATAAAGTCCTTCAGACTTTGATAAATGATTAATAACCAGTGACCTCAAGTTCCCAATAGCTCAGCCAGCCTGACTGAGGCAAGCTGGCTGTCTTTGTAACCTGCATGCACTACTCAGACCAGTCACAGTGGCTTCATTTTTCTTTCTCTCCAGTTGTCAAGACTCTCAATTTCATAGTCATCTTTTTGGTTGCTTAAGCTTCTTCTATCACCAAAGAGAGAAGATGTATAGACAAATGAAGTCTATAAACTTCGTATTTGATGTTGCTCTTCTAAATGACTAATTTGGATCATTTTTGAGCAAGTTGGATTTCCTCCTTGAGACAAAAGCACAATAGAGGATTTCCTTCTTACCTAAGCCAACATTTCATTCCTCTAAATGTAGCACGTGCGAGTCCTGTTAACTGATCATCTGAATTCTATGTTGACACTTTGCCTATATAACCAAAGGTACTGATTTTTATTTTTATCATTTCTTTTTATCAGGACTTCATTTTTTTATGCTGGTCTTAGGATTTGAACTCAGGACCTAGGTGCTGTCCCTGAGCTTTTTTTGCCAAAAGCTAGTGCTCTATCACTTGAGACACAGCCTTGTTTCCAGCTTTTTTTGGTGCGTAATTGGACATAAGAGTCTCCCTAACTTTCCTGCCATACTTGCCAGTCTTCTGAGTAGGAACTCATAATCCTAGTCCCACAAATTCACACCCGTTCATTTGAGGGTACTGATTCTCCATGCAGAGCCCAAAGGACCATGTGTTGAAAGTGTGGCCCCCATACTGCTTCAGGGGGATAAAACCTTTATGAAGTGGGCCTAGTTGGATGATCTTAGATCATCAGGGGTGGGATCTTATAGGGATCTCAGACCCTTCCTCTTTCATTGTTTCCTGGCTGCTGTCGCTGAACTAGCCTTTCATATCTTTCTACCATAACTCACTCCGTCTCCATAGGCCCAGAGCAAGAGCCAAGCAACCATGGACTGAAGCCCCTGAAACCATGAGCTGAAGCAAACCTTTTCTCCTTCTAAGTTGTTAATTTTGGTGGGGGTCAGGAGAGGGCATCGGTCATGGGGCTTGAACTCGGCCTGGGTACTATCCTTCAGCTCTTCAGCTCAAGTTGAGCACTCTACCACTTGAGCCACAGCGCCACTTCCAGTTTTCTAGTGGTTAATTGGAGATAAGAGTCTCACAGACTTTCCTGCCCAGGATGGCTTCAACTGCAATCCTCAGATCTCAGCCTTCTGGGTAGCTAGGATTACAGGCATGAGCCACCGATGCCCAGCTTAAGTTGTTAATTTTAACAACTTATCACGGAGATGGAAAGCTGAATCTATGTTCCTGTGTTATATATAAATGTGGTGAAAATAGGCACTCCATCAGTTGTTTAATTGTTACAGGTTTGAACTCAGGGCCTCATGCATGCTAGTCAGCTGCTATACCACCCCCACTAGCTCATATTGCCTTTAGTTATTTTTCAGATAGGGTCTTGCCTTTTTCCTCAGGGCTATCTACAGATCACAGTCCTGCTCCTTGGAGCTAGGACCATAGGGAAGACCCCCTTCTACCCCAGCTTATTTGTTGAGATGGGATCTCACTAACTTTTTCCCCAGTCTCTGAGCAATCTCCACCTCCTGATTAGCCAGGATTATAGACATGAACCTCTATGCCCAGCTTCCATCAACATTCAAGTTAAGAGAAGATGGAAGTGGGGTGGGAAGGAGAGAAAGGCAGTAGGTTCATATGCAGACACCACTGAAATGTTTCATTTTCAACAGTAGCCAGTTAAATTTGTCAGTCTTTTCAAGAATTGTCCTTCCTTTGTCTGAAAATAGAAAGACAATGATATTGCCTTGTTTATAACCAAGTAGAGTTACGTTTTTATGAGAGGCTGTTATTACAACTAAGCTTGAATCTAATTCCTAAGTTCACTTCTCAAACTATTTCAAGTCACTATGTATCTTTCTACTAAACAACATGAGCTTCTCTTTTCCTCAAATATTCTAGGCTTGTTCTAACTCTGGAGCTCTGCCTGGAGGGTTACATAACAACTTCCTCTTACCTACTCAGATAAACATTACCTCATCAGAGATGGCCCTCAGTCACTTTCATTACACTGTCGATGATTTTGACCATAGTACTCCACAGTCTGATATTTTCTTTGTTTCTTTGTTTTCTGCACACTTCTTTTCCTACCTGGAGCCAAAAATGCATGAGCTAGAACCTTATCTTTGTTTCCAAGAATGCCCCCCACACAGCAAACACTCAAGAACTGTGTTAAAATCATTGGAACTCGCCTCACAAAACCAAGTGTCCCATCTCTCTGCATAAGCTACATCTCTGTGTGATAAGCTGCTAGTTGGAGCGCATGTGCACTGCAATTATTTTCTTTCTTCAGTATATCCAGTACCTGGACCTATTCTTATTTTAATAAGTAAAACCTTTTCCAGGAATTGTGTTTAAAATGTCCACTGGAAGTTAGCCATAATCGTAAGTCTCTGGTAAATATATCGTTTTAAACCTTTAAATAGATAGTTTGTCATAATTTAATTGCTGTGTTCTTACTGGAAATTGCTTGTCGGTATTAGCCTGTTCATGTCTATCATGAAGTCAGTGGGCCACTTATAGACATCTGCTTGGGTTGTCACATCAACCCTCACCAGGCTGACAGAATACAGATAGGGAAATGAGAAAAGAAGGAAAAGCTTTGTGTGGATGGATGGATGGATGGATGGATGGATGGATGGATGGATGGATGGATGGATGGATGGATGGATGGATATGTGTGTGTATATATGTGTATATACTATGTATATATATGACATATGTACAGAGAGAAAGGCAAGAGCCTGAACCTGCTGCTCTCTTAAATTCAAGTAACTTCCTGCCCTTCCTGCTAATAAAGAAGGCTTGATTCCATCTGCCTCATTATTGAAATACTTTTAAAACACCTGAGCCCTTCCCCACTTCAGTTCCCAGCATGGCTTTTCTAGCTTTCCAGCTTAGTCCCAGAAAAGCTTTAGTTATACCTAACAGCAAACTTAATTTCCCAAATCATATACTTTTCATCTCTAACCACTCTTTACCCAAGACCCCTGTCTTACATGACTCTAGAAGGCACCTTGCTACAGGGGACCCACCAACTAACCATGTAAATGGACAGAGTTGCATCTGGCAGTACCCTGTCCCATCACTTCTTCCTCCTCTGCCCTTGCCACTTGCTGATCTGCCCAGCCCACTTCCAGTCTTGGTTCTGATCCATTGTTTCACCTGAGCAAGTCTAGTCAGATTGTATACCTGCCCCTACCTGTCTCAGGCCCTAACCAGCCATCATGGAAGAAGAGTAGGTGTCCATCTTGCAAGATGTCTTTATCTTTGCTTCACTGTTCACTCTCAGACCTGCCTGCCTGAGCTCCAGCCATCATCACTCACCATTGCCCTCAGTTGAGATGCCTGCCATCACTATGACCTGTCTCTCATGGGCTACTGGGTCTTAGCTCTTCACCTGGTCTGTCTTTTAGTGTTTGCACTATACACACTAAGTCTGGGAAAATAGTAACCAGTATTGTTTTCTGACATTGAAAATTCGTGAAACCCATCTCCCTGAGAGTTTCAGAACCACAGACGTGGCATGGGTTCCTAAGATTACTCAAGCCTCCCCAGTCACTGCTGCCCATCCAGATGGTAAAACTGAGCACCTGTGGTTCACAAGCCACTGTAAAGAAGCTAATTACCAAAGCAATCATTTATCATTATAACATTGTATAATTTCAGCTTTTAATTAAAAGATTCACTTTCCCCTTCTAGAGTAATCAGAATTTGTAGAAAGTTGAAATGTTAATTCTGGTTTAAAACATTCATCTCCATTCTGACTAGAGGAGGGGAGAGAGTGGAGAGGAAGGGAAGATAGGACAGGGCCCTGGAGAGTGACATGGACATATGAAATGTATGACCATGATTATTGTCAGAGGGCCACAGCCAGTCATGTCCCTACACTTGCTGTTGCATCATTCATGTTGTGATCTGGTGCAAAATAGCTACCTGATGTTTAAACAAGAATCCTCAAGGGCACAAAAGGATTTAAAACATAACACGGCTCCACTTTCAACAGTGCTCAGTATATCCGATCCCTACTAGGTGACTTGAATGTTCCCTCAGTGAGTCTGTGGCCTTCTGGCAGAACCCATATCTACCCTCTGATACTCAGGCAGTAGTGTAGACAGCTAGTGATGATTTGGCAGGAGGAGAGCAGTACTGTGCCTGGCCAAAGGAAATTCACAGCCTTTTCCAACCTGTGCCCATGCGCCAACTCTATTTTTGTTAGTAGTTGGTTTTTATTTCCTTAGATTTCTTTTATGTTTCTATGGCTAGTATAAAAAATACTATGTCTTGAAATTGGTTAAAGTTAAAACAATTTTTCATTTTAGCAATATATTATGTTTGCCAGCATTTACAGCTTCACATTATGCTATTCATTACCACATAAAAACACACTCAGACAAGTCAAATACTGTACAAGTCAAATGTGCAGTTTCTTTAAAATGACTCCAAGGTGAAAAGACAAACAACTTTTAGTTGATTTGATTGAATTAACATAAACCTTATTGTTCTATTGACTCCTTTCTTACCCAGTGATTTTAAAAATCCTTTACCTCCCAACATTCATTAAATCAGATGCAACTTGGGGATCAGGACAAAAATGTTGGCAAAATTAATGAGAAAAACATGCATCATATAGATAGCATAGAGATACCATAAAGATACAAATATACACTATGGATTATATACATAATTGCTTTTTATTTTGCAGATTAACAGTGACCTTTAAATTATTACATGAACACTTGAATCTATAATTCATGAAGCCTAATGGTGATTTGTAGTTGATATACTTTGTTAATCTCTTATATAATACAATAATAAGAAAGCTGGAATTTTATATATTCTCATGATTTTTGTTCTTTCATTTGATTACTTAATAAAAGTGAGAAAGGAAAAGCAAAACTTGTTATACTGATCTAATCTTTTTTTTTTTTTAGCAGAATCATTTTTGTATTACCCCTTTGACAGGGAACCAAAAACCCTGAGATATGGCTTGGCCTGAGGTCACTCACATCAAGATGAAAATGAAAATCTCAGCTTAAATGAAATCACAATATTGCTTTCAATTAAACAATGGTGTTTATGTTAATGAAGCTTTCATCTTTCATGGGAGCAATTCATCCTTAAACTATTAAATGATCTTTTTCTTTGTATAAAGGATTGAGAGTGAAAGGTAAGAAACCATTCACTAGCCACTAGAATTCAAAGAAAATTCCAAGATGGCCACTGACTTGGTGAAGTGTACACTTTCCAACCTCTTTAAAAGCACTTTTACTGAAACCAAAAACTGGCTTCTAGAAATACTATTCATTCACATTGGGAGTCCAGGAAAGTTTTAGTTTCTCCTCCCAGAATAATGGAAGAAGTAAGAAACAATACTCATGTGACATTCTCTAAATTTGCTTGTGAATTTCCACATTTCAGTGCTAGCAAAAAAGAAAGTTACAGCCAGGCACAGTAAATGAAGATCTTATGTATTAGGGAAGGAATGAATCTGTCACTTTGACGGATTGTGAGGCCAAGAGCAGATTAACAGATTACTCATAGTCAGAAGGCAGCTCCGTGTGAAAAATGGGCAGGAAATGGTAAGTGCAGGTTTGTGCTGATTTAATGATATTTTTAAAGTACAATAACATTCTGCTAGTATAATATAATAAAGCACTTGGCTTGCATTTTTTAAATCATCAACATATTTCTGGCTTGACCTTAAAAACATTAGAGGCTATTCCCTGTTAAGATATGTAGCTTTTAAATTAGGAAACAGCATCATTAAAAATACCTTCATTCTGCCCTTCCAGGAAGCATCACTGGCTTTTAAAATTTCTTCTTTCCTAAAGTAGCATCAGTGTTAATTATGTTCTAAGCATACTAATGCTCCATGTAGTTTTTCTTCAGGAATCTCAATCACCACAAGAAATTATCTTCTAATATCTATTTTCAGTGAAATGCTTAAAAGACACTACTGGGTTGTTTTCATTGGTGGTGTTTTTTAGTTTGGTAGTTGAGAATATGGAATATTTATGACTAAACCTACCATGTTTTTTCTACAGATAGTGGATAAAAGTAGGTCACATTTTAATCAACTATTGTGAATCATAGCAAGAAGATGAATTACTTGCTTGGGTTTGTATTGCAAATAGTTGAGAAAACAAAATTTTGAAGAAATTTATATTTTTACATCTATAAATTCAAGATATGAATAGCACACTTTTAGTTCAGTTGACAAGGATGGATTGGCATTGACAAGAATTTTCAGAATAAAGTTTCTCTGATTCCTTTAAACTATTTATATTCTAACATCTTCACATTCAAAAACCAATTTAAGAAAAGCTTGGATCATTTCATATTCTCTTCTTTCAGTATGCCAATGATGGCCTTACATAATTACTTACAAATACATGCTTGTAGCTAACCTAAGTGCAAATATTTTGAATCCTAGACATGATTATTGTTCAAATTGTGTTTTACAAATTCTAACATTAATGCTTGCAACTTGGAGTAAGTAAACAAGCTAATGTAAGGAGGTAGTATTACTCTTGCTAGAAATTCTGAAATGTATACAGCAAAACTTATTTGCATGTTTCTGGCATACTTGAATATTCATCATATGTAGCAGTTTTAATACTATTTGCTAAACACTCCCAGTTCCTCAGATTCCAAGCACACATTTGTAACAAAAGTTCTTAGGTGGAACCAACCAGCCCAAGTAATTCTAGTCATTAAATTAGAAGCAAAATGGCTTGTCATTATTTAACATTGACATGTAAATTAAAAGGTTTTAGGAATACATAATACATTGGTTAAAAGCAAATTCTGGGTGGTTCACATCTGTAATCCTAGCTACTCAAGGGGCTGAGTTCTGAAGATCACAGTTCCAATCCAGCCCAAGCAGGAAAGTCTGTAAGACTCTTATCTCCAATTAATCACAAAAAAAGCTGCAAGTGGTAGAATGCTAGCCTGAAGCAAAAGTTGTTTAGGGACAGTGACCAGGCCCATAGTTCAACACCCAGGTTAGAAAAAAAAGGCAGATTCTGTAGTCACAGTGCTGAGTTTTGTAATCTTAGAAAAATATTTAACTTCTTCAAACCCCAATTTAGTTCTCTAAAAGTAGGAAATGCATTTTACTACTTACTGCAAAGTTTATTGCAGGGACTGAAATAATATATGTAACAAGTTTTGCACATGGGCTTGCATGTGCATTTCATTAATCTGTAGAAAATGAAAGGATATTAGGAATAAGTTTTCCCCCTAAAGACAGCACAGTTTAAAGGAATCAGAGATCCTGGAGAATATGAAGAGATAGTCCAGGGCTATCATACATCTGATACACATTAACACAGTCACTAACATTATTTCTGAGATACGATTCACAGCTTTTTGTAGCCATCGCCTGACCTTTGTTCTTGGGGGACATTGCTGGTGAGTCACTATCTCTGAGTACCAATATAAACATAAAATACTTCTCCATAACTTACTCCAGGCAGTAAGTAGTACAGTAGTATCAATCGGGATGTGACTCATAGACTATTTGTCTTCTTTGAACTAGAATTGCCATACATTTAGTTGGGGAGGTTATCAAGCAAGCTATTCCCTGCCCTACAGGATTCTCTCTAACCTTGGAATTTGCATTTTGCTAACACCTCCTAATGTAATCGTCATCCTCTTGCCTCTTCTGTCAAATTTTGAATTGGATCAGCACTGCTCCTTCCACATAGTCCTTCAACATAGCTCTGACTCAATTTTCCATATCAGCAGTGATCAGAACCCTATAACATTCAATGATGGAGGTATGATAGTTTTTTCAATTAATATGATTTCTGCACCTAGCAATGGCAGACTTGTTTGTTTCCACACTGAACTTCCCCTCTGAACAACCAGAAAAGGCAGACAAAAAATGAAAAATATTTGAGTGAAGCCACTCAGAGCTTCCAAGGCAATGAGAATTTGTGGGACTTTGATCCAAGAGACAAAGCAAGAAGAGGCAGCCTAGCAAATTGGACTACTTCCAGAAACCAGCCACTGAGACCGTGAGCCTTCAATATCAACATAGGAGACAAGATCTACGGAGCCTACGAAGATCTAGACCAGTCATAAGTTTCAAAATAGTATACCTTATTTAAAAGAGTGAGCTAGGGAATTAAATGATAGATTTCAAATTCCAGCATACCATAGCATAATTTCTCACCAAAAGCAAAGGAATCCCATCCAGAGAAGAATATTTCACAGAAAACTGTTCTTCAATTCATTCAAAATAGAATGTGAGTCACAGATATATAATTTTAAATTTCCTAACCTCACTTAAAAGTAAAAGGGCAAGTGAAATAGAATTTAATAATATGTTTAACTTAGCCCAGCATATTCAAAATTATCATTTCAACATGTAATGGCTGGGAGAAAAAGTTTTCATCCACCAATTTAGGTTTTTCTATCAACTTAGGGGTGATCAGGCTCTGTGAATTTACTGGACACAGACAAATTAACAGGAGGTTATGTATATAGGTGTATATATAGTTTATGTATATAGGTGTACTCCATAAGGAGTTGCTCTCCAACCAGCTAGGGTAAAGGTTTACACACCAACTTAATAAGCAAGGTGAGATAGGGCTTCAGTGGGAAAGAATGAAGGTTGTGATAAAGCTGTTAAATAATTCCTTTAGATGTCTAGGCAATATAGGTCATTTCCCTTCTAACTAGATATATCCATTGGGGAGTGGAATTAGCATTTTTACCTGTTTCAGCTTAATATAGTTTCTATGATTATCTTAGTCTCTATAACTAACAAAGGATTTCTAATGAGATACTTTGCATTTGTTTTCAATACTAAGCCCTTAAAATAAAATAGCGTTTTAAATTACAACCATCTCAAGCTCAGTAGCCACTAATGACTAGCACATAGAACAACAAAATTCTAGAACACTGAAAAATAATGATCAAGGGTGGGAAAAGATTTCTTAAAGATCTCAGATTTCACTAGCCATAAAGGAAAATATTGATGTATTCAGCTATATCAAAACTAAGTGTACTTTCTGACATCTCTACATGAATTCAGCTATATTAAAATTAAGTAAAGTGGCTGATACCATAATCCTAGCTACTTGGGAGGCTGATGTTCACAGGATCACAGTTCAAGATCTGCCCAGGCAAAAAGTTGTAGAGAACCCATCTCATCTTTTAACCAAGAGCTTGGCACAGTGACATATTCTTGTCATCTCAGCTATACAGGAAACAAATAGGAGGAAAGGCTCACATATAACATACATAAAGAACCACAAGTCAGTAAGGAAAAAGAAGCACACAAAGAAATGAAGAATAGCTAAGACACTTGAATAGGACATTTCACAAAAATAGACATCCAAAAGACTGGAAGATACATGAAATGTGTGTAAACTCATTAAACATCAGAGAAATGCAAATTAAGAGAAAGTAATAGAGAAGTGTAGTTTGATTAAAATGTAGTATATGCATGCCTGAACTACCACGGCACAATTAACACATACTTGAAAGAGAGAGAGAGAGAGAGGAAAAACAGGCTCTGTTGGAGAATGGGGGAATGGGGTTATCAGTCTGAACAAGGGAGCCAGTAGAAAGGGTAAAAGGGAGATAAGAGTGAGTTTGATCAGGATACATCATATCTTTATATGGAAATGCCATGAGAAGACTCTCCCTTATAGAACTAAGTAAGATAATGTGATTTTTTTTTCTATTTTGCCTATGCTGGTAGCTCAAGCCTGTAATCCTCACTACGCAGGAAGCTGAGATCTGAAGATTGCAGTTCAAAGTCAGCTAGGGCAGGAAAATCCGTGAGATGCTTATTTCCAATTAACTACCAAAAAAAGGTGGAAATGTAGTCATGGCTCAAGTGGCAGAGTCCTAGCCTAGTACAAAAGCTCAGTGACAGTGCTCTGGCCCAGAATTCAAGCTCCAGGATTGGCACAAAAAAAGTTTAAAGGCTAAGAAGAGTCGGGGTTGGGAAGGTAGAGTGCTTGCCTTGCATGCATGAGGCCCTGGGTTCGATTCCTCAGCACCACATAAGCAAAAAGAAAAAAGCCGGAAGTGGTGCTGTGGCTCAAATGGTAGAGCGCTAGCCTTGAGCTGAATTGCTGAGGGACAGCACCCAAGCCCAGAGTTTAGGTCCCACAACAGGACCCAAAAAAAAGAAGAAGAGTCCACTGCCCCCCATCACAATGACTAAGATTTAAATTCCAGTTTGGGTGAGGATATGGAGTGACTGAAGCACACTGCTAGTGCTGATGGAGTAAAACTGATAAGAGAGCTTTGGAAAACTGTCTAGGCAGCTTCTATACAAGGTGGATATACTCTGTCTGCCCTCATATCCAACAAGTAATTACCCTTCTAGATGTATGATCAGTAGAAAGCATATATATGAGTCATATAGAGACTGTGAGAAACCACTCTAACCCTCGGAGTGGATATTAAGGTTATGTTAAAGTGAAGGCATTTGAGCTATAGAAAATGCAGAAATTTGATCTGAATCTCTCTTACCTGACCTATGTAGAGCCTTTCAAAGATACAGCTGCTATTCATCACAAGAAGTTTCCTGTGAACTTGGCAAGCAATGTGAACACAGACATTCCATTAGCATCAAAAGCCCCAATGGAACCTTCTAAACTTTCCCATGGAATCCCTGAAAATCCCTCCCTTTCTTAAATTAGTAAATAATCCTTTATCAGAGATAAAGGAACAACTCCAACTTGATCGACTCCCAAGTGTGCTGTAAAGAAACTTTGTCTCTGCTCCTGATAGTCTGTCTATTGTCAGTTGATTTGTAGACCCTGAACCACTGGACCCAAGCGAGGAGAGGGAAAGTTTTTCCTTACTACATCCGTCCATCCATGGTGGCCCCAAACTGAGATGGACCATTATTGGCCTATTTCCATAGTTGGAGGGGGGAAATTGTGATATAGTCATACAATGGAATGCTACTTAGTACCCAAAAGCATACATGAATTTTGCAAATACAATGTATGGGAAAGAAGATGGACAACTGAGGAATCCATATTGTATGTTTCCATTTGTATAAAGCTCAACAACCAGCAAACGAATCTGGAGTGTCACCATCTGGGTGATATTTGTGGAGAAGAGAAAGTAATAATTGGGAAAAGAGAAGAGAGAAACATCTGTCTTGTCTCTGGTGATGGTCACTTTGGAGTCATTCATTGCTTTACATTTAGTGTCTATTTTTATGTGGGAATGTTGCACTTTTATGAAAGTTTCTTAGTAAGAGTCATTCTAGTAATTCTTACTTTGCTACAGTATGCTCTTTCTGATACTACAATGTCTTCATGTCCTTTTACCTTTTTGATAATGCAGCATGTAAGCTTTCTATAGAGTGAGGACTGTATTTAGGTTGAATAAAGCATCTGGAGTAATGCTGAATAATTATGATGTCCATAGTAGCCTGGCGACTAGAAAGAATTACTGCATCCCTGGAAAGCTCATTTTACTTACAAGGATGGTCCACACAACAAAGGACTTCTGATTATTTCCTCCTAGATGTTTTAAAACACCATGTCTGTCTAAAAGTCCATTTATCACCCACATCAGTGTTCTATCACAATATTTTTTATTAACTGAAATGCAACAATACACCCTGCAAATGCTGGGAAATAAATCTAGTCAACTGTATAGCCTGTCAGCTTTCTCCAGTTCTTTATTTTCTTGTGCAACCAGCCAATACTGGAGGAAATTAAATTGTCGTTCATTTCACAAAAGTTTCTTTTTAGCATATCATTGTTTTAGTTGACTACTGAACATAAAGGCATAACCAAACTTAGAGAAGAAATTGGAAATCAGAACAAAAATACAATATCTAATAATCTGACACACTTAATGATGAAAATGATACCCTGTAGTTATTCTTTACAAAAGCCCAGAAAGCTAAATTAAAGCATTAAGTTAAATCCCACCTCCTCTTCCTGCCCTATTAAATGTCATCATTTCACAGAAAGGTTTGGATAATTTTATTTTGTATTCTAATTTTAAGGCAATTATTCTCTGGATAAAGTTAGAAAAGGCTGCAAAGTTTTCCACTCTTGATTTGCTAATGACTCAGTTACAAAGCACTTAACATGCAGTTGTCTTAGAACTCAGAAAAAGGTGCTATATAAAGATGTTTGACAGTGAATAGTTTTCTATCATTTCAAATAATAATAACTAACTAGTACCATGTGGGGAATTCACCGCATGACAGTGTGCAGCAAGAGTTGACTTTTTGTGTATGTCTTCATTGGAGAATGTAAAGTCATTATTCATTTCTACTTCTTAAATGTCTGCATTTGAAAGTTGAATTGAAATGTCCACATCCATGGTATCCATCATAAGAAATCAAATATAAAAGATTTTTGTACTTTATCCTGACCTGACTTTAAATATTTAAGGAAAATTCTCAATTTTCAGCTTTAGCAAATGGCACTACAATGTCACACTTCCCTGTTTAACATTCTGCTTTGTTAATCAAGGAAACCATAGATTGGCTCTTTGCATGTTGATTAAGTTGATTACAGCTGTAGGCCTTGATAGCATTTTTTTCCTAGTGTCTCTAATTAATCAGACAATGCTTGATTAGGTTTTTCTGTTTTGAGGAGATAAACTGACTTCCTTGAGAATTTTTATCCTAAAATGATTCCTCTCTTGTGAAAGGTAAAGGAGAAGTGAGTCACTGCCTAGTTTTCTCTGAGGCTGAGACCTTTTGTCCTCCAGCTACTAGAAAAGGAAAAGGGGGCATGGGGGGTGGAAGGTCCTTTGAAAGACATTGAAGGATATTAAATGTCTTTTTACAGAAACAAGTTTTGCCCAGTTTCTTCTCTGTGGCAAAGGAGAAAGTTGTCTTCTAACTTCTCACAGCAACCATTCTTGTCACAGAATTGTCATATCTAACATTGGAGAGTTCAGCCCAGGATCCATTGTCCTTTAATTACTAGTTTCTTGAAGACATGTGTGCTTGTTTAAATCAACCACTTTTTTTCTTTGTCATACCTATAGATAAAGCCACTGTTGTTCGTGCAAATAAAAACCTGACACTTCTAGGATTAGTAAAGACCCAAAATATTCAGCCTTCATCATGGAGTTCATTTCTGCAGTGGAGAAGGCTACTAGGATCAACTTAGATGGTACTAGGTGACACTAAGGAAGACAACCTATTTTCTTTTCTTCCTCACCCCCACTGGTTGAGGAACCAGTCTAGCACCTATGGCCAGTAATCACTTACCACCTAAAACACTGGTTTTAGACAGTTCTAAAATGTGCTTCGGAAGTCTGGTAGAGCTTGTTCCATTAGAAGCTTTTGAAGGAAGAGATTCCACCTTTAGAAATAAAGTCTCTAGGGCTCGGGTGTTAGCCAGTGGTAGGGTACTTGCCTAGCATGTTCAAGACCTGAGTTTCATCCACACCAAAACAAATAGTAACTGTAGAACAAAAGCAAAGGGTGCAATCACTTTCAAAATGTACAAAGTACCAAGTCTTATACTTTGTACCCTCCGCCCCCACTTTCCTACTGGCAGGTGTGAAAATGGTTAAAAGGTTCTTGGCCGTTCTTCACAAGTTTCCTATGTTTGTATTAGAACTCAGAAAATATATTTCATATACATTTTTAACATAAAGGGGTAAGATCATTCTGTTCCACAACCCACTTATAAATTTTTCCCGAACAAATCTTAGGTGTCTTTCTGAATTCGCACATATAAACAGACCACACTTTTTTTTAGCTTCTAGAAAGTTTGTCCCCATTTAGATATATTATAATGTATTCAGTCTACTTTCTGTGAATGGACATTTAGGTGGTTTCCAATCTTTTCTTATTGTAAATAGTGCTGTAATAAACATCCTCGCTCACATATATTTGTGAGTTGGAAAAATATGTTTATAATAAAATTTTTTGTAGTAGAGGAACCATTTGCCCAAAACAATAGGTATCAGGTCATTCACCAACTAATAGTCTTACTCACAGTGCACAGTGCCCCAACTCAGTCTTACTCAGAGTTTAATCAGACTTTAGAACTGATTCTTCTGGATTAAATCCTTTCACTAAATCTCCAGGGCCTCCAGAACCTCCTAGTTTATAATCTACTTGTCCTGCTTTTTTCAGTAACTGACTCATTAAATGCATATATATACCAGTTCCCATCATCATTTCACGCTGCTTTAAGTACCCAATCTCCCCTATACTTTTGTACTATGGGGAGTGTGTGTCTTTTCTTTTATCTTGCTGCCACATTCTCATCCTTCAGGAATAACCCTTTCTTGACTTTTGCTAGTCAGCCTTCCCTGAACTAGTCTCCCAGGTCTCTATGTTCCCTGGACCAATTCCTAATTAACACTTACTTTACTCTTATAAATTTTGGTCCAAATATCTATTCCAATAAGTTGAATTCTTCAAGGGCAGGAACTATGTCTTATCGTATTCAATATTCAACATAAAGTCTGCAACACTACAGGGGAACATATATTAAATTTAAAGTTATAAAAGAGCTGATAATAGAATAGAATAGAGAAGGAAAACTGTCTTCTATGCTGTCTCTAGTAGGTATTACTGTTCATGTGTTGTAGTTGAATTTGATGTCTGATGCCTGGATTTGTGTCCCTAGAGTTGAATTATCTGCCATATCTAATGGGGCAATGTCTAGAAAATGATCCTATGATGCTATGTCATCAATATTTTCTTAACCCAAGGGGAAATACTGTCAAGCCAGAAAAATATTCAGTTCTGCAGAGAACATAAAGCATATTTAAATGAGTATAAAGAAGTTAATGCTTTTTGTGATTTCTTGAAGCATAGAGCATTTGTTGGGAGCTCAGTCCTCTTTGCTTTATAGATTTTCTGACAAAAGATATGGGCAGGAGAAGTGATTGTATAGAGGCTAGGAGAATGATTTCCCATTTGTATGAGTGCTTATTATATGTCTCCAAACAAACCTGGATTGATGTGAAATGAAAATACTGCAGTTGTTTATGCATATCTTTTCCAACTTGAAAGAGATGTGAATCTACTACAGATGTTACCATAATGTAAACATGTACTGGGACTACTTTTAGTCAGGAAGGAGAAGAAATTTTTGGCAAGCATAATTCTCATGGCATCCCCAACTATTTGCCTTTTCAGATTTCTTGTTATGCCTCCTGTTGCTCTCAAATCATGTTCTCCTGCCCTTCTTCCTATAGGATCTTCAGAGAATGTATCAGCTGCCCAATCTGGCTCTCATATGCCATTCTCTTGTAGCCTTGGCCTTCCTACAATTACTCATTCATTCATTCAGCAAAAATTGAGAATCTAATACTTAAAGAAGACAGACAAGACTGCCTGCTCTGTGGAGCGTAGTTTTGGTGGAAAGGTATACATAACTCAATCACACAGCTAAGTGGATAATTACACATTGAGATGACTGTCAAGAAATCACAAGGGATTTTGTCCAAATACATTCTTTCAGCTCTGTAGGTCTCCTACATTCTACATCCTTCTCTTTGCCCCCAGAGAAGCTACTGGGCATATAACTATATCAATAACTCCATTGCTTTCTGATTCTGATGGCCTTCAGCCAATGGAAATGAGAGGAGAACAAAGAAGGAAGTTAGGGTTGCTTTTCCTATGTTCCCTCTGTATAAAACTAACTCAGGCTCACAGCAAACCTTGGCCCAAAATCTCAGCTTTTTCAAACAGGCCCTCCAAATCTTTTGCTTTCTGGATTCTGATCATCTTTCCTCATCCCAGGGGCAACCAGGGCAACCACCCTGGTAGTCTATATTATCCTTTGTGCTTTCCCTATACCTTGCTCACCTTTATAATGAGTCCTTTCTTAATCTTTCTTAAGTCATCCTAATTTGAGTATGCCAAGTTTTTCCTGCTAGGGTGTCCACTGGTAGGCCTAGAACTCAAGAAACAATCTCTGAAGTAACAGGTAAGCTGAAAGCTGAAGGCTAAAGAGAGTCAACTCGTACATTGTAAGAAAAATAGACTAAGGATATGGTTTTCCTTGTGAAGCCTGAGGATCATTTGTGGTAACAGTGAGGAGAAGGAAGAAAAATGGGCCAGAGACCTAGTAAAGACTATAGCATGTAAGGCTTTAAATCAAGACTTTTTGAGATTTTACCTCAAGTTCACTCTGGATTGGGAAGGAGTAAGGAAGAGGTGCTAGAGGATTGGACTAGGATGATGATGATGTTGATGGCTTTGGAAATATACCGACACGTTTGAGAACTAAGGCTAGGACTTAGTAATAGATACCTAAATACAGTATTTCTAGCACGTGTTCATACTTAGAACTCAGACACTTCTTGTGTCAAACTTCTACTTTATCTCATTCCCTGTTTCCACAGTTCATTCACTGGTGTCTTTACTGTTTCATCCCCACCCCCGGGCTCCCCAGTATCCAGACTGAAAAGTCTTGTTTTCCTTCATGTGACAGGAAATGTCACCAGGAGCATCGGAGTTTCACTTCTTTCAGCTCCGTCTTCATCGGAATACTGCCTCTGCTTTTCAGATCTAGTTTGGGAAGACCTAGTACAATCAATTGATTTATAGGTTCATGTAAGAACTACATGAAACCAGAACAGTATGATTACAAGCAATTAAAATTCAGATTTCTCTCATGAGGAGTAACCAAATGAGTCTCACCAAGTATTAATAAAGATGTCCAAAGTTGTGAGGGGAAAAAAATCAAGGTATATCCACATGGTAGAGCAATAGATAGATGGGACAAAGACTGAGGAAGTTCTATGAACTACTGTGGAATTCTCTGGAGGGTATTTTGTAAGGTATAGCAGAAGGAAACTACACAGAGTATTCACTATGTGGAAAATGAACTATGCAACTTGTGGGTAGGGATGGGAGGAAGAAACTGGGGGAAAGAAAAGGAAAGGGGTGACATTGTTCAAAAAGAAATGTACTTACCTAACTTATGGTGACCCCTCTGTACATCTTAATAATAACAATAAAATTATATCTTTTCTAAAAGCAAATGACAGAAAGTACAAAAGAATGACTATAGCATGCTACCTTTTGTACAAGAAAATGAATTTTTTAAAGAAATGCATGTGCTTATTTTTTGCATAATATGACTCTTACCTGAATATACCTTTCTGGTATATTTTTAACTTAAATTGTTAATGTGCAACCACTTTTAAAATAGAAACCAGCAAGAAAGGAAGAAAGAAATCATTTAAATGTAAATGTTTAATTTTCAGACTATGCAATAGTTGACAACACTTAGTGACTTGCTAACTCCATAACAAATACGGAGTAATTGGAATTTTGGTGAAGGATATATAGAAAGTCTTTGTAATCTTACCACTTCTCTATAAATCTGGGATTATTTAATCACAGGAAAAAGAGAAACCTGTACTCTCCATAGTTATTATTGAGGAGGAATAACCCTAACAAAATCATTGCCCTGAGAAGTAAATATTTTGCTTTTCATAACACGCTCACAATAGTCACCTATATCTCCCTCACTCTGTGGACCAAGAGAGTTAGGCACACCTACTGCCATGATGCAGAGTTCCTGTGCCGTAGCTGAGCTGTCATAAGATGATAGCATTTTTTTTCTTTTTTTATTGAGTGATGAGGTCCTGGCTGGTAATTTGTATATGACCTCATAATTTTCTATAATGTGGGATTTTTTTTTTGCTTGCTCCAATTAAATGGATGAAATAAAAGGTACTTATCAGAAAATGCCCTATTAGCTTGGAAGTAAGTCAGTGACAAATACCTTCTGCTGCCCTTCATGTATTATGATGAAATTCAATTACACAGCATGCTCACCCCTCACTTCACCAGCCATAATCTAGTGATGGCTATGGTGAACAATGAATGAAAGTCTCAAAAATAGTACAAATAGGAATTGAGTAATTTTTATAGTGAAGTACTTTTTATACTGACAAATGTGGCTTGCAAGGAAAATTCAGCTGTATGAGCTGGTAGTCATTCAGTGCTTTACCGGTGTAAGTCTTAAAAACCTAAAACCTTACTTCAGTTTATCATTGTTGGTAAGACCAGTGATGTTCACTGAAAATGGTGCCATAACTGAAATTTACTGAAGGATGACTGTGTATCCAGACCCATACCAAGTGTTTGACATCCACTTAATCCTGACAACCACACTCTGAAGCATTGTCATTATCTTCCTTTTGCAGGTGAAGAATGGCAATATTAAGTGACTTAGCCAAGTTCTTACTCTTAGAAACTTGGGGTCTGCCTTGGACTTCAGAGCTTGTGTTCTTGGCTCTTGACTGGGAATATATTTCATGGTAGATAAAGAATAGGAAATATAGAAATTTAGACAGATTTGGACATGCTCTTTTCAAGAAAAAAAAAAAAACAAGTAAACAATGCAGGTTGCCATATCCATGAAGAAATAGAATTCATACTGGAAAATTCTATATATTCCCCTGCCTACCCTTCTACACCTAAGAAGCTCAGAGGAGCAAGTTTACAGATTGGAAGCAGAGCACACAGTAACATGACTTTGGAAGTCACCAACCTGAGAAGTCTACCTATGCTATTCCCTAAAGGGAACAAGAGACTAGGAAAATGGAGAGGGAAGGAGAGTTAAGAGATCAGAGCATGTGGTTGGAAGTTTGAGCAGGGAATGCAGAAGGGCTTACAGGAGAACTTTTACATTAATGAGTTCTTTGAGGCCCAACAACCCCCTCTTCCCCTCTGTTGCCTTCTGCTGTTCTACAGCCCACCGTTAATATGAATCTCCCCACCCGAGCCCCTGTAGTAATCCCATGGCAACTCCAAGAATGACTCCTGACTGGAGTTATGTGGGGAATGTTGCCATCCATGCCACATTAACATGGACCATTGTCAGACTTTCTTACCCAAAGAACATAAGGAACACTATTTCTACTTCTGAGTTACTGAAATAATTTTTATGTAAGAAAAAAATCATGCTACTATTTAATGTAATAATAATAAACAGAAATAGTAGCATTTAATAAATTTATCAAGCAACTGGGTAGTTGTGACTGATCTCCATATTAACAATTTATAAGATGGAATATTAATATCTAGACTTCTTGAAGGGTGTCCAGATAGATGAAGAAATATTTCTCTGCGAAAGCTTCAGGAAGAGTAGTAAAATTGCAGGAAAAACAAAAGCTATATAAGGAATTAGTGTGTTGTTCATTTATTTTACTTTATTTTTAGGGACTGGTTAAGCATGTTGAGCCCACCAATTGTTCCTCCCAGCCAGCAGTCAGCAGAGCAGAACCTGGATTCCTCTGGAAGTATGAGTGCTCAAGGTAGGAATGTGAAAAATTGTATGCAAACAAAAACAATGTTCTAAATAGAGAAAATAAGCCACTGCCCTCATTAATGTTGATCACTTAGGTTTATACATCCAAAATGACTCACTTTTTAGAGTGGTGAGTTCGTTCCCTACATAGAATATAGAGAAATTGCTAGTGTTCTTCTACAAGTTGATCCTAGGGCAAAATATCATCTAAGGCATAAATCCTGGCTTTGGTATCAATGACCTTCGATTGAATTCAAGCTCTACTAATTCCCACTGTGTGACCTCTAGGACTTTCAGTTATTGTAAAATAATACCTGTGTAAAATAATACCAATACTAGATAGTTCCCATCTGCTACTTTCTTATGAAGATTCAGTGAGGTATTAATGATGCTTTACTGTGTGAGCTCTTAGAATAGTGCCTACCAGATTCTACTTATTGGAATGATTATAAAGTGGAGCCAGTCCTCCACATCACTGAGAAACAGCCAAACACAGCATGATGATGTTTCAGCCAACATCATATATGACAATGGTCCCATAGGCTTTTATTGGAGCTGAGAATTTCCTATCACCTAGTGATGGCATAGCCATCATAATATCACACTGTCCTGCATTGGTTACGTGTGTGTGGAGATGCTGTTATAAACAGAGCTGTCTGCCAGTAGCAAGAAACTACATTACCATATAATTATGTACAGCACATGACACATGATGATAATATGACTGTCACTGCTACACTTTTGTCATTATGTTAGAATGTACTACTACTTCCAAAACAAAGAAGTTTACTGTTAACCAATATGCCATGCCACACCAGCAGCAGACTCAATTCACCACGTCATGTGGTTGAAGTATAACTTCTTGGTTTCCATAAGCAGCAGCCACCTTTATGATAGCCACACAGCAACAAAATTGAGTAACATTGTAGTTCTCAGAACATATCCTCATCATTAAGTGACACATGCTTGTACACGTTTTCCATAATGCAGAGACACAGATTTTGTTCATTGAAGTAAAGCTATCACATCAATATGATAAGTATTAGCAATGTAGACGCCAGATGGAAGCAGTAAGGAAAGTGTCCCTTTGTGGGCAAGAGCCATGAAGATGAAGTTAGCTTCTGGTTATGAGGAGGGGCTTGGTTACTGTCTGGAATACAAGGTAGAAGAACACAAAAGAATCTTTGGTGAAAACTGAGGGGCTGAGAGGGGAGGTGCAGGGGTGAGGTCAAGTTTATAATTGGAATAACAAATTACCTCAAGCAGGATTCACTTAGACAATTTTGTAGGTTGAATTTTGAAGACAATAGTTCCATACCTAAAGCTTAAAAAAACAGGAAAATGTCCAACAAAAGTGCCAGATTATCGAGTTTGGGTTTGTTTTTTGTTTTGGTTATTTTTCTTAACTGCTCCAAGGAGGAAGTGGAGCTTCCCCATTTTTCTTCAAGTATGGAAAGTTCCAAGTGAGAGCTCATACATCTGAGTTGCACATTTTGGTCACCCAGGGGATGGAGATGTCTCTGTGATTTACTGTGTGAAATAGATTATGCCCCTCAAATTGGGAATCTTTGTAGAGGTGCACATTTATAATTACTTATGACAGAAAAATAGAATCTTGGCTGTCAGGAGGAGACCTTGCTGTGAAGGAACAAATAATATGTTATGTTAAGTGTCCTAAATAAGCCACAGCAACTGAGAGTGTGGTCCTTGAGTGAAGGCACCCAAGATAGATATTAGTAATAAGTGGCTAGAAGAATATCTTAAAGTCTCCATTTCAAAGCTCAGTTCTGGCAGCACGAGCTCCATTATGTTGAAGGTAAACAGAACTTCCTCTGAGAACAAATTATATTCAGAGGATTGTGGAAATGTTCTGGCCAGTGTTAACCAGATCAGAAGACCCTTCTGTCTGTCACCCTTAATTTTTTCATCGGCCCCTTCCCTTCTTTTCATGTGCTTGGGTAGTTTGTAGATCATTTATACCATCAAAAACTACTGTTTCCTATTTGGTTAATCATGCGTCATACAGCCTAGTGCAGTGAGTACTGACCTATACACTGAGATAGAGTTTTCCTCCATCCCTATAAAGTATTCGTAAAACAAAACTAATGGCTCACATTTCCAGTTCTTATCATCAAAAAGGAAAGGGAAGTATGGTTGTGGGCAGTCTGACTCTTCCTTGATGTTTCTGTTGCACAGCACCATTCATTTAGTGCTTACTGTATGCCAGAGTCTGTACTAAGCTGTTACATTTAGCCCTCACAACATCACTATGAGAAAGATAACCCTGCATATGTTCTCCATTGTACTGTGTGACAGCTGAGGAAACTGAGGCACCAAGTTTTTAAGTCACTTTCCCAAGATCCTGCAACTACAAAGGCAGAAACCTGGCGCTAGGATTTGAACTCAAGCAGCCTGACCCCAGAGCCCAACAACTATATTTTTGAGTTTTTAACCAAGTTGATAGACTACCTTCTCAAAGAACAATAAATAAAACTAGTGATTAGAAAGCATATTTTCCATTGGTATTTTTCTCAAGTGCTAAATGCCAAGCTCTTAAAGAGAGACAGACAGACAGACAGACAGACACCAGCTGTTACTGTTTCATCCCTGGACATTCCTGCTTATTAGAAATGACAGCCACATTTGAAAAGATGGCAGCCATAGCCAAGGGGAGGGGGCATGGCTGAATAAAGCCCAGTCATTGAACCATTGTTCTACCCAGCCTCGGTCCTCAATTGTAGCCATCTCCTTACACTAGGTTTCCCACAGAACCTCATCTAAGTTGCTCAGAACATCTATGGTGTCCTCTCATTTCACTCTCTAACATTTTCACAGGTGGTCAATCCTGATTTTTTTTATTGGTTTCTGTCTTTCTTCCTGAGTTTAAGAGCAGAGATGGATCTCTAGTCCTGATGCAACTGCTGGCATGTATTAGAATTTCTAAATTCTCAGAAGAAAACCAGAGGACAGAAAGGGAGGGAAGGATGGTAAGAAATATTCTTTAACTGACCATCTCTCATACCAACCATAAAACAAAAAAGGTAGGGAAGATCATAGAAATGTAACCTTCAGTTTCCCCTCTCATTGTGATACAGTTGACATATTTCTAGAGTCCAAACACATCAGTATTGGCCTTAAGCGAATACATTTCTAGCAATTAGAAAGTTAAAGGTGATGTGAGGCAACAGTTCTTAAACTTCATTTATAAGCAGAATTTTATAATATATTTAGGATTTTTCAAGCAAAATCTTCTATGAAGTCCTAATATAAAAGAGATAAAAGCTGAGCTTTTCAGACTAAAGGGAGAGTTAAGATCTCACAACTCCGCCCTGGGCCTCTAATGAACCAGTTACAAATACTAGTGTGGCCTAGTGTCCTCAATTTGCTTAAAGAGGTAAGTAATTAACCCAAGGTCAAATGTCTAGTCAGTGCTCAAACTAGGACACCATGCCTTTCTGCTGAACCATTTCACTGGTTTGTGAGCATGATTTGTGTGGGCTAATTAACAGAAATTGGACCACCCATTTTCAGTCTTAGGATAGAGACAATAGTTATATTGGGCCTAGTGGCATAAATCTATAATCCCAGCCTTCAGGTGGCTAAGACAGTAAGCTTATGAGTTCAGGGCCTGCCTGGGCTATATACTGAGACCCTGTCTCAAAATAAAACAAAGTTAACATTAATTCCTCCTTCTTGTGTTCTGTCTGGGCTCATATGTGCACATCAGTTCTCACCACGGACTACAAGCAGTGAGTACTGTTATTAACTTCCACATAATTCACTTAGATCAGTGAAGAGATGCAGTGAACTATCTTATTCCATCAGAGATGGAGACCAAAAATGCACTGGTGCAGCTGGAGGTGGAATTGCATTTTAACAGCAGAGAAAGATGGCCTGACCAATAAATAAATCTAGAAAACTTTCCCAGGACAGATAAAAGAAAGTACATGAGTTACATCGGGCCCTTGAGCCAGTGATTCTAGCACTACTTTATACAATCAGAGTGTGTGTCCTAGTCACTTTCTGCTTAGGCAGAGTGTCTCAAGTGTAAATGCCACATTTAAGTGAGCAGAGCAGTCGACAGGAACGATGTCACACTCTGATCCCTGCTACCCAACTGGATGGAGAAACTGCCAGCTCTTCACAGTTCCTCCTGGGCTGTAATATACTTGCTGAATATCAATTACTACGAGCCAAGGGTGCCCTTAACACTTACTAAAAAATGTGTTTTCCTGGAGCTCGTGCGAAATGTGAAAATGGAAGCGAAGATTTCAGAACTTACTCAAGGAAACTACCAAACTGACCTTTTGAAAATGAACCATACTTTGCTCAAAGAATGGCTGTCAATTTGTTTTTGACATTTGTTCCTTTACCGATATGACCCTTAAATTATTCATGCCGACTGGCTCCAAAATGGAATAATAATGGCCTCTCTCTTCAGCCTGTAGACCTCTCTTGTGGTTCACATAGATTCTGAGTAAGAAAGACAATCCAAAGCAGTTTTGGATTTGCCCGAGTCTCATAAAATAATATTCTAGTACAGTCTTTACAACAGTGCCACACAAGATATTCCTTTATGAACAATGGTTTCCAGGGGATACAAACAGGCAGTGATTGCTTCTTTTTAGATGTAATATCCAAATTACTAATAAAGAATTTACAGAAGGCTCACAAGTCCTCGCAGCAAGCTCAAGAAAGGGTTGTCTGGCAGTTGTTCCACCACAGTAGAGGATAGAGGATTCTTTTCATGGTCATTCTGTTTACAGTTACATAACTCCCTGACATTTGCCTAAAGCAGTCTAAAAATAAGCCAGGCACTGGTGGTTCATGCCTGTAATCCTAGCTACTCAGGGGGCTGAGTTCTGTGGATCATGGTTCAGAGCCATCCCAGGCAGGCAAAATCTGTAAGATTTTTTTTTTTTTGGTCGGTCGTGGGGCTTGAACTCTGGACTTGGGTGCTATCCTTGCACTCTTCAGCTCAAGGTGAGTATTCTACCACTTGAGCCATAGCACCACTTCTGTAAGATTTTTATCTCCAGATTAACCACTAAAAAAAGCAGGAAGTGGACCCTGTAGCTTAAGTGGTAGAGTACTAGCCTTGAAGCTCAGTGACAGCACTCAGGCTCTGAGTTCAAGCCCCAACATTAACCAAAACAAAAAAAAGGTCTAAAAGTCTTGCTTCATTAAGCATCTTTGCTTCTGGAGCCTAAAATGGTATCAAGGACAGAGCAAAACTCTATAATATTTAAAGAGTGAATGAGTTTTTGGCCGATGGGAGACTTGAGGATGATTTGAGCTATTGTTTAGGTTATCTTTGTACCTCAAAGATTTACTTAAGATGTAAAGCAGAGCCAAGTGTGATGGTACACACCTATAATGCTAGCACTCAGGAAGCTGAGGCAAAAAAATTGCAAGTTCAAGCTCCACCTGGATTAGATAGCAACACTGTCTCAAATAAAGGGAAAAAAGATGCAAAGAAGATGACTAACCCTTACAATAGTTATATAAAACTAATAATAAAAGCTAACAGTGATGTGGTACTGTTGTATGCCTGTCATTGCATGGGGTTTGTGTTTTACCCCATGATAGCTTTTTCCAACACTTCCCAGCATGAGGTAATATATTTGTCCAACATTACCATAAGGTAAAGGAGCTAGCTTGAGTCACAGACCCAATGAGATTCGCACCCCTACATCCAACACTGCAACATGACCAGAGAACTCCTACTCAGGTTAATAAGAACCACATGACTGAAAAGTTCACTGTGATTCTTTTTAATAAGCTTTCTGATTAAATCATACCGTGCTAAACACTCTATTTAGACCCCTGACATCCCCACTTAGACTCCTAGTTTATAAAGTGGTTCATAATCTTTAGGCCATTGTTGAATGAAGTGCCTCTTTTCTTCACTGTAGGCATCTAGTTAGCTTTTGTTCTCCTTTTAAGTTTAGGGAAGAGAGATAAAATAACTATTAGGACTCCATGGATCTCTTCTGCAGAGAAAGTGATGAGAGGAGGAAATCAACATTAAGTAGAGAGGCCTTCATTTCAGGGATACTAGAAATGACCTCTCCCAGAGTAATGCAAACACCAAGGCAGCATATTGCTTGTGCCTGCAGCTCCCTTTTCCTCCATTCTAAACCTGCCTCCACCTCCAGATACCACAGGCAATTGAGAAGAGTTCCTGGCCCAGGATGTGGGCTCAGCTTTCCTTGATAGACTTCATATGCATTTTCATTTTCTCAATGTTGACACCTTGCACCAAATCAGGCTCTTAGCCACCATAAGTTTTCTGAGCCCCCATCGCTTGGCTAGAGACCTTCCTTCACATGTGACAAAATGAGGTTAGAGCCACAAACCACATACTCTCAAGACCACAGTGGAATCACTGCAGTAGAGACTACCTGGCGTGAGTGAGATTGCAAGAACCCCTAATTAACCATTCAGACCCTCAACATGACCCTTAAAATGACATCTTCCAAATAAAACACAGCCTCTAGTTTTTGCAAACGGTTCTTATTTCCCAGTGGGCCACAAACTATAATCACAAACATGTTATTTGCCTTCCAAAAACAGTATAGCTTTCTTTGCACCTGTAGAAAGTATCTTCATTTCTTATTTTCTGGTTTGTTATTTTTCTCGTATCTGAAGATGTGTGTTTACTGAGATCCAAATTCAACATTTCATGGTAGACCTTCCAGATTTAAGTGCAAGTTCATTTTGCCCTCCTATGAGGGATGCTGGGGATGGTTTTCAAGCACCTAGTCCTCAGCCGAATCTTATCTTAGATGTCCTCTTTATCGATCTTCAGGCTGATGGCTCTACAAGGTGATCCCTCACCAGTGAATTGTTTAAACAATAGCTGATTAGTATGCATATAAAAATACAGTCAATTGGTTCTCAAGATCTATATGAGAGAGAGAATGCATTAACTTAAAAAAAAGTTTTCTGATGGCAACATAAGAAAATTGAAAATCAAGTACAGTTGTCTTGATTCAGAGATTTTTTTTAACTCTGGTAATCAAACTGGTGCCACATGGTTTATTTTCAGACATGAAGACTTAGCTTTCCATATATAGGTTTTTTTAATTATCCACAGTTAAAATGCAATAAATATAGATAATTAAACATTTCAATTAATTGGCTCTGAAAGGTGAACCAGAGGGGTGATTTACTCAAGCTGATTTGAAGGGAGGAACAGGCAGCATTGTTCCATTTGGTCTGGCTCTGCTGGATTTTCCTCTTTATTGCTGTTAACCAATTTCAAAGGGGATGAGGCTGAAAGTTTGTAAATAGATTAGTATCTGAAAGGTAATTTTATTTCACTAGGAATAGCTTTTTGATGTGGAGAAGAGTAAAAATGTAATTTGGACCCCCGTCCAGATGCTTTTAGCCTGGTAGCAGAAAATGGTTTTTATTTGTTAATTTGTCCTTTTAGAGCTTCTGTAGCCAGTCTTTAAATAGAGCAATTTAGCATTTTGAGCAAAAACAAACTCTGCACCATCCAAGAATATAATTGAAAATTACCCCATACCCATGCAGGATAATTACCTTTCAAAACATATCCAATGCTTGACATCATAGTGGTAATTGCTTAATGATATTATAATTTCATTACGTAGGGACTGCACTGGCAAAATGATGTAAGTTTGAGCCTTTGAAAATTAAGTTACAATGAAAACAAAACCTTTTATGTATGTTTAAAGCACTTATCTCAATGTAAAGTTATACACAATCTCACCCAGTTTTTGTACAAATGTCATTGCTGGTAGGTTTTTAATCCATCCATTTAAAGTTTTGGTTCTAACAGCCACAGAACCTATCTTAGTCCTGTGGTTACAATGCATGAGGTTCGAGTTCTATAGCAATGGAACAAATGCATTTATACAGCAGTCACAGCCCCAGTTTGTATGCATTGTGTAGCAGAAGCGCTACTAATGAATTAGATTCGCCTTGACCCCTTTGCAGTTGGTGATAATGACCCAGGGCCTGTTAGAACAGTTATTTTTATCTTGAAAGATTCCTGACTGGTTGGAAAATGCAGCAAGTTATCTCATTTACTAGCATCAGGTTAAATTTTTATGTGTATTTTTTGTAAAAGCACAGAATGTAGAAAAGAAGTATATAGCATTTATCTCTTATGTGCTAGAGGTTAGTTTGTCCAAATGTTGATGTAAAGACAGAAACTCTAATATCAGATCCCTGAAAGAGACTAACTTACAATCATCTACCCCAGTGATTTAAACATTCTACCTGATGGAAAAAAATTAATTGTACTTTTAGAAGAATATATCATTGTTGGTCTAATGACTATTTTTATTCTAAGAGGAATTCAGAGGCTGATAGAGTAGATCAAGTGGTAGAGCACTTGCTTAGCAAGTATGAACCTCTTAAGTTCAAATCCTAGTACCATTAAAAAAAAAACCTGTAAGACATCAGTAGCTCACCCCTATAATCCTACCTTCTCAGGAGGCTGAGATCTGGAGGATCATCTAGGCAGGAAAGTCTGTGAGACTTTCATCACCAATTAACACCAAAAAGCTCAAATAATAAAATGCTAACTTTGAATTAAAAGAATTGAAGGACAGTGCCCAGGCCATGAGTTCAAGCCCCAGTACCAACACACACACACACACATACACACACCATCATCATCAACAACATCACCATCAGAGTATTTTATATAAAACTAGTTGGGGGGTTTTGGTTTCCTTCGAAACCACTTCTACTTTTTTTCCCTTTGGTACTAAAAAAAATCAGATAATTGGGAAAAGGGAATAATTTGTAAATGAACATACCACTCTATCTACCTTGGATACACTACATTTTCCATGGTGATTATTATAATTATTTTTACTGGGTGCTAACAGTGTGATGAAGGTTATCTTACTTACTCCCATTTAGATCTGTGACAGCTACTATTAATAACATGACTTAGGAAATGGAAACTCAGAGCAATGAATTTCCCCAGTGTCCTACAGCATCAATGTGATAAACATGGGATTTGGATTCGACCTTGGCCCTTGTCTACATTTGTTGTGTCACATGCCTGAAGAAAGCCTTTCCCAACTTATACCTTAAGCTCTCTCAGTACTGCTGGATGTTTTGAGTTATTAAGTTAGAGCTTATTCCTCATGATTATTTTAGTAGTAGTAATAGTAATAGTAGTAATAGTAGCTTTGATAGTAACTGTAACTATCATTTATTGAACCACTTCTGTGTGATGACTATCAAAAGGTTCAATTTAAACTTCCACAAATCCCTATAAAATAGGCATTGTTCATAAATAAGGAAATCTAGGTCCACCGAGGTGAATTTACCCACAGATCTGCAGCCATACAGGCAGCACACAACAGAGCTCCCATTTGTCCTCAGGCAGATCAGAACCTGGAACTGCAGCTTCTCTCAGCACCTCTCCAGTATCGACTCCCCATTTCACTACTTGTTAGTGAAATGTAGCGGTTGTAGTGGCTGCTTTTGTTTTGTATCTGGATGGTTCTCATCTAAACCAGCCATGACTCCCTCTGTCACATTGGGAGCACACAGTAGATTTATTGAGGAACTGAAGTCTTTCCATCCTCTGAAGTAGTCAAATGTTAAAAGGATGATGGCATTAGTATTTGAAAGTAAAGAGCATACCTGGTCTCCTTTGATGTGCAGAGGGGACTCAAAGGAAGTTGGTCATCTCTAGTATGGACTGCGCATTTGGAAAGCGATTGTAGGCTCTCTACCTAGAGGAAGAAGTACAGAAAGCAGGCCTCCAGGACCACTCTTAGAGTAATGAAAGGAAAGGAAAGAAGAACAATCTTCTCTGCCTTCCTGATCTTAATTAGAAATTGTGCCAGGTGCTCGGGTCAGCTATACTATTAATCCATCGTGGTCCTGTCATACTTCAAGGATATAAACCATCATAGCTACGGGCACAGAAACTCATCTGGTCTCCTGTCCTAAGCAGGTTTATCTACAAAATTCTTCATCAGTGGTTGCCTCAGTTACTGCTTCACACTCTATAGAGATTATATTCCATTTGCTGGTCAACTCTACTTCTGAGTAAACTCTTCCTAACTTCCTATATGTTACTTGAAGGAAGAAAGGCTGCTGTCACTTTTCCCAAGCTTTCTCCTTTCTGGAGTTCAGTTTCTTTCGACTTAATGAACTCTTTGCCTCTGCTCATTCATGTGGACTGTGTCATGCTGACCAATCATTTCTGATAGGTAGGAAATCAAATTTCTTTTGTTTCCAAATCTGATATTTGAATATGTAGGACACTTTTTTTTTTACTCTTTGCTATGCTTAAGATCTTTTAATGTAATAGCTCCCAATTAAATGTGTTACACCACTCCCTTCACAAAAACATCAGGCATGGTGTCAAAAGATAATTTTAGGTGCATTAAGATTTTGAAGAGTTTATTGGAGCACACAACTCATGAATCACTTATCACTAGACCACAGTGATGGGGCTCCACTAAAAAGGAAATTAGCAGGGAAACTTTTATGATACATATTTGACAGCTAGGCCAAGAGATACATGCGCTTGGTTAAAGTGGCAATCCCTAGTTAGAGCTTAGATTAGCAGCTTCTGATCGAGCTGAAGTTTTGTTTTACTATTCATATTGAGTTGGTCTTCTGCTTGCTTGTTATGGCACCAGAGCCAGCCCAGATTAATGCTTCTCAATTTGTTTTTCTACATATTACATTACAAAGGACACTGAAACCTGAGTTTGTCCCCCAACACTGCATTGAATTCACCAGGCAACCTTGTATGAGCTATCTCATCTTTCACACTGTAAGAGAGGGACCTATTCCACAGGCTCCTCAGTGTCCAAGGAGCTAGCGTGTGAGGAAATACTGAAACATCGAGGCTCTACCAATAAAGCAACAGCAAGCAAGGTACCTCTTTTTAAAGCCACTTCCCAAGAAATGTGACTCCCGTGATGGCACATTTCACCACTTGAGTACATGTCCCTTGAATACAAGATCGATGTCTTGAAATCTTTATATCCCTGACACATAGCTCAATGCCTGGTTCCAGGAAAGATCACATTGTATATTTTTCATTCATCACAAGAAGGATGGCTCTGGTTTGGTTTCAAACCCTCACCACCTGGTCATGCTCTTGAACCTAATTCTAGTTTGTCAATGCCCTAATGATGACCAAGCACCAGGTAAAATGAGACTCAATCACTGCCACCTTCCATTACTCTGAGCAACGAAGTTTAAGATCATGGAGTTTTGGGGTTTTTTGTTTTTGAGAAACAGTCTTGCCATAGTCAAGTTAACCTCAAACCTAGTATTATCCTGAATACTGCAATGAAAGATGTATGCCCTGCCTGCTTAGAACATAGGCTGTTTATTCACACTTTGCAGAAACAATTTTGCTGAGCCTGTGTTACTTACAGTGCCTTGAGCCCTCAGGAACTGGCCCTTGGACTCAAGCTATAGGCTTCCTGTAGGAAGGAGTGTTTTGCTAATTACCCCCCTTTACCTTTCTTCTACTTCTCCTCTCTGGCTTAGAGGTCAGGACCTCAGTCCCTGAATTCCTTCTACAGAGACTTTCTGGAGGGCTCACTTCCAAAGACTGAAGTACTGGGAACATCAGGGATCTCAGGAAGCATCCTTGCTTAAAAAACAATCTTTTTTTTTGTAGTGTTAGGAATGAAACCCAGAGCATTGTTAAGGAATTGTTTTACCACTGAACTACATCCCCAATCCTAAAACATTGCTTTGAATTTCATGTCATTTACTGAAACTGTTCATTACTTAGGTAGTAAGTGTTCTCTTCATCCAATCTGCCTAAATCACCATCACAGGAAAAACCAGGCCATGTTTATGTCCCCAGCAAATGTAGACCATCCCTACCACTAAAACCTCAGATGGCATGGCAGGCAGTTTTCCAATGTGTTCTCTCCTTTACATTTGTCTATAACATTATCTTAATCTGTATTTGTTCGGTAGCCTTTGGGGGATGCAGGAATGAAGACTGGCTTTCTGTTTTGCCATTGAATCTGAGTTTTATTGAATTCTATATAGCTTTGGCCCATGTGCAAGTTTAGAACTGATAATTAATTTTGAATCCTTTCTATTTCCCTAATCCTAATGAACATAACTGTTTAGTCTTTTGGCTCTGTGCCTTTCTTCTTGCATTGAAAGAAAAAAGTCTCCATGTTGTTTTTGTCCTTTTGATTGTGAAGCTGGCCCTTTCCATCACTGGCATTTCTTCTGGATCTTACAGTGCTTATGTGGTGTGTCAACATTTCCACAACATTCCTCCTTCCCAGCCTAACACTTGGTTTAAAAAAAAAAAAAAAATTCCTGCAGGAGAAATGGTGATCCCTGCCTCATCACCCTTCTCATGTGGCGTTTAGGAATCCAGGCCCGGTGTACAGCTAACGCATCTGTGGCTCTCCTTCCCTGCAGGTGAAGAAGATCTGAGCGTGGAAGAGGATGAGGAAGTGTTGACTCTGTTGTACGACCCTTGTCTAAACTGTTACTTTGACCCCCAGACTGGGAAATACTACGAGTTGGTATGACCCCCTCACCCAGGGTTAAGAGTAGCCGCCCAGTCAGTGCAGAATAACAGCTTGAAGTCTGTAGAAAAGGTACCACAGCCTGTGTTTTGGCTACATGGGCCCAAGAAATCAAAAGGAATAGAGAGAAGTGAAGTTGTTTTGTAAATAATGTTCAATGTTAAGAATACCTACATTCTTTCTGTAGACATGTGTGATTTTTGAAATTGTGAAGGAACCCAAAGACAAGATTTTAGGACTTTTAGGACTTTAAATTGGTTCTTATTTGTTTATTCTCATCTTAAAAAGTTTTATTTCAAATATTTTATATACACAAATTAAGAGTTACTCATTCAAATTTTTTGCAGTGTTAATCAAATGATGGCTTGATATACAACAGAAAATGTATTCTTGTTTAAAAGATATCTGGTACCTTTAGTTTTATGATGTATTTATATTAAAAAATAAAGTGTGACAGTCTAAATATCTTTTAAACTGCCTTTTTCTATTTACCATACAGTCTTTTCTAGGCTAGTTTTGTTGTTGTTGTTGTTGTTTTTGTCGGTAGTGGAGCTTGAACTCTGGGCCTGGGTGCTGTCCCTCAGCTCTTCAGCTCAAGGCTAGCACTCTACCACTTGAGCCCAGCACCACTTCTGGCTTTTTCTGCTTATGTGGTGCTGAGGAATCGAACCCAGAGCCTCATGCATGTGAGGCAAGCACTCTACCACTGAACCCCCATAGGCTAGTTCTTACTGATAGACACTTAAAAAAGAAAACAAACTGGTCAGACTTCACGATCACATTTTATTGGCACTGGCCTCACTATTTCCATTTCATTTTAGTTCATCCAGAGTGTGCAAAGATCATAGCAATGTTAATCATTTGAGCTACTTACTCATTGTGCTTGTTTTACTCTTTTTAATCTTTTACCAATTATCTTGGCGTTCTTAGCATCTAACTCTGTGGATCCAGATTTAGCAAGAACTCACCCTTTGAACACAGCATACCTGTGACTTGGGCCTTGGAAAAATCGGGAAAGCTTTCTTTGGTCTGAATCACAAGGCAAAAGTTGTGTATTTCCTGCATTCAGGGAGACAGCCTTGAATTGTGTGCCAAGTCATTAATATTGAGCTCGAGGAAGTACTTATTGTATTAGCAGGCATATTTTGTTATTTAATAAAGATTTTTAATAAAGAAGAGTACCCTAGGAAATGAAAAATTATTGGTGTACAGTTGAATTTGATGGTAGTACTATAATTTCATTTAATGTTGCCCAATCGAGGAAATAATAGCTTTTACTTTCATGAGTAGATTTGGGCTCCTGTTCAAGGGATCATACATTATGTAGAACCATGTTTGTATTTGATAAGCTTTTAATCCTATTCTTCTCAAATATACCTTTATTATGAATTTCTAAGATCTTCATACTTACAAAATGAAAATCCACAAATGAGGCTTCACAATGCATGCAGAATACTATGAGTTGGTTTTCTTGATGTTGACCTTGAAGGCTGGAGTCCAGTAGGAAGGCCTTGTTCTGCTTTAAGTAGTCTCAGGACTATCCCCATAAATAGAGAAGCCAGGTAAGTCTGTGTTCGTTTAAACTCATAAATACCAAAAAATACCTTGAGCTGTTTTATGCAAACAACTTAAGGATACGAAGTGAACCCCAGTGCAGAATGCTACAGATGGATTTGAGCTAGGACCTCGATGATAGAGAACTCTATTTGGATTCTTGAGTTGTAAGTACAGATGTCCTTCATCCCATCCCAGAATTTGAAGATAGCCAGAACAACAAGGCTCCAGAGGCCCAGGAATCTGGGCAGCTCCAGGGATCCCTGGAGCAGGCAGCTCGCAGTTTCTCACAACCATTGAAGAACACCAATGCCTGTGTCATCTTTTGTTGTCTCCGGTCTCTTCTCAAACTGCAAGAAGTTGGTAGGCCAACTTCTCCAGTATTCCCAGGACTATACAGAATGAAGGTGAAAGAGTCCCTGAAGAAGAAAATGATGCTGCTGACAGTATCCTGCAGGATGCTAAACAAGCAAAAAGTGTCTACCTGTCTGGAAGTGTTCTCTGCTGCACACCTCTGAGTGATCTTGCTGCCTTCTCTCTTTCTCTCTCTCTTTCCTGATAACTTTGTCAGTTACTCAGGCCTCTATTCCACAGCCCATATATCCAACCACTTAGAAATAGTAACACACAGGTTAATATTAACACACCCATCCAACACACTTATGATGCCCTTTCAACAGACTTCAGTATGTCCAGACTGCTTGGACACTCTTAGCCCTGGAGGGAGGGGTCATACCAACTCAATTTCAATTCAAAAGTACTGGAGCTGGGATTTCATTTGACCTAGTTTGATCTACTAGCCACCAGGACCCTCTTCTACGAACGTGAGAGGGAGGGAAACAAAAAAATTTCTTGTGAACTGAGTAGATATTCCAGAGGCACTTTCTACATAAAGCTTAGACACTTTCTACATTTTGCTTGCCATTTAAAACAGCTTTATTTCTGTTGAGCAGTTTTCTACAGAAGGAACAGATGTACTTTACATTGCCACCTTTTTTGGGGAGGGGGGGAGTGGGTTGCCAATTCTTGGATTCAAACTCAGAGCTCGGATGCTATCCCTGAGCCTTTGTGCTCAAAACTAGTGCTGTACTACTTTGAGTCACCACATCATTTCTGGTTTTTTGGTAGGTAATTGGAGATCAGAGTCTCACAGACTTCCCTGCCCTGGCTGGCTTGGAAATGTGATGCTCATACCTCAGCCTTCTAAAGTAGCTAGGTTTACAGTTATGAGCCACCAGCACCCAACTACACTGCCACTAGTGCAACTAGTCTAGGTGGAAACTCATTTAAGAGGTTATGTGTACCCCCTGGTTTTCAATTTTGGCTACAGATTATAATCTCCAGGGAAATGACACCCATGCTGCACCCACAGAAATAGATTTGACTGATCTTAAGTGCCGCCTGGACTTTTGGAGTTTTTTTTTTTTGGGGGGGGGGGGGGGTCCAGCCGTGGGGCCTAAATTCTGGGCCTGAGCGCTGTCCCTCAGCTCTTCAGCTCAAGGCTAGCACTCTACCACTTGAGCCACAGCACCACTTCCAGCTTTTTTTCTTTTTGCTTATGTGGTGCTGAGGAATTGAGGGCCTCATGCATGCAAGGCAAGCTCTCTACCACTGAGCCACCTTCCCAGCCCTGGAGTTTTTTTTTTTAACTTCCTGTAGCAATTCAAGGTTGAGAATTGCAGTCAAAGTTGAGAACCTTACTATAGGTTGGGCCTGATATTATGAGGACAGTGTTTTTGCTTAATACTATATATACCTTTGGGAAAGAAGCTATAGTAATAGTTTCTATTTTCAAGACCTTAATTTCTATTTCTTATTAAATGTAAAGCATTTATATCTCTGGAACGGACCAGATAAATGGATAAATGGATTAGCTCAATAGGGAAGACATCTTTTTTTAATTATTATTTTTATTGTGAAAATACTGTACAGAGGGGTTACAATCACATGAGCAAGATAATGAGTACATTTCTTATGAAGCATTGTAGCCTCCTCCTTTGTTTCCCCTTCCCATCCTCCCTATGCCCCTCCACCCAATCCTCCTCCCCCTTCCTCCCTCCCCTCCCCCCCACCAACGTTGTAAAGTTCATTTTCGACATACGACTTGTACGTCTCATTGTTGCAATGGGTCCACCTGTATCCCTATTTAAATGATTTGTTTTTTCCCTTCCCCTCCCCAAATTATAACAACATCAAATACAGTGAAAGCAGGGGTTATACCGTGGGAGAAGGACATACAAAGCAACAAAGAAATAATCCTATAAATGTGTTAGAAACAATCGCATGAAAGAAAAAAACATTTGAATACATATCTTAGAGTTCATTTCCCTAACATTAACTTATCTGACCTTTTCTGCTTGACTCAGACATATACTAGTTATTGCAAATAAGGGAAACCATGGGACCTATGTTTCTTTGGGCCTGGCTTACTTCACTTAATATAATTTTTTCCGAGTCTTTCCATTTCCTAACAAATGGAACAATGTCATTCTTTCTGATGGAGGCATAGAATTCCATTGTGTATATATACCACATTTTCTTGATTCATTCATCTACTGAGGGGCATCTGGGTTGGTTCCATATCTTAGCTATGGTAAATAAGGCTGCAAAAAACATAGTCATGCTGGTAACTTTAGTGTGGTCTTGGTTGTGAACAGTTGGGTAAATGCCCAAAAGTGGGATTGCTGGGTCATAGGGGAGCTCTATGTGGAGTCTTTTGAGGAACCTCCACACTACTTTCCAAAGTGGTTGAACAAGTTTACACTCCCACCAACAATGCAGTAAGGTTCCCTTCTGTCTACATCCCCTGCAGCATCTGTTGTTATTAGAATTCTTGATTATAGCCATTCTAACTGGGGTGAGGTGGTATCTCAATGTTGTTTTGATTTGCATTTCTTTTATGGCTAGAGAGGTTGAGCATTTCTTCATGTGTCTATTGGCCATCCTTCTTTCCTCCTCAGAGAAGTTTCTCTTTAAGTCTTTAGCCCTCTTATTTATTGGGCAGTTGTTTCTTTGAAGATTTGTTGTTGGGGGATTTAATTTTTTGAGTTCCAGGTATATTTTAGATATGAGACCCTTGTCCGTTGTATGGCTAGTGAAGATCTTCTCCCAATCCATGGGCTTTCTATTGATCTTGCTAGCTATGTCCTTTGCCATGCAGAAGCTCTGCAATTTCATGCAATCCCATTTGTCCAACCTTTCTTTGATTTGTTGTGTTTCTGGGTCTCTATTAAGAAAATTTGGGCCTGTGCCAAGGAGACCTAGGGTTTCTCCTATTCCATCCTGTAATGTTTTCAGAGTGTCTGCTTTGACTCTGAGGTCTTTGATCCATTTGGAGTTGATTCTGGTGCAGTGTGATATATAAGGATCTAGCTTTAGTTTTCTACAAGTAGTTAACCAATTTTGCCAGCACCATTTACTAAAGAGGCTGTCTTTCTTCCATTCTATTTTTTAGTTCCCTTTCTCAATGTTGTTTTGATTTGCATTTCTTTTATGGCTAGGGAGGTTGAGCATTTCTTCATGTGTCTATTTGCCGTCCTTCTTTCCTCTTCAGAGAAGTTTCTCTTTAAGTCTTTAGCCCACTTATTTATTGGGCAGTTGTTTCTTTGAAGATTTGTTGTTGGGGGATTTAATTTTTTGAGTTCCAGGTATATTTTAGATATGAGACCCTTGTCCATTGTATGGCTAGTGAAGATCTTCTCCCAATCTGCGGGCTTTCTATTGAAGGGAAAGACATCTTAAGATAATTTTTCAAACTGACTCTCGTGTAGTCAACACTTGCAGATGACTTTCAGTCAACAGTCTATAAATTGTTATTTTTACATAACCCAATTAATAGGAACTGTGAAAAATAATGGTCATCTTTATGTGGTATTAGATCAATGATTTTGTTTCTCTAGGAGTTCATAAGGTTTCTCTCTCAACGAATTTTTATTTTCCATTAAATAGTCAACTTATGCAAAATACATCGATAGTTTTGTAAAATACCATGCTCTGTAGTATTTCTCCATAGTTTTAGACTGGCTTCATTTAAATTATTTGTTTTAAACCCATCTTCCTGGTTTTGAAGTACAAACTCTGTTTAATAACTAAGCATAGTATAGCCACACAATGTGGAACCCCAAGGATAATTAATTAAAATAACTAATTTTTAAATTGCCCTGTGGCTTCAATCACTGATCTAGCTGCTGGAAGTTGCTGGGACTATTTTTAAATCTTTGGTATGACAGAAAATATGGCACCAAAACTTAGTTTATTCTAGGTCACAGCCAATGACTCTTAAACTGTAATCAAAAATTGGGGGAATAATGAAAATTAAGAATTGCTAAACCATGTATGGTTGTGTAACTTCTATTTCATACATCATTCATTTTTTGCATTTCAGGAAAGCTAGACAATAAAGAGAATTCTTGTCAAGCAAATCCTATTTTCTCTTTTTCTCCCAGTATAATAGTTGAGATAGAATCATCTAATTGGACCTAGGAAGGACAATCAAGAACATTTCTTTCAATCCTCGGACTCTACAATTGAGAAAAATGAGATTCAGATTGGGAAGCTAATTTTCCAAAGGCATTCAGTTTCAGAGAGCAAAATGGAATCCTTGATTCCTCACTTCTGAAACAGTGCTTCTCCCACTGTGGGGAAACTAAGGTGAGAATTTCAATGACAGGCTCAGATGGACACCCCACTCTGCACAGAGCAGGCTGCTAGGTAGGACTTTGAGATATGTGGCTCTCAGCATTTCCTTCTCTTCTTTCTGGGCCAGTTCTTTCTTCCCTAAATTGCCATCCTTTATACCACAAGGTTCAGCATTGTCCATCACATATTCCAAGAAACAAGATTTCCATTGCCTGTTCATAAATGCAGTAGGAGTGAAGAATAGGTCCATGGTCCAAGTTGGAAAGTACTGGAGAAATAGGCTGGTTATTCGTCTTTGCTGGAGAGGGTTTCGGTGGCTTTTTTTCTTCTTCTTCTTCTTCTTTTTGTTTTATTTTTTTGTATCCATTGCTTGAGCCATACCCCTAGTCTTGCAGTTTCGTTATTATTTTGAAAATGGAGTCTTGGAGACTTACCTGCCTGGACCTATGAACTATGGTCCTTTGGTTTTCATTCCCTGAGTATCTAGGATTGTAGGCATAAACCACCAGTACCTATTAAAGCTTCATTCGCTTTACTAAATGAACATACCCAAGAAGTTTCCAAGGGAGAAGTGGAATTTGCAAGGACTTCTCAAATGCATTTATCTACAGAGCATTTTTCCCCTGGAGCATCTCAGAATCTTATCCACCCACAGAACTGCTGAGAAGTGCCACTAAAGACCATCGCTTGTCTGCAGCCTGGGAATTCTGACTCCCACAGGCACTGGAAGAAATCTCCTCCAGTTTGCTTGTTGTGTGGTTTGGTGCTTGATGAGTTGTTATATTGTTTAAGTGGGAGTTGCAAGTTGTTTTGCCTTTTTTTCCCCATAGTCTTACTTTGCCAATATATTTCACAGATCTCTAACCAGGCTGTAGCAAAATTATTGTTCAGACTCACTTTTCTCCCAAAACAGGTCATATTGAAACCTGAATATTACCTATATCTGGGGCTTTGGTTTTCTCAGATAAAAAAAATCTTTCTCAAAAATATATATGAAAAAAATTCTTTCTCATATTTAATTATATGAACTTATAAGTTTGTATAACTATAAGTAATACAGTTAACTCATTGCAAAGGATAAATCTAAGTGAAGGTTCATTGTGAATAATTGAGCTTTATATCTTAATGAATATTCTGGTTCTGGTTTGTGTGACTTTAATATAATTTACAATCACATTAAGTCAAAATAATTTGACTTATAAGAATTAAATTACCAGTAAACATGAGCCACAGATAACACTAATTTCTACTGCTGACATATTCTTCTGTACTTAATCACCTGTAATTCTGTGAAGCATTACAGAAGTGAAATGTGGGAAATAGTATTGATTGGTTTTTATCAGCCCAACTTATCATTGTCAGTGGTTATGCTGAACCTGGCAAGATTTAAGCATACAAACTTGTTCCTAATAGTGGTAAGTATTGTCAATATTTTAATCTTCAGATCAGAAGAAATTACCTCTAATTTGCTATAGTAAAAACTTCTCTTAAACATTGGGAAAAGAAGGTCCATAGGATCTTAATAGTTGAAAGTTATCTGTGAGTATTTAACCTGAGTCTGGATGGAGAAATTATTCTTGGTTAATTTCTGATCATATGCCATTCTATATGATAACTACTAAAGATGGAGTTACAACAAGTGAATCATATGATGGGATTGAAATTGGCCCAGTTTTGCTTGAGACCTTCCTAAAACCAAGATTATCTTTAAAAGAAAATCAGTCAAAAGTTCATTATTTGGTTTTCCTTCTGTATTAGTCAGCTTTACACACAACAAAATATCTGATACAAGCCATTTATATCATGAAGAATTGAGCACACAATTTTGGAGGTTCAAAGTCTAAATGAGCCAGTATCTACACTGTGGTGAGGCCCACCTCTTGTCTACACTACCTTATAGCAAGGATCTCAAAAGCGCGAAGCAAGTAATTATATCCCACACCAAGAGCAGATAGAAAACAAGGCCAAATTCAGGCTTTTACAACCCTGACAACTACATTGGAAAGAATGTTCCCATTTGATCTAAAGAGGTCCCATTAGACCCTACCTCTTAAAGCTTCCACAGTAATCACAGCAGCTTCTCTTGGGAAGCCAAGTCTACTCTGAGAATGAGGGGACATTCCACCATGCTACAATTGCAAGAATGCTTACAGACATTTAAAAACCCCAGAAAATTATACACTTTAGCCAATTGAATTGCGTTGGCTTTTTAAAGGGCTTCCTTTTTCCTTTAAGTTCTTTTTGGGGCTTGGAGGGGTGTTATTTTTTATGTTTTTAATTTATTGTACAAGTGATGAACAGGAGGTGTACAGTTACATAAGTAAGGTAATAAGTACACTTCTTTTTAAACACTGTTACCCCTTCCTTCATCATCTCTAGCTTACCACTTCCCACTCCCCTCCCCCCGTTGTAAAGTTCATTCTCAACATAGTGTCTAGTGAGTATCATTATTGCAGTAGTTCATCCTTTGTCCCACTGTTTCTGTGATTCCCTTTCCCTTCCACCGGTCAGATCAAGACATAGGGTACAGAAAACTAAAACAGAAAGAAAAAGCAGAAATAACTGCATACAGGACATAATAACAACCTCTGATTTCCAATTCTGTGAATTCATTTGCTACATTTCATTATATATGGTCCTATGCACTTAGTGATTGGTATATTGTGATCCTCTAATAAGTATATATAGACATAGTCTAGTTATTTTATTGTAAAGGTGATGTACAGAGGGGTTACAGTTACATACGTCAGGTAATGAGTACATTTCTTTTTGAACCTCTTCCCTAATTTTATCCCAGCTTTTCCCTCCCCACCTGCTTTCCCCACAAGTTATATAGTTCCTTTTCAACACAATGTCTAGTGAGTATCACTGCTGACTTAATTCACCCTTTGTCCCACCATTTCTGTTCCTCCCTTACACTCCCCCAAAACAGATAAACTTACATACATATTTAAAAAATACAGAATTCAGCCGGGCGCTGGTGTCTCACGCCTGTAATCCTAGCTACTCAGGAGGCTGAGATCTGAGGATCGCGGTTCAAAGCCAGCCCGGGTAGGAGAGACCGTGAGACTCCTATCTCCAATAAACCACCAGAAAACCGGAAGTGGCGCTGTAGCTCAAGTGGTAGAACGCTAGCCTTAAGCTGAAGAGCTGAGGGACAGCGCCCAGGCCCAGAGTTCAAGCCCCACGACCGACCAAAAAAAAAAAAAAAAAATACAGAATTCAAAAACAGAAACAAAGAAGAAAATAAAAACAAAAAGCAAAATAACCAAAAAACCTCTTGTTTCTATTTCTTAGAGTTCATTTAGATAAACATCATTTTATATGATCACACACACATAGCTATTGAGCCTTTGTGATCCTCTCCTAAGAATATCCTCTGTTGGTCTCTGAATGTTTAGAGTCCTGTTTAATCAATCATGACCAAGTGAAACTTTTTGCCTTTTACTATCCATTGGGTTTACTTGTAGATTTATAGGCATATTCTAATTATTACAAATGAGCAAAACTGTGCAACCTATGTTTCTTTGGGTCTGGCTTACTTCACTTAATGTAGTTTTTTCCAGGTCATTCCATTTCCTTACAAATGATGCAGTATCATTCTGATGGAAGCATAGAATTCTACTGTGTATGTATACCACTTTAATTTCTTTTTGATTGGTCAAAGAAATCAATTGTATCTATCATGGGCTAATTTATTTTTCATTTTTATGTTGTGCCAGGGTTTGAACTCAAGGCCTTGCACTTGCTCTATCACTGGAGTCATAATCCCCAGCCAAATGCAGGCTAAGTTTAGGAAGCAAAATATCTGCCCATGTGCAGAAACATACACACATATGTGCGCGCGCGCACACACACACACAAACACACACACACACACACACACACACACACCAGTCCTTATCTTATACTTTTAATATCCAGATAATTCTAAAATTCAATTAAAAAAGGAGAAAATAAAATTCATCTAGGCATCTATGTCAGAATAGTTTAGTTATAATATTTCTATTTCAAGAGTTACGTTAGATGTTAGGTACTCTCAAGAATATTTTTAAAGTTTGTGTTTGTTTTTTGTTTTTAGTGGTGTTTGAGCCAGCCTCTAACCATAAAACTGGCTCTATTTTAGCTAAGTTTAAGAATCCATTCATGCTTCAAAGCCCAGAGAAACAGAACAAGAATATGTTCAGGGATTACTGCTATAATCTTCTTTAATACATTTTCAATGGTCTGCCATCATATAGCATTTTTTATATAATTTAGGGAATTTCTTTCTGTTTGGTCAGTTATTTTTAGTCTAATATAGAGGCTGTCAATAGTGACTGTACAGTGCATCTAACAGCATTCTACAAAAATCTTCATATGAAGATTTTTATGAAGATTCTTATCCTTCCTCCAGTCTAGACTGTGAAGTGAGCAAAATGATATTTAACAGCTCTCCGAAATGATCCTGTTGTATAGACAAGGCTAAGATGTAACGGTCAAACCTGCTATCATTTCTTGTCTTTCCTTCTCTTTTTGACTTCACATGGTGCTTAGCATAAGCAGTTTGGATATTTCCAAGAGGACATGGTATCTATGACATCCAACAGTTTCAATCAGCAAACTAAGCATCACTTGACAGCTTGTATCTGTGGGCAATCTAGTAATGTCCAGATGACTTACTCTAGCCCATGTGGTTGCTGATTGTTAGAACAGAAGAAAAAATATACTGTTTGGGTTTGCACTCTTCAGTCTCATGGTATATACAGTTTAAGTTAAACCACTCATTCTCCTGCTAGTCATATCTGTGTTTCTACTTCCAAACTGATCAAAAGAGGAAGATTAACTGAGCAAATTAAAGTGATGGGAGCCACTGTTTCAGGCTACTAGAATCAATACATAGTTACCCCTTATCCTCGGAGATAGGTCTCAAGAACCACCCCACACACACACCGTGGATACCTCAAACTGAATAGTACCAAACCTTGAAGATGCTACCTTTTATTCCTATGCATCCATAAAATCTGATGGGATTTAATTTATAAATTAGTCACATATACACAGTAAACATAGGATGATTAGGCAGTATATTGTAATAGAAGTTGTATGAATGTGCTCTCTCTGGTGTCATATTTTCAAACCTCAGTTAACTACAGGTAACAGAAAGTACAAAAAAGACAGTGTCCCTCCTAGATAAGGCAGCACAAACTAACTATTCTATGACTAGGATTATCCAGTCACAAAACTATTCATGACTTAGTTACATTAAGTCAAATCCTATTAGGAAGCTTGGGGTTTTCCATTTACAGTAGCTCATAGATCTTTTTTCCCTCCACATCAAAATGCATTTATTCCAATCTGAGCAAAAATGTAGACATGTGGCTATAGCATTCTTCTATCTGTGAGAACTGAGGAAAGGTTCTGGAAAATTAAAAGCCCTGTTTAAATCACCACTTCAGGCTTATAAACCTTGGGGTCAAATCTATAGTGCATAGTCTCAAATGGGAAGTACTCTGGCTTTGAAGAATGAACACATTTTAGACAATAGAAGACAAGGCACAGAAAAGAGGGCGAGAGCAGGAAGATGAGTGAAGGGAAACAGCCAGGTAATAATCAAGTCCGAGGGGACTTGGAGGAGCCAAGGATGTGTGCAGTGTGCAAACTGGGTGATATCCATTTGAGGATGAGAACCTATTTTTCTAAAACCTTTAAGGACAATTTGATCTCTGCTAGCTGGAAAACCTAAAAGAGATTCTGACTAATGAACTACTCATTAAAAAGTCTCAGCACATAGTAAGCACTTAGTGACTCTTTCCAGTTGTGGTGATTACAGTGCTTGGACTTATTAGACAAAGGACTTTTCAAGTCTGGACCTCCTAATCAGGTACAGTGGCTCATACCTATAATTCTAGCTGCTCAGGAGGCTGAGCTCAGGAAGCTCAAGGTCCAAGACAAGCCTGGGCAAATAAATCTGAGAGACTCTTTCACAACCAATTAAAAGTTGGGCATGATGGTGTGAGCTGGTCATTCCAGCTATAGGGAATCATAGGAAGATCATGATCCAGCCTAGCCCAGAAAGAAAGTCAGGCCTTGTTTTTAAAAAATTACATATTTTTAAAATACTTTATTGCCCTGGACTATATTAAAAATTAGAAATGGGTGTGTAGTGGCGCTGTAGCTCAAGTGGTAGAGCGCTCGCCTTGAGTTGAAGAGTGAGGGACAACGCCCAGGCCCAGAGTTCAAGCCCCACAACCGACAAAAAAAAAACTATATAGAAATGGGTGTGTATGTGTGGAAAATTAGAAATGTGGTGTGTGTCTGTGTGTGCACATGTACACATGCACACACCAGTACTGGGATTTTAAATCAGGGTCTAGCACTAAAATACCTATTTTTAAAAAGGGGTAGGGGCATGGTTCAAGTGATAGAGTGCCTGCCCAGCAAGCAAAAGTCCATAGGTTCAAATTTCAGTACTGAAAAAAAAGTTAGGACCTCTTATGGTATACCTTGGCTATGGAATTATTTCTAAAAGCATGGATGGACATGAGCATACTTTTCCATATATATTTTCAGAGTTTAATGTTTTGACCAATAAGACTAAGCTTTTTATCTTTTGTAATGCTTTATCAGTATAGAGGGAAAAAATGGGAATATCAGCTTCATCCAAGAAGCTCTGAGAAAATTAGTACTTCCCTAAGAATTAGAGAAACAGAAAAACCCCTAGTTAAAAACTTACTATCTGGGGCCATGTAAGAAAATAAGCACTTTAGAAATTCTTAGCAACTATTTATTCAGAATCTGTAATAATTCACATCTGATCCATTTGGCTCAAACAATTGACTCCAACATGAATTTTTAGGACTAAAATCCAAAAATCAAACTTCAGAAATGACTAATTGCAGGCCACCAGTGTATGTTAAAGATTTCTTGCTTTATTTTTCATAGTACTGTGTAAAGTTGCCCTGAATCATCTTGTTTTAACTATCAATACATTAATATGGCTTTTATTTTAGAGCATATAATTCATATTTTAAATAGTTAACAAATACTTGTTTAAATAGAGCTAAAAAAATCAAATGTAGTCTAATTCCAAACTGGTTCTCTTCTTCATAGCTCGAATCAATGAAGTTTTTCTAATGACTGGGTAAGATTGTAGGAACAAGTTACAAAAAAAATAATAATCCCATACAGTTTTATCTTTTTTATTTGGAAAGCCAGTTAACCATTACTAATATTTCCCCAAATATTTCTATCCAGAACTTATCCACAGAACCACAGTCTGCAGCCATCCTGCTCAAAGGTGTCAGCTACACTACATAACTGGGAGAGTGGAAGAATTCACAGCCTGCTGGGAGCTGTTTCCACCCCAGTGGGGTGTTATAAGCTCACTAAAGTAACAAGCAGTTTTTCTCCTGTCTTTAGTCTCCTACTAATTCCAGCACTATTAATTTCCATTCCCAATACCAAGCTATATACAGAAATGTACATATCAGCCTCAAATACTATAAATTACTCCTAAAGCTTCCAGAAAGTTATTTCATCCACTTCAAATGATAAAAGGCATTTGAAGCATCTCTTGATTAATCCTGGACCATGCAGGCCTCTGTTGTCACCCTGCCACATGGCCACAAGCCATAGACAATAGAGGCACCATCATAACTATCACTACTTCAGGCTTATGTGCGAAGCTCAGTATTTTTTAATGCACTTGACAAATACTTTCATTTGACAAATACCACTAGTTTATAACTCCAAGACTGCCCACTATAATTTGACCTAATGAGTCATTTGGGTAGGCTTTAGACTACAACTCTCATCAATGCTCTATTCTACCCCAGAAATCCAAGTTGTAAAAGACCATCTTCATCTTTATGACCAATACAACCATTTTTTGAGCTCTCACTGTGTTCCCAGTCATTTCAATGAACTGCATGCATACCTTTTCTCAGGAAATCCTCATAGTGTCTATTAGATAAGAATTAATCCATTTTATAAATTAGGAAGCTGAAGCACAAATAGGTTCAGGAATTTTCTGAGTAGAAATGCAGGTAACTAAATGAATGCAGACAATATCAACCCTCAGGACTTAACTTTTGGTGGCACTCGGTCAAACAATTGTTCTAATAATGACCAAAGGCATATTGCTTCTTGATGAAGAAATGTTCATTGTGGCATCTTGCTTCCTGATCTGGTGCTGGCTCCACAGTAGAACCTTACAAACTGCTTTCCTATGTATGTACTGCACTTTATACTTAAAAACAATCTACAGTTTTTAAGTCCATGGAGAACTTACTTTTACATTCTCCTAAATACATTCAAAGTTTGTAGATAGTTTTTGTATATTAGGAACTTTCTCCCTATTACCTGTGAATTTAATAAGAGGAAAATGTTTGACATGACCGGCGGGTATCATTCCAAAAATCTATTTCTTCTCCACACAGCATCTTTCATGTTTTTCCCATCTTCCTAGCGTTTCTATAGTAACCTGGTATCTTCAGCCACCACCTTTTGGTTGGCACTAAAGGATCATTTATAATCAGCCCTCTACTTCTTCTGAAATGAGTCCTCCAATTCATGACACAACAGATAGTGTGGGAGTTTAACAGGACCTGAAGCATTTATCTTGAGTTACAGTCACATGTTCAGAGGAGTGAAAAATATCAAGAATCACAGCCTTGAGGGACTCAGCTCTTAACCTCATAACTAAAATAAAGAACCATGGTAGTTCTAAAGATCAAACTGAGCCCCCTCGAATCGATTACCATCACCTACCACTTATACAATGAAGCCTACACTTAGCCAGAAAACAGCCACATCTGAAAAAGGAAAGTTACAGAAACTCATCTTTCCTAAGCTCAGTATTTTTCCCCTGGAGAGCCTCTGGCCTTCCATTCACAGAACAGGATAAAACCAGGCTTTTTTGTCATAGTAACTAATTAAGTCCCATGCTCCAAGCCTGTCATGGCAGAAGCAGAAGAGTCATTTGAGCTGGGTCTCATGACCTCAAAGGGATTTACATTATCTCCCAGTAGAAGAAGACATACCCTTGTACCCTGGCAGGGACCCACAACAGTCCCCAGCAGAGAAAACAGCTATCATTCGCCTCTGAACTTAAATCTCATTACTGCATCACACTGCTTGTCATACAGTATGTTTGATGATTTGCCTTCTTTAAATACCCATAGTTAATTTATGAACAGCTCAGTTACATTGCATTTGTCAGATATGGAGAATAAAATAACTAATTTTTAAAATGTAAACAGAATTCACCAAACCAACTCCATTCACAATCTTTTCTCAGCCGTAGACAGCTCCATCCCAACTGAGAACACTTTAAATACTGATCATGTAAAACTTTCTCAGAAAGAAAACACCAAGCTAGGTGGATGTGGTGGCATCACTACTAGTCACAGCACTGGGAAAGCTGAGGCACAAGGACTGTCAGTCAAAGCCCATCTAAACTACTTCTCAAAATCCTATCTCAAAAAAATCTCGGTTCAAGTGGGTCATTTATTCTAAATATTCTTTCAAGTAGAAAAAATACAAATCCTATACATGTTCTTTCAGGAAATGAAACACAGAAAACACTTTGCAAAACTTATACTCTGAGGCCAGCATTGTCTTGCTAGCAAGCCTTCACCAGAGAAATGCCAGAGACAAAATAGGAAAAGAAATTAAAAATTTGTACATAGTCATAAGCACAACATCATGATGAACTCACCTTTATTTCAGAAATATACCACATTCACAAAAAGGAAAAGAATGTTAAAATCCTATATCCATTTATGCCAAATACGCTAGAAACCAGACACAAGAGAATGATAGGTATTATCTTAAAAACTATATATATTCTCCATCAAGCTTCACAATGTTGAAACACATGTTTCACTTTGGTGATTAAGAATGTCACAAGAGCCAGGCGCCAGTAGCTCACGTCTATAATCCTAACTATTCAGAAGGTTGAGATTTGAGGATTGCTGTTCAAAGCCAGCCCAGGCAGAAAAGTCTATGAGATTTATCTCCAATAAGCCACTCAGAAAAGTGCTGTGGCTCATTTAGTAGAGTGCTAGCCTTGAGCGCAAAAAGGCACAGGGAAGGGACAGGGAAGAGCGCCCAGGCCCTGAGTTCAAGCCCCAGGACCCACAAAAATGAGCTCCCATCAACCCCAGAACGTGTCTGTTCCTTCCAGCCTTGAAATGATAAAACTATCCATTTGTGGTTACCAAAGAATGGACAACTCTGATTGGTTAAGCCTAGTCACATGTCCACCCTGAGCTAAGAGGAAGATAGGATATGATCTGATGCTAGCAAAAGTGGGAAGGAGACTGGGTAAACCCCAACAATAACCACAACCCTTAACACAAAAACAGTCCAAATCACTCCATTGCAAAAAGGGGGAGGAGTATTGAGAGAGAATGATGGCTGAATGAATATGACCAGACTTCATAATATGAATGTGTGAACACACCATAGTAAAACCCTTCATACAATTATTTGTAAGTAATTAAGTTGCCCAGCTCTTTTTGGGACTCCACTATCAGTGCTTACAGGCTCTGCTAATCTATTCAATGTGCTGTTTATGGCACTTTAGCCCCAGACCCCCACCAGCTTCCTGGCACCATTCCTTCCATAGCGATTTCCCAGAGACATTGCTCTCACTATTCCTGGACCAACAGGTGTGGTTGTGTGGTGATGGAGACATCTCATCCCTGTGTAGGGCCTGGCAGGGGAGAGGAAAAGCCTGCCTGTCCACAAGAAATACCCTGAGAATCCCCAGGCCTTCTCAGCATAGAGCTCCCTCCTTTCATAAGGACTAAACCTCAGCCTGGGCTGAAGCATTCTGACCTGTGGTACTTCTTGAGAATAGCAAATAAGCGCTTACCGTATATACATGTTATTCAAGTTAGATCAACTACAACAACAAAATAGGTGTGCCTGACCTCTATTAAAGGTTGCTGGCAGTGTGTTGTTTTCTTTCTCAAGGAAGTGGAGCACCAGCTCTACCACTTGATCCATAGGTCCACATCCAGCTTTATACTGGCTAACAGGAAATTAGAATCTCAGGGACTTTTCTGCCTGGGCTGGCTTCAAACTTGGATCCTCAGATCTTGGCCTCCTGAGAAGCTAAGATTACAAACATGGGCAACCAGCACTAGCACTAACATTTTTAACTGTATTGTCCTTCTGCACAAAACAAAAACTATTTTTCATTAAATTCTACCCCACTCAGCTATCTTAGTCATAACAACAGTAAATATCAAGAACTTGACATGTACCAGGGGCCAGTGGCTCATGCCTGTGATCCTAGCTACTCACAGTTCAAAGGCAATATAGGCAAGAAAATCCATGAGACTCTCTCTTATCTGGAATGAACCACCAAAATGCCAAAGGTTGAGCTGTGGCTCAAGTGGTTACATGCCAGCCTTCACCAAAAAAAAAAAAAAAAAAAAAAGCTAAAGGACAGTGCATTAGGCCTTGAGTTCAAACCTCAGTACTGGAACAGGGAGAAAAAAATAAAAAAAAAAAAAAAACAGTTGGCACATTCCAGGCAGGTATTAGTTAGTCTTCACATTAACACTAAAGGAAGGCTCCACTTATACTGCACCTGGAAAATACAAAACTCAGAACCACTATACCTAATGAGGCACAGAGACCTGCCTGTCACCATGACTTGCTTCTATAATCATCACCACCTCCACTGCCTCACGCTCCAAAGCAAACAGGACCATACAATGGTCCTTGGCTGCCAGGAAAGGTAGATGAATTCTCCCTATTTGCCAGGCATTGTGGCTTTCACCTGTAATCCCAGCACTCAAGAGTCTGGTATAGGAAGATTGCAAGTTCAAGGCCAACGTGGTCTACATAGGGAAACTTACTCTGCCTCAAACTAAAAAAAAAAAAAACTCCCTCATTTTCAAAGCCACAAAAGTTGCCAAGAAAAGAAGAGAATGTTCTTGCAAAGAGGAAATATGAATGCCAGTTGATGGGTTCTTTCTCATTGTAAATGTTGCTAAACTAGTAAAAAATCATCTGAAGTAGAGTACTGCTTACATCACATGACTGAAATTTTTCCATTAAAAAGGAGAATACAGGATGATTGTGCATTTGGTTGGCGTGAACCTTTACCTCCCTGAAATTGCCAATGTCGTTACAAAGTGTTGCATATTTATTAGTCCATCTGCTGCTTCAACATTAAAGGGGGAGAATATCTTACTATAAGCAATTTATTCCGTTATGATTTTACCACCTGATGTGCAAAATAACAACACTTGGTAAGCATTTATTATTGTGCTGAGAAATTTCAATTTTCAATTTAATTCATGACATTTTTTTAAAGACCACAAAAGTGAGCATTTGCTTAGCACCAGGTTTTGCTCAAAGAGGACAATTACTGGTATTGAGGCAATCAAGATGGGTTGCTCACCACCATGTCTTAGGGATTTCAGTTGTTCTAAGGTGATGGAAACTTGATTCTCTGGTCACAAACATCACAGCTGCACACTTTCAAAATTAACAAGGTAACGATTTGAAAGGTGAATTTAGATCAGACCGTTCCCAGCTATTTCCAGGGCAGAAGGCTCTGCTAGGACACAGCTGCTGCTCCACTTTGCACACGCTGAATTCAATTGCCGAGCAAGCTGAGACTGTTTATCTTCTCTTGGCAAAATACCAGCAGTGTGTATCAGCTGGAGTAATCTTTCTAAAACAACTGATCCCAAAATAACAATTAAATAAGGAAGGGAGCAGAAAATCACAGCCAGAGCGTGATGCTCACACTTGGGAGAGGTAGACAGGAACTCGCAATGATAGAGCCGCTTCTCTAAGCCCTCACCTGCCTTAGACCTGCCTCAGAAGAGAGAGGTGCGCTTCAGAAGTCAGATGATGTCTTCCCCAGTCTTCCACCCCATCACAAAGGTCAGCTTGAGTCCTTTAAGCAAGACTTCTCATCTGATCATAGGAGGCCAAAGGCTTTTGGTAGACTAGGGGACGTCCCCTCCCCACCCCCGTCTGTGCTGCCCTTGGCAAAATTGCTATGCTAGCTCCTTTAACTTATGTTCTGGTTATTTATCTTGGTATAACACATACCCCAAACTCAAGTGGTATAAGACCACAACAAGTAACATACAGCTTAACAAAATGAATGCCAGGAAGCTGAAATGTATTGTCAGGAGGCAGGGAGTTCAAGGGGAGAGGGCTGACACATGAAGAGGGGAAGGGCGGGCAAATGCACTCATACTATTCAATGTAAAATGGAACAAGGTAATGTCAGAGGATGGATGGGACTGGGAGAGATGGGAGAAAACAGCAGAAGGGATAACATTCAGATGCATTATACTCACAGATTGAGATGTTGAATTGAAACCCCTATGTACAACCACTTACAGATAAGACCACAACCATGCCAGGTACCAGTGGCTCACGCCTGTGGAGGCTGAGGTCTGAGGATCACAGTTGGAAGCCAGCTCTGGCAAGAAAAGCCTGTGAGATTATTATCTCCAATTAATCATGAAAAGCCAGAATTAGAACTGTGGCTGAAGTGGTAAGACAACAGCCTTGAGCACAAAAGCTTAGAGACAGTGATGGTTTAACTCAACTTTACAATGTCTAAGGCTTCAGCTGGAAGAGTGACATGGGTGTGACTGAATGTCAACTGAAATTATTTGGAAGTTTCATGTGTGTGTGTGTGAGAGAGAGAGAGAGAGAGAGACAGAGAGAGAGAGAGAGAGAAGCCCACACTGGGAAGACTTGAGGTTCAGGCTTTAGCTGAGACTATTGACTGGAGGATCTACATGTGGCATCTTAGGTGGCTTGGGTCACTACCACCATGGCAGCAAATGGCCCAGAATGGTACTTTCTCTCTCTGAATGCCCCGAGAGAGTGCAGCCACTCTTGTATGAACTGGTATCAGAAGAGACACAGCTTCTCTTCCACTGTATGGCACAGGACTGGTTAGAATTCAGACCAGCCCTCATTCAAGGGGGCTGTGGCAAGGTGGCATTACTTAATAGCACACAGGAGAGAGGCTATTGCTATCACAATCTTTAGAAAAGAAACTCAGAAACCACAGGGCCACTGCATGGTGGCCTCCACTGTGGTTTCCTGCCCTGGTTCTCTGAAAATGAAGTGTTCAGAGAACAGGACAGACATCTTTGGGAAATGTCTTTATCCATTCTGCAGATTAAATAGCATGTGTCCTGGCCACACAAGTTCTGTGTTACCAGAATTTCCCTCCCTCCAGACCCTTATGGACACCGTGACCTCTTTCCAGCCCCAGTGATCTCTGGATTTCCCATTTGTCCCTCAGTTCCTCTGCTCTGGCTTACTCCTTCCCCTCTTCAGCTTTATCAATGCCTTGGTAACCTTCAGATAGTACCTTAAGCATAACTTCTTTATGAAAAACTTCCCTAAACTCTGCTTAGATCAGCCCTCCAAACTAAACATCCATACATTGTCATGGTGGTAATGTTTTACATGGCTAATATGGATTTCCTCATTTTGACTGTAACTCCGAGAGGATAAAAACTGATTCCAGTGAGCTGCCAGCCCTCTCCACCACATCCAGACTACATACCCACACAATTGACAAATCCCTGGCCCGGACCAGGGGGTTAATAAAACTTTCTGGAACAGATTTACACAGTTACTAAGTACCTCCTCTCTGCCTTTCATGGCATTGGACATGGTCCCAGAGTAGACCAGGATAATCCTACTCCCACACTCCTGGAAACCACTTCCAGACTCAAGAGATGGTAAACAGATAAAGCCTTAGGACTGGTGTTTAAAAAGGGAGGGCGTAGAAAACCAAAGTGAGCCTTGAAGTTGGGAAAGGCTTTCTGTTTGTTTATGTTTTGTGTGCTGGTTCTGGGCTTGAACTCAGGGACTGGGCATTGTCTCTGAGCTTTTCTATTCAAGACAAAGTACTCTACCACTTGAGCCACAGCTCTACTTGGGGCTTTTTGGTACTTAAGTAGAGATTATAGTCTCATGGACTTCCCTGCCCAGCCTGGCTTTGAATGGTGATCCTTAGATCTCAGCCTCCTGTGTAGCTAGGGTGACAGGCTGGGAATGCTTCCTCAAAGAAATAAGGCAGGAAACTCCATGAGACGCCAATAAACCACTCAGAAAGCCGGAAGTGGCGCTGTGGCTCAAGTGGTAGAGCATTCACCTTGAGCTGAAGAGCTGAGGGACAGCACCCAGGCCCAGAGTTCAAGCTCCACGACTGACAAAAAGAAAAAGGAAAAGAAATAAGGCTGAGATTTCACCAAGTGCTTTTCCTCACCCCCTCACCACTCTGAATGTTATTCCATCCCAGCCAGTCACGTGAGTACACAGGCTTCCATTTCTTTGGTTTTAGGAGAAAGTAATTACTCCTTTGTAATTTGCATTTCTTTGTGTTGCAGAATAAATCAATATAAGCCAAGGAAAGAGAAGCATAAATATATTTCTCAATGTGAATGGGCTGTTCAATATTGCCTTGCACACTAATTAAGTTGCATTAACATGGAGAGCACTTTGACACCGTTAAACTTAATGACCCTCTGCTTAAAGAGAAATACACTTTTACAGAGAAATTATAGTTGGAGCTGTAATGTCTTGCCAGAAGAATACCTCCAAGTAAATTGTTTCCAAATACCTCCATGCACCAGCTTTAAAATAACAGTTATGTGCAAGTGACAAAGCTGTTCCTTTAAGCAATTTGTTTGCAAGATGTTTCTTCAGCCTGGCCACCCAGCATCACTAAGACCACTCAATAAGTGACCCTTATCACCATCTTCTATTAAGAGCTCAAATCAAGGCCATCCCTTCCATGCAAGAACCTTCTTTCTCCATGGCCACTCTCTGAGAAATCCTATATGTTAGGTGGAAAAACTGAGGATGAGAGAAACAGCTGAATTCATCTTCTATTCATCTGGACAAATGGGCTTTTAATGCCTGCTCTGTATCGGGCCCTTTTCCTTTTGTATTTTTTTTCTTTTTAAAGGAAGGTAATTTTGAGCTAGGATCTCACTATGTTGTTCAGACTGGTCTTGAACTCAGGAACTCTTATCTATGCCTCCCAAGTGCTGAGAATACAAGCATGCAACACCATGGGTGGCTCTCTATGGGGTGTTTTTCTTAAGCACTTGAGGATTCAAGAGCCAATAACACAGTCAAAGCCCATATCTCCATGGCACTAAGTCCAGTGGAGAATCCATCTAAACATGTGGAAAGCCACTCACAGTGAAATGTGCTTGAAAAGAAGAAAATAGGAACCACATTAGTGAGGAACTTACAACAGGGCTTCTTCTTAAACAGTGTGGCTAGGAAAAGCCCTCCCAAGGAGTTAGTCATTGGACCAGTCAATGCTGAGGAGGGAGAAGCTCTTAGGAAAAGTTTCCAGCTGGAGAAAAATTGCTACAAAAGAGACTGTGCTTAGCAAGTTCAAGACCAGAGGAAAGGCCTGGATAATTTTCACAGGATCAGTGCTGGGTCCCCACTGAGACCTGCACTGCACCCCTATAGCCTGTCATCATAACTGCCATGATTGCTACCCAGAAAAAACAACACAGGAAGCTGGAGCTGGTTCTCTGGGGAGAGATCATCTAAGCAGTAGAATCCTCTCTTCTGGGGAGACACAGCTATTAAACCAGGAATATTATGAAGTGATTTTGCGAGTTGGAGGGAAATAGGTTCTTCAACCCCTGTGCCAGCCAGGAAATCATTTTATTTTATATTTAAGTCAAAGGACTCTTGAAGGAGTATGGATGAAGACTTCAAGCAGGGAACAGGACCTTCCATATCTGCAGAGTGAACTATTTGCAGTTCATGAGCCATTATACACTTTGCTTATTCATTTCAATAATATTATAAAGCATCAGTACTATGCTGTGTGCCAGGCAGGTTCCCAAAGCTGCTGCACAGGATCCAGTCAGCCCCCACTTGCAGGGAGATGCACAGTAAAGTTCTAGACTAATTAGTAAACTCGTAAATTCTAGACTAGGTCCAGATAAACTAGGACTCTACTCGGTTGGAACATAATTTTTGCCTCAATAATTCTCAGAATAGACAGGCACAGGGCAGAATAATCTTGCATCAAAAAAGGAATCAGAAAAATAGTGTTTAAAAAAAAAAACCCTAAGCTTTTGCTGACTGCCAGTAGCTCACACCTGTAATCCTAGCTACTCAGGCAGCTCAGATCTGAGGATCCCAGTTAGAAGCCAGCCCAAACAGGAAAGTTCGTGAGACTCTTATCTCCAATTAATCACAGGGAAAAAAAAGTCATAAGTAGAGCTGTGGCTCAAGTGGTAGAGCATTAGCCTTGAGCAAAAGAAGCTCAGAGATAGTGTCTAGGCCCTGAGTTCAAGCTTTTGACACTATCTTCTCATAGAGAATACTAACCTGAATCCTATGTTCTAGGAGCTCTCATGCCCCAGAGGAAATGAGCCTCCTGGTTTGCTTTTGGCAGCTGAAAAAGACCAATTGTCTAATGAAATCTTGCTTAAATACTGGACCAGAGTGGTTCTACACTGTCAGGTCAGAGAGAACTGTGGCTACATCATAAAAAGAAGTGGAGTTCAGACCACTGAGGAGAGATGGAGGGAATGGATGAAGAGCCTGAACGTGTCTTTCACCTCCAGACTGAGGGATGCCATCATACCCCAGGGGTATTCATTTTCATCCACCACCTCCCACTTCCTGCTTGAGACCATGTTGGCTGTTCTACCCCAGGCTTAAGCCCCCAGATACCCTAGGGTGGGATGCAGAGTGGAAACTCAAAGGGGATCTAGAAGGTGACTTTCCCCCAGCTTCCCACTTTCTTCAGGGCATGGAGAGGAATCCTGCTCTTTCCCCATGCTCTGGAATAAGAAGAGGGGAGTAGCTGGGGGTAACTGGAGATCTTGTCCAGGCAAGTGAACTTTGAATCCACTTGAATGTGTTTGCTGGGTGCTGGGTGTTAACAGAAGTCTCCCAACTTTGTGTGCATGCCCTTTGGTCTGAGCTATTCTCTTCTTCAGTCCCTTTGCAATCTTGGTCTCCAGGAGGCAAGAGAAGATTTGGTGATAAACATCTTATGTAGAAGGCAAACTACCTGTCAAACAGGCAGTGAGAGCCTTTTTAACATCTTAAAGCAAACAGCCAACAATTCAGGAGATCATCTTGTGCCTGTTCTGTTCCAGTAATAAAGTGATAACTTCTCTAGAAATCCTCCAGCAACAGGGACTGAGATAATGGTCAGCCAGGCCACAGCTGTAGCATGGGACTGTTAGACCTATGAATAACCTCCTCACCCACTGCCCCATTTCTCCCTATTTAACCTGAAGACTATGTCTGTGCCCCGAAAGACAGTTGAAGACGTACTGAAGTGCTGTCTCCCCATAGCTGTCTTAATAAATCCCCTTTCTCTGCCCTTCACCATGTCTCTCTCTCTTTGGCATATGAGGATGAGTAGCTAGATTTGGTACTCCTGGACTTCAGACCTGGGGTCTAAAAATCCATGTTTCAATGTCACTTACAGCATCCAACTGATGAGCTGGAAAACGGCTTCCTAGTGGTCCCTCAGGCCTGAAAGGTTTTGAAAGTAATAGAGGCTCTACCTCCCCCTGCCCCGCTATCATCCTCAGGCAAGGTTCCTTTGGAGCCATGCTGGTGGTTCCCGGGTCAGATGCTTTATGGTGGCTGACGTTATGTCTTCCTGCTGTGGTGATTTGTGCTCTGATGGTTATCCAGCTTGACATGCCCAACCTCTGCACGACCTGCCTTTATCATGACTGCCAGTTTGCCCAGAGCCATTTGTGCATGCTGCAGCCTCTTAGCACCTGTGACATGGCTCCCATAAGCCCTCTGGGAAGCCAAAAGAAACAATATGTCACATCCACAGGGTGAGCAAAGGTCACTCTTACCCCTTCACAACAGAACATCTGCCCTGGAGAGATTCACTGACAACCGCTTCATCATTTGCAGTGATGAAATAATCAACTTTCTGTGCTTGACCTTAGAACAAGCAGACCCTGAGAAGGAAAGGGCAGACCATCCCAGACACAACCCAGAGACTCATGTTTTCAAACTTCACAAATGGCCAACGTTAGGGCATGGGAGCTAGCTGGACTAAGCTGACCTGCTTTGGGTGAGCTTATCTGACAGAGAAACAGAGGCCTGAGGAGAAAGGTAGGGAAGGTAAAAGAGGTATGGGCCAGGACCAAGAGGCCAGGGTGTGTACTGTTTTTGCTAGGTTGCTTTCATTGCTACATGATCTCACTGAGGAGCAGCCGTGTTTAGTAGCTTCCCTGCAAACAAGGTTGTTTGCAAGAAACCCATAGGAGAGTTGCTTCAACTATGTCATGACAGGTAAAATCTTATTCTCAACTCCTTCCATTATCTTCTATTTGTTTTTCCTTCCATTTGTTGAAAACCCTTGTCTTATAAGGTTTAAGTAGCAGTTGGCAAAACAATAAAGTAATTAACATATACTAGCAGTTACCATTCCCAGTATGGAAAGTGATTCAGTGACCACTGAAGAAGTCATACTGCTTCCTACAAAAATGGAGGTGGGCTAGAGATGATGACTGCCCCCTGGATGAATCCACTTTGGCAAAGCCAGCCTCTCCAATCAAACCCCAGGCGTGACTGAAATGCCCTGGGGAGGAGCGGCCTGAGTTTCACTAGCCCCTCTGCACTGTTAACGTATGTGCCTGAACCAGCTCACTTCTCTGGGACTTAACTAATGTTAAATAGGAACAAGAATAGCCTCAGACCAGAAGGTTGCAAAGATTCAGTCAGATACTAAATACAAGCATTCAGTTCAACACCTAACCCAGAATAAGAGTGATCAGAGACTGGCAATCTCCTTTCCCCTTCAGAATTTCTATTAAAACAACAACAAATAAAGAGATTGGGCAACAATGGCTGCCAGTGAGAAGTAAAGAACATGGGCTGTGTTCACGGCAGACTGTACTGCTAACTACTGTGATAGACAAGAATATTGGTTAAGAGCCCTGGAATCCTGGCATTCTAGACTTGAGTCTCTTTTCTGGCCACACCTAGTCACAGCCCACAGCAACTCATTGTCTCCTCAAGGCCTTAAAGGAGCAGATCAGATTGGCTCAGAGATGCTTAGAGGCACAAATTTGCCATCCTACTCTCCAACACCTGCCACATCTACCTATGGCAGACTTACTAGTCAATCATGGCACTTGGAGAGGTCAGAATGATCAGGAGGGGGAAAGGTCCAGATTTCCCCGCCCCCTTTCTTCTTTTACTGCCTTGCTCTCTGAGTCCCCCTCCCTAAGAATGTCTTATAAAAGATAAGTACCCAGTCAGATTCCCTGATAAACATGCTAATGGCAGACATCCTAGAAAACAAAACTGAGAATTCTATCCTTACATATAGAATGCTTTGGGCAAAACATCTGGGTTGCTTATGGCAAACAAATCTGGAATTGATAGATGTTTACCGGGAAGATGTCATATAACCTTTGTAATTGTTGGAATAGAAACTACCAAGGTCTTGTGATCGAAATAGCTATTTCTCAAGGCAATCAATCCCAGCAGCATGGCATAGGGACCTTACCTGTAGACCCAGATGGAAGCTTCCTGATGTGGTAAGTGGTGCCCCAGGAAACAACACTGGAAGAGCCTTGGCTTTCTGTTCACCTGTGCTCCACAATCAATAGTATGCTTAAAACTGTCAATAAAATGTGACCTATGTAAGATCTTGGATTTTACAGGTGCAACCCAGCCTCCTGTGTTACTGCAGCATGCGACAGACCACAAGCTCACAGACTCTGAGAGATTGTAGGCAAGAGCCTGCTCTGTTCCTGCTTCCCAGGACCTCATGCTGCATCTACCCCACAGCTGGTGCTCTGAACATACTCTGAAATTGACTTTATGACCTGTGGCTGTTCACAAAAAGCCTTCACTGGGGCAGGGGTGTCACACTGCAGGCTGTGGATCTCCTCAGTTCCATCTTGAAACCACTCAGCACCCAGACATGACTGCTGAGGTGACAGCACTGGCCAACGGCAATGCTTCTCTAAAGCTTGCCCATCAGCACATCAGGCTTATACTCAACCATTTTCATGAATGAGCCATGAACTGAGAAGGACTGCCATTAGTGACTGAAGCCATTACAAGCCAATAGGTTCAACTTGAGGCTTTGGTAGAAATGGCCAATTTTAGAAACCTAGAAGTCCCAGAATGACTCCACAACCTTTCTCTTACTAAGAAAGAGAAAAGTAACCAATACCAGTACAGCTTAATAATAATAATGCAGCCCAGGATATGTTTCATAGAGTCAGAAACAGTAAAGAAAACACAGCAGGCTCTGTTGGCCCATTTGTCTAGGATCTGCTCATCTTCCAAAAAACAAACACATGGCAGAGAGAGAGAGAGAGAGAAAGAGAACATTGAGAAAGAAAATGAAATTCAGCATTTTATTGGGAAATCATTTGCCACAGTGCTATAATAATCCATTTGCCCCAGAATGAACCCACTTAATGATTATTACCATTTTAATGCAACACCTCACATTTTCCAAGACAAACAAAACCATTCAAAGTACCATAGTATCTTCATAGATGCTCTTTAAAGTTCATTTTATATTAAATAAGATCTAGTGCCAGAGAAGAAAATGCCCAGTGTTAACTCCAAGGTAGAACTTCAGAGTTCAGGATCAGGATGGTATCACACACATATTTTAAATAGAAGAATGCCCCTGAAATTGAATTACTAACTGAAGATTTGGTGCCGAAGAGGACATTGGGAAAGGACCTTGTCACATCCTATTCAGTGTGTTTTACAAGGCAACTCTGAGGACATGTTTAAATCTCACAGATTTTAAAATCTCATGGTACAAGTGGCCTGGGCAGATTGGAGGGGGGCTGTGAGCACTGAGATGTTAGAAAAGAGAGATACAATGAAATAAAAGGCTGTCTCTTTAGTCTCCATCATAATTCTCTCTCTTTACAAAGTAAGACTGGAGAAAAGAGGAGTGGGAAAGGAAGAGAGAGGGAGACAGAGAGGAGTTTGTGATTAGAAGGCAGGCTTGTTCTACTTCTCAGTTAATGGACTGGATTAAGGTTTCTCCAGATTGACACTACTGACAGTTGGGGTGAGATAATTCTTATGGAAGATACGGGCTGTTCTGTGCATTGCAGAGTGCATAGCTGCATCTCTGACATCTACACAGTTGACCCCATTGTAATAATAAAAAAAAATCTAATGATCTCCAGGCATTGACAAATTCCCTTAATGAAAAAGAAGAGAGGGGCAAACTCACCGCTATTAAGACCCAGTGGCCACTGGGCATCAATGACTCACACCTGTAATCCTAGCTACTTGGAAGGTTGAGACTGGAAGAAGTATGGTTCCAGATCAGCCTGGACACAAACACAAGGCCCCCTTCTCCATAATAGCTTTGCAGTGGCAAGTACCTGTTAACCTAGCTATGTGGAAGGCTGAGTTCTGAAGAACCAGGATTCCAAGCCAGCTCATACAGAAAAAAAAATCTGACAGACTCTATATTAATGGAAGGAGCTGGGTGTGGCAGCCCACACGGTTATCTCAGCTATGACATAAACATAAAATAGGCAGATCCTGGTCCAGGTCCAGACCCAGAGAAGTAGTAAAGGACCCTTTCTCACAAATAGCCAGTTCAAAGAAGGACTGGAGGCATGCCTTCAAGATAGAATACCTGCCTAAGCAAGTACCAAGTCCCTGAGTTCAACCCTCTTCTCCCTAACGCACACACACACACACACACACACACACACACACACACACACACACACACAAAGTACTTGGGGGGCAAAGAAATCAGTGATCCAGAGCTGTGAGCAATAATTTGCTATTGTTTCAGAGCTATGCAGCTATAGTATTTTGTTATAGCAGCTCAAACAGACTAAGACAGTCTGATCATTTTCTCATTCTTTTAATATTAGTAAGTAATTTTTGTGTTCCTGCTATTTACTAGGTAGCCAGAGATTATATTTTGAGGACAGATATTTGGACAACCAGAGGCCCTAGAGTCAACTAGAATGCCATGCTCTTTGGAAAGAAGTTATAGGATCTCAGAGCAAGGTACAGATCAAACAGATCAAGCAGGGTGTTTAAAAATGAAGGACTGAGCTGGGTGCTGGTGGCTCAGGCTTGTAATCCTAGCTACTCAGTAGTCTGAGAGCTGAGGATCACAGTTTGAAGCCAGTCTCGGCAAAGTCTGTGAGACTCATATCCCAATAAACTACTCAAAAAATAATATCAAATACTCAATAATAATATCAAATACTCAATAATACTCAAAAAATATCCCAATAAACTACTCAAAAAAGCCAGAAGTGGTGTTGTGACTCAAGGGGTAGAGCACTAGCTGGCCTTGAGCAAAAGAAGTTCAGGGACAGTGCTCAGGCCCAGAGTTCAAGCCCCAGGATCAGAAAAAAAAAAAAAAAAGGGACTGAAACATAAAACTAAAAAGACACTCACCACTCCAGCATGCAATGGGGCTGCTTGCTAGAACAAGACATAAAACTGGACCCAAGAAGACATTCATTTTAATGAATTATTACCTAAAACAGCTGGCGAGAAAGTCACAATAATCCTCAGCACTCAGGTTGGCAGACTACATTGCTGCCCTAATTAACAAATTTACAAATTGAATGCTTATATTAAAAACCCAGGCAGCAGCAATCAATATTTTCCTGCTGGCACTAAATTCATCTAATTTTCTGTAATAAATGGCATTTGAAGAAAATTAGGACATGAACAGCCTATCCAAAAGAAGCACTTCCTGTATGCCTTGGTCAGTTTAGGAAGCTTGTTTATGGATAGAAGCTTGTTGATAGGTAGATCCTGAGCACCAAGATGTAAATGAGTCCTTATTGAGTAATGCAAAGGTACCGTTTGAAGGACATGGTGACAAATGACAAATCAAGAGCAATTTCGGGAATTAAGAAACATGAAAGATATTTGCTTTTTCTCAGGATGGAGGTAATCAAAAAAAAGGCCAGGTCCAAGACTGTGGGTCTTAAGGGTTCAAGTTGAGCTCAAGAATTACAGGTGAAGTGCATTATCACAAAAGCCCTGAGTTATCGCCTATTTCTAAGCCACCTCCCAATTCTGAGAATTCTCTTGTACTGCAGATAAATTCTCTTCTGCCTAGGATGGTCAGTATCTGTTTCTTGCTGGCAACTGAGAATTTTGACTAAGACATAAATAACCTCGGAGAAGAGATAAATTGTATATTAATCAAGTTTCCATCTCATGTTAGGCTCTCTGTGTAAGCTAAGAGGAGTTTGCTTTTAGAAATATGGGGGCTGGCGGCAGGAAGCTATTTAGCTTTGATAAATGTGGGGCATGTGGTTTGGAGGGCACCTGTCTCCAAATGAAATGGGAACAGGAAGAATTATGAGCAGAGAGAGAGAGGTGGGAGAGGGCAGACGATCCATTTACCAGAACACGTGAAATGAAGTCATTATCCAACAAACAAACAAAGGGCACAAGTGATGTTCAGACTGGCGCCATTACTTGAGGCCTCTACTTAAAAGAATTATTAGGACGAATGACAAATATTCAGGGCTAGTTATAAATCAAGGCAGGAAGAAGTCGTGCCATGTCTGTTTCTTGCTTGTGCTTCTAGAATACTTTCCCTAGAGGGGTCCCACAGGAAGAGGACAAAGCCACCCGGGCTTCACAGGTACACAATAAACATTTGATCCTGACATGTTCAATTGAAACCCCTTTGTACAACTACTTAACTAAGAAAGTTGATAAACATTTGCAGAAAGAATGTGCAAACTGGGACTGTGGCCTGCTTTTTCTATTATGCTTCTTTTAATGTAAGAAAGACAGTGAGACACTCTCTAGAGAACAGCTGTGTCTTTAGCCATTTGAGAGTGTGTATCGCTAAAGTTAAAAGTTTTCATTTCATTCTTGTCTAAGTCACTCGTGGAAGCCGATTTCCAAAGTGACCCTCCAATCAGTTTTATATCCTGGTGGGGGATGACTGGAGATAGTGTGACCCATAAAATATTGTAGAAATGACTAAGATAACTTACTTGGGGAAGAAGTCTGGATGCCGTATGGGGAGAACATTCCAGCAGCTTTATATGAGGTCCACATGGGGAACAGGGAAGGTTTGCGGGTGTTTTTTTTAACATGTCGTACAAGTTGGAGATACATCTTAGAATGTTCGTGGCCCAGACCCCCTCAGAAGATCCCAGTTTCCTGAGACAGCACAACCCAAAGCTAAAACACTTCTGATCAACAGCATCCCAACCCTCAGGAATGGAGGAAGAGAAGAGGAAGAACTCTCTCCGAAGTGAAAAATCCAAAGGATATAAACGTCATCCACCCCCTCTCCAACATGATTTCTATTCTTCCACTAAGTTCCTTACAAAAGGCTGAGCCAATCCAGTACCTGAAGCAAAACATCTGCTTCCAAAGTGAAAATAATTAAATGGCTCCTTTCTTCTGTGAGGAGTGATTTAGCTCAATGTTTCTCAATGTGGTGTACTCAAAGGAGCAAAGAAAAGCTTCTATATGCAAAAATGGTAAGGCAATGTCATAGTCTTTCGTTTTTTCTTGGAGATCTATAACATGCCTCCATCATCAACAAATAAGTCAGCAAGGAAACCTGGAGATGTCCACATTGAAGAGAGCAGACACGTTTTCAATTCTTTTACAAATCCTGCAGTGCTAAGAGAGTCCTCAGTAGGAAAGTCTGTGAGGTATAATCCAATACAAGTCTTTCACTCTTCAGTAAGCCAATGAGAAGATGGAGAAGACAGCTCTTGTTAAAGTGTTCAGAGCTAGTGTGGTAGTAAGCTACAAAGGCAGTCCCCAGTGATGTTTGTCTCTTGAAATCCACACCCAGGTGTATGTCTCTTGCATTCTAACTAGGGCTGACCTGTGACACTGTCATGCACTACAGTAATGATGGCATGTGACCTTGAAGGCTAAAAGACATCATGGCTTGCACATTGCTCTCTTTCAATCAGTCTCTCTGTAGAGACCTCTTACCATGCCATGTCATAGAGACACGAAGGCACAATCTAGAGTGACCCTAATGCAGAACTGATTCCTTCCACCAGTAAGAAGCCCACGTTGTCCAGGTATGTGATCCCTAATCACATCTTCAGATTTAGCCCCAACTAACATTTAACCTACAAGTTCATTTCAGACCCTCTTGCTCTGAGCCTGAATTACACAGCTAAGTTCCTAACCATACAGAGAGAGTTAATAAATACATATTGTCTTCTGAAGCCACTAAGTTTTCAGGTACTTTGCTACACAGCAATAGATAACGGCAACAGCAAAGTTGATTCACCAAGTGGTCCATTAATTAAACCAGTAGGAAAAGGATAGGTGAGTGCCTTGTGTGCATCATACCTTCTAGCTCTTATCACCTGCCAACTTGCTCCTGGCAGGAAATGGTAGGATACATTGCAGAAAACACTCATAGTAACTCTGAAGTCTGAGTATAACAAACTTGGGGTGCTTGCTCTTTGTGTTTTCCTGGTGTGCAGATCTCAAAATTCACAATAAAGTTGGTTTGTGTCAAGTACCTTGAACTCAGTGTTGGGCCTCTGAGATGGCCAGAGACGGTGAGAGGAGGAGAGGTGATGGGAACAGCCCAAGAGCATTGGCACTCTCCTTACTAGGCAACATGAAAGGTCTGGAAGTTTCCTCCAATGTTCTCAGCCAGGACACCTGGCCTTTAAAGCCTCCTAGCCCTCTGGAAGAGTGCAGCCTTTTTAAACCACAATGAAACCCTCCCCTTGTCCAAACAGCTCATATTCTCCTGCCCAGTTCTGTTCCAGCTCTGCACTGGCACCTGTGGGCAGAGGGCTAAGGCCTTGTGAAAATCTGGATAAGCCATGGTCTTGACAAAGGTGGGTTGTGTGTGAACAAAGTATAGCCAGCAATAAAACATGTCAGTAGAAGGAAATTAAGCCAGAAATATATATGTGACAAGGATTATGAGTATTCACTGTAACTCATTGAACAAGCATCCTGGCAAATGTTTGTTTTCCATGTATAAATTTTGTGGGTGTGGACAGAGAAAAGCAAAGAAAGAGGCTAGAGAACTCACTTCCAGTCATGGCACATGGGATGGGTCTCAGCCAAGCACTGGTTAGCTTTGGTTAGTGTGGCAAGAGATAAGAACAAGTTCTAACCACTGACCAAGAGCAGAAAGAGACAAATTCCATTCAACACATGACATTTGGTTCTTCCATAACATTTGGTGAGTACTAACCTCTTTCATGGCAAGAGAATTCAGGCCTCCAGATACACTGGTGGGGGAAATCCACGTAGCCTCATACAACGGAAGTACCAGGAGTAGAAGTACATGATTATGAGCAACTCTTAACTTCTTTGTGCCTTATCTGTAAAACAGGAACAAGAATCATTATACAATATACAGTACACTGCTATATTTTGATCATTAACCATAGATCAGGCAGTTGTTTAATTCCCACAGCCCTAAGAGCTGTTAAGAAAGTTAAATAACTTACCTGGACAGCTAATCAAACTAGTCTGGGATTTGGCTCAGGTCTCTGACTCCAATACATATACTCCTAACTACTAGACTATACTGTCTTAAGATTAATAAAAATGAGAGGCAGGGAAGGTGGCTCAGTGGTAGAGTGCTTGCCTTGCATGCCTGAGGCCCTGGGTTCGATTCCTCAGCACCACATAAGCAAAAAAGAAAAAAGCCGGAAATGGTGCCGTGGCTCAGGTGGTAGAGCGCTAGCCTTGAGCTGAAGAGCTGAAAGACAGTGCCTAGGCCCAGAGTTCAGGCCCCACGACCGGACCCCCCCCCAAAAAAAAGATTAATACAAATGAAACCACTAGGTCAACTTCAGGGTGTAGTGTAATAGATCAGATACAGTGTAATATTGTATTGCCATCATCATCATCATCATAGTTATTATATCTAATAGGATGATAAAGCAATACACCATACATTCTTTACTAGCAGTCCGAAGTATAGAGTTTGTACACAAACATATCAGCAAGAAAAATCCTGCATTCAGTCTCCAGCACCAAAGAAATAAAAACTAAAATAATAAAAAAAATATATAGGCAAGATGATGTAGACCAAAATATTGGCAGATGAGTGAAAGCTAAGTATAAGGGACTAATTAATACTAAGCCCAAACAGATTGTTAGTATATGCATTCAATCAGGCCCTATTTCTCTGTCTGCTGTGATCTTGGACACTTCCGTTGGCCTCTGGGGGATAAAGATGATCAGACAGATGAGAACAAATTATATAGGCTTACAACTCCTGATAAAGACAAGACCTCACCTGATATTCTCTCTGAATACCAGTTCTCATCAAAGTACAAGGGCTTAGTTAAGCTACCAAGCCATTGTCCTTTAAACAGGGACCCCGTACATATGACCAAATGTGATTAGAGATAGAAGCCAGGGGTGAAAGATAGATGAGAAATTGAGCCAGAAGGATGGGCCTACCACTCTGAGCTTTTTCTCCAAGGGACTGTCTTCTCTGCATTGATTTGGGACTCTCGCCAAGGTTTGCTTCTAGGGACATAGCCAGAGCCCAGACTCTTCCACATAGAGAGAAGATAAGTCACAGATTGCCATTCCCCCCCCCCCCCCCCCCCACACACACACACACAAATCTGCCCTTGACTCAAGATTTGGAAATCTCAACGGGGTAGAGAACTGCAGCAAAATGGAATTCTGAAATAATAATCTAAGAATCCACCCAATAGATTCATGGAACTCCATAAGTCCATCACCACATGGTCTCTCACTCATTTTTGCTCCAGCAGAGGGCAGAATGTTGTACAATTTAACGGATTAAGAAACCATCCTAGACTTGATCTTTGAGGTCATGTTCAAATAACTGTGGTCCAGCATAAAAGAGAAAATGGCTGGGTTGTTCCTTGTTTTTTGTTTTTGTTTTGTTTTTTGTAATTCTAGTTTTGCCTAGCACTAGTGACTCAAGCTTATAATCCTAGCTACTGGGGATTCTGAGATCTGAGAATCAAGATTAAAAGCCAGCCCAGTCTGTGAGACTCTTAAATCTAATTAAATACCCAAAAAAAGCTGGAAGTAGATCTGTGACTCAAGTGGTAGAGCACAAGCCTTGAGTGAAAAAGCTAAGGGACAGCTCCCAAGCCCTGAGTTCAAGCCCCAGTACTGGTACTCTCCCTCTCTCCCTTTCCCTCTCCCTCTCCCTCCCCCCTTCCCATTTCTACTTGAGTTTCTCAAGGGGAGCCTGTTAATATCCCTCAAATACTCTCTGCTCTTCTCCCCAATTTTCTCATCCAGCAGAAGCCTCTCTAGACAACACATTCCCAACTCTCTTCACCCCTGACCTCAAGGACTTCTTCCCTTCTCACTCTTCCACCCTCATCTCTAGACCTTGTATCCAATTTCAGCTCAGCCTTTCCAAATAAGTCCTCCGTTTTCTCTCCTGACTGTGTATAACAAAAGCTCTGAGGAACTGGGCACTGATGGCAGAATCTACCTTGGATAGAAGAGGGGAAGGGTGGCCAATCAGAGGAGTCAACAACAGTATTTATCAAGAATGGAAAGACAGAAGCACTCATCTCCAATAGAGCTTGATGAAAGATCATCCGTGGGTGGGTTGACGAACATGAAGGGAACAGAAGATCAAATTTAAAAGACCCAAAGCCCACTACAGCCTCCACAGAACTGCCTCTGGAAACCAGAGTTACAGAGAACAAGAACTTGATGTTGGCATTTTCCCTCCAGGTCCCTCTTCCTGGCTCTGCCCTCATGAGTCTGGTGAGGCTGGATTTAGGGGCGGGAGTGACAAGTCTCAGTGCTTTCTGAAGTGTGCCCTGGCTTTATTGTGCTATTGGGCAGCCATCCAACAGTACCAGCTGCCTCTTGGAGATGCTTCAGAAACAGCTGAGTGGACTTCACAAAAACTGAAGCAGCTGATCTGTTGCACATGAGCTGTAGTTGGGGAGGGGGGGCTATTCAAATGACAAGGATGGAAGATTGGAGCAGGATGACGGTGGGTAGGGCAAGGGGTGTGATAAATAGTAGGACTTTTCTCCTTGGAGAATCTAATAAGATTTTTGATATGAAAAATGAAACCACCATTGATATCCTTGCTAATGGTACCAAAGTGTCCCTCTAAGTTCCTGTTCGCAGCAAATAAGCTCTCAAGAGCCCTGCCTGTGTGATATTATATACAAGCTATTTGGAACAATAGCCTAGTAGACACAGGCCACTTAGGTCTTAGCTTCTCCACTTATACCTTATACCTCAATGTCCTCTACTTACAAAGAATAACTTTCTCAAAGATTGTGAAGATTGAAAAGCCCATTGTGAAGATGTAAAGCCCATTGAAGACTGCCTGCAGATTTTCAGCCCCTCTCAAATTGAATGTGATGGATTTTAAGGAAATTAATTCTTTGAAATGTCCAAGGTACACTCTGGATAGGTTTACATTGGGAGAAATTCATAGGAGAGGCAATAGGTATGAGATGGGGCAGAGGAGCCTCGTGAGTAAAGAGATACACATGAATACGAATGTCTGTCCATTGCCATAGGCGCTGATGGGAGGATCTTGAATTTTCACACTCATTCCCATCACAAAGCTTGAAAGGACTGAAGTGTCTGTAGAGGAAAATATATCAGAAGAGGAAGACATTTTAAGAGGTGGTTAAAAACAAAACAACTGATATAAATGACCAGTTTTTAACTCATGTGTCATGCAATCTAGGTCACATAATTAATTAACATACTACCCCCCCTCAAAAGAGCCAATAATTGAAAAATGGCACAGTGCTTTCTTAACAGCAATAAGCCACATCACAATTACAGATATGTTAAAGAGATAAGAAAGAAGCTAGCGAATGATGGCTTATGCATGAAATCCTAGCTGCTCAAGAGGCTGAGAACGGAGGATCAGAGTTTGAAGCCAGCTGGAGCATAAATGTCTGTGAGACTCTATCTCAAATTAACCAATGAAATGCTTTACTAGGGGCATAGCTCGAATGGTAGGTCACCAGCTGCGAGAAAGAAAGGTAGAAAAAGAGTGTGAGGCACTGAGTTTCAGCCTCGGTATCAGCCAGCACCAAAAACCAAGAAGAAAAAGTTTAAAAAAATGGTTCTTACCATATTCTATAATCATAGTAAAAGCAAGCTTTTCTTTTCTTTAAATCCCTACAATGAAGCCGGGCGCTGGTGGCTCACGCCTGTAATCCCAGCTACTCAGGAGGCTGAGATCTGAGGATCGTGGTTCAAAGCCAGCCCGGGCAGGAGAGACCGTGAGACTCCTATCTCCAATAAACCACCAGAAAACCGGAAGTGGCGCTGTAGCTCAAGTGGTAGAGCGCTCGCCTTGAGCTGAAGAGCTGAGGGACAGCGCCCAGGCCCAGAGTTCAAGCCCCACGACCGACAAAAAAAAAAAAAAAAAAAAAAATCCCTACAATGAAATAACTATTTCATTGTAGAATTCATTTTCCAGTTAGGGAAACAATTTGCCTAGGATTCTGGGACAACCTGACAATCAAATACAGAGCTCCATGACCAAAATCCATTATGCATAAAACATGAAACTCCGGAGCATCTGAGAGGACTGGGAGTATGGGAGTAGGTCCAAATGTGTAGAGAGTGCTGATTGCCAGAGTAAGGAATGGTCTCCTAAGCCCTGGCTCACGCCAGATGCCATAGTCTCCTGAGGGGATGGCAGCACTGAGCAGGGTATCAGCAGCTGCCAGGACCCAGTGTGCATAGGGCCCACCTAGGACACAAGTGAACCCTTGACTAAGCGGGAGGAGGGTTTCTCATCGGAAGTGGTGTTCTCACAGAGACCTGCAGAATGGGTGAGAAGAAGAGAACAACACAGTGCTGGCAGTGGAGCTCACCCACCAAACATTCCATGTGTGTCTATATACAGTATTACCCAGCCTCCCTGGTGAGGATCTTGGCGCCATGTGACCAATTCTGGGAAACGTTCCACTTCCAGGCTGAGTCAGTGGTGGTTAAGGTCCCTGCTCTTTCCTCTTTGCCTCTGCAGCAATGATCTTGGGTAAGATATGGCCACATGGAGAAAAACCACCCAATCCACACTGGACCTCACAGTCATGATTGTGTTAAGTGGCTGAAATCTGGGGGTCAGTTTATTACCACCACTCAACAGACCTGATTCTGACTAATCCAATAGGAAAGAACAACTCTTCTAGGAAAAAAAGAAAGCACACTGGTAAGAGAGAACATGCATGGTGCCTTGCAGGAGCCCAGGACTTCCCCAGGCTGGGGCAAAAGTTCCAGGGGCCAGTGACTTGAATGTCTTCCCTGAAGTCCCTGGAAGGATCCTGAACTGTTCTTTCCACTCAGAAATGAACAGAAAGGGTGATAGACCAAGTAACAAATGCTAGAGATTCAAAGTAATAAAAGAGACAGTGAACATATATATAAAAAAGCAGGGATCAGGCCTGGACTGATGATTCACACTTGTAATCTTAGATACCCAGGAAGCTGAGATGCGAGCATCATAGTTTGATACCAGCCCCCAGCCGGGGCAGACAAATCAAGACTTTGATCTCCAATTAACCAGCAAAGAGCTAGGAGTAGAGGTGCGTCTCAGGTGGTAGAATACAACCCTTGAGCAGAGAAAGCCAAACTAGAGCACAGGTCCTGAGTTCAAGCCTAACACACACACACACACACACACACACACACGCACACATGCACACACGTGTGTGTGTGTGTGTGCATGTGTGTGGGTGTGTGAGGGATAAAAAAAATACCATATGGGATACATCCAGATCTACTGATTTGTACATGGCAGACAAGAAAGGGGCTGGGATAAAGTTGTCTACAGGCTTTGAGGTTGAGAGACTGGGACAATGATAGTATCCTCAGGGAATGGAAATGTCTAAGAAGAAACGGATATGTGGGTGGTGCTTATGGTCTGACATGAGGTACAATGAGGCAGAGGTCCCACAGGAACATGAATTAAAAGCTGGCCTGGGCAGCCCAGAGCCACCCTCTGGGCTGCATGCAACTCTTTTCTGCTCTCTCCATTCACAACAGGTTCCACTAGATGTGCGCTTTCAATTAAGGCTTCTTATGACAGGCTGATTTTTCCTAAATGGTTTATAAAGACCAATTAATTGCACTAATTTGACTATCAGCTTTTTCTAGAATGAGCTCCAAAGATATAATTAGACAATTGTCATTAAAAACCTATGGAACAAGCTCCCTGCGAGCAGTTAGCAGTGAGACACTGTGTTTTCCTTTGTGGCTGTCACCCAAGGTGGCTGGGGGAGGAGGAGAAACAAGGTAGAGAAGGAACTCTCAGATGCCAATGCCACCTTCTGGCCAAGGCTCCTGAGAAAGGAATGTGCTGAGATGCTGCAGTGACTTTTGTTCGAGAGCTGGGTCCTACCGAGTCACGAGAGCTGATGAACTATGCGGAGTTTCTGAGAACTGACTGATGGTTTGAACTTAGCCATGCCAAGACTATTAGCTGAGCAGAAATCAATAAATGCTACAAATCAAGTCTTTGGGGGAAAGAGGAGGAGCCTATTTGGCTCTGCATGCTATTGGCTTGTACCAAAGGAAAGTTTCAGGGATTTGGGGTGGCTCTCAGAAGCAATCCCAGTGGCTCTTCCTAGCTCCCAAATGATAATCTGAGTACTTGAGAAGGCCTGCCTTCCCCTCATCTTCTAAAATCAATCCATCAAATCTCCCCAGTTCTGTCTCCCAAATAGATGTGTTCCATGTGTCTCCTTTTCCTTCTTAGGCACAATGCTGAAACCCCACCAAGGACTTCTCCGGTCTTAGACTTGACATATACGAGAGCATTCTCCTACAATGTTCTCCCCGAGCCAGGAAGAGTGGCTCAGGTCTTCTCACCTTTCTCAACTGCAGTGTCTTTTCCCTTGAAGACTTCCATGACTATGCCACCTAAAGTAGCATACTCTATATTATTTTCCTTTGTCATTTTGTTTCCTTCAAAGCACTGTTTCACACTTTGGAGTTCATTTGTTATCATTTCTTTGTTGTTTTCCTACCTGGAAACTCTTTAGACTGGAAACTCTGAGAGCAAGCTTGGTGTCTATCCTATTACCCAATCCCTGGGGCTTGACACATAGCGAGGGAATCAATAAGCGTTTGCTTTAGAAATGGATGTAGTGGGTAATCTTGTCCAATTGCCTGAATTAAGAAAGGCCTAGGAGATTACAAAAGCATACTTCTGGGTATATCTGTCAGAGTGTTTCCAGAGACAATTAGATCATGAGGCTTCTGAGCTAATATATTGATTAAATTAATTCCTTGATGAATTAATAATGTGGTGGCATTATTAAGAGGTAGTGAAAGGTAGGAGATAGAGCCTAGTTAGAAAAACAAAGCCTTAGGGCCTATATGTGTTCTAGCGTATATTTTCCTATATTGTCTTGGCTCTGCTTCCTGGCTGCCATGATGTGAATTGTTCTCTCTGATCCACCATACTGGCCCCACAATGATCGACTTGGCCCTCTGAAACCATGAGCCAAAATCAATCTTTCTTCCTCTAAGTCACTTTTCTCAGGTATTTTTGTTACAATGACACCAAAAGTTGACCAGTAAAGAGGCAACCCATGGAAAGACTTTGGGAAAAATTATAATAAGTAACATACCCAACGAAACAGACTGCATAGTTTTCCTCATTTGTAATATAGAAAGTGCCTATAAGCCCAATGGATAGTAAAAGACAAATAATTACACTTGGACATGATTAATCAAACAGCAGTCTAAACATTCACTCAGAACAAAGGAGGATATTCTTAGGAGAGGATCACAAGGGATCAATAGGTATGTGCATATGATCATATCAAATGATGCTTATCAAAATGAACTACAAGAAATGGAAGCAAGAGGTTTTTTTAAATTGTACTGTTTGTGGTTCCTTTTGTTTTCTTTCCTTTTTTCTTTGGTTTACTCCCTTCTGTCACTGTTTTTTATTTCTGTACCCTTTGTCTAGTATATAAGTTTATCTGATTTGGGGAGGGGAGGGAAGCACAGATATGGTAGGAAAAGGGGGGAACTAATTCAGCAGTGATACTCACTAGACACTGTTGAAAATGAACTATATTATAAAATTATATATATATATATATACATCACCTGGGGGTGGAGAAGTCAGGAGGGGAAATTCTCGGAGAGAATGAGGGAGGGGTGACCCTGTTCGAAGAGAAATGTACTCTCATTACCTGACTTATGTAACTGTAACCCCTCTGTATGTCCCCTTTACAATAAAATTTTAAAACTTTAAAAAAAAAATTTTTTTAAGATAAAAGAGTCAATTCCCCACTTCTGCAGTTAGAGTGATACCAGGCATCCACTCATCATTTTTTGTTGTGTTTTTTGTTTTTTTTTTTTTAGAACAAGGGCTCCTTAAGTTGGAAATTTTTACTATAAAAAGCCCAAGCAAGCTGAGTACCTATAGCTTGTGCCTGTAATTCTAGCTACTCAGAAATTTGAAATCTCAGGATCTGGGTTTGAAGCTTGTCTGGGCAGAAAAGTCTGAGACTCTTACCTCTAATTAACTAACAAAAACTTGAACTGAGAGTGTGGCAATAAAAAGTCAAGCAAGGCCCTAAGTTCAACTGCTAGTATTGGCATGCATGCATGTGCAGGCACGCGCATGCATGCACACACACACATAAATCTTAAGCAGCCAGGCATGGGAGTGCATGCCTATAACCTTTGCTTTTAGAGTCTAAATCAGAAAGAGAGAAGAAAAGAAGAAAGGAAAAAAAAGGAGGAAGGAAGGAAGAGAAAGTAGAAGGAGGGAAAGGGGAGGGAGAAAAGGAAAGAGGAAGACATTAAGCAAATTGAACTCAATATGAATAATTGCCCTGGTACCACCATGAGGCCTTTTATGGTATCTCTATGGAAGTAGTATGAAAAACCCCTCTTTTGCTGATAATGGAATACATACCAAAGGAGATCTAGCCATGAAACCAAGCCCACTTTTTCTATCTCCTTGCCCTACCATTCCTTCTGATTCCTATGACAATCCCAGATAAAATCAGGGGGCAGAGCCAGCCTGCAGTTCCAACCAGCATGCCTCCAGTGCTGCCTCTGGGGTGTTTGGTTTGGGTGATCTCTCTTTTATCCCTGAGGTTGCCAGACATCATAGGACAGTCAGGACCTGACTCAAAACAAACATCATTTTGGCACCTAGGACCCCACTTAGCCTCTGCCACTAGTCCAATGTCAGCATTAGATAAATATCTAAATAATTCAGGTCAATGACTTCAACAAGGGGAAAAAACAAATTGTCCTAAGCTAAGGGCACACAGACATCGCTGACTGACTCTGCTCAAGAGCTAAAGCTATGGCTACCATCAGACATGATGGGAGACAGGATGTGAAGAAATGTGGCAAACAGACCCTGAGGTGGCCTCTAAAGATCTCTGCCACCTCGGGCACACATTCAATATAAGCTCCTCCGCTGTGTACACATCAATATAATCCCCTCTACTGTGTACTCAGTCACTATAACCCACTCCCCCGTGTGTGGGTGGAAGCTGGTAATTGCTTCTAGATAAATGAATATGCAGAAATGAAGCTTTCTTTTTCCAATTTACCATCCATATCTGGTTATTTGGATTTAGTTCCAAACAAGCTGGTACAGTGGGCCTGAATTCCTTGGGGAATGCCCTTCACAGAGGGACTGCACTCTCCTTAAGACAGACGTGTTCCTTGCTGGTTGGATGAAGTCAGTAGGCCTGTGAGGAGCCTGTGTACAGGCCTAGAACTAACGTCGCAGCCTCTAGAGTCTGAGGCTGGCGTTCAACTAGTGACCTCCAGCCAGTGGCCACAAGACATGAGAGTCCTTAGTCACATACTGCATGTCAGGATTTACCTCAACATCAGGCCCAAGAGAGCATAAATGTATAAAGAGCTTAGAGCCGGGTGTGGTAGTTCATACCTATAATTCTATCTTACTCAGGAGGCAGAGGTAGGAAAATCATCCTAGTCCATGACTACCTCATCAAATGTGTGAGACCCTCCTCTCTGAAAAACACGCTAAAGGCAAGGGACTGGAGGCATGGCTCAAGTGGTAAGAGTGTTTACCTCATAGGGTCAAAGCCCAGAGTTCAGTTCTTAGAACTGGAAAAAAAAAAAAAAAAAAGTGCAGCAGTTTGTTAGATGGCAACAGACAAGCAAAGCAGACAGTGACATGAGTTGATCCCAGGGAGAATAAGGGAAGAAACTGCACCCAGAGATTGATCCACACCCAGCCTCCATGATACTTGCAACCGTTGTAGGTCTTGGCTCCCACACAAGCACTTCAGGGTATAAAAATGATTCTTTGTGGGGCTGGGAAGGTGGCTCAGTGGTAGAGCGCTTGCCTTGCATGCTCAAGGCCCTGGGTTCGATTCCTCAGCACCACATAAGAAAAAAGCCGGAAGTGGCGCTGTAGCTCAAGTGGTAGAGCGCTAGCCTTGAGCTGAAGAGCTGAGGGACAGTGCCCAGGCCCAGAGTTCAGGCCCCATGACCGGATCCAAAAAAAAAAAAAAAAAGATTCTTTGTCACTTTACTAAGCACCTACACTGCTCAGACCCTGTGTTGAAGACTAAATGACTTGAACACGCTGTTTCTTCTTAGGAGCTTGGAGGTCAGGAGGGCACACAGCCCACAGCTGATTCCCACTGCTCCCTCATTAGCACAGATTTCCACCTGGCTGCCTGTGTGGCATGCCCTGTGCTATGCACTGTGACCAAAGGAGAAAGACCTGCTCAGTTGTGTATCAGTCACACTGGGAAGAGCCTCAGCGGCCTGTGTGAATCAGCTCAGACCAGCTCAACAGAGCCTGTTGTTCAATCTCCAGGAAGCTTCAGATACCTCTTACACACAGCCATTGTGAGAAGTGAAATTATGTAAAGTTTATAAGGAAACAAAATATATTCAAATGCAAAGGTAATACGCCAAAGCTGTCAGCTCCTAATTGTGTATATTTTGCTCTTCCCTGAGCTCTTAAAGTTTCTTATGTATATTGTGTAGTTATGATAATAAATACCATAGAATGGAATGCTACTTCACTTGTCTTCCCAACTGCACATTTAGTGACTTCTCAATGGTAGCCTGAAATCAGCCCTAGTGTGTGTATTCACGCCACAGAAAGGGTCAAACGCTACAATTCTGAGCTGCATTTATTGCTTTTTGGCTGTCTAAACCTTAGACTAGGAAGTGATAGACGTCAGGTGTGGTGGCACATGCCTAAACAATAGTTCAAGGCCAGCCAGGGTTACATAGTATGTGAGTGTGTGTGTGTGTGTGCGTGAGAGAGAGAGACAGACAGACAGACAGACAGACAGAGACAGAGACAGACAGAGACAGAGACAGAGAGAGAGGGAGGAACAGAAAAAGAAAGATAAAGTTGAGGAAGGAGGAAGGGAAGGGAAGGGAGGGGGAGGGGAGGAAAGAGAAGAAAGATATAAAGAAAGTGATGAAGAAAACATTAGCAGTGCGGATTAAACACACAAATATGTCCATAACCATTTTGTGAACACAAAAAGACATTGAAAATACTCTCCTAGTATTTAAAAACTGTTACCTGATTCACTCATGCCATTGAACATAGAATGGAGCTATGACATGTCTTTCTCATTTTCCTGTCATCTTACTCAAACAAATTTATCTTTTTTTCTTTTGTTATTGTACAGGTGATGTACAGAGGAGTTACACTTATATAAGGTAGTGAATGCATTTCTTTTTGAACAGTGTTATCCCCCTTCATTTTCTCCTACTTTCCCCCCAACTCCCTTCCCCCTCCAAATTGTAAAGTTCATTTCCAACATAATGTCTTGTGAGTGTCACTGTTACATTGGTTCACCCTTTGTCCTGATGTTTCTGTGATTCCCCTTCCCTTCTGAAAATCAGATAAACTTATACATAAGACATAGAGTGGCGTGGGAGATGGGTAGGGATGGGAAAGGGAAACAAAGAGGAGGCAACAATGCTTGATAAGAAATATACTCATTATCTTGCCCATGTAATTGTAACCGCTCTGTACGGTATTTTCACAATAAAAAATATATTTTAAAAAAATAAAAGGAAAAAAAAGATATAGAGTACAGAAACCAGTGACAACAAGGCATAAACCAAAGGGAAAAAAGAAAAAAAGAAATAACTGCAAACAGTACATTATAAAACCCTCTAGTTTCTTGGAGTTCATTTCAATAAGCTTCATTTTATATGGTCTTATGCACCTAGCTATTGAGCTATTCTGATCCTCTGCTAAGAATATCACAGACATATTCTAATTATTACAAACCAGGGAAACAATGCAGGCTGTGTTTCTTTGGGCCTGGCTTGCTTCACTTAATATCATTTTTTCCACATCTTTCCATTTCCTTACAAATGGGATAATGTCATTCTTTCTGATGGAAGCACAGAATTCCATTGTGTATATATACCATGTGATATATATACCTATATATATCACACATACACACACACACACACACACACACAAATTTATTAACCAGTATTCATGACAGCACTACACAAAGTCGTGTAATGGTATAGGAGACTTCTGTGCTGGATCAGAACCTAATTAATATGTATTCATAGTCTAATTTTGTCAAATTAAGATTAAATTGCAACCATACAATGGATTCTACAAGAAATAAATGATGCTGTAAGTCAATTGATTAGGTGGAATTTTGTGTGTATAATTCATTATTATTTAAATTATGCATGTGGATTTGCTACATGTCATTTAGATCATACCATACTTATGTATGTATATAAAAATACCCATTTCAATCAATAAAAGCTGGATAGGGTGGCATATACCTGCTGTCTCAGATAAGCAGGAAGTCTAATAGGAGAATCATGGTCCAGGCCAGCCCAGGCATAAATGTGAGATTCGATTTGAAATTTTCTTAAAGCAAAAAGGGCTAAAGGTATGAGTCAAGTGGCAGAGTTCTTGCTGAACAAGTACAAGGTTCTGAGTTCAGACCCTATGACTGCCAAAAATAAATATAATAAAGAACAATTATGACAGCGCTATATAGTAAAAGTCATGTGACTATGATCTCTCTCATACACACACACACTTTCTCTCTTCTCTCTCTCTCTCTCTCAATATCTGTTTCCATTTAAGGATTTTTGAAACTAAGAATAACCATTGGTAACTGAAGCCTCAAAGAGAAACTATAGACAAGGGGAGACACCAACACTCAAGACAGACAAGAGGAAACAGATGGCAAAGACCCTCTGCTGGCATCCACCTCTGATCCATCAGGAAGCAGGGCTGTGTCAGCTTCTCAATGCTTTCACAGACCACAGCCTGGTTTCTAGCCCAGAGAAGGTGTTCATTAAATATCTATTGATGAATGAGGGAGAAGGTGACACTGTTCAAAAGGAAATGTACTTATTACCTGACTTATATAACTGTAACCTCTCTGTACATCTCCTTTACAACAAAAAAAATTTTAATCTAAAAAATTAAAAGTTAGAAAATTAAAAATAAGTAAATATTTATTGATGAACAGCTGGACAGATGAATGCCATTAGGATCGGTCAGACTCAAATACCAGCCTCTCTTCTCTGGTCAGATAAGACAACCAGGATAAGGAAAAGCTGAAGTGTTTTCCACAGGCACCAGAAGAGGCACCAGCCCACATCCCCGACTGGCCCACCTACTCAGGGCCCAGTTGCTAAGAAGGAAGTGCTGGGACACCCATTTGAATCTATCTTTTTTTTTTTGGGGGGGGGGGTGTCCGGTCATGGAGCCTGAACTCTGGGCCTGGGCGCTCTCCCTCAGCTCTTCAGCTCAAGGCTAGCGCTCTACCACTTGAGCCACAGCGCCACTTCCGGCTTTTTTCTTTTTGCTTATGTGGTGCTGAGGAATCAAACCCAGGGCCTCCTGCATGCAAGGCAAGCGCTCTACCACTGAGCCACCTTCCCAGTCCCTTGAATCTATCTTAAGCCTGTGATACCACTGTGGAAGGCCAGACTAGAGACAGCCTGTTTGCCTAGAAGCTGGGAAGGGTGAGGCCTCTCCAGTGGAATGAAAGGATAACAGATATGACCCCCAATTAAAAAAACTTATAAGGCGGCCATAAAAACTAGCTACTTCCTTTCCAGACCATCCGTATCCTTGACCCACCCAACCCCTCCCCCAAAGCCCAGAAAGGGAGTGGTTAGGTAAGAGAAAGAGTTGTGTCCAGTTCACATTCAAAAAAACCAGCCACATGGTTAAATCCGTACCTACACCCAGGAAGGTTCAGCCTGTGGGGAGCCTGCCAAACACTCAGCTGGAGGGAAAGGCAGTTAGAGAAGTGACAGAGTATTTCAAATGAACTTGATGATGATGATGATGATGATGATTATAAAGTAATGTCTGTTCACTATAAAAACAGGAAGAGTAGTATAAAAAGGGAAATCAGCTGGAAATGTACCTCAGTGTTCAAGTGTTTGCCTAGCATGTACAAGCCCTGAGATCTATTCCAGTGCCAAGAGGAAGGGAGGGGAGAGAAAGAAAGGGAAGGACAGGGGAGGAGGATAGAGGAGGGGAAGAGATGGGAAGGGATGGGCGGGGAGAGGGAAGAATTAAAATCACCACAATCCCATTTCCAATCATCTCTATGTGTGTTATTCACTTTGTTTTCAATGGAATTATTCACAGATGCTACTTAGAAATTTGTTTCAGAAAGAATAGGAGAGGAGACAAGACGAGACGAGATGAGAGGCTCTTGTTTCCAAACTTCATTAAGTCCCTCTCATCCATCCCATAAAGACTGAAGGAAGCTCTGAAATTATGATTAAATCTGAAATTAAACTACGATGGATACTGAAGTTCTCCCTGCCCAGGCATGTAGAGGTTTGAATGAAAATTGACTTGATCTAGACAAATAAGAACTATGACATATCTTAGATCTACGGTGTAGAGTGAAACTTATCCAGATAAATAGATGGATGGGTAAAACTTTGGCAAGAAAGAGTAATAGAACGAGAACAAGAAAGAGAAAGAGAAAAAGAAAGAGAGGAGACATACATATGTATGATTATACATGCAGAGACAATTCTAGGATACTTAAAAACTACACACTGGTTCCACCTCGGAGATAGAGGGGAAAATGGACATTTTGGTATTTTATAGTGCTGCACTGTTATAAATATTTTATCATGAACAAGCATCATCTTTTTAATTTTTTTTTGGGGGGGGGGGTCCGGTCGTGGGCTCTGAACTCTGGGCCTGGGCGCTGTCCCTCAGCTCTTCAGCTCAAGGCGAGCGCTCTACCACTTGAGCCACAGCACCACTTCCGGCTTTTTTCTTTTTGCTTATGTGGTGCTGAGGAATCGAACCCAGGGCCTCAGGCATGCAAGGCAAGCGCTCTACCACTGAGCCACCTTCCCAGCCCATCTCTTTAATTCTTATATAATTCTTTTATACTTCTACAGTGATTTTTTTTCCCACTTCATAATGATGCAAATGTCATGTTTCAGAGCAGAGGGAAAGTAGGCATGTGGCTCATTTCATTGCCACTGTGAGCAAACACCTGAGACAACCAACTTGGAGGAAGGATTTACTTTGCTCATGGCTTCAGAGGTTTCAGTCCATCATGACGGGGATGCTGTGGTGGAGCAAAGCAGCTCGAGGCTCACATCACGGCAGCCAGGAAGCAGAGAGAAGAAGCAAAGGCCGTCCCCAGAGGCCTACTTCCTCCAACTAGGTCACATCTCCTAAAGCATCACCTCCTCTCAAAACAGCACTGCCAGCTGGGAACCAAGCATTCAGCATATAAGCCTTGGGGACATTTCACATTTAAACCATAATAAAGATAGCAGAGGGGTTTCAGCTCATCAATGGATGTTAGGACAAGAGGAGCCTGGATTATCCATATGGGCCCAGTGCAGTGACCGCATCCGAAAAGTAGAAGGGAGGAATAGAGGGAGAGGTGAGGAAGGAAAAATGGTCAGAGGCAACTACACTAGCTATGCTGAAGATGGCAGAAGGGGCCACATCCCAAGAAGAGAGACCTAGAAGCTGGAAAAGACAAAGTTGTTTTTCCTGTTGACTACTATCGAAGGAACCATGCAGTACCACCAAAAGCACTGAATGGAGGGATAAGTTATTAGTGCTTGCAAGAGAAAACTTTAACTTGATTAGTATTCTATCCCTAACTATATCCCTCATACCAAGGCCATAATTTTATTATGGAACAAATCAGGGCATAAAGCATATGTGGCCATGCTGGATGAGGTCAGTTAGTAAAGTGAGAAAACTGTAACTTGATGATTTATTGACGGCCCTACATGGTGAAGCAATGTACTGTGCCTTCCTCCCTGGGCCTCCCCCCTTAGCTTCCTTTTGATATTGAGGCCCCCAGATACTATGAAAAAAAGATCATTTGATATGAATGTTCACAAAGCCTGTCTGTGTCCTGGACCAGCTTCTCATTACAGTTAGAACTAGAGACATTGGTGTTTGGGCCACATTAATGAGCCAACTCTCCCATGTCTGGGCCCCAGGTCAAACACACACATCTGTGTCTCTATGTGTATTCACACACATGTGCACACCCACATCTCACACATGCCGGCTGCAGGGAGCCGCACTCAGGTGCACAGGGGTTAGTTTCTCTTTGCCCCTTGCGCTCAGACAGGCCAGTGGAGGGATTTGACCCTCTGTACTTTTTCCTTTAAATTTAGAAATTATACCAGCTTTGGGGAAATAAACAACCTTGCCAATACTTTGTCTGTTTGACAGGAAAGCTGGCCTATGCTCAATAGAAAATAAAACTATAAAAACCTGAAACAAAAACAGACAGTATCTCACTTCAGGAAACTCTGGACACCACAGGGAAACCGCTGATGGCTGCCATGTTCTGGAGTCCTGATTGCAGCTCCTAGGTTCTGTGTGTGTGTGTGTGTGTGTGTGTGTGTGTGTGTGTGTGTGTGTGTGTGTGTGTGTGTGTGTGTGTGTGTGTGTGTGTGTGTGTGTGTGTGTGTGTGTGTGTGTTTTCCACTGGATAGCTTTGTCACCATGGGCAAAGTACTTAACCCTAGGCCTCAGCTTCCCCATTTCTAAGTTGTGAGGAGGAGGAGTACTTCTCTTAGCAGAGGTTGTAGCTAGGATGTAGTAATGTTTATGCATACATTTTTTTGGCGGAGGGGAGTCTGGTCGTGGGGCCTGAACTCTGGGCCTGGGCACTGTCCCTCAGCTCTTCAGCTCTAAGGCTAGCACTCTACCACTTGAGCCACAGTGCCACTTCCAGCTTTTTTTCTTTTTGCTTATGTGGTGCTGGGGAATCAAACCCAGGGCCTCATGCATGCAAGGCAAGCGCTCTACCACTGAGCCACCTTCCCAGCGCTGTGCATACATTTTGTATAATAGAGTACTCTGTGAATTTTGAATGTTGATATTCATAGTTCCACAATTTTTTCATCTTCCTGCTGTTGAAGCACACACACACATACACCACCACCACAATCTGACTTTCCACTTGGAAGGTTCATTTCCCCCATGGTTTTCAAAGCACCTTGACACTTTGCTTCTTTTCTTTCTTGACCCTTATGAACATGTTGTGGGATACTGGAATAACCACTGAAATAAATAAATACACACAGAGACACATCATATGAGAGGCCTGCCAAAAATTCACTGCAGGGTATTTGTAAACTCACACCCTGTACATACTCACACACAAAAGCATTTAAATGCCCAGCCTTTGGGAAAGTAGATAAAGATGGTGCTTTGCTGAGTGTGATTGTGTGCAGCCATTAGGAAATTGCATGTCCACATTTCTAATGGCACAGTGCCTCGGCCATAAGGAACGATGAGAAGAGACTGCTACAGTGTGGATGCCCAGGAAAAGCGTCTGCCATCGGGTCAAGGCAGACTCATCCTTCCCAGTGGACACTTGCCTGATGCCTTTCCCTTCACACTGTTCGGAGTTTTCCAAATTGTTGTGTATGTGCCAGTACTGGGGTTTGAACTCAGGGCCTCCTGTTCTCACTTGACTTTTTCACTCCAGGCTAGAGCTCTAGGACTTGAGCCACATCTTCACTTTAGGCTTTTTGGATGGTTAATTGAAAATAAGAGTCTCATGGACTTTTCTGCCTGGGCTGGCTTTGAACCAACATGAACCACAAGCACCAAGCATTTTCCAAAATGTTCATGGTGAGACTGAATTATTTGCATAAATTAGGTAATAGAAAGAAGCTTTTACATTCAATGTCTTCCCTGAGCATATGCGACTGGCTGGCAGTGGCAACAGTGTCCCAGGTCAACTGGCCACATGAAGCATGGTGGCGGTTACCCTTTCTTCTCACCCCGAACTTAGCTTTTGCCACCAAACTCAGCCCAGGGTTGATGAGAAATCAACCATTATTATAACTATTACATGTCTTCTGTGTCTGCCAAACCATGTACACAGACTTGGTGGTCTATATACAGCGTCCCTCTCAGCAGGGAAGTCAAATTCACCCATAAGAAGTGATGATTATAGTCAACATTTAGTGAGCTTCTACTATGTGCCAGGCCTTCTAATACACTCTTACTTTCTTCCCCAGATAATCATTTAAGGACTACCCCCACCTCATAGAAGGATATGTAAAGAAGCCATCACTCCAGGCAGCCCAGCAACAAAACAGCAGGGTCAATCAAGTCACACACCCAGGCCTGTGTGACCCAGGGCCCATGTTCTCTACCAAGGCAGTGATGAACTTCTGGTAAGATGTATACTGGAAGCAGCAGCAATGCCAACCCAGCTGATTCCTCTATGAGAAAACACTGTGGCTAATGTTCCCTTAGATGGACAGTAGCCATTGAGAGGGAAGCAGCAGGTGACCTCATGATGCTAAAGAACTTCAAGGTGTGAAGTCCTCAGGGGGCTCACCCGTGTCCTCCTTTCCTACCAGGGAAGAGGCAGGACGCCCCAGATCATGGGTCTTTGTAGGTGGCATGGGACTGGCAGCTCCTGGCTCCCACACCCAGGCCCCCTGTGTGGACACTGGTACCAGAATGACCTGGAACTTGTTCGTGCTTCAGTCATTATTCAACAAGTCTTCACCCAGCACCTGCTGAGTCGTGGGCACTGTTCCAGTGAACTATATCAGTGGGCTCCCTGCCTCCTGGGCTTCATTTTCCAACAGAGCAGGACAAGCAACAAGGAAAGAACAGCATTGGGGCTCATAAAATCACATCCCAACCTGTGGCGTTCTCACATGCGGAGTGGAAGAACACTTTCAGATTCCAGAGAGCACTGATCTTGTATTATCCCCCAAGTAAATAGGTGAAGCAGGAATCACTGAAGTCCCTTCATCTGACAAAATTTCACACACACACACACACACACACACACACACACACACACACACACACACTAATTGTCTTAAATTCCCCAGGAATCCCATCAAATAAAAAGAAATGCTGAACTCTGGGAGAAAAGGGATGAATCGAAAATCATTGCCATACCTGGCTATTGCTTCTAAGGCCAAGGTTGAGAAATACCCTGGATTCCTTCCTCACCTGTAACAGCCTCCCCCCACCCTGGCCCTTTCCCTCTCTTCAATAAGAGGGATTAAAGCTTTAACCCTCTGGCCCTTTTAGTTTTCAGAGTTTATATGGTCCTAGTTTTCATGTGTAGGTTAATAAATTGGTTATGCTTTCTCTGGTTAATTTGTCTTTGGTTATAAGTGTGTCTGACATGACCTTTATGGTGGGCGGGAAAAAGAACACCATCATCCCTTTTCTGCCTCTACTGTAGTCAGGAAATAACTTAGCAGGATAAATGAAGGTCACATTTGTGATTAATAGAAAAATGACTCAAAGCTGTCCTTATACTAACCCCTGGCCAGTGAACAGATGATACAATTTCCGGGCAAAGGGTAATTAAGGGAGCAGACAGAAGTCAGCTCGCTCATCTGCTGATCTTAAGACAAGGGGAGTAGCCTGGATTCTTCAGGTGGATTCTGAGTAATTATAAGTTTCTTCAAATGAAAGAGGGAAGGCTATGGGAGAGTTAAAATGGTAAAGGAAGAAAGATGGAAGAAAGGAGCCACAAGCCAAAGAATTCACAGCTGCTTCTAGAAAAGAAGCAGGATTTTCCTCTGGAGTCTCCAAAAAAGGATGTGGCCCTGCTCACACTTGATTCTAGCCTAGCAAGACCCATGGCGTTCTCCCAGCCCCCAGAACTGTACAATAATAACTATGAGTTGCTTTGAACTACCACATTTGTGGTAGTTCAATACAACACCCTGAAAAACTCAACCTGTGGAAGTTCTTGTCTTCAGGTAGTCTCCTTCATAGGTCCTTCAGTACTTGTCACCTTGTTACCTACCCCTGCCAAATCACCACCCCCAGCATTGAACCCTGCCTGGGCCTTGTGCATGCGAGGCCAGCACTCCAGAACCTGTGGCACTTTTAAAGGACCTGCTTGTTACTTGGGAGGGGACAGGAGAGGAGCCTTCCTAGAGGTGGTGACACTAAAGGGCAGATCTGAATAATAAGAAGGTTACAGCCTTGAGGACACCAATCCCAGCAAAGAGTAAGAGGGAAGGAGCCAGACAGCACTGCACTCCGAAGGGCCACCTGCCTACCCTAGAGCAGCAGCAATGAGGGCCATCCCAGGCTGGAGCCCTGGCCTGCTCTTCCCTCACGAGCTGTTGGATGTCATATCCCAAGATATTCATTGCAAAGGGAAAACATATCCTTTTTGTGGAAATAGGCAGGGTCAATAGACCCTGCAAACCCAAGGTCTCAAGTGTCTTTGGCATAGCAACTTCACATAAGGGAAGAAGGCTCGGGAAGAAAGGTCATGATTAGCAATAAAGCTGATGGAGGTTGGGGAGACGGGGCAGGGGATGCTGGGCACTTACTGACGCAGCTAGTCCTGGGAGGAGCACTGTGCTCACTAAAGATCCATCAAAATCCTCCATCTCTCTTTTCCCCTTCTCTTCTTCTTCCTCCAGCTATAATTTCTCACTCAAGGCATTCCAACCCAAGTCTAGAATCATTTCTTCAAACCAACTCCTTTTCCCTCTCTTCTTCATTATCAATTCAGAAAGTTCCACATCTTAGCATCATCTTTGAACACCCCTTCCTTGGCTGACCTTTATCTTACCCAGGCTTACCTCCCATCTCTGTGTCCAGCAACCTCTGACCTTCCTAGGTGACAAATGATGTCAGAGCCTACATCAACTTGTTCTTCCTACCACTTCTACCCCAGGACCTAGAGAGGTGTTAGCACAGGGCTGACAATTTTCTGGAGTTTACTTTTACTTTTTTTAGGCAGATCATGGTACCTCACTCTTGACTGAGTTGTTTAACCCCTTACTCAAGCATCCCCTGGAACAGCTGGGGAGTAATATAGGAAAGAAAACAGGCCCAGCCCTCACCATGCTCTGCCAGCCCTACAAGACTTTAGACTCATTTCCTCCTCTGTGAGCTCTTAAGATTAAACTTCCTCCTTCCTGGTGAGATTGTTTAACAAGCAGGGAGAGTTTGTGACAAGCCTTCTTTAAGGAGGGCCATACCTGGGCAGGGCCTGGAATAGCTGCCCCATCAAGGGCCCATGAGCTGCCCGATCTCTCCTTCCGGGCTGTCACATATGGTAGAGGTACCAGGAAGGCTTCCACCCCTCTGAGAACCAGGAGGCTAAACCAGGAGCAGCAGGGCCAAGGTGACCATTGGCTAGGTAAAGACTCAAGGCACCAGACGAACCATCTCACCTTCTCCACTGAAGCAAAGAAATAGGAGCCCTGAGCCCTCAGGTATGTGTCTGCTGTATTGGAAAGTGTTTTACCCTGGGTCTATACTATTGAAAGAACGATGGAAACAGGGAGGGTGGGAAATGGGGGGTGAGCCTGAGAGACATAGATAAAAGGAGGAAGAAAACCACATAACCAAAGAGATTTCTGAGAGCAGACTAAGGAAAGCAAATACATTTCAGCTGAGGGCCCAACTATGATCAGTTGAGCTGGGCTGTGATATGAAGCCTTCAAAGGCTGAGTTCAGGCTCAGTGCAAAGGCATGCCACGATTGATTAGTTATGTTTGCCATTAGCACAAAGATAAGATGTGGGGCACACAAAAGGATCTGATAACCCGCACTGTGGGCTTCCTTTCTTTCTTCTTTAACCACGGGGTCTCTCAACATTTTGCCATTCATTCATCTATTCACTAAAAAAAAAAACACAGTGTGTTTGTTTGCCACACAAATATTTGAATGATGAATAAATGAGGGAGGTTCCTCTTTGGCTACAAATCTTATTTTTCCTCTGAAAATAATGATCTGAAAAGTTATGGCAAAGGTGCATAGTCTTGAGGTTTTCTACCTGTGTCGTATTGGGCTGGTCCCTTCCTTTCACTAAGAATCAGTTTTCTCATCTGTAGAATAAGAGTGACAGTCTGACAGTTTAAACATCTTGTATCAGTATGTCCATTTCTGTCCAGGCATGTATGATCATAATCACAAAAATGCATAAAATAGAACCTAATGTATGCCAAATATTCTCCATCATAATACATGTCACTTTCCTATCACCTCAGTGGGGAAGATGTATTGTTATTGCCAGGCAGCATGGCTGTAGAGTGAGGTGTCTTGACCAGAAACCAAGTCCATGGCTGGAAGCAAGCAGCCTGGGTACTGGCGTGTCCTTGAAGATGATTCATTCACTGGACATTCATTGAGCACTTGCTACGTGTCAGGTAAATAGGGATAAGTGGTTAACAAGGCAGTAACATGCATACATAGTTGTAGCCAGCAAGCAAAACACAACTTGCCCAGATAAACATTGCCAGGTCAGTTTGTCATAGGCCTTAGACATGGGCTGGCTAAGAGTCGGAGCAGATGCTTCCTAGGAGATGAAATCTGCTAAGCCCATCTAGGACCTCTGGGAACAGGAGGAGAAAGGACAGGATTGGAGAGCACAGTAGAGAATCTAAATGGAAGAGGAAGGAGGGAAGAAAGAGGGTAATCCAACCAGACTAGGAAGGAGATGTTGGCAGAAGGTGAGGTCAGGGGACTGTCCTGCCCTGGCAAGCTCAGCTGTGGATGGGGATTGGCTTTGCCCAGTCTGTCATCGGTTTGCCTGCTATTGTATACCTGGAGGTTTAGGGGCTTCTGTTTTCCAGTCATTATTTACACAGCTGTTTCTGAGCTCCACTCTATGTTTGCACACCGGTCCAGTTGTTTACTCAACAATTACATTCTAATAGGAGCCTTGGAGCCTGCAGAGCTGAGGCACCTAACCTCCTCACTAGTTTTCCTGGATAGAGGACCCATAAAGTCATGAGTTGCCAACATTTCCTTGGGTAATGGGAACGATCCACCTGAAGCGAAACCAGCCCATCTAATACTGACCATCCTGGTGTGGCTTCTGGTGGGCAGCAGACAGGCTGAAAGCCCTGTCAAGACTGAAATCCCATAGGGCAGGCCCTTTGAAGTCTGTGCCCATGCTTTCTTTGACTGGCACCAGTCCCTCACGTTCAAGGCTCTGGAAGGCAGAGTGAAAACGCCAAAGTTTGCTACTTCAGGGCATAGCCTGGGGAGACTAAAGAGATTGTGGGGGAAACAACCCTACTTTTTGGTGTCTGTGTTTTGCTCAGCTGTGTCTCCTTGGGTCAGTTGCCTCATCTTGTGGTTATATCTAAACTCCCTTATCCCAATAGAATAGGAGTATTCATAAATGTGGGGGTTTGACTAATGTGGACTTTGAAAAGGACAATGCATAATAGGTGAAGACTATGGAACCGTGCTGTTGTCAAAAGCTGAGTGCCTACTGGAGCTTTTAGAAACAATGAAGCATTACCTCGGGAAGCTCACAGGGTGCCACAGGGGGGTTGGGAGGGAGGGAGACACTCTTAACAAGTTTTCCATTGCTGGAGCAAAATGCCAAAAAATCAACTTAAAAGAAGGAAAAGTTTGGTTTGGCTCATGGTTTCAGAGGCTTTAGTCCATGGTCATTAAGCTCCAAGGTTTCTGGGCCTGTAGGGAGGCTGAACATCTTGGCAGGGTATGTGTGCTGGAGTAGAGCTCTTCACCTCATAGTGGCTGGGAAGCAAAGACTGAGGGCAAGGGGAAGGTGCTAGAGATAAGCTAAACCTTCAAGGGCATACTCAGTGACCCACTTCCTCCCACTAGCCTCCACCTCTGAAAGTTTCTACCGCCTCCCAATAACCCATTCAACTGAGTTCATCATTGAGTTAATCCACTGATGAGGTTAGAGCCTTTAGGATCTGCTCATTTCCTAAAGGTCTCACCTCTGAACACAGCTGCTTTAGATTTCATTCAATACCTGAGCTTTCGTGAGACATTTCAGATCCAAACCACAAGAGATGTGTACAACTTCTAATATACTCCATCCAAACAGCAATCAACATAATAGGCAGTGCATATGGAAGGCTGACTAAACATGGTGATCAAACCTCAAGAGAGAAAGGGTAGTGTGAGACTTTCTTGCACAGGTAACTGTGGTTTGAGATGGAAAACTCCCTGCATATCAGGAACAACTCTTCTGGATACCACTAAGAAAAAATAACTCAAACTAGTCCAACAAAAAAAAAGAACATACATAATTATGATTTTAAGCATGGATAGTTCCTGGGGCTCAAATGACATGGCCACTTCTGTCTCCATCTCTGAGAAGCAGGCAGGTTTTCTTCACATAATAGCAGCAATACGCATCAATGTCCCTACTTTTGAATCTTGAATAAGCCCAGCAGGAGCACAGCTTCTCTTTCCTTGCATGTCCCTAAAAGTTTCAGGAGAGAGATCTGATCTTTCTAGAATGAGCCACTTGCCCACATCTGATTCTGTCTCTGTGATCAAAAGAAAGAGCACACTCCTCAGAGAGGCCTGGCCAGGAGACCACTCCTGAAGCCAGAGAATGCTTATTCTTTCCAGGCCTCAGTTTCCTCCCTACTAAATACAGTTCCGGAAAAAAAAACAAAAACACATCTACCTGATAAGACAGTTGGGTAACTTCAATTAAATGTAGGGATCAAAAGTAGCAAATCACTACTGGGATTACTGGTAAGGTTCCTTCCTCAGTGAAACCTGAATCCTATAGACTCTAGGTGAAATGTTATCTCTTAACTTATTCCAGAGTCTTTGTTATGGAGGCAGCCATAACAAAGCCATAACTTTTTTAATCAAAAAAGTTAAGTTCTAATTGCTTCTGATGGGAAGGGACAGAATTACCCACTAGGTGGGTGTATGTTTTCATGTTTGACCTGATGACATTATTTAGAAAGGCCAACAGCAGGCGTCCTGTGGCCAGGGAATGACCTCAGATGTAGTGGGAAGCCCCGCCCTGCCCCAGTTAGTTCTCTCTTGACTCACAACCAGGCTCTCAGCAAAGAGAACTCGGTAACTCACACGGACCTCTGGCACTAATGGATCTGAAGAATCTAGCCCCTGAGTTCACTCTGCCTCCTCAGACAATGGAGAGAAGAAGCAATGTCTTCCCCTTTTTTCTAGCTGCTTTTGTGGTATCTGGAAGTACCAATTTTCAATTCAGAGAACACACATCCTCCTCTTCTAACTTAGCAGGATTTGTGAGAGACAGTTGAAGGCATAAGGGGCATTTCCAGGGGAAAGAGTAAGGAGGCTGGCTTCACTAACAATACCTTTCACTAATGGAGCCCTTCTACGGTGCCAGGTGCTATGTTTGGGGTACATTCTTGCCTTTGATCACTTGTACTTACAAATAAAGTTTTATTGGAACACACCACATTTTCCCATTTATCTACAGCTGCTTTTCTGTACCAGTGGCAGAACTGAATAGTCATGACAGAACAAATGGCCCACAAAGCCCAAAATATTTACTGTCTGACCCTTTACAGAAAAATGCCAATCTACATGGGCTCTTGGCCATGCACAGGGGCATACACACCTGTAATCCAAGCTACTCAGGAGGCTGAGATCTGAGGGTCAAAGGAAGACAGCCCAGGCAGGAAAGTCCATGAGACTCTTTTTTCCAGTTAACTACCAAAAATCTGGAAATGGAAGTAGGCCTTAATACTAGAGCACTATAATTGAGCAAAAAAGCAAAGAGATAGCACTCAGGCCCTGAGATCAAGTCCCAGTTCCAGTACAAAAAAAATTACAAAGAATGTGGATCTCTGAAACAGACTGCCTAGGTTTACCTCTGCAGTCTTTTCTTCCTCTTATTCATAGCTTACTACCCTGTGCCTCAGTTTCCCCAGCTTCCTCACTGAGTTGCTGCATAATTTAATTCATTAAAATAATGAACAAGCCAGTCCCAAAAAAATTTAGGTCCCATGGTTTCTCTTACTTGCAATAATTAGCATACATATAGGATAATCTTATCAGATGAGCTGAAAAGCTCAAACGCTATATATGATCATTTAAAATGATGCTAAGTGAAATGAACCTCAAGATATGGACACGAGGTCTTTTTGTTTCCTTTGTATGTTCTTCCCCCTATGGTATATCTCCTGTTGTCACTGTACTTGATTTTAGTACCCTGCATCTTGTATATACATTTGTCTAATCTGGGGAGGGGAAGGGGAATAACAAAACAGTGAAACAAGGACACAGGATGACCCATTGCAACAATGATTCCCACGCGAAAGTATATTGGAAATGAACTTTACAGCTTTGGAGGGGGAAGTGGGGAGGTGGAGGAGGGAAGGGATAGTGGGATGACAGCAAGGGAAGGGGTAAGAATGATCGACAAGTCATGCACTCATTGCCGTACTCATGCAACTGTAGCCGCTCTGCACAGCATCTTTACAATAAAATAAATTTTAAAAAATAAAATAAAATAATGAGGAATTGCAGAATAGTACCTGACACGGGCTATTTGTCCTCCTATTCTTGGAAACATTCCAGAACTTGGGGAGTAAAGGTCCTCAGAGCCCTGCAGGCCCAGCAAGGCTACCATTGGTCAAGCTGGAGAAAACCATTAAAGCCAAGTAAAATGAGAATGTGGCATAATGGAAAACAAATGTCATTGGAACAAATTATCCCTACTGCCAGCCTTATTGCTCACGGATTTATTTGCTGTTTACTCTCTGTGTTAGTGACATAATCAATAGTTGCTTGGAAGTACTGGGGAGAGTTAAGGGGGGGTGAGGGAGAGGGGTGTATTCACACTTCACATAGGACTGGGTCCCAAACACAGGGGCCCAGGATGGGTTTAGGAGATGACTAGAAACTTAGGGAGTGCTCACTTAGGCAGCACATATACTAAAATTGGAACAATACAGAGAAGATTAGCATGGCCCCTGCACAAGAATGACATGCAAATTTGTGAAGTGTTCCATATTTTTGAAACTACAGACCTATAGCCATCTAATCTTTGATAAGGGAGCTAAAAAATAGAATGGAAGAAAGACAGCCTCTTCAGTAAATGGTGTTGGCAAAATTGGTTAACTACTTGTAGAAAACTAAAGCTAGATCCTTCTATATCACCCTGCACCAGAATCAACTCCAAATGGATCAAAGACCTTGGAGTCAAAGCAGACACTCTGAAAACATTACAGGATGGAATAGGAGAAACCCTAGGTCTCCTTGGCACAGGCCAAAATTTTCTTAATAGAGTCCCAGAAACACAACAAATCAAAGAAAGGTTGGACAAATGGGATTGCATGAAATTGCAGAGCTTCTGCATGGCAAAGGAAATAGCTAGCAAGATCAATAGAAAGAGAAGATCTTCACTAGCCATACAACGGACAAGGGTCTCATATTTAAAATATACTTGGAACTCAAAAAATTAAATCCCCCAACAACAAATCTTCAAAGAAACAACTGCCCAATAAATAAGTGGGCTAAAGACTTAAAGAGAAACTTCTCTGAAGAGGAAAGAAGGATGGCCAATAGACACGTGAAGAAATGCTCAATCTCTCTAGCCATAAAAGAAATCCAAATTAAAACAACATTGAGATACCATCGCACTCCAGTTAGAATGGCTAAAATCAAGAACTCTAATAACAACAGATGCTGAAGGGGATGTGGACAGAAGGGAACCTTACTGCACTGTTGGTGGGAGTGTAAACTTGTTCAACCACTTTGGAAAGTAGTATGGAGGTTCCTCAAAAGACTCCACATAGAGCTCCCCTATGACCCAGCAATCCCACTTTTGGGCATTTACCCAAATGTTTATAAACAAGACCACACTAAAGCTACCAGCACGACTATGTTTTTTGCAGCCTTATTTACCATAGCTAAGATATGGAACCAACCCAGTTGCCCCTCAGTAGATGAATGGATCAAGAAAATGTGGTATATATACACAATGGAATTCTATGCCTCCATCAGAAAGAATGACATTGCCCCATTTGTTAGGAAATGGAAAGACTTGGAAAAAATTATATTGAGTGAAGTAAGCGAGGCCCAAAGAAACATAGGTCCCATGGTTTCCCTTATTTGCAATTTCTAGTATATGTCTGAGTCAAGCAGAAAAGGTCAGATAAGTTGATGTTAGGGAAATGAACCCTAAGAGATGTATTCAAATGTTTTTTTCTTTCATGCGATTATTTCTAACACATTTATAGGATTATTTCTTTGTTGCTTTGTATGTCCCTCCCCCACAGTATAAGCCCTGCTTTCACTGTATTTGATGTTGTTATAATTTGGGGAGGGGAAGGGAAAAAACAAATCGTTTAAATAGGGATACAGGTGGACCCATTGCAACAATGAGACGGACAAGTCTTATGTGGAAAATGAACTTTACAACTTTGGTGGGGGGGAGGGTTGGGGGGGAGCGGGGAGGATGGGATGGGAAGGGGAAACAAAGGAGGAGGCTACAATGCTTGATAAGAAATGTACTCCTTATCTTGCCCATGTAATTGTAATCCCTCTGAACAGTATTTTCACAATAAAAAAAAGAAATGTTCTCATTACCTTACTCATGTAACTGTAACCCCTCTGTACAGTATTTTTACAATAAAAATATATTTAAAAAAGAAAAAAAAAAGAAACTTAGGGGAACCTGGGCCTGGACAGAGACTGAGCCTTGGAAGGCGCCTCAGCAGCCCCTGATCTATGTTTGTACATGTGTGTGCAGTCCAGGTGTCTGTCAACATATACGTCACTTTTTGTATCTCTTTTTGTGTTCTCCCTACCTGAGTTTTATTCTTTCCTCCTGAGGTTGCCTCCTTCAAGCCCTGTTTCTACCTGAATGGGGTTTCCATCTCCCTTACCTGAAGAATGCAGACTTTGTCCTTGGCAATGGCTCCCTGCCCACAGGCTTGCTGATAAGGATAGATGGAACCACAAGAAGCCTGGAAGAAGAGATAACACTCCCTGCCTCTGGTGACCACACTCAACCTACAGAATTCTTGGGGATGATGAAGAAATGGCTTGAGTTTCCAGATGCTAGTTAGACTCTGAAGCCTGGACATTGGCTCTGGGCAGGATCTGGTTTTAGAGGAAACATGTTCCACACGAAGTGAAAAGGAAGAAGAAATTCAGGTGGAGGGAGAAGCCTTTGGTCTCTTTCCCACAAGCTCATTTTCCCAACAAAGTCCCTCCAGCAGCATTTACTACCTGCATCAAGGCACAGATGAAGAAGACCCTTGAGAGCCACTCCCAGTGGAAGAAGATGGCTCAAAAGTCAGGGCTGATTGCAGAGCAGGATGAGGCACCCTAATGGAGGGGGGCCTTGCACTGTAGAGAAGGGCCAGAAGCCAGGATTTAATTCCAAAGAGATTGCAACCTTTTCTCAGTCCATCTTGGTTCTGGGACAGACACGTGTATACAGAGGGCTCTGGGAAACATGAAGAAGTTGACACCTGGGCTCCTGGAGGACCATGAAGAGATGTCACAATGGCTTGGGCAAGTGAAGAGTAGCTCAATACTAGAACACGTGCTTAACGTGCCCTGAATCCAATCCAAATAAAAGAAAGGTAAAGAAATGTCACAGCCCCGCAGACAGAGACTGTGATAGCACTGTATTCTGCTGAAAGAACAAACATCTGTATGGGAGTTAACAGGGCCAGCCATAGTGAATGGCCCCCTCAAACAGGAGGGAGATGTGCATGTGCTGTCATGCCAGCAAATCCAACTGGACAAGTTCTCACCACCCATCATTCTCCAAGGACAAAGGGACAAATGGAGTCCTGGAGACATGTGCCCAAGAACACATACCAAGCCATGTCTACCCCAGGAGACTGAGAAGCAGCTAAGAAAGGCACCCCTTTCTGCAGCTCAGACTTACGGACATCAAGCTCAGCATCTGGGGGTAAGGGTGGTAAGGAGCTTGTTTTCCCCCCTTGCTATGTATTCATCTGGGGAAAATGCTGATTGGCCCTTGCTTGGGTCACATGCTCACTTCCAAGCCAATCACAAGGAAATCACAAAGTCCTGATTGGCCAGCCCCTTTATGGCCAGAGTTGGGGGTCCTATGATAGATAGATATGCCTCCATCCAGGGCCACATGTAGTGTTGAAATCTTTACTTAAGAGACCAGAGAAGGCTTCCCAGAGGAAGTGTTTCTCCCTTGAGACTGCTAGGGTGAGTAGGAGTATTCCAAACACAGAGGAATAATATTCACAAGAAGGGCTAGAAAGTGCAAAATCCCATGGGTACTGCACTGCCTGGCTTACAGCCACGTCCCCCTGTGCCTGGTACCCAGCCCACCCTCCTACAAATGCTCAGAAAATGCTGCAGGAATAATCCACAATTGGCTGTGTGGCTTCTCTAAACTTCCGTTTCCTTTTTCAGCTGGTGGTTTCATCCCCCTAACCTTCATAGACTATATAAGAATTCAATTCCCTCAGTCCCCAAACACTTGCTGAGCACTTCCTTACTAGTCAGCTAGTCCTGGGCCTGTAGGGCACCAGGCCTGGTCAGGGCCTTATAAACAGGAGCGATCTATAGCCAGTATTCAAATGGGACCATGGGAAAGGATAGCATAGTGGGGGGAGGAAAGGGTGGTCAGTGGCTCTCTAGTCTGGGAGGAAAGGTCAGCTCATTGCAATTCAGGCTCTCCCCTCCCCCCTCCCTCTTTCTTCCAGGCTCATATCTACCTGCCCACATGAACACACAGCACCCAGGAGCTACCTTGTCTGGACCCAACAGGCCAAACCAACATGCAGAGCCATGGGACCCCTCCCCCCTCACCTTCCCCCACCCTTCTCTCTCTCTCTCTCTTTCCCTCTTTTCCTCTTTCCATCTCTCTCTCTCTTTCTCTCTTTCCCTCTTTCCCTCTCTCCCTCTTTCCTTCTCCTCTCTCTCTCTCTCTCTCTCTCTCTCTCTCTCTCTCTCCTCTCTCTGTCAAACTTTACAACCTGAATAACAGGTTGTGACAAATCTCCAGCTGGGACAAGGAGGAAAGAAATTATTTCCAGGCTTTGGTAGCTGCAGAGAGAATTCTTGCCCTACCTGGTGTTGCTGTTCGGGAGGGAGGTGGGGGGAGGGGGTTGCTCCCCCTCCCTGCATCAGGCCAACCCCAGGGCACCCATGTTGCCACAGTAAGCTGGTTGGAGACTCAGAAGATCAGGGAGTCAGTCTTTCAGGTATCAGGTGGACAGCTAAGAACTCAGAGAGGAGACTATGAGGCGGGCAAGATCTCACAGCTCAGTGGCTAGGAATAGCCACTGCTTCTCCTCACCCACATCCGGCAGCAAGTCACTGCTCAGCACGTGCCAGACAGCCAGAGGCTAGCTAGCCTCTGCCTCCATATGTGACCCTACCCACCATCTCTGCCCCTGGTCTCTCTTACGTGTCTGAATGCCACCGAGTGTATGGGGGCTGAGGGAGAATACCAGTTCTGATGTCTGTCTCATTTCTCTGTCATTCTTTGTTCCTGTCTTCTTCTGACTCTACTTCTATCTTGTTCTCTGCCTCTCCCAACCCTTTCCATTCTGCCCTGGCTTAATCAGCTCTGTTGCTTTGCACATGCTCTGTGACTTTCTGTTTGGGGCTGACCGTGGCCATCCTTCCTTCCCTCTGGCTTCTAGCTAACCCAGTACCTCCTCCCATGGGGGAATCCCACAGAATGTTCTTCAAGTCTCATCCAGAGACTATGCTCCTGGGCTATGGGTCACTCCAAGAACATTTGTGATCACTCAATATTTTTGTATCTGAGAAAAAAATGTTGATAATATGAATTTCAGGATGCTAAACTTCCACAGAACCTATCTGTGGATAGAGCCTGGGGGCAGCTCAGACTTCTGACATGGAAGGCCCTAGATAAGAACATTAAGATGGTCAGGAGGGCTGGCTTCTAACCAAAAGTTATGGATTTGCACTTGCTGTGGCCCTGGTTTGAATGTGAAGGATGGGACCAGCCCAAGTGCCTCTGGGCTGTATACAGAATGGGAAGCTCCCCAGAGGCTGGGCAGTGTGTCCCCATGGAAAGAGACCATCAGGGGCTATGCCAGGGTTAAGTCATGTCTCCTGTTCCAAGGCCTATCCTTGGCAGTTGGGCATCTGCTGAGATGGATTCTTAGAAGAAGGAAGACTCTATCTGGGGTAGAATGGGATTGGAAGAGTGGTGGGACTAAAATCGCAGCAAACAGGAAAAACCACCTGTTGCTAAAGGCCTGAGGAAAAGGAACCAGTCTATAAGGGGTCCCAGGACCCAGCACATGTACCACTGCCCTGCCCTTCCCCAGCCTACCCAGCTCCACAGACCCCCCTAAGGGACTGCCCAGTCACTGGTAACTGCCCAGCACCTGATGATAACACAGAAGGCAGAAGAGAGAAAAGATGACCCAGCCCCTGCTGGGGAGGGCAGGTGGAGAGAGAAAGGAAGAAATGTTGATGTCAGCCCTCCTCTATAGACAAAGGCCACTGTTGGCAGAGTTGTGTGTGAAGGGTCTGGAATGCAGTAGCTAGACCCATGCATCCTAATTCTGGCTCTCACCTTCACAAGCTAATTAGTCCTGGGCTTAACCATAGTGAGTCTTCTTTACTCGTTCTTAAAAGGAGATGATGAATATGCATGGCCCCTGACACAAAAGCACCTGTGATAGTTGTGTTCTGATTACTGCACATTTCAATATATCAACAAAGATTACCTGAACTTCTGCTCTCTGGTGGTTTTATCGTGTCTACTAGCTTGATGTCTCAGCCAGCTGAATAGAGGAAAGGATGGACAGACAAGTGGGAAGATGATGAATCCACACATAGGAAAGTGGATGGATGTGATGGATCAGTGGATGGATGGATGGATGGATGGATGGATGGATGGATGGATGGATGGATGGATGGATGGGATATATAGATGGATGAGCAAATAGATGGATGCATTATATATGAATAGATAAGGGGAATGGATGGATGAATGGATGAGCAAATAAATTCCCAGTATCTGCCAGACTTTCTCCAAATGTGGTGAATTGAATATAACCCTTAGGGTATGAGTAGGAAGAGATGGATGCAGAAAGGAAAGGAGGAATGTTGCTCTACTGTTCATATGACAAGTAGCAAGGGACCCAAGTAAAAGCATTAAATTCTCAGTTAAAACACCTGTCCCTAATGCCTAGTGTTATTTTCAGTCTCCCAGTGCCAGTTTTCAATTTGATTTTCTTCTCTCCACAGGTTACCACTGACCCCACGCCTCCCATCACTGGACAGGATGAGAGTGTCAGGTAGGTCAAAATTCAATGGCTGCTTAAAGTCTCTGAAATTCACTTGGGAATTGATCCAGAAATGTAGTAACCTGAACTCATTGCCAACTTGGAGAAAAAGAAGGAAAAGTTTATTAAATTTTCCTGGCAAAATGATGACTATGCATACTGTTTCTCAAGGGAAATAAATAAAAGTACCAACTTAGTCCTGGGAGGTATGACAGAAAAGCCAAGGAGCATGAGCTCGTGGATGTAGGTGAGTTCCGGCCAGATGGTGGCCTTGGATCTGTTTATTTTCTAATTGTGCAGGCATGAAATGGCTCTCCAGGGTTGTTTTCCTTGCTGTACTGAATATTCCCTTACTCCGGTGGTCAGTGAGAATAGAAGAGTGTAGTGACCTTGCCTGGAGTTGTAAACACGGTCCAAGTTTCCTCACACAGAGAATTTGGGTAGGAAATATGAAAACAAGAGGGAAAAAAATTTTAACTTGCATAAACAGAAAGCTTGCTGGCCAGTAAAGTGGATTAGTTAATAGACTGGGACTATACTTGTGAGCATATTTATTTCCCGTCTACACAATCACTTTTCTGACATTATTCTCTGCCCAGCCTCAGCTCTTAAATGGTTTGGTATAGCAATTGTCAAATAACCAAACCAAAATTCCAGGAGGAAAAAGCAATCCAGCGGGGAGCCTAGAAGAGAAGAAAAGCTGACTCCTGGCCCTAGTCTAAAGGGCTAGAGAAGCCACTGTCCAAAGCCACACTGGATGGAACTATATAGAGCTTCACTCCCATCTTGGGAACACCTAGCCCTGGTCGGAAAATAGAGGCAAAATATCTATTCCAAAGAGAGCTAGAATCCTCAAAACACTAGGGCTGGGCACAGTATATGAACTTGTCTAGTTCATACTCATTGTATTCCTTTTGTAAATACAGAGAAACTGAGGCAATAGGCAGAAACATTCGATTTAGAGTCTACTCTCAGGGTTTAAGCCTTACTTCTACAACTGACTAGCCAGGTACCCATGGCCAACCAAACTGCCTCTCTATAACTCAGTTTCCTTATCTGTAAAATGGAGGTAACCAATATTATCAAGCATCTAGGGTTAGTTTGAAGATAGATTAAGATGATGGATTTGAAAGCTGTTTGCTCAGTGTCTGGCACAAACATGAGCTGAATCCAAGGGGAATCCTGGGTGCCCAGAGCCATGCTGTGAATGCTAGAAGACAAGGGATTTCCCAAACCCTTGTGTCACCTGGCAGAATTTAAAGGATGCCCTCCCAACCCCCAAGTACCTAAGACTAAGTCAGGGCTAGAGAACAAGGCCAGATGCTGATAGATGAGTTGGAGGACAATGCAGGACCTTGGCCTGAGCCTGGAGGATAGAGAAGGCAGGGGAGGAGTTAAATGGGACCCACTTTCTGGCCCTTGTAATGCAAGGAAGGGAACAGGGAGCTCCAGATGTTCACCCTATATACAAGATTGTTCCCTGATTATAGGGTTGTCAGTTAGGAAGCAATCTGTGAGAGAGGGAAGGCTGGGGAGCTGTGGCCTATCTTGAAGCTGCTGGACAAGTCCAATATGTGCTTGTTTGTCGTGGCTGTGAGTTGATGGAAAATGTGGAGGGGCACCTCCCCAGACCCCCAAGTAACTCTGGAAGCCTGCCTGCTACTGTAACGGTAACGATCCTCCTAAGAAACCATGATGTCAGTGGCAAGGGCATTCCCATGTCCACTCTGGCAGAGGCTGAGGCTGAGGTTTTGCCAGAGTCACACAGCACCAATGTCTGCTCTGAGCAATGGATGCAGTACTGTGATAGACTGGGGAGAGGACTTGACTGCCTCCTGCTCTACCACAGCAATTCCCAGGCTTCACCTGACATCTGAGAGGAAGAGTATATAAAAAATGCAGACCCGCTCCTCTGCTGGGCACCCATAGCTCACGTCTGTAATCCTGGCGACTCAGAAGGCTGAGATCTGAGGATCACAGTTAGAAGCCAGCTAGAGCAGAAAATCCTATGATACTCTTATGAATTAACTATTTAAAATGCCAGAAGTGGCTCAAGTGGCAAAGCGCCAGCCTGGAACCAAAAAAAAAAAAAAAAAAAAAGCTTAGGGACAATGCTTAGGCCCTGAGTTTAAAGCACAGGACTGGCATAAAAACAAAACAAACCAAAATTGCAGATTCCCAGGCCTTATCCGGAGAGATTCCCTCTGGGGATGTAAGCAGAGGCCGAGAAAGAGCACTGAAAACCATCCCTGGGTCCACAGGGAATCCAGTGGTACTCGTCATCTGACTATCACATGATTCATGGCTTCACCATGTGGCCTCACAGTCTGGATCCTGGTGTGGGTGTGGTCTATGCCTACAACAAGGGGTCTCACCAAGTGGTGCCACTGTTGGCATGTGGATAGAACTGATGTGTGGACTTGCTGGGTGGCCTTGTACTTGGCCTTGAGCTGTGGTCCGGCCCTGTGACCTCCTAGCACGGTCTTCTTGCCCTGCAGGTCTGATTCGCCTCTCTGCCCTCCTCTTTGCCCTGGTAGCCTTGTGGATCTTCCTTCGCAACTCCTCCAGCTTCAGCCGGAAAACTATCCGTCTGCCACGCTGGCTGGGTGAGAGGGGCCCCCTGCTGGCCAGGGTCTATGTCCTGGGGCTGGGGACTGCACTGCATCCCAGGATGAGCCAGCTGTGACAATGTGTGCAGGTTCCTTTGACCCCAGCCATTTGGTAGAAAGGGTATGAGGAAGGGTATGAGGCGCCTCAGGCTATTGAGAGGCAGGAGACATAGAAAACAGAGAAGTGCTCCAAGGTCATGGTGCAGGTAGACCTGCACCAAAGAAGATCAGAGGGCAGGAGAAAGGGGCAGAAGAGGAGTGGTTCCCTGTACTCACTGCCCCCTCTGCCTGGAAGCCTCCTCAGGCTGACCCCATGGGCCTGCTATTTCCCAGACTTCATATGGCTGCTCTGGTCACCTGCTCAGAGCCCTTTCCTGGAGACTCCAGCTCCAACCATGACCCCTGTCCTCATTTAACCTCTCCTCTCAGCCTGTTTCCTTCACAACCCCACCATATCCATGGTGTTGCTGTTCATTCATTGGTTTCCTTGGTTGTTCTCTGTCTCCACATCCTAGAATGTGATTTTTCCTGAAGGCAAGGCTTTTATCTTGTGTATGTAGAACTCTGGATTAGAGTAGATGCCTAATAAATAATGAATAAAAGAAAATGGAAGGATAGATGAGTGGGAAGGCAGGTGGATAATAATGAATAGATGATGGATGGTTGGATGGATGAATAGTTGGATGATGATGGGTAGACAGGAAGGAAGGAAGGAAGGAAGGAAGGAAGGAAGGAAGGAAGGAAGGAAGGAAGGAAGGAAGGAAGGAAGGAAGGAAGGAAGGAAGGAAAAAAAGAGAGAGACACAGAAAGAGGAAAAGTATATGATGGCTAGATGGCTAGATAGACAAGTAGGAAGACAAGTATATAGGTAAGTAGACAGATAAATAACCAAAGAGATATGTAGATGATGAATGGGTAAAGTAGATAGGATAGATGACTAAACAATAAATGGGTGAATGGAATGGCAGGTGGATGGGTATGTGGGTACGTGAATGAGTGCATGAACAAATGAATGGTAGATGCTCATCACACTTCACCTGCACATCATCTAGTCTGTGCAGATACCCTGGGTAGTGGTTGGTAGTGTGGTTATGAAGTGTACTCACACATGATCTGTAGTATGGTTTCATGTACTCTAAGACAACAGAAGCTCAGGGAGATTTTGTAAATTCACCCAAGCTCCCCCTTGAGAGAAATGGGAGCCCAGATCTCTGTAATCAAATCTTTTTTGACCAAAGGAAGGAGAGAGGGATTTGTACTTCTGTCTTTGTACTGCTGGGAGACCAGGTCCAGCATAATCAGCAATGACTCAGGCCGGCTTTCTGCTTCGTAAGGCACTGAGAAAGCACTCACTTGGTAATTAACACAGTCCCTCAGAGGAGGGCCTGAGATTCCTCTCGTACATCTGCATCTTGTCAGCCATCCTCCGCAGCCCCCAGGTTGGGATAACTTACAAGTTCATTTTGGTGGTAGGCAGCCACCAGGTCCCCAGCCCCAGAGGCCTGATCATTTTGGCTCAGAGGAGATGGAGCCAGAAGTGCATGGGTCCTAGGGTGGGCATGGAGCTCAGGGTATATCCCCTGCAGCCACAGCCCAAGGGGAGGGGCAGTCATTGGAAGGAAACCCTAGTAATTCTTGTCCTGTCAGAACTCGACAACCTGGGTTTTGAGAGATCGATACCTCTAATCCATGATCATCAGGTGTCAAGCTCTGTGTAAGGTTCCAGGGACCCCCAAATAAGAAACAGGTGTCCCCTGCTCATGGTTTGAGTGAGAGAGCCTTAATTTACAAGGGTTTGGATGACCAGAGACAAGGTCGCCAGACATGCTGGCAGTGGCAGGCAGTGTGCTGAGTGGCAGCTGTTAAAAAAAACTCACTTACAAGAGTGTCTCCCATTCACAAGAGGGAGGCACTTTCACTTACTTCTGAGCCTCCAGCCCTGCCACATCCCATGGTAGCCCTGAAACACATACATTACTGTAGCAGATCTTCATTTTTGTTATTATTGCACTGATAGGTAATCATAACAATAATTGGTTCCCTATGTAATCCAGTCTGTTTTGTTTTATGTGTTTAATAACTTGCAGTCTGTTAGAGAAAGAAGTACTCAGCATCCCCAGAGGAGGAAGAATATTTTTCTGGAGGAAGCTTATGAGCTTTTCCAAACCACCAAAGGGCTCTAGTAGCCCAGAAATAAGACTGAAAGCATGATTTACCTGGGTAGCTAGGCTGGACTTTTCCAGATTAGGGTGTGTGTGACAAGGACAAGTTCAACTCCACCTGGCTTCAACAAGACAAGATGCCTTGGGTACACATAATTGGGAAGTCTAGAGATACCGGTTTCAGGGGTCCTCAGGTGCCCCTCCCAGGGTGCTTCCTGAGCCTGACTGATCATCCTGGAGCTCTGTCTGTTGCTAAATATCCTAACAGGTTAGAATTTACTTCAAGGACAGCCTTCTCTCCAAGGCAGGCATGATGGCATTTTCAGTTCCCCATACATCCTTGTAGCTTCTCCAAAAAGGCCCTTCTCCCCCTCTCCCAGAGCCCCAGGAGGATCAAGCCAGGGAGGGGCTCTGACTCCAAAGATCTGGAGCAAAACCCTGGGCCCCGCCCTCTCACTTGCTCATGGATGGTGTGGATTTGTGGCACTCCCAGAGAAGGAATGCTGCCTCTGCTGACCTGCTCCAAGATGGTGGGAGATGTGACCCAGAAACAGAGACAGCTGGGACACTGGATAAGATGTCAGGATGGGACCAACACCTAAAAACCCAGCACAGACAGTACCATGGGCAGCCAGGAGAGACACCTCAACAGGGGCCAAACAGCTGTGCAATTCCAGCCTTCTCTAGGGTCAGACAGTGCGCTAGGCCTCTTCCATCCTGCTCTTCTGGGTTCTTTCCAAGCCCAATGAGGATGGTCTTCATGTATGGTCAAGGAAATGAAGGTTTGGGAAGGTGAAGCATCACACACTAGGGGTAGAGTTCAACCTCCAGAGGCTCACAGCACAACACAGCTTCTTTTGAGAAAAGGCCAGGTACAGTCATTCATGCACATAATCCCATCTACTTGAAAGGCAGAGATGGAAAGGATTATAATTTGAGGTCAGCTCAGGCAAAAAGTTAGCAAGACCCCCTCCCCCCATCTTAATCAGTAAGAGGCACCTGTGGTACCATCTATGTAGGAGGGCTGTGGTTTGAAACCAGCCCTGGGCAAAAACATGAGACCCTACCTGAAAAATAACTAGAGCAAAAGAGTGAGGCATCTAAGGGTGAGGCTAGAGTGGTAGAGTCCTCCCTAGGCAGCAGCAGCCCTAGACCAGACCCCAGGAGACTAAAAACAAAGTCCTTTGTGCCCGTATATGTGTAGGTGTCTGCTCTTGCATGCCTGTGTGTGTGTGTGTCTGTGAATATGTGCTTTATGTACACATGCGTGTGCATGTATGTTTCTCTGTGTGCATATGAGCATGAGCATCTATGCTTGTATATACATTTGCATAGAACTGTGTGCGTACCTGTGTGTGCATGTGTGTATGTGGGTATGTGCACACGAGTGCTTGTGTAAGGGATCCCAGATGAGGAAGGGCTGCTAGTTCACGTCAGCAGTGCCCCTGTAAAGCCCCAGCCCCCAGCCCTAGCCCCATCTCCTTCCTAACTGGCCCAAGACCTACTGTCTAACCACATCATCTTTTTCCAGCAGGCAAGGCCCCTCCGGAGATACGTGAGTACCACTCCCTCTGTCCCCGTACCAGCTGCTCTGGGCAGCATGGTGCTATCCCAGCCCTGCAGCTTGCAGAGAAATCCATATGCCCATGGCTCCAGGGCCAGCGGTGCTTTCTGAAGCCCCTGGTCCCTGGGGTCGCATGGCCCTATTCAGCCATTCACACCAGTAGGGACTTAGCTCTAATGGTGCCCTGGACCAGTTCTTCCCCTCCTGCCGCTCCACCCAGCTGGCAGCTGTGTTACTTGTCACTACCACGGTGACCTCAGGCTTGACTCGGCTTCTGCAAAGTGCCAGAGATCCATCGAGCACTCTGGGAATACCTGAGACAAGCAAGAAGGGGCACTGATGGTCTTTGGGGGGGGTAGAAATAGCAATTGTGCCAAGAGATGAGGGGGAAGTGGTCTGGCTTCCAGGAAAGGCACCCACGGAGGGCTTCAGGGAGGAGGTGGCTGACAGCTGTCCTGGGTAGAGGAGGGAAAAGCAGCCACACAATCAATAGGGCCAGAACTCTGGAAGGGTAGCAGTCATGTGCCAGATGTTGTATTCCCAACTTCAAAGACGTCTCATGTGATCCTGCATGTATTCCTAAGTAGGTGCTGTAACTATTCCCTCCCTGCAAATGAGGGAAGTGGGGCTCAGAGAGCTGAGACCTCCTGGCCAAGGTCACATAGCTGTAAGGGGGAGTAGGGGGCCAGACACCCCTATGCTGCCAGTCCAGAGACCAGCACCTTAACAGCTCTCAGCAAGAGACCACAGCCCCCAATCCCCATTCCAACATGGTGATAACTCTGAAGAAGGCTGCATGCAGCTCCAAGGATAGAGTTTTACAGACTTAAGAAAGACATGGTAGCTCAGCCAAGTCTACATGAAGGAAGAAGACAAACCATTAATGCCCTTAATGCCATCTTCCCAAAGCCTCCCAGTCAGACACTGGTACAGACACAGAAACCACAGCATCTGGGAAAACAGCACTCAGATCTCATCTTCTAGGAGAATGGCAAATGCAAGCACACATGCTACTTTGCATCCTGCTGCTCCACAATAGACATCACCAATCGATCTCAGCATCCTTTCCAGCCAGGCCCACAGGCAGCCTCAGAAGCTTCACCATTAAGCCTCTAGCAGTAGGTCCAAACTGACATTTAAGAGAAAAACTATTTGACCACTCTGATCTAAACCAACTCCCCAATTTCACAGTTGGAAAACATTTCTGGCAGTTTGCCCGGCAGATTGGCAGAGGAGCCGCTGAGGTTCCTGACTGCTCCCCCACCCCCATCCATCCAATGCTATGACAGCAGGCTGGCTCTATCCAGGTCCTGAACAACAACACTAGAGCCCCACAGAGGTGGGACCCAGGGTTTAGGTCAGCTGGTGGCAGGTGGGGGACGGGGGGGGGGGGGGCGGTGGGCAGGCAGCCTCTCAAAGCTCAGAAAGCAAATCCTGACTCCAAGTGGCTAAGTTCTCTCCCTACCTCCCCCGGGGCATCGCCTCTCTTCATCCAGCAGCTTGACCATGAAGGCTGGATGGTCAGAAAATCAATTCTGGAAAAGCTGCTTAAGCTGAGCTGTTGACAGCAGGTTTGTCAGACTTAGCTGTAAGTTGATGAATCTCTGGGCAAACTCCAAGGGGGGCCCCAGGGCCCCAGGGCCCCAGACTCCTCTTCTCTACAGAGGTAAGCACTCCTGGTCTCAAGAGAAAAGGCCTCTCTTGGAGGAGAGCAGGTGCATAAGGTAGATTCCAAGGCTCCCCGGGGAGGAGGTGGCATGTCCACCCAACACCATCAGCAGGATGGGGAGGGGGGGAAGTGGGGGAGGGTCTAGCCTGGGGATTCTGCCTGGGCAGAAGGGAAGGCAAGCCAGACACAGTCCACAGTCCTTCCCAGGGGTCCCTACCTTTACCCTCTCAATATTATCCCTGGTTTGAGCTCAGGAGCAACATCAGGTAGATGCTGACACTGAGGACAGAGAACCATCTAGACAATCCATTTGAACCATCCCAGCTAGCCGGTCAGCCCAGACAGCCAAAACCAGCAGGCAGCTGGGCGTGGGCTGCCCTGGTTCTAGAAGTGTCACGAAATTGCCAGCCTTATTTTACCAATGGGCTGGGCCTCCCTGCAGGAACCTAGTTTCCTGATCTGCCTCAGAGAACTCTGTGTGTCAGCCATATCATCCGGCCCAGCCCGAGGCCTGACCTGGCACAAGGCCATGTATTCATCCAGCTAGGCAGGACAGCTACTGGGTTCCTTTAATGAAGTCATAAATATAAAGTGCGTATCACCCTACCTAGCACCCAGAAAGCCTGGAAAGTGGCTCCAACACCACACTGGCTGAGCGGCTCAATACCTGGCACAGGATCCAAGGGAAAGCATCTGCCCTGGGTCCCTTACAGGTGGACATTCGCTAATCCCTTGCACAGGCCTGCCACATGGTGCTAAAAAGCACTCAGTAGGATAAACTAGAACCTTCCAAGCTGGAGGCACAGGTGGCATCCCAGCTCGCAAACATCTCACTCTGCAGCTTGGGGCCCTATACACGTGTTCTTCTGGTGCCAGGCCTCAGTGGATGGTGCCGCATTCAGAGTACCCAATGGGTTGCAAGTGCTGTGTGGAGCTCTAAGGAGGGCATTCCCCACTAGGTGCTGGTCTTAGTGGGTACTCAGTAAATCAGTGATTTATGAAGGGCTTTTTTAGTTTGGGTCAGTCATGGGGCTCGAACTCAGGGCCTGGGCACTGTCCCTGAGCTTCTTTTGCTGAAGGCTAGCCCTCTACCAGTTTGAGCCACAACACCACTCTGGTTTTCTGGTGATTCGTTGGAGGTAAGAGTCTCACAGACTTTCCTTCCCAGGGCTGGCTTTGAACCTCGATTCTCATATCTCAGCCTCCTGAATAGCTAGGATTACAGGCCTGAGCCACCAGCCCCTGGCTTTGTAAAGGGCTCTTGACATCCAATCCACTGAGCCATGCTCAGGGGTTCCCAAGAACCCACCAGGAAAAGCCCATCAGTGCCCATTGTATAGATGAAGAAAATGAGGCAGGAGGAACTTAGAGACTTCCCTCAAAGGAATCTAGTCAAAGAGAGGCCTGCACATCTTGGCTTGGGCCGCGAGGTTGTCTCCAGAGCCCTGGGGATACTCAGAAGGTTTCTGTGACCCCAGGGAGTTTCTAATGAGAATCCCTACCTCGTGGTGCCTGGTATTACCAACCAGTGTTCACTCTTGCAGGACTGAAGCTACGATGGGTGGCCCCTAAAGTAATCCCAGATGGGCCAGACACACGGGCTCCTGTGTGCTTTGATGGGGTTGGTAGGGGCACTAGTAAAAGGTCCTATCACCCAGATTTTGGCCTTTCCCAAGCTGCAGCCCACCAAGGCTGGTCTGTTCCCTCCCCCAGGGGTGGAAAAGAACAAGTGTGGGCTCAGCAAGCCCTGCCCAGACAACTTCTTTGCGTTTAAAATCTGCAGTGGGGCTGCCAACGTCGTGGGCCCTTCCATATGCTTTGAAAATGAGATGTAAGTACCTGGGGGCTGGTGGGGAAGGGTGTGAAAGGCATAGAGGGCCTACGGTTCCAGCTTTGCATTTCTTCCATCCATTCATTCCTCCATTCCATTCATTTATTCATTAGCAAGTTCAGGGGACAGGTGTGTGGCACAAGTCATCATCATCCTGACAACGCCCAGCCTGCCCCACCTTGCTTAGCCCTTCAGAATATACTGTCTCTTTTCCTCCCCAGCATACTGGGAGAGGGCTGTAAAGAACAGGAAAGTAGTCAGGTGCTGGTGGCTCACACCTGTAATCCTAGCTACTCAGGAGGCTTGAGATCTGAGGAGCATAGTTTGAAGCCAGCCTGGGCAGGAAAAGTCTGTAAGACTCTTACCTCCAATAAACGACTCAGAAAAAGCCAGAAGTGGTGCTGGGGCACAAGTAGTAAAATGCCAACCTTGAGCACAAAGAGGCTCAAGGACAGCACTTGGGCCCTAAGTTCAAGACCTAGGACCAGAAAAAGAAGAAGGAGAAGGAGAAGGGGGGGGGGGAGGAGGAAGAGGAGGAGGAGGAGGAGGAGGAGGAGGAGGAGGAGGAGGAGGAGGAGGAGGAGGAGGAGGAGGAGGAGGAGGAGGAGGAGGAGGAGGAGGAGGAGGAGGAGGAGGAAGTAAAAAGTAAAAGAAAGAAAAGAAAAAGAACAAGAGAATGAGGCTCAGAGAAGGTCATCTGCCAAGATAAACGTAAGAGTTCCTGACTTTTTAACTCAGATCCATCTAACAGCCAAGTTGGGCCTTCTGAAAAAAAAGAGAAAGGGATGCCTACAAACAAAGTTTCAGATCAAGACCCAGGCATGAAAAGCCCAGGTGAAGCTGGCAGCCGAGCTGCCACCTAGACATAGGAGAACCATGGTATACCCCTTACCTAACCCAGATGATAGGAAAGGCCCGGGGACAAGGAAGGATGAGTCTTATAAAGTCAAGATTCAGAACTTAAATACAATTTGTTTAGGCAAAGCGAGGATCTTACTGACTCGTGTATCTAAAAGGCCAAAAGACATGAGCTTCAGGATCAGCTGGATCCAGAAGTTCAATCTAGCTCATGAGGGCTCCCTCTTACATGCTCTTTAACTCTACTTCCTCTATCTTCATTTCTCTCTCCTGAAAACAGACTTCTCTGCGCAGTAAAAGACAGAGTCACTGGTTGGAATGACAGATTAGCCCAGCCCAGCCCCCCAGTGAATCTCATTGACTACCCTGGGTTCCAATCACTGGGACCAAGGGCCCAGGAGGCTTTGCTTGCCCAGCCCTGGAACAGGTGAATCCCAAGAACCAACCATCCCAAGTAGAGAAGGATAGACTTTCCAGAGGACTGGGTGTACACGTTGGAACAAGAGGAGCACAGCTGTGGTCATGAGGGGATCTTGCCACCCCAAGATGGCACTAACTTTCTGGTCTGGAGAAGGAGGCCTCCTCTAACTCCAGCACCTTGGAGTCCCCAGACAGGGGCCCTGAATCTTCTCTGAGCACACTGCTCAGAGACAACTGCTCCAAGAATCTGGCCCACCACCAGCTTCCAGGAGGAAACCAACAGCCCAGATCTTCCCTGTGTTTTCCTTGAGCTTTTGCCCTGAGCCACCTGGCCCCCCTCCCCTCAGAGTTCCTGTGACAAAAGCCGAGTAATTGTTCCTCACTTGAAGTCCACAGTTGCACTCTGTTTCTCTTCCCCACCTTCAGTATCATGAGTCCTGTGAAGAACAACGTGGGCAGAGGCCTGAACGTCGCTCTGGTGAACGGTGAGTGGTCCCACAGTCATTCAACAGGTGTGCTCAGCAACCAGCGTGGGCCAAGCCCTACCCAGAACTGGAGACAGCCATGAACTAGAAGGGCAGGCCCTGGCTTCGCAGCTCCTGTGGGTGTGGCACTGAGGGGAGCCAGCATGTAAGGGGCAGCCAGGGAAGGTTCCAGAGGTGGGGTTGATGATGGGCAGCTCAGGTAGCCAGGAGAAAAATCAGGGAGGTTCCTGCAACACTTCAGAGAGCAGTGGAGGCAGGGGAGAGAAGGGAGAGGAGGAAAGGGTTGAGATGAGGAAGCAGGCAGCAGGGAGACCTGGGGATCAGGAGGCCGGCTCTGGCAGGTGCAGAACCAAGCATTAGCAGAAGTAGTATGGCTCTGATGATCAACACAGCAGGCCTCTGCATAGGGCAGAGGTGCCAGCCCAGCATTCTAGAGACCTCCCTCCATCTCAGACTAGAGGCTTGCGACAGGGAGGCTGGAACACTGTCACAATAATCTGCCAAGCCTGGGGGTTGGGGGAATCTGCAGGGTCGACCCTTCCATGTATGCCAGACCCTAGAGGACAGTGAAGATCTCAGTTTCCATGACTCCTGGCAGTGAGGGCAGAAAATGGTTCTGGCTAAAACATGTTGAATGCCACTTCTCCTAAACAAGGGACACCTGAGAAACTCTCCTGCCCTGTCTCTCACCAAGCCATGACTTTTTGTCTTTTAAATAATGTAACAGCTAAAATATGTTGAGCACTTATAGGTGGCTAGCTAGAATGGATGTATCTTCAAATCTCCATTTTCCAGGAAAGAATCGGACTCAGAAAGGTTATGCAACATGCCCAAGGTCGCACAGCCAATAGAATCACCTAGAACTGAACTTAGATCAGGCTGACTCTGGGTCTTAATCACTCAGGTGAAGCACCTCCTTAGGCTAGAAGAGTCTCTGGGCATGTAAATAGTACTGTGAGACAGTTTCAGGGAGTGTCACAAATCATCCCCAGGCCCCAGGCTCATCCCATCTACATAATGAGCCAGAACAACAAAAGCATTGCTTAAGTGAGATGCTTAACCTTTTAGTGGGCAAAGCTTCCTCTGAGAAAGTTTATTGTATGTTACCACGTACCAATTCCAGAAAGACCTGCACAATCACAAAAGTAGTTTTACTGCTTTCCAAAGACCTTGGGTGAAGCTCCATGGAGCTCCATGAAGCTGGAAGGGGCTGCCAAGTGAACCTGCTGGCACCTGCCCAGCCATTTGCCACTGTACCCACCCTCTTCCAAAAGCTACAGAGGGGCCATCTCTTCTGCAACATTGCCATCTAGTGGTGAGAAGTGAGAACTGTGCCTTTCCTCCAACTCACCAGGTGCCCTAACGGACTTGAGCCTTTTTCTCAAAACCTGCAAAAGCAATTTCAGTGACTGCACTCTGGGCTCCTGGGTACCATTGAACCCCATGCAAAATCCTTGGCCCTCAAAAGTTGCAAGGCTCAAGTTGCAGATTTTCTAGTTAGGTGGTGACAATTATGACAAAAAGTCCTTATTACTGTTTGGCAGCTAAAATGTACCCATAGGTATCTTTCTATTTGCTCAAAATCTCGTTCTTGCCAGACACTGGTAGCTCCTACCTGTAATCCTAGATATTCAGGAGACTGAGTTCTGAGGATAACGGCTTAAAGTCAGCCGTGGTAGGAAAGTTCATAAGACATTTATCTCCAATTAATCACTAAAAAATAAAAATAAAATAAAAGCCAGAAGTGGCTTAAGTGTTAGAGCACTAGCCTTGAGCAGAAACACACACACACACACACACACACACACACACACACACACACACACACAGTAAGTCACGTGTTAGCAATAGGCAAGACAACTCACACACAAGAGTCCCTTGGCTAAATTCTTTTTGATTCTGGATGCTTGGCCACATGTTCTTTTTGTTGTTGTTGTTGTTGTTTTTGTTTTTTTTGTTTTGTTTTTGGTCCGGTCATGGGGCCTGAACTCTGGGCCTGGGTGCTGTCCCACAGTTCTTCATCTCAAGGCTAGCACTCTACCACTTGAGCCACAGCACCACTTCCGGCTTTTTTCTTTTTGCTTATGTGGTGCTGAGGAATCGAACCCAGGGCCTCAGGCATGCAAGGCAAGCGCTCTACCACTGAGCCACCTTCCCAGCCCCTTGGGCACATGTTCTTATAGCTCTTGAATCAGCCCAGCAGCTACTGGGTACCTCCTCTGGTCTCACATGCACTCTGCAGGACCCGATTCCATTCATTCTCATCCTGTTTTGTTTGTTGTTGTGGTTTCAGCACAGTGGCCATCAGAATGAGTGGCATTTACAGGAAGTAACCATTCTGCTCTCTTATCCACTAGGAAGCACAGGGCACATGCTGAGACAGGGCTCCTTCGACATGTACTCTGGAGGTAGGCATCTCTGTGGCACTGGGAAGCTTGGTGGGGAAGGCGTGGGGGGGCTCTGGGTCATCCTGCAGCCTTTGAAATTCCTTCCTGTAGTCTTTATGAGGATCTCCATGTGGTAGATCCTGAGACAAGGATTTAAGTACAATGGTTGGGGAAGGGGGGAGCTGGTATCAGGAAATGTCCATGGGGGTGGAGGGGTTTGATCAACAGAAGGAAGCTAACACAGAGTCTCCCACTGAATCCCAAGTTCCACACATTTCTCAGACATGGCCCAGACCAGCCAGGCGCTGAGGACTATTAGGAAAATCACAATCCTGACTCCTCAGCACCTCCCAGGACGTTTTCCAGGGGCCAGTGGATTCTGGAGGACTGGAAAGACCAGACCAAAGAGTCCAGTGTTGCATTGGGACCAGACACTCACTCACTGATGTGCTGAGGAGATGGGTGTAGGTCCGCACGAGTACCCCCACTCAGCTCTGCTGGGGAAGCTGGTCTCTTCCAAGGTCATGCTGATTCACAGTGGAATCAGGAACAGGAAAGGATCTGCTGAGGTCCAGAAAGGACCTGACTAAAAAAAAAAAAAGGGTCCAGAAAGGTGTCTCCCTATAATTCTAGCTACTCAGGAGACTGAGATCTGAGAATTGCAGTTCAAAGCCAACCTGGGTAGTCAGACAAATCCAGGAGAGTCTTAATTACAATTAACCAGGAAAAAGTCAGAACTAGGGGCATGTCTCGAATGGTAGAGCTCCAACTGTGAGCAAAAAAATGGCAAACAAGAACTAAAGGTTCAAGCCCCATTGCTGGACCAAAAATACATGGATGGGAGGATGGATGAATGGATGATAGATGGCAAAATAAACATAATAGAAACATATCAGCAAAGTTCAGAGAGCTCACACCCACATCTGACCCAGGCCTGTTCTCTGTTCTGTGAGATCATAGGTTTCAAGAAGCATTAAAAAACAAATAGTGGGGTTGGGGTCAGAGCTCAAGTGGTAAAGCACCCATCCTGGGCTCATTCTCCAGTACTTAAAAAAAAAAAAAAAAAAAAGACACAAACAAATGGTTGACACAGTTCCGGGTAGGACATTGGGGCTCTGTTCTAGGGGTTTTAATTGTTCACGGCCACCTGGTACATCCTCTAAGTCAGTATAACACAATGTGAGCAGTGACCTGTGAGGAAAAGGTCAAGGCTGGGCAGAGCCCAGGATGTTCCCGTGGATTCTGAGCATGGTACGAGCCTGCCGGCCTCCGGACAGCACAAGAAAATGAGAATGAGCAGCAGCCACTTCCCCTGAGTAACAACCCTTTTTTCCCCTCCTCAGATCCCAAACTCCTACAGAAATTCCTTGTAGAAATCCGGGAGGGTGTGCTGGTGCTGGTGGCCTCCTATGATGACCCAGGGACCAAGTAAGTGGGCAACGCCACCTGCTGGCTCCCCGGTGTGATGCACACCAAATATCTATATACACCTGCACACCCTTTACCACCTCTGCCAGACCTCTGGCAACTGATCCTAAAGAAATCAGCGGGTGAGTGTGCAAAGAGATGTTCTGACAGATTCTTCGCAGTTTCCATCAAAGTAGTGATAAACTAGCTGGGTTCCAGTGGCTCACACCTGTAATCCTATTTATTCAGGAGGCTAAGATCTGAGGCTCATGGTTCAAAGCCAGCCAGGGCAGGAAAGTCTGTGAGACACTTATCTCCAATAAACCACTAGAAAACCAGAAGTGGAGCTGTGGTTCAAAGTGGTAGAGCACTAAGCCTTGAGCTGAATTGCTCAGGGACAGCGCCCCGGCTCTGTCCCAACAACTGAACCAAAAGGAAGAAAGAAAAGAAAGAAAGAAAGAAAGAAAGAGATAAAGAAAGAAAAGCAGGCAGGCAGGCATCAAAAACAACAAAGCCAGGTATCAGCTCTCTCTGTAATCCCAGCTACTCAAGAGGCTGAGAGCCAGAGGATTGAGATTCAAAGGCAGCTTAAGCAGAAAATAAAACAACAACAACAAAGTCCACAAGACTCCAGTTAACCAGCAAATGTCAGGCTGGAGGCAAGACTCAAGTGATACAGCACTATCCAAGAAAGCAGAAAGGCAAGCAAGAGTACAAGGCTCTGAGTTCAAGCCCCAGTACTACCCATCCATAACCCCCCCCACACACACACACACACACACAAATGACGTGGAAAACATCTACCTGGAAGAATATTCAACCTCTAGAGTGAAGTGAGAAAAAATAACTATGTCCAGTCATGAGATGTACGACCTCAGTTCGTTATGCAACAGTGAACTGCATGCAACGCGGTCCCACAAAGCTAGGCTGTGTAGTGACACTGCAGCCCTCTGAGCGTGTGCAAATACACTTTATCATATTCACCTGTTAAGTAAATGCCTAACAATGCACTTTACACAACCCATCCTACTGTAATACAACCATGCTAATACTAAAATCCTTACAACACTTACATCAAGGGAGGGGAGCTGCTTCCTGGTAATACCCTGTGTTTGTTGAGGAACTTGTATGATCACTATAAACAGAGCAGTGCTGGCGTTGTGCCTCTCCAGCTGTACCCTGAGCAAGGACACCTAGAATGAGTCTCCTGGTCCTTCCTTTACCCCCATGAACTCAGGGCTCCATCTGGGGGCCAGGGGTTCCTACAGCAGGTGGTGTCCCTGAGCTCACCCCCTCCCTCTCCCTTTTGTCGATGTCCTCTGCTCCTCTCCAGAATGAATGACGAAATCAGGAAGCTCTTCTCCAACTTGGGGAGCGTCTATGCCAAGAATCTGGGCTTCCGGGATAGCTGGGTCTTCTTAGGGGCCAGAGACCTCAAGAACAAAAGCCCCTTTGAGCAGGTAAGTTCCTGGCTGCCTCCCTGTCAGCCAGAGGTGGGGGGTAGCGAGGACCACCACTGGCCTTCACTGTGACTCAAGATGGTGCATCCATGAGACCCCAGGACAAGAGTCTGGGAAGAGGCTGAGGCCGAAGCTGTACAGGCCGGGCAGGTGCTCTTCCTCCTTGTTAGCTAAAGGTCTAGACTTATCAGAAGTAGCCAAGCCCCTCGCAGGACCAAGCTGCCATATCCCCACACACAGGAAACTGGGCCTTAGGGAAGCAGCTTGGAGAATTTATCTTTTGTTTCCTCATTGCTCAATTATTTCAGTGTGTGTGTGTGTGTGTGTGTGTGTGTGTGTGTGTGTGTGTGTGTCATAAACTAAGCCTGAGCCAGCATTTAAAATACAACCTGGTTTTGTTCTCTGTCTGGATTTCTTGGCAGTAATGAGTTGATATTTCACAGGGGTTCTGCTACCTCTCTGCCAGAGGACCACGGGCAGTGACTTTAGGCTCTCTGGGCCTCAGTTTCCCCATTTGTATAATGCAGTGGGCACGGTTTGTACCTCCTGGAACCACTGTGCCGATTAAACATATAAGAGAGTTCAGGATTATGCCAGACATCCAACAGTGTTCACGAATTGCTAGTCTTTTTCTTCTTTTCAGGCTACTATTGCTACTGGGGGTATCCTAGAGGGAAGAGAAAGATGATGTAGCACAAGCTAACTTTCTCTCTCTCTCTCTCTCTCTCTCTCTCTCTCACACACACACACACACACATACACACACACACACACACACACATACAGAGCCTAACCAACCATAACTGAGCTCTAATCCCATTTCTTAGACTCTGGAGAAGTTGTAGCTCCCCTCTGAGCCTCTGTTTCCCCTATCTGTGATACGCAGCTGTGGTGAGGATGAAGCAAGGGATCCATTGAAGTGTTGAGAAGCCAGGCAAATGCCAGCCTCTGCCATTGTCTACATCTTCCTCTCTCTCCTCTCTAGTTCTTGAAGAATAGCCCAGACACCAACAAATATGAGGGATGGCCAGAGCTGCTGGAGCTGGAGGGCTGTGTGCCCCAGAAGGTATTCTAGGCCAGCCCTTCCTGGGCCAGGAGCCCAAAGAACTTTCTGGCTGACTTGGGAGCAGAGCTCAGGGTGGGCTGCTGCTGCGCCAGCAGGGACAGATCCGGAGGAAGAGGAGGAAGTAGCTGTGTGGACAGTGCTCGCTGCCCTGCACATATGAACGGCCACCCCTCTGCAACAACGAAGTGTCCCCTGTCCTTTGTCCCCTGCCCCCCCTCCCTCTGCCTGGCGATGACAGCGTCAGGGCTCTGTGGAGAGAACAGGGGTTCTCTGTCAGGGACTGTGGGTGGTCATCCCCCCAGAAGGACTGGCTGCCCAGACTTGAGCAAGATTAAATTCTATTTTTGCTGATATTGAATGGACGTCTGTGTGTGTGTGTGTGTGTGTGTGTGTGTGTGTGTGTGTGTGTGTTTCCTGGGGCTTGAGCTCATGACCTGGATGCTGTCTCCTGAGCATTTTTTTTTTTTTTTTTTTTTTGCTCAAGGCTAGCACACTACCCCTTGAGCCACCATGCCACGTCCAGGTTTGTTTGTTTTTTTTTTTTTTCCTGTGATTAATTGGAATACGAATCTCAGGAACTTTCCTGCCTGGGCTGGCTTTGAACCACAATCCTCAGCTCTCCGCTTCCTGAGAAGCTAGGATTACAGGCGTGAGCCGTCGGTGCCTGGCTTGAACGGACTTTCTAACCATGAAGCTGCCTCATTTGCAATTGTTCTAGACGCAGTTAGCGCAGGCCCTGCATTTGGACAGGCTTGGGGTCAGCATAGGGTGGCTGGATTGGAGCTGCGTGTCATAGGAATGTCAGTTAGGTGGGTTTTTTGTTTTTTGCTTTTTAAATCTTTCCTTCCCTGTATCCGTGCAAGGTGAATGGGAACAGGGGCATCAGAGGCCCGGATGCAGAGAACATGGGCCCAACCCAATGTGTGAACAAGTGAAGGAGGAGCTGGTAGAGCTGGGAAGGGAACAGATGGGGGGCAGTCCGGGGGAACAGCGGCCTGACTTAGTCCCTCTTCCTGGGAGCAGAGCCTGAGTCAAGGATTCTGTGCTGGGGGCCGGGGGTCGGCGGGAGGGGCAAGGGCCAGGAAACACCAATAAGAGACCAGACATGGAAATGACGTCAGGAAAGGAGCAGCCAATAAGGGGCATGCTGTCAACCCAGCACCTCTGTCAGAGACGCAGGCAAAATCCCACTAGGAATCTGTTTAGAGCATACACCTCAGAAGCGTCCTGAGGGCCTGTAGGGCGCTGGGGACCCCCCCCCCCCCGTCTGTTCAGGGGTGCTGGCACGTGGTGACATGAATTCCTAGGCTCTCCTTGTCTGCCCCCCATGCGGAGAACAGCGCCCACCTGTGGCTTCACAGTGAGCTCCCAGCCAAGCCCTGGCAGCGCCAGCTGCTGGTGGGCGCTGGGTGCAACCATGAATCTTGGGGCTCTTGATGGGGTCCAAGAGGGGCTTATGGGAGCAGAAAGCCTGGTGCCAGGGAGGCGGCAGCAGCACGGGGAAGGGACCCCAGCCACAGGGAGCAGAGGCACAGCTTCCAAGTCCTAGGGACAGGGAGGCCTTGCGTAGAGAAGAGACAGGGAGGCCTTGGGTGGAGAAGCAGAGCGTGGGCACCTCCCACCAGGGACCACCGTGGGCTCCAGTGGCAGTGAGGTCAAAAACAATGCCCAGAATCAAGAGAGTCTTATCTGCAGTTTCCCAGCAAAAGGCAGAACAGGAGGCATGGCTCAAGTGGTAGAGTGCCAGCCATGACTGAAAATACTGAGTGAGAGCACTGAGGCCCTGAGTTTAAGCCCTGATATGGGCACACACACACACACACACACACACACACACACACAAAATGAAATCAGTACATAAAGTAACCTTGGGTGCCTTATCTATAAAGCAGCGATAATAACCATCTTGGCCTCAGGCCTGATGTGAAGCCAGGAGGATAACAAAAGGAAGATATTTTGGGGATTTGAAAAGCAAAATATGAAATGAGAAGAATGTTATTTTTTATATTAATGATTAAAATATTTGATCTAGCCAGTGCCTCATGTCTGTAATCCTAGCTCCACAGGAGGCTGAGATCTGAAGATCACAGTTCAAAGCCAGCCTGGGCAAGGAAAGTCAGAGAGACTCTTATCTCCAATTAATCACCAGAAAACTGGAAGTGGCGCTGTGGCTCAAGTGGTAGAGTACTAGCCTTGAGCTGAAGAGCTGAGAGACAGCGCCCAGCCCCAGCATTCAAGCCCCACAACCAATCAATCTATATCTATATTTATCTATCTGTATGTATATAAATGATATATATAAGATCTAAATGCTCTTGGCCAGGGTGGGCGGGGTGGGGGAGGGGTGGATGGAGGGCAATGCCCAGAGTCTGGTGGGGCAGCCATGAGCAATGTAAGCAGAAGAAGTGAGAAAGAGCTCCCACCCAGCCATCCCACAAGCCCCTTCCTCCCAGCCTACCCTAGACCAGCTTCAGGGGCCAAATGGGGAGTTTCCTGCCCCTTCCCCCAAAACCACTTTACACCCATGTCAGTGAATGCCTGGGAAAATACCTGGCCAGAAGCCATGCTGGAATCCAAGTGGCAGGAAGTTGCCATAAACACTTTTGTACATTTGGAAAGTTTTCTTTATGACAAGCTAGAACACCATATAAAATTTTAAAGGAACCAGTAGAGACTGTGCAAGCAAGACAATGGCCAAGGAGGAAGGCTCTCTGGAGCCAGGAGCTGGTGGCTCACGCCTATAATCCTAGCTGCTCAGGAGGCTAAGATCTGCCAGCCCAGGCAGGAATGTCCATGAGACTCTTATCTCTAAGTAACCTCCCGAAAACCAGAAGTGGAAAACTCAAAGTGGCAGAGGGCTAGCCTTGAGCAAAAAAAATAGAGCTCAAGGACAGTATCCAGGCCCTGAGTTCTGACAAAAACAAAAAAATCTAAATAAATAAAAGGACCTAGGAAGCCACCAGGATACAAAAGGTGACACATGGAGGAGGCGTGGCCCAGCACTAATGAAGCCTGAGAAGACATGCCTGGCGCAGCCCGAGAGGGGCAGAGGAGGTCCCAAGGCTGAGGGCTTAGGGAGAAATTGATAAGGAGGGGTGTGCCAGGCAGGGAAACAGCACACAAGGGCTAGAGGGGGAGGGGATGTCAGGAGGGGAGGGCGGGGAGGGAGGAGACAGGACACAGTGGGCAGGGAATTATGGGAAGGCCTTCTGAGCTGGACAAGAGGGTAAAGACTTTGTCCTGGGATGGTGGAGACACACAGAGATTTAATATAAGGAATAACACAAAGATCTACTTAAAAAAAAAAAAAAAACTACTGGCTGAGGACAAGTACTGGTGGCCCATGCCTGTAATCCTAGCTTCTCAGGAGGCTGAGATCTGAGGATGGCAGTTGGAAGCCAGCCCAGGCTAGCTAGACTCTTATCTCCAATTACCTACCCCCAGAAAGCCAGAAGTGGAGCTATGGCTCAAGTGGTAGAGTGTTAGCCTTGGGTGTGGGGGGAGGTTAGGGGAGGGAAGCTCAGGTCCTGAGTTCAGGCCCCAGGAATATCACACACACACACACACACACACACACACACACAAACTACTAGCTGAGCCAGGCCTGCTGGTACACACCTATAATTATTCTCAGCACTAAGGAAGCTGAGACAGGAGGATGGTGAGTTCAAAGCCTGCGTGATGTTGAAGAGAATGGAGGCAGAGAGGTTGCTGTACCATTAAGGGGCAGAAAGTGAATCTTGATCCGGAAGAGAGGTTGCATTGGAAAACAAAGCAAGCTGCCATCCCAGGAATATTCAGAAGGTAAAATGGATATGGCGACTCAGAACAGCCTCCAAGAATCCTGCAAACTCATGGTGGCCTCAGAACTTGGGGCTTGCATTCATCTCCATGTTCCCCGCCCTGGTGCCTACCAGGCCACCCCAATAGTCAGCACGGGGAGGTAAAGGGCAGGTACCTGGGTCCCTCAGTGACAGTGTTTTTTTCAGAAGGTGCAGTTCTTATTCTCAACAGCAGGTGGCAGCACAAGATAGACAGGGAAGGGTGGCCCAGACCCCACCTCCTCCTAGAGAGGGGGTGTGGTGTGGAACAGGTTGGTAACCTGGCACTCACCAAGGACCGGGCAGTTAGCTTTAGTATTGTCACAGCATGGTAACCGCAGCACTTCCCAGCTGTAAGAAATCACCATTTCCCAGATCCTCCTAGAGCTTGACATACTCCCTCCTCATAGCACCACAGGGTAGGGGGCTACCTCAGCCCTCTTTTACATATGAGAAGACCAGGGAGGTCATATGACTCATCCAAAGTCCCGCAGATGTGGCATCTGAAAATCAGGACTGGAATCCCAGTCTGCCCCTGACACTACCTCAAATTGACTCTTCAAGAGATACTTGCCTGCCCTACCTAAAACTGCAGGCAGGCAAACGCCGTTTCTCTACCCATCTCCACCCTGCTCTTCCCACATACCTCTGAAGATGGCATCTAACCTCTGGCCCCATGTGTCCCCACGTCCCCAACCCCACGTCTGCTCTGGGAGATAAGCTGTGGAGAATCCGAGTGAGTCTTTGTATGCTTGTACTGGGCCTTGAACTCAAGGCCTGGGCTCTGACTTTTAGCTTTGTTTGCTCAAGGCTGGTGTTCTTCCACTTAAGCCAGAACTCCATGGCTACCATTTTGCTGGTTAATTGGAGATAAGAGTCCTATAGACTTTCTTGCCCCAGCTGGTTTGGAAACACAAGCCTCAGACCTCAGCCTCCTGAATCACTAGGATTACAGGTGTGAGCTACCAGCACCCAACTCTGTGTGGAATGACTCTTGAAAGTCCTCTCACACTGGAGGCCTGGCCTCCTCCCATAGGCTGGTAGGCACTTTTCAGATGTAGGAGAGGCTAAGAGATACCCAGAACACCCACAGAGGGATCTAGAGGGATCTAGGCCTGATCTTGGCCCTCCACCACCCATGGGCATCTCATATGGCACCTATATGTATCTCACGTTCCCTCGCTGTGCCAGGCTCTGTGCTAGGCCGCAGGGCCACCCCTACAAGCTCTGCCCATGCCATGTGGTCCAACCTTGGTCCTGCCTGAGCTGGGCTTCAGAAACCCACCGGGAACTCTATCACCAAGCAGCCTGGAAGTCACATGTCAGCAGGACTCCAAGAAGATGAGAGAAACGGAGCCTTTTCTCTCTTCTCTCCCTCCAAGAGCCAACCTGGTGGCTAACTCTGGGCTGGCTGGAAATAATGTGGCCTTCCGAGTTGACGTACATTTAGATTGCTCCAACTGACTGTCTATTTCATCCTTCATAATCAACTCAAGCTGCAAGAGGGAAGAAAAGAATGGGAAGCAGCATTGGCAGGGGCTGGACCCAGGACAAGTAGCAGGGAGAGAATAAACAGAGAGCCCAGGAGGTCACTTTAATACAGAAGGTCTCAGAAGGCTTCTCGGTAGAAGCCATGACTGAGTCTGAAGGATCAAAAGTTTAAAAAAAAAAAAAAAGATAAGATGTAAAGATTCATAGTGCAGAGCAGTGCACTATGAATAGCACGTGCAAAGACCTTGTGATCTCAGCACGGTTAGAAGAGAAGGGAATGAGAAAGGAGGTCCCCAAAGCAAGTGGGGCTTGGCAGCTCTGCCCTTGGGAACAGGAGCCACGTCATTCCGTTGGTTCTCCCCCATGTGCGGCGTTGGGTATGTATTCCAGGCGGGCTCTGTGCTAGACGAACAGGAAGGGTCCAAGAGCAGAGCATTTGTTCCCCTTCTCAGTACCTGCGTCACCAGGTAGAACCTCACTGTTACAGAGAGACGCTGCCAGAGCTCACCTTGTCCCATGGGCCCATGAGGTGGGCCACCCTGAGCCCCCTTGGGTCCAGCAAAAGATTATAAGTGAGTGATGGGACCCCCGTTTGCACTTTACTAAAATGGGCACTCCAGAAGCACACACCTCACCGGTTCAGCACTGTGCCCATGAGCATGTCTGTCTGCACGTCTGACTGTTGTCTCTGCCCCTCTCCTTTTCCTTCTTTTCCCTCTCCTCCTTTCCCTCCCTGTGTGCTACTTTCTTTCCTCTCTTTCACACACACACACACACACACACACAGATGGAGAAACTGAGGCTCCAAGAGGTCAAATTATATCCCTCAGACTCCACAGCTGTGTGGTTTGAGGAATCAAATTCAACCCCAAGGGGACTCCAGCCTTCATCTCTGCCCCAGGCTGGCATGACAAAGGCAGGGGGTGCTCAGACGAGGTGGTGGCCGCCAGGGGCACACTGAGAACTTGGCCTCCAGATACTTTCCTGGCCTGAGCCCAAGCCAACTTGCCCCTCAGCCTCCGGGTCCTGTCCACAGCTGCCCCATGGATGGGGACACCTGCCAGGGAGAGGGTTCTTCAGTGATCTGTTAATAACAGGGCTGAGCCGCACAAGCCCGCCCCAGCCAGGCACCGCGGCCGCCCTGGGTAATTCCCCAGTCTGCCCAGTCAAGCAAGAAGGCCAGGTCCTGGCCGCGGGGCCAGCTCCCCTGCGCTCACCTGCCACGGCTCTGCTTCCCCTCCACCCTCCCAGTGGCCTCAGTTTCCCTTCCTGAGAGAGGCAAGGGGCAGGGAGAGGAAGGACCACCGGGCCCTCAGAAGCCCTGTGGGCCAGCAGGGGACGCGCAGCCTCTGTGAGCATCAGTCACCGGAAGCCTGTCTGAGGCGCTCCAGGCTTGGGAACTGCTCTGAACGTCGCCTGTGTGCCCGGGAGAATGAGCGTTGAGGAGATGGGGGGCTCCGGCTCCGGACACCCCTCAGGCCCTGGCTCCTGAGAGCAGCTGCTCCGGGGAGGAGCTGGCAGGCCCCGCAGCGCGCTCTGGCCATGGGAGCCGTCCAGGGGAAGAGGAAGGTAGGAGGCCCTGCCTGATTTGTTGGGGCCCTGGGCGTGGGAAGGGGGGGGGGGGTGGACCCATGGTTGGGGGCAAGGGGTCCAGCCTCGGCCAGCTCTGCCCACCGGCCTCCCTCCTCCAGCTCGCAGTCAGAGCTGTCTCTCAAATCTGGCTGGTATTCAGGGCAAAGCTGGTGGCTGATCGTCTCTCCAGATTCTTGTCTTTAAACATACACACCCCTACTTTCTGGCACCTGGGGCACCCACTATTTGTGCCCCAGGGGAGGGGCTCACACAGGGGGACTTGGGCCAAAATAATATTATTATTATTACTTTATTATTGTTGTTATTATTATTATTATTCTTACACTGAGCCGCTGTTACCAGATGTTGGGCTGTGGGCACATTATTTGAGTCTTCTGTTCCTTATTCCCTCATCTACAAAATATGGGTAAGTCATAATCACTACCTAGGAAGCTCATTGTGAGAATTAAGCAAATGAAAAAATGTTTAGAAAAGTGCCTGGCAGCCGGGTGCTGGTGGCTCAAGCCAATCATCCTAGCTACTCAGGAGGCTGAGATCTAAGGATCACAGTTCAAAGACAACCTGGGCAGCAAAGTCCATGAGACTCTTAGCTCCAGTTAACCACCAGAAAACTGGAAGTAGCACTATGGTTCTAAGTAGTAGAATGCTAGCCTGGAGTGAAAGAGCTCAGGGACAGAGTCCAGGCCCTGAGTTCAAGACCCATGGCCAACAAAAAAAAGAGAAGGAAGGGGGCTGGGAAGGTGGCTCAGTGGTAGAGCGCTTGCCTTGCATGCATGAGGCCCTGGGTTCGATTCACATAAGCAAAAAGAAAAAAGCCGGAAGTGGCGCTGTGGCTTAAGTGGTAGAGCGCTAGCCTTGAGCTGAAGAGCTGAGGGACAGCACCCAGGCCCAGAGTTCAGGCCCACTACTGGACCAAAAAAAAAAAAAAAGAGAGAAAAGGAAGGAAGGAGAGAGAGAGAAAGAGGAAGGAAGGAAGAAAAAGAAAGAAAGAAAGAAAGGAATAGGAAAGAAAGAAAGAAAAGTGTCTGACACACATTTGTTCCATTCAAATTATATCCGTGCTATTATCCATAAGTCTCCAGGTCTGGGCTTGATGCTGGGGGCAGAGGGCATAAGTAAGTCTCCAGGTCTGGGGGCACCCAGACCTTCTGGATCAGACTAAGATGGGGGTGGGGCATGTACACGGCAGCTCTCTGGGGATGCTGCCTGGGCCACTGTTCAGCCACGTGGTCCCAGGCTGTAGTCCCAGCACCATGGTCAGGCTGCCAGGTCCCAGCCACCACCTGTGACCCGTGGCCTGCGATGAGGGCTTGACCCCTCTGACCTTAGCTTCTTATCTGTAAAAGGCAGCTGACCAGTTACTCCCCGCCCCCCACCTTGGAGGTCACCAGAGGAAGCCTATGATGTACTTAACACCTTGCCTGATGTCCTCTGGCCCCCAACATATGAGGAGCCCCAATATATGAATCAATACACTGCAAGGACCTGTTCTGGGAAGGATGAGGGAACTTGGGCCCAGAGGTAAGAAGGGGTTGCTTAGAAGGGGTCATGGAGCTAGTGGGGAAAGTGAGGCACGGGGCGGGGGGGAGGGATGCAAGGGTGATAAGGCAGATCAGTGTGTTAGGTGACCCACCCTTGTTCACGGAATGGGGGGGGGGGTGCCAAGCACATGGGAACATAGCCAGGTGGGAGCAAGTGTTTGGATGAGCCAATCAGAACACAGCCTTGACCCCAGGTTGGCGTCCCTGAGGCCTGGCTCCACTCCTCTGGGGATGATGGTGACAGGGCTGCTCACAGACATGGCCTCTCCAGCCAGGTGTGGGCGAAGAGAGAAGACCAGGGAAAGTCTGAGCCAACACAGAGCCTGGAGCCATGAATCAGAACGCAGCTCTCCTTGCTTCTGTGTACCGTAGGCAAGTTACCGACTTCTCTGGGCCTTGGTATTTTTAATCTGACTCCTGCGACAGTCAAATCATGTGTTTAATACATGGAGGCCAAGTGTGTAATATGGTTTACAACGTTCTAGAAGGCTCAAAAATCAATCCGGAAGCTATGCCTTGATACTAGAGATGAGTACAAGTCAGATGGCCTGATAAGGAGCCTCGTTGGTGAGGCTGCAGCTTCTTGGGTAGCAAAGGGGCCTAAAAAGCAGCCTTCGTAGACCACAGACACCAGCCGAGTCCAGGAACTCCATCTCCCCACCCCAGAATAGAGCCTGATCAGAGCCCCAAGCTTCCCGGAACTACTGCTGCACTGTCAACCTCAAACTGGGGCTCATCCCTGTCATCCTAGCTACCTAGAAGGCTGAGGTCTGAGGATCGCAGTTTAAAGCCGGCCTGGGTAAGGAAGTTTATTAGACGATTACCTCCAATTAACCACCAAAAGTCTAGTAGAGGGCTAGCTTTGAGCACAAGAGCTCAGAGACAACACCCAGGCCTTCAATTCAAGCCCCAGGCTCAGTACACACACACACACACACACACACACACACACACACACACACACACACACACACACACACACACACACACACACACACACACACACACACACACACACACACACACACACACACACACACACACACACACACACACACACACACACACACACACACACACACACACACACACACACACACACACACACACATCAGGGCTGAGCAGGGCACCAGCAGCTCATGCCTGTAATCCTGGCTTCTCCAGAGGCTGAGATCTGAGGATAATGGTTCAAAGCTAAAGCCAGCCTGGGCAGAAAAATCTGAGGGTCTCTTCTCTTCAATCAAGCACCAAAAACCTAGACATGGAAGTGTGGCTCAAGTGGTAGAGGACCAGCCTTGAGGGGCAAAAAAAGGCAAGCAAGATCCAGAGGTCCCGAATTCAAGCCCAGTAGTGGCTTAAAAATAAATAAATAAATATAAATAAATAAATAAATCAGGGCTGATACTAAAAGGACAGATCCTTGATGACATCTTCCTACTCAAAGACAAAGTCAATAAAGCATTTCCATCAACAGCCCCTGGAGATGAATGATTGTATTACCCCAATCCAAGAGGCTAAGCAAGCCTCAGTTCATGCAGGGGTGAAATGGAAAGCGAGTGGTCTAAAGAGCTTTGTTCCAAGTCCCACACAGGTCAACGGTTCAAATCTCACTAGTGCCCTAGCAGGACATGTTGCTCTCTTTCCTCGGCTTCCTCATCTGTGATGTGGGCTGCTGACTTGCCTCTCTCAGGAGGACCAGGCCAGGTTCTGGCACAGGATGGGCGTCCAGGGACAGATGGGCCGTGCTGTTGAGGACGCAGAGGCCTGGGCAGGAAGGGGGCAGCTGTGCACCCAGACCACAGGGCAGCGGCTGCAGGGGGGTGGGGGGAACACTTGCATTCTCTGGAACTGTTCCCCCAAACTCCACACTGCCCGAGCTCTCCACAGCCCCCCAAGAGACCTGTCCTCCGATGCCATTGGTATCACCAAGAAGCGCATGGCTTTGCGTTCATCACCACAGATTTTCCTCAGTGGAAACAATAAGGAAGCATGAAGAAATCTGCTGGATGGCTGGACGGGGGCATTCCTTCTGACATAGCCCCAAAAGTATACAGCTGGTGGGGCCCTGTCAGCTCCCCCACACAGTTATTCCTACCCAAGATGGATAGGCCTGCCCACCCTTGGCCAGCCCAGCCCCGCGGAGGCCCCTCGCCAGCCCCATGCACGTGAGGACCTCATTCAGAGGCCCCGCGGAGCCCCTTACCCCATTCCAGCCACCACCTCAATCGCATCTCTGAGGGAAACTGAGGCCACACATCCAGAGCCTCAGCAATGAGGGGAAGCTGAACTCCCACACGGGAAGGTCAAGGACAGACAAGACATTTGCCAGAGCCCGCAGGAGGAGGGTGGCAAGAGAGAACTCCAGTTTCCCAGAATCCTTCTGGCCACTTGGCCTTGGCTCATTTGGGACCTGACTGGATGACCAATTACAGCCCAGGACCCCTCTGCACCCCAGGCCCAGTGAACCCCCGCCAGGGTCCATCTTGGGCCATGTCCACCTGAGTTGCACCCATGTCACAGAGCCAGAGCAAACCTTCTAGAAGAGGAAGGACAGCAGTCATTGAGCGCAGACCCCATTGCTACTACACATGGGCTTCCATGGAGCCCCTCATAGCTGGGGCCGGGCACTCCGCCTCCCCCATCTCATAGAAAAGGGCAGGAAACTGAGGCTTGGAGGTCACCAGCGAGATGTGGTGTGGCAGGGGGGTGCCCCGAGACTCCCCTTGCCAGGCCGCACACCCCTGGGAGGCGGGGAGGACAGGCACCCTGCCCGGCTGTCTTCGCTCTTCCCCATGACACGGAAGAGCAATCTGAGACCAAGCTTTGGAGCTCAGGGTCTTCCGAAAGTATGGGGGTGGGGGTGGGTGGGGAGGAGTTCTGGGTCAACATGTATGTATACTAGGTGATACCCCAGCCTCAGTTTCCTCATCTGCGTATCTTTACGCACTGCCCAACTTATGCATCTGCTGGAGGAATTCAACTCCTGACCCCAGCTTTGAAGAAGGCCAGAGACAGAGGAGAATAAAGGCCTCATTGGGGAGTCCCTTGAGGTCACTCAAGGGTCACCTTTCTAGACCCTCTGGCTGGAGCCCAGAGATGTGGTTCAGAGCACCGACCTTGGACTGACCTTGGCACTTAGTTCTTAGCCAGACGCAGAGCAAAATACAGATGCAGGACTCCTTGTTCAGAAAGGACAGAAGGCCCTGAGTCAGGTGGTAGAACATTCACCAAGCCCCCCTTCTGAGCCCAGAACCCCCCATGACCGCCCAGGCCACCAGCCCAGAAACCTGGCCAGGGGGCCACCCTGCAGGCTCTGAGGGTAGGTACTAGCATGCAGCTCCAGGATTATGCCTCTCATGATGCCATCTGTGTACCCGCTGGACTGGCCAATCCTTGAGAATTCTCTTCCCCAGCCCGAGCAACTTGGCAGCTACATTGTCCTCCCTCCCCAGTGACTCTCAGAGCCCTGAGCTGAACGCCTTGAAAAAAGTTAGAGCGGAAAGTTCCTCCCAGGGGGAGGCCCAGGGACAGCAGCAGGGGTGGGGATGAGGAGGGCAAGGGTTGGCAGCAGCTGAAAGGGGCATTTGAAGGCAAGCAAGGAGGCCTTTATTCTCCTCAGCCGGGGTCAGGAGTTGCGTTCCTCCAACAGATGCATAGGTTAGACAGTGCACAGAGGTAGTCGGTGCATAGGCAGATGCTGTAAGACTGCCCATGGAGCTGTGCCTGGTGCTGGCTACCATAACAGAGGGAGGAATGCCTTGCCCTGCCACAGTGTGGCCCTGCCCAGCCCTGCCCAGCCCTTCCGCTCCACCTCCTCGGCCCACGCTTCTTCCAGGAAGCCCTCCCTGAGTAAATCTCCACCAGTTCATAGGGTGAGGGGATTAAATAAAGGGAAGGAGGGCAGGCTCACATCACAGAGCCGGGTTTGCAGAATGAGATCCACAGAAAGGAAGTAGGCCTGAAACCCGTCTGGCACCCCCGCTTTCCCGACCCTCCCCACCCCTTACCACCAGCCTGGAGGCAGGTCCTGCTCTACTCTGAGAGCTCTCTGGTCCTTCTCCTGGGCTGACGACAGCTGCGACATCACCTTCAGTTCTGTGATTGATCCATGGCAGAAGGGAAGCTATGTCCCATGTTTGGTTTAACCATGTGGTTAACACAGAGCAGATGCTCAATTAATGGAGGAAGGAAGGAAAGGAGGGTGGCAGGCTGGTTTCTCTTGAAGTAACTCAAGGGCAGAGTTGCAGGTCAAGGTCATAGAGGGATTCATGACTAGGCTGGGGGCGCTGTGTCCTTGGATTTCTCCTACGTTCCTTCCTGTCCCTTCACAGGTTGTAGGCCCAGACCCTTATGTGTACACGTGTATATACATGCACACACACATACACACACATACATACACACTACACATATAAACACGCACACACACACTCTTCCTGAACAATTTCCTGTCAATGCAATCCCTCTATTGCTTGGTTCCTCATCCATTCAGCAACTGGCTGGGCAATTACTGGGCACAGGGGGCCAGGCTGAGGAAACAAATGGGTGGATAATTCAGGCCCTGCCCCCTGGGGTTCAGAGATCCAGCCCAGGAAGACAGAACAGCACAGGGTTCCCAGGCTCTGCAGGGCTCAGGAGGGGCAGTGGCCAGGCAAGGCCCGGTGCCCTGGCCCCTCTGAAGAGGGGCTGATGGGTGTGGGGACAACACCTACCCAGGAAACTGGATGTGGAGGTGTTGGTTGGGGTCTAGCAGATGAAGACATGCTAAGAGTTTCTAGCTCCTGGTCAAATGTGTCACTTTGTGGAGCCCCCCCACCCCAGGTTCCGGGGCGGCTCCTGGGAGAGCTCAATGGCATGTGGTTTCCCTTGCCTATGCTCCCATAGCATCCCACGCAAAATGCACTCTGCCACACTCTTTTTTGTCCCTCTTGGCATTGCACAATTATCTAAAACAGAGCTGAGAACTAGGTACCAGTGGCTCACACCTCCTAGCGACTCAAGTGGCTTAAGATCATGGTTTGAAGCCAGGCCAGGCAGGAAAGTCAGTGAGACTTTTGTCTCCAACTAACCACCAAAAGGCTGGAAATGCAGCTGTGGCTCAAGTGGTATAGTGCTAGCTAGTCTTAAGCAATTAAAAGCTCAGGGATAATACCTAGGCCCTGAGTTCAAGCTCGAGGACTGGTGTACACACACACACACACACACACACACCCTGAGAAGGTAAAGTGAGGCAGAAGGAAGTTAGGAACAATTGTTCCTGAGGGCCAGCCCTGTCTCCAGATGCAGGGCTAAAACCTATAGAGCCTTCATTTGTCCCTCTCAGCAGCTAGTGGTGCTCTCCCTGGATTTCACAACCAAGGAGTCAGATCAGACCCCTTGTGTAAAAGCAAGCTGGTATTCAGATCCCACACACACACAAACATGCACCAAACACCATCCACCTGCAGCATGGGTACTTTCTGAAGATCGAAAGAATCCTTCGAACATTCGGTCTCCCTCGGAATCCCTTCCACACACCCTGCCTCCAAAGGCACAGGTTCACATTCTTCTACCAAGATATAAAATCTCCAGACACAAGAGAGGTTAAGTTCCTTGCTCAATATCACACAGCAGAGCCAGGACTTCAACCACTGTGGATGCACCTGCACTGGGCCCCACAGTCTGTTCTGACTCGTTCACCTCAAGTCAGAACAAACCTTCACTTTGCAGGGTTTGGGCTAAGGCTCCACCCCCACCAGGGGTGCCCGGCTGAAAAGGAGCTTTGAAAGTTCAGAAGAATCGAATTTCTCTCTGGAAAGCAAACCCCCCAGCCCCCCTCCCCTCAAAAGCCCGCTTTCCTGCAGACGGAAACCTAAAATCTCAGCGCCCTCCCTGGGGCCCCTGGATCGGCTTTCAGAACAGTTCGTCTCCTGCCTCACCCGGCCCCCACGGGAGGCATGAACCGGGGGCTTTGTTCAAGGGAAAGATTGGATCACAGGCAGGGCCAGGGGTGGGTGGGGGAGGGCCTAGGTACTGGAACCTTCTTTTGTCATCTAAAAATCTAAGCCAGCTGGGGCTGCCCAGGGAAGCTAGAAGAGCCAACTTGTCTCCTCCATTCCTGAGGAAAGTGAGGATGGAGCCTGGGACATCCTGAGTCTGGAGGGGGGGAGAGGGTCTTACCAACTCAAGCTCTGGGGATGACTTTGGGTCATTTGGGGTATATGATGTGAGAAATCGTCCTGCCATCCCTCCCCCTGCGCGTGCGCGTGCGCGCGCGCGCGCACACACACACACACACACACACACACACACTCTCTCTCTCTCTCTCCCTCTCTCCCTCTCTCCCTCTCTCCCTCTCTCCCTCTCTCTCTCTCTCTCTCTCTCTCTCTCTCTCTCTCTCTCTCTCTCTCTCTCTCTCTCTCTCTCTCTCTCTCTTCCTGCAGCAAAGATCCTGTGGTGACTTTGATCCAGCCAGACATTGCCTGGTGACACGGGCTGCCCGAGGGCTGCAGCAGCCAGTGACGGAAAACAACAGGAATTTGTTCTCTCCCAGTTCTGAAGGCTGCACGTTGAAATCAATACAACCCAGGCTGTGAGGGGAGGAGGGGTCTGTTCCTCATCTTTCAGCTGAGCTTGGGGTGGGGGGCTGTCTCCGGCACTTGGGGTTCACACATGCACTGCCTTTTCCCCACATGCCCAAGTCTCTCATAAAGATCCCAGTCCAGGCTTAGCGGTAGGTAGAGTGCTTGCCTAGCCGGCATGAAACGCTGGCTTTGATTCCTCAGTACCACATACACAGAAAAAGCCGGAAGGGGTGCTGTGGCTCAAGTGGTGGAGAGTTAGTCTTGAGCAAAAGCAGCTCAGGAACAGTGCCCAGGCCCTGAGTTCAAGCCCCAGGACTGGCAAAAAAAGAAAAAAGAAAGAAAGATACCAGTCCAGTTGAAGTTCATCACCTTTGTTACCTCTGCAAAGACCTGTGTCCAAAGAAGGCTGTATTCACAGGTTCTAGGAGCTGGGATTTTTTTTGGGGGGTAGGGCATGGGGGGAAGTAAACTTCAACTCCTAACAGTGACCCCAGCTGCCTAGGCCTCTGGACTCAGTGGGTATACTTCTCAAGCCCCTGAAACTCTGCCACTCTGGAAGAACCCCATCTGTCTTCCATCAAGTTACCTTCCATACAGTCCCCTCCCTGCAGGCCACCTTAGCTCCTACCCAGTACAGTGTTCTCACCACAGCAGAACCAGACTCAAGCACTTTGGTTTGGAATTTGACCCTCTGTTCTGGAGAAAACCCTTCTAGCGCAGTAACTTGGAAATCCCAACCATTGGCCCGCTACCATACCACTCAAGGCTCCTCCCACCCTTTCCAGCCACAGTGGGCTCTTCCCCGGCCCCCCCCACCCTACCCCCTCCGCTCAGTTTTTCCCAGCATGCGAAGCTCTTTCCCACCTTGGATTCTCTCTACCTACAGTCTCTCCACTCTCTGGACCGAGTCCTTTGGATCTGAGCTCAGAGCCAGGCCTTCCCTGACCTCTACCTGAAGTCCCTGCCGTGGTCTCCCGCTCTGCAGGTGTGTTGCTTTACTTGCCAGAGTGAAATGATGTTTGCCTAGCCTTCCCTTGGGTCACATCAGGCTTGGCTTGGCCATCACTCACCCTGATGTTTGGAGCCCTCCACAGGTCTGACATACAAGTGGCAAGAGCGGACAAGTGCATGGGCAGCTGCCCCAGAGGGAGCTCATGCCTCATCTGCAAATGGTCTTCAAGGTTTCATTCTGAGGCCCACACTGGACGGGGCCCTGGAAGAAACACCAGCCTTACCAGCCCAGCCCCAAGTCCACACACTGCTTACAAGCTGCTCAGGAATTAGGAAAGCGTGTGCTGCCTCTTGTGAAAGTACATCAAGAATTGACCCCATACCAAATGTCATGACTCCAAATAGATACCAGCCTGGAAACACCCCCAAAAAAGCAGGCTGCCCCTTCCTTATACCTTAGCCTTACCTCCTAACAAAGACCTGGCCTGGAGGAGGAAGGAGGAAGATCTCAAAACCATGGCCGTCATGGGGCTTGAAGTGAAACTTGGGTGCCATGAAATGATCAAGAAGAAAGTGTCACCAAGAACCAGAGCCTATGGCCCTGTCTGAAGAATGGCGATGCCTTTCAACCAGCCCCACTCTGGAGGCCTTCCATGGTTAGAACTCCCTTCTAGGAAGCACTCCCTGGCTGGTGATCCTAAGGACTAGTGAGCTCCGCCTAGGCCCATGCCCCTAGGAGGCTGCAGCTCACCTGAGCTGTTGTTTCCTGCATTCTAAAACCCCTTCTTCATGTGACTGGAGACACAGTACACAATAGTTTAGTGTATAACCGTGGTTATATTCTTCCTCAGACATGGTTTGGGGATAGGTACAACCTTAAATTTTTTCATTCTAATTATTTTCTTAAAGAAAACTATTTTGTTCTGGACCGGTGCTTGAACTTAGGGCCTGGGCTCCATCCCTTAGCTTTTTCATTCAAGGCTGGCACTTTACCACTTGAGCCCAGCTTCACTTTCAGTTTTTTGCTGGTTAAGTGGGGAGAAGAGTCTCACAGACTTTCCTGCCCACGCTGGCTTTGAACCGAGATCCTCAGATCTCAGCCTTCTGAGTAGTTAGGATGACAGGTATGAGCCACAGTGCCTAGCAATTATTAAAAGTTTTAAGTATTTCATGTAGTTATTATGTAGCTACAAGATGCTCTGAAAATATACGCACAGACGAAAACACCCTGGGATCTAAGCAAAAGCTGAAGCCAACAGCCCAAGTGCCATCAGAGAAGATCCTGGTCTCTGCCCTCCTTCCCCTTCTCCCCTCAACCTCCCCCTCCTCTGCTCTGTCACAGGGGACCACTCTACTATACATTGTCCTGCAATCTCTAAGTCCTAAACAGCCTTCGTTCTAAGTTGACATGAGTGGCATCAATATATTGGTCTTTTGCACTTTGCTTTCTCTTCTAATGCTACGCCTTGAGGTTCCATGGGTTGCTAGGTGCATCTGGAAGGCATTGTGCAGTGCTCCCTTGTATAAATAGACTACAACTATCTAGCCACACTGTTGGTGACAGACATGAATTTCTTTGTCTCTCAGGGATGAACTTAGACATCACAGGATAAGTACATTCTCACCTCTACCAGGTAAAACCCAGCCAAACTGCTGTGACACATTGCACTCTTACACCACGCATGGAACTATGCTGCTCCCAGGTCTCTTTATCCACAGGTTGCATTTTCCAAGCTTTCTAACTTTTGTGAACCTGGTGTGTATATACTGGTATCTTATTATGGGCTTCCCTTGATTAAAAAAAAAGTTGACAAGTTTGATTTACAAGATGGATTTAGAAACCCCTGGGTTGTTTTCTGTTGTTGTTTTTTCAAATGCCCATGGTATATTTATAAATGTTAACCATATCTTAGGTGCCAAAAAAGTGCAGATACCAAAGGTTGAGTGTCATGCACATCATCGTGTCTGCAATGTAACTGAAGTATAAGATTTACCTAAGATTACCAAACCAGGAACAAGTAACATATCTTTGGAAAATGTAAAGCGCTTCCAAATTGAACATGGAAGATACTGAGAAAGTGTTCAGACTGAATGCTAACAAAATACTATATATTGAAACTTCTGGAACTCAGATAAAACAGTACTTACAGACAAGTCTGAAACCTTAGGTGAATATATTGTTAAGTTGAAATTTAATCAGCCAGATGCCTAAGAATATGGTTTAAAAAAATGACAGGAGGGGGGGGCCACGGGGGGAGAATGGGAAGGGATGGGAAGGGGAAACAAAGGAGGAGGCTACAATGCTTGATAAGAAATGTACTCATTATCTTGCCCATGTAATTGTAACCCCTCTGTACAGTATTTTCACAATAAAAAAAATAAAAAAATGGCAGTACCCAATTATAATGCCCAGAAGGAATGAGGAAGTAAAGAACTAATGAAGTGGAAAACAAATATAATACGGAAGAGTAATGTGGCCCAATGTTCATTATTTAAAGAGTAAAGAGGGGTCGAATGTAGTTCAGTGGCAAAGCACTTGAATACAACATCATGGGTCTGATTCCCAGTACCAAAATAAAACAAAGGGAAAAAAAAAATCCAAGTTAAAAAAATCAAGAGCAAAGATTACCTATGACCTGAAAATGTCTGAGTTTTTTAAAAACATCTAGAAAATGTTGTTGAACAAAATGGACTTAAGGAGGAATAGAAAACTAAGAGTGTAGTTCAAGTGGTAGAACATTTGTCTGGCAAATGCCCTGAGTTCAATCCTCAGAACCACCAAAAGAAAGAAGGGAAGGGAGAGAGAAAGAAACAAAAAGAAAGACAGAGAAGGTGAGAGGGGAGGGAGGGAGGGAGGGAGGGAGGGAGGGAGGGAGGGAGGTGAATCGCTACTAACATTTAAAGCAATCATAAGTTGACTTTCCTAGAGGAAACCCACAAGAAGATCACTTCTATAGCTGAGTTCTACTAAACTTGAAGGGAATCTACCAATTTGGTTTTGGGGGAAACCTCCTAAAAATTAGGAACTGTTTCCTTACTTCATTTTATAGAAATAAAATAACTTTGATATCAAAATTAAACCAGGACAGTGGGGGGGAGGGGAAATAAGTCACAACAGGACAATCTACTCACAAACACAGATAGGCAAAAAAAGAAAGAAAGAAAGAAAAGAAAGAAAGAGAGAAAGAAAGAAACAAACAAACAAACAAACAAAGAGAAAACAAAACCTAAGACACTCCCACAACCCTGGACAGGAGCCACTGGGTCTCAAATTGCTTTTAGCCTGTGTGCACAAACATGTCCCCTCTGCCAGTTAGTCAGGGCCGGATAATGAAATGCCATGGACTCTCTTTCCTTTAGACAGAGCCAGGCCACAATCAGTGGAAAATTCCAGTGGCATTTTTTTCCCCAAGATTGTCCCTCAGTCAGGTGAGCAGGCAGAGAGTCCCAGATGACTTACACCAGTGTGATCCAGCCCCTGCAGCAGCTCTCGACCCTTGGCTGGCTTCCCAGAGCTACAGGTGCAGGGAGCAATAGTTGTCTAGGGCACTCGTGACTGAGACCGTGGACAGGCCCTAAGAGCCATAGCATCCTCCTGCCTGGCCAAGTCTCCATCACATCATGGTAAACCAAAAGATACTGGGTTGAGCTTCTGGGAGTAATGCCCTAGGGTTGATATCAGCCCTTAGAAAGGAGCAGCAGAGAAGCAGAAGGCTTCTGGGAAGAGACAGACAAGAACAGGGTAGCATCTTCCCAAGGAGAGATTTTTTTGTGTGTAAATCCAGAGGATGGAGGCCTGGCTGCTACTCTGGACACTGAATTCAACTCAGCCAGGCAGGAGTCTGGGCAGGGTTAGGGCAGGGTGGGTACAAGGGCCAGAGGGTGCTAGGCCACTGAGCTGGGCTGAGAGGCCCAGGGCCAACTAGCTGGTGTCATTTTTTAGTATTACATTAGAAGCCTGGGCTAGGATATCAGGCAAATCTCTTTTCTTCTTTGTTCCTCTCCTCACTAGCCAGTGCCTTGACCTTTCAGCTTCAGCTTTCTTGTCTGTGTGGGCTGATCAAACTTACAGAGCTGGGCATGCATAGTATGAGCTCAATCAATGGCCCTGATTTTGGTTGTTATTTCGATCTGGCGAAACAAACTGCTGGGCAGAGTTGGATAGATCAACCCTCTCCTTGCAAAGAGATGCTACTGCAGTCCAGACAGAGGAGAGCAAGGCAAGAGAAACAGTGAGAATGGAGGGCAGGCTGATTGGCGTCCTAGCAAGGAAAGGACCTTGCACACCCTCCTGGGTCAAGACCAAGTAAGCCCCACTCCTGACACAACGGGTGAACGGCAGTAGATGAGGACAAGGAGCCTCCGGGTGACATCCTATATTAGCTTAGTTTGTTTGTGTGCTATTAGTAAGGCTTGAACTAGGCCAGGGTACTCTCTCTTAGCTTTTTTGCTCACAGCTAGTGCTCTACCACTTGAGCCACAGCTCCACTTCTGGCTTTTTCCTAGGTAATTGGAATTTTTTTTTTAAATCTCAAGAACTTTTTCTGCCCAATCTGGCTTCAAATCATGATCCTCAGATCTCTGCTTCTTGAGTAACCAGAATTTCAGGCATGAGCCACTGGTGCCCAGCCTCGAATTCTTGTTATCTTTAAAAGTGAACTTTGTTCCTGTCGTTGTTTTAAACTTCTCTTATACTTGATAATACAATGTTCCAGTAGAAAACTCCACAGCACTGGAACACTGTGTCTTGTGGACTTGAACTCCTCCACATGCCCACGTAGTTTCTGTGTTACAACATTCCTATCCATGCTCCACAACACACAGGGGCATGCTCTGATGCCAAGACATTTTTCCTGGGGATGTAATACTCTATGAATAGAGAATATACCCATAGACTGTTTGATGAATTTCTGGTGTGCTGCTTTTGGGGGTTGTTTCTTATTTCTTCAATGCCTAGTCAATATATTTTGACACACATCTGTTCTTCTTTCTTTGAGTTAGACTTCACTTACGGGCTCATGAGGGTTTGTACTGGGGATTCACACTGCCATGTGTCCCAAAGAGCGTGCAGAAATTTCCTAGGAGGGAGACCTCGACTTCAGCAGATCCATAAAGGAGTGTCTTTCCACAGTCAGAAGATAGGATGTACTGAGATAGTTTGCCTGTTCCTTTCTTCATGGCCATGAAGGAAATAGTACTTTCCTATTAGTTATAGTTCTAATGTGCAGGGTTCTACCCAAGTACTTTACATGAAGGTGATACGGTTGTCACCCCCATTTTATAGTTTGAAAAATAAGATCAGAAAGGTTAGACACAGCAGGTCAGTGATGAGCCCAAAAATCAGGCTCCAGAAAGCATCTCAGCGTACACTCTTGGCCACCTGCTTGCCTGGATGTCTCCGCCCAGTATCATGGATGAGGCCCCAGAGCGCCGAAAGCAAGTCCCATCCCGTTAATTCTACCCTGCAAAAGACTCACTGGCTCCTTTCAGTCAGGCTCCATTAAGGCACATGCTTAGGCTGGCTCCTTCCAACTGGTGCTAATGAAGACAGAACACTCCAATCAATGCTCTCCTATGTGCCTAAGCATTCTGCGTACTGATTAACACTGACCAATCAGGAGGAGGCCAGGGGCAAGGCTGCTGCTTTCTGATACCACCCCCCAGAGAAGAGAGGCGGGGTCACAGCCACACCCAGGCCAGCACGTGTACACTCCACCTGCCAGAGGGATGGCTACAGGTGATCCCAGCAGGATGCTCCAGGTCTCAACTCTGGCCCCACACCATATCCAGGACACGCATGAGGCTTTCCCTTCCCCCTGATTGCTAGGTGGCTCTGTGGGGGGAGTCTCTTGGGGGGTGTGGCTGTGGCAGGTGGGTTAGGATCAGGCTCATAGTGTCTGTGACTGAGGGACAATTATGAGCTGTAAGTGACGGCTCCGTTCTAGAGCACAGCCACTCAGGTATAAGCAGGACCGGCCACTACTCCTCAAACGCAGGAAAAAAAACCAGGAGGGTGACATCTGATGTGAATCCTGACAAAGGTGCCCAGGGCACTGGGGAAAGAGAGAAAACAGTCATTTTTATATTGTTTATATTCACTTTCTACCTTGTCTACCACAAGCAAAGTATTAACATGACAGCCAGGAGAAAAAAAAAAAAAAGATTTCTCTGAGTTTCGGACTATCCTATTTCACAGAAGAAATGAATGCTCGGAAGGGTTAAGTCACTTGCCCAAAGCCACACAGCTAGAAACAAAAGATGAGGAGGGGCTCCGTTCTGCAGCTCCACTGCTGCGCAGGGTGGGAAGCAAGGCCCTGGGGACCAGGCGGTATCTAGCTCCTGAGTGGTGGGGCCTGGCCTCCTCTTTCCCCCTGACCAGGCCCTGTTCCCACCACCTGCCCCAGGCCCCAAGAGACCCTCCCCTCCCCCGGGGGAGTCAGCAGATCATGAACCAGCGCCAGTGGCAATAGGCACCCGCAGCATACATACTCCCCCACTCCGACTCCTCCAACTTGCTGCTTATTCATTAATAAAAGAATGCCCAGGCTATTTTGGGCACCTGTAATTTTCTACTTGAATAACCAAGGAAGTGGCTGCCTGCCTGCTCTTCTGCCCTGTTCATGGAGCCAGGATGTGGAAATGCGATCTCATCTGGCGTAATGGGATCTGGGCCAGGCCTCACTGCTGATTTTTTTTTTTCCTCTTCACCCCATTCCAGAAGCCAGGTGCCCCCCCACAAACACATGCCAACTCTTGAGGGGACAGGAGGGTAGAGCCCAGGACAGGTTAGGGTGCTGGGGATTAAGGGGTCTCTTCAAGTACAAGGTGGGAAATCCACTGGTGAGCTGTGAGACTCTTGGCAAGTGACTCAACCTCTCTGGCCTCAGTGTCTTCCTCTGTAAAATGGGTGAATGGCACCAGCTGGCCAGGCTTGGCTTGAAGGCCATGCCTAGCTTGTAGGGTACCTGTTTCGTTTGTGCAACTGCTGCCCTCATGCCATGCACAAGGAGGGGCCATTCTGGAAAGTTCTGGCTTAGGCTCCTCTACTGACCAGCCATGAGTCCTAGGCAAGTCAATTCTCCTTCGATTATTTTAAGCAAAATCTCTCCCCACCCTGTTGTCGTTGCCATCTATGATTATCAAAAATTTAGAAAAGTGAGGGCTGGGAAGGTGGCTCAGTGGTAGAGCGCTTGCCTTGCATGCATGAGGCCCTGGGTTCGATTCCTCAGCACCACATAAGCAGAAAAAAAAAAAAAAAAAAGCTGGAAGTGGCACTGTGGCTCAAGTAGTAGAGCACTAGCCTTGAGCTGAAGAGCTGAGGGACAGCGCCCAGGCCCAGAGTTCAGGCCCCACAACCAGACCAAAAAAAAAAAAAATTTAGAAAAGTGAATTGAGTTTAAAACTTAAGAATTAAGTCTTCTTTTTTTTAAACCAGTCCTGGGGCTGGAACTTTGGCCTGGGCACTGTCCCTGGGCTCCTTTTGCTCAGGGCTCCTTTTGCTCAAGTCTCCTTTTGCCCTTCAGTCTCTTGAGTCACAGTGCCACTTCCAGATTTTTCTCAAAATAATTGGAGATAAGGGTCTCACAGTCTTTCTGCCCAGGCTGGCTTCAAACTGTAATCCTCAGATCTCAGACTCCTGAGCAGCTAGGATTACAAGCATGAGCCACAAGCAATTCTTAACTTCTAATGATGATTAAACAACCTATTCTGTGCCAGATTCCAGGTCCTTTACATTCATTATTTCTAACTCTCCCAAATCTGTACCCATTTAAAGGTGCAAAAACTTGGGTTCAGAGTGGTGTCTTGACTATGTAACACACAGACAGTAGGTGGGCAGAAAGCAACCCTAGATTTTGCACTACAAAGCCCATTGTTATAGCTTCCTATTACTGCATAACAAAATCAGAGGCTGAAAGTTAGGGAACATGTGGACAAGAAGTCATGGGAAGTTAAACTGAAAGAGTAGCTTTAGATAGAAAAGAACGGGAATACAGTCAGAAAACACGACCTTGATCTGATTGGCTCCTCTTCTGCAGGAGGTGAATGATGGGCTACAGCATATTGTGAGGTAGAGATCTTAGTTCCCCATCTTAGACTTCCCACTGTGGTCATAATGAGCCACAGCAGAGAAAGATAGTTTTACCACAAGAAGTGACTATAATCAATCACCCATCTGAAGACCAATGACTGGCCACCCAGAAACAGAAATAAAGATCCAGCCCCATACCAGTGACTCGCACCTGTAATCCTAGCTACTTGGGAGGCTGAGATCTAAAGATCTTGTTTCAAAGCCAGCCAAAGCAGAAAAGTCCATGAGACTCTTATCTTCCGTTAATCAACAAAAAGCTAGAAGTGGATATGTGGCTCAAATGGTAGAGCCTTGAGTGGAAAATGCCAAGTAAGAGCACAGACCCTGAGTTCAAATCCCAGTAATGAAAGAAAGAGAGATAGAGGGAAGAGAGAGAGGAAGGGAAGGGAAGAAAAGGGAGAGGGAAAGGAAAGGAAAAATGAAAGGAAAGGAAAAAGGAAAGGAAAGGGGAGGGAAAAGAATATCCTGGGTGGAAATAAAATGTGGAAAGTTACCAAACTGGCTCTGAAAACGCTACTCTTTAAATGATGGTAACAGCAAAATATACTTTCCACTTTAGCTTTTCTGTGGAAGTGGGATTAACACAAAATTAAGGTGTGGGGTTTTCCTCACAAACCTGGTTCTTGACTCTGCCACTTTGCCATTTAAGGAATTACTGGACCCTCTCCCCCCTCTTGACCTTAGGTCCCCATCAAACAAAGGCATCAGTCCCTTTCTCCAAGACTGTGTATGGAGAGAAAAGGGCCCTCACAGGTTCTTCACCTTCCAGCCAAGCCTGGAACCAGCAGATCCTACCACCAAAGCCAATATGACACTTGAGGAAATATGAGGCCATTCTTCCGGGGTGACCAGTGAGCTATGACAGACAGACAGACAGACAGACAGAACAGGGCACAATTGTTCCTCTGAGCTCAGGAGGCAGAGGCAGGTCTGGGGCAGGACAGGAAGTTAGAGAGGTAAGGCCTCCAAAGTCTATGTAGGTTTCCTTGACCCGCGCCCCCGCCCACGTCCTTACCTCTGGCTAAGGGAGGTGTGTGTGGACAGGGTGAGACTCCCTGCAATAGACTAGAGATCAGCCGACTTGGAGTTAGAAGCAAACAGAGATACTAAAGGTCAAGGTGTACTGGAAGCCAGCGAAGAACCTTCATCCGGACACCAGGCTCAGACCCTGGAAAGATGGAGTCTAAGGGGTGCAAATGCACTCTGGTGTGACAGGGCCACACTTGCGACATTGAAGCCTAAAATCAAAACCCTCAGGTTGCTCCGAGGAGAAAGTTTGGGGCTGAGTCTGCCAGGCTAGCAACTGAGGGAATAGCCAGTGCTGAGCACATTTCTTCCTTCACCAAGTCCAAAACCAGTTCCTCTGTTCCCCATTATTTAAATGCAAACCAAGTGCCTGGAATTCCAAGGGGATCACCTAGAAACTGGGCTGTCTGCTCAACTCACTCATCTGAAAAACAGAACAGAATCCAGAGTCTTCAAACACCCAGACTATGAATCTTCTAGATGGGCAAAGGTGCAGGATGTGACCCTTAGCCAAAGAAACAAAAAAGCCAGAAGGCATTGACTCCAATATGACTCGGTGGGCAAAGGTAGTATATGAAGACCCTAAAGTACCAGTGTTTGACATAGTAGGTGCCCAATTAATGCCAGCAATCCATTCCCACCTGAGTAAAGTAAGAATAAAGGCTTTGAAATGCAGACTGGCAAAGAAACTGCTCTGGTCCGCACACCTTGAGTTCCTCCTGGAAGTGCCCATGGGAAGCGGCCATGGACAATGACAAGAGACAAATCGAGTCACTGCCGCCTAAGGCATCATGAGAGCCCCTCCATTCTCTGTGCCTTGCTCTCCCCGGGCATAAAATAGGGGTGCAGATAGATCATCTCAAAAGGCCCTTTCTCTCTAGGCTTCTGAGTCTGGCATAAGAACTGTTTTCAACCCAAGGTAAACACTGAGCTGAGGCCTGGAAGAACCAATGGGAGAAGGAACTGGATCTACCATTCATATGTTGGGGAACATGAGCTTGGATGTTAATCTCCTAGAAGAATGCTGGACTACAGACAGAGCCTGAGCTCCCTTTCCAAAGGAATCTTCTTGAGAAATGTCTCCTAGCAACCAGCAATCACACCCTTCAGGGGTCACTGCAGAAACACAAAGGCTCTGTGTGGTTGCCTTCTTCCAAAGTCCTCCCAACATTGCTTAGGGACCAACCTAGATGCTAATTTGAAACACAGAGGGCAAGGGGAAGGACGGCTGTGAAGGGTGCACATGCGAGCTAGCTTCCCAGTGGGGAGTGGGGATGGCAGACTTGAACTACCAACCCAGTCTTTACCAACTGGGCAACCTTAGGCAAGTTACTCAACCACTCTGCCATGGTTTTCCTATCTGTACAATGAATGAGGCTGCTAATTGTAGGAAGTGCGCAGTGCCGAGCTTCTGGGAGTGTTGGTTGCTCACAAGGACAACCCTTCCCTCAGAAGGAAGACATCTGGTCAAGGATGTGTATTAGTCAAGGGCAGTGCCTTACCACAGCTACCTGGGCAGAGTGCAGCTCCACGCTTATCTTCTTTCCATCGGACTACAGCCAATGACTGACAGGAAGTACACATTTCCAGTCCCCCTTACCTAAAGATAGAGTGCTATAAGCTGGGCATTGGAGGGTCATGCTACTCAGGAGGCTGAGATCTGAAGATTGGGGTTCAAAGCCAGCCCAGGTTCAAAAGTCCAGAAGACTCCTCATCTCCAATTACCACCGAAGACTGGAAGTATGGCTCAAATGAAAGAAGGCCAGCTTTGAGTGGAAAAAGCTAAGTGACAGTACCCAGGCCCTGAGTTCAAGCCCCAGTACTGACACGAAGAGGAAAAATAAAGGAAAGTGGAGGGGTATTGCTATGGAATCATTAACTCTCCCAACTCTCCATGGAGGCTGAGGCTAGATTCAATGGACTTTTCTCGTGCCCTCCACCTCCCTCCCTCCCTGACTCCTTTGCTATCCCCTGGGTCTGCTTTCCCTCAGGAAGTCACCAGCAGATTCCCTACTTCAGCTCCTTGATCATCCCCGCCCCTCAGGAAACCATGAAGCCCCAGCTGAAAAATGCATGTGAAGGGCTCAGTCGATTTCTGGTGCAGGGAGTGTTCAGAAAACGGACCTTATTGTCATCCTAATTCCCATTATTATTATTACCAAAATTTGAGGTGGCCCTTGGTAAGGTCTCCAAATGTGCAGCAGAGCTGGAGGCAGCCTTGGACTGATTGCAACTTGGTGGGCTGTTACCAATGAGGGAGGCCTAGCAGCTTCCTTTGTTTTCTTTTTTTTTCTTTTTTTTTTTTTTGGTCCGGTCGTGGGGCCTGAACTCTGGGCCTGGGCGCTGTTCCTCAGCTCTTCAGCTCAAGGCTAGCACTCTACCACTTGAGCCACAGCGCCACTTCCGGCTTTTTTTTCTTATGTGGTGCTGAGGAATCGAACCCAGGGCCTCAGGCATGCAAGGCAAGCGCTTCTACCACTGAGCCACCTTCCCAGCTCCTCCTTTGTTTTCTTAAACTAAAGTGTAGCTAATTATTTTTCTCATGATAAAAATAACATAACTTCATTGCAAAAAAAAAGCAGAGAGCTACAAAAATGAATGAGTAAAATTCTCTACCACTTGAGTAAAATCATGAGATTATCTGACTCATATCCCTCCAAATACGTTCCACATAAATTCAGGTCAGATCCATCTGTAACTTGTGTACACACATCAACATGCACAAATGTTTTAGTTCATATAGATATGTAAATACATAAGCAACACCAAACATATAGTATAATACTACATAGCACAATATATAACCAAATCTGTAATGTTATTTTCTATATACTTTTCAAAAACAGATAATATATATCTTCTGTATTAGTAAACATAGATCTATGACATTATTTGCGCCATAGATTGTCACATTTTGTACAGCTAACATAATACATTCAATCATCCTTATCTTCACATTCCTGTTATCACAAATCTTATTTTTTTTAATTTGTTATTGTTGAGGTGTGTATGTGTGTGCCAGTACTGGCCCTTGAATTCAGAACCTCAAATTTTCCCTTGGCTTTTTTTTTTCTCACATCTGGTACTCTAGCTCTTGAGCCACACCTCCACTTCCAACATTTTGCTGGTTAATTGGAGATTATAGCCTACAGACTTATCTGTGGTGGCTGGCACTGATCCCAGATCATTTAGAGTTCTACTTCCCGAGTAGGTAGGAGGTGTGAGCCCTAGCTTCTATCAATCTTTTTATTATTATGAGCACCCCATGCATATGTTCAGTTCTTTCCTTCAATTCTTGCAAGTGGAAAGGCACAGCTATTAGGATGTGTAATTTGTAGGGCTTTGGGCACATTTCCCTGCGGGGTAGCCTTCACCTGGATCATTCCTCCAGAAGCAAACTAGCGTGTCTAGTGTCTATTTCCCCATACCCTCTCCAACACTGGGTATCATTCTCTTTTTATTTTTGCCAATCTGAGAGGTGGAAGAGGATTCTCTGTTGTAGCTTGAGTGTGTATCCCCCACCCCCATCCCCACCCCCACCCAGGAGGCCACCCATCCATTTCGCTTACATTTACAGGCTGTTTTGGATTTCACCTACTGAGAACTGCCCTTATCTTCTCACTGGCAAGGCCCTTCCGAATTTCCTCTTTCCTCTTTTCTGCCCACAATCACAGTTCATGGGCTCTCCTGGCCTGTTATTTCACATGATCTCAAAGCTCTACTTCTTACAGGCTGGGCCCTCAGGAAGGCTTGCTTGTCCTCTACACTAAAGTCGGGATTAATGGAGATCTATGTCCTTGACCTCCAAGAGCCTCTTACCAAGTCCCTTCCCTTGGCCCCGTCCATGTACCATGAAGACGTCAGAAACCAAATCTGCTTAAAGAGAAGAAAAATAAGTCTGTTTTCTCCCAAATTCCAAATCCATTCAACAAACACGTTCCAGAAGTGATTATTAGCATGACTTGAGAAATCGTTGCAGAACTTACCAAAACATTCCTGTAAAATCCAGTGCGACTAAGCAGTTTAAAATGAAATGAACCTATGTCAAGATCCACTCCAGTGGCCCCAAGCTCATGGCCAGCCACAACCAGTGGATCCCCAGGCCTGGATGTGGGATCCCTTTAATAGAAAGCCAGGTGCTTATATCCCTGGGCTCACCAGCCCCAGTAGCTGCTTCTAGAGGGTTCTCCAACTTAATAAAGTGCTGACAACCATGCCCATTGTTACACTCTTCACCACAGCCAAGGAATGGGATCAGCCTAGATGCCCCTTAATAGATGAATAGATCAAGAAAACATGATACATATACATATCCACTAGGAAGAATGATATTACACCCTTTTCAAAGGAATGGATGGTCTGGGGGAAAAAATTATGTTAAGCAAAGTAAGTCAGGCCCAGAGAAACAAAGGATGTATATTTTTCTCTCATATGTGGAAGCTAGATATAATTTACAAACATACAAGTTTTTTTAAAAAGGGGGGTTGAGTACAGGTATATACAGACATACTAAACAAAGTGTGATATTTGCAAAGGAGAATCCAAGTTGTGTGATTCCTTAGAAAAACTCACAGTCCAACAAAATGAATGCCAGGAAAATGGCACTTGAAAGGTGGAGAGGTAAGGAGAAGGGGGTAGACAGAGAGAATGGGGGAGGGAATACCGTCATAACATTCAATGCCCATCCTACGAAACTAGGGAAATTGAGAGGAGAGGATGTGCTAGAAGGGGGGCGGGGAATGATCTAAGGGGTGACATCCGTCACGATGCACTGTATTCACAAACTGATTGGTTGAATAGTAAGTAACCCTTTTGTACAACTACTTCAATATAATAAAATATAGTTTAAAGGCAGGGAGGGAGGGAGGGAGGGAGGGAGGGCTGAGATCCACAGAGAGATGCACAAGAGTCAAGAACTTTGTAATGACAAACCCAGATAGCCCTTCCCTGTGGCTTCTAAGCAGGGCCTTGGGAGGCTAGAGCTGAAGTAGAAAGCTCCAGTCTCATTCCACCAGAGAATAGATTATACAATTCCTCTTTGGGGCCTGTCTGGAGTCATAGCTGAACTCATTCTCTCACTCTGCATTTTCACTCAAGGCTGGTACTCTACCCTTTCCTCTCCTCTCTTCTTCCTCCCTTCCTTTTTCCTCCCCCTCTCTCCCTTTTATATTGAAGAATAACATGCCTATAGAAAAAAAGCATCTCTGGGGCTGGGAAGGTATCTCAGTGGTAGAGCGCTTGCCTTGCATGCATGAGGCCCTGGGTTTGATTCCTCAGCACCACATAAGCAAAAAGAAAAAAGCTGGAAGTGGTGCTGTGGCTCAAGTGGTAGAGCGCTAGCCTTGAGCTGAAGAGCTGAGGGACAGCGCCCAGGCCCAGAGTTCAGGCCCCACGACTGGACCCAGGGGAAAAAAAAAAAAAGAAAGAAAAGAAAAGAAAAAAGCATCTCTCATAAACATGTCACCTAATAAATTTGAGAAACTGAAAATATCCATACCATCGCCACTCAGATCCAGAAACAGAACACCAATGGCACCCTAGAAGCTGGCCCTGAGCCCTGACCCATCTGCTCTCACCTCCATAAGTCAAACCAACCACTCTGCCGACTTCCCACAATTTGTTTTCCAATCAGTGTTCAGTAGTACCCAGTAGTACCCAGAAGAACAGGAATGTCAGATACTCATGGTGGGTATGTGAGGTGCTACAGCCATTCTGGAGAGTAATTTGGTGGCAGCCGCCAATGCTTAAAATCATCTATTGGTCTGCCATTACCATTTCACAGTGTCAGTCCTAGTGAAGTCTCTATGCATGTACTCAGACACCCTTAGCTCTTTGCTGAGCAGGCCGTTTCTTGTCCAAGGCCTCAGCTGATGATATAGTAGGGTAGTATCCTGGGCCTTCAAGGCCAGAGGGGCTAGATGAAGGGAGCTATAAGACCTTGGGGACAAGTGGAGTCTTCCTTTGATGGAAAACAGAAAGCCTTGCTACCAGCACCTGGTCTGAGAACTCAATACCAGTGTGATGTAAGTGGGCCCCAGGTTTTGGCAATAGCATCTTGCATTTTGAAGGAAGGATTACAGGGTTGCATTCCTTCCATCCCTGGTGATGGAGGAAGGAGAGGTGGCATAGTGTGGCTTTGTGAAGGTCTGGGATGGGCCTTGAGACTCACACTGGCTTGGGCCTCAGGGAGTGGGAAATGGGGTGAGGATGGGGGCTCGGAGGCCCAGAGATCTGCATTAAAAGCATTTAACCCTTAAGATTTAGCTAGAGAGGAGCCTTGCCCAGCCGATCTCACAGAGCAGAGCTCCTTAACCATTCTAACTCAGTCTCATCCTCTGAAAAATGGGATGTGGGCTCTTGTTATCTTGTGCACACATGAAGGTCCCTCAAGTCTACTCAGGAAGCTGTCACTTGTCAGCTGTAAGTCCACCTGGCCAGAGCTTCATCTTCCTTATGTGAAATAGACATCCTGCAAATCCCCAAGAATTATGAGAAGGCTCAGTTAAGACTATAATAGTCTTATTGCAGAGCCCAGTACCAGCCTGTACTCAGTGAGTATTCACTACAGTTATTAAGTTATTGCTATCTACCACACATCTGTATGCCAAGATCTGCATGGGGTATTGCAGACACATCTGCATAAATCACCATCGCTGTCCTTAATCAATTTCCCCAGGAACATTAGCACAGTGATTTATTCCAGGTTTCAGGATAAATACTCCAGGGCCTCTCCTTGTGTTCCTCAAGTTCAGAAATACTCAGCATCTATGTTTATCTAAGATGCAGTTCTTCTAATGCATCTGTTCCCCATCCATACAAACCATTGCTTGTAGAAGTGACCTCTATGTGTCCAAAAAAAAAAATCTAATCTATGTAGACAAGATATAAAAAACACAAAGTATCAACTGTTCCAATCATTATTGGCTCTACCTCCTGTAGCTACCCACCCAGCAAGACTGTTTCCTATCTCCATCTTGGAAGTGGTTATAAAGATGAACCCATATATAAAACTTTACTGAAAGCTAGGCATGGTGACATATACCTATAATCCCAACTACTCAGGAGATAGAAGCAGGAGGATCAAGAATTTGAGACCAGTCCAACACAACATCACAAACAAAAATAATACAAATGGCTGGGGGCATGGTTCAAGTGGTAGAGGTCTGTCCCAGAACCTAACATACTTAAGGCTCTGGATTCAACTCCCAATACTATAAAAATAAATAAATAAACCACGTCACTGAGCTGGGCAATTGAGATTCAAGTACTTTACAAAAGTGGCTGCAAATTGATTTTTTTAATGTTTAAAAGTAAAAAAAAAAAAAAAAAAAAGCAAGGTTACTTAAGTGTTCCTTAGAGAGCATCGTAGTAGACCATGGGAGACTTGTAATGGGTCCCTGATCACTGACACTTTTCAAACTGAGGCTTCCTTAGACTCTAGGGGAGCAATGGGACAAAGGAGAGAAAGATAGCAATATGCAATGGCCAGCACTCAGGGCAAGTAAGGAGGCACTGGTGGCCTCAGGAAGGACAAGAGAATGCAAATGTCTTTAGCTTGACCAAGACTGAGTTGTGGTCAGCAGAATTTGGGTATTTTTACATAATATACAATAGTACTTCCTTTAGGAATAGTATACACAAACGTTCACTGGCCACGGTTCTGATTAAGCTCACACCTGCCAGTTCTAAGTGGTGTTACAAACAGGAGCTGGCTGTAGTATCCACGTCATCCTTGGAAAAGACTATCAGTGACCAGTAATGCGTCAGTAGGGACCCAGGTGGCTGCTCAAGTGCCCTTGGCCTTGGCGAGAGGCTGTGCGTGAGTGGAGTGTCTTCTCCCTCACCAATCCCAGCCCTTGGAGGGGGAGAGGCCCCCACCCTGGGCACTGAGGTTTCACTGGTTACAAGTTGGCCTTATTTTCAAGTCCTGCATACAACAGGAGCCGGCAGGAGTACATGAGATGTCCCTTGAAGGCCAGGTGTGGTTGCTGCTCCTGGGACAATGCTGGCTGTGATACTGGCACTGCCCTGGAGGCGGGGCCCTGCTTCCCAGCTCCACACAGGGAGACGGGAGAAGGAGCTGGAGTTTCCTGGGCACCCTCTGCAGTAGGTCCTTTCTCTATGTCTTAGAATTTTCTTCCACAAATGAAGTGGTCTGTCTCTTTAATACCTTGTTGAAAAAAAAGACAAAAGAGGCTTAGCCAGTCCCTTTTCTATGTCCTTCCTGGTGGCAGAGCATAAACTGGGAACGTTCAGGAGAAAAGGCCCAGGCCCATCCATGTAACAAATTGTACCAGGCAGGGAGGGAGCAGGTGGATCCTAGCTTTTGGCTCAGGCTTTCTCCCTATGGAATTATCCACTTTCCCTCCAGGGTACCAGCTCAAGGGGCAACTATGGGGAAATGTCAGCTCAGTGTGCTGTGGTGTTCTCATGGATCCTACAACTGAAAAGTGTATGGGTAGAAACTAAGAAACCCTGAATGAAATATGGACTTTAGTTATGAATTCATAATTTGATGACATTAATGGCAAGGTGGACCTCATTGGAGAAAACAGGTCATCCAGGGCCTTCCCTGGGGGGCTAGATCTAGTCTCTAGCCCATTCCCTTCTCTCTCCACTTTCTGGCTGCAAGGAGGTGAGCAGCTTTGATCTATGCACACTCCCCTCCATGACACTCTGTCTCACCTCCAGCCTACAGCGACGGACCCAACTGTGGCTGAAACCAAGAGCCACGATGCATCTTTACTCTTTAAAGTTGCTTGTTTCAGGTATATTGTCAAGAGTGGTGGGAAGCCAACACATTTATTTTCTTTTAAGTATTAGTCTAGCAGGTGCTGGTGACTCATGCCTATCATTTTAGCTATGAGGAGACTAAAGATTATGGTTCAAAGCCAGCCCCAGCAGAAATGGCTGTGAGACTCTTACCTCCAATAAACTACTTTGAAAAATCTGGGACTGCTGCTGTGGCTCAAGTGGTAGAGTACTATCCGTGAGTAAAGGAAGCTCAGGGACAGTGCCCAGGCCCTGAGTTCAAATCCCAGGATCATCCAAAAAAAAAAAAGTATAAGCCTTGTAAATCCAACAAACACATGCACAAACACACACGCGCACACACAGACACATGCACACATACACTCACTCCAGAAACTAGTCAATTGTTTCTCTGAAGAGGATTTTGACCCTGGCTTTGACCTAGGACTTTATGAATAGCTCCTCCCCCATCCCCTCTTCGCAGAGGCTCCTCACCCCTCTTCTTTCTGTTCACAGAAAGAATATTCTCCTCAGGCCAGATTCCACAGTGAAAATGAAAAGCAGACACTGAATGGCTCAGGTAAGATCCACCTGGAATTCTTCAGGGGGTGAAGAGCAACCCTACCCCCTGAACCACCTCAGCCACCACTGTCTTACATTCCACTTTGCTCAACATCTGGCTTACACACACACACACACCCCTTTGCAGCAAGTTTTGGCACCAGCTTTTGGCAGCAAGCAAGTCACCAGAGCCTTTCATTCCTCATCTCTACAAGTGGCACAAATTGTAGCTTGATCACAGAGCCACGGCATGCACTAAATGAGATGAACTGTAGATTAGAATTTCATCCTTAGAATAAAGTACCAGGAGGAAACTAGCGCCAGTGGCTCACGTCTGTCATCCTAGCTATTCAGGAGACTGAGATTGGAGGGTCACAATTTGAAGCTGAAGCCTGGGCAGAAAATTCTGTGAGACCTTTATCTCAGATTATCCAGCAAAAAGCCAGAAGTAGAGCTGTGGCTCAAGTGGTAGAGTGCCAGTCGAGAGGGGAGGAGACAGAATGCTTTGGCTCTAAATCCAAGCCCTAGTATTGGCACCAAAAAGTAAATTTAAAAGTATGTAGTGTTGGTTCTGAGCCAGACACTATCTAAGCACTTTCTATATACAGATACTGAGCCAGTCAACTTACAGGAACACAAACAAGGGTCTGTGAGGGTAGTTACTGTCACACAACTATTAACTTGTGGGGCCAAGATCTGGGCCCAAGTATGAGGTTTCAGAATCCCACACCTGCTTGAAACGTCCAATAAGGCCCGTGCCCAAAAAGATAGAGAAGAGTAGGCGGAAGGCCAGGCGGAAAGTCCTCACGCTGCGTTCTCGCCTTGATGTTGGATGGCAAGGCAGAGCTGGGAAGCCTGACTCCAGACGCACCCGGTGCCCTGCCTGTGCCCGGCCTGCCACCTGGGCACGGACACCTGGCTCTGCCCCTGCCCCCTCCTCCCAGCGGTCTCAGTGCCCGCCCCTCGGCCTGGGCCACGGTAACCGGATCCCAGCAGGGCTAGCTGCTCTCCTAGTGCGCTCCAGCTCCAATCCCTCCGATCCCGCAGCTGGGCGCGTGGGGCATGGCGCAGAGGCTGGGCGAGTGGGCACGGGGGCCGGCCGAGGCCACGGGGCTCTACCGAGCCGTGCTGCTCAGGTCGGGTAAGTGGGGACAACGGCCATCGGGCCCCTGTCTCCTTTGCGGTGGGAAGAGAGCCAAGGGCTCAGGCTGAGCGCAGAGCGCAGACCTGGCCTCCGTCCCTCTTTCTTCTTCCCTTCCCTTCTGTCGTTCTTTTCGGTTCCTGCCCTTTCTTTCTTTCCCTCATTTCTTGCCCCACTCATGTTTTGGGGGTACCTGTCCTTGGGGACATTGCCTTCTTCCTGCGCCTAAGTGGAGGTGTTGGTCCCAAGCGCAGGAGAGCTGGAGATGGGGTGTGATGATGCTCAGAGATCCTGGGCGTTGACCAAGGACTGCGTGCTGTCTAATGCCCCCCTGGAAGGGAGCCCCCCCACACACACACACACTAGTCGTGGAGGAAGCATTGCCTGCAACTGTTAGAAAACAAACGCGCGGTGGTGTTGCTTTCGGAGGATGGGTGCAGTTGGACGGCAGGTGTTTCCTCTCGGAGGCTCTTTGTTGGCTCATCTGCCGTAGAGAGGGCTTTCCTGCTCACAGTTAGGGGCTTCTTTTTGGTTACAAAAAGTGAAGTAAACGAATAGATGGGCAGCAGCGTAAACATTGTGAGCAAGGACGGGGATGTGGCACAGGGTGGCAGGGTCTGGGTCAGGATCAGGGCAGGAGAGGACCCTTGGAGAAGGAGAAAAGGGCCGCTGGGGTCCTGCCAGGGGGAGTAAGCATCAGATCGGACAAAGGACAAGGGTTCACCGGCCAGCTGCCCTCGGCCTTGGCCAGGGAGCCTGCCTCAGCGGCAGCCCCCAGGAGCCAAAATGGGTTCAAGGCCCCTGCACACCTGCACTCTGGGACGGGAGTCTCTCATACATTCCAGGTTCCCTCGGCTCTGGGAAAGGGGAGATCCCTCCCTTCCCTTGTTTCCCCCTCCCCCACTCCCTGCCCCCGCCCCTCCCCTCCCCCTGCCATTACTAGCTGAGAACCTTGGAACAACAGTCCTCTAAGCCGGAAAACAAGAGCTGGCCTGAAGGCGCCTGGGGTGGGGGGGTAGGGGGGGGAGGAAAGCCTCAGCTCTGGCTGATCAGGACAGACAAGAAAGCCAAGGGCCCCAAATCAGGCGATGGGATTTCAGACCCAGCTGGGGATTAGCCTACACAGCGCTGGTGCTCCGAAACTGCCCCCTGACCTGTCCTACCAGCTCACAAAGCTGCGGGAGGGGTTCCTGGTCTGAAGACATTGAGTTTTCTCTAACCTGGACCCCAATGCCCTCATGCTGATACGCATGCACATCATACACACACACACACACACACACACACACACACACACACACACGATTTTTTTGGGGGGGGTATCGGTCGTGGGGCTTGAACTCTGGGCCTGGACACTGTCCCTCAGCTCTTCAGCTTAAGGCAAGCGCTCTACCGCTTGAGCCACAGCGCCACTTCCAGTTTTCTGGTGGTTTATTGGAGATCAGAGTCTCATGGACTTTTCTACCGGGGCTGGCTTTGAACTGCGATCCTCAGATCTCAACCTCCTGAGTAGCTAGGATTACAGGCATGAGCCACCAGCACCCAGCTTCTTCCTTTTATCTTTAGGCTCATAAAAAATAGCAGATGCAGCTACAAACCAGGAAAGAGGTAGAAGCCTCCTGGAAGGGCTGGGTGGTACCTTAATGGAGGAACCTACTATCAACACTTGTGTGCTGTCCCCATGGCACAAGGACACTGAATTGTCATTTCCATTTACTAGAAGAGGGCTCGAAGCCCACAGAGCCAGCACAGCTTGCCCCTGGTCTGCTAAGGAAACTTTGCCACCCCACCAAGGGTAGAACTCACATCCAAACTGGGTTCACTCACCTATGCCAAAGCCTGCCCATCCTCTGAGGATGATAATAATGGCAAGCGATGGCTGTTCATGGGTTTTTGTCACCTGCCAAATCCCACCAGCTCCGTTCACTCAGCTCATATTTATTGGCCTTCGTTACCAACAAGGTCCCACAAAAGGCACGGTCATGTACTATAAGGAAGGTGGATGCTCGTGTTAACCCTCATTGGAAATAGGTCCCATAGCTTGTGTAAGGCCACACAGCTCATCAGGGGTGACGCTGAGATTCAAACCTAGAGCCGTGGGCCTCTGGAACCTGTCCTCTGTTGTGTCACCCAAGGAGGAGCAAGAAGTGAGATGGGTGGGCAGGGATGGGAAGGGGAAACTGGGGGAAAGCGAAGGAGAGGGTGACATTGTCCCCTCCCCCCCAAAAAAAGTACTTATTACCTGACTCATGAAACAGTAACGGCTCTGTACCACACCTTAATAACAACAATTAAAAACCACAACAGAAGTGAGATGTGGGGGTGGCTTGGTGAAGGAGCAGTGGCACTGCATCCCTGCAGAAGTCCCCAAGGAGGGCGGTATAGAATCCAATCGAAGATGGCCGTCAGCTTCACTGATTTGCCCTGAGCCAGGCACCCAGTCATACTATACTATTAGAAAAAGGCCCAGCTCCTCTGGTAGGGCTCATGCTTGTTAGCCTAGATACTCAGGAGGCTGAGATCTGAGAATCTCATTTTCAATCCAAGCCTGGAGTTATGGCTCACGTGAGAGCTTTTACCTTGTGCAAAAAAAGCTAACAGATGGGGCTGGGAAGGTGGCTCAGTGGTAGAGTGCTTGCCTTGCATGCATGAGGCCCTAGGTTCGATTCCTCAGCACCACATAAGCAGAAAAAGCTGGAAGTGGTGCTGTGGCTCAAGTGGTAGGGCACTAGCCTTGAGCTGAAAAGCTGAGGGACAGCGCCCAGGCCCATAGTTCAGACCCCACGACCAATTAAAAATGAAATAAAATAAAATAACAGACAATGCCCAGACCCTGAGTTCACACAAACACAGAAAAGAAAAAAAAGAAAAAGGTCCATCACAAATTACTTCCAAGTGATTTTTAACCTTAAAGTGGCATATGCTGGCATACAGATTCGGGGAAGTTGAGAATGAAGAGGGGAAACCTAGCCGATAATTCCAGTAGGCACAAGCAGCCAGTTGTAACACTGGATGTCTGCTTTCCACTGTTGAGGCTGTAATCCCATTTTCCTCACTTCAGTGAAAATTTTCAATGCTCTTTCAGGGGTTAAGATCATAGCTGCCACATAGGCTGCTGCCCCACTCAGGGCAGCGATTTCCATAGCCAGTGTACTTCAAAAGAACACCCACCCTTTTTAGAGATGAGGAGACAGAGTTTGGAAAGTCACCTAGCTGTCCCTCAGTAAAGCCATGACTGGCATCTGAGTGGACACCAGACCCACAAGCTTAGTCCCTAGGCTGGGAGACTCTACCCTGTGGATAACTGTGCACCTGAAGTGCTACATGGCCTGTAGTAAAAGTCCACCTAAGGGGGATCCCTCCTCCCCACCTGGACCTCAGGCTGGGTTCTTGGTAGGGGAGCTCAGGACTCTCCAACCTGGACTATAGGGTACCTCCCTGGTGCCTTACTGCCTTCTGCCACCAGGGGGCAGGCTCAGCCTCCAGCCCTCCACACACCCTGGAGAGCTGCCCGAAAAGAAAAAGGGACACCAAAGAAATTCGAATCTCAGATAAACAACAAGTAGCAGTTTACTGTTCACACACACACAAAGTATTTTTTATACACACACACTAGCTCCACTGTCCTGCTGGTCTAGCTGCAAGATATTTTAAATGTGCACAAAGTAGGGGGCACCCAACATCTTTCAGCAACTCTGAGGCCATGTCATAGCAGCTGGGTTGGGAGCCAGGACTCTTGCTCCTTCCTGCCTTCCCTCTCCCCAGTGTTCACGCTTGAAGTCCCTGGCCAGGGTAAAAGCCTCCTCATTCAAACTTGTAAGGGCCACTCTCAGTCCATTCGTCATCTCTCCAGGGATCCCAGGACACGCTTTCCTGCCAACACAGCCTCTTTTCTCCCTGGGTCTTTCCAGCAGGGCATGGTTGGGGTGATTTGGAGGTGGAGTAGAGTTTGATCCTAGGGCTGTTTTGTGCCTGGCTTCTCAGAAACCTCATTGAAACCTTGAGGATGTAGACCGAATACAGGCCTGAGGACGAAGTCTCAAATTGCTATGGAAACTTTTTCTCTGATGTCTGCAGGCACATAAGAAGCAGCTCCAAGAGCCTGTCAGCTTGGAGAAAAGGGGACAAAAATGAAAGGAAAATTGTCCTGGGAGGTTTATTTCCTACAAATGGAAGCCCCAGCCCTCAATAAATACAGAAAATTTCCCTAGCTATTACTCCCCTCCCCCCTCCACACACACACAAATGCCTCTCCTGATCTTCAGGATGCTCCTTCCCTTTGGCATCTCTGGGCCCTGGAATATAACTCGGAGCTTTGCACTTGCTAGGCGGGTGTTCTACCATTTGAACCAAGCCACCATCCTTTTTTTGCTTTTATTTTTCAGATAGAATTGCACAATTTTCCCCCCTAGGGCCAGACTCAGACTGCATTTTCCTACTTCTGCCTCCATACAAGCTGGGATCACAGGCATGAGCTGTCATCCCACCTTTGTTCTTTGACGTATGGGTCTCTCTACCTTTTGTCCAGACTGGCCTCCAACTGAGATCCTCCCAGTCTCTGCCTCCCAAGTAGCTGAGATTACACATGGGAGACACCGTGCCTGGCCCCTGCACCTTGGTTCCCTATATAGTACCGATTTTTTGTCTTGGAAGTGAGGGCAGTTGCTGCCTGCAAACCTGTAATCCTCTCAATTTGAGTGACTCCAGAACGGTCCGCTGGCATGACCTGCTCCCCCAACCCTTTGCTTTAGCCCTGTCTCCCAACACGCTGTCAACATGGCAGCCACACAGCCTTTCTCCCTCAGACCCAGCTCATTCCTACTTGCAACGAGCTCTCCCGCTCCCTGAGACCTCTCCCTCTGCAAGTCTGTCCCATGACAAGGTTGTTCTTTTGGGTTTTGGTCAGCCGTGGGGCCTGAACTCTGGGCCTGGGCGCTGTCCCTCAGCTCTTTAGCTCAAGGCCAGCACTCTGCCACTTGAACCACAGCGCCACTTTCGGCTTTTTTCTGTTTATGTGGTGCTAAGGAATCGAACCCAGGGCCTCATGCATATGAGGCAAGCACTCTACCACTGAGCCACCTTCCCAGCCCCCCATGACAGGGTTTTTGTAAGTCAGCCCCCCCACACAGTGTCCCATTGCCCCCCCCTCCCCCCCCCCCCCCCCCCCCCGTCTTATTTCCATCACAGCAAGCCTGGCAGGCTGAGGCTGAGGAGTTCTTTACATGCATCTGCTTATTGATTGCGTAAGTCCCCTCCTGAAGACCTGTTTCCTGAGGGCCAAGGTTTTCATCTGCCTTTTCACACAGGGACAATAGCAGGAACACAGCCCGCTACTCAGAGAATGTTTGCACAGAGAACACATGGGGCAAAGAGAACATGAAATGACCTTTGTCCGTTCCAGTTTGATGTGTGTCCTGGGCCTCATCCCCTTTCCCCACAACCAAGACTCAGTGAGGAAGTAAAGTTTAGCTGGTAGGTGCTAGTGGAGTCCAGAGGGGAGGCCCCTGGGGGACTGAGGACAATGCCAAGAGGTTAGAGAAGTCCGATGTTGGAAAACACACTGGTTCTGAAATCAGGAAGAAGGCTGCATTCGCCGCAAGCCCCCGTGTCAGCCTTGCAGGTCTTCACACGAGATTTATTTTCACTCAAACATGTTCACATTAGCCAGTAAGTGTGGCCCAAGGGTGCCAGGCAGAGCTGCATGCCAGGGCCCTGCCCTGGAACACAGAACACAGACCACAGACCTCTCTGCAGGGAAGTCCCACCCCCTGCAGGCTCTACTGCCATTCTCCACATGGGAAGCGGGGACACGGAGTGACCACCGAATGATCACTAAAGCCAGGGTGACCCAGACCCCATCAGCCGCTACTCACCCCCCTCATTCCTCAGAGACATTCCTAGACTTCACATGTATCGAGTTTTCAATCCAGCCAGGCATACATAACTGGCTCACGCCTGTAATCGCAGCTACTCAGGAGGCTGAGATCTGAGGATTACGGTGCAAAGCCACAGCCTAAGTAGGAAAAATCTAAGGGACAGTGATCTCCAGTTAGCCACTAAAAAGCCAGAAGTAGAAGCTGTGGTTCAAGTGGCGGAGTACCAGGCTTGAGCAACAAAGCTGAGAGACAGCTCCTAGGTCTGGAGTTCAAGTCCAGTTAACTCCATACACCTACAAGTTCTCCATCCATTAGCAGCTGACAGAGCACTGAGTCAGTGCTATATAGCTCCCCTTCCTGCCTCCCCTCTCCACCCCATACACACACACACACTGCACCCCAAGAGACATTCTGTCCTGAGGAATTCATCACCACAGCCGGAAGCCTGGCTTCCCCTCCGCAGGGAAGTTCTGGAATCCTCTGTGGCCTGACCCTGCCATCAGAAACAGGGGAAATGCCTCCCCCTCCCCTCGCCCTCCCCCCATGGGGCTGGCTCAGAACAAAGCTTGGCATGTTCCTAAGTCCGCATCCATCTGAGCAAGTAGGTATTTATTTGTGCCTCTCAAACGGGTGGCTTGGACATGGTGTCCCACATCGTGGCTGAGTACCAAGCGAAATAGCCGTTACTATAGCAACAGTTCCTTTTTATTGATACCAGAATAAACAGGAATGCGAAGCTGCCTCCCCCTCCCCAGGGGCTTAAGAACCGCCCCTTGGAGGCGGACCTCCCTGCTGGCGGGGAGTTGCTGCAGTGCTCAGCCCAGCCACACGGCAGTGACTTCTCCTGACTTTCCTTCCTGAGGACCCGGCTGCGAAGTAAGACCCTGGCAACTCTGTCACCTGCTCTGGGGCTGGGTGCTAGCCCAGGAGGGAGTCGGGGAAGGAGGGAGGGCAGCTGTGGGGCTGCAAGTCAGGGAGCCGTGCCTTTTGAGTTCAGCTCTCTGGACTCTGTCCCCATATGGGTGAACTAATATGGGGTGACCTGCTGCCACCCTGGGTCTAGGCACTGGCTGGAGCCGATGTGGGCACCCTGAGAGGGGCTTGCATGCCTGTGAAGGATTGGCTTCTGAGAAGCCCCCAGGGTCCGGACTCACCTGTCACTCAGCATCATGGAGGAGGAGGGCCTCGAACCTGGAGATAAAAAGGCACAGAGTGACAGCTCTGGTGGGGGGGGGGGGCTCAGTTCAGATTCTAGCACCTGCGTTCACCAGCTGTGTGACCTGGGGAAATCTGAAGCCTTCTCTGAGCCTTGTCTTCACATGACAAAGGAGGGGAGACAGTACCCCACCCCACCGCTTCCAGCCCTGTGAGGGTTTCATGAGACATGGTGGCTAGATAGATGTGTAGTACAATTTAGGCGGGGAGTGCGTGAAGGTTAACACAGAACCCGTCTGGCTTTCTGGTAAACTTGGCTTTTCTAGCACGTTCCAGTACAGGTCTGGGATCAGAAATCTGTGGCTCACACCTGTAATAGCAACTCAGGAGGCTACGATCTGAGGATTGTGGTTTAAAGCCAGCCCAGGCCCGTGAGACTCTGATCACCAGTTAATCACCAAAAAGCCACAAAAAGCCACCATGGCTCAAGTGGTAGAGTGGCAGCCTTGAGCAAAAACACTAAGGGATGATGCTCAGGTCCTGAGTTCAAGCCCTAGCATTGGCACAAAAAGGGGGGGGGGGGGAGGGAGGGAAAGGGAAGGGAAAAAAAGAAAAGAAATCAGACGCTAGAGAACGGAGTAGGTCACTTTTTAAAACTGCAGCCAAACCTGCGTGGCTTTGGTTTGGAGGCGCCCTGGCCCAGGCCTGGCAGCCTTGGAGCAGTGTGGGTGGTGATCTCCCCGGCACCAGCAGGAGTACCAGGTCTGCTGGTGCCTGTTCCAGGCTCAGCTACCCAGCCCTGTCCCTCCCCAACCTCCCTCTAAGCCCTGCATGCCTCACCCTGCGCTCTGCTGTGGAATGGGTTCAAACCTGCAAAGGCCCCCTCAGCCCTTCTCATAACAGTAGGGACTTATGGCCAAGGGTCTCCCAAGTGAACTAGTGGGTGTAATGGGGGCTTCCAGCCTGGGCAGAGGCTGCCAGGAGGCGTCTGTGGCCCCACAGTTCCTTGGTTGCCAGCCCCTGGGGAGGGAGGGACCAGGAGGGTCAGCCATGCTTGTCCCCTTGCTGAACGCTGCTTTTCTTCTTGCCAGCCTTATTCCCCAAACCTCCCTCCCCCTCTCCTGCTGTTCTACAGAATGCTGAGCCAAGGAGGAAGACCACCTGCTGGGCCTCTCCTAGCCAGAGACCAGCCCCAGGGCAGCCAGGCCTATAGCTTCTGGCTTCAGCAGCCAGGGTGGGCTGGGGTACCCTGGCCAGCATTTGTATCTGGAATAGACTAGTAGTCCCCCAGTTAGCAGGCCTTCACTTTCCCATCTAGCAGTGGGGGGGAGGGGGGAGATTGGGGGGAGGGTTATACTGCGTCTGTGCTGGATTTGTTGTTGTGGTTGTTTTTGAACACACAATACAGGATGGGAACCTACCCTGTCAACAACTGGCAGACAATGGCATGGTAGAATGAGCACTGAATTTGGAGTCTGAAGGTCCTGGTGTGTCCATCCATCTTCTGTGTGTCTTGGTCTCCCTGGGCCTAAGAATTTTCTCATCTGTAAAATCAGTTGTTTCCTGAGTGCTCATTGCAACACACACACAGGCACACACACCAGGAAGGAACAACAATTTGTCTTCAGTGATCAAGGCACATTATATCACGTCTCCTTCCAAACAGAATGAGTGTAGCTATGATCCCCAGTGGCCAAAGATTCAGAGAAGTTAAGCTATTTTCCCAAGGTCACATAGCTAGAAAAGACTATTCTTTGAGCCAAACCCAGACTGTGCCCTCTACAATGTATGATTTAAACACTTGGCTTTACTAGGTCATCTATCATTTGTTATCTCGGATGGTACCAAAAACACAAACAGAATCACCAAAGGAGAAGAAGATGAGGAGGACATTAAGATCTTAGACAGGTTTAAGTGTGGTGGCACATGCCTATAATCCCAGCTATTTGAAAGAAGGAAGGAAGGAGTTGTCTCAAGCAAAATTAACAGTAGAAGTAAAGGGACTAGGGACATGGCCCAAGAGGTTGAGCACTTGCCTAGCAAATGAGCTCTGAGTTCAATCCTCAATACTGCACAAGGACTTTCGACAGCCTGGGGTCCAACTGCAGTTCTCAGGAAGGACAGAATCTGGAACTCCATCAGCGTATCCCCCCTCCTGTCCCTCTCCTTCCTGTGCCCAAGAGGGTACCAGAGTCTGCTTTCAAAGCTGCCACCCTAACCATGGCTCCTGCCCACGGCAGCTGCCTGGTGAGCACACTCACCCTGGGCATCTAGCAGTCCTGCAGCATCTCCAGAACCAATCAAGTGCAGGGTGCCTGGAGGCCCCCCCTGCCCTTGGATTCCTCCTGTGCCCCACAGGCTGCAGACTGACTGGAAAGCCTCTCAGATTAGCTGCCACCTGCAGCTCCATTGACCCCAGGCCTGGCATTGAGCACAGCAATAGCTTCAGCCCCAGGAGTGAGAGGTGGCCGAGACCAGCGACCTTCACAGGCTTGCATACTCACGCTGCCCCAGCAAGGCAGCTTGGGTTTGTTTTGTTGGCAGTGGTGGTGGTGATTTGGGGAGTAAGGGTTGTTTTGTTTTCATGTAGGTACTGGGGCTTGATCTCCAGGCCTCACTCTTGCTTAGCTTTTTCCCTCAAGGCTAGCACTCTACCACTTGACCCACACCTCCACTTCTAGCCTTTAGCTGGTTAAGTGGAGATAAGAGTCTCTCAGCTTTGTCTGTCTGGGCTGGCTTTGAATTAGGATCCTCAGCTCTCAGCTTCCTGGGCAGCTAGGATTACAAGCATGAGCCACCAGGGCCCAGCATTATTAATAGCTTTAAAGTCCCAACATGCAGATGAGTTTCAGGTCCGCTGACCTAAGCAAGGTAGTTTTGAAGGAGAGTGCAAAAACTCAGTCCTGGCCTAGGAATGGGATTTATTAACAGTAATTACTGCAAGCAGCTAACTGGTGGTTCACGTCCAGGAGTTGAAGCCTTGGCCTAGTGCAGTGCATCAACCTGCCTTGTTGTGTGTGGCAGCCCCTGAAAGCAGGCACTCAACCCTCAACTCTGTAGTAAGTATTTCCTAAGAGCCTTACAAGTATCACTTCCTTTACTAACCCCAAACCTCATGGAGAGGAGTTCTACAACTACAAGGGTTTCCAGAGCAGGAAGTCCCAGACCCAAAGTAGCTCCCAAGCACAGTACTGATGGGCGTGGCTACCTTCCAGGCTGGGGATTTGCCTGCAGGAAATGGGCGTGGCTACATTGCACTGGGGATTTGCGCCAGGCTGGAGTTTTCAAACTGGGGCTCTAGAGGATAAAACTGCCCTTAGGCTAAGAAGGGACGGAGCTGAGATTCAAATGCAAATCTGAATGGCTCCAATTCCCTTATACTTGTTTCTTTTTGTGGTTCTGGTAATTGAACCCAGGGCCTCAAGCTTATACTCTATTTCTCTCTCTCTCTCTCTCTCTCTCTCTCTCTCTCTCTCTCTCTCTCTCTCTCTCTCTTTCTCTCTCTCTCTCTCTCTCTCACACACACACACACACACACACACACACACACACACACACCAGCCATTTTGCTGGCTTTCAGTTTGTTTCTCAGGTAGGGACTATACACACTTTGCTAGGACAGCCTCCAACGATGATCCCCCTACTTTACCTCTCAAGTAGCTGAGATTACAGGTGTGAGCTGCTGCACCTGGCTTACTTTCTCCTTCTTGACCAGCCTGTCCCTCTACCCTGACAGCCCTCTTCTGGGCATTCATCTTGTTCTTTTCAGAGGTGACCTGTGTGATGCTCACATCACTGATGTTGGATGCAGGACGGGAAGTAGCCTGTCATGGCTACTTCCCCAATGGGGTTGGAACTCTCAGGACACCCAGCGGCTTTGGACATGACCCAGAACTCCACCTGAGGAAGCCTCCTCAGATTTTCCTATACTTACAAGTTGGACTAGCACAGCACTGAGGGCTGGGTGCTGGCTACCTGGACTGCCCTTACAGGGTGTGCACGACACAACTCAATGAGCTCTTCCTTTGTGACAGGACCTGTGTGGGGCTCTTCAACACAGAGGCTTCATTTAGTTAAATTAAAAGGCAGGAGGCAGCAAGTGCTAGTAGCTCAGGTCTATAATCCTAGCTACTCAGGAGGCTAAGATCTAAGGATCATGGTTCAAAGCCAACACAGACAGGAAAGTCAATGAGACTCTCATCTTCAATTAACCACTCAAAAACTAGAAATGGAGCTGTGGCTCAAAGTGGTAGAGCACTAGCCTTGAGCAAAAGAGCTCAGGGCCAGGCCCTGAGTTCAAGCCCCACAACTCAAAATGAGGAATCTCATTTTGCAAAAAAAAAAATTTGGCTGGTAGGCTTAAGGCCTGGGCACTGTCCCCTAGACTTTTTCACTCAAGGCGGGTGCTCTACCGCTTGAGCCACAGCTCCACTTCTGGAGAGTCTCACAGACTTTCCTACCCAGGCTGGCTTTGAATCACAATCCCTTGATTTCAGCCCCCTGAGTAGCTAGGATTACAGGCCTGAGATATGGGTACCCTGGCCATGGTTTTGCAATTCTTAATACCTTCCTCCCTCCCTCTACTACCCCTTAGTTGGCACATGGGAGGGGAGTGGTGGGGGGCAACTTCACACATGCCACCTGTTGGAATCTGGCACCAGCCTGGCAAAGGATAGTTTCCCAACTATCCTCAGGGGAACCCAGCCTCCCCTGCCACATCATGACAGCTAGGCACTGATGTAATGTGGGAAGGGGAGAAGGAGGGCCTGGGATGAGCGAGGGCTGGTCAGTGGTTGATGTGGGATACAGAAATGCAGGGCCTTGTTGAAAATGCGTCAGGAATGTCAGTCATTGTAGGGCATCTTCCTGTAGGATGCGGCCACCCCATGGCCACCCCAATGCTGCCAGTAGCCTGGGGGGTTATTCATTCCCAGCCAGACCAATCAGAGGTTTTTCCTGAGGAATTTAATGGAAGGCAGACTCTAGGCAGACCCAAAACTGCCCACTGGAAGCAAAGGAAACCAGTCATTAAAACAATAATAATAAAATTCCCCCAAACCTGCTGACCGTTGTCCAAACACAGCAGCCAGAATGACCTTTTCAAAATCCACTCAGACTCGCCCTTTGCCCAGCTTGAACCCACCCGTCCACCCTCACTGGGAACAGAACGCTGCTGGCTGGCCCGCCGCAGGCCAGGCACACTGCGCCTTTGTGTTCCCTGAACAGACTCCACTTGTTAAGGTGCGTGAGTCCCACAGGCTGGCCCCCAGGCCGCCTTCCCCTAGTAAATGTCACCTCCAGCCACCAGCCCTCCCCTGCACCTGGCTAACGCGGGTCATTCCCTCAACACAGAGCCTTCTGCTCTCTTCCTCAGCAGTTTGATTTCACGGATGTGTGCAGGTGTAGGTAACTGCCTGCCTGGGATGCTGGCTCTTTCTGATAGAACAAGTACCTTGCTTGCTTAGTTCTGCTCTGTGAGTCTACGCTAGGAAGTCGACAAGGGTGAAACATGCAAGCTCTGTTATTATTTACCCTCTCCCTAGCTACTCAGGAGGGTGAGATCTGAGGATCACAGTTCAAAGCTAACCTGGGCAGGAAAGCCTGTGTGATTCTTATCTCCAATTAACTACCAAATAGGCGGAAGTAGAATTGCGGGTTCAAGTGGTAGAACAACAGGCTTGAGCAAAAAAGCCAAGGACAGCATCCAGGCCCTGAGTTCAAGCTCCAGCATTGGCACAAAAAAAAACAAAACAAAAATTTAGAAAAGGTATAATATGAAAACAAATAACCTTATAAAAAAAAAGATAAGAAAAGAAGTTGCTTAGAATCCACATTCTAGAAATGGATCTGGGAACGCTAATGCCAGAAGCAAACAGCAGTCACGTTTCTGTATTCTGACCCTCGATTGGCTTCCCAGACTCTCTGGCACTTATATAGGGTGATCTGACTGGATACCAGAATAGGCCCCTGCCCACTGCTGGTGAGCCAGCAATGGCAAGCACAGACCCCATACAGCACCAACATTCCCCAGACATGGTCCCTGACCTTTGCTCACCATCTCCCTGCACCCCTCAGTCCTCTGTGAGCCCATGCTGAGCCCAGCGAGCATAGGCCACTTCTAGGTTTGTTCCTAGACCATATCTCCATCTAGTTACCTGAGGATTTGGAAGACTTGAAATTCTGTACATCCCTTAACTATATCAGGCTGGCTGGCTTCCTCCACCTTCCCCCCCCCCACACACACACAAGGTGGCCACAGGCAACTTGATGCTGGGGGGGAGGGGGAATGCAGAAGCCTGGGGACTGCTATGGGGACCCTTCCCTCAGCTGCCACATGGAAGCCATGAGCCTTAGGACTCTGGGGCCCCAAGACAAAAACCTCAACTGTTTTATTACCAAGACTGATTAAATGGGTAGTGTTGATCAGATCAGGCACTGCCCATGCTTGGCCTCAGGAAAGTAGCACTCATGGAGGAGGTAGAACTGGCTTCCAGAGTAAATAATCGTGATACAGTGGCCCGTCCATTGAAACGTGTTCCTGTGCATCCTCCCTCTCGCCCCCCCCTCTCACACACACATACAAGTACTTCAGGAATAAGGAGTCCGTTTGTGACCCAGGGCCGCATCCTGCTAGAATTTCCACTGCACTGATAACTTTCCAGCTGCTCTGGTGGAAGTCATGCCTGGACAGCCAGACAACATTTGCATAAAAGACCACACCCCTCTCTTTGTCACCTGCCACAGGGCAGTAGGGACTGCACCTCCCATTCTGCTTTGCTGTACAGAGAGGCTGAAGAGCCAGACCCCTCCACAAGCACATTTGGAACAGTGGCCCAGGTGTTGGACATGAGCAAGTGATATTTCCCTTCAATCTGTGCATTCTTTTTTTTTTTTTTGGTCGGTCGTGGGGCTTGAACTCTGGGCCTGGGCGCTGTCCCTCAGCTCTTCAGCTCAAGGCTAGCGCTCTACCACTTGAGCTACAGCGCCACTTCTGGTTTTCTGGTGGTTTATTGGAGATAGGAGTCTCAAGGTCTCTCCTGCCCGGGCTGGCTTTGAACCGCGATCCTCAGATCTCAGCCTCCTGAGTAGCTAGGATTACAGGCGTGAGCCACCAGCGCCCGGCTTTCTGTGCATTCTTTTAAATTGTATTTAATAAATATTCTGTGTGAGTGTGTGTGTGAGTGTGTGTGTGTGTGTGTGTGTGTGTGTGTGTGTGTGTGCAGGTGTGCTGGTTCTGGGGCTTGAACTCCAGCCCTGGGCCCTGTCTGTGAGCTTTTTTGCTCAAGTGCTCTACCACTTCAAGCCACAGCTCCACTTCCAGTTTTCCTGTGGTTAATTGGAGATAAGAGTCTCATGGACTTTCCTGCCGGGCAGGCTTTGAACCTCTGGAGCGGCAAATCTCAGCCTCCTGAGTAACTAAGATTACAGGTGTGAACCTCCACTCGCCTTTCTTTTTCTGGAACAAGCTCATGGAAAAGGAAACTCCAATACAACAATCCCTGTTGTTGTAGGGGAAATTTTTTTGCAAAGTCAGGCCGAAAGTATATACAGGCATGAACCCATATTTGTTACACAATGCAACTTATTCCTCCTCCTCCACCTGCTCATACAATATGAGGTTTGAACTCAGATCTCTACCACTTCAACCATATATTCCAGTCCTTTTTATCCCCTTCACTTAATTTTTAGATAGTGCCCCACACTTTTTGTCTAGGACAACCTCAGTCTGCAAACCTACCTCTACCTTGTGCACAGCTGGGATTACAGGCATGCACCACCATGCCTGGCTCAGATCCAGTACCATTTCCTTTGTGTACCCCCAATATTTTATAAACATCCCCTCTAGTACTTATTACCACCCTGTGCAAAGGTTCAATGACTAGTTCCACCTGCCAGATGAGTAACCAAAAAAGCTCAGAAAGCCAGGCAGCTTCCCGGGGAATTACATAGTCTCCATTAGCACAGACCTATATGACATGAAGACCTTGCACCTTAACTGGTCTGAATGAGCAGGAGGGGGCATGGGCTAGCCCTGACCATCTCCTCTGCCCATCTCCACAGCCTCCATGTACTCAGAGATCCAGAGGGAACGAGCAGACATCGGGGGTCTCATGGCCCGGCCAGAGTACAGAGAGTGGAACCCAGAGCTCATCAAGCCCAAGAAGCTGCTGAATCCCGTGAAGGCCTCCCGGAGTCACCAGGAGCTGCATCGAGAGCTGCTGATGAACCACAGAAGGTAGGATTTCTGCCTCCCACCCCCCCTCCCCAACACTCTGCAGGCCCCTGGGACTGGGAGAGTCCCTTCATGGAGGACAGGCAGGTTCTGCAGGGGAGTGGATGACCCAAATGTGGTCACCAGCACAATCCGTGAGGGCCCATCCTGTGGGGGCCCCTGAGAACCTGAGGCCCCTGCAGCCCCATTCTCCTCCCAGACACTCACTGCACTCCAGATGCATTTACCAAGCACCTACTGTGTGCACACACCTAGATAACAAAAAAAGGGGCCCTCAGGGAGGAAGACAGGCCCTTCGTCCAACAGTAAAATGGGGACCTTGTGGTGTTAGAGGCATGGTTCATTTGGTAGGGTGCTAGCCAATGAGTGAAAGCAGAAGGTACCACGTTCAAGTCCTGGTTTCAGACCTCAAAAAAAGAAAGAAAGAAAGAGAGAGAGAGAGAGAGAGAGAGAGAGAAAGAGAGAGAGAAAGAAAGAGAGAGAGAGAGAGAAAGAAAGAAAGAAAGAGAGAGAGAGAGAGAGAGAAAGGGAGGGAGGGAGGGAGGGAGGGAGGGAAAAGAAGATGGTGCAAAAAAAAAGAAAATAATAGCTCTGGGCACTGGTGGCTCAAGCCCATAATCCTGGCTACTCAGGAGGCTGAGATCTGAGGATCACAGTTCAAAGCCAGCCCAGACAGGAAAGTATGCGAGGCTCTTTTTTTCTTTTTTCTTTTTCTTTTCCAGTCCTGGCACTTGAATTCAGGACCTGGGCACTGTCCTTGAATTTCTTTTGTTCAAGGCTAGCACTCTACCACTTGAGACACAGTGCCCCTTCCACCTTTTTCTGTGTATGTGGTATTGAGGAAACAAACCCAGAGCTTCATGCATGCTAGGCAAGCACTCTACCACTAAGCCACATTCCCAACCCTCCATGAGACTCTTTTTTTTTTTTGGCTGGTCGTGGGGCCTGAACTCCAGGCCTGGGCGCTGTCCCTCAGCTCTTCAACTCAAGGTGAACACTCTACCACTTGAGCCACAGTGCCACTTCCAGCTTTTTCTGCTTTTGTGGTGCTAAGGAATCGAACCCAGGGCCTCATGCATACAAGGCAAGCACTCTACCACTAAGCCACCTTCCCAGCCCCCCATGAGACTCTTATCTCCAATAAACCACCAGAAAACTGGAAGTGGCTCTGTGGCTCAAATGGTAGAGCACTGCTAGCCTTGAGCTGAAGAGCTCAGGGACAGCGCCCAGGCCCAGAGTTCAAACCCCATGACCAACCAAAGAAGAAGAAGGAGGAGGAGGAGAAGAAGGGGGAGGAGGGGGGGAGAGAGGGGAGGAGGGGGATGAGGAGGAGAAGGAGGGGTACCTTGCTAGGAGCATAAATGGGCCTAAGACCCCCACTGCAGGAGGGATCTGGGAAGGCCCAAGATCACTTCTCAGAAGAGGCAATATCTCAGCTGAATGGAATAGGAACCAGCCAGGCAGGGAGGTGGGCATTGAGCAGCAGGGTAACAGCACCCACAAATGGCAGGAGAGTACAAGTTGCTCCGGGTGGCTGGTGAGAAAGTGTAAGGAGCGGGCTAGAGGAGTAGGGATAGATTGGGGAAGAGTCTGAGAAGAAATACGTGGGTCCACCATGGAGACGCACACTTCTAATCTCAGCGACTCAGGAGGGGGAAATGAGGAAGATCACATCGCAAGGCCAGCCAGGCAAAACAGTTAGCCAGGTCCCATCTCAACACACTGGATGTGATGGCATACCTTTAACTCCAGCTACTCGGGGGACATGGGTAGAAAGTTTACAGTCCAAGGCAGGGTCCAGCAAAAAGTAAAGACAATCTGAAAAATAACTACAGTAAAAAGGGCTAGAGGTGCAGCTCAAGAAAGAGAGCACCTGTCTAGCAAGCGCAAGACCCTGCCTCAAACCTTAATCCTCAAAAAAACAGGGGTGTAAGGTCTGATCAGTATCCCCCAAAAGGCCCCTCTAGCTGAGGTGGCTGCTCACAGCACGGAGTGGAGAGCGCCAATGCAGGGGAGAATGCATAAGAGACATGGATCTTGAGGGACAGCTGGGAGGTAACAATGGGCAGAATATGAAGTTGTGTCTCCCTTCCACAGTCTGGGCAGTGCCACCCTGCTTACCAGTGACAGCAAGAAGGCAAAAGTGCCTTCATAGCTCCCTCTGCTGGCAGATTCTGGTATTGGCACTGCTTGTGATTTCTAGTCTCATTTGCATCTGTGTAAATGAGACTATTCTTTTTTTAATATATTTTTTCATTGTAAAGATACTGTACAGAGGGGTTACAGTTACATGAGCAAGTTTATATATTACATATATATATATATATATATACATACATATATATATAACATTTTCTTGATCCATTCATCTACTAAGGGGCATCTGGGTTGGTTCCATATGGTGAATAATGCTGCAATAAACATAGTTTATTGTCCTAGTAGCATTAGTATGGCCTAGTTTGTGATCCTTTGGGTAAATATCTAAAAGTGGGATTGCTGGGTCATAGGGGAGCTCTATGTGGAGTCTTGAGGAATCTCCATACTGCTTTCCAAAGTGGTGGAACAAGTTTACACTCCCACCAACAATGCAGTAGTATTCCCTTTTGGCCACATCTCCTTCAGCATCTGTTGTTATTAGAGTTCTTATTATAGCCATTCTAACTGGGGTGAAGTGGAATCTCACTATTGTTTTGATTTGCATTTCTTTTATGGCTAGAGAAGTTAAGCATTTCTTCATGTGTCTATTTGCCATTCTTATTTCCTCTTCAGAGAAGTCTTTAGCCTACTTATTAATCGGGCAGTTGTTTCTTTGAGGATTTGTTGTTGGGGGTAAATGAGCCTATTTTTTTAATACATATTTTTAACGTAAAGATACTATACAGAGGGGTTACAGTTACATGAGTAAGGTCATGAGTACATTTCCTATGGAGTATTGTTACTCCCTCCTTTGTTTTACCCCCACCATCCTTTCCCTCCCCACCTCCCCAACTCTTCCCTCCCCCTACCCCCATCCCTGTGTCTGAAGTTGTAAAGTTCATTTTCAACATAGTGTTTTGTACATCTCGTTGTTACAATGGGTCAACCTGTATCCCTATTTTAGCATTTTGTTGTTCCCTTCCCCTTCCCAAACTAGAAAAATGTATATACGAGATGCAGGGCATCAGAATCAAATACAGTAAAAAACAGGGGTTGTACTGTGGGGGAGGGACATACCAAAGAAACAAAAAAAATCATCTAGTATATTATAAATATGTTAAACACAATACTAAGAAAAAAACCACTGTGTCCCTATCTTGGGGTTCATTTCGCTTAACATCATCTTATATGGTCATATGTAGCTTCTGACCTTTTCTGCTTGTCCTAAACATATACTAGTTATTGCAAATAAGGAAAATCATGAGAACTATGTTTCTTTGAATCTGGCTTATTTCACATAATATAATTTTTTCCAAGTCTTTCCATTTCCTAACAAATGTGGTGGTGTCATTCTTTCTGACGGAGGCATAGAATTCCATTGTGTGTGTGTGTATATATATATATATATATATATATATATACCACATTTTCTTGATCCATTCATCTGCTGAGAAGCATCTGGGTTGGTTCCCTATGTTAGCTATGGTAAATAATGCTGCAATAAACATAGTTGTGCTGGTAGCGTTAGTATGGCCTTGTGATCCTTTGGGTAAATGCCCAAAAGTGGGATTGCTGGGCCATGGGGAAGCTCTATGTGGAGTCTCTTGAGGAACCTCCATACTGCTTTCCAAAGTAGTTGAACAAGTTTACACTCCCACCAACAATGCAGTAGGATTCCCTTTTGGCCACATCCCCTCTAGCATCTGTTATTAGATTTCTTGATTATAGCCATTCTAATTGGTGTGAGGTAGAATCTCACTGTTGTTTTGATTTGCATTTCTTTTATGCGTTTCTCTAGAGAAGTTGAGCATTTCTTCATGTGTCTATTGGCCGTTCATGAGCCTATTCTTACACATAATCTTTCCAACACTGGACTGTTTGGAATTTTGTTTTCACATAGTACCTTAATATGATCATTTTTCTCTGATTGTCTTTTATAATGATTGCCCCTTTTAACATCCAAATATATCATCACACTAAAAAGCAATAGCATTAAGATAAACCAGGGGAAATTTTGTAATCTAAGAGATATTCAAGGATATACATATATATATATATATATATATATATATACATACAGAGAGAGAGAGAGAAAGAGAGAGACTAAAATGTATTCTTATCTCTTAACCAGTAAAGAAAAGATTTAAAATAGGCAGAGTGCTGGGTACCAGTGGCTCCCACCTGTAATCCTAGCTACTCAGGAGGCTGAAATCTAAGGACTATAGTTTGAAGCCAGCCCAGGCAGGAAAGTCCTTGAGACTCTTATCTCTAACCACTGGGAAAACTGGGAGTGGCACTGTGGCTCAAGTGGTAGAGCACTAGGTTTGAACAAAAGAAGCCCAGGACAGCACTCAGGGCTGGAGTTGAAGCCCCAGGATTGGGGAGGGGTGGAAGTTGGGGGGGGGGGGAGGCATAGTACATTCACAAGAGAGAAATGCAAATGACTGCTAAATATGTCAACTACTGTTCCCTGTAACTACTAATTAAGGAAACACCTGAAAACGGATATTATTTGTTACCTGCCAGACTCTGTGATGGTGACAGGGAGAAAGAGAGGTCTTAAGAGCAGTGGGCTGCGTAACCTTATTCAAAGACTCCAGCCCAGCAGTTCCCTCTGTAGAAAGCATTCAGAAATGCAGTCAAAGCTGATCTCTGCGGTCAAACCTGGGTCCAGATGCTCTCCCTCCCCTATTGCAGCCGCCGCTGGCGCTGGGATCTTGAGCTCTCGCAGCCTTACTGGCCTTGGGAAAGCTGGTCAGGGATGGATCCCCGTTCTGGGGCTTCCCAGAAGCTTAGAGGCCATGAGGGCGGAGTTCGGGTCACCCTGAGCTGGCGAGGGGGGTGGTGAGGAGTGGGGTCTCCTGACTGCTCGCGCACACGCAGGGGCATTGGCGTGGACAGCAAGCCGGAGCTGCAGCGCGTGCTGGAGCACCGCCGGAGAAACCAGCTGGTGAAGAAGAAGAAGGAGGAGCTGGAGGCCAAGCGGCTGCAGTGTCCCTTCGAGCAGGAGCTGCTCAGGCGGCAGCAGAGGCTCAACCAGGTGGGGGAGCACTGGGGACCCACGCGAGCCTCCCCCTGGGCCCCAGAAAGACAGTGGGCAGAGAGGACCTGGGACGGGACTCTTGCGTGCGCACGCCACGCACACACTGACCTATAGGGTGACTGTGGGTGCATCCTGCAAGCTACCTAGGGTCACCACAAGTGCCCTGGGAGCCGGGTGACCTTCCTTTTAGAGGTGGGGACCTTGAACCCCTGAGAGGCCCCTCGGGTGAGAGGACCCATGGCTTCTGGAAAGAGGAATCCTCCACCACCTCCCCTGCAGCGCACGTCACACCTCTGCTTCTCTCCTTCAGCTGGAAAAAAAACCAGAAAAGGAAGAGGACCATGCCCCGGAGTTTATCAAAGTTCGCGAAAACCTTCGCAGAATTGCCACGCTGAGCCCTGAAGACAGAGCGCTGTAGACAGCTGTTTGGCTGCAGGCCCAGGCCGTACCCTTCCCCCCTCCTCCTCCGCCTCCAGCCCCCTGTACCTGGCAGACCCCCCTCACCCCCCCAGCCATCAGCAGTGTGATTCTGCCCCCTTAGAAATGTGTGGTCCTCCCCCACAGAAAGCTGGGGAACACCCCTAAGCTCCAAGCAGACAGGCCCCAAACAGGGATTGCTGTGGAGCCCTGAGTTCCGGCTTGGATTTGGACTTCTGAGTGCGGATCCCTCCCTGCCATCCCAAGTGGAGGCCATTGCCAGGAGAGCGTGCTCCATGGAACGTCCCTGACTCAGGGCCTGAAGAAGAGGAGCCTCTTTGGCCTTCCTATCAGGAACCTTTCAAGGCCCACGGGCCCTGTGTCTCCCAGCAGCCAAACTCCCAGGCCCATACTTCTACTCCTCTCACAGCCCTCTCCAGCTAGACCGAGCACACACACAAACCTAGCCAGAGCTGCGTGTTTCCACTCTCCTCCGCCCCCCACACGTTTAGGACAACACTTGACCAACTTCATTGAGCACAGGAATGTGGGGGAGTCCCATCTAGCAAGCTCCAGGTAAGACCCAAGGAGCAGGGCTTCAGTATCTGGGGTGGTGCACAGCAAGACATCATCCACATCATCCATAATCCTAACTACTTAGGAAGCTGAGATCTAAGGATTGCAGTTCAAAGCCAGCCGGGACAGAAAAGTCCATGAAACTCTTATCTCCAATTCAGCAGCAAAAAAAAAAGGCAGGAGTGGAGCTATGGCTCAAGTGGCAGCCTTGAGCTAGTCTAGTGCTAGCCTTGAGCAAAGAAGCTAAGGGTCAATACCCAGGCCCTGAGTTCAAGCCCCAGTAACCCCCAACCCCCAACCATCATCCACCTCTCTTCCCAGGCACCTCTGTCCTCAAGGTTCCTAATCTGCAGCCCCTCATTCATCATTATCCAGCCCACCCCAGGCACATCTGATTCTGTTGCTCTTGTGATGGTTGTATGCACCAGAGTTGTATATAATTGCCAATCTGCATTTTTACTGGTGTGATCACACCATGATGCAATGCTAGCCAAAAAGAAAAACCAAAATGTTTGCCTTCTCTACAGCCTTTTGGAAAGCAGACATACAGTGGCACTGGAATTCACTTCTGCAAATGAAAATGATAGTTTGAAGACTCCACTGCATGTTATGCAAACGGGCCTCTTACAAGTCCAAACTTCCAGCACCTGAGCCCCGCTGCCCACGCAGCCCCATCTACCATGGACCAGCTCCACCCATTCTTCTTCCTCAAGGGATTTCTTGCTGGGCAACACACCCAAATCTTTTTCAGGCCTGAATCTTTTCTCCCAAAAAGCCCACCTCAGGCTTTGTAAGACTTCCATTGAGGGTGGAAAGCAGAGCGGGTAGGGGGAGGGAGGAGCCCCTCCTTTTACTTCCTCCAACCACAGGAAGCTGCGAAGCTCTGGTTCCTGGAAGCACAGGAGGGACCAACAGGAGGATAAAGACGGACCTGGTCCTGTGCCTACTCTTCCTGGTGGGCTTCAGCGTGGCTGACAATGCCCTCCGGACAATGTCCAGCATGTTAGTGTCAATACAGATAGGCTGCCTGTGTGTGTGTGTGTGTGTGTGTGTGTGTGTGTGTGTGTGTGTGTGTGTGTGTGTGTGTGTGTGTGTGTGTGTGTGTGTGTGTGTGTGTGTGTGTGTGTGTGTGTGTGTGTGTGTGTGTGTGCATGCGTGCATGAGTGAGAGAGAGACAGAGACAGACAGACAGAATTTGCACTCTATGGGGCTCCTAATGTGATTGTTGGGTGAGAATGTGGTGCCACTGTTTTACATCTGCCGGGTAAGGGTCACTCTAAAGATGCATGACCCCTCAACAGACCACTAGCTCCCCAAAGGAGTGGATCTCAGAAGTCTACATGCTGCTCAGACTGGTGAAGAGAAATGAGGCAGAGCAACCAGATGGGGTAGAGGAGAAAACTCAAGGGAATGCTTGAAGTTCTGCCCTGTCCCACCACAGAGGTGACAAGTAGTGATGACACCCCCGAGGTAGAAGGAACCTCAAGCCCCATGTCATCCAGGGAGCTGGGACAGACACTAGGGTGTACTCCCCAGTGACCATCCCCCAACTCCACTTCTCTAGTTACCGCCATACCAGTGGCTACAAATCTAGGCGCTCACATTCTAGCCTTCTTTGCATCTTGAAGAGACCAGGTGACCTGATATTGGCCAATGAGATTGAAGCAGAGGTATAACAGGGGCTTCTAGAAAAGCTTATGCTTTGCTGATCAAATGAGGCATAGTCAATACTGTCTCCTTGTCCCTCTCTTCTTGCCTTGTTTGAGGATAGGATGGCTACAACCACAGCAGCCATTTTGCTACATGAGGAAAAGGCCAAGAGAATCACAGAGATGTAAACCCTATTGTTTGCTCAAGCCAATGCTAGCTGCTGTGCTTCTGCAGAATTATTCTTGTAAATAAAAATAAATCCCTATTTGGTTAAGCCATTGTTAGTCAGTTTGTATTACTTGCAACCAAAAGCATTCCTGTTACTAAAGAAAAAGGCCAACCCTGACTGCCCAGTAATACTTTAGAAGCCATACTAAAAGTAAAGATTTCTCCAAACATGTTGGATCAGGAAGCCTGGAGCAGTACCTGGTTCTCTTTCTCTGTTCCTTGCCAGTTTGAGACTGGCTCCAGTCTGAGAACTGAAGCTGGCACATCACTAATTCAATTTCTCTGTGCCGGCAGGCATGCCCTGGGTGGGGAGCCTGGTGGGCATAGCATGTTGGTATAGCTGCCCTTCACCTGGACTGCCACAGAGGCCTCCTCCTAACTGTCCCCTCTAGTCTGTCGGCAACAGAGTAGCCACAATGGTCTGAATCCTGTTTCAACTTTAGGCAAATCTCATCTCTGCACAAAGCCCTCCACTGGCCCACAGAGGACTCCTTCCTGTGCCCTTTCAGGATCTGAGTGTCCAGCTCCTCAGAGAAGCTCATCTTGACCTTCCTACCACTCTCTGGGGCTCCTGCCAGCATGGCCTCTTCACAGTCTGTAGCATGTCCACTGCATGCCCTTCCACCAGCTGTTCCCAGACAGCAGCATCCTTCCTTCAGGGAGCACCCAGTACTCCTCACTTTCCGCAGGCTTTTCCCCAGGCACCTTCTAAACAAAGACCAATTTAAAAATGTCAACATCCACACATTTCCTATACACCGTTAAGGACTCACATCTCAGAACATGCCAAATTGTGGCTGGCATGAGACAGAGCTGTAGCTTCAGAAAGTGGCTGTCCTTCTCTACATGTAGTAAGACATAAAGATTAGATGGTCTGCATGCTGTGTGGTAGACACTCACCTAGCAAATGTGAGGCCCTGATTTCAATCTCCAGGATGAAAAAATAAATAAAAAATAGAAATAAATAAAAATAAAGCTGGATACCAGAGGCTCGTGCCTATAATCCTAGCTATTCAGGAGGCTGAGATCTGAGGATCCTGGTTTGAAGCCAGCCTGGGCAGAAAAGTCTGTGAGACTCTTATCTCTGATCACAACCACAACACTCAGAAAAGGCCAGGACTGGCATTGTGGCTCAAAGTGGTAGTGCACTAGCCTTCAGCACCAAGAGGCTTAGGGACAGCACCCACACTCTGAGTTCAATCCCCAGGACTGGCATAAACAAACAAACAAAGCAGCATGTAATTGGGATGAATGTCTGTATATTCAAGGCAGGAAAATAGCCTGTACCACCAGAGATTGGCGATTGTGGCTGCAGTGAATCTGAATAAATACATTCTCTTCCATTGGCTCTTGTGTGCCCTGAGAGACTGCCTAGTGACAATACTGCAATTTACTGCCCTATTCCAGACCTCCATCCATCCCATCATTCCTTGCTGTTTATTATTCTTTGCCTAATATAAAAGCATCATGCTCCAGTCATGCCTTCAGACCTCACCTGCCTATGAAGACCCTGAACACATATTAAGTTCATCAAACTTGGATATTTTTCTCTTTTTCATCAGCCCTGTATCAGTTCTGTTCCAGCTAAGAAGCTCAGGGGTAGAAGGACATCTCCCTTCCCATAATCTCCCTGCCCTCCCTGCCTTATTTCTCCTTCTTCCCACTTTCTACCAACAAACATAATTTGAATTCTACTTAGTTATCATGTATTTCCCCTAATAATATTGTTAGCTCCCCAGGATAGGGGTTTTTGTCTGCCTTGTGTCTGATGAGTCTAGTACATGGGACACAAAAAATGTTTCAGAAGTGTTTGTGGATGGATGGGTAGATGGATGGATGGATACTTGGGTGGATAGATGGATGTATAAATGGATACATGATGGACAGATGGATGGATGGATGGACAGATGGAATAATGGATGGATGGATGGCTTGAGTAGATGGATGGTTGGATAGATGAATGAGTGGATGTTGGATGCTTAGATGAATGGATGGATGGATGGAAAGTTCCTTCTCTTCTCTGCTGCCATATGTCCAGCCTCCTCCCAGCTTCAGCCTCGTAAGAGCCAGAGGAAGCCCTACTTGACCCAGAGAGATCAACTGGATACAGAAGCCCTTCTCTAGCCACTAGGATTTCATCAATACAATGGTCTTATGCTGGAAATTTCCATGTCAGAGATTCATGGTTCTTGCACACCACAGGGGTATCCAGGATCTTCATGTTACCCCTGAAGGCCAAGGTCACTATCACTCAGTTCTGACACCCTTGAAGAAAGGAAGGACAGTCACTCAGCACTAACCAGGCTCCAGCTTACACACAAAGCCTAGATGACAATTCCTGTTCTCACTGAGGCTGCACCACCCCACAGGGCCTGCTTTGGGTTTGCAAGCCATTCTCTTCCATGTCAGACCAGCTGCAAGCCCAGATTCCAGGAGCAGGTGAGGGATCCACCCTCCCTGGTTTAGTAATGTGGGACCCGGGGAGTGGTCTCAACTAAGTAGTTTGAACAGAGGACTCTCGCCCAAATTACAGTAACTCCAGTCCCCAGAGGGACAGTGTTTTGTTGCCTTATCTCCAGTTCTGGCCCAAGACCTGTGAACTGAGGTGTTCAAAGCAGTTGTTAACAGATGTCAATAATGACCACCTCATTGGTGAAGAGCCAGCAATGGGACCACAATGACTGGCAGATCATCCAGTCCATCATGAAGACGCCATTCCCCAGTAAGTGCAGGGACTTGCCTAAGACACACAGCAACTTCACAGGGAGCTGTGGGATTCACGCCAGAGCCATCTGTCCACAATGTCTGTTCTTTCCACTGCAGCCCAGGCCTTGCTCAGAGAGAGGCTTGTGGAGGCTCTTGTGCCAGCCTGAATGCTGGCTGAGGGATTCAGGGAGCTGCTTTAACCTCCATTTTTCCATCTGGTCTGGAGAGATTTAGCCTCTACCTAATTTTTTTTAAATGGCTTAGGTCAATGGAGGCCCGAGTTCTGAGGTGAGAAATGATCCCCAGCTGTGGCTCGGATGCCAGTTATGCCTCACCCCCAAGCCCAGCCAATAAGTAAGTCAGAATCTACCTTCCTGAGGGGACTCCTGCACCTTGCAAAACCAGACCCTTGGTTGAGCAGTACCCTAAATAATTTGGCTTTTCATTGTACCCCTAAGTCCCCAATCCCCAACTCCTTGCTTCTCACAGGACCTCATTTCAGCCAGACCTCCCAAGAGGTCTAGCAGGAAAGTGTCCTTACCATAAGTATTTAACCAGCCCAATCTCATCCTGTGGGGATGTTTCGCTCTGTTGGATGCCTATAACTGAATACCACAGACCTAGTAGTTTAAGTAACAGAAATTAGGTTTCTCACAGTTCCAAATTGCAGGTGCCAGCCTAACCTGTTTCTGGTGAGAACTACCTGCTATACATGTCCTCACAGGTGGTTAATGAGAAAGGGGAAAGCAAGCTTTCGGTTATGTCCTGATCTCCTCTGATCTCAATCTCCTCTAATCCTAACTTCCTCCCAAAGACCCCTTCTCCAAAAACCACCACACCCATTGGGGAATGCAGCTTCAATATGGGAGTCTTAGAGGGATACAAGCTTTCAATCCACAGCAATAAATTGTTCAAGCTGACTGACTCCCCTCTGGGTGAAGCTGTGTAGTTCCAAGCATAATCTGCTTTGGAGCAACTATAAACTCAGTTTTCCAGATTAAAGGATGCTCACCCTTGAAAAACAGGCTTTGTAATGAGGTGATACAGAAGAGAGAATTCGATCCTTATCTAAAAACATAGAAAGCACCCAGTGCTGGTGGCTCATGCCTATAATCCCACTCGGGAGACTGATATTTGAAGATTGTAGTTCAAAGACCACCTGGACAGGAAAGTCAGAGAGACATTTATCCAATTAAACACCAAAAAGCTAGAAGTGGAGCTGTGGCTCAAATGGTAGAGCATTAGCCTTGAGCAAAAAAGCTCAGGGACAGAGCTTAGGCCCTGAGTTCAAGCCCCAGAACTAGCATGCAAGCGCGCGCGCGCGCGCACACACACACACACACACACACACACACACACACACACACACACACACACACACACACACACACACACACACACACACACACACACACACACACACACACACACACACACACACACACACACTATGTCAGAGGACATAGTACAGCCTGATTCAGTGATTTTAATGCCTGTGCTTCAAGGACAAAGGGCAGATGAAACTCGATTGTTCATTAACTCCTCTCCTCCTTTGTCAGCTTTAATTAGAGTAAACCGAACACACAAAAACAAACACCAGAACAATTCCAAAACCCAACTTCAAATCCTGACTCTACCACTTAGTAGCTGTAATTTTAGCTGGGGGGTGGGAGAGATGGGAAGGAGAGAGAAAGAAAGGGAAAGGAAGGGGAGTAGAGGGGAGAGAGAAAATAGGAAGGAGAGGGAAGGAAGACAATAGGAGGGAAAGGGAGGGGAGGAGAGAGGGAGGAGAGAAGAGAGAGAGGGGAAGTAAGGAAAGGGGAGAAGAAAAGGGGGAAGCAGAGAGAGGAAAGGGAGGGAAGGGCCAGGAAGAGGGGAGGGGAGGGAAGAGAGGAAAGGAGAGGGGAGGAAGGAGAGCAGAGAGAGAGAAAGGGGAGGAGAGGGGAAGGAAGGGGAGAAACAGGATGGAAAGAGAGAGGGAGGAGGGAAGAGGAAAGAGGAGGGGAGGAGAGGAGTAGAAGGGAGAGGAGAGGAAAGGGGAGGGGAGGGGAGAGGAGGAGTTCCCTCCTCTGAGGCCCTGCCTTTGAGCTAATCATGGGGTCATATCACAATGGACCTCATGATTGTTGAGGAAAACATTATTTTCCTCTCCTACAGCATTGTTTAAAATTACACCACTTATTTAAGAGAGGGAGAGAAACATTTTTCACAAGAAATGCTAAGAAGACTCAGCTATCCCTGGGAAGTAGCACTCATGACCTAACAGTGCAGGTTCCCTAGGTTCACAGGAGCGTTGTTGTGAGGTGGACGCGCTCCTCTTATGGTTCCGGGGGCTACAATCTGCTCAGCTGTGGTCCTGCAGGGCCAGGGAGAGCAGAGGCTAATTCTGCAATGCGGAGCTGGCTTCAAGTCCCAGCTCTGGTATTTACACAAAGCTGGAGCTCACTCTCCACACTCCACACTTGTGACAAGGTAAGTGAGCACACTCCTCACAGAGAAGCTGGTGTCTGCGAGTTTTCTCACCTGATCCACCAATGCTACCATTACCCCCATGTCATCTGGACCCATGTCTGCTGACTCTTATTCTGGCACCCCTTGCTCTTAGGGAATTTTGCAAAGCACCCACATCCAAGCTTTCCCATCTGTCCCCAGAAACATTTTGTGAGCCTTTGAGGTCCCCCATCACTTAGAGCAGGTGGCACAGCCCACACCCAGTTGACACAGGAAACCCCCAGAATAAGACTTCCAGGCCCATCCCACTCCAGCTTTAGAATCAGCCAGCCACTAAATGGAACACCAGGGTCCGTATTCCAGCCCATGGCCCAGGAAGCTCAGGGAGGAGGCAGGAGGGAGAGAAGCATACATTAAACCCCTACCTAGTGCCAACAGGTTGTGGATGTAAGAGGATAGTCTGGAGGCATCAACCTCAGCACAGTTTCAAAGGGCAAAAATTCCTATTCCCTCTCACTGTCTCCTGTCAGGATATCTTGTTTTGGTTTTGGTTTTGGTGCAGTCCTGGGGCTTGAACTCATGGCCTGGGTGCTTTCCCTGAGCTTTTATGCTCAAGACTAGTACTCTACCACTTGAGCCACAGCTCTACTTTCAGATTTTTTGGGGGGGCAGGGGTGGGGGGGAGAGGGTAGAGTTAGAGATGAGAGTCTCATATACTTTCATGCCTGGGCTGGATTTGAAGCAAGATCCTCGGATCTCAGCCTCTTGAGTAGCTAGGATTACGGGTGTGAGCCACCAGCTCCTAGCTCCTGTCAGAATATCTTGATGGGTGGCAGGCACAACTATAAAAGCCAAGGTTTCAGGCTCTGAAGCCTGACAAGGTTCAGAATGTAAGAGTTCAGGAGGATCCAGCTCAGCCACACAAACCTAGGATTGACCCCCACCCTATTATGCCAGGTGCAGGCAAAACCCCAGGTATGCTTGAATGTGCTTGACATGCAGGCAGGACAATCTACGTAAGCCTGGCTGGAAACATTGCATCCTGGACCCAACGGAAAGCCCCCCACCTCCCTAGACCTAATGGCTTTTCATTAACCTCTGCTTCCTTGCTCAGATCCCATAAAAACCCAATTCCAACCCCACCTCCTTGCACAAAATTTGGCCCCAAAACTCTACTTCTGTGAGTGCTCAGGCAGGTAAAACATTCTCTCTCTCTCTCTCTCTCTCTCTCCTTCCCCCCACCCCCACTTAAACTCTGCCACTTGCTGTTAAGAGCTAAAATTAGCTTCGAGTAACTTCTCCCTTCTTCAGAAACCAGAAGGTATTCAAAAGGTCAATTGGAACAAAACTAGAGTTGAGTATTGGATGGGTCAATTTGGGGCTCTTGGGAATCCCCACCCAGCACTCTTCAATACAAGTATTTGATATGCTAAACACCTTGATAGAACAAGCAAACCCTGGAAAAATGTAGCCTGGCAAAATAATTTGTCTATTTGTTGATTAAAAGCCATGAAGACTTCTCTCTAGCACCACGTGATGGATGCGCCATGTTGGCATGGTGGTAGCTCAGCTGCTGTTTCCCACTCAGTTTTGCACAGACTCGATTCTGTGACCCTCCCCCGATATGACCAGCCCAGGCACCATTATGGCATGCCACACATCACTTAGTGTTTTATGAAAGTTTTTTGTTGTTGGCAAAGTTTTGTATTTTAAACTGACCACGCAGTTCCCTCATAATTAGGCAAAGTAATACCTCTAAAATTCCAAAAACTTTAAATAGCCAATTTTAAAATCTCAGCGTGCTGCATAATCTGTGCACAAATATGTCCATTTGTCTGTATGTAAAATATGTAAACCGTTATGGTTCCAAAGTTACCAAGTATTCTGCTTGCTCAAAAATCGTTGTCAATGGAAGCTGTGATTTAATCTGAATTGCTTTAAAACGTTGTGACCTGACTACAAACCAAAGAAAAAACAGGCAGTTTTAAAAGGCCTTGGGAAAGGAGTTGGGAGGATGGTTTCCTTTGCAAAGTAGATGAAGTTGGTAATTAAATTGGTTGTGATTTATGTCATTCCTTAAGTCCATGTATGCTAAAGGTTAAGTATTGTGCCTCTGACCATGGCTGGTAAACTAAGACTAAACTAACTAAACAGAGAAGTTTCTCTGTTTTCTCCCCTGTGTACTGATCAACTCCCTTTAAGATCAAGGGGCCAGAGTGACTCAAGATGCAGTTCGTTCCCATGCATGGGAAATGCCTGGGAAGCAGAACAAAGTTGTTGCAGCTGCCTAAACCAGTGGCACCAGCCTGCAAAAGCCAGTGTGAACCAGCTTTTTAACCAGTATATGTAGAATTTTTGCAGGTAACCAGCAGAAGGTGTGATGACCTATACACACTGGGAGATGCCAAAGCCTTACCCAGACTCGGGCCTTGCCCCATTACACATAACCGAAGCCTGCTAATTTGGGAGGAAGAAAAAACAACAAAACAAGCCACTTCAGATATTTGTTTCTATTCCCTTCCACCTGTCAGTCATGTTAATCCCCACGTTAGACAATAAGGGGTGTATGAGCAAAGGATGTAAGTTGACTTTTATGCTATTTTGCAATTGGATGTATTTCTAAAGGAAAAGCTAAGTCTAGATTCTTGGTACAGTGCTATTGCTTGTCTTTTTTTTTGGGGGGGGGGGTAGGGGTGGGGGTCTGGTTGTGGGGCCTGAACTCTGGGCCTGGGTGCTCTTCAAGTCAAGGCTAGTGCTCTACCACTTGAGCCACAGTGCCACTTCTGGCTTTTTTCTTTTTGCTTACGTGGTGCTGAGGAATCGAACCCAGGGCCTCATGCATACAAGGCAAGCGCTCTACCACTGAGCCACCTTCCCAGCCCCATTGTAATTCTTGCATTAAGAAAAACTGTTAATTTCCTAAAGGTAACTCAGACTGCAGAAAAAAAAGTGGTCAGTTTAACCTTCCGGCCAAGAGGTAATGGGTGTTACCCAGTGTTTTAATAGGGCATTTAAATACAAATTAAAGTGACTTTTTAAAAAAGGGATTTAAAATGGCATCCCCTTTGTGAAAATTTGGGAAGTTGTGGGGAGTGGCTGGCCTCCCAGAAAAAGAAAAAGCTCGAAGTCAAAATTGTCCTAAATGTTTATCTCAAAAAAAATTAAGATTACCAAGATGATTGTTTATTACAGTTTGCCCTTATAGGTTTTTTTGTAACAGTTTCCAGCAGGCCCACAGTAAAAACAGGACAAGTTTGTCCAATGTAACATTGGCCCTTAATAAGTTCCAGGTAAGACTACACTTATAAAACCACTTCCAATGACCTTCTTTGTTGCTTTTAATTGGAGTAAAGTGGCCCTTTGTAAAGACTCATTGATCTAAAACCTATGGCTTGAAGCCAGCCTGGACAGCCAAAGTCCCTGTGAGACTGTTATCTCTAATCAGTCAGCAGAGTGCTGAAAAGCAGGCACATTTGCTTTAGAGTTCAAAGTGGCAGAGTGCTAGCCTTGAGCTGAAGTGCCCAGGGACAGCACTCAAACCCTGAGTTCAAGTCCAGCAACCAACCAAGGAAAATGCTAAAGATGCATTTATCCCAGCATGGAGAAAGGCACTCCTGGGACCCTGGCAATGATGGAGCATCCCGAGGCAGAAAGCCACTGCTGTTGGATGGCAGAGATGGTACCAGATCCTGGAATCACTTTTGCTTGGCCCTTCAAAACTTGATCAGAACCAGGAGGTCATGGGAAGATAGTTTGTAAGCATGCCTAATGCCATGTCTGTCTAACTGGGCAGGAACTTGCCAGTCATTTATGATAGTGAGTAGTAAAAGCTAAGGTTTTAAAATGTGAGGGATAATTTAAATCCCATCCCCCCTGTATCTGCTCAAAGTCCTAATTGGCAGTGACATTTGAGCTGGTCCAGCCACATTAGTTCATCTGTTAAAGAAAAAAAGATTGTGAAACTGAGGTTAGGTCCCTATGGAGATCTGTCGAAAGGCCTACACAAGCAGGCATTGTTGGGGCCACTAGAGATCAGGTTCCTCAGCCAGCCAGAAAAATGCTTTCACAAATCAGAGTGTAAAAAAGGATGGTAGGGGAAATATAAAGGAGGATGTAACAATGCTCAATAGGAAATGGACTCATTACCTTGCTCCTACAATAGCTTTACAATAAAAAAAAAAGTATATTAAAAAAAAGGGCTATGCAGCTGTAGCCCAAGAAAAGGTCTGTACATTTGTTAAAAGTTACATGTGGTATATAAGCCACTTTAAACAGGCTGCCCAGAGGCAATGGGAACTACTCAGAGTGCCAATCAGCTGTACTTTAAAAATATCTACTGGAGCCGGGCGCTGGTGGCTCACGCCTATAATCCTAGCTACTCAGGAGGCTGAGATCTGAGAATCGCGGTTCAAAGCCAGCCCGGGCAAGAGAGACTGTGAGACTCCTATCTCCAATAAACCACCAGAAAACCGGAAGTGGCACTGTAGCTCAAGTGGTAGAGCGCTCGCCTTGAGCTGAAGAGCTGAGGGACAGCGCCCAGGCCCAGAGTTCAAGCCCCACGACCGACAAAAAATAAAAAATAAAAATAAAAATAAAAATATCTACTGGGTTTTATTTTAAAAAAACTCTGGTAAGTAATTGTTAGTCAATTTTTAACAAATTATAGGTACTCTCTATCTCCAGTTATCTCCTTGTTGCTTTAATTGGGAAAAAAAAAAGGGGGGGGCTTTTGTGACAAAAGACTCCTTTTTCCACAGTTCAAAGCCATCCTGGGCACAAAGAATCTTTCTAAAACTCCATCACCCAGCTAACCAGCAAAGAGCCAGGCTGGAGGCATGGCTCAAGAATCTCATCTCTAAGTGTCCAGGCAAAGGCTAAAAGTGGCATTGTTGCTAAAAGTGGTAGAGCACTAGCCTCAAGCAGAAATGCTCAGGGACAGTGCCCAGGCTGTTGAGAGCCCTGCAGGGAGTCTCTCTGCATGATAAGCTTGACTATCTCCCTGGAACATCTCTCGAGGCTATTTACAGAATCTGGTCTTTGCATCCTGCCCCAAACAAAGACCAGGTAGCTGCTATTGACCACCTTTTCACATTGCCCTAAGCAAACATCCTGCAGCTGCTACGGCCAATGAAAAAGCTTCCTTATTCTAAGCATATAAATACCCCTGTGTGAAAAATAAAAATTGGCAGCTTGATCAGAATCCCTGTCTTGCTGTCCTTCTTCGTGTCTCTTGTCCCTTCATTCCTTCTCGCTTAGGTTCACTGCCCTCGTTGAAGTCCTGTGGGTCGGGACAACTGGCGCCCAACGTGGGGCACGAGCCTCTGACTGAGGAAGGAACGCCGTCCTCCGGGAAAACTTGGTGAAGTACAGTCCGAGATCCCGAGATCGCCTCGACAGACCCGGCCGAGAGACAGATCCAGGAGGAGAGTGGGGACGGCGCATGGTGAGTGACCCACTATGGGACAAGCAATTCGTCACATGATCTATTTCTGTCAGGCCTCAAGGAGGCCTTCAAGACACGGGGAACGCGGGTTAAGAAAAAGGATTTAGAATTATTTTTCTCATTCATAGAGGACTTGTGTCCTTGGTTCTCCTTTGAAGGAATCATAGATGCAAAAAGATGACAAAGAGTAGGAGATTGTTTAAAAGATTATTATGAAATCTTTGGTTCAGAAAAGGTTCCTGCTACGGCCTTTTCCTATTGGAATTTGATTAATGAAGTTTTAAAATGTTCTCTATTTGATAGTGGAATTTTAAAACTTGTAAAAACGGGAGAGGAGGTTCTCCAACATGCCTCGGCCCCCCGCGGCTTGCCTATTGGTTGTATTAGATATGACTGCTGGTCAATTTCTGAAAATCCCTTCCTTTTGTGGCCCAGCCCTTCACGGGCCCACTGCCCCTCCAGATCCAGATGTTTTTTCTCTCCCCCCTTTACCTAACCTGGCCCCTTTACGCGAGGCCCTTCAACATAGACGAGAACACCTTCAACTTTTAAAAAACTGTGGTCCCTTGATTATGAACTCCGCACACTGGCCTTGGCCAATACGCCAAAACCGCCTGATAAAATTAAGGTTAGATCAGACCATCAATCAGTTCTCGCCTTTCCAGTAACTCGGAGCCAGACAGGTAGGACCTCAGAGGGTGAGGAGGACGAATCAGAAGAGGAGGAAAAGGAGGACGAAGAGCAGGATACTGGGGATGAAGAGGAACAACCCACCCAGGGAAAAGGCCAACAAGAGTATAAGAGGCTTAGCCTTCGGTTTGTTGAAAAGCTTAAAAATGCATGTGCCCAATATGGCCCGACTGCCCCTTATACGTTAGCCTTATTAGAAAACCAAAGTGCTCACTGGCTCACCCCTAATGATTGGAAGTTTCTGGCCCGTGCCACCCTTAGTGGGGGTGATTTTGTTTCATGGAATGCGGACTTTAAGGAACAATGTAGAGAGACCGCGCAAAAAAATTTGGCTAAAACATCTTCAAAAACCTGGACCTATACTAAACTTTTGGGTAATGCTCCCTTTGATACCAATGCTAAACAGGCGCGCTTTCCTACCGGACTTTTGGCACAAATTCAAAATGCTGGCCTTTATGCTTGGAAGCGTCTCCCTCAAAAGGGATTGGCTACTATTTCCCTGGCAAAAGTTAGACAGGGGCCAGAGGAACCCTACAGTGACTTTGTCTCCCGGCTTAACTTGGCTGCAGAAAGGCTTCTTGGGCTGAGTGAAAGTGAAAGTGCCTTTGTAAAACATCTTGCCTTTGAAAATGCTAACCTGGCATGTCAAGATGTCCTCCGGCCACATAAAAACAAGGGTGACCTCTCTGAGTTCATCAGGCTTTGTGCTGGAGTAGGGACCACTCATGCCATGGGGCTCGGTGCTGCCTTTACCAAGGCATTTCAGTCCCCAGGTTGTAAACAACCTGGTCACTTTGCACGTGAATGTCACTTCAGCAAACAAAGCCAAGGGGCAATGCCCTCCAAAGCTACAGGTAGACCACTCCCTGCCACTCATTGTCTTTTAGATCAAGAACAAGTGGCCCCAAGGTGGCTGCCAGAAGGCTTGATTAAACATGTGAATGCCTTATCACAACCCAGGGGAAACCTTCCCCCCAGGATGATTCCTTTTCTCTTACAGATGCCACTAGAACTCCAAACTTGGACCTTCCTGTTTGAATTTATTAAATAACAGATTAATCTCTTGTCTTCTAAGCCCATACAGGTTCATCACCATCGCCTTGATATGGCAGACCTCGGCATTGAGGTCTAGGATTTACCCCAGGCTTTTAATTAGTGTTTTGCCGTGAGCTTGTTCCAGTGGGAAACAGCCCCCCTTCTTTTTCTTATTTAGAAAACCCTTCTTATTCATAACTCCTGACCATTCAACGGGCAAGACCTATTGCCATAAAGGATAGGTTTGCCCCTCCTCCTATAGGCCCCTCTGCTTGGGGGAGGATGCACCTATGGGAGGAAGAAAAAATGCTCAAATCAAGGGTGCAGGTAAGACTGCAGGGGGATGGATCTGTGAGATCCCAAAACCCAAGACCCCTGAGTGGCAAGCTCTGGTGCATGACGGTTGGCATGCACACCCACAAGCCGTCTCCACAAGCCAAGGCTTGTAAAATTCCCCTCCCCGAGTGAGGATGCTAGCTCGGGTGGGGGCCGAGGAACCCTGGGCCATTAGAGGAACAGAGCCTCTGTCACCCCCTTAAAAAGAGCAGCCAACAATTGATGGTCAATTTTCTAAATAAGAAAGGGGGGAGTCTCTCTGCATGATAAGCTTGACTATCTCGCTGGAACATCTCTCGAGGCTATTTACAGAAACTGGTCTTTGCATCCTGCCCCAAACAAAGACCAGGTAGCTGCTATTGACCACCTTTTCACATTGCCCTAAGCAAACATCCTGCAGCTGCTAGCCCAATGAAAAAACTTCCTTATTCTAAGCATATAAATACCCCTGTGTGAAAAATAAAAATTGGCAGCTTGATCAGAATCCCTGTCTTGCTGTCCTTCTTCGTGTCTCTTGTCCCTTCATTCCTTCTCGCTTAGGTTCACTGCCCTCGTTGAAGTCCTGCAGGTCGGGACACAGTCCAACCCAGTAAATGAGTCCAAACCCAGTAAATGTCAACTGGGACAAGCTATCCAAGCAATGGACGCTGAGACCCTCCCAGAACAAAGTGAGTTCTACAATAGAAAATCGTGGAGAGGAGTAAGAAGAAATAACATCCTAAATGGAGTCACTTTACACTTGCCCTTTCAAAATTAATCAGAGCCTGGAGATCAAGAGAAATAGTTGCTTGTCTACCTAATATCCATACCTGTCTACCTTCTGTAACTGGACAGAAAGTTACAGTCTTGCCTTTGTTACCTATTTGTATTTATAGTAGCCTTTGACTGGTACTCCCAACCAGTCCATTATGTTCTCCCCTAGCCAGTTGCCAAAAGATCCTAGATACTCGCTTCCTGCCCTGAATCTAGGTATTCTTCCTCCCCAGTTATGGGCTTATACTCCAAATGGAACTTTTCTGGCCCATAGCCAACATGTGTTCTCCTATGTCATTCATGTTAACTGACCTTGTCACCTTGTCAGCTTTTTGCCTGATCTTTCCAAAAGTCTCTTTCAACAGGATAACATTCCCTGCCCAGAACCATCTGGGAACAAGTCAAGGCTATCCTGTTACTACAGGCAACCAGAAACATCACTTACACTGCCCTGCCTTGCCCAGTACAGACCTAGACCCTAAAAACTCAAGCTCCAGGGACTCCTTGATGCCCCTAGACCAGCAGGAATTAGCTAAAAAAGCCCATGACACCCATTGGCTCTGGTACCTTTAAATATTTCTGCTACCCCCTAAGGTTACTGTGATCCTAAAGCAAGAAAAGTCTTACTCCTCCTCCTCCAGGATGCCGGGAGTCAGGTACCATGCTATGTCTCCAATCTGAGATAGAAAAGGCAATTTCAGGTCTTTGATAGCCCCTTCTGGGAATCAATCCCTCCATGGCATATTTCTCTCTTAGGGTATTAGCAGCAATTTTTGCTTTTTTATCGTGTCTTGCATTTTAGATAACTATTGTCATGGAAAAAGGAGGACCTTTACCAACCAAACTGTCAAGCAGATGTTTTTTTGGACAGTATCTGGCCAAGCAATGAAGCAGGAACCCCTGACTACTTCGCCCCTTTACAGCAGGAAGTAGCTCCAGAAGAAATGACCTCCACCCATTACCCTCCCCCTTGGCCTGGTATCCCTATTTTACTAAACAACAAAGTGGGAAATGTTAGCATTATGCCCACCTTTGGTCCTCAGCTCCACCCAGACCTGAGCTCCTCCCATCCCTGGAGTTCCCACCATACAGCTGGCCTCTCCCTCTCTCCACCCAGACCCACTTGAGCACCCACCTACCTCACTTCCTGCCCCCAGTGTCTCAGCTACCTGAATAGAGACAGATGCCATGTGCTCCCTCTCCAGGGAAATATGACTCCTCTAATAGACCTTGTAATAATCTTTCTCCTGTGCCTGCTTGCCTGCCTGCCTGCCTCCATGTGGTCCCCTGGGATGGATGTGAAGGACTGCTTTCACCCCCAAACTTTCCAACAAAAGTTACTTAAACTGGCCTTCAACATCTTTAACATCTTTATCAGGATGAAGAAGCCAAAGAAAAAGAGGAGAGACTTTCTAAAATCAGATACCAACTCTTGGCTATAGCCAAGCAGCCAGATCATGACCAAAACAGGCCTCTGCTTAGGCTCCTTCACTAATCTATCACTGACAGTGGCTTGTTGGCACACATACTGGGGCCAGTTTCTTATCTCTTTTTCTTCCTTCATTGTACCACCTCCTCCTTTTAAAATTTAAGAGAAGTGCTACCTCCTGCCCTTGAAAATCTGGTTTGGGCACCTCCCTCAATTGTCTTTGCAGAATGTCTGACTCCTAGGAAGAGACAAAGGCTACTCTGTAGATTTTCCTGCAATCCTCACTCTTCTACCAAGCTTACTCCATCTTCACTCTAGGTGTTCAAAGGTCAACTCATATGCTAATGTGCATCGTTACCAAAACTGTTTTAAAGGTTTTCTATTCTTGTTATCAATGCTTGTTTAAGCATAGAGATTCTGTTAAATTCTGTTTGTTGTTGGTAAAATTGTGTCCTGAGTTTTGCCTTGCATTTTGTTTGGTGTTTTCTGCTTTTCTAGCATTGACCAAGTGGTTCTATCAGGTAATGGACAAAAATGTCTTTTGCCATTGGAACTCCAGAAAACATATGGCTGACTTGCATTTTTAAAACCAAGCATGCCTTGAAACTTATGTGCACAAGGAGGTATGTGTGAACATGTTCAAAATAATCTCATTTAATACATAAAAACTGTCATCATTGGGCTGGGGATGTGGCTTAGTGGTAGAGTGCTTGCCTAGCACACATGAAGCCCTGGGTTTAATTCCTCAGTACCACATAAATAGAAAAAACCAGAAGTGGTGCTGTGGCTCAAGTGATAGTGTGTTTCTGAGTTCAAGTCCCAGGACTGGCAAAAAAAAACAAAAACAAAAACTGACATTATAGTGTAAAAAAAAAAAAGTATTCTTTATTTTTTTTTTCTTTTTGTCAGTCCTGGGGCTTGAACTCTGGGCTTGGGTGCTGTCCTGGCACTCTTCAGCCCAAGGCAAGAGCTCTACCACTTGAGCCACAGCGCCACTTCCAGCTTTCTGGTGGTTTATTGGAAATAAGAGTCTCACAGACTTTCTTGCCTGGTCTGGCTTTGAACCACAATCCTCAGTTCTCAGCCTCCTGAGTAGCTAAGATTACAGGTGTGAGCCACTGACGCCCTGCAAAAAAAAAAAAAAAAAAAGTAGTCTTTTCTATCAAATTAAAGTGCTTCTGTCTTGAATATTGATATTTTTGAGTACTGGTCTGTCCTGAAATTATTTGCTTTTTGAATGCAATTATAACTATTATCTGTGCTGTTTATTACCAGCAGTCATGTGAGGAATGTGAATCTTGTGTTAAAGGAGTTAATTACCAAGAGTGCTGCTTGTTAGAAGGAGAAATCTTTATCTGTAGAAGCAGTAAAAGGAATGAGACCCAGCCCCACTCCTTGACAGTGAAATGGAGAAATACATAAACCTTTCTAACCTTAGTAATCAATTACACTTAGAATGTGAGCCTAAATCTTTGGCAAGGAGGAAGGACAGCTTGGATTGTGATACATACCTGATGAGCTCCTCCCTCTACTCCAAACAGCCTGACTGTGGGTAGAGTAACAGTAAGTTAACCAAGACTTAACTGGCTCCACAGGCCAAGAAGGAAAAAACTGCCCAGTTTAAACTCAAGCTGCAAAGAAGCTCATCAGATGTGAGTGTGAACAAATGTGTTTAAAAGATAATCCAAAACACAAATTAAGGAAAAACCAGTAAGGAAATAAGGAAATATAAGGAAAAAGAGAACCTTGGGAAAAGAATTGAGGAAACAAAATAATGGTTTCCTTTGGATAAGAAAGGATTTGGGAAGAATCATCTTAAATATTTGTTCAAACAGACAAAGGAAGAAATTAAGACAAACCCAGAAGGCTCAAGTATGAGTATGTCTTAAAGATAGAGCTTACGAGTAAAGTTGGTATGTAATCAAGTTGGCTATGATTTAAATAGATCAAGATTAATAATACATGAGGTAAAACCAGCATCTCATCCTTTAAGTCCATCTATAAAAGTAATTGTTTGTACAAAGCAAAGTTTACTTAAATGTTTGCTTATGCTAAGGTTCTTCAAATGAACACTTTTTCATTGAACGTCTATTTTTCACAGTCTAATGTCTGTTTCCCAAGTATGTGAGCTGCCTTAGATACAAAGCTGACAATAGTTTCAGTCTTAATTAGTATACTAAAGTGTTGTATTCATTTAAAAACTAGATAGTTTAATCAGTTGCTGTTTTACTATTGAGTTTTATCATTCCAGATTTAATCTCTAGAGCATTTAGTAAGACCCACAGTGGGAAAAATAACTTACAAGTATTGATCACACTTAATTTCTATTCTTAACAAGTTTCAGGTAAGCCCTGCTTAAAAACTTTTCTATTGATCTCCTTGTTGCTTCGATTGAAAATATAGAAGCAAAAGACTCCTTTGATCTGAGGATTGTGGCTCAAAGCCAGCCTGGGCAGACAAGTCCATATGAGACTCTTACCTCTAATTAACCAGTAGAACGCTAGAAGTGGTACTGTGGCTCAAAGTGGTAGTACTAACCTTGAGAAAAAGAGCTCAGGGACAGTGCCGAGACCCTGAGTTCAAGCCCTGTGACTGACAAAAAAACATCCCACCAAGACACAGATACCTTCGGAACAAAGTTTGTCCTGGCAAGGAGAGTCCATCCAGAGGAAGATAAAAAGGAATGGTTTCAGATCCTAAATGGAGTCACTTTGTTGTTGCCCTTTCAAAAGTAGCCAGAGCCAGGAGATGAAAAGAAAATAGTTAATAAGCATGCCTATCTAATGTTCATACCTGTTTTTCTTACTCTTAGACTCAGGATAGTTTGACTTGGCACATACCTGGGTCTCCCATCCATATTCTATAGTCCACACTCTGTAGTCCAGACATCTATAGCCCAGATATCTATAGTTCAGTTACAGGAAATGATCAAGGCCTCTCAACCAGCCCTTAACCACTCCAATCTAACACTAGCTTCTGACTGGTTATTCTTAACCAGTCTACCATGATCTCCCCTTCCCAGTCACCAGAATCCTAAATACTCCCTTCCTGCCCCCAGTCAAATTATATGGAAATTTCTCCTTCCCTGTAAGACCACAACTAGGTTTGTGCTCCAAATGGAACGTTTCTGGCTTGTGACAGGATGTGTTCTGTGTTATTCATATCAAACTGGCCCTACCATCTTACAGCCTTTTGCCTGATCTCAACTCAATTGCAGAGACATCTCAATAGATGATAGGAATCATCCCCAAAAGGCATCCTGGTGGGATTCCCTATCATAGTGATCTCCCTGGCTGGCCCTTCTATTGGGACCTTTATAATCATCCTCTTCTCCTTCTCAGATCCTGTTTTCTCAAACTTTTTCAAAATTTTCTCTTTAATAGGATAATAACCTGCACTCAGGACTCTACCTGGGAGCACATCGAGGACATCCTATTATTGCAGACAACTGGAGACTTTGCTTACACCCTGCCCTGCCCAGCACAGAACTGAACCCGGAAGAGAATGCAGCCCCAGTGATTCCTTGATGCCCCTATGTCTGCAGGAAGTAGCCAGAAAAGACCATAATGTCCCTAAACTTGTTATACCACTTCAGGGTTTCAAATGATGGGAATTTGCTTTGTTCTCATAACTCCATGTTTCTCCCATGGCCCACTGACCACCCTCCCATGGAGACCTCTCCTTGTGTTCAGGAAAACCTCAACCCTAACCTTATCTGAAAGCACAGGATAGGCCTTATCTGAAAGCACCACCAACATCAGGATGAGATCCCTACAATAAAATTCCAAATGGAACCATTTGCACCATAAATCTCAGCAGGATAGTTCACATGATAAATCCCCAACAGGACCAGACAAAGAAATTCCAAAGAAGAGTCCAACCTCTTTCCCAGTCTCCTCTTCCAGCCCAATCTTTTTATTTATCCAACAACCCTATATGAAGGACTTATCTACCTCTCCTCTCTTGGCCCAATCTTCTTATGTATCCAAAGATGGAATATGAAGGATCAACCCCCACCCTATTATTCCAGGTGCATACAGACATCAGGCAAAACCCAAAAACTACCTAAGCCTGGCTGGAAACATTCCATCCTGGGCCCAACTGAAAGCCCTCCACCTCCCTAGACCTAATGGCTTATCATTAATCACTGCTTCCTTGTTCAAATCCCATAAAAGCCCAATTCCAACCCCACCTCTTTTGCACAACCTCCATACTTGCAGAAAGGCTGTGTCCCTCGGTGTTATGCCTCAATAAGCAGTCCTAACCTGTTGAGAATTAAGCCCAGCCTATTCTTTTTATTTTTTTCCTTTCTCCTCCATTTTCCTAGTAACCTTGGACAGGTCACTTAATCACTAGGCTTCTCACAGGTCCAATGTGTTTCAATAGCTATTGCATCAGGAGATTTGAATTAGCTAAGTTGACAACAATAAAAAGTTTATGTGTGTCCACGTGGACAGCATCCAGTAAAAATTCATTGTTACTACCCTCTTGTTTCCCGAGAGTTTAGTACCTCATATTTTCTGCTGTCCCTTTGCCACACATTTCTCTCAGTGCCTGAGCTTGCCTGGTATTATTCTTCCCTCTCCCATGGCCAATCCACCTCTAATGACCTCCACAGACTCACTTTTGGAGGAGTCATTGCCCTACACCTTCTCATCCGGGCTCAATGTGTTCCCATACTATCTAATCTAATCTATGAATTTTTATTGTGGGACTGTGATTTGAAGTCAGGGCTAGGACACTGTTCTTTAGCTTTTTGATTCAAGGCTAGCTCTACCACTTGAGCCACAGCTCCAACTTTCATTTTTTTAACTTGTTTTAATTGTTATTATAAAGGTGATGTACAGAGGGGTTACAGTAACATAAGTGAAGTAAAGAGTGCAATTTTGTTGTTGTTGTTGTTTAAAGTTTTTTTTAATTTAATTTTATTGTAAAGATGCTGTACAGAGGGATTACAGTTACAAGAGTAAGGTAATGAGTACATTACTTGTCAAGCATTGTTACCCCCCTCCTTTGTTGTTCTTCCACTATCCCTGCCCTCCCTCACGTCCCTCACTCCTCCCCACCCCCAAAGTTGTAAAGTTCACTTCCAATATAGTGTCTTGTGAGTATCTTTGTTGCAATCGTCATCCTGTGTCCTTGTTTTAGCGTTTTGTTATTCCCCTTCCCCTCCCCAAATTAGACAAATGTATATACAAGATGCAGGGTACCAAAATCAAGTACAGTGGCAACAGGGGATATACCATAGGGGGAAGAACATACAAAGAAATTTAAAAAAAATCACATAGTACATTCACAACAACAACAAAGAAAGACCTCATGTCCATATCTTGGGGTTCATTTTGCTTAGCATTATCATATATGGTCATATGTACATAGCTCTTGAGCTCTTCTGCTCATCTGATAAACTTATCCTAGATGTACACTAATTATTGCAAATGAGGGAAACCATGGGACCTATATTTCTTTGGGTCTGGCTTACTTGACTTAGTACAATTTTTTCCAAGTCTCCATTTCCTAATAAATGGGGTGATGTCATTCTTTCTGATGGAAGCATAGAATTCACCTCACTTCTGACTTTTTGGTGGCTAATTAGAGAAAAAAGCCCATGAACCACTGGCTCTGAGCTGTTTAGTATTATTTCAAAACAACATTTAAGAAGTTCCCTTCCATTCTAATCCGATGAGTTAAAACCCAAGAAAGCCATGCCTGTAGAGGTGGCCTGGCTCTTCTCTGTGCTTCTCCTTTCCCCACATTGGACAGTAAAAAGACTGTTTCCTCAGATAGGACACTAAGATCCTGTGGCTAGCTCCAATCAAGGAAATTCCACTAGGATACAAGTCACCACAGGGTTGAGACAATGAGAAACCCCAGGGGAACTCATTCTCTTCTCCTTAGGTTATCAAGTACTGGGGCTTGTTGGCTTAGAGCTAAAATTGAGTAGATATAATCTTTTAAACAATCATATAAATGATATGAATGCTAATGTAGCTCAAAATGTATAATTTGTTTAAAGAAAATCATTAAAACATTTATGGGCATAAAAAAAAAACACTGTAGGAAACATTGTAACAAATGTGTGCCTTGAGGCTTAATCTGTAAGTCTAGTTCTTAAGACCCCAGAAAGTACATGTAGACACTGACAAATAAAGAAATAGTATTATTAGTCAACACTTTTTTGGTAGCAAATAATAGAAACTTACCTCAAGCACATTCTAAAAACAAGCTGAATTTTAAAAATACTTACCTTAAACTTTAAATTTATGGAAAGATATTAAAATCTAGGTATAAGAATCTCAAAAGCCTTCGCTAAGATTCTATTTAAAAAAAAGACTACACTAAGGTGTGATAACCTGTTAAAAATAAAAAACAGAACAGCCTAGAAGCAGCTAAAAAAAAAAAGCAGTTTGTAAACAACATAACTTCCATACAGCTACTAGCAGATACCTGGCATTTAAAGCGTTGAGGGAAAAACCTGACAACTAAACCTTTTACCTGGCGAAGGAAGATAAAGGCAAAAGATAAAGGAAGCCTTATAAGACATGCTAAAGGAAGTTCTTCAAACTAAAACACCAGAATATTAATTAGTAATGAAAAACTCATTGAGAACATAGCCAAGCACCAGTGGCACAGGCCTGTAATCCTACCTTTTCAGGATGCTGAGATTTTAGGATAGTGGTTCAAAGCCAACTTGCATAGGAAAGTTCTTAGGACTTTTATCTCGTTAACCATCAAAAAGCTGGAACTGGAGCAATGGCTCAAGTGGTAGAGCTACAGCCTTGAGAGAAAAGGCTAAGGAACAGTTCCCAAGTTCTGAATTCAAGCCCAAGTACTGGCAGAAAAAATAAATCAAGTTCCTAAATCCATGGGTCAAATAAGAAATTAAAGCAAAACATTTAAATTTCTGAGACAAAGGAACATAACACATCAAAACGTGTAACACAACATAAAAGAGTTCTCAGAAGGACATGTTATAACAATTTTATGACTATACTAAAAAGGAAAATTTTCAACAACTTGACATTCATCATCAAAGAACTAGAAAAAAAGAAGAACTAATCCAGAAAGACTAAGAATTTATATCATTTGGGCCCTTAGACTGACTTCTGAATAGAATGAAAATTGCTAGTTGGAAAACCTGGCAAAAGCCAGCATGCAATAAAGAGTTAACTCAGGCCGGGCATTGATGGCTCCCACCCATAAGCCAACCTACAATGGAGACTGAGATCTAAAGAGTGAGATTCAAAAACAGCCCAAGAAGAAGAAAAAAAAAAACACTAAAATCTAAAAACCTGAGTTCTTATCTCTCCAATTAACCAGCAAAAAAAAAAAACCTGTAAGTGGAGATGTGGTTCAAGGTGTAGTAGAGGGTCAGCCTTAAGTGAAAAAAGCCAAGTGAGAATGTGAACCTGAGTTCAAGCCCCAATTCAAGCATGACAGACAGACAGATAGACAGACAAAGACAGAGACAGAGTTAATGCAACCATGTTTCCAGCTATGCACATGCCAAAAGATGGGCTGACCCTTGTTCACCTCTTGTGACAACCTCTATATTCTGGAGACATCCTACCTGAAGAGGATATCTCTGTATTGGGATCTTGAACTGCCCAGCCACATTTGTTCTCATAACTCCATGCTGTTCCCATGGGGCACTGACCACACTCCCCTGGGACCCCTCCTGGCTCTCAGGAAAACCTCACCTCTGACCTATCTGGAAGTAGAGGATTGCCAGCATCAGAAGGATACGTCTACCATAAAACCCCAAACGGAATGGTTTGCACAATAAATCAATCCTCAGCAGGAAAGGTCAAAGAAATTCCAAAGAAGATCTCACCTTTAAATGTATAAAAACCTAACCCTCCCCCACCCCCCACCCCCCACCCCCCACCCCCCCGCATTCCTTTGTTTCTCCAACCTTGCTTGGTGCTACATGGAATTCCTCTGCAGCGATGATGAAAGATTGTTCTGGTCTGTTGAGGTCTCTGCTTTCTTTCTCTTCTTTTATCTACTTGATCTTTCCCTAACATTGCTTACATTCCAAGTGTCACCTATAGGGGAGGTCTTTGGACCATGTCCTGACCTCCCAAGATGCTGGAGACAAAACAGCTTAAGTCCCACTCTGGAACCCAGGTCTCTGTGACTGATCATGATAACTGTGGACATCAGGCCCAGGTCTTCCTGTGTGTAGTCATATATGGTTGCTGGAGAACTAAATGCTGTCCCTACAACTCTGGGAAGAGGAAGTTGTGCCAGCTCGCTCCTGGGCTCCATACCAGGCAGCCTTTATCCTTGCTGATTTTCACCTGTGTCCTTCCCAGAAGATAGAGTATATTCATGAGCTTAATGATTTCTGACTCTTCTGAGGTTTTCTAGCACATCATGCATTGTTACTGAGGTTGATCATGGGAATCCTCTGACACATGGAGATAAGTTATGAACATTACTTAGTATTTTATCAGGGTTCATTCTTTTGCGGGGGCAGAGGGGAAGTACTTGGATTTGAAATCGGGGCTTCACACTCACTAGGCATGTATTCTACCACTTAAGCCAAGCCCCAGCCCCTTTTGCTTTGCTTTTGTTGTTATTTTGCGTTGTGTTGTTTTGTTTTTCAGATAGAGTCTTGAGTTTTTTTCAGGGCCAATCTCAAACTGACATCCTCCTACTTCTACCTCCCAAGTGGCTGTGATTACAAGCATGTACCAGTGCACCTGAAATTTTCTTAATTTCTTAATTGCACCACAAGTGTATAAGATGTCAACATTAGAAGAAGCTACATGAAGCATATATAAGAATTCTGGCCAGGTGCTAGTGATTCACACCTGTAACCCTAGCTACTCAGAAGGCTGATCTCTGAAGATCTCCATTCAAAGCCACTGCAAGCAGGAAAGTCTTATCACCAATTAACCACAGAAAGAAAGAAAGAAAGAAAGAAAGAAAGAAAGAAAGAAAGAAAGAAAGAAAGAAAGAAAGAAAGAAAGAAAGAAAGAAAGAAAGAAAGAAAGAAAGAAAGAAAGAAAGAAAGAAAGAAAGGAAGAAAGAAAGAAAGAGAAAGGAAGGAAGGAAGGAAAGAAGGAAGGAAGGAAGGAAGAAAGGAAAAAAGGAAAGGAAAGTGAACTGTAGCAAAAGTGGTAGAGAACCAGCTTAAATGAAAAATCTCAAGCCCTGAATTCAAGTCCCAATACTAGCACCAAAAAAATCTATACTATATTTCAAACATTTTGAAAGTCCAATGTCATCTCATTAGGAAAAACAAAAACAAGAACAAGAAGACAGAGATGAGCATTATTAAGGCTGGGTATGGGAATGCATGTGAGTTCATTACATTCTCCCCATTTTTTTCCCTGCAAGTTTGAAATTCTTCATAATAAAAAAAAAATTAACCCCAGAGAATTCAATATGCTTTTGTGCAATGAATAAAAATAATCACATCCAAAATAAAAAAGGACAGTGCCAAAGTTGATGAGCAAATAGTTCAGAAGCAGAAATAAATTAAGATGTGGAAACTATCACCCACATAAATTAAGCAACTATCCATAACAAAATTTCGCAAATATTTATCAGAAGCCAGAACTTTCATCTCCAAATGGTGGGTAAAGGCCGTCCAACCCAAAGCCATTGGTAGTGAGCTTACACGTAGCCAACACCAACACCAGTAGGACCTGCCAAGAAGGATCCAGTTCCCGCCCCCAGCAGGACCTGCAAGAGGGCAACTTCTCAAATCTTAGGTCATAAGGTTAACCTCTTCCCAAAGACACAACAATAGGAGCCCTGCTCTTGATTGCTTCCCCATTCTTGCCCAGATGGGTTAAAAGATGTCATGACTTGATTGGCATTCCAGCTCTGAAACTTCCTCATTATACAAATGGGGGCATGTGACATTATCTTTCTGTCCTTGTTTTCTGGCTTGCATGATGAAGCACAGCATTGTACCTTCCTGGGGTTTCTGAGGATGGAGAAGGAGGAAGCTTTCCACTTTCTATCCTACCCACTGAGGCCTGGGTGCCCCCTTGTACCTCACTCAATACCAGGCAACAGGTGCTTTACAAATGCTGCCAGGGGAAATGTAGGGAGGGCAGAAGACAAGCCACATTTTGGAGCTGAAATGGGAAGAGTGAGGACAGTGGTTCACTTTACAGCTCAATCCATTCACAGCAGGAAGTCTTTTGGTGATAGGACCAGGTTGGGGACAGGCCCGGGGATTTCACTTTGGATATACAGGTGCTGCACACAGTTGGGTATGGGTAGTCTCAAAGGATTCCCTGGCTTTACCTCTGCAGGGCTGGATCCCCGTAGTTTGCCCTCCCAGGGCAAACTCCAGCCACTGACACAAAATACCCATCTGCACTGGGACTGGGTCTGGCGGTGGGGGTGGGGGTGGGGAACAAGAGGGACTCAGCCTAGCCAGCCAATCACCAGGGAGCTGCTCTCAGGCAGGCTTCCAAGTCCCAACCCCTTTGAGGGAAGGGAAAGTTGCTGAGCCACCTCTGAAAAACTCAGGCCTGCAGCCTGGAAGAGATAGGCCCAGGTGGACAGTGTGCATACAGGAGAGAGGTAAGTCATAGAGCCGGGCTAGAGCAGGCCAGGCCAGGGGAGGGGCTGGGAGAAGCCCAGTAATGAGCTTCCAAGAGCCCTGTTTTCCTTCTCACTTATTTACCAGGCACGTCCTTCGCGCTGGTCCTGCACAGGAGGGTTACACTATGAACTTGACAACGACCTTGCTCCCTGCGGTTTATATTTTGGCAGGGGGCCAGGAATAAACAACAATGCAATGAGCTCATTAGTGCATGTGAGAAGTGGTACATACCACAGAGGCAGAGCAGAGAGGAGAGATGGGCAGGTGGGTGGTGAGCAAGGTGGTCAAGAGACAATCTCACTGAGAGGTGACTGGGGTAAGATGGAAGAAGCCACGTGAGGGAAGAGTGGCTGAGTAAAAGCATGGTCCTGGCAAAAGGCAGGGGAAGCATAGAGAGTTATGAACAGCCTGGAGCTTGTGGCACTTGGGGCTGAATGACAATGGGCAGAGAAGAGGCAGGGCAGGGACAGAAGAGAAGGGCCAAGTAGCCTGACAGGGACCTGGGGCACTGAGTGGCTTCTCATGTATGCCAGACAATTTGTCACCAGATCCCTGCTTTAAAAGCCTGCACACAAACCCCAGTGGTGGCGTGAGACGTCCCTCCCTTCCCAAGGACTCTGTCCTCTCCACAAGATGCTAGTGACCATTGTGCATCCTAGGGCCCAGGAAGAAAAGGGGAAAATGCAGGGCACCCAGAGAAGGTCCACCCAGGCTCTTGGCATTCCTTTCCAGGCGCTCACGGCCCTGGGGAAGGATGTGAGAGTGAAGAATTGTCCCCATCACTAGCAACCACCAAAGGGACAGCAGAGGGGTGACCAGGCCTCCCCAGGGGTGCTACTACCTTCATAGGGGCGGGGTCCATGGAAGCTAGGGATCTGCAGGAGCACAGGGGCTGAACTTTGCCCAAAGGGCGAGAGTGGGGAGGAAGGGGAGGAGAGCAGGGAAGCTGGAATGGAGGCCGCGATGGAGGGATAAGTCGATGTAGGAGAGAGGCAAGCGACACGGGGTGGGCATTCCATTACACAAACAGTGAGTGCCAGCGCAAGCAGAGGAAAGAAAAGAAATGATCTGTACCTCAAGTGCTTGCCCTTGATCAAGAGAGACACCCATGGCCTCTAACAGGGGACAGCAGCAGGAGTGGCCCAGGGCAGGCTAGACAGCACCTAGCTGTGGCCTTGCTATGAAGGAATGGGGGCTTCTAAGAGGTCAGGAATTGGAACCCCCTCCTGACTTTGGGGCATGTACCCAAGCTCCAGGGGGAACACTCACTTCACAAGCAGAAAGCAAACTTCCCTCCCCTCGGCATCATGGCAGTCCTTGGGGTTCACAGGAATGAGCCCTGAACCTAAGAGCAAAAGAATGGGACCTCAGGATCTCACAGCAGCTGCCACAGAAAGGCATGGTAGGGTATAACCAAAGTCCGCTTACTCCCTAGTCATTTACTCCTTGGTCACGTCCAGCTGCCTGGCTAGGTGCCACTCCTTTACTCTCATTAACTTTCTTCTAGGACTTTGCATAACACGCTCCAGGCGTGTGCCACAGAATGGGTCACATGCTTTGGTGTCACTTAACGAAGTTCTTCCCTTTTCATGACTCCCGCCCTGACCTCCGCTTACATAACTGTACGCATATTGTGCCGTTCACACCTGGGCAGGGCCTCACCCACAGCTGGAGCCTGCAGGAAGAGGATGCAAAGGGGTGGCCTTTTCTCCTCCACAGGCAGCCCCCCAGTTAATACCCAGCCCGGGCAATCTCTTTCATATGCACCAAGTTCTTGGCACTGTCCAACACTCAGAGCAGACTCAGAAAGAGCCAAGTCGTCCTCTCTCACACAGACAGCTCCTCGCAAGATGAGCAGCCCAGTGCATCGAGTGTCGCTGGGGGACACCTGGAGCCTGCGCATGAACCCTGACATAGAGAGCGAGAGGCAGGCACCATCCTTTGACGTGGAAAGACTCACCAACATCCTTGACAGAGGGGCCCAGAACACTGCACTCCGCAGGAACGTTGGTAAGGGGTGGAGTGCCAGCCTTGTATCCCACCTGCTTTTCTTTCTAGCCACTCTTTCTTCCAATAACCAATTTGTCCCCCGAATGCCACAGTGAAAGAGATTCATTCCTTTGGACTTTGAAGGGAACTTTTCACATGCCAGTATTCCCTGAGCCTACGCATGTGACACAAGTGTCCTCGGCAGCAGCAGAACTGGAGACTTGACCTCATTCTGCCACAATGTCATGGTGCCAACCTCAGATGGGTGACATTTCCCAGCTGGGGCCTCAGTTGCCTCATCTGTTCAGTGACAATAGTGACTTCCGGTGTGGGTCCCTGGGACCAGGTGGTGGGAAGATCTGAAGTCACTTGAGTCCCCCTCTCTTCTCTGTCCCCTACAGAAAGCATTATCTACAGTGACCCCGTGTTTAACCTTCAGAGCAGTCATTTCATGACGCCCAATGAGCATTATGAGGCTGCGCTACACAACAGATTCCATGTCCAGAAGCTGGCACAGCGTCTAGGCTGGCAGGAAGATGGTAGTGAATTCAATTACGTTAACAGGTGCTCCATCAAAGAGGGATTCACCTGGGAATACCTGCAGAGTCCCCAGTCCCAGGAGCCATTTTCCCCAGCAAAAAACGCAATTTACTGGACAGCCCCTTCCTTCCTCAACCCTGCCCAGACCAGGGGAACATGGGACCCTGTCTTCAAGAGGTTACTACTCAACTGCAGGACCTCTCCCCCTACAGAGCCCTTTCCGGAGCCATAGGCTTGGGCTTACAAAGTATCTTCATAAACACCCTCAAGAGCCTGGGCTCGGAGGAACAGATTGCTAAATGGGGCCCGCTCTGCAAAACCTTCCAGATCATCACAACGTACGCCCAGACAGAGCTAGGACACGGTGAGTCAGGGCTGCCGCGGCGGGCAGCATTCAGGTTACTTTGAAAGTATTCCAGCAGATGGCAGTCAAAGGTCTAGAGGAAATTATGCCTTCTTGGAATTTGCATAAATGTATTCTAAGACCTCCCAAGTCATTCCTTCTAGAAAGTATTAGCATGCATCCCTATGCACCCCCCCCACCCCAGCCCACAAAGGAAAGGGGTGAACACCCCAGAAGCACACTGAAAACCTGGCCCCCTAGTTTATTTTGAGCTGCTGAGAGTCAAGACCCACCTCGAAGCTGTCCAAGTAGGTAAGAACTCTACGTTGGCCCAACATCTAACTTCCTACCTCACTTTTAAGGGACATACCTTCGGGGCCTGGAGACTGAAGCCACCTATGATCCATCCACCCAGGAATTCGTGATCCATAGTCCTACAATGACTGCCACCAAATGGTGGCCTGGGGACCGTGAGTAGCCATCCACACCCTTCCTGTCCTTCCCCAAGGAGAACATAGCTAAAAGAGCAAAGTAGCTTTGGCTTTGATGTCCAGCAAATGTCAGACTGGCTTCCTGTTCTTGGCAGATAGTCTTGGGCAAGCCCTGAAATGAGTGGGATATTAAGGATTTCATCTGTGATGTGCTGAGTGGTCCTCTAAGGAAAAGTTTAAAGTCAAGAAGGAAATCCATTTGGCTTTTGAGGGATGAAGAAGGAAGCCATGTCCACATGCAAGCAGGCACTGCTCCCACCGGACACACATCTGCATGTACACACAGCACAGCACATGTGCACTGGGCCTCATTTCAGGCCCTCCCCCACGTGCTCCAGCCCCCCATGTAATGATTAAGCTTGTTCCAGCCAATCTCCTGCTCTCCTGGCTCTCCTCCCACACACACACTCAGAAAGGCTATGGCCACCAGGTGGCAGCCACACCAAGACTCTCTGAGCCCCCATGATTTGTCTCACTCCCAGGTGTCCCACTATGGCCTCCTTCCTTGGGCTTGGGAAGTTGCTACTGAGGATATATGTAGTGTGGAAAATAAATAAATACAAATGTGGGCAGTTCAACTGAAGCAGAAGAGAGTAACAGCAGGGAAGAAGATAAGGAGGAGGATGGGAAAGAAAGAGAAGGAAGGAGGGAGTGACAGAGGGAAGGAAGGAAGGAAGGAGGGAAGGAAGGAAGGAAGGAAGGAAGGAAGGAAGGAAGGAAGGAAGGAAGGAAGGAAGGAAGGAAGGAAGGAAGGAAAGAAGGAAGGAAGGAAGGAAGGAAGGAAGGAAGGAAGGAAGGAATAGGAAAGAAGGGAGGGAGGGAGGGAGGGAGGGAGGGAGGGAGGGAGGGAGGGAGGGAAGATGAACAACCACTATCACAACTGCAGAGAAAAGAAACCAGCCTTCCAGATTAGATCTAGCAGGGTTCAAACCCCAGGTCTGTGGCCCCCAGGCCCATGATCTTCAGTACACCACTTTACTGTGTGAGACTCAGTTTCCTTATCTGAAAAAGGAGACTCATCATACCTGTCCTGTAAAAGCTAGGAAACAGGGCCACACTTCACGTGAGTTTTGATGAGCGGTGTGTTATAATGAGGTTGATGACAGAATGATTATTTGTTGTTTTCTTGTGGGAGGGGATTTTCTCATACACATGCTCATAACACAGTTCCAAAACTATTGATTTTGGTTACTTCTTTGGGGGGGGGGGATTCCCTTTCTGCGTCCTTGCTGACTTTGTGAGGATGCAAAGGCAGCCTTCTGGAATCGCAGCCACAGGAAGTCAAGTTGGGGGGCAGCAATGCTCATGGCTTTCATTTTTGTGCCCTCAGTGGGACGGACAGCCACCCATGCTCTGGTCCTGGCCCAGCTGATCTGCTCCGGAGCCCGGCAGGGCATGCATGGCTTTATTGTGCCCATCAGGAGCCTCCAGGACCATTCTCCACTGCCAGGTAAAGCCACGGGCTCCCTTCTAGAAGGGGCTCCCCCATCCTGAAAGCCTGGGAGCTCCAAGAGAGAAGCCAGGACCTATCACCATTGGGCCAGGAGATACCACCCTTGTCCAGTTAGACAGATCTAGTGCCTCGCTGGCTGGGTGACTTTTGCGCACAACGCCACACCAGACTGACCTCAGCTTGCTCACCTGCAACACAGAGGCAACATTCCAGGTTATCCCAGGTTATTCCAGGTGATCCCAGGCTGTAACTTGAAATATCAGTGTGGTTTCTGGCACACTGTAGGCACTCGACTGACAGGCAATCTTATCTCCTTCTAGGAATCACCACTGGGGACATTGGGCCCAAGATGGGCATAAATCAAGTAGACAATGGCTTCCTGCAGCTGCACCACGTGCGAGTCCCCAGGGAGAACATGCTGAGTCGATTTGCAGAGGTCAGGGGTCGGGGAACATTGCAAATCCGCACTGCCTGAGAGGCTTCCCCCAGTGGCCACTAGCTCCAGGCCCACAGAGTTCAGTTTTAAGTCCCAATCTTCCAGGACGTTCTGGTGTCCCACAGTCAGGGGCAAAACTCCAGCTTAGAAGCAGTGTAAAGCTGCTCATGCCTGTAATCGTAGCTAACCAGGAGGTTGAGATCTGAGGATCTTGGTATAAAGCCAGGCCAGGCAGTAACGTCTGTGATACTCTTATCTCCAATTAACCACCAAAAAGCCAGAGTGGAGCTGTAGCTCACGTGGTAGAATGCCAGTTTTGAGCAAAAAAAAAAAAAGCTAAGAGAGCACCCAGGCTCTGAGTTCAAGCCCCAGGACCCAGCACAATTTAAAAAAGAATAAAAAAAAAAGTCAGGGTGATCGTGGGCAAGTCACTGTTTCTCTGAGCATCAGGCTTCTCAAAAGTAAAGGTTCGCAACATGGGGTGCAGAGCAGTTCAGGGGGCCAAGATGTCCTTGGAAAAGGATCAGGCCTGGAAAGAAGCTGTCACTGAACAGACAACCAGACTGCTGGCAGAGCAGGAGTCCCACACTTTATCATTTAGTGTGGGAATCATAGGAAGTCCGGAGCTGAGAGCCAGAGCGTCTGGGGCCCATGAGACACAGCCAGGGAAATGGCAGGCTGCCCTGGGGTGGTGAGGCCCACGGTTGGCGGGGATAGGGGTGCAACCGGCTTCAACCGGGCACCTGTCCTGATTCCCCACAGGTCCTGCCAGATGGCACCTACATAAGGCATGGAACAGCACAGAGCAACTATCTTGGCATGCTGGTGACCCGGGTAAAGCTGCTGTTGAATGGGATCCTCCCCAACCTGCAGAAGGCTTGTGTCATCTCCCTGCGCTACTCCGTCATCCGCCGCCAGTCCCAGCTCCGGCCCAGGCAAGGGGCTCCCAGAGGCTGACACACTGACTCACACACACATTCTCACATACACACACATGGGCTCTAGATAGAAGACACACAGATAAATTTGAATTTCAGGTAAACTACCATTTTTCTTAGAATATGGCCTAAATGGATGCAGATGTCTGTCTGATGCAGCAGCCTGAGTTTGAACAGCACCTACCAGCCTGTGATGCTGGAGTGGCTTCAAGATGACAGCCTTGATCCTGGCTGCCTATGACGCCAAGCCTGACGAGATCCCCTATGCTTGCTTTCTACCTCTCCATCACCAAGACTGAGAACATCTAGCCCTACGGCCTGGTTTTATGTGCTGGGTCCAGAATAATCTGACCCAAAACACACTGAGGATCTGATGCCAGGCACACTTCTGTCTCTCCTCAGCTTCCACATCTGCAGTATAAGAGAGGCAGGTGTGGTGTTTCAGTGGGGTGCTCAGGGTAGAATGCAGCAGGTATTCTAGGACCTTAACCCCAAGCCCTTCCCTCCAGCAAACCTGCAGGACCCCAAATGTGGGCTTAGAATCCTGGGTTGACATCATCTTCCTTTAAACACCAGGCCCTGGGAAGAAGGTATGGCCAGTTGTTGCTGCCCCTCCAGAGGCCTTTCAATCTGAATTACAGAGATGTCCCTTGAATGCTCCTCCATACATGTTGGATGAGCAGCTGCTGCCCTAAAAGGCCACAATTCCCATCAGCTATGGGAGGCTCCACAGACACCCCCACTAACAATCCTGTCACTGCAGACTCATGATGGACACAACCCCTTCCCTGGGTTCCACAGGCCCCGAGTTCACATCCTAAGGGCTGTTGTTTAGACTCAACACATTTCTCAGGATACAGCAAGTGCACACAGGTAGAGAAAAATTCTGGGAACAGATCTTTAGGGGTGGGGTCCCCACCTTCCACCTGTTCCCTAGGAGCAGATGGGGGAGGTCAGAGCTTTTCAGATTTTAAGATAATACAGGACTGGCTTCCTGAAGCAATGCCTCCAGTCTTGTCAGTATCCCTGTCATGGAATATGTGGGTCTTCATGTCCGGTGAGATTTTAGAAGGGGATGGACAACCTCACGTCAGTCTTGGTGACGAGTTATTCAGAAACTGTCCGTGCTGAAGGCTTTTATGGCCATGAGAATGTGAGGAGGTGGACGTGTTACACAGCTATCTTCCAAATCTTCCATTCTTTTCCTCTCAGTGACCCAGAGGCAAAAATCCTGGACCACCAGACTCAGCAGCAGAAGCTCTTTCCACAGTTGGCCATGAGTTACGCCTTATATTTCCTGGCTATCAGCCTCACAGAATTCTTCCAGCAATCCCATGACGCCGTTCTGAACAAGGACTTCACCCTCCTGCCTGAGGTACCGCTTGTCTTCTGGGGAGCAACTGTTGGAGGGTGGCTAAGATTGTACTAACTTGGGGAGCAGCCACAGCCCCAGGCCTGGGGCCCTCCCTCATCCTCTAACAAGTCAGGGTAGCATGAACATTATCCTGATATATAGTTCCTTCCACTACCACCACCTGGCCCCTGTAGAGACAATCCATGACATCCCCTCTGAAAAACCAGCAGTCCCTGGGAGTAGTGGCACAGTTTGACCTGATTCATTCCACAGAGTGTGAACCCAGAAATATCAGTGTCCAATCACATTTCCCCCAAAACCGCATGTAGGTATTATATATGATATACCATAAATGCCCTGCTTTACCTTTCCCAAGTCCAAAAACTATTCTGATTCCAAAACACAGCTGGCCCAGGCAGCGCCTCAAGTAAGACTGCATCATCTAACAGATTACATTAAGCTTCAGTCTGCCCAGAGACACACATCTCCTAAGACACATCCTGCCTGGACAGGAGCATTATAAAACTGCCTTGTTGCTCCTTCTAACTGCACCCACCATTTACATCCTCATTTTACAGATGAGGAGCCTGAAATTCACAAAGGAAAAAGGCTACAAACCTTCCTCTGAAGACTTCAAATTTTTTTAGGGGGGGGTCGGGTTGTGGGGCCTGAACTCTGGGCCTGGGCGCTGTCCCTCAGCTCTTCAGCTCAAGGCTAGCACTCTACCACTTGAGGCACAGCACCACTTCTGGCCTTTTCTGCTTATGTGGTAGAGAGATATTGAACCCAAGGCCTCATGCATGCAAGGCAAGCCCTCTACCATTGAGCCACCTTCCCAGCCCCAAGACTTCAAATTTTAAAAGGCAAATATGAGCTTTAAAAACAAACAAACAGGGCTGGGAAGGTGGCTCAGTGGTAAAGCGCTTGCCTTGCATGCATGAGGCCCTGGATTGGATTCCTCAGCACCACATAAGCAGAAAAAAAGCCAGCAGTGGCGCTGTGGCTCAAGTGGTAGGGCACTAGCCTTGAGTTGAAGAGCTGAGGAACAGCGCCCAGGCCCAGAGTTCAGGCCCCCCGACTGACAAAAAAAAAAGAAAGCAAAAACCAGCTAGGTGTTGGTGGCTCATGCCTGTAATCATAGCTATTCAGGAGACTGCAATCTGAGAATCTCAATTTGAAGCCCAGGAAGAAAAGTCAGTGAGACTCATCTCCAATTAACCACCCAAACAGTGGCTCAAATGGTAGAGTGCCAGCCTGGAGTGGATAAAGCTAAGCAAAGCATGAGGCCTTGAGTTCAAGCCCCAAAACAAACAACAAAAAACAGAAGCACAGCTCAAGGGTAAAGGGGTTGTCTAGTAAGCATGAGACCCTGAGTTTCAGCACGCTACCCCACCCCCACCCCAAGAAAAAGAAAAAATTCAAACCGGGCTGGGTTCTCCCAGTCTACTTGGTTGCTAGAGCAAAAATACCATAAATGAAGTGGCTGCTAAGTAACTGAAATGCATTCTCACAGTTCTGGAGACTTTCCAACCTCCACCAAGGTGCTACCGACTGGTTGTGTGGATATACAATGTGGGTGTTGCACAACACAAAATTCCATGACAGCACAATTGCAATTGCTAGGCAGAGGAGTCAGTGCTGAGCTACACCTCCAGACATTCTTTTTTACACTGTTATTTTTTGAGTATGGATCTTGATGAGTAAGATTCTCAACATCCCAAGTAGCTAGAATTACAGGGGCAAGCCCTGGACACCAGGTGAGAAGTCACTTTGTCTTAAAAATTGTTAAGGCGATGTACAGAGGGCTTATAACGAAATAAGTCAGGAAAAGAGTACATTTCTTTTTGGACAATATCACTTTTGGGGGGGGGGGTGCGGGACTTGTACTCTGGGCCTGGACATTGTCCCTGAGCTCTTTTTGCTCGAGGCTAGCACTCTACCACTTTGAGCCATAGTGCCACTTCCAGTTTTGTGGTGATTCATTGGAGATAAGTTTTGTTGTTGTTGTTGTTGTTTTTTGGGTCCGGTAGTGGGGCCTGAACTCTGGGCCTGGGTGCTGTCCCTCAGCTCTTCAGCTCAAGGCTAGCGCTCTACCACTTGAGCCACAGCGCCACTTCCAGCTTTTTTCTTTTTGCTTATGTGGTGCTGAGGAATCGAACCCAGGGCCTCAAGCATGCAAGGCAAGCGCTCTACCACTGAGCCACCTTCCCAGCCCTGGAGATAAGTTTTAAGGACTTTCTTGTCTGGGCTGGCTTAGAACTGTGATCCTCAGATCTCAGCCTCCTAAGGCATGAGTCACCAGCAGTGGGTGACAATGTCACTTTTTTATAACAAAGTGTTGCCCATGGTAAACACCCTGCTCCCGGACAACTGCAGGAATCCATTCCTGAGGGGAGTGTCCTCACCTACTCACCTCCCAAAGGCCCTGCCTCTCAGTGTGTTAGAATGGGAATTAAATTTCAACTTTAAGGAACACTAAATCACAGCTAATTGTATTTATGAAGGCTTTATCCTGGGGACCTCATCACCCCCAGTATCTCGAAGGCTGAATATCCACATATGAATTCTTAGTAGGTACAGGGCATTCTTCTGCTATCTAGGCAGTGGGGTGATGGGGAACACCCATCCTTACAAGCCAGCTTTCCAAACCCTCTGCTTGCTAGAATCCTGGAGGATGTGGGCGCAATCTAGACTACACCCCCTTCTGACTTCTTATTGTCCCCACAGCTACACTACCTAATTGTGGAACTTTGAGTAAGATACCAGCCCATCCATCAAGTTGGGGGCTAAGGAAATACTGCTTATCTCAGAGTTGTGCTCACAAGCAGAAGGTACAGTAGTTCCATCCCTGACTTCTCTTCCCATTCCTACAGCTCCATGCACTGAGCACCGCGGGGAAGGCCACGATCTCGGACTTCTGTACTCAGGGGGCTGAGCAGTGCCGCAGGGCCTGTGGTGGACACGGCTACTCAAAGATGAGCGGGCTGCCCACACTGGTCACCGAAGTGACAGCCTCCTGTACCTACGAGGGTGAAAATACAGTGCTCTACCTGCAGGTGGCCAGGTAAGATCCTGATTGTTCTAAGCTTCGGCCCAAACCCGGGGACCCCGCAGCTTCTGCTCAGATGAAGTCTTCTGGCCCAGGCCCACGGAAGGAGTCCGCCTGGGAGGTGTCCTTTGGGGGTAGCCCAAATTCCAAAGTAGGGTCCCAATATGGAAGACTAGCACAGAGTCCACACAAAAGAGGCTCCAGCCTGAGAGGCCACGACACCCTCCAAACAGGCAGTCCCTTGTCAGTCATCTTTGTAGCTGACAGAGCCTCGTATACTCACTTATTGCTGGATGACAAAAACTTCTGTAGACAGGGAGATCTGAGGGCTCCAGTTCAAAGCCACCTTTGGCCAAAAAGTCCTTGAGACTCTTATCTTCAGTTAACCAGCAAGAAGCTAGAAGTGGAGCTGTAGCTCAAGTGGTAGAACACTAGACTTGAACAAAAAAAGGAAAAAAAAAGCTAATGGACAGTGCCCAGGCCCTGAGTTCAAGCCCCACTACTGACACATACGCACACATACATCATAAACAGAAAGTTAAGTATAAACATAATAAAAGTAATACATGTAGTAGGCACCCTGGGCCTACTTCTATACTATTAGTCCTGTACTGTGCCCAGTACAGAAGCAAGCACTTCAAAGCTATGATCTCATTCAGCTTCCCACCCTGTCCCCAGCAGGCAGTTCCTCCAGCCCTGCCCAGAGATGGAGAGCGGGAGGCTTAGGAGGTGGAGCCAGCTCTAGAGCAGCTGCAGCAGTGTGTGTGTGGGGGGGGGGGGAGGAAGAGTCTGAGCACAGGACCCATAACCTCTGGGTCTTCACAGAGGCAACTCAGCATTCACCTGCCCTCTCCCCTCTTGTGCGGGCAATTTTGCATTTCTCCTCTTTCTTTCAGCAGAGAAAATGTCATTTCCTTAGTCACTGTACAAGTGCTCATAAATCAGAAGATTCTGACACAAAGCCACTGTTTGCACAGACCTCAGAAAGGTTTACATTCTGGATCGAGGGCTGTCTCACCAAGCCGTCTCACGCTGCTGAGCAAACTGCAGCCTGGGGGGGGGGGGTGTCTCAGTGAGGACCCCTCCCAGGATGGCCCAAGGGGGCTGTGGTGGAGAGTGGCCATCTATCCAGGGAGGCTGGCCCCAGGGCCTGCAGCCTCTTGCCTCTCCCAGGGCATGCTGGGAGTGAGGGTGGCCGAGATGGCCACACAGAGCCCCACTGTCTCACCCATCTCCACCTTCACTCCTCTTACTCCCTCCAGGTTTCTGGCAAAGAACTACCTGCAGGCTCAGCTGTCCCCCACAAAGCGCAAGCCCCTCCCTCAGTCTGTCGCCTATCTTGCCATGCCTGACCAGAGCAGGTGCCCTGCACAGATGGCAGCTGACTTCCTCCTCCCAGAGCTCTACGTCACAGCCTGGGCACACGTTGCAACCAGGTGAGCCAGTGCAGAAAAGTCAGCATCCCACCAAGGCCTTGTTCGAGTGGCCATTCATGGATACTGCTTCTGTGGGTCCCAGCCCTCTCAGTAGCTAGTGCCCTGGGGTGGGGGGAGAGGAGGGGAGGGGACATCCCACCATAAGCCATCACCCACCACCGTGTCCTCTTCCTGCTCACAGTGGTAGAAGGGCATCACTTCCCTGGGCAGTGAGAATTTGTTGTCTTTAGGTTCCTACAGCAATTTGCAATACAACGAATGCACTTATTTATATGTATATATATTCCAAATGTATTAATATGCAAACCAATGCTAATAAGTAAAGCAATACTTCTAAGTTTGAAATACCTCATAATAAAAATCCCTTTCAAAAATGTGACAATGTTTCAAGATAGGATTGGTTTATTTCCAGGCTCCAGAAGACACAAGATAAAAACAAACACTTGTCCATTCTGTCATTCGACAAATACTGTCATGTGCCTAATCACTGACAGTAGTGATCACAGCTGCTAGGGGCACACAGAGACTTTAGGAGAGACTTAACTTCCTAACAAAATGAAATCTTCTGGAGCAGGTGACTCACACCTGTAATCTAGCTACTCAGGACGCTGAGATTGATGTTTGAAGCCAGCCTAGTCAGAAAAGTCAATGAGACTTTTATTTCCAATTAATTGGCAAAAGGCCGAACTAGAGATGTGGCTCAAGTGGTAGAACATTAACTTTGAGCAAAAAAGTCAAGTATGAGAGCAAGGCCTTTTGTTCAAGCCTGAATACTGTCATGCATACATTCATGATACTATGCATACATGCATAAATAAATAAGTGGAAACTTTTAAACCTTGCCTTGCACTGAAATACCAAAAATAAATAACAAAAATTATTTTCAATATATGATAAAAGGTCTTACATCTCAACCTATGTTATTTTATAATCCCAAACTGAGAAATAGATGGATTCCCGCATACTAAAGCAAATATGTAAATCAAGATCACAAGAGACTTGGAATATTCCTTTGTACTCTACAAATAGTTTTTTTTTTTTTTTTGGGTTGGTCGTGGGGCCTGAACTCTGGGCCTGGGTGCTGTCCCTCAGCTCTTCAGCTCAAGGCTAGCGCTCTACCACTTGAGCCACAGCGCCACTTCCAGCTTGTTTTTGTTTATGTGGTGCTGAGGAATCGAACCCAGGTCCTCAGGCATGCAAGGCAAGCGCTCTACCACTGAGCCACCTTCCCAGCCCCAAATAGTTTTTTTGTTTGTTTGTGGGTCCAGTCGTGGGGCCTGAACTCTGGGCCTGGGCGCTGTCCCTCAGCTCTTCAGCTCAAGGCTAGCACTCTACCACTTGAGCCACAGCGCCACTTCCGGCTTTTTATTTTCTGCTTATGTGGTGCTGAGTTATCGAACCCAGGGCCTCATGCATGCAAGGCAAGCGCTCTACCACTGAGCCACCTTCCCAGCCCTCTACAAATAGTTTTAAGCAATAGCCAAGCACTGGTCCAAGAAGGAGAGGTGTACAAGATCCAGTCTGTAAATAACTCCAGGCCACACAGGGTTACACTGTACCCAGGAGGCAAATGAAAACACTAGAACATGATGTGACATCTGCTTATCTGCTCCCTGACAAAGTAAAATATTTCTTAATAGTTTGCTCTCCATTCAAATTCCAAGGCTCATAGGTGACCATACAGGAATAAAGGAGAGATTAGAGATGCCATTAAAAATGGAAAATGACTACCTGGGTGTTCTAGGGAATTGGGAATGTCTGCCCCATCTATGAAGTATTCGCTTTATGATATATAAACAGAAATCACTTTCACTCTTTTTTAGTCCTCTCCCTCCCCACTTCCTACCACCCGTCCATTATCTTTCCCACTCAGTCAGAAATCTGAGCCCTCTTCTCTTTGGTTTCAAGACTCATAAAGGACGCAGCCCAGTGCGTACAGACCCTCATCCAATCCGGGGCTGACCAGCAGGAGGCTTGGAACCAGACCACTATCATCCAAGTCCAGGCCGCTAAGGTGAGCCAGCAAAACCTGAGGCTGCCATTGCTCCCTCAGCCCTGCCCACCATGGCTGCCCTCATTTCCCACCCAAGGCTGCAGTCCAGGGTATTTTAATTAAAGGACTTATCTCCAAAGCAATCTCACTGCAGCTCTTAGGGGAAAAGGTAATGAGGCAGTGTTATTGGATTTGCTTCAGGTTGTTCAAATATTTCTTCCCAGATAGAAAAGCAGGTCAAGGTTCCTCTTACCCCACAGGCAGTCCTTAGATGTCTGATTCAATTTCCACTATGTTTTGTGTTCGTGCATAATTCACAGTCAGTCAACAAATATTTGAACACCCTTCTGCCCTGGCACTAGCTAGGAGCTTGACAGCGAAGGCACTGCTCATGCCCAGCTACAATCAGGGATGCAGGGGCTGGGGGGAAAAGAGGGCACATGCAGGTTGCCATGGGGCCTAAGGGCAGTTGTAACACCACTCACCCTGAGGGTCAGAAGGGCCTCCCAGCAGAAAGGGCACAGGCTAACCGGTTAAGGATTAGCTGAAATTGAGCCAGCTCAGGGGTGTGGTGGCAACTTTGAAGAGAAGGGTAAAACCAACATTTTAGACTCCAGGCCCACATGTAACTCTACATGTCAGGCTCAGCCACTCCCTTCTATATGGAATAAAGAGATGTGTGATGGCAGAGAAAGGTGGTTTACTATCTGTCTTGGGCAGCCACAGAAAGAGGCGAAAGTATGCACTTCAACCATCTCAGGGTACAGACCTGAGCTTTAGGTTTAAATAAACAAAGAGCTGAGGGAAGGAGGAAAGAGGTATGTGTATTCAGGCCCCAGGGGTGGGCTGGCTGACCTTTCTCCAGCTTTTAGTTCATTCATGAGCCTAAACAAGGAGTCACTGCTTTTCAGCCAAAGCAGTCTGAGTACCTGTAACAAAAGATTTCCAAGGAAAAGGGAGCCGCAAGTACAAAAAAGAGGCAGGATTGAAATAGGGGAACTAGAGGGGAGGGGAAGCCACCGCCTGGGTCCTTTTACACGGCTAAGAGCTGCTTTCACTGCAACAGGAAGCTTTTGTGGAGTTGTAGCAGGGGAGTGAAGTGATTCTAAAAGCATCATGCCAGCCACCAAGGGAGACCAATTAGAAGGATAAAGCAGCGGCCTGAGCCAGCCCTGCAGATGAGCAAAGCATGGAGAGAAGTGGGGAAATGCAGAGATTATATGGGGTTAACTGAAAGGTCAGACTTTAGACAGTCATGGGGGTGTTACAAAGTAAGATGGCTCCCCAAGTTTAGGCAGCTGAGATGCCAGCCCTACCAACAATTGGAAAACTTAACACGATCCCTCCAGTCCTCAGCCTTAGGAAGAGGAGAGCCCTAAAGGGCTGCAGGGAGCTTAGGAAAAGTGGGCTTGAGCGCCCCCTGGTGGTAGCCCAGCGCTTCCACCACACCCATTAAGACTAGCAAAGGACCCCTGGCACCCTTCTAGCCTAGGGAACTCAATTCTGCCCAGTCCACCAGGAGGCACCCCTGGCTGAGTTCAAAGCCTTACCAACCCAAAGGGCTAGCCAGGCTGTGCACTCTCATCGGATGGTCAGAAAAGGAACCTCTGTCACTCATCTTATTTTCCAAACACTGGCCTGGACTCTGCTTGCCTGGGTTCCTTCATTTACAAAACGTGAGCCTAGCAAGGAAGACAGGCGACTACTCCTTTCTGAGAGGGAGGGAAGCCTCCGAGGTAGGAAGTGACTAAATCAGGGCGCCGGCCTTCCTCTCAGACTACAAAGGTCAGCTGTGTCCTCAGGGTGCCTCGTAAGTGCTGAAGGTGAGCCTCAAGCTCTGTGAACACCAAGGGAGAAGAGTAAGTCTCCGGTCTTCCTGGGAAAGTGGCACCTGAGCTGTCTCCAAGATCACAGTGGGTGTGCTTCCTGGAGTCAGTCTCTCTACAGAAATCCCAGCGCCCTGAGTCCCACCTAGAAGGGAGCTAAGGACAGACAGAATGACTGCAACATGGGGAAGGAAGTCACATGGGGAGGAGGGGGAGATGCCGGGACAGGACTCATGGGTTAAGTTTTGGTCCCCGCTCTGTGTAAGGGCCAAGTGATCTCAAGTACTCTGCCCTCTGGGCTTGACTTTCCCAGCTTTATAAAACATGGAGATAGAAGAGCCCTGGAGCCTCTCACTGGCTGGCTGGGGTCTCCTCATCTCAAACTCTGCAGGAGAGATATCAGTCCTGGACAACTGGAGCTAAGGTTGATACTCCTATAACCCAGACACGTACCTGGGAGCTTTAGCAGCAGAGGTAGCCATCAAGCAAACAACCTGGGTTTTGGATGTACTAATCATATCACCGTGAACAAGAAAGTCTCTCAGAGCCTTCTTGGTCTCTTTGTCTACAAAATGATGCCAATAACAATACCTACTTTATCGGATTATTATGAAGTTTAAGTGAACATATGTAAAACTAGCCATAAGGACGTACCTTTTCCCCAAGTCATGCAGGCCACCTTCACCTCTCTTCATCCTGCTTTCTGAGGCCAAGGCCCGCCTTCCTGGCAGCTCCCCATCACTCCAGCCCTCAACCAGAGCCTTGATAAAATGCTGAGGAGGCCCATGGGTGAAAAGGGAAGGCAGGACCCCAGGGACAGAAGTGTTGAGTCTCCAGTTTTGCCAACGCAGACCCAGTTGGAGTGCCAAAAGCTGTTTGTGCCAGCAGGGGCTTGAACTGCCCAGCTGCTGGTTATCTATCCCCAAAGACTGTAAACTCAGTGAGCCTGCAAGGCGCCAGGGCTAGCTGCAAACAAAGCTGTTAGCACCTGTGGGAGCCCTCCCTGAGAGAGGCAGCCTCTTTCAAAATGAGAAAGCAGCGGCTCACGGCCCTGCTAAAGACCACGGTGACTCCTCAGCTGTGACCATGTTACAGCTCGGCACTGACCAGACCTCCAAAGATGGGTCCACCCAAACTTCACAATCCACATTATCGCCATGTGGCAGCGTTTGCACAGAGTTCCCCCTGGTGAGCCCCCAAGACACTCTAAGCCTTGCTGCTCAAAGTCAGTCCCAGAAACCTGGACATGTTGGAAATGTAGTCTCCAAACACCCTATCTCTCACTCCATATTCCAAGATACCCAGCTAATCTAAATTAGGAGCATCTAAATCTGAGAAGCTCTGCTTTCTACTCTCTCCCTCCATCTCACCCTCTGAGGAACTCATATATTCTACCTGATGAGATAATTATGTGCACCTGTCTTGGGTGGAGGAGAAATAGTTGAAATATTTACCAACCAATAAGGCAGGAGAAGCAGGTTCTCCAAGGCCTCCTGCGGGGTCAGGCCTTCCTCCTTTAGTTGTTGGGCTGTGGGGACAGAAGTTTCCCCAGAAAGGATCCTGTCCAGCAGAGGGCCCTCTTGCTGGGTTGGTGGCATTGCTCATCAACCAGAACCAATTACTTGAAGTGACAGAGCCTGTGGGCTAGAGAACAGCACTGCTTCCCTCTCGAAGTTTATACTCCGATGAGAATAAGTTTCAGACACTTCTCGTGTGTGTGTGTGTGTGTGTGTGTGTGTGTGTGTGTGTGTGTTTAGTTTTTTGGGTGTGTCAGGGCCTGGAGCTTTCACTTGTCTTTTTCACTCAAGATTGGCACTCTAAGACTTGAGCCACACTTCCACTTCCAGGCTTTTGGTGGTTAACTGGAAAGAAAAATCTCATAGACTTTTCTGCCTGGGCTGGCTTTGAACCCAAATCCTCAGATCTCAGGTTACAGGTGAACCACAGGCATCCAGTTTAAACTGTATCTTTCTCACCCCATAGTACTGCATTGACATGTGATAAATAAATGCTGTTTTCTTGAAAATAAAAGTGAGGCTGCCCTCCAAGACTGCCAAGCCAGACTCGATGCTCCCATATGTTTTCTCTCCTCTTCCAACCACTTGAAACTTCCCTGAGCAAAGTGAGGAAAATAAGGGGACAGTTTCAAAGCCAACCATCTCCCCTACACACACATGCATACACACATATATAACACTAGAAATAATCACACTTGAGTGAGCAAGAAGAAAAGATGGCTGCTTCTCAGCATACTGAGAAACACATGAGTCCAAGTTTACTTGAGATGCTAGGAATCAGAAATCACAAGCTTCCAGTCCTAGAACCCTAGCTACTCAGGAGATTGAAATCTGAGGATCAAAGTTCAAAGCCAGTTGAGGCAGGAAAATGTGTGAGACTTTGTTGTTGTTGGCCATGGGGCTTGGACTCAGGGTCTCCGCGCTGTCCCACAGCTCTTTGGCTCAAGGCTAGGGCTCTACCACTTTGAGCCACAGCTTCACTTCTAGTTTTCTGGTGGTTAATTGGAAATAAGAGACTCACAGACTTTCCTGCCCTGGCTGGCTTTGAACCGCAATTCCCAGATCTAAGTAGCTAGGATGACAGATGTGAACCACCAGCACCTGGTTTGTGTACAATTTTTTAAAAATCTCCAATCAACCAGCAAAAAGCCAGAAGTAGAGTAGTGGCTCAAATGGTAGAACACCAGCCTTAAATTTAAAAAACTAAGGGACAGCACCCCGGCTCTAAGTTTAAGCTCTCGTACCAGCACCAAAAATAAAAACGAAAGAAAGAAACCAAAGACTGGTGCATCTTTGTGTCTTTACAGGCACACTGCTACTACATGATTGTGAAGACTTTTAAGGAAGCTGTGGAGAAACTAGACCGTGAACCAGCCATTCAGAAGGTGCTCAAGCGCCTCTGTGACCTCTGTGCCTTACATGGCATCTTGACCAACTCAGGTGACTTTCTCCATGACGGCTACCTGTCAGGGGCCCAAGCAGACATGGTGAGAGCAGCCTACTTGGACCTCCTCCGCCTGATCCGGTGAGTAGCTAAGCCTTTGGAGAAGTCATCCTAGACCTGGCTAGCCGGGGGTCTGGCCTTCAGCTGCAGCCCTGAAGGAATTTACTCACTAGCACTGTTAAGTCAACAGAAAACGTAAGAGTTTAGAGGGGGAAAACAGGGAGACAAACTAGAAATAAAAATGCTTAAGGATGAATTAGTTTCCTCATCTGAAATTTCATTTGTACTGTCAATTTCAATTATTCTTTCAAGGAACTAGAAACGGTATCCAAGGAGTATGAATCAAATGAAGAATGCCATGGGTGAAAGCATGTTAATAATAGTCTTTGCCATAGCTAACACATAAGGGCACATGTGTGCCAGGCACTGAGTGTGCCAAAGTTTTTATACCTATCATCTCATTTAATCCTGCAGCCCTCTGAATTGATACAATCTCTATTCTACTGGTGAGGAAATTCAGCCTTATGTAAGCTAACCTGTACGGTTTTGCACAACTAGGCAGAGAACTGTGTGACCCCTGAGCATCTTTATGCTAAGCTTCAAGGATGGTTGACTTCACACACACACACACACACACACACACACACACACACACACACACACACACACATCCATAATTTACATATTGGTTTGTAAAGAATTTTTTTTGTCAGTTGTGGGGCTTGAACTCTGGGCCTGGATGCTGTCCCTCAGCTATTCAGCTCAAGAATAGCACTCTAGGGCTGGGATGGTGGCTCAGTGGTAGAGCGCTTGCCTTGCATGCCTGAGGCCCTGGGTTCGATTCCTCAGCACCACATAAGCAAAAAGAAAAAAGCTGGAAGTGGCGCTGTGGCTCAAGTGGTAGAGCGCTAGCCTTGAGCTGAAGAGCTGAGGGCAGCGCCCAGGCCCAGAGTTTAGGCCCCACAACCGGACCCAAAAACAAAACAAAACAAAACAAAAAAGAATAGCACTCTACCGCTTGAGCCACTGTACCACTTGCCATTTTCTGGTGGTTTATTGGAGGTAAGAGTCTCAAGGACTTTCCTGCCTAGGCTGGCTTTGAACTGTGATCCTCAGATCTCAGCCTTCTGAGTAACTAGGATTACAGGTGTGAGTCACAGACGCATGGCTGTAATAATTTTTAAATACTTTTAATTTTTATTTTATTTATTTATTATTTATTTTTGTTGGTCGTGGGCCTTGAACTCTGGGCCTTAGCCCTGTCCCTCAGCTCTTCAGCTCAAGGCTAGCGCCTTACCACTTGAGCTATAGCACCACTTCCAGTTTTCTGGTGGTTTATTGGAGATAAGAGTTTCACGGAGTTTCCTGCCTGGGCTGGCTTTGAACCTTGATCATCAGATCTCAGCCTCTTGAGTAGCTAGGATTACAGGCATGAGCCACGGGCGCCCGGCTTAAATACTTTTTAAATGCAGTATTAATGAAATACAATTCTGGGTCATAGACTACTAATGGAATGCTTTTTGTCTGTCTTGGAGGCTTTTGTTTGTTTTTGTTGTTGTCAGGCTTTTTGAGACAGGGTTCTGCTATGTAGCCCAGACTGGCCTGAAACTCACAATCCTCTAATTTGGGTACTGAGTTTACAGTCATGTACCACCAAGCCCAGCTTCATCATTTATTTATTTATTTATTTATTGTTGGTCGTGGGGCTTGAACTCTGGGCCTGAGAGTTGTCCCTCAGCTCTTCAGCTCAAGGCTAGCACTCTACCACTTGAGCCACAGCGCCACTTCCAGTTTTCTGATGGTTTATTGGAGATAAGAGTCTTACAGACTTTTCTGTCCAGGCTGGCTTAGAACCATGATCCTCAGATCTCAGCCTCCTGAGTAGCTAGGATTACAGGTGTGAGCCACTGGCGCCTGGCCTCATCTATTAGTTTATACCTAATCTAAATGTTCCTTCAAAAACATACCAAAGCCAACGCCCAACTTGACTAGGGTCCCATCATCAGCAAAGTTTAAAATGGGCTAACTTGAGACATCACTGGGCACCCTATACAGGGGTGGGGCTACCTTTTCCCCTTGACCCTCTAATAATTCTCATTATCAGAAAGATGAAGAGAATAAAAAGGATAAGAAGAGCCAGGTGTGGTGACAAAGGGTAGTGGCCAAAGGCCCTGAAGTCCCAGCCACTCAGGATTAAGGCTTAAGACAAAGGCTCTATCTGAACTTGCTCCAGTGGTAAAGCATTTTCGTATTAGCAAGTATGAGCCCTACCTCCATTTCATCCCCAATATGCAAAAGAAAAGGAAAGGGTTGAAGTTTGTGGGTTAGAAGTATGGCTCAGTGGTGTTGTGTCTGTCTAGTAAAGGGTAAGCCTTGAGTTCAAACCCTGATACCAACAAACTCAATTGGAATTTTAATAAAATGATATTTTATGACAGATTTTAAAACACAGGCCAAATTCTTTTTGTTTCTAACAATATATTATCAAATGCCATCTATAACAGATAGGTGGGAGCTACTGAATGCTTGTTCAATTAAACCATCAAAAATTGTCAAAAGTATCCAGGTGTCTGTGGCTCACACCTATACATTCTAGCTACTCAGGAGGCTGAGATCTGAGGACTGCAGTTTGAAACCAGCCAGGAGAGTCTTTGAGACTCTTATCTCTAATTAACCATACTAGAGCTGGAAGTTGAGCTGTGGCTCAAGTGGTAGACTGCCAGTCTTGAATGAAAACACTAAGGGGCAGTGCTCAGGCCCTGAGTTCCAGCCCCAATACTGGCACCAAAAAGAAAAAGAAAAAAATTGTCAAAAATATATCTGATACAAGTATATTCCAGATATTCAGCTTTTCCTAATGTAGAAGATCCCAGTGGTAGACAACATTAAGAGCATAATTAAGTTCTGTAAGATTGATTCAAGCCTAATTGTGTCTCACTTTCTGATACACTTGGCATTTTAAAAGCATATGAGAAAATCACGTGGCTAGAGTTAGCAGCGGTGATAAAATACAAAAGCTCACCTTAACACCTCCTAACCATGGGTTTTTTAAATCTCCACGTGGCATTTCTAAGTGCTTGCCAGGGCTCCAGAGACTTGCAGTTCAAGACAAGACAGACAGCACTGACGCAAGCTGCCAACTTACGCATGCATCAAACCCACAAATTGATTTACTTACATTTATGGTTCCTAAGTAACCAGACAGCGCAGGGTAATTGGCTATGCAACAGATTCCAGCCTTTTAGTGGTTCTGTGTCACAGTCCCCTGCTGCCATTACTCATTATCTCCTTCAGATTTCTGAGATGACAAATGAAGGGCAGCTATTCTAAGTGACACCCCATCTAGCTTCCGGTGATGTGTGAACTGACCCAAAGTTGTTTTGGTTTTTTTAAATTGTTTAAGTGGTTGCAGCATCTCCACTGGGGACCTTCCAGGTAAGGATGGCAGACTACGCATGCACATCCACCTTTGTTCCTTTGGCCCCTGGTGTGTGTGTGTATTCCCCCCCCACCCCCTTCTTGGGGCTTGAACTCTGGGCTTGGGCGCTGCTGTCCTTGTGCTCTTCAGCTCAAGGCAAGCACTCTACCGCTTGCACCACAACACCACTTCCGGTTTTCTAGTGGTTTATTGGAGATAAGAATCTCACAGACTTTCCTGCCCTGGCTGGCTTTGAACCACAATCCTCAGATCTCAGCCTCCTGAGTAGCTAGGATTACAGGAGTGAGCCACCGGCGCCCGGCTCCTGATGTATATTTTTATAGGATCACCCCAGCTGCCATATTAAGAATTAAGAATAAAAGCAGGGTGTGGTGTAGGGCTGAGTAGAGCAAGTCCAACGAACAAGTCATGCAAGCATGAGGCCCTGAGTACAAACCCTGGTACCAAAAAAAAAAAAAATCTGGGTATGGTAATACAATTTTGTAATCCCAGCCACTGTGGAGTTGAAGGCAGGAGGGTCTCAAGTTCAAAGCCAGACAAGCCAAAAAGCAGTGAAATTCTGTCTCAAAAAACAAACAAAAACGAAAGGGCTTAGAGAGTAACTCAAAATGTAGAGTGCTTCTCTACCATGTGTGAGGCCCTGGGTTCAAGCTCCAACTCAAAGATCAATAGTTAATGAATAAAAAGCCACAGGGAGACAGGTTGGGAAGTTAACACAAAATCCAGCTGAGAGACAATCATAGATCAGAGTAGTAGCACTGGAGGTAGTGGGAAGTGGGCAAAATCTGGATATATTTTGCAAGTAAAAGAGGATTTGCTGAAAGATTAGATGTGAGGTGAGAGGAACTGCAGGAGAGACTGCAGGACTACAGGAGGGGGCAGGATGGATAGGAAAAGATCAAGCGTCTGATTTTGGACATGGTCTGTTTGAAATCCAAGTACAGATGTTCAAAAGCAGGTAAGCAACACAGGAGGGATAAATTTGGAAGCCCCTGGCATATGGTTGATATTTAAAGGCACAGAAGGAACGATATCACACAGAGTGAAGGCTTGAGAATGAATTCAAGTACTAAGTTGTAGGACCTTGCAAAGAATGGCAGTCCCTTGGACAAGAGCTGTTTCAGTGGCATGTAGGAGGAGCAGCCCTAAGCAAACCCAGTTCTCTGGAGAGAAGGGAGAACTGCAAATAGGAAGCATAAACAGGAAAAAACACTTCCAAATTCTGTCGTAGAGGAGGGCCCGCACAGGAGGAGGGTGGGAGACAGGGAAAGAGTGAAAGGTCATTTTAAGATGGGAGAGATGAACAGTGTATTTGTACACAAATGGAGATGACTCAGCAGAGGGAAATTTTGACACTGTAGAGAAAGGGCAGATTTGTTCAGGAGGTAGAGGAGAAGGTCTGACTGGCCAGCACAGGGAGCTGAGCTAGTTAACCTATACTGAGACAAGACTATGTTGTAAGTGCAATCAGGAAATGGTGGGATCTCCTCACTGCTTCTACTTTATCATGAGGTAGGACCCAAAGTCATTCTGGTAAGAGATAGGGAGGTGGGTTTGTTTAGGCTTGAGGATAAAAGAGGATGTGTGAAATAATCTCTGAGGACAAAGATAGCGTGAATGAACCACAGAAATGTAGTAAGACGCTAAGCGGCAGCCGGGCCCACTTGAACCTTTAGAACACATGTTTAGGCTAGTTTTTCCCAGTCACGTAACTACAAAGGCAACAGCAAAGTCAGCAGGAAATTGGATAGACCTTGTTATATTAGTCTGACAAGCTAGAAAAATCACTTAATATAGTTTTGAGGGGAATGCATATAATAGACCAGGGAATTTCAGGTTAGCTGAGAAGTGAGAGGGAGGACAAGAGAAATGGTCAGTGAGGGGCTCATGATAGTGAGAATTTGTCAAGAAATCATTCATTAGGGACAGTGGCCTAACTGCCTCAAAAGCTTATTGGCAGCCAGGAAAAGCCAAGAAGATTGGGGACAGGGGATGGGGAGGGATGAAGTGCTGAAGAAAGGAAAGCTAAAGCCAACCTTTAGCTTTTTCCTTCTTTGCCTGCTGTAGGGCTTGAATGCAGAGCTTGGAACTTGCTTTTTTTTTTTTGCTCACAGCTGGCATTCTATCACTTGAACCACACCTCCATTTCCATATATATAATTGGAGATAAGTCTCTCAAATTTATCTGCCCAGGCTGGCTTTGAACTGTTATCCTCCGATCTCAGCCTCCAAAGTAGCTAGGATTATAGGCATGTGCCACCTGTGCCTGGAACTCTTTACATTTTGTACTGGAGAGTCAACAAGCAACATGTAAAACTAAAGCAATACAAATAATATATTTAAAGATGCTCAGGTAAAAACCAAAACATCAGCTAAAAAAACTGAAGCTGCCTCTGGGAAAAGGAAATGACCTGAAATACTGGAATATAATGTTTTTAAAATAAAAAGCCTGAAGAAGCATTTTTGTTCTCAGATTTTCTGGGATTTGAACCCTTGAGCCATGCCCCAGTCATTTTACTTTCTTTTTTTTGGGGGGGGGGAGGCTTTTACTTTCTTTTTGGAGGGACAAGAAAAACAATTGTACTTTCACTTTCTTGATAGAGAATGCATGAATGAGTGAACAAAAGCAAAATAATGAGATTAGTGAAAATTTTAGAATCTGTATTTTAGGAAAATATTGACATTATAGACCAATTCAAAGGGTATCTGCTGTTGAGTAGAGTTTCTACTTCTTATCCTTGATTCTCTTTTGAGATGTAGAACCTTGAGAATCAAATATTGAAGCTGATGACTCACGCCTGTAATCCTAGCTACTCAGGAGGCTAAGATCTGAGGATTGTGGTTTAAAGCCAGTCTGGGCAGACAAATGCATGAGACTCTTATTTTTACCTAATCAGCAAAAGGCCAAAAGTCAATGTATGGCTCAACTGTAGCATGAGCAGGAAAGCCAAACAAGAGCTTGAGGCCCTAAATTCAAGCTCTCGTACTCAAACTGGCTTAAATATAAAAATAATCCAGGCCAGGGGTGGATTTTGACTTTGGGTATGTCAGGTTTCAGGTTCTCACAATGTTGCCATCAGAACCTTGCTTTTTTCTGTCTTACCAGAATCTCTGGCCATGTTGGCTTCATTTTTCAGCAGGCTTTCTTCTGGTAGCAGTAGAAAGGTAGTAGATTGCCCTCATTTGCAACAGTTTCAGAGTAGATTTTCAGGGTATCAAGCCTACCAACTCCAAGCCATGTCCTCTTCTGGACCACTAGCCTTCAAGGAGACTTTCACTTTATTTATTAAATAGTTTTGAGTTTGGGGGTCCTTCGAACATGACCCTCTTACCTCAACCTTCCAGGTAGGTGGGATTATAGGAGTGTACTACTGTGTCTATATAACTGATAAAAAATAAACCAACAATAATGTACCAATAATGTACAACAGAATTATTTGAAAAGTGAACAATGATGTAATCTCTGATTAGATACTGTTATTCATCCTAGATTAATTAGATTCCTAGGAACAATCTAAAATACTCACATTTGTTTCCTCTCTCAGGAAGGATGCTATCTTGTTAACAGATGCGTTTGACTTCACGGATCGGTGTTTGAATTCAGCACTTGGCTGTTATGATGGAAATGTGTATGAACGTCTATTCCACTGGGCTCAGAAGTCACCAGCCAATACTCAGGTAGTTGGGTGGAACACATTATAAATTATGTAAGAGCAGAGAACAAGCAGTAAACACACCTCTGTGTTTTCCCATTTTAATGGATTCCCATTAGGTTGAAAAATCACTGGGTATAGCATGTCCTGTTTAAAATATTTTTAGAGAATACGTAAGAGAAAACAGAGGCGTGGCCTAGCAGGAACTGCCATCAGCAAAATGCACTGCTCAGACCCAGGAAAGGAAATTACAAGGAAGGCCCAAGCTCTAAATCATGGCTTGATACATCCATCCCAGGGCATATGCATGTAGTGGCAAACAGGCTTTTAGGTAACAAGGAGATAAATTATTGTGGTAGTTTAACCATCTTATTTTCCATCTTTGCACTCAATTTTATGTAGACAAGAATGGGTAGTCAGAGGGGATAGGAAGCTAGAGGCAAAACCACGAGCAGCCAGCAGAGCCATAAATAAATAAATGACGCTATAAGGATTATGGTGACAAGATTCCGAGTAATCTTTCTAAGGAGGACACCAAAACTGTTATTAACAAAGAGAAAGAGCTGGGCACCAGTGGCTCATACCTGTAATCTTAGCTATTCAAGCAGGCTGAGATCTGAGGATCATGGGTCAAAGCCAGCCCCGGCAGGAAAATCTGTAAGACTTGTATCTCCAATTAACCACCAGAAAACCAGAAGTGGCACTGTGGCTCAAGTGGTAGAACGCTCACCTTGAGCTGAAGAGTGAGGGACAGTGCTTAGGCCCAGAGTTCAAGCTCCACGACTGACATTAAAGAGAGAGAGAGAGAGAGAGAGAGAGAGAGAGAGAGAGAGAGAGAGAGAGAGAGAGAGAGAGAGAGAGAGAGAGAGAGCAGGATTCATAAAATCCTACCTTTAGGGCTGAGGTCCAGGAATGCCCAGCTTCAAAGGAAAAACATGAGTGCCAATGGATAAAATTTGGGAACCAATACTGCATAATAGATTCAACATAGATGACCAAAACAAAATAGACTTATATTTTTACTTTTTGCAATACTGAGTATTTTAAGATTTGTAATGCAAATGTTATTCAAATGGTAAAATGAAACTTTCCTACCTCTTGGGTCCAATTTCAGAAAAGGTGTCTTCACAGCTCATTGAATTGGCAACTCTCAGGCTTTCATTCACACTCCACACAGTGTTAGACTTGCTTTTCACAATTTGTATTCTCATACCCCAAAGCTCAATTTAACATGATCAGCTGAAAAGTTAGGACACTACCAGTTACCCACACCTCACTTGTCAGATAGAAGGCCAATCCATTTTGGTCAACTCCACATCCCTTTAATTCAACAAGGAAATATAAGCAACTTCCCTAAGCAGGTGTATGCTTACTATTTAGTATAGTTAGCCTAACCTCTAGTGTAGAGCTTTTTTGAATGAGTAGACCTCTCTCCTTTCTTACGTTAAGTCTTGGCACAAAAATACAAGTCTCCCCAGCCCAGCCTGATTGCTGTGGTCTCAAGATAAATGTGCACCCTTTGGCGCTCCAGAGGCCCACCCACCCCACTGTATACTTGCCAGGAAATACCGACACTCAGAGCTCAGACCTGTTTTACTGGCCACACAGGAAACACTCGAGTTCTCTGAATTCGTCATGGTTACTAAAGACCACAGGAGCTCTCTTGCTTTTCACCTTTATCTTTTTATTTTGGTGCCAGTACCAGGGCTTGAACTCAGGGCTACACACTCACTTGGCTTGTTCGTTTAAGGCTGCTATTTGAACAAACCTTCACTTCTGGTTTTTGCTGGTAAATTGGAAACGAGAGTCTCACAGCCTTTTCTGCCCTGGCTGGCTTCAATCTAGGATCCTCAGATCTTAAGTTTTTTGAATTGCTAGGATTACAAGCATGAGCCACGGCTGCCTAGCTTTCATCTTTACCTTTCAAGATTTTACTCTGCATACCAAATGACAGCAGTCTTACCTACATAAAGCTTGGATGACCCATACAGGCAACAGATTTAGTAAAAAGTTGACATACTTTGGGGCTGGGAAGGTGGCTCAGTGGTAAAGTGCTTGTCTTGCATGCATGAGGCCCTGGGTTCGATTCCTCAATACCACATAAGCAGAAAAAGCCGGAAGTGGCATTGTGCTCAAGTAGTAAAGCACTAGCCTTGAGCTGAAGAGCTGAGGGACAGAGCCCAAGCCCAGAGTTCAGGCCCCACAATCAACCAAAAAAAAAAAAAAAAGTTGGTGCACTTCATTCCAATCATTTTTCTATCTCCTTCTACTTGACTGTGAACGTGGACATTTTTTACCTTCCTAAATTCAGAATCTACCAGAATGGCCAGACCTTACATAAACATAAAGAAAGGAACCAGCTGGGTGAGCACTGGTGGCTCACACTTTTAATCCTAGCTATCTATATAGGAGGCTGAGATCTGAGGATTGCAGTTCAAAGCCAGTGTGCACAGGAAAGTCCCTTAGAATCTCATCTCCAATTAGCTATCACACATATACACAAAAAAGGAAGTAGAGCTGTGGTTCAAATGGTAAGAGCACTGGCCTTGAGCAAAAGCTCAGAGACAGCACCCAGGTTGTGAGTTCAAACCCCAGGACTGGCAAAAAAAAAAAAAAAGAACCAGCCAAATAGCAGAGCCATAGACTCTCTACATCCTACCTTACTAAAAAGGAAACAGGTATAGCAATGTGGCTCATTCAAGCACAGGAATTTAGGAATGTGAGATGATAAATGACTGTTTCCCGCTAGTCAAAACGACACTCAGTTGACTGAAAACAGTCATATGATCTTATAACACATTTCTTATTCCTTAAGAAAACCACCCAAATTTTTGAAGTATCTTCTTAATCTGCTGTATTTTGGAGCTGCAATAAATTGATATTTTTTCCCATTTACACAGTAGAAAAAGTCACATTACAGTTACAGGTATTTTAAATAAACTTTAAACCACAGCTATGTCTAAATATACTGTGCACACAAAAGTACAAATGGGAATTACACTTCAGTTTTTCAACTGAAAGTAAAGTGCTAGGCTAGGCTGACTGTTTTAGAATTACCAAGGAACCTCCTCTTGTCCAGGGTAGGATTCCTAGACAGAATAAGATGCTCATTCTTGGTTTACTCCAGCCATCTCTGCTTTTGGCTTTCTGCCTGATCTTTGGGTGTGGATGGTCCTAATGACTGAACTCAAGGCCTGGGCACTGTCCCTAAGCTGTTCTTGCTCAAAGCTAGCACTTATCACTTGAGCCACAGCTTTGTTAATTGGAAATAAGAGTTTTATATGGCCTTCCTTGCCCAGGCTGACTTCAAACCTTGATCATTAAATCTAAGCCTCCTGAGTAGCTAGGCTTACAGGTATGAGCCACCAGCTCCCAGCTAGATATTCTTTTCAGATACCTTCTCCAAAGAAAACCGTGATAACCCCCCCGCCCCCCCCCCCCCCCCCCAAAAAAAAAAACAACCATGAAACTCTATAAAAGTGATTTCCTTATGGATACAAGAAGTGAAGGCACCACTGGAGATCACTTATAAGAATCCTATTTTCCCTAATCATTCCATTATAAAAACTTTCCTTAGTAGTAAGAAGAATTAAATACAGCTATTGATTCAGTCTGTCATTTAATGAGTATTTACTGATCACATTAGTGTGCCAGAAACTAGTTAGGTATTGAAGATTCAGTGAAGAACAAGTTGTACTTTGTGCCCAAGTTCACAGTAGTATAGACAGGCAACAATAAATAACAATAACAACAACAACAAATACAAGATGAGGCTAGAGCTGTGAAGGAAAGAATCTAGACAACGCATTAGAGATGATGGAAAAAACTTATTCTGATATTGCTTATCTAATTCTATCTGCTGGTTCCTTGCCTTATAGTTCAGGTTCAATTTCAAAGAGTCTCAAAGATTAATGACTTTTATTTGTACTAAATTCCAAAAGCAAGGATAAGCTATGTCTATCTGTGTATGCGGTTAAAAAAAAAATGGCCACCTGCATACATAATTTAAAATCTACATGAGAAAGGATGTCCTTTGGAAAAAATGTTTCACCATATGTTCACACCAAAAGAATTTAAAAAATAATTGGAAAATTAAGCATCTTATGTAATGTTACTTTTTTGAAGCCGAACACTTAATTTAAAAGGAAAAGTTAGGTAGGTGCCAGTGACTCATGACTATAATCCTAGCTACTCATAAGGCTTACTTCTGAGGATCAGGGTTCAAAGCTAGGCCATGCGGAAAGTCTCTAAGATTCCTATCTCCAATTAACCAGCAAAAAACCTTTAATGGAGCTGTGGCTCAGTGGTAGAGTCATCCGTAAGTGAAAAAGCTTAGAGATTCAGTGCCTAAGTCCTAAGTTCAAGCTTCAGTACTGACTGACACAGAAAGAAAGTCAAAGTCATGAATTCTGGAAGAAATACTTTTAATAATACTTTTGTTTCTAAAAACAGAAAAATCCTGCCTATGAGAAATATATCAGACCACTGCTACAAAGTTGGAGAGCCAGGCTCTAAAGCAACCAACAGTGTTGGAGAAGCAGCAGCCTGGTGGAGCCACAGCACACAAAATGAAACGGGAAACCCACACATACAAAAGGAAATATTAAATTACGTATTTCTAGAGTCATCTTTGGAAATATGGTCTGAAGTATTACCAGTTGAAACAACATCTGGATTTACTTCAAAATAGTCCTTAGAAGGAAAAAGGGAGAGTATTGAATGTGATCAATAAACGGGCACCTGGGTGCTCACCATTTGCTCTGCTTTTGAGTGTGTCTGAGATTTCCTGTAATAAAAAATAGTACAATCTATTTAGTTAATCGTTAGAATTTTCTTTAAATATAGCAGAAGGCAATAAACTTATTAGTTACCACTGTGTCTCTTCTTATCTAACTACTTAACTATATCTTTCTTTTTGTGGTGCTAGGAATCAAACCCACAGCCATGTGAATGTTAAACACTGAGCTACACACCCAGCCCACCTGGTCTTTAGCATTTATAGTAAAAGGATACACATCCTTACACACAGTCCTCCAAAGTATAATCTAAATACAACAGGGAGCCCTAAGAATGCAACTAAGAATTAACTTTGTCAACTCTCCTGGAGTAAAAGTGATTAAAATTTCATAAAAACAGACCTAATTATCCCAATTTACACAAATATAATCAAGCTACATTCTTCCTATCATTTTCAATTACCCAACTAGATACAAAATTAAATGACATTTGACAAAATTGCAGAAAAAAAAATCTCAGCTGTCTTACTCTTCCTAATTTGTTCTTAAACAGGTACCCCAAATAAACTTATTTCCAATAAGCTAGACAAGCAAGAAACCTCATCAGTTTTTAAGTTCCAAAAACATAATGTTATACAGTTTCCATGACTGTTCAACTCAAATCATTTTACTTCATGTTTACTTAAGTTAGTTCCACAACTCCTACTAATCAGCTGGAGTCTGAAATAGGACCAATTTTCTAAAATGGTAACCTGGGATGGCTACATTGATCTACTGAAACCACAGGAATCTGTCAATAACAGGAAAGATGGAGATAGTAAAATAGGAATCATAGGTTTCTGCGTGTGGGTAACTTGCCAAATCTCAGAATAAAATGTCACACATACATGGGCAAAATTGAACATAAGTAAATGTTCTCATCTTCCTTTTGGAAAGAGAATCTGGAAATGTTCTGAGAGGAAAAAAAGTCACCTGCCTGCTCCACAGCCCACAGCCTCAGAACTGTGAAAACAGAAATTAAGTTAGAAAACAGAGAATAAGTTACATAACTTCCTTTAACAGGCATTTTTGCAAACTAGGAAGTCTTACTCATTAAGAATCTCTTCTGTGGGTAACTTCCAAGAAACAGAATCCTGCCTGGTGCTGGTGGCTCATGCCTGCATCCTAGCTACTCAGGAGGCTGAGATCTGAGGGTTAAAGTTCAAATCCAGGCCATGCAGAAAGTCCATGAGACTCTTATCTCCAACTAACCAGCAAAAAGCCAGAAGTGAAGCTGTGACTGAGTAGCCTTAAGCAAAAAAAGCTCAGAACAGCGCTAAGCCCTGAGTTCAAGCCCTAGAACTGGCAGAAAAGGAAAAAACAAAGACGTTGAAAAAAAGAGATATACTGAAATAAATAAAAGTACACGCATCTCCCCAAGTGTTCCAGATCCTTCATCCACTGAAATTCATCTCTTCTCAGAAATAAACTTAATCTGATAATAATGTACATTTGTGGTCACAAATGTAGCATGGGAATGATGTCCCCATGCTCAGCACAAGGCTGAAATAAGTCATATTCACAACTATGACAACTGAAGAAAAACCTGTAATCTTCAGTATACGTCCTATTTGAAATAATCTTTTTTTTTTTTTAATCCAGTCGTGGGGCCTGAACTCTGGGCCTGGGCACTGTCCCTCAGCTCTTCAGCTCAAGGCTAGTGCTCTACCACTTGAGCCACCGCGCCACTTCCGGCTTTTTTCTTTTTGCTTATGTGGTGCTGAGGAATCGAACCCAGGGCCACATGCATGCAAGGCAAGCACTCTACCACTGAGCCACCTTCCCAGCCCTGAAATAATCTTTTCAATGGAATGTCCTCTCAAATATGCACTCTTTAAACCAAGTTCTGTCCATCCCTGTTTTAATTACATAACAGTGTTCTTAGGAACTATACTCAAGTTCCACTGAGCCCTCTCAAATCCAATCCAATATACAACTACAGGATGTATATACTGAGATATAAATAATGACTACTTTGAATGAGGAATGAGTTTCTCCACATAATAACAACAAATAAATACCATACTAATTTTCGTAGTTCACTTTTTTATTAGGCTTTTTTTTTTTCCTGGTCAACAGTACACTTGGGAATTATACTGTACCAGGCATAAGAAGATTTCTACCACAGGGACATTTTGTATTCAGAATCCAATATAAATATTTCTAGTCAGACATTTCCATGGCTATATATATTTGGTTGCTTGATTTATATGCATAGAAAGAAACAGTTGTCATAACTGTAAAAAGCAGTACTTAACAAGTACCTTTAAATGATTGGAAGTTTTCCTTTAATATTACAATACTGCTTATTGGCTTGGAAACTAGGTCGCCCTACATGATACTTTGATTTTTTTTTTTCCCTCAAAGGCATCATGAGAAAGTATTCCCCTCATTCTTTCATTCCTGTATTTTTAGCCTTCTAGTTGAGTTAGGGACCATTTTATCAGAAATCATTTTAGCACTGTAATAATAATAACAATAATAATAATAAAAAGCTCTGTTAAGGGTAGATTATATACCATAATGATTTTCAGACTTCTTTTTATAAAAAAGGTATCTGAAGACTCTAAACAGGCACATGCATACTCAGGGTAAAGGGAACAAAACCTGGAGGAGACTGCCAATCCACAAAACCTTCTGGTCCTCAATGCCTTCAAATAAATACAAATATTTTTAAAAAATCAGGAAAAGAAAAAGCAAAAGCAGAAGAAAACAGAAAAGCAGTCTCTTCCACTTCCTGGAGAGTCTGTTTCAGGAACTTCTTGGGCCTGAAGATTAGTCCTCTGTCTTCCGGGCCAATCTGCAGAAAGTCCAGTTGTGTTCCACTGTGTTCTCATTGGCCCGCTCACTCATGTGATGTACCCGAGTGTTACGGATTGTGAACCCTTGTTTTGTAATATACTCCATCAGGTGCACCCGGAGAGACACTTCCTGGTGATAATCACAAGGTCCAAACGTAAAGGAAACCTGGCAGTCTCTGGTGTCCATCATGTGCTTATTCCACTTGGTAAAATAATTGGAGATGCCTTCTAGTAAGGAATGGACCTTGGTGGTGATGGTTAACTGAGTTATGATGACAGCCACTGGATTGGAATACTTGGAAAGCTTCCGAGTACTAGAGAGCTCCACAACCTCTTCAAAAGTATCCATAGGATACAAAGGCTTAGGGTCATTGAGACACTGAATCAAGGGCTCAATCTGGTAAAAATCTGCTTCTTTCCTAAGCAGGTCAAATTCCTTAAAATCCAGGGGTAGGGTCAGCTCTGAAGTTCTTAAGAAGTTGAGGACATATCGGAAGAGAGGCCCATCTCGATCAATGAAGTAATTGCCTTGAGGGTCTCGAGCTGTGGGGAAGTCTCCCCCAAACATAGCTCCAAGCATGGAATCCGGGTAACGCGTCAGTGTAGTGAGGGACGTGGTATACAAGTGTCCACCTACATTTAATGTGACTGGGTCAGTCATCTGAAATTTTCAAAAACATCATCAGTCACCTGAGGTTCATAAAATCTGAACTTCGATGAATAAAGAACAATAACAATATCAACAAAGCATAGGAGTCCTTCGGACTCTACCAGAGACGGTAATCCTATAATGCAAAATAACTTTACTCTCAGTAATAAGCCCACTCACATGAGGGGATCTAACATTTGCTTCCAATAGGAAGGAAGAAGGATAAATCCAATCCTTTAAAGATTTACTCAAAGATTAGAGGGCATGACCTTCAGAGCCATATAGTTTCAGGCCCAGATCTAGAGTCTTCAAATCAAAATATACTACAGGAAGAGAGAGGACAAACTAAAATATCATATTTTGTTGCTTTGTTCTAATTAAGGAAAAAACTTCAATCTTCTTAACTCAATTTAACATAATACAATTAAAATGATCTAATAAAGACAAATACTTCCAAAATTTCTAAGAAAAGCAAGTCATCAAAGTGTGTGTGTTTTGTGCCAGTACTGGGGCTTGAACTCAGGGCATGGGGTACTGTCATTTTGGTCAGTCATGGGGCTTGAACTTAGGGCCTGGTTTCTGAGCCTGGGCTTTTTTGCTCAAGGCTAGTGCTCTACCAGCATAAACCACATCTCCACTTCTGGCTTTTTGGTGATGAACTGGAGCTAGGAGTCTCATAGACTTTTCTTTTCTAAGCTGGCTTCAAACCTTGATCCTCAGATCTCAGCCTCCTGAATAGCTAGGATTATAGATATATGCTACCAGCACCCAGCTTCCCTTAGATTTTTTGCTCAAGGTTGGTCCTCTACCACTTTAAGCCATACTTTCATTTGCAGCTTTTTGCTGGTAACTGGAGCTAGGAGTCTCACAGACTTCCTTTTCTGAGCTGGCTTCAAATTGAGAACCTCAGATCTCAACCTCCTACAAGCATGAGCCATTGGTGCCTTGCATGAAACTTTTTTTTTTTTGTTAAAGGGCTTGAACTCTGGGCCTGGGTGCTGTCCCTGAACTCTTCAGCTCAAGACTACCACTCTACCACTTGAGCCACAGCACCACTTATGGTTTTCTGGTAGTTAATTGGAGATACGAGTCTCACGATTTTCCTGCCCAGGCTGGCTCTGAACCATGATCCTCAGATCTCAGCCTCCTTGAATGGCTAGGATTACAGGTGAGAGCCATCGGTGCCCAGCTCGAAACATATTTTAAAAATAAAAACTGGGGCTGGGAAGGTGGCTCAGTGGTCAAGTGCTTGCCTTGCATGCATAAGGCCCTGGGTTCGATTCCTCAGCACCACATAAGCAGAAAAAAAGAGCTGAGGGACAGCGCCCAGGCCCATAGTTCAGGCCCATGACTGGACCCCAAAAACAAAAAAAAATAAATAAAAATAAAAATAAAAACTGTGGAGCTGGGAGGGTGGCTCAGTGGTAGAGCGCTTGCCTTGCATGCATGAGGCCCTGGGTTCGATTCTTCAGCACTACAGAAGCAAAAAGAAAAAACCCGGAAGCGGTGCTATGGCTCAAGTGGTAGAGCGGTAGCCTTGAGCTGAAGAGCTGAGGGACAGCACCCAGGCCCAGAGTTCAGGCCCCATGACCGGCCCCCCCCCAAAAAAAAAATAAAATAAAAACTGTGCAAGTTTAATTCTAATAGCTTGGCACTTTCCCTCAGCTCTTCAGCTCAAGGCTAGCACTCTACCACTTGAGCTACAGCGCCACTTCCGGCTTTTTTTCTTTTTGCTTATGTGGTGCTGAGGAATCGAACCCAGGGCCTCAGGCATGCAAGGCAAGCGCTCTACCACTGAGCCACCTTCCCAGCCCCCTCCTTTTTTTTTTTTTTTTGTCGGTCGTGGGGCTTGAACTCTGGGCCTGGGCGCTGTCCCTCAGCTCTTCAGCTCAAGGCGAGCGCTCTACCACTTGAGCTATAGCGCCACTTCCGGTTTTCTGGTGGTTTATTGGAGATAGGAGTCTCATGGTCTCTCCTGCCTGGGCTGGCTTTGAACCGCGATCCTCAGATCTCAGCCTCCTGAGTAGCTAGGATTACAGGCGTGAGCCACCAGCGCCCGGCTCCTTTTTTTTTTTTTTTTAATGCTATTATTACCAGGTCATAAACTCTGGTCCTTGTGCTCTCACTTGGCTTTTCTGTTCACAGCTAGCACTCAACCACCTGAACCACTCCTTCATTTCTGGCTTTTTCTCTTTTTTGGCTGATAAACTGGAAATAATATTTGTCTGCCCAGGCTGGCTTTGAACCTCAATCTTCAGAGCATAGCCTCCTGAGTAGCTAGGACTGTAAATGTAAGCCACTGACACTGAGCTTCTAATAACTTTTTCATGGAAATAATAGTTCTAAACACTAAGTTAAAATATACACTTTAGCTAACCATATAACCCAAAAGCTAATAGAGGCTTTAAATTTCATTATCTAATAGTATATTCACTTTTGTAACATTAATGTTGCAAGCTGACCTTTAGAGAAGCAAGCTTCTCTAAATAACACATACCACTGGCTTTAAAGTTTATATTAAGAAAAAAAAAAGAATCTTCAGGTATTAGGAAAACAAATAATTTCTTACCAGAGGAAGAGAAATAGGGAGGGAGACAAGCACACGCAAATGTGCAAATGGGGCAAGAGGCACAGTCAGATCTAACTGCTAATGCCCAACCACAAGGAAGCTTCCTCATCCCATTACCTTCTGGGCCTTCCAAGAGTTTTTTGAGCAAGATACTCCAAAGACCAAATTCCCTGTACCCCTAAAGTAAGTGATTACAAAAAGTCACTTAACCATCCAGGCAGCGGTGGCTCACGCCTGTAATCCTAGTTACTCAGGAGGCTGAGATCTGAGGATCGCGGTTCAAAGCCATCCTAGGCAGGCAAGTCTGTGAGGCTCTGATCTCCAATTAACCACCAGAAAATCAGAAGTGACATTGTGGTTCAAAGTGGTAGAGTGCTAACCTTGAGCAAAAAGAGCTCAAGGACAGAGCCCAGGTCCTGAGTTCAAGGCCATCAAAAAAAAAAAAAAAAAAGTCACTTAACAGTCTGTATTGAATCTGTATCCATTAAAACACCAAAACAAACAAAAATGCCCTCCAAAGTCATACAAATAAATAGGAGGGGCAGTTTGCACAATTCCTAATTTTTATCTGTATATATTATACCTAGGATGCATCAGGAAAAAAGAAACAAAAGCAAGTTGCCAGCTTTTGAGTGAGCCACCAGCCACTCACCATATAGCCCCAGTCTCCATTATCCATCTGCTCCAGCGCTGCGTCTCCAGGGGCCCAGATTCCAGGGAAACTTTGGAAGGAGAAAATGGATATATGATAGCACATGTAACTCTATAAACGGCAAATAAAGCTCTTACCACCCGACAGAACAGGCCAAGTACCCAATACTAAAACCTACTCCAGAACTAGGCACTCAGGAAGCTTGAGGCAGGAGGATCACAAGTTTGAGGCCAGCCAGGCTACCTGGTTAGATCTTGTCTCAGAAAACAAACATATAAAACAACAAAAACCTACAGTGCAACAAAGATCTGAGAAGAAAACATCCCTCGTCTCCATGCTCATCCTCTGGAGCCCATAATACACAGGGCAGGAACTCTCCTATACTCAGAAAACATGCAGCAGCATGCAAAGTTAACTGCTCAAATCTTGTCTCTCTTCTCTAAAAATCTAATTTTAAGAATTTTTGTACAAAAACATCATGATTAACTTCTACAACTTATGTCATGACAAACCCATGATTATTCTTTGTCAGAAAGGTCATTTACAGGAAAGGGAAAACTTCATCAGCATTCCAGCAGCATAATCTAAACATCTCAGTAAAAACATGTAACACCATAAATGTCCAAGACATCAAGGTCAATTTCCAGGGGAAAGACATCAAAATAGTATTTATCTTTAAAAACAAAACTAATTATACTTCAATAATGCAGTATTTCTTTTTGTGTAATAGTCAGAACAAATGGAAAGCAACTGAAATGACAAACTATTAGCATGGGGGTAAAAGAACCTCACAGGGGGCTGGGAAGGTGGCTCAGTGGTAGAGCGCATGCCTTGTATGCCTGAGGTCTTGGGTTCAATTCCTCAGCACCACATAAGCAAAAAGAAAAAAGCCGGAAGTGGCGCTATGGCTCAAGTGGTAGAGCGCTAGCCCTGAGCTGACGAGCTGAGGGACAGCACCTAGGCCCAGAGTTCAGGCCTCACAACTGGACCCCCCCACAAAAAAAGAACCTCACAGATCAGTCTGAGAGTCAACCAGCCAGTACTTGCAGCCTTAGGAAAATGACCAATACCTATATAGTAAGGATGCTAGTTTGAATTTGTCTTGCTTTACACTTCAAGAGGATTCCCAGTCTTCCAGCTACTGAACTGCCAAAGCCAGTTCCCTCTCATTCCCCAAACCAACCTGCAAAGCAACCTGCAAAGTTAAATGACAAAAGCTCTGGCAAGTGATGGTCAGAAACACTGACTTGTCAGTATTCAGCCAGTCTTTGAGCAAATGCACTTTTCCCACTTTTAGAAAAATCTGGCACACAATTCTCAGAACAAGCCCAGGCTACAGAAGATCACAAAGGCTCTTTCTCAAAAGGTCACTCAGGCATGTAGAGAACATTTGCATAGCACAGCATGGGCTGAAATCGGAGCCTGGAGCATCCATTTTCTCTACCTTGCAAATTCTTCAAAGCAAAACAAGCTAAAATGTGGAGCAAATGAGGATGCAGTCAGTTTTTATTCTTTACACTCAGCAGTTGGATGTAGATAGGCCTCTACATGCTACAGGATAAGAAATGAAACAAATGTCAAACTCAGGGCTCTTGTGACAGCCTTCCATTCCTCTCACTTGCTTCACAAACAGAACCAAGAAATATGCTTTACCAGTCTGTCTTGTCAGCCTCTGATTCCATTCCTAATAACAACAAATTGGTAGTGATTTGAAAGGTCAGTCATCCAAAAATTCTGGTAAATGCTCATCTTTGGTATTTTCTCCTTACCCAAAGTATTCTTTCATGAAAGCTTCAATAATCAGTCATTTAATCAATCTATTGTAGTTCAACCATGTTGGGAGGGAACACCTATGTGCAATGTGAACACACAGAAAAGGAAAAGTACAATGCCTGCCCTCAAGGGGCTTTCACTCTACAGAAGAAGGAAAACACACAAAACTGAAAACAAAAGGAATTCCACAGCGCCATAGATAGATGGCTTGGCAGGGCCTGTAAGGAAGAAGATTCCAAATGGGAAAATGGAGAACTCCGGGGAAGGGTTCAGTCAGAAGAAAATTTGCACAACCAGAGAAGGGACTCTAGAATTAAAGAAAACATTTACACAGCACGTGAAAGTCTTTTATCCTCATGGGCTAAGCCAGTAGGCCCAGCATAGATTATAGCCCCCATTTTAGAGGTGCAAAACAGAGAAACAGGGTGGATTAAATGGCTCAAACTCTACCACTCAAAAGTAAATTTGTTTACTATCATTTGAAATCGGGGCCTTAAACTCACAACTGGTGCTCTACTACTGGGCCTATCCTCCAGGCCTTCTTTGTGGGGGTTATTCTGGAGATGCAGTCTTCTCAGATTTTTTCTGCCCAGACTGCCTTCAAATCTCTACCCTCCAGACCTCAGCCTCCTAAGTAGCTAGTTTTGGCCTAGACTTGAGTTTCTGATTCCTGGTCTACATCTTTCCATAATATCTCTCTTGGATAGAAACCTAAAGAACAGAATCCAAGAAAACAAGACACTGAAGAGAATTAATTTGAGACTTACTATAGCCACCTATTAACTATATTTACCTACTGTAAGATTTACTTTACAGGGGGTAGAGAGGGGAAGGGATGGTATGGGGAAACAAAAGAGGAGGCAACAATGCTTGATAAGAAATGTACTCACTATCTTGCCCATGTAATTGTAACCCCTCTGTTTGGTATTTTCACAATAAAAAAAAAAAAAAAAAGATTTACTGGCCTGGGAAGGTGGCTCAGTGGTAGAGTGCTTGCCTTGCATGCATGAGGCCCTGGGTTCAATTCCTCAGTACCACATAAGCATAAAGAAAAAAGCTGGAAGTAGCACTGTGGCTTAAGTGGTAGAGCGCTAGCCTTGAGCTGAAGAGCTGAGGGACAGCGCCCAGGCCCAGAGTTTAGGCCTCACGACCGGACCCAAAAAAAGATTTACTTTACAGTAACTCTTCCTAATCAAACAATTATAATGGGTTTGTAAAGATTCCTTAAGAATAAGGAAAAATGGCAGGTACTTACTCATATGGCTGTTGCCTGGTTTCAAGTGACAAAGAATTCTAATTCAGCCTAGTGGCTCTTACCTACAATCCTAGCTTAGGGTTCCAGACCCAAAGCCAACCCAAGTAGAAAACACTGTGAGACTCCAGTTCCAATTAACCAGCAAAAAGCTAAACTGGAGGCACAGCTCAAATGGTAGAGCAACTGCTGTAAGAAAGAAAGTCAAGAGTGAGAACATAAGACCCTGAATTTCAAGCCCTGGTACCAGCACTAAAAATAAATAAATAAATAAAATCTAATCTATGAATTATCCAAATGGCCAATAAGAAATGGAAAAACAAAGACAAAAGATGAACAAATACCAATATAACAGTTGCTATGGGGGCTGGGAAGGTGGCTCAGTGGTAGAGCGCTTGCCTTGCATGCATGAGGCCCTGGGTTCAATTCCTAGCACCACATAAGCAAAAAGAAAAAAGCCGGAAGTGGCACTGTGGCTCAAGTGGTAGAGTGCTAGCCTTGAGCTGAAAAGCTGAGGGACAGCGCCCAGGCCCAGAGTTCAGGCCCCACGACCGGACCCCCCCCCCCCCCCCCCGAACAAATACCAATATAACAGTTGCTATGGGGGCTGGGAAAGGTGGCTCAGTGGTAGAGTGCTTGCCTTGCATGCATGAGGCCCTGGGTTCGATTCCTGAACACCACATAAGCAGAAAAAAGCCAGAAATGGTGCTGTGGCTCAAGTGGTAGAGTGCTAGCCTTGAGCTGAAGAGCTGAGGGACAGCGCCCAGGCCCAGAGTTCAAGCCCCACGACTGGCATAAAAAAAAAAAAAAAAAAAACAGTTGCTATGTCCACTACCACTAATCGTTTTCCAACTTCTAAAAAAAGCAAGTTTTTGAGCAGTAATACTAAGTAAATTAGCAAGGTATCAGTGCCTCACGCCTGCAATCCTAGATACCCAGGAAGCAGAGATCTGAGAATCAGATTGGCTCAAAGCCAGTCTGAGCAGGAAAGTCCATGAGACTCTTATCTCCAACTAAATGCCAAAAAAAAGCCAGAATTGGAGCTGTGGCTCAAGTGGTAGAGCACTAGCCTTGAGCAAATAAGCTCAGGGATAACATTCAAGCCCTGAGTTCAAGCCCCAGGATACATACACACAGGACACACACACACTCAAGCCCTGAGTTCAAGCCCCAGGATACATACACACAGGACACACACACACAAGCCCTGAGTTCAAGCCCCAGGATACATACACACAGGACACACACACACACACCACACACAAATTAGTTGAGACTCCTGAAACTGCTCCACACAGGATACCCGGGCGCGCGCACACACACACACACACACACACACACACACACACACACACACACGCACGCACACACACACTCAAGCCCTGAGTTCAAGTCCCAGGATACATATACACAGGACGCGCGCGCGCGCACACACACACATATACACACACACACACACACACACATTAGATGGGACTCCTGAAACTGCTCCATGGCAAAAAGCCTCAGCTTTTGCCTCAGAAGACGATAACAAAAGCTCAAGATAAGTAATTCAGGAAAGCAATTACCTGATCTACATGTGCCTGTGTTTCTTAAAAAGCATCCCAAAGCCTTCTTGTGCTTGTATATAAGATCTCAAAATAAACACAAGTTACTACTAGTCACTTTCATTAACAATGACTAAACAATCTAAAAAGATCAAATTGTTTATTAGTAAGCTCAATGAGAAAAACAGAGTATTGGTTTAAATTTTATCTGTCTACTCCTTACAAACATCCTCTGTAGAGATTCTTGAACACAACAGCAGCAGCAGCAGCAGCAGGATTCCTGCTTAGCCAATAGCTGGATTCTGAATTTATGACCCAACATCTCAAGACTATGGCAGATGAATGAAAACATAATCCAAAAGAATTTCCAGAACACCTTCAATTTCTTCTACTAAATCATTTTCCAGAGCTGCTAACAATTAGAAAATGATTCATTTGCTTTTCATCTTCTCTCCCTCCTGGCCCAGTCTCCAGTGGAGGGCTTAATGAAAACTTTACAGGACCACAATTCAGGCAGTGGAGAGAAGAGCTGCAAATGGCCCTACTTTACTTGAAGTAAAAGAAACATCTAATATTTCAGATAATTCATGAGAAATGGAGATTATGAGGGCAACATTTTTTTAATCCTTTAAAATGCTTTTCCTTACTAAATATCACTAAAGAGGCAGTGAAAGTAACTGAGCACCATTATGAAGTTCAAAGGCTTTCTGACCTTGTAAAATCAGTTCACCTTAAAAGATCTGACCTTTGGCCCAAATAAAATTCTTGTAACAGCACTGGAAATTCACTTGTATATAAGCATAAAAGGTTACTGAAGCTAATATATAAATTCTGATGGTATGTTAGATAATTAAAGACCTATTAAAGGATGGAGCCAGGCATCGGTGGCTCAAGCCTGTAATCCTAGCTACTCAGGAGGCTGAGATCTAAGGATCATGGTTCAAAGCCGTGAGACTCTACTCTCCAATAAACTACCAGGAAACCAGAAGTGGCGCTGTGGCTCAAGTGGTAAAGTGCTTGCCTTGAGCTGAAGAGCTGGGTGAGAGACAACGCCCAGACCCAGAGTTCAAGCGCCACAACCAAAAAAAGAAAAAAAAGTAAAGAATGGATATGTTGAAAAGGGTGATACAGATCAAGCACAAATACTTAAAGATAATAGAAATAAAATATAAGAGTAACTAAACAAAACCTATTACCTGAAAAAAAGAATGCATAATACCTAAAAGAAATTATAATTTTTCTAAACTGGCAAATCTGAAGGACTTACAACCCATTAAGTCAATTAAAAATTAAATAATTAATTTAAAAATAACC